>NC_137501.1:35397165-36817165 GCF_041902795.1 Electrophorus electricus | reverse complement strand
GCCCTTTCCAAAGAGCCATGAAAAGACTTTCTACTCCCAAGGAGACAAGAGATATTAAGCCGAAATGACGTCCGACGCGCGCATTTCCTCCGCCGCGCACCACATTTAAAAAAATCATAGCGTGAAAACCGTGGGTTCGATCCGCGTGCCGCTCGAAGGCGATTACAGGGGAGATGCAGCCCTTTCCAAAGAGGCATGAACAGACTTCCTACTCCCAAGGAGCACAAAGATATTAAGCCGCAAATACGTCCTACGCGCGTCTTTTCTACGCCGCGCACCACATTTAAAAAATCGTATCGGAAGAACGGTGGGTCCAATCCGCGTGCCGCTTAAAGGCGATTACAAGGGAGATGCAAACCTTTCCAAAGAGCCATGAAAAGACTTTCTACTCCCAAGGAGACAATAGATATTAAGCCGAAATGACGTCCGACGCGCGCATTTTCTACGCCGCGCACCACATTTAAAAAAATCATAGCGTGAAAACCGTGGGTTCGATCCGCGTGCCGCTCGAAGGCGATTACAGCGGAGATGCAGCCCTTTCCAAAGAGCCATGAAAAGACTTTCTACTCCCAAGGAGACAAGAGATATTAAGCCGAAATGACGTCCGACGCGCGCATTTCCTCCGCCGCGCACCACATTTAAAAAAATCATAGCTTGAAAACCGTGGGTTCGATCCGCGTGCCGCTCGAAGGCGATTACAGGGGAGATGCAGCCCTTTCCAAAGAGCCATGAACAGACTTTCTACACCCAATGAGACAAGAGATATTAAGCCGCAAATACGTCCGGCGCGCGTCTTTTCTCCGCCGCGCAACACATTTAAAAAAAATCGTAGCGTGAAAAACGTGGGTTCGATCCGCGTGCCGCTCGAAGGCGATTACAGGGGAGATGCATCCCTTTCCAAAGAGCCATGAACAGACTTTCTACTCCCAAGGAGACCAGAGATATTAACAGATAAAGCGTTACGCTCCAGTCGGATGAGAGAGAAACGCTTGTACAATTGCAACGAATTGGAGGAGAAAGTTTAAACAAACGCGCTGACTTTGAAGGCTCACATCTAGGCCGGGCCAGGTCCAAATGGCCTGCAACTCGGTCCGCATCACGTCCATGACTTTTCCTAACGAACGCCACCTGCCAAGCTTTCGGCCCGTCCCTGTCGGCATTAAAAAATCGTAGCGTGATAACGATGGTTCCGATCCGCGTGCCGCGCGAAGGCGATTACAGGGGAGATGCAGCCCTTTCCAAAGAACCATGAAAAGACTTTCTACTCCCAAGGAGACAAGAGATATTAAGCCGCAATGACGTCCGACGCGCGCATTTTTTCCGCCGCGCAGCACATTTAAAAAAATCATAGCGTGAAAACCGTGGGTTCGATCCACGTGCCGCTCGAAGGCGATTACAGGGGAGATGCAGCCCTTTCCAAAGAGGCATGAACAGACTTCCTACTCCCAAGGAGCCCAAAGATATTAAGCCGCAAATACGTCCTACGCGCGTCTTTTCTACGCCGCGCACCACATTTAAAAAATCGTATCGGAAGAACGGTGGGTCCAATCCGCGTGCCGCTTAAAGGCGATTACAAGGGAGATGCAAACCTTTCCAAAGAGCCATGAAAAGACTTTCTACTCCCAAGGAGACAATAGATATTAAGCCGAAATGACGTCCGACGCGCGCATTTTCTCCGACGCGCAACACATTTAAAAAAATCATAGCGTGAAAACCGTGGGTTCGATCCGCGTGCCGCTCGAAGGCTATTACAGCGGAGATGCAGCCCTTTCCAAAGAGGCATGAACAGACTTCCTACTCCCAAGGAGCCCAAAGATATTAAGCCGCAAATACGTCCTACGCGCGTCTTTTCTACGCCGCGCACCACATTTAAAAAATCGTATCGGAAGAACGGTGGGTCCAATCCGCGTGCCGCTTAAAGGCGATTACAAGGGAGATGCAAACCTTTCCAAAGAACCATGAAAAGACTTTCTACTCCCAAGGAGACAATAGATATTAAGCCGAAATGACGTCCGACGCGCGCATTTTCTCCGACGCGCACCACATTTAAAAAAATCATAGCGTGAAAACCGTGGGTTCGATCCGCGTGCCGCTCGAAGGCGATTACAGGGGAGATACAGCCCTTTCCAAAGAGCCATGAACAGACTTTCTACTCCCAAGGAGACAAGAGATATTACGCGCATTTTCTCCGACGCGCACCACGTTTAAAAAATCGTAGCGTGAGAACGGTGGGTCCGATCCGCGTGCCGCTTAAAGGCGATTACAGGGGAGATGCATCCCTTTCCAAAGAGCCATGAACAGACTTTCTACTCCCAAGGAGACCAGAGATATTAACAGATAAAGCGTTACGCTCCAGTCGGATGAGCGAGAAACGCTTGTACAATTGCAACGAATTGGAGGAGAAAGTTTAAACAAACGCGCTGACTTTGAAGGCTCACATCTAGGCCGGGCCAGGTCCAAATGGCCTGCAACTCGGTCCGCATCACGTCCATGACTTTTCCTAACGAACGCCACCTGCCAAGCTTTCGGCCCGTCCCTGTCGGCATTAAAAAATCGTAGCATGATAACGATGGTTCCGATCCGCGTGCCGCGCGAAGGCGATTACAGGGGAGATGCAGCCCTTTCCAAAGAGCCATGAACAGACTTTCTACTCCCAAGGAGACAAGAGATACTAAGCCGCAATGACGTCCGACGCGCGCATTTTCTCCGACGCGCAACACATTTAAAAAAATCATAGCGTGAAAACCGTGGGTTCGATCCGCGTGCCGCTCGAAGGCGATTACAGGGGAGATGCAGCCCTTTCCAAAGAGCCATGAACAGACTTTCTACTCCCAAGGAGACCAGAGATATTAACAGATAAAGCGTTACGCTCCAGTCGGATGAGCGAGAAACGCTTGTACAATTGCAACGAATTGGAGGAGAAAGTTTAAACAAACGCGCTGACTTTGAACGCTCACATCTAGGCCGGGCCAGATCCAAATGGCCTGCAACTCGGTGCGCATCACCTCCATGACGGTCCCTAACGAACGCCACCTGCCAAGCTTTCGGCCCGTCCCTGGCGGCATTAAAAAATCGTAGCGTGATAACGATGGTTCCGATGCGCGTGCCGCGCGAAGGCGATTACAGGGGAGATGCAGCCCTTTCCAAAGAGCAATGAACAGACTTTCTACTCACAAGGAGACAAGAGATATTAAGCCGCAATGATATCCGACGCGCGCATTTTCTCCGCCGCACACCACATTTAAAAAATCGTAGCGTGAGAACGGTGGGTCCGATCCGCATGCCGCTTAAAGGCGATTACAGGGGAGATGCAACCCTTTCCAAAGAGCCATGAAAAGACTTTCTATTCCCAAGGAGACAAGAGATATTAAGCCGCAATGACGTCCGACGCGCGCATTTTCTCCGCCGCGCACCACATTTAAAAAAAATCATAGCGTGAAAACCGTGGGTTCGATCCGCGTGCCGCTTGAAGGCGATTACAGGGGAGATGCAGCATTTCCAAAGAGCCATGAACAGACTTCCTACTCCCAAGGAGAAAAGAGATATTAAGCAGCAATGATGTCCGACACGCGCATTTTCTCCGCCGCGCACCACATTTAAAAAATCTTAGCGTGAGAACGGTGGGTCCGATCCGCGTGCCGCTTAAAGGCGATTACAGGGGAGATGCAGCCCTTTCCAAAGAGCCATGAACAGACTTTCTACTCCCAATGAGACAAGAGATATCAAGCCGCAAATACGTCCGGCGCGCGTCTATTCTCCGCCGCGCAACACATTTAAAAAAAAATCGTAGCGTGAAAACCGTGGGTTCGATCCGCGTGCCGCTTAAAGGCGATTACAGGGGAGATGCAGCCATTTCCAAAGAGCCATGAAAAGACTTTCTACTCCCAAGGAGACAAGAGATATTAAGCCGAAATGACGTCCGACGCGCGCATTTCCTCCGCCGCGCACCACATTTAAAAAAATCATAGCGTGAAAACCGTGGGTTCGATCCGCGTGCCGCTCGAAGGCGATTACAGGGGAGATGCAGCCCTTTCCAAAGAGGCATGAACAGACTTCCTACTCCCAAGGAGCACAAAGATATTAAGCCGCAAATACGTCCTACGCGCGTCTTTTCTACGCCGCGCACCACATTTAAAAAATCGTATCGGAAGAACGGTGGGTCCAATCCGCGTGCCGCTTAAAGGCGATTACAAGGGAGATGCAAACCTTTCCAAAGAGCCATGAAAAGACTTTCTACTCCCAAGGAGACAATAGATATTAAGCCGAAATGACGTCCGACGCGCGCATTTTCTACGCCGCGCACCACATTTAAAAAAATCATAGCGTGAAAACCGTGGGTTCGATCCGCGTGCCGCTCGAAGGCGATTACAGCGGAGATGCAGCCCTTTCCAAAGAGCCATGAAAAGACTTTCTACTCCCAAGGAGACAAGAGATATTAAGCCGAAATGACGTCCGACGCGCGCATTTCCTCCGCCGCGCACCACATTTAAAAAAATCATAGCTTGAAAACCGTGGGTTCGATCCGCGTGCCGCTCGAAGGCGATTACAGGGGAGATGCAGCCCTTTCCAAAGAGCCATGAACAGACTTTCTACACCCAATGAGACAAGAGATATTAAGCCGCAAATACGTCCGGCGCGCGTCTTTTCTCCGCCGCGCAACACATTTAAAAAAAATCGTAGCGTGAAAAACGTGGGTTCGATCCGCGTGCCGCTCGAAGGCGATTACAGGGGAGATGCATCCCTTTGAAAAGAGCCATGAACAGACTTTCTACTCCCAAGGAGACCAGAAATATTAACATATAAAGCGTTACGCTCCAGTCGGATGAACGAGAAACGCTTGTACAATTGCAACGAATTGGAGGAGAAAGTTTAAACAAACGCGCTGACTTTGAACGCTCACATCTAGGCCGGGCCAACTCCAAATGGCGTGCAACTCGGTGCGCATCACCTCCATGACTGTCCCTAACGAACGCCACCTGCCACGCTTTCGGCCCGTCCCTGGCGGCATTAAAAAATCGTAGCGTGATAACGATGGTTCCGATGCGCGTGCCGCTCGAAGGCGATTACAGGGGAGATACAGCCCTTTCCAAAGAGCCATGAACAGACTTTCTACTCCCAAGGAGACAAGAGATATTACGCGCATTTTCTCCGACGCGCACCACGTTTAAAAAATCGTAGCGTGAGAACGGTGGGTCCGATCCGCGTGCCGCTTAAAGGCGATTACAGGGGAGATGCATCCCTTTCCAAAGAGCCATGAACAGACTTTCTACTCCCAAGGAGACCAGAGATATTAACAGATAAAGTGTTACGCTCCAGTCGGATGAGAGAGAAACGCTTGTACAATTGCAACGAATTGGAGGAGAAAGTTTAAACAAACGCGCTGACTTTGAAGGCTCACATCTAGGCCGGGCCAGGTCCAAATGGCCTGCAACTCGGTCCGCATCACGTCCATGACTTTTCCTAACGAACGCCACCTGCCAAGCTTTCGGCCCGTCCCTGTCGGCATTAAAAAATCGTAGCGTGATAACGATGGTTCCGATCCGCGTGCCGCGCGAAGGCGATTACAGGGGAGATGCAGCCCTTTCCAAAGAACCATGAAAAGACTTTCTACTCCCAAGGAGACAAGAGATATTAAGCCGCAATGACGTCCGACGCGCGCATTTTTTCCGCCGCGCAGCACATTTAAAAAAATCATAGCGTGAAAACCGTGGGTTCGATCCACGTGCCGCTCGAAGGCGATTACAGGGGAGATGCAGCCCTTTCCAAAGAGGCATGAACAGACTTCCTACTCCCAAGGAGCCCAAAGATATTAAGCCGCAAATACGTCCTACGCGCGTCTTTTCTACGCCGCGCACCACATTTAAAAAATCGTATCGGAAGAACGGTGGGTCCAATCCGCGTGCCGCTTAAAGGCGATTACAAGGGAGATGCAAACCTTTCCAAAGAGCCATGAAAAGACTTTCTACTCCCAAGGAGACAATAGATATTAAGCCGAAATGACGTCCGACGCGCGCATTTTCTCCGACACGCAACACATTTAAAAAAATCATAGCGTGAAAACCGTGGGTTCGATCCGCGTGCCGCTCGAAGGCTATTACAGCGGAGATGCAGCCCTTTCCAAAGAGGCATGAACAGACTTCCTACTCCCAAGGCGCCCAAAGATATTAAGCCGCAAATACGTCCTACGCGCGTCTTTTCTACGCCGCGCACCACATTTAAAAAATCGTATCGGAAGAACGGTGGGTCCAATCCGCGTGCCGCTTAAAGGCGATTACAAGGGAGATGCAAACCTTTCCAAAGAACCATGAAAAGACTTTCTACTCCCAAGGAGACAATAGATATTAAGCCGAAATGACGTCCGACGCGCGCATTTTCTCCGACGCGCACCACATTTAAAAAAATCATAGCGTGAAAACCGTGGGTTCGATCCGCGTGCCGCTCGAAGGCGATTACAGCGGAGATGCAGCCCTTTCCAAAGAGCCATGAAAAGACTTTCTACTCCCAAGGAGACAAGAGATATTAAGCCGAAATGACGTCCGACGCGCGCATTTCCTCCGCCGCGCACCACATTTAAAAAAATCATAGCTTGAAAACCGTGGGTTCGATCCGCGTGCCGCTCGAAGGCGATTACAGGGGAGATGCAGCCCTTTCCAAAGAGCCATGAACAGACTTTCTACACCCAATGAGACAAGAGATATTAAGCCGCAAATACGTCCGGCCCGCGTCTTTTCTCCGCCGCGCAACACATTTAAAAAAAATCGTAGCGTGAAAAACGTGGGTTCGATCCGCGTGCCGCTCGAAGGCGATTACAGGGGAGATGCATCCCTTTGAAAAGAGCCATGAACAGACTTTCTACTCCCAAGGAGACCAGAAATATTAACATATAAAGCGTTACGCTCCAGTCGGATGAACGAGAAACGCTTGTACAATTGCAACGAATTGGAGGAGAAAGTTTAAACAAACGCGCTGACTTTGAACGCTCACATCTAGGCCGGGCCAACTCCAAATGGCGTGCAACTCGGTGCGCATCACCTCCATGACTGTCCCTAACGAACGCCACCTGCCACGCTTTCGGCCCGTCCCTGGCGGCATTAAAAAATCGTAGCGTGATAACGATGGTTCCGATGCGCGTGCCGCTCGAAGGCGATTACAGGGGAGATACAGCCCTTTCCAAAGAGCCATGAACAGACTTTCTACTCCCAAGGAGACAAGAGATATTACGCGCATTTTCTCCGACGCGCACCACGTTTAAAAAATCGTAGCGTGAGAACGGTGGGTCCGATCCGCGTGCCGCTTAAAGGCGATTACAGGGGAGATGCATCCCTTTCCAAAGAGCCATGAACAGACTTTCTACTCCCAAGGAGACCAGAGATATTAACAGATAAAGCGTTACGCTCCAGTCGGATGAGAGAGAAACGCTTGTACAATTGCAACGAATTGGAGGAGAAAGTTTAAACAAACGCGCTGACTTTGAAGGCTCACATCTAGGCCGGGCCAGGTCCAAATGGCCTGCAACTCGGTCCGCATCACGTCCATGACTTTTCCTAACGAACGCCACCTGCCAAGCTTTCGGCCCGTCCCTGTCGGCATTAAAAAATCGTAGCGTGATAACGATGGTTCCGATCCGCGTGCCGCGCGAAGGCGATTACAGGGGAGATGCAGCCCTTTCCAAAGAACCATGAAAAGACTTTCTACTCCCAAGGAGACAAGAGATATTAAGCCGCAATGACGTCCGACGCGCGCATTTTTTCCGCCGCGCAGCACATTTAAAAAAATCATAGCGTGAAAACCGTGGGTTCGATCCACGTGCCGCTCGAAGGCGATTACAGGGGAGATGCAGCCCTTTCCAAAGAGGCATGAACAGACTTCCTACTCCCAAGGAGCCCAAAGATATTAAGCCGCAAATACGTCCTACGCGCGTCTTTTCTACGCCGCGCACCACATTTAAAAAATCGTATCGGAAGAACGGTGGGTCCAATCCGCGTGCCGCTTAAAGGCGATTACAAGGGAGATGCAAACCTTTCCAAAGAGCCATGAAAAGACTTTCTACTCCCAAGGAGACAATAGATATTAAGCCGAAATGACGTCCGACGCGCGCATTTTCTCCGACGCGCAACACATTTAAAAAAATCATAGCGTGAAAACCGTGGGTTCGATCCGCGTGCCGCTCGAAGGCTATTACAGCGGAGATGCAGCCCTTTCCAAAGAGGCATGAACAGACTTCCTACTCCCAAGGAGCCCAAAGATATTAAGCCGCAAATACGTCCTACGCGCGTCTTTTCTACGCCGCGCACCACATTTAAAAAATCGTATCGGAAGAACGGTGGGTCCAATCCGCGTGCCGCTTAAAGGCGATTACAAGGGAGATGCAAACCTTTCCAAAGAGCCATGAAAAGACTTTCTACTCCCAAGGAGACAATAGATATTAAGCCGAAATGACGTCCGACGCGCGCATTTTCTACGCCGCGCACCACATTTAAAAAAATCATAGCGTGAAAACCGTGGGTTCGATCCGCGTGCCGCTCGAAGGCGATTACAGCGGAGATGCAGCCCTTTCCAAAGAGCCATGAAAAGACTTTCTACTCCCAAGGAGACAAGAGATATTAAGCCGAAATGACGTCCGACGCGCGCATTTCCTCCGCCGCGCACCACATTTAAAAAAATCATAGCTTGAAAACCGTGGGTTCGATCCGCGTGCCGCTCGAAGTCGATTACAGGGGAGATGCAGCCCTTTCCAAAGAGCCATGAACAGACTTTCTACACCCAATGAGACAAGAGATATTAAGCCGCAAATACGTCCGGCGCGCGTCTTTTCTCCGCCGCGCAACACATTTAAAAAAAATCGTAGCGTGAAAAACGTGGGTTCGATCCGCGTGCCGCTCGAAGGCGATTACAGGGGAGATGCATCCCTTTGAAAAGAGCCATGAACAGACTTTCTACTCCCAAGGAGACCAGAAATATTAACATATAAAGCGTTACGCTCCAGTCGGATGAACGAGAAACGCTTGTACAATTGCAACGAATTGGAGGAGAAAGTTTAAACAAACGCGCTGACTTTGAACGCTCACATCTAGGCCGGGCCAACTCCAAATGGCGTGCAACTCGGTGCGCATCACCTCCATGACTGTCCCTAACGAACGCCACCTGCCACGCTTTCGGCCCGTCCCTGGCGGCATTAAAAAATCGTAGCGTGATAACGATGGTTCCGATGCGCGTGCCGCTCGAAGGCGATTACAGGGGAGATACAGCCCTTTCCAAAGAGCCATGAACAGACTTTCTACTCCCAAGGAGACAAGAGATATTACGCGCATTTTCTCCGACGCGCACCACGTTTAAAAAATCGTAGCGTGAGAACGGTGGGTCCGATCCGCGTGCCGCTTAAAGGCGATTACAGGGGAGATGCATCCCTTTCCAAAGAGCCATGAACAGACTTTCTACTCCCAAGGAGACCAGAGATATTAACAGATAAAGCGTTACGCTCCAGTCGGATGAGCGAGAAACGCTTGTACAATTGCAACGAATTGGAGGAGAAAGTTTAAACAAACGCGCTGACTTTGAAGGCTCACATCTAGGCCGGGCCAGGTCCAAATGGCCTACAACTCAGTCCGCATCACGTCCATGACTTTTCCTAACGAACGCCACCTGCCAAGCTTTCGGCCCGTCCCTGTCGGCATTAAAAAATCGTAGCGTGATAACGATGGTTCCGATCCGCGTGCCGCGCGAAGGCGATTACAGGGGAGATGCAGCCCTTTCCAAAGAGCCATGAACAGACTTTCTACTCCCCAGGAGCCCAAAGATATTAAGCCGCAAATAAGTCCTACGCGCGTCTTTTCTACGCCTCGCACCACATTTAAAAAATCGTAGCGTAAGAACGGTGGGTCCGATCCGCGTGCCGCTTAAAGGCGATTACAGGGGAGATGCAACCCTTTCCAAAGAACCATGAAAACACTTTCTACTCCCAAGGAGACAAGAGATATTAAGCCGCAATGACGTCCGACGCGCGCATTTTCTCCGCCGCAGCACATTTAAAAAAATCATAGCGTGAAAACCGTGGGTTCGATCCGCGTGCCGCTCGAAGGCGATTACAGGGGAGATGGAGCCCTTTCCAAAAAGGCATGAACAGACTTCCTACTCCCAAGGAGCCCAAAGATATTAAGCCGCAAATACGTCCTACGCGCGTCTTTTCTACGCCGCGCACCACATTTAAAAAAATCATAGCGTGAAAACCGTGGGTTCGATCCGCGTGCCGCGAGAAGGCGATAACAGGGGAGATGCAGCCCTTTCCAAAGAGCCATGAACAGACTTTCTACTCCCAATGAGACAAGAGATATCAAGCCGCAAATACGTCCGGCGCGCGTCTATTCTCCGCCGCGCAACACATTTAAAAAAAATCGTAGCGTGAAAACCGTGGGTTCGATCCGCGTGCCGCTTAAAGGCGATTACAGGGGAGATGCAGCCCTTTCCAAAGAGCCATGAAAAGACTTTCTACTCCCAAGGAGACAAGAGATATTAAGCCGAAATGACGTCCGACGCGCGCATTTCCTCCGCCGCGCACCACATTTAAAAAATCATAGCGTGAAAACCGTGGGTTCGATCCGCGTGCCGCTCGAAGGCGATTACAGGGGAGATGCAGCCCTTTCCAAAGAGGCATGAACAGACTTCCTACTCCCAAGTAGCCCAAAGATATTAAGCCGCAAATACGTCCTACGCGCGTCTTTTCTACGCCGCGCACCACATTTAAAAAATCGTATCGGAAGAACGGTGGGTCCAATCCGCGTGCCGCTTAAAGGCGATTACAAGGGAGATGCAAACCTTTCCAAAGAGCCATGAAAAGACTTTCTACTCCCAAGGAGACAAGAGATATTAAGCCGAAATGACGTCCGACGCGCGCATTTTCTCCGCCGCGCACCACATTTTAAAAAATCATAGCGTGAAAACCGTGGGTTCGATTCGCGTGCCGCTCGAAGGCGATTACAGGGGAGATGCAGCCCTTTCCAAAGAGCCATGAACAGACTTTCTACACCCAATGAGACAAGAGATATTAAGCAGCAAATACGTCCGGCGCGCGTCTTTTCTCCGCCGCGCAACACATTTAAAAAAAATCGTAGCGTGAAAAACGTGGGTTCGATCCGCGTGCCGCTCGAAGGCGATTACAGGGGAGATGCATCCCTTTCAAAAGAGCCATGAACAGACTTTCTACTCCCAAGGAGACCAGAAATATTAACATATAAAGCGTTACGCTCCAGTCGGATGAACGAGAAACGCTTGTACAATTGCAACGAATTAGAGGAGAAAGTTTAAACAAACGCGCTGACTTTGAACGCTCACATCTAGGCCGGGCCAACTCCAAATGGCGTGCAACTCGGTGCGCATCACCTCCATGACTGTCGCTAACGAACGCCACCTGCCACGCTTTCGGCCAGTCCCTGGCGGCATTAAAAAATCGTAGCGTGATAACGATGGTTCCGATGCGCGTGCCGCTCGAAGGCGATTACAGGGGAGATACAGCCCTTTCCAAAGAGCCATGAACAGACTTTCTACTCCCAAGGAGACAAGAGATATTACGCGCATTT
Source organism: Electrophorus electricus (assembly GCF_041902795.1). Lineage (NCBI taxonomy): Eukaryota > Metazoa > Chordata > Actinopteri > Gymnotiformes > Gymnotidae > Electrophorus > Electrophorus electricus. The sequence goes on along the minus strand of NC_137501.1, from coordinate 36,805,592 downwards.
TCTCCGACGCGCACCACGTTTAAAAAATCGTAGCGTGAGAACGGTGGGTCCGATCCGCGTGCCGCTCGAAGGAGATTACAGGGGAGATGCAGCGCTTTCCAAAGAGCCATGAACAGACTTTCTACTCCCAAGGAGACAAGAGATATTAAGCCGCAATGACGTCCGACGCGCGCATTTTCTCCGCCGCGCACCACATTTAAAAAATCGTATCGTGAGAACGGTGGGTCCGATCCGCGTGCCGCTTAAAGGCAATTACAGGGGAGATGCAGCGCTTTCCAAAGAGCCATGAACAGACTTTCTACTCCCAAGGAGCCCAAAGATATTAAGCCGCAAATACGTCCTACGCGCGTCTTTTCTACGCCGCGCACCACATTTAAAAAATCGTAGCGTAAGAACGGTGGGTCCGATCCGCGTGCCGCTTAAAGGCGATTACAGGGGAGATGCAGCCCTTTCCAAAGAGCCATGAAAAGACTTTCTACTCCCAAGGAGACAAGAGATATTAAGCCGAAATGACGTCCGACGCGCGCATTTCCTCCGCCGCGCACCACATTTAAAAAAATCATAGCGTGAAAACCGTGGGTTCGATCCGCGTGCCGCTCGAAGGCGATTACAGGGGAGATACAGCCCTTTCCAAAGAGCCATGAACAGACTTTCTACTCCCAAGGAGACAAGAGATATTACGCGCATTTTCTCCGACGCGCACCACGTTTAAAAAATCGTAGCGTGAGAACGGTGGGTCCGATCCGCGTGCCGCTTAAAGGCGATTACAGGGGAGATGCATCCCTTTCCAAAGAGCCATGAACAGACTTTCTACTCCCAAGGAGACCAGAGATATTAACAGATAAAGCGTTACGCTCCAGTCGGATGAGCGAGAAACGCTTGTACAATTGCAACGAATTGGAGGAGAAAGTTTAAACAAACGCGCTGACTTTGAAGGCTCACATCTAGGCCGGGCCAGGTCCAAATGGCCTACAACTCGGTCCCCATCACGTCCATGACTTTTCCTAACGAACGCCACCTGCCAAGCTTTCGGCCCGTCCCTGTCGGCATTAAAAAATCGTAGCGTGATAACGATGGTTCCGATCCGCGTGCCGCGCGAAGGCGATTACAGGGGAGATGCAGCCCTTTCCAAAGAGCCATGAACAGACTTTCTACTCCCAAGGAGCCCAAAGATATTAAGCCGCAAATAAGTCCTACGCGCGTCTTTTCTACGCCTCGCACCACATTTAAAAAATCGTAGCGTAAGAACGGTGGGTCCGATCCGCGTGCCGCTTAAAGGCGATTACAGGGGAGATGCAACCCTTTCCAAAGAACCATGAAAACACTTTCTACTCCCAAGGAGACAAGAGATATTAAGCCGCAATGACGTCCGACGCGCGCATTTTCTCCGCCGCAGCACATTTAAAAAAATCATAGCGTGAAAACCGTGGGTTCGATCCGCGTGCCGCTCGAAGGCGATTACAGGGGAGATGGAGCCCTTTCCAAAAAGGCATGAACAGACTTCCTACTCCCAAGGAGCCCAAAGATATTAAGCCGCAAATACGTCCTACGCGCGTCTTTTCTACGCCGCGCACCAAATTTAAAAAATCGTATCGTAAGAACGGTGGGTCCGACCCGCGTGCCGCTTAAAGGCGATTACAGGGGAAATGCAGCCCTTTCCAAAGAGCCATGAAAAGACTTTCTACTCCCAAGGAGACAAGAGATATTAAGCCGAAATGACGTCCGACGCGCGCATTTTCTCCGCCGCGCACCACATTTTAAAAAATCATAGCGTGAAAACCGTGGGTTCGATCCGCGTGCCGCTCGAAGGCGATTACAGGGGAGATGCAGCCCTTTCCAAAGAGCCATGAACAGACTTTCTACTCCCAAGGAGACAAGAGATATTAAGCCGAAATGACGTCCGACGCGCGCATTTCCTCCGCCGCGCACCACATTTAAAAAAATCATAGCGTGAAAACCGTGGGTTCGATCCGCGTGCCGCTCGAAGGCGATTACAGGGGAGATGCAGCCCTTTCCAAAGAGGCATGAACAGACTTCCTACTCCCAAGGAGCCCAAAGATATTAAGCCGCAAATACATCCTACGCGCGTCTTTTCTACGCCGCGCACCACATTTAAAAAATCGTATCGGAAGAATGGTGGGTCCAATCCGCGTGCCGCTTAAAGGCGATTACAAGGGAGATGCAAACCTTTCCAAAGAGCCATGAAAAGACTTTCTACTCCCAAGGAGACAATAGATATTAAGCCGAAATGACGTCCGACGCGCGCATTTTCTCCGCCGCGCACCACATTTAAAAAAATCATAGCGTGAAAACCGTGGGTTCGATCCGCGTGCCGCTCGAAGGCGATTACAGCGGAGATGCAGCCCTTTCCAAAGAGCCATGAAAAGACTTTCTACTCCCAAGGAGACAAGAGATATTAAGCCGAAATGACGTCCGACGCGCGCATTTCCTCCGCCGCGCACCACATTTAAAAAAATCATAGCGTGAAAACCGTGGGTTCGATCCGCGTGCCGCTCGAAGGCGATTACAGGGGAGATGCAGCCCTTTCCAAAGAGCCATGAACAGACTTTCTACACCCAATGAGACAAGAGATATTAAGCCGCAAATACGTCCGGCGCGCGTCTTTTCTCCACCGCGCAACACATTTAAAAAAAATCGTAGCGTGAAAAAAGTGGGTTCGATCCGCGTGCCGCTCGAAGGCGATTACAGGGGAGATGCAGCCCTTTCCAAAGAGGCATGAACAGACTTCCTACTCCCAAGGAGCCCAAAGATATTAAGCCGCAAATACGTCCGGCGCGCGTCTTTTCTCCGCCGCGCAACACATTTAAAAAAAATCGTAGCGTGAAAAAAGTGGGTTCGATCCGCGTGCCGCTCGAAGGCGATTACAGGGGAGATGCATCCCTTTCCAAAGAGCCATGAACAGACTTTCTACTCCCAAGGAGACCAGAGATATTAACAGATAAAGCGTTACGCTCCAGTCGGATGAGCGAGAAACGCTTGTACAATTGCAACGAATTGGAGGAGAAAGTTTAAACAAACGCGCTGACTTTGAACGCTCACATCTAGGCCGGGCCAGGTCCAAATGGCCTGCAACTCGGTGCGCATCACCTCCATGACGGTCCCTAACGAACGCCACCTGCCACGCTTTCGGCCCGTCCCTGGCGGCATTAAAAAATCGTAGCGTGATAACGATGGTTCCGATGCGCGTGCCGCGCGAAGGCGATTACAGGGGAGATGCAGCCCTTTCCAAAGAGCCATGAACAGACTTTCTACTCACAAGGAGACAAGAGATATTAAGCCGCAATGATATCCGACGCGCGCATTTTCTCCGCCGCACACCACATTTAAAAAATCGTAGCGTGAAAACCGTGGGTCCGATCCGCATGCCGCTTAAAGGCGATTACAGGGGAGATGCAACCCTTTCCAAAGAGCCATGAAAAGACTTTCTATTCCCAAGGAGACAAGAGATATTAAGCCGCAATGACGTCCGACGCGCGCATTTTCTCCGCCGCGCACCACATTTAAAAAAATCATAGCGTGAAAACCGTGGGTTCGATCCGCGTGCCGCTCGAAGGCGATTACAGGGGAGATGCAGCCCTTTCCAAAGAGCCATGAACAGACTTCCTACTCCCAAGGAGACAAGAGATATTAAGCAGCAATGATGTCCGACACGCGCATTTTCTCCGCCGCGCACCACATTTAAAAAATCTTAGCGTGAGAACGGTGGGTCCGATCCGCGTGCCGCTTAAAGGCGATTACAGGGGAGATGCAGCCCTTTCCAAAGAGCCATGAAAAGACTTTCTACTCCCAAGGAGACAAGAGATATTAAGCCGAAATGACGTCCGACGCGCGCATTTTCTCCGCCGCGCACCACATTTAAAAAAAATCATAGCGTGAAAACCGTGGGTTCGATCCGCGTGCCGCTCGAAGGCGATTACAGGGGAGATGCAGCCCTTTCCAAAGATCCATGAACAGACTTCCTACTCCCAAGGAGACAAGAGATATTAACATATAAAGCGTTACGCTCCAGTCGGATGAGCGAGAAACGCTTGAGCAGTTGCAACGAATTGGAGGAGAAAGTTTAAACAAACGCGCTGACTTTGAACGCTCACATCTAGGTCTGGCCAAGTCCAAATGGCGTGCAACTCGGTGCGCATCACCTCCATGACTGTCCCTAACGAACGCCACCTGCCACGCTTTCGGCCCGTCCCTGGCGGCTTTAAAAAATCGTAGCGTGATAACCGTGGGTCCAATCCGCTTGAAGCTCGAAGGCGATTAGAGGGGAGATGCAGCCCTTTCCAAAGAGCCATGAACAGACTTCCTACTCCCAAGGAGACAAGAGATATTAAGCCACAAATACGTCCGGACCGCGTCTTTTCTCCGCAGCTCACCACATTTAAAAAAATCGTAGCGTGAAAACCGTGGGTTCGATATAGTATACATACAGAGTATATAGTTTGACCAAAAGATCGTGCTGATCTTTGATCTCCTGGTTCTTCATCTCCAGCGCCACTTTCAGACTCATAATGTCCTCCTCTATGGGCTGGTATAACACAGACACGAATCATCACTACAGCCAGTACAATGGAAAAGTGGGAATGTGTACTGAATGTGTACTGACGTTATAAGTGAGAGGTGGTGGTACTGGTGGATGTGTACTGACACTATAAGGGATCTCTACCTGCAGTGACAGTTTGAGCTTCTCAAGTTCTTCCTCCAGAGATTTCTTCTCCTGTTCACAGGCCATTTTCATATCTGCCAGAGCAAGTATCATTACTGCTGGACATAACACAGATTGTATATACTACATAATTACTGCTGAATATATAAAATATAATATATATAGTACTATACATATATTAGTGTCACTTTTATTGGAGCCTAAAGGCTAACATTCATTATTAGTTATGTTAGTATTATTGCATTTCCATAGTACTTACTCTTGATGGACCTGTTATGCTCCTCCTACTCCTGCTATTTCTGCAGGAGCTCTGTCTCCTCCTGCTGCTTGTGTTTCAGCATCTCCTGAAGAACCTGCAGCTCCTTCTGCTTCTGCAACCTCAACTCCTTCAGCTGCTCAAACAAACTGTTCTCCAACTCCTCATTCTCACACCGCAAACACTCCAATCGGGCCACAGGCCCCACTAGTGACACAGAACCACACACACACACACACAGACACACACACACACACACACACACAGAGAGAGATAAACATGTATAAATGTATAAGAATTTGTGGATAAAATTATTATGAGATTATTTATAATCAAACGACTACACTACACAACCACATCTTCCTTTTATTTACATATTATACAGATATTTAGAGATATTTACATTTTATTTACCCGCGTGCGTCTCTCTTCACCAAGGTAGCGGAGAGATATGAAAGGATAAAAGGGGAAAAGAATAAAATGCACGTCGGTTTTAAATTCGCAGGCTACCTGCGCTGAAGGCGTGGAAAACGAGCACGTGACGGAAAGGCTTCCGTACCCGATGGGTCCAAATCACATGCCCAGCAAAGTAGCCTTAAACCTGGACACACAATGGAGAGCATTTGACCCTTTAAAATCATACTACAACCAGACTTCCAGGCCCAAGAGGTCACACAGTCATGCCCAGCAAAGTAGCTCTGGGCCTGGGCACACTTCACGCAGTTTGACCGTTTAAATAAAACTAGAAACAGACTTCCTGGCCCAAGAGGTCACATAGTCATGCCCAGCAAGGTTGCTTTAAACGTGGGCACACTTCAGACCGTTTCACTCTTTAAATCATTCAAAGCACCACATTTCAAGGCCCAAGAGGTCACAGAATCATGCCCATCAAAGTAGCTCTGGGCCTGGGCACACTTTACGGAGTTTGACCCTTTAAATAATACTACAACCAGACACATACAGGTGCGCACATATACACAGATACACATTCTGTTTAATTTCTTCACATCTGCAGACTAGAGTAAGCTGAGGGTATAGTGTTAAACCAGGAGCTACATAAACAGTATATAGTATATATAAAGAGGATATAGTGTTAAACCAGGTACTACATACAGAGTATATAGTATACATACAGAGTATATAGTTTGACCAAAAGATCGTGCTGATCTTTGATCTCCTGGTTTTTCATCTCCAGCGCCACTTTCAGACTCATAATGTCCTCCTCTATGGGCTGGTATAACCCACACATACGAATCATCACTACAGCCAGTACAATGGAAAGGTGGGAATGTGTACTGAATGTGTACTGACGTTATAAGTGAAAGGTGGAGGTACTGGTGGATGTGTACTGACACTATAAGGGATCTCTACCTGCAGTGACAGTCTGAGCTTCTCAAGTTCTTCCTCCAGAGATTTCTTCTCCTGTTCACAGGCCATTTTCATATCTGCCAGAGCAAGTATCATTACTGCTGGATATAACATAGATTGTATATACTACATAATTACTACTGAATATATAAAATATAATATATATAGTAATATACATATATTAGTATCACTTTTATTGGAGCCTAAAGGCTAGCATTCATTATTAGTTATGTTAGTATTATTGCATTTCCATAGTACTTACTCTTGATGGACCTGTTATGCTCCTCCTCCTCCTGCTGTTTCTGCAGGAGCTCTGTCTCCTCATGCTGCTTGTGTTTCAGCATCTCCTGAAGAACCTGCAGCTCCTTCTGCTTCTGCAACCTCAACTCCTTCAGCTGCTCCAACAAACTGTTCTCCAACTCCTCCTTCTCACACCGCAAACACTCCAATCGGGCCACAGGCCCCACTAGTGACACAGAACCACACACACACACACACACACACACACACACACACACACACACACACACACACACACACACAGAGATAAACATGTATAAATGTATAAGAATTTGTGGATAAAATTATTATGAGATTATTTATAATGAAACGACTACACTACACAACCACTTCTTCCTTTTATTTACATATTATACAGATATTTAGAGATATTTATGTTTTATTTACCCGCGTGCGTCTCTCTTCTCCAAGGTAGCGGAGAGATATGAAGGGATAAAAGGGGAAAAGAATAAAATGCACGTCGGTTTTAAATTCGCAGGCTACCTGCGCTGAAGGCGTGGAAAACGAGCACGTGACGGAAAGGCTTCCGTACCCGATGGGTCCAAATCACATGCCCAGCAAAGTAGCCTTAAACCTGGACACACAATGGAGACCATTTGACCCTTTAAAATCATACTACAACCAGACTTCCAGGCCCAAGAGGTCACACAGTCATGCCCAGCAAAGTAGCTCTGGGCCTGGGCACACTTCACGCAGTTTGACCGTTTAAATAAAACTAGAAACAGACTTCCTGGCCCAAGAGGTCACACAGTCATGCCCAGCAAGGTTGCTTTAAACGTGGGCACACTTCAGACCGTTTCACTCTTTAAATCATTCAAAGCACCACATTTCAAGGCCCAAGAGGTCACAGAATCATGCCCATCAAAGTAGCTCTGGGCCTGGGCACACTTCACGCAGTTTGACCCTTTAAATAATACTACAACCAGACACATACAGGTGCGCACATATACACAGATACACATTCTGTTTAATTTCTTCACATCTGCAGACTAGAGTAAGCTGAGGGTATAGTGTTAAACCAGGTACTACATAAACAGTATATAGTATATATACAGAGGATATAGTGTTAAACCAGGTACTACATACAGAGTATATAGTATACATACAGAGTATATAGTTTGACCAAAAGATCGTGCTGATCTTTGATCTCCTGGTTCTTCATCTCCAGCGCCACTTTCAGACTCATAATGTCCTCCTCTATGGGCTGGTATAACACACACACGAATCATCACTACAGCCAGTACAATGGAAAGGTGGGAATGTGTACTGAATGTGTACTGACGTTATAAGTGAAAGGTGGAGCTACTGGTGGATGTGTACTGACACTATAAGGGATCTCTACCTGCAGTGACAGTCTGAGCTTCTCAAGTTCTTCCTCCAGAGATTTCTTCTCCTGTTCACAGGCCATTTTCATATCTGCCAGAGCAAGTATCATTACTGCTGGATATAACATAGATTGTATATACTACATAATTACTACTGAATATATAAAATATAATATATATAGTACTATACATATATTAGTATCACTTTTATTGGAGCCTAAAGGCTAACATTCATTATTAGTTATGTTAGTATTATTGCATTTCCATAGTACTTACTCTTGATGGACCTGTTATGCTCCTCCTCCTCCTGCTATTTCTGCAGGAGCTCTGTCTCCTCCTGCTGCTTGTGTTTCAGCATCTCCTGAAGAACCTGCAGCTCCTTCTGCTTCTGCAACCTCAACTCCTTCAGCTGCTCAAACAAACTGTTCTCCAACTCCTCCTTCTCACACCGCAAACACTCCAATCGGGCCACAGGCCCCACTAGTGACACAGAACCACACACACACACACACAGACACACACACACACACACACACAGAGAGAGATAAACATGTATAAATGTATAAGAATTTGTGGATAAAATTATTATGAGATTATTTATAATCAAACGACTACACTACACAACCACATCTTCCTTTTATTTACATATTATACAGATATTTAGAGATATTTACATTTTATTTACCCGCGTGCGTCTCTCTTCTCCAAGGTAGCGGAGAGATATGAAAGGATAAAAGGGGAAAAGAATAAAATGCACGTCGGTTTTAAATTCGCAGGCTACCTGCGCTGAAGGCGTGGAAAACGAGCACGTGACGGAAAGGCTTCCGTACCCGATGGGTCCAAATCACATGCCCAGCAAAGTAGCCTTAAACCTGGACACACAATGGAGAGCATTTGACCCTTTAAAATCATACTACAACCAGACTTCCAGGCCCAAGAGGTCACACAGTCATGCCCAGCAAAGTAGCTCTGGGCCTGGGCACACTTCACGCAGTTTGACCGTTTAAATAAAACTAGAAACAGACTTCCTGGCCCAAGAGGTCACACAGTCATGCCCAGCAAGGTTGCTTTAAACGTGGGCACACTTCAGACCGTTTCACTCTTTAAATCATTCAAAGCACCACATTTCAAGGCCCAAGAGGTCACAGAATCATGCCCATCAAAGTAGCTCTGGGCCTGGGCACACTTTACGGAGTTTGACCCTTTAAATAATACTACAACCAGACACATACAGGTGCGCACATATACACAGATACACATTCTGTTTAATTTCTTCACATCTGCAGACTAGAGTAAGCTGAGGGTATAGTGTTAAACCAGGAGCTACATAAACAGTATATAGTATATATAAAGAGGATATAGTGTTAAACCAGGTACTACATACAGAGTATATAGTATACATACAGAGTATATAGTTTGACCAAAAGATCGTGCTGATCTTTGATCTCCTGGTTCTTCATCTCCAGCGCCACTTTCAGACTCATAATGTCCTCCTCTATGGGCTGGTATAACACACACACGAATCATCACTACAGCCAGTACAATGGAAAGGTGGGAATGTGTACTGAATGTGTACTGACGTTATAAGTGAAAGGTGGAGCTACTGGTGGATGTGTACTGACACTATAAGGGATCTCTACCTGCAGTGACAGTCTGAGCTTCTCAAGTTCTTCCTCCAGAGATTTCTTCTCCTGTTCACAGGCCATTTTCATATCTGCCAGAGCAAGTATCATTACTGCTGGATATAACATAGATTGTATATACTACATAATTACTACTGAATATATAAAATATAATATATATAGTACTATACATATATTAGTATCACTTTTATTGGAGCCTAAAGGCTAACATTCATTATTAGTTATGTTAGTATTATTGCATTTCCATAGTACTTACTCTTGATGGACCTGTTATGCTCCTCCTCCTCCTGCTATTTCTGCAGGAGCTCTGTCTCCTCCTGCTGCTTGTGTTTCAGCATCTCCTGAAGAACCTGCAGCTCCTTCTGCTTCTGCAACCTCAACTCCTTCAGCTGCTCAAACAAACTGTTCTCCAACTCCTCCTTCTCACACCGCAAACACTCCAATCGGGCCACAGGCCCCACTAGTGACACAGAACCACACACACACACACACAGACACACACACACACACACACACAGAGAGAGATAAACATGTATAAATGTATAAGAATTTGTGGATAAAATTATTATGAGATTATTTATAATCAAACGACTACACTACACAACCACATCTTCCTTTTATTTACATATTATACAGATATTTAGAGATATTTACATTTTATTTACCCGCGTGCGTCTCTCTTCTCCAAGGTAGCGGAGAGATATGAAAGGATAAAAGGGGAAAAGAATAAAATGCACGTCGGTTTTAAATTCGCAGGCTACCTGCGCTGAAGGCGTGGAAAACGAGCACGTGACGGAAAGGCTTCCGTACCCGATGGGTCCAAATCACATGCCCAGCAAAGTAGCCTTAAACCTGGACACACAATGGAGAGCATTTGACCCTTTAAAATCATACTACAACCAGACTTCCAGGCCCAAGAGGTCACACAGTCATGCCCAGCAAAGTAGCTCTGGGCCTGGGCACACTTCACGCAGTTTGACCGTTTAAATAAAACTAGAAACAGACTTCCTGGCCAAGAGGTCACACAGTCATGCCCAGCAAGGTTGCTTTAAACGTGGGCACACTTCAGACCGTTTCACTCTTTAAATCATTCAAAGCACCACATTTCAAGGCCCAAGAGGTCACAGAATCATGCCCATCAAAGTAGCTCTGGGCCTGGGCACACTTTACGGAGTTTGACCCTTTAAATAATACTACAACCAGACACATACAGGTGCGCACATATACACAGATACACATTCTGTTTAATTTCTTCACATCTGCAGACTAGAGTAAGCTGAGGGTATAGTGTTAAACCAGGAGCTACATAAACAGTATATAGTATATATAAAGAGGATATAGTGTTAAACCAGGTACTACATACAGAGTATATAGTATACATACAGAGTATATAGTTTGACCAAAAGATCGTGCTGATCTTTGATCTCCTGGTTCTTCATCTCCAGCGCCACTTTCAGACTCATAATGTCCTCCTCTATGGGCTGGTATAACCCACACATACGAATCATCACTACAGCCAGTACAATGGAAAGGTGGGAATGTGTACTGAATGTGTACTGACGTTATAAGTGAAAGGTGGAGGTACTGGTGGATGTGTACTGACACTATAAGGGATCTCTACCTGCACTGACAGTCTGAGCTTCTCAAGTTCTTCCTACAGAGATTTCTTCTCCTGTTCACAGGCCATTTTCATATCTGCCAGAGCAAGTATCATTACTGCTGGATATAAAATAGATTGTATATACTACATAATTACTACTGAATATATAAAATATAATATATATAGTACTATACATATATTAGTATCACTTTTATTGGAGCCTAAAGGCTAGCATTCATTATTAGTTATGTTAGTATTATTGCATTTCCATAGTACTTACTCTTGATGGACCTGTTATGCTCCTCCTCCTCCTGCTGTTTCTGCAGGAGCTCTGTCTCCTCCTGCTGCTTGTGTTTCAGCATCTCCTGAAGAACCTGCAGCTCCTTCTGCTTCTGCAACCTCAACTCCTTCAGCTGCTCCAACAAACTGTTCTCCAACTCCTCCTTCTCACACCGCAAACACTCCAATCGGGCCACAGTCCCCACTAGTGACACAGAACCACACACACACACACACACACACACACACACACACACACACACACAGAGATAAACATGTATAAATGTATAAGAATTTGTGGATAAAATTATTATGAGATTATTTATAATGAAACGACTACACTACACAACCACTTCTTCCTTTTATTTACATATTATACAGATATTTAGAGATATTTATGTTTTATTTACCCGCGTGCGTCTCTCTTCTCCAAGGTAGCGGAGAGATATGAAGGGATAAAAGGGGAAAAGAATAAAATGCACGTCGGTTTTAAATTCGCAGGCTACCTGCGCTGAAGGCGTGGAAAACGAGCACGTGACGGAAAGGCTTCCGTACCCGATGGGTCCAAATCACATGCCCAGCAAAGTAGCCTTAAACCTGGACACACAATGGAGACCATTTGACCCTTTAAAATCATACTACAACCAGACTTCCAGGCCCAAGAGGTCACACAGTCATGCCCAGCAAAGTAGCTCTGGGCCTGGGCACACTTCACGCAGTTTGACCGTTTAAATAAAACTAGAAACAGACTTCCTGGCCCAAGAGGTCACACAGTCATGCCCAGCAAGGTTGCTTTAAACGTGGGCACACTTCAGACCGTTTCACTCTTTAAATCATTCAAAGCACCACATTTCAAGGCCCAAGAGGTCACAGAATCATGCCCATCAAAGTAGCTCTGGGCCTGGGCACACTTCACGCAGTTTGACCCTTTAAATAATACTACAACCAGACACATACAGGTGCGCACATATACACAGATACACATTCTGTTTAATTTCTTCACATCTGCAGACTAGAGTAAGCTGAGGGTATAGTGTTAAACCAGGTACTACATAAACAGTATATAGTATATATACAGAGGATATAGTGTTAAACCAGGTACTACATACAGAGTATATAGTATACATACAGAGTATATAGTTTGACCAAAAGATCGTGCTGATCTTTGATCTCCTGGTTCTTCATCTCCAGCGCCACTTTCAGACTCATAATGTCCTCCTCTATGGGCTGGTATAACACACACACGAATCATCACTACAGCCAGTACAATGGAAAGGTGGGAATGTGTACTGAATGTGTACTGACGTTATAAGTGAAAGGTGGAGCTACTGGTGGATGTGTACTGACACTATAAGGGATCTCTACCTGCAGTGACAGTCTGAGCTTCTCAAGTTCTTCCTCCAGAGATTTCTTCTCCTGTTCACAGGCCATTTTCATATCTGCCAGAGCAAGTATCATTACTGCTGGATATAACATAGATTGTATATACTACATAATTACTACTGAATATATAAAATATAATATATATAGTACTATACATATATTAGTATCACTTTTATTGGAGCCTAAAGGCTAGCATTCATTATTAGTTATGTTAGTATTATTGCATTTCCATAGTACTTACTCTTGATGGACCTGTTATGCTCCTCCTCCTCCTGCTGTTTCTGCAGAAGCTCTGTCTCCTCATGCTGCTTGTGTTTCAGCATCTCCTGAAGAACCTGCAGCTCCTTCTGCTTCTGCAACCTCAACTCCTTCAGCTGCTCCAACAAACTGTTCTCCAACTCCTCCTTCTCACACCGCAAACACTCCAATCGGGCCACAGGCCCCACTAGTGACACAGAACCACACACACACACACACAGACACACACACACACACACACACAGAGAGAGATAAACATGTATAAATGTATAAGAATTTGTGGATAAAATTATTATGAGATTATTTATAATCAAACGACTACACTACACAACCACATCTTCCTTTTATTTACATATTATACAGATATTTAGAGATATTTACATTTTATTTACCCGCGTGCGTCTCTCTTCTCCAAGGTAGCGGAGAGATATGAAAGGATAAAAGGGGAAAAGAATAAAATGCACGTCGGTTTTAAATTCGCAGGCTACCTGCGCTGAAGGCGTGGAAAACGAGCACGTGACGGAAAGGCTTCCGTACCCGATGGGTCCAAATCACATGCCCAGCAAAGTAGCCTTAAACCTGGACACACAATGGAGAGCATTTGACCCTTTAAAATCATACTACAACCAGACTTCCAGGCCCAAGAGGTCACACAGTCATGCCCAGCAAAGTAGCTCTGGGCCTGGGCACACTTCACGCAGTTTGACCGTTTAAATAAAACTAGAAACAGACTTCCTGGCCCAAGAGGTCACACAGTCATGCCCAGCAAGGTTGCTTTAAACGTGGGCACACTTCAGACCGTTTCACTCTTTAAATCATTCAAAGCACCACATTTCAAGGCCCAAGAGGTCACAGAATCATGCCCATCAAAGTAGCTCTGGGCCTGGGCACACTTTACGGAGTTTGACCCTTTAAATAATACTACAACCAGACACATACAGGTGCGCACATATACACAGATACACATTCTGTTTAATTTCTTCACATCTGCAGACTAGAGTAAGCTGAGGGTATAGTGTTAAACCAGGAGCTACATAAACAGTATATAGTATATATAAAGAGGATATAGTGTTAAACCAGGTACTACATACAGAGTATATAGTATACATACAGAGTATATAGTTTGACCAAAAGATCGTGCTGATCTTTGATCTCCTGGTTCTTCATCTCCAGCGCCACTTTCAGACTCATAATGTCCTCCTCTATGGGCTGGTATAACACACACACGAATCATCACTACAGCCAGTACAATGGAAAGGTGGGAATGTGTACTGAATGTGTACTGACGTTATAAGTGAAAGGTGGAGCTACTGGTGGATGTGTACTGACACTATAAGGGATCTCTACCTGCAGTGACAGTCTGAGCTTCTCAAGTTCTTCCTCCAGAGATTTCTTCTCCTGTTCACAGGCCATTTTCATATCTGCCAGAGCAAGTATCATTACTGCTGGATATAACATAGATTGTATATACTACATAATTACTACTGAATATATAAAATATAATATATATAGTACTATACATATATTAGTATCACTTTTATTGGAGCCTAAAGGCTAACATTCATTATTAGTTATGTTAGTATTATTGCATTTCCATAGTACTTACTCTTGATGGACCTGTTATGCTCCTCCTCCTCCTGCTATTTCTGCAGGAGCTCTGTCTCCTCCTGCTGCTTGTGTTTCAGCATCTCCTGAAGAACCTGCAGCTCCTTCTGCTTCTGCAACCTCAACTCCTTCAGCTGCTCAAACAAACTGTTCTCCAACTCCTCCTTCTCACACCGCAAACACTCCAATCGGGCCACAGGCCCCACTAGTGACACAGAACCACACACACACACACACAGACACACACACACACACACACACAGAGAGAGATAAACATGTATAAATGTATAAGAATTTGTGGATAAAATTATTATGAGATTATTTATAATCAAACGACTACACTACACAACCACATCTTCCTTTTATTTACATATTATACAGATATTTAGAGATATTTACATTTTATTTACCCGCGTGCGTCTCTCTTCTCCAAGGTAGCGGAGAGATATGAAAGGATAAAAGGGGAAAAGAATAAAATGCACGTCGGTTTTAAATTCGCAGGCTACCTGCGCTGAAGGCGTGGAAAACGAGCACGTGACGGAAAGGCTTCCGTACCCGATGGGTCCAAATCACATGCCCAGCAAAGTAGCCTTAAACCTGGACACACAATGGAGAGCATTTGACCCTTTAAAATCATACTACAACCAGACTTCCAGGCCCAAGAGGTCACACAGTCATGCCCAGCAAAGTAGCTCTGGGCCTGGGCACACTTCACGCAGTTTGACCGTTTAAATAAAACTAGAAACAGACTTCCTGGCCCAAGAGGTCACACAGTCATGCCCAGCAAGGTTGCTTTAAACGTGGGCACACTTCAGACCGTTTCACTCTTTAAATCATTCAAAGCACCACATTTCAAGGCCCAAGAGGTCACAGAATCATGCCCATCAAAGTAGCTCTGGGCCTGGGCACACTTTACGGAGTTTGACCCTTTAAATAATACTACAACCAGACACATACAGGTGCGCACATATACACAGATACACATTCTGTTTAATTTCTTCACATCTGCAGACTAGAGTAAGCTGAGGGTATAGTGTTAAACCAGGAGCTACATAAACAGTATATAGTATATATAAAGAGGATATAGTGTTAAACCAGGTACTACATACAGAGTATATAGTATACATACAGAGTATATAGTTTGACCAAAAGATCGTGCTGATCTTTGATCTCCTGGTTCTTCATCTCCAGCGCCACTTTCAGACTCATAATGTCCTCCTCTATGGGCTGGTATAACACACACACGAATCATCACTACAGCCAGTACAATGGAAAGGTGGGAATGTGTACTGAATGTGTACTGACGTTATAAGTGAAAGGTGGAGCTACTGGTGGATGTGTACTGACACTATAAGGGATCTCTACCTGCAGTGACAGTCTGAGCTTCTCAAGTTCTTCCTCCAGAGATTTCTTCTCCTGTTCACAGGCCATTTTCATATCTGCCAGAGCAAGTATCATTACTGCTGGATATAAAATAGATTGTATATACTACATAATTACTACTGAATATATAAAATATAATATATATAGTACTATACATATATTAGTATCACTTTTATTGGAGCCTAAAGGCTAGCATTCATTATTAGTTATGTTAGTATTATTGCATTTCCATAGTACTTACTCTTGATGGACCTGTTATGCTCCTCCTCCTCCTGCTGTTTCTGCAGGAGCTCTGTCTCCTCCTGCTGCTTGTGTTTCAGCATCTCCTGAAGAACCTGCAGCTCCTTCTGCTTCTGCAACCTCAACTCCTTCAGCTGCTCCAACAAACTGTTCTCCAACTCCTCCTTCTCACACCGCAAACACTCCAATCGGGCCACAGTCCCCACTAGTGACACAGAACCACACACACACACACACACACACACACACACACACACACACACACACACACACACAGAGATAAACATGTATAAATGTATAAGAATTTGTGGATAAAATTATTATGAGATTATTTATAATGAAACGACTACACTACACAACCACTTCTTCCTTTTATTTACATATTATACAGATATTTAGAGATATTTATGTTTTATTTACCCGCGTGCGTCTCTCTTCTCCAAGGTAGCGGAGAGATATGAAGGGATAAAAGGGGAAAAGAATAAAATGCACGTCGGTTTTAAATTCGCAGGCTACCTGCGCTGAAGGCGTGGAAAACGAGCACGTGACGGAAAGGCTTCCGTACCCGATGGGTCCAAATCACATGCCCAGCAAAGTAGCCTTAAACCTGGACACACAATGGAGACCATTTGACCCTTTAAAATCATACTACAACCAGACTTCCAGGCCCAAGAGGTCACACAGTCATGCCCAGCAAAGTAGCTCTGGGCCTGGGCACACTTCACGCAGTTTGACCGTTTAAATAAAACTAGAAACAGACTTCCTGGCCCAAGAGGTCACACAGTCATGCCCAGCAAGGTTGCTTTAAACGTGGGCACACTTCAGACCGTTTCACTCTTTAAATCATTCAAAGCACCACATTTCAAGGCCCAAGAGGTCACAGAATCATGCCCATCAAAGTAGCTCTGGGCCTGGGCACACTTCACGCAGTTTGACCCTTTAAATAATACTACAACCAGACACATACAGGTGCGCACATATACACAGATACACATTCTGTTTAATTTCTTCACATCTGCAGACTAGAGTAAGCTGAGGGTATAGTGTTAAACCAGGTACTACATAAACAGTATATAGTATATATACAGAGGATATAGTGTTAAACCAGGTACTACATACAGAGTATATAGTATACATACAGAGTATATAGTTTGACCAAAAGATCGTGCTGATCTTTGATCTCCTGGTTCTTCATCTCCAGCGCCACTTTCAGACTCATAATGTCCTCCTCTATGGGCTGGTATAACACACACACGAATCATCACTACAGCCAGTACAATGGAAAGGTGGGAATGTGTACTGAATGTGTACTGACGTTATAAGTGAAAGGTGGAGCTACTGGTGGATGTGTACTGACACTATAAGGGATCTCTACCTGCAGTGACAGTCTGAGCTTCTCAAGTTCTTCCTCCAGAGATTTCTTCTCCTGTTCACAGGCCATTTTCATATCTGCCAGAGCAAGTATCATTACTGCTGGATATAACATAGATTGTATATACTACATAATTACTACTGAATATATAAAATATAATATATATAGTACTATACATATATTAGTATCACTTTTATTGGAGCCTAAAGGCTAACATTCATTATTAGTTATGTTAGTATTATTGCATTTCCATAGTACTTACTCTTGATGGACCTGTTATGCTCCTCCTCCTCCTGCTGTTTCTGCAGGAGCTCTGTCTCCTCCTGCTGCTTGTGTTTCAGCATCTCCTGAAGAACCTGCAGCTCCTTCTGCTTCTGCAACCTCAACTCCTTCAGCTGCTCCAACAAACTGTTCTCCAACTCCTCCTTCTCACACCGCGAACACTCCAATCGGGCCACAGGCCCCACTAGTGACACAGAACCACACACACACACACACACACACACACACACACACACACACACACACACAGAGAGATAAACATGTATAAATGTATAAGAATTTGTGGATAAAATTATTATGAGATTATTTATAATGAAACGACTACACTACACAACCACTTCTTCCTTTTATTTACATATTATACAGATATTTAGAGATATTTACATTTTCTTTACCGGCGTGCGTCTCTCTTCTCCAAGGTAGCGGAGAGATATGAAGGGATAAAAGGGGAAAAGAATAAAATGCACGTCGGTTTTAAATTCGCAGGCTACCTGCGCTGAAGGCGTGGAAAACGAGCACGTGACGGAAAGGCTTCCGTACCCGATGGGTCCAAATCACATGCCCAGCAAAGTAGCCTTAAACCTGGACACACAATGGAGACCATTTGACCCTTTAAAATCATACTACAACCAGACTTCCAGGCCCAAGAGGTCACACAGTCATGCCCAGCAAAGTAGCTCTGGGCCTGGGCACACTTCACGTAGTTTGACCGTTTAAATAAAACTAGAAACAGACTTCCTGGCCCAAGAGGTCACACAGTCATGCCCAGCAAGGTTGCTTTAAACGTGGGCACACTTCAGACCGTTTCACTCTTTAAATCATTCAAAGCACCACATTTCAAGGCCCAAGAGGTCACAGAATTATGCCCATCAAAGTAGCTCTGGGCCTGGGCACACTTCACGCAGTTTGACCCTTTAAATAATTCTACAACCAGACACATACAGGTGCGCACATATACACAGATACACATTCTGTTTAATTTCTTCACATCTGCAGACTAGAGTAAGCTGAGGGTATAGTGTTAAACCAGGTACTACATAAACAGTATATAGTATATATACAGAGGATATAGTGTTAAACCAGGTACTACATACAGAGTATATAGTATACATACAGAGTATATAGTTTGACCAAAAGATCGTGCTGATCTTTGATCTCCTGGTTCTTCATCTCCAGCGCCACTTTCAGACTCATAATGTCCTCCTCTATGGGCTGGTATAACACACACACGAATCATCACTACAGCCAGTACAATGGAAAGGTGGGAATGTGTACTGAATGTGTACTGACGTTATAAGTGAGAGGTGGTGGTACTGGTGGATGTGTACTGACACTATAAGGGATCTCTACCTGCAGTGACAGTTTGAGCTTCTCAAGTTCTTCCTCCAGAGATTTCTTCTCCTGTTCACAGGCCATTTTCATATCTGCCAGAGCAAGTATCATTACTGCTGGATATAACACAGATTGTATATACTACATAATTACTGCTGAATATATAAAATATAATATATATAGTACTATACATATATTAGTGTCACTTTTATTGGAGCCTAAAGGCTAACATTCATTATTAGTTATGTTAGTATTATTGCATTTCCATAGTACTTACTCTTGATGGACCTGTTATGCTCCTCCTCCTCCTGCTGTTTCTGCAGGAGCTCTGTCTCCTCCTGCTGCTTGTGTTTCAGCATCTCCTGAAGAACCTGCAGCTCATTCTGCTTCTGCAACCTCAACTCCTTCAGCTGCTCAAACAAACTGTTCTCCAACTCCTCCTTCTCACACCGCAAACACTCCAATCGGGCCACAGGCCCCACTAGTGACACAGAACCACACACACACACACACAGACACACACACACACACACACACAGAGAGAGAGATAAACATGTATAAATGTATAAGAATTTGTGGATAAAATTATTATGAGATTATTTATAATCAAACAACTACACTACACAACCACATCTTCCTTTTATTTACATATTATACAGATATTTAGAGATATTTACATTTTATTTACCCGCGTGCGTCTCTCTTCTCCAAGGTAGCGGAGAGATATGAAAGGATAAAAGGGGAAAAGAATAAAATGCACGTCGGTTTTAAATTCGCAGGCTACCTGCGCTGAAGGCGTGGAAAACGAGCACGTGACGGAAAGGCTTCCGTACCCGATGGGTCCAAATCACATGCCCAGCAAAGTAGCCTTAAACCTGGACACGCAATGGAGAGCATTTGACCCTTTAAAATCATACTACAACCAGACTTCCAGGCCCAAGAGGTCACACAGCCATGCCCAGCAAAGTAGCTCTGGGCCTGGGCACACTTCACGCAGTTTGACCGTTTAAATAAAACTAGAAACAGACTTCCTGGCCCAAGAGGTCACAGTCATACCCAGCAAAGTACGTTTAAACCTGGAAACAAATCAGATCCTTTCTGTCATTCAAAGGAATGGGCCTGCAACTCACAACCACATCCCCAGTGAAGCGCACCGTCACCCAGCCACACTACCCCACCTTGCCCGTCCTGGAACAACCACACCTCCAGGGCACCACATGCCAATCTCTCATGCCCAGCAAACTGCAACCTCACGAAGCCAGGCCACACACTGTCTCCCCTTGTACAGTCCAAGGACGAACTCCTCCACAAACCTGGTGTTCACGCGCACACACGCAATTACAACGAATTGGTGGAGAACTTTGAAACAAACGTGCTGACTTTGAATACTCACATCTAGGCTGGGCCAGGTCCAAATGGCCTGCAGCTCGGTGCGCATTAACTGCTTGACTGTCCGTCACAAACGCCACCTGCCAAGCGTTCGTTCCGTCCCTGGCGGATTTTAAAAAATCGTAGCGTGAGAACGATGGGTCCGATCCGCGTGCCGCTTAAAGGCGATTACAGGGGAGATGCAACCCATTCCAAAGAACCATGAAAAGACTTTCTACTCCCAAGGAAACGAGATATTAAGCCGCAATGACATCCGACGCGCGCATTTTCTCCGCCGCGCAGCACATTTAAAAAAATCATAGCGTGAAAACCGTGGGTTCGATCCGCGTGCCGCTCGAAGGCGATTACAGGGGAGATGCAGCCCTTTCCAAAGAGGCATGAACAGACTTCCTACTCCCAAGGAGCCCAAAGATATTAAGCCGCAAATACGTCCTACGCGCGTCTTTTCTACGCCGCGCACCACATTTAAAAAATCGTATCGGAAGAACGGTGGGTCCAATCCGCGTGCCGCTTAAAGGCGATTACAAGGGAGATGCAAACCTTTCCAAAGAGCCATGAAAAGACTTTCTACTCCCAAGGAGACAAGAGATATTACGCGCATTTTCTCCGACGCGCACCACGTTTAAAAAATCGTAGCGTGAGAACGGTGGGTCCGATCCGCGTGCCGCTTAAAGACGATTACAGGGGAGATGCATCCCTTTCCAAAGAGCCATGAACAGACTTTCTACTCCCAAGGAGACCAGAGATATTAACAGATAAAGCGTTACGCTCCAGTCGGATGAGCGAGAAACGCTTGTACAATTGCAACGAATTGGAGGAGAAAGTTTAAACAAACGCGCTGACTTTGAAGGCTCACATCTAGGCCGGGCCAGGTCCAAATGGCCTGCAACTCGGTCCGCATCACGTCCATGACTTTTCCTAACGAACGCCACCTGCCAAGCTTTCGGCCAGTCCCTGTCGGCATTAAAAAATCGTAGCGTGATAACGATGGTTCCGATCCGCGTGCCGCGCGAAGGCGATTACAGGGGAGATGCAGCCCTTTCCAAAGAGCCATGAACAGACTTTCTACTCCCAAGGAGCCCAAAGATATTAAGCCGCAAATAAGTCCTACGCGCGTCTTTTCTACGCCTCGCACCACATTTAAAAAATCGTAGCGTAAGAACGGTGGGTCCGATCCGCGTGCCGCTTAAAGGCGATTACAGGGGAGATGCAACCCTTTCCAAAGAACCATGAAAAGACTTTCTACTCCCAAGGAGACAATAGATATTAAGCCGAAATGACGTCCGACGCGCGCATTTTCTCCGACGCGCACCACATTTAAAAAAATCATAGCGTGAAAACCGTGGGTTCGATCCGCGTGCCGCTCGAAGGCGATTACAGCGGAGATGCAGCCCTTTCCAAAGAGCCATGAAAAGACTTTCTACTCCTAAGGAGACAAGAGATATTAAGCCGAAATGACGTCCGACGCGCGCATTTCCTCCGCCGCGCACCACATTTAAAAAAATCATAGCGTGAAAACCGTGGGTTCGATCCGCGTGCCGCTCGAAGGCGATTACAGGGGAGATGCAGCCCTTTCCAAAGAGCCATGAACAGACTTTCTACTCCCAAGGAGACCAGAAATATTAACTTATAAAGCGTTACGCTCCAGTCGGATGAACGAGAAACGCTTGTACAATTGCAACGAATTGGAGGAGAAAGTTTAAACAAACGCGCTGACTTTGAACGCTCACATCTAGGCCGGGCCAACTCCAAATGGCGTGCAACTCGGTGTGCATCACCTCCATGACTGTCCCTAACGAACGCCACCTGCCACGCTTTCGGCCTATCCCTGGCGGCATTAAAAAATCGTAGCGTGATAACGATGGTTCCGATGCGCGTGCCGCTCGAAGGCGATTACAGGGGAGATACAGCCCTTTCCAAAGAGCCATGAACAGACTTTCTACTCCCAAGGAGACAAGAGATATTACGCGCATATTCTCCGACGCGCACCACGTTTAAAAAATCGTAGCGTGAGAACGGTGGGTCCGATCCGCGTGCCGCTTAAAGGCGATTACAGGGGAGATACAGCCCTTTCCAAAGAGGCATGAACAGACTTCCTACTCCCAAGGAGACAAGAGATATTAAGCCGCAATGACGTCCGACGCGCGCATTTTCTCCGCCGCGCAGCACATTTAAAAAAATCATAGCGTGAAAACCGTGGGTTCGATCCGCGTGCCGCTCGAAGGCGATTACAGGGGAGATGGAGCCCTTTCCAAAGAGGCATGAACAGACTTCCTACTCCCAAGGAGCCCAAAGATATTAAGCCGCAAATACGTCCTACGCGCGTCTTTTCTACGCCGCGCACCACATTTAAAAAATCGTAGCGTAAGAACGGTGGGTCCGATCCGCGTGCCGCTTAAAGGCGATTACAGGGGAGATGCAAACCTTTCCAAAGAGCCATGAAAAGACTTTCTACTCCCAAGGAGACAAGAGATATTAAGCCGCAATGACGTCCGACGCGCGCATTTTCTCCGACGCGCAACACATTTAAAAAAATCATAGCGTGAAAACCGTGGGTTCGATCCGCGTGCCGCTCGAAGGCGATTACAGGGGAGATGCAGCCCTTTCCAAAGAGCCATGAACAGACTTTCTACTCCCAATGAGACAAGAGATATCAAGCCGCAAATACGTCCGGCGCGCGTCTATTCTCCGCCGCGCAACACATTTAAAAAAATCGTAGCGTGAAAACCGTGGGTTCGATCCGCGTGCCGCTTAAAGGCGATTACAGGGGAGATGCAGCCCTTTCCAAAGAGCCATGAAAAGACTTTCTACTCCCAAGGAGACAAGAGATATTAAGCCGAAATGACGTCCGACGCGCGCATTTCCTCCGCCGCGCACCACATTTAAAAAAATCATAGCGTGAAAACCGTGGGTTCGATCCGCGTGCCGCTCGAAGGCGATTACAGGGGAGATGCAGCCCTTTCCAAAGAGCCATGAACAGACTTCCTACTCCCAAGGAGACAAGAGATATTAAGCCGCAAATACGTCCTACGCCGCGCACCACATTTAAAAAATCGTAGCGTAAGAACGGTGGGTCCGATCCGCGTGCCGCTTAAAGGCGATTACAGGGGAGATGCAACCCTTTCCAAAGAGGCATGAACAGACTTCCTACTCCCAAGGAGACAAGAGATATTAACATATAAAGCGTTACGCTCCAGTCGGATGAGCGAGAAACGCTTGAGCAGTTGCAACGAATTGGAGGAGAAAGTTTAAACAAACGCGCTGACTTTGAACGCTCACATCTAGGTCTGGCCAAGTCCAAATGCCGTGCAACTCGGTGCGCATCACCTCCATGACTGTCCCTAACGAACGCCACCTGCCACGCTTTCGGCCTATCCCTGGCGGCATTAAAAAATCGTAGCGTGATAACGATGGTTCCGATGCGCGTGCCGCTCGAAGGCGATTACAGGGGAGATACAGCCCTTTCCAAAGAGCCATGAACAGACTTTCTACTCTCAAGGAGACAAGAGATATTACGCGCATTTCCTCCGACGCGCACCACGTTTAAAAAATCGTAGCGTGAGAACGGTGGGTCCGATCCGCGTGCCGCTTAAAGGCGATTACAGGGGAGATGCAACCCTTTCCAAAGAACCATGAAAAGACTTTCTAATCCCAAGGAGACAAGTGATATTAAGCCGCAATGACGTCCGACGCGCGCATTTTCTCCGCCGCGCACCACATTTAAAAAAATCATAGCGTGAAAACCGTGGGTTCGATCCGCGTGCCGCTCAAAGGCGATTACAGGGGAGATGGAGCCCTTTCCAAAGAGGCATGAACAGACTTCCTACTCCCAAGGAGCCCAAAGATATTAAGCCGCAAATACGTCCTACGCGCGTCTTTTCTACGCCGCGCACCACATTTAAAAAATCGTAGCGTAAGAACGGTGGGTCCGATCCGCGTGCCGCATAAAGGCGATTACAGGGGAGATGCAAACCTTTCCAAAGAGCCATGAAAAGACTTTCTACTCCCAAGGAGACAAGAGATATTAAGCCGCAATGACGTCCGACGCGCGCATTTTCTCCGACGCGCAACACATTTAAAAAAATCATAGCGTGAAAACCGTGGGTTCGATCCACGTGCCGCGAGAAGGCGATAACAGGGGAGATGCAGCCCTTTCCAAAGAGCCATGAACAGACTTTCTACTCCCAATGAGACAAGAGATATCAAGCCGCAAATACGTCCGGCGCGCGTCTATTCTCCGCCGCGCAACACATTTAAAAAAAATCGTAGCGTGAAAACCGTGGGTTCGATCCGCGTGCCGCTTAAAGGCGATTACAGGGGAGATGCAGCCCTTTCCAAAGAGCCATGAAAAGACTTTCTACTCCCAAGGAGACAAGAGATATTAAGCCGAAATGACGTCCGACGCGCGCATTTCCTCCGCCGCGCACCACATTTAAAAAAATCATAGCGTGAAAACCGTGGGTTCGATCCGCGTGCCGCTCGAAGGCGATTACAGGGGAGATGCAGCCCTTTCCAAAGAGGCATGAACAGACTTCCTACTCCCAAGTAGCCCAAAGATATTAAGCCGCAAATACGTCCTACGCGCGTCTTTTCTACGCCGCGCACCACATTTAAAAAATCGTATCGGAAGAACGGTGGGTCCAATCCGCGTGCCGCTTAAAGGCGATTACAAGGGAGATGCAAACCTTTCCAAAGAGCCATGAAAAGACTTTCTACTCCCAAGGAGACAAGAGATATTAAGCCGAAATGACGTCCGACGCGCGCATTTTCTCCGCCGCGCACCACATTTTAAAAAATCATAGCGTGAAAACCGTGGGTTCGATCCGCGTGCCGCTCGAAGGCGATTACAGGGGAGATGCAGCCCTTTCCAAAGAGCCATGAACAGACTTTCTACACCCAATGAGACAAGAGATATTAAGCAGCAAATACGTCCGGCGCGCGTCTTTTCTCCGCCGCGCAACACATTTAAAAAAAATCGTAGCGTGAAAAACGTGGGTTCGATCCGCGTGCCGCTCGAAGGCGATTACAGGGGAGATGCATCCCTTTCAAAAGAGCCATGAACAGACTTTCTACTCCCAAGGAGACCAGAAATATTAACATATAAAGCGTTACGCTCCAGTCGGATGAACGAGAAACGCTTGTACAATTGCAACGAATTGGAGGAGAAAGTTTAAACAAACGCGCTGACTTTGAACGCTCACATCTAGGCCGGGCCAACTCCAAATGGCGTGCAACTCGGTGCGCATCACCTCCATGACTGTCGCTAACGAACGCCACCTGCCACGCTTTCGGCCCGTCCCTGGCGGCATTAAAAAATCGTAGCGTGATAACGATGGTTCCGATGCGCGTGCCGCTCGAAGGCGATTACAGGGGAGATACAGCCCTTTCCAAAGAGCCATGAACAGACTTTCTACTCCCAAGGAGACAAGAGATATTACGCGCATTTTCTCCGACGCGCACCACGTTTAAAAAATCGTAGCGTGAGAACGGTGGGTCCGATCCGCGTGCCGCTCGAAGCCGATTACAGGGGAGATGCAGCCCTTTCCAAAGAGCCATGAACAGACTTTCTACTCCCAAGGAGACAAGAGATATTACGCCGCAATGACGTCCGACGCGCGCATTTTCTCCGCCGCGCACCACATTTAAAAAATCGTATCGTGAGAACGGTGGGTCCGATCCGCGTGCCGCTTAAAGGCAATTACAGGGGAGATGCAGCGCTTTCCAAAGAGCCATGAACAGACTTTCTACTCCCAAGGAGCCCAAAGATATTAAGCCGCAAATACGTCCTACGCGCGTCTTTTCTACGCCGCGCACCACATTTAAAAAATCGTAGCGTAAGAACGGTGGGTCCGATCCGCGTGCCGCTTAAAGGCGATTACAGGGGAGATGCAGCCCTTTCCAAAGAGCCATGAAAAGACTTTCTACTCCCAAGGAGACAAGAGATATTAAGCCGAAATGACGTGCGACGCGCGCATTTCCTCCGCCGCGCACCACATTTAAAAAAATCATAGCGTGAAAACCGTGGGTTCGATCCGCGTGCCGCTCGAAGGCGATTACAGGGGAGATACAGCCCTTTCCAAAGAGCCATGAACAGACTTTCTACTCCCAAGGAGACAAGAGATATTACGCGCATTTTCTCCGACGCGCACCACGTTTAAAAAATCGTAGCGTGAGAACGGTGGGTCCGATCCGCGTGCCGCTTAAAGGCGATTACAGGGGAGATGCATCCCTTTCCAAAGAGCCATGAACAGACTTTCTACTCCCAAGGAGACCAGAGATATTAACAGATAAAGCGTTACGCTCCAGTCGGATGAGCGAGAAACGCTTGTACAATTGCAACGAATTGGAGGAGAAAGTTTAAACAAACGCGCTGACTTTGAAGGCTCACATCTAGGCCGGGCCAGGTCCAAATGGCCTACAACTCAGTCCGCATCACGTCCATGACTTTTCCTAACGAACGCCACCTGCCAAGCTTTCGGCCCGTCCCTGTCGGCATTAAAAAATCGTAGCGTGATAACGATGGTTCCGATCCGCGTGCCGCGCGAAGGCGATTACAGGGGAGATGCAGCCCTTTCCAAAGAGCCATGAACAGACTTTCTACTCCCCAGGAGCCCAAAGATATTAAGCCGCAAATAAGTCCTACGCGCGTCTTTTCTACGCCTCGCACCACATTTAAAAAATCGTAGCGTAAGAACGGTGGTCCGATCCGCGTGCCGCTTAAAGGCGATTACAGGGGAGATGCAACCCTTTCCAAAGAACCATGAAAACACTTTCTACTCCCAAGGAGACAAGAGATATTAAGCCGCAATGACGTCCGACGCGCGCATTTTCTCCGCCGCAGCACATTTAAAAAAATCATAGCGTGAAAACCGTGGGTTCGATCCGCGTGCCGCTCGAAGGCGATTACAGGGGAGATGGAGCCCTTTCCAAAAAGGCATGAACAGACTTCCTACTCCCAAGGAGCCCAAAGATATTAAGCCGCAAATACGTCCTACGCGCGTCTTTTCTACGCCGCGCACCACACTTAAAAAATCGTATCGGAAGAACGGTGGGTCCAATCCGCGTGCCGCTTAAAGGCGATTACAAGGGAGATGCAAACCTTTCCAAAGAGCCATGAAAAGACTTTCTACTCCCAAGGAGACAAGAGATATTAAGCCGAAATGACGTCCGACGCGCGCATTTTCTCCGCCGCGCACCACATTTTAAAAAATCATAGCGTGAAAACCGTGGGTTCGATCCGCGTGTCGCTCGAAGGCGATTACAGGGGAGATGCAGCCCTTTCCAAAGAGCCATGAACAGACTTTCTACACCCAATGAGACAAGAGATATTAAGCAGCAAATACGTCCGGCGCGCGTCTTTTCTCCGCCGCGCAACACATTTAAAAAAAATCGTAGCGTGAAAAACGTGGGTTCGATCCGCGTGCCGCTCGAAGGCGATTACAGGGGAGATGCATCCCTTTCAAAAGAGCCATGAACAGACTTTCTACTCCCAAGGAGACCAGAAATATTAACATATAAAGCGTTACGCTCCAGTCGGATGAACGAGAAACGCTTGTACAATTGCAACGAATTGGAGGAGAAAGTTTAAACAAACGCGCTGACTTTGAACGCTCACATCTAGGCCGGGCCAACTCCAAATGGCGTGCAACTCGGTGCGCATCACCTCCATGACTGTCGCTAACGAACGCCACCTGCCACGCTTTCGGCCCGTCCCTGGCGGCATTAAAAAATCGTAGCGTGATAACGATGGTTCCGATGCGCGTGCCGCTCGAAGGCGATTACAGGGGAGATACAGCCCTTTCCAAAGAGCCATGAACAGACTTTCTACTCCCAAGGAGACAAGAGATATTACGCGCATTTTCTCCGACGCGCACCACGTTTAAAAAATCGTAGCGTGAGAACGGTGGGTCCGATCCGCGTGCCGCTCGAAGCCGATTACAGGGGAGATG
Source organism: Electrophorus electricus (assembly GCF_041902795.1). Lineage (NCBI taxonomy): Eukaryota > Metazoa > Chordata > Actinopteri > Gymnotiformes > Gymnotidae > Electrophorus > Electrophorus electricus. The sequence continues at coordinate 36,776,947 of NC_137501.1, read as the reverse complement.
CAGCCCTTTCCAAAGAGCCATGAACAGACTTTCTACTCCCAAGGAGACAAGAGATATTACGCCGCAATGACGTCCGACGCGCGCATTTTCTCCGCCGCGCACCACATTTAAAAAATCGTATCGTGAGAACGGTGGGTCCGATCCGCGTGCCGCTTAAAGGCAATTACAGGGGAGATGCAGCGCTTTCCAAAGAGCCATGAACAGACTTTCTACTCCCAAGGAGCCCAAAGATATTAAGCCGCAAATACGTCCTACGCGCGTCTTTTCTACGCCGTGCACCACATTTAAAAAATCGTAGCGTAAGAACGGTGGGTCCGATCCGCGTGCCGCTTAAAGGCGATTACAGGGGAGATGCAGCCCTTTCCAAAGAGCCATGAAAAGACTTTCTACTCCCAAGGAGACAAGAGATATTAAGCCGAAATGACGTCCGACGCGCGCATTTCCTCCGCCGCGCACCACATTTAAAAAAATCATAGCGTGAAAACCGTGGGTTCGATCCGCGTGCCGCTCGAAGGCGATTACAGGGGAGATACAGCCCTTTCCAAAGAGCCATGAACAGACTTTCTACTCCCAAGGAGACAAGAGATATTACGCGCATTTTCTCCGACGCGCACCACGTTTAAAAAATCGTAGCGTGAGAACGGTGGGTCCGATCCGCGTGCCGCTTAAAGGCGATTACAGGGGAGATGCATCCCTTTCCAAAGAGCCATGAACAGACTTTCTACTCCCAAGGAGACCAGAGATATTAACAGATAAAGCGTTACGCTCCAGTCGGATGAGCGAGAAACGCTTGTACAATTGCAACGAATTGGAGGAGAAAGTTTAAACAAACGCGCTGACTTTGAAGGCTCACATCTAGGCCGGGCCAGGTCCAAATGGCCTACAACTCAGTCCGCATCACGTCCATGACTTTTCCTAACGAACGCCACCTGCCAAGCTTTCGGCCCGTCCCTGTCGGCATTAAAAAATCGTAGCGTGATAACGATGGTTCCGATCCGCGTGCCGCGCGAAGGCGATTACAGGGGAGATGCAGCCCTTTCCAAAGAGCCATGAACAGACTTTCTACTCCCCAGGAGCCCAAAGATATTAAGCCGCAAATAAGTCCTACGCGCGTCTTTTCTACGCCTCGCACCACATTTAAAAAATCGTAGCGTAAGAACGGTGGGTCCGATCCGCGTGCCGCTTAAAGGCGATTACAGGGGAGATGCAACCCTTTCCAAAGAACCATGAAAACACTTTCTACTCCCAAGGAGACAAGAGATATTAAGCCGCAATGACGTCCGACGCGCGCATTTTCTCCGCCGCAGCACATTTAAAAAAATCATAGCGTGAAAACCGTGGGTTCGATCCGCGTGCCGCTCGAAGGCGATTACAGGGGAGATGGAGCCCTTTCCAAAAAGGCATGAACAGACTTCCTACTCCCAAGGAGCCCAAAGATATTAAGCCGCAAATACGTCCTACGCGCGTCTTTTCTACGCCGCGCACCACATTTAAAAAATCGTATCGGAAGAACGGTGGGTCCAATCCGCGTGCCGCTTAAAGGCGATTACAAGGGAGATGCAAACCTTTCCAAAGAGCCATGAAAAGACTTTCTACTCCCAAGGAGACAAGAGATATTAAGCCGAAATGACGTCCGACGCGCGCATTTTCTCCGCCGCGCACCACATTTTAAAAAATCATAGCGTGAAAACCGTGGGTTCGATCCGCGTGCCGCTCGAAGGCGATTACAGGGGAGATGCAGCCCTTTCCAAAGAGCCATGAACAGACTTTCTACACCCAATGAGACAAGAGATATTAAGCAGCAAATACGTCCGGCGCGCGTCTTTTCTCCGCCGCGCAACACATTTAAAAAAAATCGTAGCGTGAAAAACGTGGGTTCGATCCGCGTGCCGCTCGAAGGCGATTACAGGGGAGATGCATCCCTTTCAAAAGAGCCATGAACAGACTTTCTACTCCCAAGGAGACCAGAAATATTAACATATAAAGCGTTACGCTCCAGTCGGATGAACGAGAAACGCTTGTACAATTGCAACGAATTGGAGGAGAAAGTTTAAACAAACGCGCTGACTTTGAACGCTCACATCTAGGCCGGGCCAACTCCAAATGGCGTGCAACTCGGTGCGCATCACCTCCATGACTGTCGCTAACGAACGCCACCTGCCACGCTTTCGGCACGTCCCTGGCGGCATTAAAAAATCGTAGCGTGATAACGATGGTTCCGATGCGCGTGCCGCTCGAAGGCGATTACAGGGGAGATACAGCCCTTTCCAAAGAGCCATGAACAGACTTTCTACTCCCAAGGAGACAAGAGATATTACGCGCATTTTCTCCGACGCGCACCACGTTTAAAAAATCGTAGCGTGAGAACGGTGGGTCCGATCCGCGTGCCGCTCGAAGCCGATTACAGGGGAGATGCAGCCCTTTCCAAAGAGCCATGAACAGACTTTCTACTCCCAAGGAGCCCAAAGATATTAAGCCGCAAATAAGTCCTACGCGCGTCTTTTCTACGCCGCGCACCACATTTAAAAAATCGTTGCGTAAGAACGGTGGGTCCGATCCGCGTGCCGCTTAAAGGCGATTACAGGGGAGATGCAACCCTTTCCAAAGAGCCATAAAAAGACTTTCTATTCCCAAGGAGACAAGAGATATTAAGCCGCAATGACGTCCGACGCGCGCATTTTCTCCGCCGCGCACCACATTTAAAAAAATCATAGCGTGAAAACCGTGGGTTCGATCCGCGTGCCGCTCGAAGGCGATTACAGGGGAGATGCAACCCTTTCCAAAGAGCCATGAACAGACTTCCTACTCCCAAGGAGACAAGAGATATTAAGCAGCAATGATGTCCGACACGCGCATTTTCTCCGCCGCGCACCACATTTAAAAAATCTTAGCGTGAGAACGGTGGGTCCGATCCGCGTGCCGCTTAAAGGCGATTACAGGGGAGATGCAGCCCTTTCCAAAGAGCCATGAAAAGACTTTCTACTCCCAAGGAGACAAGAGATATTAAGCCGAAATGACGTCCGACGCGCGCATTTTCTCCGCCGCGCACCACATTTAAAAAAATCATAGCGTGAAAACCGTGGGTTCGATCCGCGTGCCGCTCGAAGGCGATTACAGGGGAGATGCAGCCCTTTCCAAAGATCCATGAACAGACTTCCTACTCCCAAGGAGACAAGAGATATTAACATATAAAGCGTTACGCTCCAGTCGGATGAGCGAGAAACGCTTGAGCAGTTGCAACGAATTGGAGGAGAAAGTTTAAACAAACGCGCTGACTTTGAACGCTCACATCTAGGTCTGGCCAAGTCCAAATGCCGTGCAACTCGGTGCGCATCACCTCCATGACTGTCCCTAACGAACGCCACCTGCCACGCTTTCGGCCTATCCCTGGCGGCATTAAAAAATCGTAGCGTGATAACGATGGTTCCGATGCGCGTGCCGCTCGAAGGCGATTACAGGGGAGATACAGCCCTTTCCAAAGAGCCATGAACAGACTTTCTACTCTCAAGGAGACAAGAGATATTACGCGCATTTCCTCCGACGCGCACCACGTTTAAAAAATCGTAGCGTGAGAACGGTGGGTCCGATCCGCGTGCCGCTTAAAGGCGATTACAGGGGAGATGCAACCCTTTCCAAAGAACCATGAAAAGACTTTCTAATCCCAAGGAGACAAGTGATATTAAGCCGCAATGACGTCCGACGCGCGCATTTTCTCCGCCGCGCACCACATTTAAAAAAATCATAGCGTGAAAACCGTGGGTTCGATCCGCGTGCCGCTCAAAGGCGATTACAGGGGAGATGGAGCCCTTTCCAAAGAGGCATGAACAGACTTCCTACTCCCAAGGAGCCCAAAGATATTAAGCCGCAAATACGTCCTACGCGCGTCTTTTCTACGCCGCGCACCACATTTAAAAAATCGTAGCGTAAGAACGGTGGGTCCGATCCGCGTGCCGCTTAAAGGCGATTACAGGGGAGATGCAAACCTTTCCAAAGAGCCATGAAAAGACTTTCTACTCCCAAGGAGACAAGAGATATTAAGCCGCAATGACGTCCGACGCGCGCATTTTCTCCGACGCGCAACACATTTAAAAAAATCATAGCGTGAAAACCGTGGGTTCGATCCGCGTGCCGCGAGAAGGCGATAACAGGGGAGATGCAGCCCTTTCCAAAGAGCCATGAACAGACTTTCTACTCCCAATGAGACAAGAGATATCAAGCCGCAAATACGTCCGGCGCGCGTCTATTCTCCGCCGCGCAACACATTTAAAAAAAATCGTAGCGTGAAAACCGTGGGTTCGATCCGCGTGCCGCTTAAAGGCGATTACAGGGGAGATGCAGCCCTTTCCAAAGAGCCATGAAAAGACTTTCTACTCCCAAGGAGACAAGAGATATTAAGCCGAAATGACGTCCGACGCGCGCATTTCCTCCGCCGCGCACCACATTTAAAAAAATCATAGCGTGAAAACCGTGGGTTCGATCCGCGTGCCGCTCGAAGGCGATTACAGGGGAGATGCAGCCCTTTCCAAAGAGGCATGAACAGACTTCCTACTCCCAAGTAGCCCAAAGATATTAAGCCGCAAATACGTCCTACGCGCGTCTTTTCTACGCCGCGCACCACATTTAAAAAATCGTATCGGAAGAACGGTGGGTCCAATCCGCGTGCCGCTTAAAGGCGATTACAAGGGAGATGCAAACCTTTCCAAAGAGCCATGAAAAGACTTTCTACTCCCAAGGAGACAAGAGATATTAAGCCGAAATGACGTCCGACGCGCGCATTTTCTCCGCCGCGCACCACATTTTAAAAAATCATAGCGTGAAAACCGTGGGTTCGATCCGCGTGCCGCTCGAAGGCGATTACAGGGGAGATGCAGCCCTTTCCAAAGAGCCATGAACAGACTTTCTACACCCAATGAGACAAGAGATATTAAGCAGCAAATACGTCCGGCGCGCGTCTTTTCTCCGCCGCGCAACACATTTAAAAAAAATCGTAGCGTGAAAAACGTGGGTTCGATCCGCGTGCCGCTCGAAGGCGATTACAGGGGAGATGCATCCCTTTCAAAAGAGCCATGAACAGACTTTCTACTCCCAAGGAGACCAGAAATATTAACATATAAAGCGTTACGCTCCAGTCGGATGAACGAGAAACGCTTGTACAATTGCAACGAATTGGAGGAGAAAGTTTAAACAAACGCGCTGACTTTGAACGCTCACATCTAGGCCGGGCCAACTCCAAATGGCGTGCAACTCGGTGCGCATCACCTCCATGACTGTCGCTAACGAACGCCACCTGCCACGCTTTCGGCCCGTCCCTGGCGGCATTAAAAAATCGTAGCGTGATAACGATGGTTCCGATGCGCGTGCCGCTCGAAGGCGATTACAGGGGAGATACAGCCCTTTCCAAAGAGCCATGAACAGACTTTCTACTCCCAAGGAGACAAGAGATATTACGCGCATTTTCTCCGACGCGCACCACGTTTAAAAAATCGTAGCGTGAGAACGGTGGGTCCGATCCGCGTGCCGCTTAAAGGCAATTACAGGGGAGATGCAGCGCTTTCCAAAGAGCCATGAACAGACTTTCTACTCCCAAGGAGCCCAAAGATATTAAGCCGCAATGACGTCCGACGCGCGCATTTTCTCCGCCGCGCACCACATTTAAAAAATCGTATCGTGAGAACGGTGGGTCCGATCCGCGTGCCGCTTAAAGGCAATTACAGGGGAGATGCAGCGCTTTCCAAAGAGCCATGAACAGACTTTCTACTCCCAAGGAGCCCAAAGATATTAAGCCGCAAATACGTCCTACGCGCGTCTTCTCTACGCCGCGCACCACATTTAAAAAATCGTAGCGTAAGAACGGTGGGTCCGATCCGCGTGCCGCTTAAAGGCGATTACAGGGGAGATGCAGCCCTTTCCAAAGAGCCATGAAAAGACTTTCTACTCCCAAGGAGACAAGAGATATTAAGCCGAAATGACGTCCGACGCGCGCATTTCCTCCGCCGCGCACCACATTTAAAAAAATCATAGCGTGAAAACCGTGGGTTCGATCCGCGTGCCGCTCGAAGGCGATTACAGGGGAGATACAGCCCTTTCCAAAGAGCCATGAACAGACTTTCTACTCCCAAGGAGACAAGAGATATTACGCGCATTTTCTCCGACGCGCACCACGTTTAAAAAATCGTAGCGTGAGAACGGTGGGTCCGATCCGCGTGCCGCTTAAAGGCGATTACAGGGGAGATGCATCCCTTTCCAAAGAGCCATGAACAGACTTTCTACTCCCAAGGAGACCAGAGATATTAACAGATAAAGCGTTACGCTCCAGTCGGATGAGCGAGAAACGCTTGTACAATTGCAACGAATTGGAGGAGAAAGTTTAAACAAACGCGCTGACTTTGAAGGCTCACATCTAGGCCGGGCCAGGTCCAAATGGCCTACAACTCAGTCCGCATCACGTCCATGACTTTTCCTAACGAACGCCACCTGCCAAGCTTTCGGCCCGTCCCTGTCGGCATTAAAAAATCGTAGCGTGATAACGATGGTTCCGATCCGCGTGCCGCGCGAAGGCGATTACAGGGGAGATGCAGCCCTTTCCAAAGAGCCATGAACAGACTTTCTACTCCCCAGGAGCCCAAAGATATTAAGCCGCAAATAAGTCCTACGCGCGTCTTTTCTACGCCTCGCACCACATTTAAAAAATCGTAGCGTAAGAACGGTGGGTCCGATCCGCGTGCCGCTTAAAGGCGATTACAGGGGAGATGCAACCCTTTCCAAAGAACCATGAAAACACTTTCTACTCCCAAGGAGACAAGAGATATTAAGCCGCAATGACGTCCGACGCGCGCATTTTCTCCGCCGCAGCACATTTAAAAAAATCATAGCGTGAAAACCGTGGGTTCGATCCGCGTGCCGCTCGAAGGCGATTACAGGGGAGATGGAGCCCTTTCCAAAAAGGCATGAACAGACTTCCTACTCCCAAGGAGCCCAAAGATATTAAGCCGCAAATACGTCCTACGCGCGTCTTTTCTACGCCGCGCACCACATTTAAAAAATCGTATCGGAAGAACGGTGGGTCCGATCCGCGTGCCGCTTAAAGGCGATTACAGGGGAGATGCATCCCTTTCCAAAGAGCCATGAACAGACTTTCTACTCCCAAGGAGACCAGAGATATTAACAGATAAAGCGTTACGCTCCAGTCGGATGAGCGAGAAACGCTTGTACAATTGCAACGAATTGGAGGAGAAAGTTTAAACAAACGCGCTGACTTTGAAGGCTCACATCTAGGCCGGGCCAGGTCCAAATGGCCTACAACTCAGTCCGCATCACGTCCATGACTTTTCCTAACGAACGCCACCTGCCAAGCTTTCGGCCCGTCCCTGTCGGCATTAAAAAATCGTAGCGTGATAACGATGGTTCCGATCCGCGTGCCGCGCGAAGGCGATTACAGGGGAGATGCAGCCCTTTCCAAAGAGCCATGAACAGACTTTCTACTCCCCAGGAGCCCAAAGATATTAAGCCGCAAATAAGTCCTACGCGCGTCTTTTCTACGCCTCGCACCACATTTAAAAAATCGTAGCGTAAGAACGGTGGGTCCGATCCGCGTGCCGCTTAAAGGCGATTACAGGGGAGATGCAACCCTTTCCAAAGAACCATGAAAACACTTTCTACTCCCAAGGAGACAAGAGATATTAAGCCGCAATGACGTCCGACGCGCGCATTTTCTCCGCCGCAGCACATTTAAAAAAATCATAGCGTGAAAACCGTGGGTTCGATCCGCGTGCCGCTCGAAGGCGATTACAGGGGAGATGGAGCCCTTTCCAAAAAGGCATGAACAGACTTCCTACTCCCAAGGAGCCCAAAGATATTAAGCCGCAAATACGTCCTACGCGCCTTTTCTACGCCGCGCACCACATTTAAAAAAATCATAGCGTGAAAACCGTGGGTTCGATCCGCGTGCCGCGAGAAGGCGATAACAGGGGAGATGCAGCCCTTTCCAAAGAGCCATGAACAGACTTTCTACTCCCAATGAGACAAGAGATATCAAGCCGCAAATACGTCCGGCGCGCGTCTATTCTCCGCCGCGCAACACATTTAAAAAAAATCGTAGCGTGAAAACCGTGGGTTCGATCCGCGTGCCGCTTAAAGGCGATTACAGGGGAGATGCAGCCCTTTCCAAAGAGCCATGAAAAGACTTTCTACTCCCAAGGAGACAAGAGATATTAAGCCGAAATGACGTCCGACGCGCGCATTTCCTCCGCCGCGCACCACATTTAAAAAATCATAGCGTGAAAACCGTGGGTTCGATCCGCGTGCCGCTCGAAGGCGATTACAGGGGAGATGCAGCCCTTTCCAAAGAGGCATGAACAGACTTCCTACTCCCAAGTAGCCCAAAGATATTAAGCCGCAAATACGTCCTACGCGCGTCTTTTCTACGCCGCGCACCACATTTAAAAAATCGTATCGGAAGAACGGTGGGTCCAATCCGCGTGCCGCTTAAAGGCGATTACAAGGGAGATGCAAACCTTTCCAAAGAGCCATGAAAAGACTTTCTACTCCCAAGGAGACAAGAGATATTAAGCCGAAATGACGTCCGACGCGCGCATTTTCTCCGCCGCGCACCACATTTTAAAAAATCATAGCGTGAAAACCGTGGGTTCGATTCGCGTGCCGCTCGAAGGCGATTACAGGGGAGATGCAGCCCTTTCCAAAGAGCCATGAACAGACTTTCTACACCCAATGAGACAAGAGATATTAAGCAGCAAATACGTCCGGCGCGCGTCTTTTCTCCGCCGCGCAACACATTTAAAAAAAATCGTAGCGTGAAAAACGTGGGTTCGATCCGCGTGCCGCTCGAAGGCGATTACAGGGGAGATGCATCCCTTTCAAAAGAGCCATGAACAGACTTTCTACTCCCAAGGAGACCAGAAATATTAACATATAAAGCGTTACGCTCCAGTCGGATGAACGAGAAACGCTTGTACAATTGCAACGAATTAGAGGAGAAAGTTTAAACAAACGCGCTGACTTTGAACGCTCACATCTAGGCCGGGCCAACTCCAAATGGCGTGCAACTCGGTGCGCATCACCTCCATGACTGTCGCTAACGAACGCCACCTGCCACGCTTTCGGCCAGTCCCTGGCGGCATTAAAAAATCGTAGCGTGATAACGATGGTTCCGATGCGCGTGCCGCTCGAAGGCGATTACAGGGGAGATACAGCCCTTTCCAAAGAGCCATGAACAGACTTTCTACTCCCAAGGAGACAAGAGATATTACGCGCATTTTCTCCGACGCGCACCACGTTTAAAAAATCGTAGCGTGAGAACGGTGGGTCCGATCCGCGTGCCGCTCGAAGGAGATTACAGGGGAGATGCAGCGCTTTCCAAAGAGCCATGAACAGACTTTCTACTCCCAAGGAGACAAGAGATATTAAGCCGCAATGACGTCCGACGCGCGCATTTTCTCCGCCGCGCACCACATTTAAAAAATCGTATCGTGAGAACGGTGGGTCCGATCCGCGTGCCGCTTAAAGGCAATTACAGGGGAGATGCAGCGCTTTCCAAAGAGCCATGAACAGACTTTCTACTCCCAAGGAGCCCAAAGATATTAAGCCGCAAATACGTCCTACGCGCGTCTTTTCTACGCCGCGCACCACATTTAAAAAATCGTAGCGTAAGAACGGTGGGTCCGATCCGCGTGCCGCTTAAAGGCGATTACAGGGGAGATGCAGCCCTTTCCAAAGAGCCATGAAAAGACTTTCTACTCCCAAGGAGACAAGAGATATTAAGCCGAAATGACGTCCGACGCGCGCATTTCCTCCGCCGCGCACCACATTTAAAAAAATCATAGCGTGAAAACCGTGGGTTCGATCCGCGTGCCGCTCGAAGGCGATTACAGGGGAGATACAGCCCTTTCCAAAGAGCCATGAACAGACTTTCTACTCCCAAGGAGACAAGAGATATTACGCGCATTTTCTCCGACGCGCACCACGTTTAAAAAATCGTAGCGTGAGAACGGTGGGTCCGATCCGCGTGCCGCTTAAAGGCGATTACAGGGGAGATGCATCCCTTTCCAAAGAGCCATGAACAGACTTTCTACTCCCAAGGAGACCAGAGATATTAACAGATAAAGCGTTACGCTCCAGTCGGATGAGCGAGAAACGCTTGTACAATTGCAACGAATTGGAGGAGAAAGTTTAAACAAACGCGCTGACTTTGAAGGCTCACATCTAGGCCGGGCCAGGTCCAAATGGCCTACAACTCGGTCCCCATCACGTCCATGACTTTTCCTAACGAACGCCACCTGCCAAGCTTTCGGCCCGTCCCTGTCGGCATTAAAAAATCGTAGCGTGATAACGATGGTTCCGATCCGCGTGCCGCGCGAAGGCGATTACAGGGGAGATGCAGCCCTTTCCAAAGAGCCATGAACAGACTTTCTACTCCCAAGGAGCCCAAAGATATTAAGCCGCAAATAAGTCCTACGCGCGTCTTTTCTACGCCTCGCACCACATTTAAAAAATCGTAGCGTAAGAACGGTGGGTCCGATCCGCGTGCCGCTTAAAGGCGATTACAGGGGAGATGCAACCCTTTCCAAAGAACCATGAAAACACTTTCTACTCCCAAGGAGACAAGAGATATTAAGCCGCAATGACGTCCGACGCGCGCATTTTCTCCGCCGCAGCACATTTAAAAAAATCATAGCGTGAAAACCGTGGGTTCGATCCGCGTGCCGCTCGAAGGCGATTACAGGGGAGATGGAGCCCTTTCCAAAAAGGCATGAACAGACTTCCTACTCCCAAGGAGACCAGAAATATTAACATATAAAGCGTTACGCTCCAGTCGGATGAACGAGAAACGCTTGTACAATTGCAACGAATTAGAGGAGAAAGTTTAAACAAACGCGCTGACTTTGAACGCTCACATCTAGGCCGGGCCAACTCCAAATGGCGTGCAACTCGGTGCGCATCACCTCCATGACTGTCGCTAACGAACGCCACCTGCCACGCTTTCGGCCAGTCCCTGGCGGCATTAAAAAATCGTAGCGTGATAACGATGGTTCCGATGCGCGTGCCGCTCGAAGGCGATTACAGGGGAGATACAGCCCTTTCCAAAGAGCCATGAACAGACTTTCTACTCCCAAGGAGACAAGAGATATTACGCGCATTTTCTCCGACGCGCACCACGTTTAAAAAATCGTAGCGTGAGAACGGTGGGTCCGATCCGCGTGCCGCTCGAAGGAGATTACAGGGGAGATGCAGCGCTTTCCAAAGAGCCATGAACAGACTTTCTACTCCCAAGGAGACAAGAGATATTAAGCCGCAATGACGTCCGACGCGCGCATTTTCTCCGCCGCGCACCACATTTAAAAAATCGTATCGTGAGAACGGTGGGTCCGATCCGCGTGCCGCTTAAAGGCAATTACAGGGGAGATGCAGCGCTTTCCAAAGAGCCATGAACAGACTTTCTACTCCCAAGGAGCCCAAAGATATTAAGCCGCAAATACGTCCTACGCGCGTCTTTTCTACGCCGCGCACCACATTTAAAAAATCGTAGCGTAAGAACGGTGGGTCCGATCCGCGTGCCGCTTAAAGGCGATTACAGGGGAGATGCAGCCCTTTCCAAAGAGCCATGAAAAGACTTTCTACTCCCAAGGAGACAAGAGATATTAAGCCGAAATGACGTCCGACGCGCGCATTTCCTCCGCCGCGCACCACATTTAAAAAAATCATAGCGTGAAAACCGTGGGTTCGATCCGCGTGCCGCTCGAAGGCGATTACAGGGGAGATACAGCCCTTTCCAAAGAGCCATGAACAGACTTTCTACTCCCAAGGAGACAAGAGATATTACGCGCATTTTCTCCGACGCGCACCACGTTTAAAAAATCGTAGCGTGAGAACGGTGGGTCCGATCCGCGTGCCGCTTAAAGGCGATTACAGGGGAGATGCATCCCTTTCCAAAGAGCCATGAACAGACTTTCTACTCCCAAGGAGACCAGAGATATTAACAGATAAAGCGTTACGCTCCAGTCGGATGAGCGAGAAACGCTTGTACAATTGCAACGAATTGGAGGAGAAAGTTTAAACAAACGCGCTGACTTTGAAGGCTCACATCTAGGCCGGGCCAGGTCCAAATGGCCTACAACTCGGTCCCCATCACGTCCATGACTTTTCCTAACGAACGCCACCTGCCAAGCTTTCGGCCCGTCCCTGTCGGCATTAAAAAATCGTAGCGTGATAACGATGGTTCCGATCCGCGTGCCGCGCGAAGGCGATTACAGGGGAGATGCAGCCCTTTCCAAAGAGCCATGAACAGACTTTCTACTCCCAAGGAGCCCAAAGATATTAAGCCGCAAATAAGTCCTACGCGCGTCTTTTCTACGCCTCGCACCACATTTAAAAAATCGTAGCGTAAGAACGGTGGGTCCGATCCGCGTGCCGCTTAAAGGCGATTACAGGGGAGATGCAACCCTTTCCAAAGAACCATGAAAACACTTTCTACTCCCAAGGAGACAAGAGATATTAAGCCGCAATGACGTCCGACGCGCGCATTTTCTCCGCCGCAGCACATTTAAAAAAATCATAGCGTGAAAACCGTGGGTTCGATCCGCGTGCCGCTCGAAGGCGATTACAGGGGAGATGGAGCCCTTTCCAAAAAGGCATGAACAGACTTCCTACTCCCAAGGAGCCCAAAGATATTAAGCCGCAAATACGTCCTACGCGCGTCTTTTCTACGCCGCGCACCAAATTTAAAAAATCGTATCGTAAGAACGGTGGGTCCGACCCGCGTGCCGCTTAAAGGCGATTACAGGGGAAATGCAGCCCTTTCCAAAGAGCCATGAAAAGACTTTCTACTCCCAAGGAGACAAGAGATATTAAGCCGAAATGACGTCCGACGCGCGCATTTTCTTCGCCGCGCACCACATTTTAAAAAATCATAGCGTGAAAACCGTGGGTTCGATCCGCGTGCCGCTCGAAGGCGATTACAGGGGAGATGCAGCCCTTTCCAAAGAGCCATGAACAGACTTTCTACTCCCAAGGAGACAAGAGATATTAAGCCGAAATGACGTCCGACGCGCGCATTTCCTCCGCCGCGCACCACATTTAAAAAAATCATAGCGTGAAAACCGTGGGTTCGATCCGCGTGCCGCTCGAAGGTGATTACAGGGGAGATGCAGCCCTTTCCAAAGAGGCATGAACAGACTTCCTACTCCCAAGGAGCCCAAAGATATTAAGCCGCAAATACATCCTACGCGCGTCTTTTCTACGCCGCGCACCACATTTAAAAAATCGTATCGGAAGAATGGTGGGTCCAATCCGCGTGCCGCTTAAAGGCGATTACAAGGGAGATGCAAACCTTTCCAAAGAGCCATGAAAAGACTTTCTACTCCCAAGGAGACAATAGATATTAAGCCGAAATGACGTCCGACGCGCGCATTTTCTCCGCCGCGCACCACATTTAAAAAAATCATAGCGTGAAAACCGTGGGTTCGATCCGCGTGCCGCTCGAAGGCGATTACAGCGGAGATGCAGCCCTTTCCAAAGAGCCATGAAAAGACTTTCTACTCCCAAGGAGACAAGAGATATTAAGCCGAAATGACGTCCGACGCGCGCATTTCCTCCGCCGCGCACCACATTTAAAAAATCATAGCGTGAAAACCGTGGGTTCGATCCGCGTGCCGCTCGAAGGCGATTACAGGGGAGATGCAGCCCTTTCCAAAGAGGCATGAACAGACTTCCTACTCCCAAGTAGCCCAAAGATATTAAGCCGCAAATACGTCCTACGCGCGTCTTTTCTACGCCGCGCACCACATTTAAAAAATCGTATCGGAAGAACGGTGGGTCCAATCCGCGTGCCGCTTAAAGGCGATTACAAGGGAGATGCAAACCTTTCCAAAGAGCCATGAAAAGACTTTCTACTCCCAAGGAGACAAGAGATATTAAGCCGAAATGACGTCCGACGCGCGCATTTTCTCCGCCGCGCACCACATTTTAAAAAATCATAGCGTGAAAACCGTGGGTTCGATTCGCGTGCCGCTCGAAGGCGATTACAGGGGAGATGCAGCCCTTTCCAAAGAGCCATGAACAGACTTTCTACACCCAATGAGACAAGAGATATTAAGCAGCAAATACGTCCGGCGCGCGTCTTTTCTCCGCCGCGCAACACATTTAAAAAAAATCGTAGCGTGAAAAACGTGGGTTCGATCCGCGTGCCGCTCGAAGGCGATTACAGGGGAGATGCATCCCTTTCAAAAGAGCCATGAACAGACTTTCTACTCCCAAGGAGACCAGAAATATTAACATATAAAGCGTTACGCTCCAGTCGGATGAACGAGAAACGCTTGTACAATTGCAACGAATTAGAGGAGAAAGTTTAAACAAACGCGCTGACTTTGAACGCTCACATCTAGGCCGGGCCAACTCCAAATGGCGTGCAACTCGGTGCGCATCACCTCCATGACTGTCGCTAACGAACGCCACCTGCCACGCTTTCGGCCAGTCCCTGGCGGCATTAAAAAATCGTAGCGTGATAACGATGGTTCCGATGCGCGTGCCGCTCGAAGGCGATTACAGGGGAGATACAGCCCTTTCCAAAGAGCCATGAACAGACTTTCTACTCCCAAGGAGACAAGAGATATTACGCGCATTTTCTCCGACGCGCACCACGTTTAAAAAATCGTAGCGTGAGAACGGTGGGTCCGATCCGCGTGCCGCTCGAAGGAGATTACAGGGGAGATGCAGCGCTTTCCAAAGAGCCATGAACAGACTTTCTACTCCCAAGGAGACAAGAGATATTAAGCCGCAATGACGTCCGACGCGCGCATTTTCTCCGCCGCGCACCACATTTAAAAAATCGTATCGTGAGAACGGTGGGTCCGATCCGCGTGCCGCTTAAAGGCAATTACAGGGGAGATGCAGCGCTTTCCAAAGAGCCATGAACAGACTTTCTACTCCCAAGGAGCCCAAAGATATTAAGCCGCAAATACGTCCTACGCGCGTCTTTTCTACGCCGCGCACCACATTTAAAAAATCGTAGCGTAAGAACGGTGGGTCCGATCCGCGTGCCGCTTAAAGGCGATTACAGGGGAGATGCAGCCCTTTCCAAAGAGCCATGAAAAGACTTTCTACTCCCAAGGAGACAAGAGATATTAAGCCGAAATGACGTCCGACGCGCGCATTTCCTCCGCCGCGCACCACATTTAAAAAAATCATAGCGTGAAAACCGTGGGTTCGATCCGCGTGCCGCTCGAAGGCGATTACAGGGGAGATACAGCCCTTTCCAAAGAGCCATGAACAGACTTTCTACTCCCAAGGAGACAAGAGATATTACGCGCATTTTCTCCGACGCGCACCACGTTTAAAAAATCGTAGCGTGAGAACGGTGGGTCCGATCCGCGTGCCGCTTAAAGGCGATTACAGGGGAGATGCATCCCTTTCCAAAGAGCCATGAACAGACTTTCTACTCCCAAGGAGACCAGAGATATTAACAGATAAAGCGTTACGCTCCAGTCGGATGAGCGAGAAACGCTTGTACAATTGCAACGAATTGGAGGAGAAAGTTTAAACAAACGCGCTGACTTTGAAGGCTCACATCTAGGCCGGGCCAGGTCCAAATGGCCTACAACTCAGTCCGCATCACGTCCATGACTTTTCCTAACGAACGCCACCTGCCAAGCTTTCGGCCCGTCCCTGTCGGCATTAAAAAATCGTAGCGTGATAACGATGGTTCCGATCCGCGTGCCGCGCGAAGGCGATTACAGGGGAGATGCAGCCCTTTCCAAAGAGCCATGAACAGACTTTCTACTCCCCAGGAGCCCAAAGATATTAAGCCGCAAATAAGTCCTACGCGCGTCTTTTCTACGCCTCGCACCACATTTAAAAAATCGTAGCGTAAGAACGGTGGGTCCGATCCGCGTGCCGCTTAAAGGCGATTACAGGGGAGATGCAACCCTTTCCAAAGAACCATGAAAACACTTTCTACTCCCAAGGAGACAAGAGATATTAAGCCGCAATGACGTCCGACGCGCGCATTTTCTCCGCCGCAGCACATTTAAAAAAATCATAGCGTGAAAACCGTGGGTTCGATCCGCGTGCCGCTCGAAGGCGATTACAGGGGAGATGGAGCCCTTTCCAAAAAGGCATGAACAGACTTCCTACTCCCAAGGAGCCCAAAGATATTAAGCCGCAAATACGTCCTACGCGCGTCTTTTCTACGCCGCGCACCACATTTAAAAAATCGTATCGGAAGAACGGTGGGTCCAATCCGCGTGCCGCTTAAAGGCGATTACAAGGGAGATGCAAACCTTTCCAAAGAGCCATGAAAAGACTTTCTACTCCCAAGGAGACAAGAGATATTAAGCCGAAATGACGTCCGACGCGCGCATTTTCTCCGCCGCGCACCACATTTTAAAAAATCATAGCGTGAAAACCGTGGGTTCGATCCGCGTGCCGCTCGAAGGCGATTACAGGGGAGATGCAGCCCTTTCCAAAGAGCCATGAACAGACTTTCTACACCCAATGAGACAAGAGATATTAAGCAGCAAATACGTCCGGCGCGCGTCTTTTCTCCGCCGCGCAACACATTTAAAAAAAATCGTAGCGTGAAAAACGTGGGTTCGATCCGCGTGCCGCTCGAAGGCGATTACAGGGGAGATGCATCCCTTTCAAAAGAGCCATGAACAGACTTTCTACTCCCAAGGAGACCAGAAATATTAACATATAAAGCGTTACGCTCCAGTCGGATGAACGAGAAACGCTTGTACAATTGCAACGAATTGGAGGAGAAAGTTTAAACAAACGCGCTGACTTTGAACGCTCACATCTAGGCCGGGCCAACTCCAAATGGCGTGCAACTCGGTGCGCATCACCTCCATGACTGTCGCTAACGAACGCCACCTGCCACGCTTTCGGCACGTCCCTGGCGGCATTAAAAAATCGTAGCGTGATAACGATGGTTCCGATGCGCGTGCCGCTCGAAGGCGATTACAGGGGAGATACAGCCCTTTCCAAAGAGCCATGAACAGACTTTCTACTCCCAAGGAGACAAGAGATATTACGCGCATTTTCTCCGACGCGCACCACGTTTAAAAAATCGTAGCGTGAGAACGGTGGGTCCGATCCGCGTGCCGCTCGAAGCCGATTACAGGGGAGATGCAACCCTTTCCAAAGAACCATGAAAACACTTTCTACTCCCAAGGAGACAAGAGATATTAAGCCGCAATGACGTCCGACGCGCGCATTTTCTCCGCCGCAGCACATTTAAAAAAATCATAGCGTGAAAACCGTGGGTTCGATCCGCGTGCCGCTCGAAGGCGATTACAGGGGAGATGGAGCCCTTTCCAAAAAGGCATGAACAGACTTCCTACTCCCAAGGAGCCCAAAGATATTAAGCCGCAAATACGTCCTACGCGCGTCTTTTCTACGCCGCGCACCACATTTAAAAAAATCATAGCGTGAAAACCGTGGGTTCGATCCGCGTGCCGCGAGAAGGCGATAACAGGGGAGATGCAGCCCTTTCCAAAGAGCCATGAACAGACTTTCTACTCCCAATGAGACAAGAGATATCAAGCCGCAAATACGTCCGGCGCGCGTCTATTCTCCGCCGCGCAACACATTTAAAAAAAATCGTAGCGTGAAAACCGTGGGTTCGATCCGCGTGCCGCTTAAAGGCGATTACAGGGGAGATGCAGCCCTTTCCAAAGAGCCATGAAAAGACTTTCTACTCCCAAGGAGACAAGAGATATTAAGCCGAAATGACGTCCGACGCGCGCATTTCCTCCGCCGCGCACCACATTTAAAAAATCATAGCGTGAAAACCGTGGGTTCGATCCGCGTGCCGCTCGAAGGCGATTACAGGGGAGATGCAGCCCTTTCCAAAGAGGCATGAACAGACTTCCTACTCCCAAGTAGCCCAAAGATATTAAGCCGCAAATACGTCCTACGCGCGTCTTTTCTACGCCGCGCACCACATTTAAAAAATCGTATCGGAAGAACGGTGGGTCCAATCCGCGTGCCGCTTAAAGGCGATTACAAGGGAGATGCAAACCTTTCCAAAGAGCCATGAAAAGACTTTCTACTCCCAAGGAGACAAGAGATATTAAGCCGAAATGACGTCCGACGCGCGCATTTTCTCCGCCGCGCACCACATTTTAAAAAATCATAGCGTGAAAACCGTGGGTTCGATTCGCGTGCCGCTCGAAGGCGATTACAGGGGAGATGCAGCCCTTTCCAAAGAGCCATGAACAGACTTTCTACACCCAATGAGACAAGAGATATTAAGCAGCAAATACGTCCGGCGCGCGTCTTTTCTCCGCCGCGCAACACATTTAAAAAAAATCGTAGCGTGAAAAACGTGGGTTCGATCCGCGTGCCGCTCGAAGGCGATTACAGGGGAGATGCATCCCTTTCAAAAGAGCCATGAACAGACTTTCTACTCCCAAGGAGACCAGAAATATTAACATATAAAGCGTTACGCTCCAGTCGGATGAACGAGAAACGCTTGTACAATTGCAACGAATTAGAGGAGAAAGTTTAAACAAACGCGCTGACTTTGAACGCTCACATCTAGGCCGGGCCAACTCCAAATGGCGTGCAACTCGGTGCGCATCACCTCCATGACTGTCGCTAACGAACGCCACCTGCCACGCTTTCGGCCAGTCCCTGGCGGCATTAAAAAATCGTAGCGTGATAACGATGGTTCCGATGCGCGTGCCGCTCGAAGGCGATTACAGGGGAGATACAGCCCTTTCCAAAGAGCCATGAACAGACTTTCTACTCCCAAGGAGACAAGAGATATTACGCGCATTTTCTCCGACGCGCACCACGTTTAAAAAATCGTAGCGTGAGAACGGTGGGTCCGATCCGCGTGCCGCTCGAAGGAGATTACAGGGGAGATGCAGCGCTTTCCAAAGAGCCATGAACAGACTTTCTACTCCCAAGGAGACAAGAGATATTAAGCCGCAATGACGTCCGACGCGCGCATTTTCTCCGCCGCGCACCACATTTAAAAAATCGTATCGTGAGAACGGTGGGTCCGATCCGCGTGCCGCTTAAAGGCAATTACAGGGGAGATGCAGCGCTTTCCAAAGAGCCATGAACAGACTTTCTACTCCCAAGGAGCCCAAAGATATTAAGCCGCAAATACGTCCTACGCGCGTCTTTTCTACGCCGCGCACCACATTTAAAAAATCGTAGCGTAAGAACGGTGGGTCCGATCCGCGTGCCGCTTAAAGGCGATTACAGGGGAGATGCAGCCCTTTCCAAAGAGCCATGAAAAGACTTTCTACTCCCAAGGAGACAAGAGATATTAAGCCGAAATGACGTCCGACGCGCGCATTTCCTCCGCCGCGCACCACATTTAAAAAAATCATAGCGTGAAAACCGTGGGTTCGATCCGCGTGCCGCTCGAAGGCGATTACAGGGGAGATACAGCCCTTTCCAAAGAGCCATGAACAGACTTTCTACTCCCAAGGAGACAAGAGATATTACGCGCATTTTCTCCGACGCGCACCACGTTTAAAAAATCGTAGCGTGAGAACGGTGGGTCCGATCCGCGTGCCGCTTAAAGGCGATTACAGGGGAGATGCATCCCTTTCCAAAGAGCCATGAACAGACTTTCTACTCCCAAGGAGACCAGAGATATTAACAGATAAAGCGTTACGCTCCAGTCGGATGAGCGAGAAACGCTTGTACAATTGCAACGAATTGGAGGAGAAAGTTTAAACAAACGCGCTGACTTTGAAGGCTCACATCTAGGCCGGGCCAGGTCCAAATGGCCTACAACTCAGTCCGCATCACGTCCATGACTTTTCCTAACGAACGCCACCTGCCAAGCTTTCGGCCCGTCCCTGTCGGCATTAAAAAATCGTAGCGTGATAACGATGGTTCCGATCCGCGTGCCGCGCGAAGGCGATTACAGGGGAGATGCAGCCCTTTCCAAAGAGCCATGAACAGACTTTCTACTCCCCAGGAGCCCAAAGATATTAAGCCGCAAATAAGTCCTACGCGCGTCTTTTCTACGCCTCGCACCACATTTAAAAAATCGTAGCGTAAGAACGGTGGGTCCGATCCGCGTGCCGCTTAAAGGCGATTACAGGGGAGATGCAACCCTTTCCAAAGAACCATGAAAACACTTTCTACTCCCAAGGAGACAAGAGATATTAAGCCGCAATGACGTCCGACGCGCGCATTTTCTCCGCCGCAGCACATTTAAAAAAATCATAGCGTGAAAACCGTGGGTTCGATCCGCGTGCCGCTCGAAGGCGATTACAGGGGAGATGGAGCCCTTTCCAAAAAGGCATGAACAGACTTCCTACTCCCAAGGAGCCCAAAGATATTAAGCCGCAAATACGTCCTACGCGCGTCTTTTCTACGCCGCGCACCACATTTAAAAAATCGTATCGGAAGAACGGTGGGTCCAATCCGCGTGCCGCTTAAAGGCGATTACAAGGGAGATGCAAACCTTTCCAAAGAGCCATGAAAAGACTTTCTACTCCCAAGGAGACAAGAGATATTAAGCCGAAATGACGTCCGACGCGCGCATTTTCTCCGCCGCGCACCACATTTTAAAAAATCATAGCGTGAAAACCGTGGGTTCGATCCGCGTGCCGCTCGAAGGCGATTACAGGGGAGATACAGCCCTTTCCAAAGAGCCATGAACAGACTTTCTACTCCCAAGGAGACAAGAGATATTACGCGCATTTTCTCCGACGCGCACCACGTTTAAAAAATCGTAGCGTGAAAACCGTGGGTTCGATCCGCGTGCCGCTCGAAGGCGATTACAGGGGAGATGCAGCCCTTTCCAAAGAGCCATGAACAGACTTTCTACTCCCAATGAGACAAGAGATATCAAGCCGCAAATACGTCCGGCGCGCGTCTATTCTCCGCCGCGCAACACATTTAAAAAAATCGTAGCGTGAAAACCGTGGGTTCGATCCGCGTGCCGCTTAAAGGCGATTACAGGGGAGATGCAGCCCTTTCCAAAGAGCCATGAAAAGACTTTCTACTCCCAAGGAGACAAGAGATATTAAGCCGAAATGACGTCCGACGCGAGCATTTCCTCCGCCGCGCACCACATTTAAAAAAATCATAGCGTGAAAACCGTGGGTTCGATCCGTGTGCCGCTCGAAGGCGATTACAGGGGAGATGCAGCCCTTTCCAAAGAGGCATGAACAGACTTCCTACTCCCAAGGAGCCCAAAGATATTAAGCCGCAAATACGTCCTACGCGCGTCTTTTCTACGCCGCGCACCACATTTAAAAAATCGTATCGGAAGAACGGTGGGTCCAATCCGCGTGCCGCTTAAAGGCGATTACAAGGGAGATGCAAACCTTTCCAAAGAGCCATGAAAAGACTTTCTACTCCCAAGGAGACAATAGATATTAAGCCGAAATGACGTCCGACGCGCGCATTTTCTCCGACGCGCACCACATTTAAAAAAATCATAGCGTGAAAACCGTGGGTTCGATCCGCGTGCCGCTCGAAGGCGATTACATCGGAGATGCAGCCCTTTCCAAAGAGCCATGAAAAGACTTTCTACTCCCAAGGAGACAATAGATATTAAGCCGAAATGACGTCCGACGCGCGCATTTTCTCCGACGCGCACCACATTTAAAAAAATCATAGCGTGAAAACCGTGGGTTCGATCCGCGTGCCGCTCGAAGGCGATTACAGGGGAGATGCAGCCCTTTCCAAAGAGCCATGAACAGACTTTCTACTCCCAAGGAGACCAGAAATATTAACTTATAAAGCGTTACGCTCCAGTCGGATGAACGAGAAACGCTTGTACAATTGCAACGAATTGGAGGAGAAAGTTTAAACAAACGCGCTGACTTTGAAGGCTCACATCTAGGCCGGGCCAGGTCCAAATGGCCTGCAACTCGGTCCGCATCACGTCCATGACTTTTCCTAACGAACGCCACCTGCCAAGCTTTCGGCCCGTCCCTGTCGGCATTAAAAAATCGTAGCGTGATAACGATGGTTCCGATCCGCGTGCCGCGCGAAGGCGATTACAGGGGAGATGCAGCCCTTTCCAAAGAGCCATGAACAGACTTTCTACTCCCAAGGAGCCCAAAGATATTAAGCCGCAAATAAGTCCTACGCGCGTCTTTTCTACGCCGCGCACCACATTTAAAAAATCGTAGCGTAAGAACGGTGGGTCCGATCCGCGTGCCGCTTAAAGGCGATTACAGGGGAGATGCAACCCTTTCCAAAGAGCCATGAAAAGACTTTCTACTCCCAAGGAGACAAGAGATTTAAGCCGAAATGACGTCCGACGCGCGCATTTTCTCCGACGCGCAACACATTTAAAAAAATCATAGCGTGAAAACCGTGGGTTCGATCCGCGTGCCGCTCGAAGGCGATTACAGGGGAGATGCAGCCCTTTCCAAAGATCCATGAACAGACTTCCTACTCCCAAGGAGACAAGAGATATTAACATATAAAGCGTTACGCTCCAGTCGGATGAGCGAGAAACGCTTGAGCAGTTGCAACGAATTGGAGGAGAAAGTTTAAACAAACGCGCTGACTTTGAACGCTCACATCTAGGTCTGGCCAAGTCCAAATGGCGTGCAACTCGGTGCGCATCACCTCCATGACTGTCCCTAACGAACGCCACCTGCCACGCTTTCGGCCCGTCCCTGGCGGCTTTAAAAAATCGTAGCGTGATAACCGTGGGTCCAATCCGCTTGAAGCTCGAAGGCGATTAGAGGGGAGATGCAGCCCTTTCCAAAGAGCCATGAACAGACTTCCTACTCCCAAGGAGACAAGAGATATTAAGCCACAAATACGTCCGGACCGCGTCTTTTCTCCGCAGCTCACCACATTTAAAAAAATCGTAGCGTGAAAACCGTGGGTTCGATATAGTATACATACAGAGTATATAGTTTGACCAAAAGATCGTGCTGATCTTTGATCTCCTGGTTCTTCATCTCCAGCGCCACTTTCAGACTCATAATGTCCTCCTCTATGGGCTGGTATAACACAGACACGAATCATCACTACAGCCAGTACAATGGAAAGGTGGGAATGTGTACTGAATGTGTACTGACGTTATAAGTGAGAGGTGGTGGTACTGGTGGATGTGTACTGACACTATAAGGGATCTCTACCTGCAGTGACAGTTTGAGCTTCTCAAGTTCTTCCTCCAGAGATTTCTTCTCCTGTTCACAGGCCATTTTCATATCTGCCAGAGCAAGTATCATTACTGCTGGATATAACACAGATTGTATATACTACATAATTACTGCTGAATATATAAAATATAATATATATAGTACTATACATATATTAGTGTCACTTTTATTGGAGCCTAAAGGCTAGCATTCATTATTAGTTATGTTAGTATTATTGCATTTCCATAGCACTTACTCTTGATGGACCTGTTATGCTCCTCCTCCTCCTGCTGTTTCTGCAGGAGCTCTGTCTCCTCCTGCTGCTTGTGTTTCAGCTTCTCCTGAAGAACCTGCAGCTCCTTCTGCTTCTGCAACCTCAACTCCTTCAGCTGCTCCAACAAACTGTTCTCCAACTCCTCCTTCTCACACCGCAAACACTCCAATCGGGCCACAGGCCCCACTAGTGACACAGAACCACACACACACACACACACACACACAAAGAGAGAGATAAACATGTATAAATGTATAAGAATTTGTGGATAAAATTATTATGAGATTATTTATAATCAAACAACTACACTACACAACCACATCTTCCTTTTATTTACATATTATACAGATATTTAGAGATATTTACATTTTATTTACCCGCGTGCGTCTCTCTTCTCCAAGGTAGCGGAGAGATATGAAAGGATAAAAGGGGAAAAGAATAAAATGCACGTCGGTTTTAAATTCGCAGGCTACCTGCGCTGAAGGCGTGGAAAACGAGCACGTGACGGAAAGGCTTCCGTACCCGATGGGTCCAAATCACATGCCCAGCAAAGTAGCCTTAAACCTGGACACGCAATGGAGAGCATTTGACCCTTTAAAATCATACTACAACCAGACTTCCAGGCCCAAGAGGTCACACAGCCATGCCCAGCAAAGTAGCTCTGGGCCTGGGCACACTTCACGCAGTTTGACCGTTTAAATAAAACTAGAAACAGACTTCCTGGCCCAAGAGGTCACAGTCATACCCAGCAAAGTACGTTTAAACCTGGAAACAAATCAGATCCTTTCTGTCATTCAAAGGAATGGGCCTGCAACTCACAACCACATCCCCAGTGAAGCGCACCGTCACCCAGCCACACTACCCCACCTTGCCCGTCCTGGAACAACCACACCTCCAGGGCACCACATGCCAATCTCTCATGCCCAGCAAACTGCAACCTCACGCAGCCAGGCCACACACTGTCTCCCCTTGTACAGTCCAAGGACGAACTCCTCCACAAACCTGGTGTTCACGCGCACACACGCAATTACAACGAATTGGTGGAGAACTTTGAAACAAAAGTGCTGACTTTGAATACTCACATCTAGGCTGGGCCAGGTCCAAATGGCCTGCAGCTCGGTGCGCATTAACTGCTTGACTGTCCGTCACGAACGCCACCTGCCAAGCGTTCGTTCCGTCCCTGGCGGATTTTAAAAAATCGTAGCGTGAGAACGATGGGTCCGATCCGCGTGCCGCTTAAAGGCGATTACAGGGGAGATGCAACCCTTTCCAAAGAACCATGAAAAGACTTTCTACTCCCAAGGAGACAAGAGATATTAAGACGCAATGACGTCCGACGCGCGCATTTTCTCCGCCGCGCAGCTCATTTAAAAAAATCATAGCGTGAAAACCGTGGGTTCGATCCGCGTGCCGCTCGAAGGCGATAACAGGGGAGATGGAGCCCTTTCCAAAGAGGCATGAACAGACTTCCTACTCCCAAGGAGCCCAAAGATATTAAGCCGCAAATACGTCCTACGCGCGTCTTTTCTACGCCGCGCACCACATTTAAAAAATCGTAGCGTAAGAACGGTGGGTCCGATCCGCGTGCCGCTTAAAGGCGATTACAGGGGAGATGCAAACCTTTCCAAAGAGCCATGAAAAGACTTTCTACTCCCAAGGAGACAAGAGATATTAAGCCGCAATGACGTCCGACGCGCGCATTTTCTCCGACGCGCAACACATTTAAAAAAATCATAGCGTGAAAACCGTGGGTTCGATCCGCGTGCCGCTCGAAGGCGATTACAGGGGAGATGCAGCCCTTTCCAAAGAGCCATGAACAGACTTTCTACTCCCAATGAGACAAGAGATATCAAGCCGCAAATACGTCCGGCGCGCGTCTATTCTCCGCCGCGCAACACATTTAAAAAAAATCGTAGCGTGAAAACCGTGGGTTCGATCCGCGTGCCGCTTAAAGGCGATTACAGGGGAGATGCAGCCCTTTCAAAAGAGCCATGAACAGACTTTCTACTCCCAAGGAGACCAGAAATATTAACATATAAAGCGTTACGCTCCAGTCGGATGAACGAGAAACGCTTGTACAATTGCAACGAATTGGAGGAGAAAGTTTAAACAAACGCGCTGACTTTGAACGCTCACATCTAGGCCGGGCCAACTCCAAATGGCGTGCAACTCGGTGCGCATCACCTCCATGACTGTCCCTAACGAACGCCACCTGCCACGCTTTCGGCCCGTCCCTGGCGGCATTAAAAAATCGTAGCGTGATAACGATGGTTCCGATGCGCGTGCCGCTCGAAGGCGATTACAGGGGAGATACAGCCCTTTCCAAAGAGCCATGAACAGACTTTCTACTCCCAAGGAGACCAGAGATATTAACAGATAAAGCGTTACGCTCCAGTCGGATGAGCGAGAAACGCTTGTACAATTGCAACGAATTGGAGGAGAAAGTTTAAACAAACGCGCTGACTTTGAAGGCTCACATCTAGGCCGGGCCAGGTCCAAATGGCCTGCAACTCGGTCCGCATCACGTCCATGACTTTTCCTAACGAACGCCACCTGCCAAGCTTTCGGCCCGTCCCTGTCGGCATTAAAAAATCGTAGCGTGATAACGATGGTTCCGATCCGCGTGCCGCGCGAAGGCGATTACAGGGGAGATGCAGCCCTTTCCAAAGAGGCATGAACAGACTTCCTACTCCCAAGGAGCCCAAAGATATTAAGCCGCAAATACGTCCTACGCGCGTCTTTTCTACGCCGCGCACCACATTTAAAAAATCGTATCGGAAGAACGGTGGGTCCAATCCGCGTGCCGCTTAAAGGCGATTACAAGGGAGATGCAAACCTTTCCAAAGAGCCATGAAAAGACTTTCTACTCCCAAGGAGACAATAGATATTAAGCCGAAATGACGTCCGACGCGCGCATTTTCTCCGACGCGCACCACATTAAAAAAATCATAGCGTGAAAACCGTGGGTTCGATCCGCGTGCCGCTCGAAGGCGATTACAGCGGAGATGCAGCCCTTTCCAAAGAGCCATGAAAAGACTTTCTACTCCCAAGGAGACAAGAGATATTAAGCCGAAATGACGTCCGACGCGCGCATTTCCTCCGCCGCGCACCACATTTAAAAAAATCATAGCGTGAAAACCGTGGGTTCGATCCGCGTGCCGCTCGAAGGCGATTACAGGGGAGATGCAGCCCTTTCCAAAGAGCCATGAACAGACTTTCTACACCCAATGAGACAAGAGATATTAAGCCGCAAATTCGTCCGGCGCGCGTCTTTTCTCCGCCGCGAAACACATTTAAAAAAAATCGTAGCGTGAAAAACGTGGGTTCGATCCGCGTGCCGCTCGAAGGCGATTACAGGGGAGATGCATCCCTTTTAAAAGAGCCATGAACAGACTTTCTACTCCCAAGGAGACCAGAAATATTAACATATAAATCGTTACGCTCCAGTCGGATGAACGAGAAACGCTTGTACAATTGCAACGAATTGGAGGAGAAAGTTTAAACAAACGCGCTGACTTTGAACGCTCACATCTAGGCCGGGCCAACTCCAAATGGCGTGCAACTCGGTGCGCATCACCTCCATGACTGTCGCTAACGAACGCCACCTGCCACGCTTTCGGCCTATCCCTGGCGGCATTAAAAAATCGTAGCGTGATAACGATGGTTCCGATGCGCGTGCCGCTCGAAGGCGATTACAGGGGAGATACAGCCCTTTCCAAAGAGCCATGAACAGACTTTCTACTCCCAAGGAGACAAGAGATATTACGCGCATTTTCTCCGACGCGCACCACGTTTAAAAAATCGTAGCGTGAGAACGGTGGGTCCGATCCGCGTGCCGCTTAAAGGCGATTACAGGGGAGATGCATCCCTTTCCAAAGAGCCATGAACAGACTTTCTACTCCCAAGGAGACCAGAGATATTAACAGATAAAGCGTTACGCTCCAGTCGGATGAGCGAGAAACGCTTGTACAATTGCAACGAATTGGAGGAGAAAGTTTAAACAAACGCGCTGACTTTGAAGGCTCACATCTAGGCCGGGCCAGGTCCAAATGGCCTGCAACTCGGTCCGCATCACGTCCATGACTTTTCCTAACGAACGCCACCTGCCAAGCTTTCGGCCCGTCCCTGTCGGCATTAAAAAATCGTAGCATGATAACGATGGTTCCGATCCGCGTGCCGCGCGAAGGCGATTACAGGGGAGATGCAGCCCTTTCCAAAGAGCTATGAACAGACTTTCTACTCCCAAGGAGCCCAAAGATATTAAGCCGCAAATAAGTCCTACGCGCGTCTTTTCTACGCCGCGCACCACATTTAAAAAATCGTAGCGTAAGAACGGTGGGTCCGATCCGCGTGCCGCTTAAAGGCGATTACAGGGGAGATGCAACCCTTTCCAAAGAGCCATGAAAAGACTTTCTACTCCCAAGGAGACAAGAGATTTAAGCCGCAATGATATCCGACGCGCGCATTTTCTCCGCCGCACACCACATTTAAAAAATCGTAGCGTGAGAACGGTGGGTCCGATCCGCATGCCGCTTAAAGGCGATTACAGGGGAGATGCAACCCTTTCCAAAGAGCCATGAAAAGACTTTCTATTCCCAAGGAGACAAGACATATTAAGCCGCAATGACGTCCGACGCGCGCATTTTCTCCGCCGCGCACCACATTTAAAAAAATCATAGCGTGAAAACCGTGGGTTCGATCCGCGTGCCACTTGAAGGCGATTACAGGGGAGATGCAGCATTTCCAAAGAGCCATGAACAGACTTCCTACTCCCAAGGAGAAAAGAGATATTAAGCAGCAATGATGTCCGACACGCGCATTTTCTCCGCCGCGCACCACATTTAAAAAATCTTAGCGTGAGAACGGTGGGTCCGATCCGCGTGCCGCTTAAAGGCGATTACAGGGGAGATGCACCCCTTTCCAAAGAGCCATGAAAAGACTTTCTACTCCCAAGGAGACAAGAGATATTAAGCCGAAATGACGTCCGAGGCGCGCAATTTCTCCGCCGCGCAACACATTTAAAAAAATCATAGCGTGAAAACCGTGGGTTCGATCTGCGTGCCGCTCGAAGGCGATTACAGGGGAGATGCAGCCCTTTCCAAAGATCCATGAACAGACTTCCTACTCCCAAGGAGACAAGAGATATTAACATATAAAGCGTTACGCTACAGTCGGATGAGCCAGAAACGCTTGAGCAGTTGCAACGAATTGGAGGAGAAAGTTTAAACAAACGCGCTGACTTTGAACGCTCACATCTAGGTCTGGCCAAGTCCAAATGGCTTGCAACTCGGTGCGCATCACCTCCATGACTGTCCCTAACGAACGCCACCTGCCACGCTTTCGGCCCGTCCCTGGCGGCTTTAAAAAATCGTAGCGTGATAACCGTGGGTCCAATCCGCTTGAAGCTCGAAGGCGATTAGAGGGGAGATGCAGCCCTTTCCAAAGAGCCATGAACAGACTTCCTACTCCCAAGGAGACAAGAGATATTAAGCCACAAATACGTCCGGACCGCGTCTTTTCTCCGCAGCTCACCACATTTAAAAAAATCGTAGCGTGAAAACCGTGGGTTCGATATAGTATACATACAGAGTATATAGTTTGACCAAACGATCGTGCTGATCTTTGATCTCCTGGTTCTTCATCTCCAGCGCCACTTTCAGACTCATAATGTCCTCCTCTATGGGCTGGTATAACACAGACACGAATCATCACTACAGCCAGTACAATGGAAAGGTGGGAATGTGTACTGAATGTGTACTGACGTTATAAGTGAGAGGTGGTGGTACTGGTGGATGTGTACTGACACTATAAGGGATCTCTACCTGCAGTGACAGTTTGAGCTTCTCAAGTTCTTCCTCCAGAGATTTCTTCTCCTGTTCACAGGCCATTTTCATATCTGCCAGAGCAAGTATCATTACTGCTGGATATAACACAGATTGTATATACTACATAATTACTGCTGAATATATAAAATATAATATATATAGTACTATACATATATTAGTGTCACTTTTATTGGAGCCTAAAGGCTAACATTCATTATTAGTTATGTTAGTATTATTGCATTTCCATAGTACTTACTCTTGATGGACCTGTTATGCTCCTCCTCCTCCTGCTGTTTCTGCAGGAGCTCTGTCTCCTCCTGCTGCTTGTGTTTCAGCATCTCCTGAAGAACCTGCAGCTCCTTCTGCTTCTGCAACCTCAACTCCTTCAGCTGCTCAAACAAACTGTTCTCCAACTCCTCCTTCTCACACTGCAAACACTCCAATCGGGCCACAGGCCCCACTAGTGACACAGAACCACACACACACACACACAGACACACACACACACACACACAGAGAGAGATAAACATGTATAAATGTATAAGAATTTGTGGATAAAATTATTATGAGATTATTTATAATGAAACGACTACACTACACAACCACTTCTTCCTTTTATTTACATATTATACAGATATTTAGAGATATTTACATTTTATTTACCCGCGTGCGTCTCTCTTCTCCAAGGTAGCGGAGAGATATGAAGGGATAAAAGGGGAAAAGAATAAAATGCACGTCGGTTTTAAATTCGCAGGCTACCTGCGCTGAAGGCGTGGAAAACGAGCACGTGACGGAAAGGCTTCCGTACCCGATGGGTCCAAATCACATGCCCAGCAAAGTAGCCTTAAACCTGGACACACAATGGAGACCATTTGACCCTTTAAAATCATACTACAACCAGACTTCCAGGCCCAAGAGGTCACACAGTCATGCCCAGCAAAGTAGCTCTGGGCCTGGGCACACTTCACGCAGTTTGACCGTTTAAATAAAACTAGAAACAGACTTCCTGGCCCAAGAGGTCACACAGTCATGCCCAGCAAGGTTGCTTTAAACGTGGGCACACTTCAGACCGTTTCACTCTTTAAATCATTCAAAGCACCACATTTCAAGGCCCAAGAGGTCACAGAATCATGCCCATCAAAGTAGCTCTGGGCCTGGGCACACTTCACGCAGTTTGACCCTTTAAATAATACTACAACCAGACACATACAGGTGCGCACATATACACAGATACACATTCTGTTTAATTTCTTCACATCTGCAGACTAGAGTAAGCTGAGGGTATAGTGTTAAACCAGGTACTACATAAACAGTATATAGTATATATACAGAGGCTATAGTGTTAAACCAGGTACTACATACAGAGTATATAGTATACATACAGAGTATATAGTTTGACCAAAAGATCGTGCTGATCTTTGATCTCCTGGTTCTTCATCTCCAGCGCCACTTTCAGACTCATAATGTCCTCCTCTATGGGCTGGTATAACACACACACGAATCATCACTACAGCCAGTACAATGGAAAGTTGGGAATGTGTACTGAATGTGTACTGACGTTATAAGTGAAAGGTGGAGCTACTGGTGGATGTGTACTGACACTATAAGGGATCTCTACCTGCAGTGACAGTCTGAGCTTCTCAAGTTCTTCCTCCAGAGATTTCTTCTCCTGTTCACAGGCCATTTTCATATCTGCCAGAGCAAGTATCATTACTGCTGGATATAACATAGATTGTATATACTACATAATTACTACTGAATATATAAAATATAATATATATAGTACTATACATATATTAGTATCACTTTTATTGGAGCCTAAAGGCTAACATTCATTATTAGTTATGTTAGTATTATTGCATTTCCATAGTACTTACTCTTGATGGACCTGTTATGCTCCTCCTCCTCCTGCTGTTTCTGCAGGAGCTCTGTCTCCTCCTGCTGCTTGTGTTTCAGCATCTCCTGAAGAACCTGCAGCTCCTTCTGCTTCTGCAACCTCAACTCCTTCAGCTGCTCCAACAAACTGTTCTCCAACTCCTCCTTCTCACACCGCAAACACTCCAATCGGGCCACAGGCCCCACTAGTGACACAGAACCACACACACACACACACACACACAAAGAGAGAGATAAACATGTATAAATGTATAAGAATTTGTGGATAAAATTATTATGAGATTATTTATAATCAAACGACTACACTACACAACCACATCTTCCTTTTATTTACATATTATACAGATATTTAGAGATATTTACATTTTATTTACCCGCGTGCGTCTCTCTTCTCCAAGGTAGCGGAGAGATATGAAAGGATAAAAGGGGAAAAGAATAAAATGCACGTCGGTTTTAAATTCGCAGGCTACCTGCGCTGAAGGCGTGGAAAACGAGCACGTGACGGAAAGGCTTCCGTACCCGATGGGTCCAAATCACATGCCCAGCAAAGTAGCCTTAAACCTGGACACGCAATGGAGAGCATTTGACCCTTTAAAATCATACTACAACCAGACTTCCAGGCCCAAGAGGTCACACAGCCATGCCCAGCAAAGTAGCTCTGGGCCTGGGCACACTTCACGCAGTTTGACCGTTTAAATAAAACTAGAAACAGACTTCCTGGCCAAAGAGGTCACAGTCATACCCAGCAAAGTACGTTTAAACCTGGAAACAAATCAGATCCTTTCTGTCATTCAAAGGAATGGGCCTGCAACTCACAACCACATCCCCAGTGAAGCGCACCGTCACCCAGCCACACTACCCCACCTTGCCCGTCCTGGAACAACCACACCTCCAGGGCACCACATGCCAATCTCTCATGCCCAGCAAACTGCAACCTCACGCAGCCAGGCCACACACTGTCTCCCCTTGTACAGTCCAAGGACGAACTCCTCCACAAACCTGGTGTTCACGCGCACACACGCAATTACAACGAATTGGTGGAGAACTTTGAAACAAACGTGCTGACTTTGAATACTCACATCTAGGCTGGGCCAGGTCCAAATGGCCTGCAGCTCGGTGCGCATTAACTGCTTGACTGTCCGTCACGAACGCCACCTGCCAAGCGTTCGTTCCGTCCCTGGCGGATTTTAAAAAATCGTAGCGTGATAACGATGGTTCCGATCCGCGTGCCGCGCGAAGGCGATTACAGGGGAGATGCAGCCCTTTCCAAAGAACCATGAAAAGACTTTCTACTCCCAAGGAGACAATAGATATTAAGCCGAAATGACGTCCGACGCGCGCATTTTCTCCGACGCGCACCACATTTAAAAAAATCATAGCGTGAAAACCGTGGGTTCGATCCGCGTGCCGCTCGAAGGCGATTACAGCGGAGATGCAGCCCTTTCCAAAGAGCCATGAAAAGACTTTCTACTCCCAAGGAGACAAGAGATATTAAGCCGAAATGACGTCCGACGCGCGCATTTCCTCCGCCGCGCAACACATTTAAAAAAAATCGTAGCGTGAAAAACGTGGGTTCGATCCGCGTGCCGCTCGAAGGCGATTACAGCGGAGATGCATCCCTTTCAAAAGAGCCATGAACAGACTTTCTACTCCCAAGGAGACCAGAAATATTAACATATAAAGCGTTACGCTCCAGTCGGATGAACGAGAAACGCTTGTACAATTGCAACGAATTGGAGGAGAAAGTTTAAACAAACGCGCTGACTTTGAACGCTCACATCTAGGCCGGGCCGACTCCAAATGGCGTGCAACTCTGTGTGCATCACCTCCATAACTGTCCCTAACGAACGCCACCTGCCACGCTTTCGGCCTATCCCTGGCGGCATTAAAAAATCGTAGCGTGATAACGATGGTTCCGATGCGCGTGCCGCTCGAAGGCGATTACAGGGGAGATACAGCCCTTTCCAAAGAGCCATGAACAGACTTTCTACTCCCAAGGAGACAAGAGATATTATGCGTCTTTTCTACGCCGCGCACCACATTTAAAAAATCGTATCGGAAGAACGGTGGGTCCGATCCGCGTGCCGCTTAAAGGCGATTACAAGGGAGATGCAAACCTTTCCAAAGAGCCATGAAAAGACTTTCTACTCCCAAGGAGACAATAGATATTAAGCCGAAATGACGTCCGACGCGCGCATTTTCTCCGCCGCGCACCACATTTAAAAAAATCATAGCGTGAAAACCGTGGGTTCGATCCGCGTGCCGCTCGAAGGCGATTACAGCGGAGATGCAGCCCTTTGCAAAGAGCCATGAAAAGACTTTCTACTCCCAAGGAGACAAGAGATATTAAGCCGAAATGACGTCCGACGCGCGCATTTCCTCCGCCGCGCACCACATTTAAAAAAATCATAGCGTGAAAACCGTGGGTTCGATCCGCGTGCCGCTCGAAGGCGATTACAGGGGAGATGCATCCCTTTCAAAAGAGCCATGAACAGACTTTCTACTCCCAATGAGACAAGAGATATCAAGCCGCAAATACGTCCGGCGCGCGTCTATTCTCCGCCGCGCAACACATTTAAAAAAAATCGTAGCGTGAAAACCGTGGGTTCGATCCGCGTGCCGCTTAAAGGCGATTACAGGGGAGATGCAGCCCTTTCCAAAGAGGCATGAACAGACTTCCTACTCCCAAGGAGCCCAAAGATATTAAGCCGCAAATACGTCCTACGCGCGTCTTTTCTACGCCGCGCACCACATTTAAAAAATCGTATCGGAAGAACGGTGGGTCCAATCCGCGTGCCGCTTAAAGGCGATTACAAGGGAGATGCAAACCTTTCCAAAGAGCCATGAAAAGACTTTCTACTCCCAAGGAGACAAGAGATATTAAGCCGAAATGACGTCCACGCGCGCATTTCCTCCGCCGCGCACCACATTTAAAAAAATCATAGCGTGAAAACCGTGGGTTCGATCCGCGTGCCGCTCGAAGGCGATTACAGGGGAGATGCATCCCTTTCCAAAGAGCCATGAACAGACTTTCTACTCCCAAGGAGACCAGAGATATTAACAGATAAAGCGTTACGCTCCAGTCGGATGAGCGAGAAACGCTTGTACAATTGCAACGAATTGGAGGAGAAAGTTTAAACAAACGCGCTGACTTTGAAGGCTCACATCTAGGCCGGGCCAGGTCCAAATGGCCTGCAACTCGGTCCGCATCACGTCCATGACTTTTCCTAACGAACGCCACCTGCCAAGCTTTCGGCCCGTCCCTGGCGGCATTAAAAAATCGTAGCGTGATAACGATGGTTCCGATGCGCGTGCCGCTCGAAGGCGATTACAGGGGAGATACAGCCCTTTCCAAAGAGCCATGAACAGACTTTCTACTCCCAAGGAGACAAGAGATATTACGCGCACTTTCTCCGACGCGCACCACGTTTAAAAAATCGTAGCGTGAGAACGGTGGGTCCGATCCGCGTGCCGCTTAAAGGCGATTACAGGGGAGATACAGCCCTTTCCAAAGAGCCATGAACAGACTTTCTACTCCCAAGGAGACAAGAGATATTACGCGCATTTTCTCCGACGCGCACCACGTTTAAAAAATCGTAGCGTGAGAACGGTGGGTCCGATCCGCGTGCCGCTTAAAGGCGATTACAGGGGAGATGCAACCCTTTCCAAAGAACCATGAAAAGACTTTCTACTCCCAAGGAGACAAGAGATATTAAGCCGCAATGACGTCCGACGCGCGCATTTTCTCCGCCGCGCAGCACATTTAAAAAAATCATAGCGTGAAAACCGTGGGTTCCATCCGCGTGCCGCTCGAAGGCGATTACAGGGGAGATGGAGCCCTTTCCAAAGAGGCATGAACAGACTTCCTACTCCCAAGGAGCCCAAAGATATTAAGCCGCAAATACGTCCTACGCGCGTCTTTTCTACGCCGCGCACCACATTTAAAAAATCGTAGCGTAAGAACGGTGGGTCCGATCCGCGTGCCGCTTAAAGGCGATTACAGGGGAGATGCAAACCTTTCCAAAGAGCCATGAACAGACTTTCTACTCCCAATGAGACAAGAGATATCAAGCCGCAAATACGTCCGGCGCGCGTCTATTCTCCGCCGCGCAACACATTTAAAAAAAATCGTAGCGTGAAAACCGTGGGTTCGATCCGCGTGCCGCTTAAAGGCGATTACAGGGGAGATGCAGCCCTTTCCAAAGAGCCATGAAAAGACTTTCTACTCCCAAGGAGACAAGAGATATTAAGCCGAAATGACGTCCGACGCGCGCATTTCCTCCGCCGCGCACCACATTTAAAAAAATCATAGCGTGAAAACCGTGGGTTCGATCCGCGTGCCGCTCGAAGGCGATTACAGGGGAGATGCAGCCCTTTCCAAAGAGGCATGAACAGACTTCCTACTCCCAAGGAGCCCAAAGATATTAAGCCGCAAATACATCCTACGCGCGTCTTTTCTACGCCGCGCACCACATTTAAAAAAATCATAGCGTGAAAACCGTGGGTTCGATCCGCGTGCCGCTCGAAGGCGATTACAGGGGAGATGCAGCCCTTTCCAAAGAGCCATGAACAGACTTTCTACTCCCAAGGAGACCAGAAATATTAACTTATAAAGCGTTACGCTCCAGTCGGATGAACGAGAAACGCTTGTACAATTGCAACGAATTGGAGGAGAAAGTTTAAACAAACGCGCTGACTTTGAACGCTCACATCTAGGCCGGGCCAACTCCAAATGGCGTGCAACTCGGTGTGCATCACCTCCATGACTGTCCCTAACGAACGCCACCTGCCACGCTTTCGGCCTATCCCTGGCGGCATTAAAAAATCGTAGCGTGATAACGATGGTTCCGATGCGCGTGCCGCTCGAAGGCGATTACAGGGGAGATACAGCCCTTTCCAAAGAGCCATGAACAGACTTTCTACTCCCAAGGAGACAAGAGATATTACGCGCATTTTCTCCGACGCGCACCACGTTTAAAAAATCGTAGCGTGAGAACGGTGGGTCCGATCCGCGTGCCGCTTAAAGGCGATTACAGGGGAGATGCAACCCTTTCCAAAGAACCATGAACAGACTTCCTACTCCCAAGGAGACAAGAGATATTAAGCCGCAATGACGTCCGACGCGCGCATTTTCTCCGCCGCGCAGCACATTTAAAAAAATCATAGCGTGAAAACCGTGGGTTCGATCCGCGTGCCGCTCGAAGGCGATTACAGGGGAGATGGAGCCCTTTCCAAAGAGGCATGAACAGACTTCCTACTCCCAAGGAGCCCAAAGATATTAAGCCGCAAATACGTCCTACGCACGTCTTTTCTACGCCGCGCACCACATTTAAAAAATCGTAGCGTAAGAACGGTGGGTCAGATCCGCGTGCCGCTTAAAGGCGATTACAGGGGAGATGCAAACCTTTCCAAAGAGCCATGAAAAGACTTTCTACTCCCAAGGAGACAAGAGATATTAAGCCGCAATGACGTCCGACGCGCGCATTTTCTCCGACGCGCAACACATTTAAAAAAATCATAGCGTGAAAACCGTGGGTTCGATCCGCGTGCCGCTCGAAGGCGATTACAGGGGAGATGCAGCCCTTTCCAAAGAGCCATGAACAGACTTTCTACTCCCAAGGAGACAAGAGATATTAAGCCGAAATGACGTCCGACGCGCGCATTTTCTCCGCCGCGCACCACATTTAAAAAAAATCATAGCGTGAAAACCGTGGGTTCGATCCGCGTGCCGCTCGAAGGCGATTACAGCGGAGATGCAGCCCTTTCCAAAGAGCCATGAAAAGACTTTCTACTCCCAAGGAGACAAGAGATATTAAGCCGAAATGACGTCCGACGCGCGCATTTCCTCCGCCGCGCACCACATTTAAAAAAATCATAGCGTGAAAACCGTGGGTTCGATCCGCGTGCCGCTCGAAGGCGATTACAGGGGAGATGCATCCCTTTCAAAAGAGCCATGAACAGACTTTCTACTCCCAAGGAGACCAGAAATATTAACATATAAAGCGTTACGCTCCAGTCGGATGAACGAGAAACGCTTGTACAATTGCAACGAATTGGAGGAGAAAGTTTAAACAAACGCGCTGACTTTGAACGCTCACATCTAGGCCGGGCCAACTCCAAATGGCGTGCAACTCGGTGTGCATCACCTCCATGACTGTCCCTAACGAACGCCACCTGCCACGCTTTCGGCCTATCCCTGGCGGCATTAAAAAATCGTAGCGTGATAACGATGGTTCCGATGCGCGTGCCGCTCGAAGGCGATTACAGGGGAGATGCAAACCTTTCCAAAGAGCCATGAAAAGACTTTCTACTCCCAAGGAGACAAGAGATATTACGCCGCAATGACGTCCGACGCGCGCATTTTCTCCGACGCGCAACACATTTAAAAAAATCATAGCGTGAAAACCGTGGGTTCGATCCGCGTGCCGCTCGAAGGCGATTACAGGGGAGATGCAGCCCTTTCCAAAGAGCCATGAACAGACTTTCTACTCCCAATGAGACAAGAGATATCAAGCCGCAAATACGTCCGGCGCGCGTCTATTCTCCGCCGCGCAACACATTTAAAAAAAATCGTAGCGTGAAAACCGTGGGTTCGATCCGCGTGCCGCTTAAAGGCGATTACAAGGGAGATGCAGCCCTTTCCAAAGAGCCATGAAAAGACTTTCTACTCCCAAGGAGACAATAGATATTAAGCCGAAATGACGTCCGACGCGCGCATTTTCTCCGCCGCGCACCACATTTAAAAAAAATCATAGCGTGAAAACCGTGGGTTCGATCCGCGTGCCGCTCGAAGGCGATTACAGCGGAGATGCAGCCCTTTCCAAAGAGCCATGAAAAGACTTTCTACTCCCAAGGAGACAAGAGATATTAAGCCGAAATGACGTCCTACGCGCGCATTTTCTCCGCCGCGCACCACATTTAAAAAAAATCATAGCGTGAAAACCGTGGGTTCGATCCGCGTGCCGCTCGAAGGCGATTACAGCGGAGATGCAGCCCTTTCCAAAGAGCCATGAAAAGACTTTCTACTCCCAAGGAGACAAGAGATATTAAGCCGAAATGACGTCCGACGCGCGCATTTCCTCCGCCGCGCACCACATTTAAAAAAATCATAGCGTGAAAACCGTGGGTTCGATCCGCGTGCCGCTCGAAGGCGATTACAGGGGAGATGCATCCCTTTCAAAAGAGCCATGAACAGACTTTCTACTCCCAAGGAGACCAGAAATATTAACATATAAAGCGTTACGCTCCAGTCGGATGAACGAGAAACGCTTGTACAATTGCAACGAATTGGAGGAGAAAGTTTAAACAAACGCGCTGACTTTGAACGCTCACATCTAGGCCGGGCCAACTCCAAATGGCGTGCAACTCGGTGTGTATCACCTCCATGACTGTCCCTAACGAACGCCACCTGCCACGCTTTCGGCCTATCCCTGGCGGCATTAAAAAATCGTAGCGTGATAACGATGGTTCCGATGCGCGTGCCGCTCGAAGGCGATTACAGGGGAGATACAGCCCTTTCCAAAGAGCCATGAACAGACTTTCTACTCCCAAGGAGACAAGAGATATTACGCGCATTTTCTCCGACGCGCACCACGTTTAAAAAATCGTAGCGTGAGAACGGTGGGTCCGATCCGCGTGCCGCTCGAAGGCGATTACAGGGGAGATGCAGCCCTTTCCAAAGGAGCCATGAACAGACTTTCTACTCCCAAGGAGACAAGAGATATTAAGCCACAAATACGTCCGGACCGCGTCTTTTCTCCGCAGCTCACCACATTTAAAAAAATCGTAGCGTGAAAACCGTGGGTTCGATATAGTATACATACAGAGTATATAGTTTGACCAAAAGATCGTGCTGATCTTTGATCTCCTGGTTCTTCATCTCCAGCGCCACTTTCAGACTCATAAAGTCCTCCTCTATGGGCTGGTATAACCCACACATACGAATCATCACTACAGCCAGTACAATGGAAAGGTGGGAATGTGTACTGAATGTGTACTGACGTTATAAGTGAAAGGTGGAGGTACTGGTGGATGTGTACTGACACTATAAGGGATCTCTACCTGCAGTGACAGTCTGAGCTTCTCAAGTTCTTCCTCCAGAGATTTCTTCTCCTGTTCACAGGCCATTTTCATATCTGCCAGAGCAAGTATCATTACTGCTGGATATAACATAGATTGTATATACTACATAATTACTACTGAATATATAAAATATAATATATATAGTACTATACATATATTAGTATCACTTTTATTGGAGCCTAAAGGCTAGCATTCATTATTAGTTATGTTAGTATTATTGCATTTCCATAGTACTTACTCTTGATGGACCTGTTATGCTCCTCCTCCTCCTGCTGTTTCTGCAGGAGCTCTGTCTCCTCCTGCTGCTTGTGTTTCAGCATCTCCTGAAGAACCTGCAGCTCCTTCTGCTTCTGCAACCTCAACTCCTTCAGCTGTTCCAACAAATTGTTCTCCAACTCCTCCTTCTCACACCGCAAACACTCCAATCGGGCCACAGGCCCCACTAGTGACACAGAACCACACACACACACACACACAGAGAGAGATAAACATGTATAAATGTATAAGAATTTGTGGATAAAATTATTATGAGATTATTTATAATCAAACGACTACACTATACAACCACATCTTCCTTTTATTTACATATTATACAGACATTTAGAGATATTTACATTTTATATACCCACGTGCGTCTCTCTTCTCCAAGGTAGCGGAGAGATATGAAAGGATAAAAGGGGAAAAGAATAAAATGCACGTCGGTTTTAAATTCGCAGGCTACCTGCGCTGAAGGCGTGGAAAACGAGCACGTGACGGAAAGGCTTCCGTACCCGATGGGTCCAAATCACATGCCCAGCAAAGTAGCCTTAAACCTGGACACACAATGGAGACCATTTGACCCTTTAAAATCATACTACAACCAGACTTCCAGGCCCAAGAGGTCACACAGTCATGCCCAGCAAAGTAGCTCTGGGTCTGGGCACACATGACGCAGTTTGACCGTTTAAATAAAACTAAACCAGACACATACAGGTGGGCACATATACACAGATACACATTCTGTTTAATTTCTTCACATCTGCAGACTAGAGTAAGCTGAGGGTATAGTGTTAAACCAGGTACTACATAAACAGTATATAGTATATATACAGAGGATATAGTGTTAAACCAGGTACTACATACAGAGTATATAGTATACATACAGAGTATATAGTTTGACCAAAAGATCGTGCTGATCTTTGATCTCCTGGTTCTTCATCTCCAGCGCTACTTTCAGACTCATAATGTCCTCCTCTATGGGCTGGTATAAAACACACACGAATCATCACTACAGCCAGTACAATGGAAAGGTGGGAATGTGTACTGAATGTGTACTGACGTTATAAGTGAAAGGTGGAGCTACTGGTGGATGTGTACTGACACTATAAGGGATCTCTACCTGCAGTGACAGTCTGAGCTTCTCAAGTTCTTCCTCCAGAGATTTCTTCTCCTGTTCACAGGCCATTTTCATATCTGCCAGAGCAAGTATCATTACTGCTGGATATAAAACAGATTGTATATACTACATAATTACTACTGAATATATAAAATATAATATATATAGTACTATACATATATTAGTGTCACTTTTATTGGAGCCTAAAGGCTAACATTCATTATTAGTTATGTTAGTATTATTGCATTCCCATAGTACTTACTCTTGATGGACCTGTTATGCTCCTCCTCCTCCTGCTGTTTCTGCAGGAGCTCTGTCTCCTCCTGCTGCTTGTGTTTCAGCATCTCCTGAAGAACCTGCAGCTCCTTCTGCAACCTCAACTCCTTCAGCTGCTCCAACAAACTGTTCTCCAACTCCTCCTTCTCACACCGCAAACACTCCAATCGGGCCACAGGCCCCACTAGTGACACAGAACCACACACACACACACACACACACACACACACACACACACACACACACACACACACACACATACACACAGAAAGAGAGAGATAAACATGTATAAATGTATAAGAATATGAGGATAAAATTATTATGAGATTATTTATAATCAAACGACTACACTATACAACCACTTCTTCCTTTTATTTAGATATTATACAGATATGTACAGATATTTACATTTTATTTACCCGCGTGCGTCTCTCTTCTCCAAGGTAGCGGAGAGATATGAAAGGATAAAAGGGGAAAAGAATAAAATGCACGTCGGTTTTAAATTCGCAGGCTACCTGCGCTGAAGGCGTGGAAAACAAGCACGTGACGGAAAGGCTTCCGTACCCGATGG
Source organism: Electrophorus electricus (assembly GCF_041902795.1). NCBI lineage: Eukaryota > Metazoa > Chordata > Actinopteri > Gymnotiformes > Gymnotidae > Electrophorus > Electrophorus electricus. The sequence continues at coordinate 36,735,552 of NC_137501.1, read as the reverse complement.
GTCCAAATCACATGCCCAGCAAAGTAGCCTTAAACCTGGACACACAATGGAGACCATTTGACCCTTTAAAATCATACTACAACCAGACTTCCAGGCCCAAGAGGTCACACAGTCATGCCCAGCAAAGTAGCTCTGGGTCTGGGCACACATGACGCAGTTTGACCGTTTAAATAAAACTAAACCAGACACATACAGGTGGGCACATATACACAGATACACATTCTGTTTAATTTCTTCACATCTGCAGACTAGAGTAAGCTGAGGGTATAGTGTTAAACCAGGTACTACATAAACAGTATATAGTATATATACAGAGGATATAGTGTTAAACCAGGTACTACATACAGAGTATATAGTATACATACAGAGTATATAGTTTGACCAAAAGATCGTGCTGATCTTTGATCTCCTGGTTCTTCATCTCCAGCGCTACTTTCAGACTCATAATGTCCTCCTCTATGGGCTGGTATAAAACACACACGAATCATCACTACAGCCAGTACAATGGAAAGGTGGGAATGTGTACTGAATGTGTACTGACGTTATAAGTGAAAGGTGGAGCTACTGGTGGATGTGTACTGACACTATAAGGGATCTCTACCTGCAGTGACAGTCTGAGCTTCTCAAGTTCTTCCTCCAGAGATTTCTTCTCCTGTTCACAGGCCATTTTCATATCTGCCAGAGCAAGTATCATTACTGCTGGATATAACACAGATTGTATATACTACATAATTACTACTGAATATATAAAATATAATATATATAGTACTATACATATATTAGTGTCACTTTTATTGGAGCCTAAAGGCTAACATTCATTATTAGTTATGTTAGTATTATTGCATTTCCATAGTACTTACTCTTGATGGACCTGTTATGCTCCTCCTCCTCCTGCTGTTTCTGCAGGAGCTCTGTCTCCTCCTGCTGCTTGTGTTTCAGCATCTCCTGAAGAACCTGCAGCTCCTTCTGCAACCTCAACTCCTTCAGCTGCTCCAACAAACTGTTCTCCAACTCCTCCTTCTCACACCGCAAACACTCCAATCGGGCCACAGGCCCCACTAGTGACACAGAACCACACACACACACACACACACACACACACACACACACACACACACACACACACACAGAAAGAGAGAGATAAACATGTATAAATGTGTAAGAATTTGAGGATAAAATTATTATGAGATTATTTATAATCAAACGACTACACTATACAACCACTTCTTCCTTTTATTTAGATATTATACAGATATGTACACATATTTACATTTCATTTACCCGCGTGCGTCTCTCTTCTCCAAGGTAGCGGAGAGATATGAAAGGATAAAAGGGGAAAAGAATAAAATGCACGTCGGTTTTAAATTCGCAGGCTACCTGCGCTGAAGGCGTGGAAAACGAGCACGTGACGGAAAGGCTTCCGTACCCGATGGGTCCAAATCACATGCCCAGCAAAGTAGCCTTAAACCTGGACACACAATGGAGACCATTTGACCCTTTAAAATCATACTACAACCAGACTTCCAGGCCCAAGAGGTCACACAGTCATGCCCAGCAAAGTAGCTCTGGGCCTGGGCACACATGACGCAGTTTGACCGTTTAAATAAAACTAAACCAGACACATACAGGTGCGCACATATACACAGATACACATTCTGTTTAATTTCTTCACATCTGCAGACTAGAGTAAGCTGAGGGTATAGTGTTAAACCAGGCACTACATAAACAGTATATAGTATATATACAGAGGATATAGTGTTAAACCAGGTACTACATACAGAGTATATAGTATACATACAGAGTATATAGTTTGACCAAAAGATCGTGCTGATCTTTGATCTCCTGGTTCTTCATCTCCAGCGCTACTTTCAGACTCATAATGTCCTCCTCTATGGGCTGGTATAACACACACACGAATCATCACTACAGCCAGTACAATGGAAAGGTGGGAATGTGTACTGAATGTGTACTGACGTTATAAGTGAAAGGTGGAGGTACTGGTGGATGTGTACTGACACTATAAGGGATCTCTACCTGCAGTGACAGTCTGAGCTTCTCAAGTTCTTCCTCCAGAGATTTCTTCTCCTGTTCACAGGCCATTTTCATATCTGCCAGAGCAAGTATCATTACTGCTGGATATAACACAGATTGTATATACTACATAATTACTACTGAATATATAAAATATAATATATATAGTACTATACATATATTAGTGTCACTTTTATTGGAGCCTAAAGGCTAACATTCATTATTAGTTATGTTAGTATTATTGCATTTCCATAGTACTTACTCTTGATGGACCTGTTATGCTCCTCCTCCTCCTGCTGTTTCTGCAGGAGCTCTGTCTCCTCCTGCTGCTTGTGTTTCAGCATCTCCTGAAGAACCTGCAGCTCCTTCTGCAACCTCAACTCCTTCAGCTGCTCCAACAAACTGTTCTCCAACTCCTCCTTCTCACACCGCAAACACTCCAATCGGGCCACAGGCCCCACTAGTGACACAGAACCACACACACACACACACACACACACACACAGAAAGAGAGAGATAAACATGTATAAATGTATAAGAATTTGAGGATAAAATTATTATGAGATTATTTATAATCAAACGACTACACTATACAACCACTTCTTCCTTTTATTTAGATATTATACAGATATGTACAGATATTTACATTTTATTTACCCGCGTGCGTCTCTCTTCTCCAAGGTAGCGGAGAGATATGAAAGGATAAAAGGGGAAAAGAATAAAATGCACGTCGGTTTTAAATTCGCAGGCTACCTGCGCTGAAGGCGTGGAAAACGAGCACGTGACGGAAAGGCTTCCGTACCCGATGGGTCCAAATCACATGCCCAGCAAAGTAGCCTTAAACCTGGACACACAATGGAGACCATTTGACCCTTTAAAATCATACTACAACCAGACTTCCAGGCCCAAGAGGTCACACAGTCATGCCCAGCAAAGTAGCTCTGGGCCTGGGCACACTTCACGCAGTTTGACCGTTTAAATAAAACTAGAAACAGACTTCCTGGCCCAAGAGGTCACACAGTCATGCCCAGCAAGGTTGCTTTAAACGTGGGCACACTTCAGACCGTTTCACTCTTTAAATCATTCAAAGCACCACATTTCAAGGCCCAAGAGGTCACAGAATCATGCCCATCAAAGTAGCTCTGGGCCTGGGCACACTTCACGCAGTTTGACCCTTTAAATAATACTACAACCAGACACATACAGGTGCGCACATATACACAGATACACATTCTGTTTAATTTCTTCACATCTGCAGACTAGAGTAAGCTGAGGGTATAGTGTTAAACCAGGTACTACATAAACAGTATATAGTATATATACAGAGGATATAGTGTTAAACCAGGTACTACATACAGAGTATATAGTATACATACAGAGTATATAGTTTGACCAAAAGATCGTGCTGATCTTTGATCTCCTGGTTCTTCATCTCCAGCGCTACTTTCAGACTCATAATGTCCTCCTCTATGGGCTGGTATAACACACACACGAATCATCACTACAGCCAGTACAATGGAAAGGTGGGAATGTGTACTGAATGTGTACTGACGTTATAAGTGAAAGGTGGAGGTACTGGTGGATGTGTACTGACACTATAAGGGATCTCTACCTGCAGTGACAGTCTGAGCTTCTCAAGTTCTTCCTCCAGAGATTTCTTCTCCTGTTCACAGGCCATTTTCATATCTGCCAGAGCAAGTATCATTACTGCTTGATATAACACAGATTGTATATACTACATAATTACTACTGAATATATAAAATATAATATATATAGTACTATACATATATTAGTATCACTTTTATTGGAGCCTAAAGGCTAACATTCATTATTAGTTATGTTAGTATTATTGCATTTCCATAGTACTTACTCTTGATGGACCTGTTATGCTCCTCCTCCTCCTGCTGTTTCTGCAGGAGCTCTGTCTCCTCTTGCTGCTTGTGTTTCAGCATCTCCTGAAGAACCTGCAGCTCTTTCTGCTTCTGCAACCTCAACTCCTTCAGCTGCTCCAACAAATTGTTCTCCAACTCCTCCTTCTCACACTGCAAACACTCCAATCGGGCCACAGGCCCCACTAGTGACACAGAACCACACACACACACACACAGACACACACACACACACACAGAGAGAGATAAACATGTATAAATGTATAAGAATTTGTGGATAAAATTACTATGAGATTATTTATAATCAAACGACTACACTATACAACCACATCTTCCTTTTATTTACATATTATACAGACATTTAGAGATATTTACATTTTATTTACCCGCGTGCGTCTCTCTTCTCCAAGGTAGCAGAGAGATATTAAAGGATAAAAGGGGAAAAGAATAAAATGCACGTCGGTTTTAAATTCGCAGGCTACTTGCGCTGAAGGCGTGGAAAACGAGCACGTGACGGAAAGGCTTCCGTACCCGATGGGTCCAAATCACATGCCCAGCAAAGTAGCCTTAAACCTGGACACACAATGGAGACCATTTGACCCTTTAAAATCATACTACAACCAGACTTCCAGGCCCAAGAGGTCACATAGTCATTCCCAGCAAAGTAGCTCTGGGCCTGGGCACACTTCACGCAGTTTGACCCTTTAAATAATACTACAACCAGACACATACAGGTGGGCACATATACACAGATACACATTCTGTTTAATTTCTTCACATCTGCAGACTAGAGTAAGCTGAGGGTATAGTGTTAAACCAGGTACTACATAAACAGTATATAGTATATATACAGAGGATATAGTGTTAAACCAGGTACTACATACAGAGTATATAGTATACATACAGAGTATATAGTTTGACCAAAAGATCGTGCTGATCTTTGATCTCCTGGTTCTTCATCTCCAGCGCTACTTTCAGACTCATAATGTCCTCCTCTATGGGCTGGTACAAAACACACACGAATCATCACTACAGCCAGTACAATGGAAAGGTGGGAATGTGTACTGAATGTGTACTGACGTTATAAGTGAAAGGTGGAGCTACTGGTGGATGTGTACTGACACTATAAGGGATCTCTACCTGCAGTGACAGTCTGAGCTTCTCAAGTTCTTCCTCCAGAGATTTCTTCTCCTGTTCACAGGCCATTTTCATATCTGCCAGAGCAAGTATCATTACTGCTGGATATAACACAGATTGTATATACTACATAATTACTACTGAATATATAAAATATAATATATATAGTACTATACATATATTAGTGTCACTTTTATTGGAGCCTAAAGGCTAACATTCATTATTAGTTATGTTAGTATTATTGCATTTCCATAGTACTTACTCTTGATGGACCTGTTATGCTCCTCCTCCTCCTGCTGTTTCTGCAGGAGCTCTGTCTCCTCCTGCTGCTTGTGTTTCAGCATCTCCTGAAGAACCTGCAGCTCCTTCTGCAACCTCAACTCCTTCAGCTGCTCCAACAAACTGTTCTCCAACTCCTCCTTCTCACACCGCAAACACTCCAATCGGGCCACAGGCCCCACTAGTGACACAGAACCACACACACACACACACACACACACACACACACAGAAAGAGAGAGATAAACATGTATAAATGTATAAGAATTTGAGGATAAAATTATTATGAGATTATTTATAATCAAACGACTACACTATACAACCACTTCTTCCTTTTATTTAGATATTATACAGATATGTACAGATATTTACATTTTATTTACCCGCGTGCGTCTCTCTTCTCCAAGGTAGCGGAGAGATATGAAAGGATAAAAGGGGAAAAGAATAAAATGCACGTCGGTTTTAAATTCGCAGGCTACCTGCGCTGAAGGCGTGGAAAACGAGCACGTGACGGAAAGGCTTCCGTACCCGATGGGTCCAAATCACATGCCCAGCAAAGTAGCCTTAAACCTGGACACACAATGGAGACCATTTGACCCTTTAAAATCATACTACAACCAGACTTCCAGGCCCAAGAGGTCACACAGTCATGCCCAGCAAAGTAGCTCTGGGCCTGGGCACACTTCACGCAGTTTGACCGTTTAAATAAAACTAGAAACAGACTTCCTGGCCCAAGAGGTCACACAGTCATGCCCAGCAAGGTTGCTTTAAACGTGGGCACACTTCAGACCGTTTCACTCTTTAAATCATTCAAAGCACCACATTTCAAGGCCCAAGAGGTCACAGAATCATGCCCATCAAAGTAGCTCTGGGCCTGGGCACACTTCACGCAGTTTGACCCTTTAAATAATACTACAACCAGACACATACAGGTGCGCACATATACACAGATACACATTCTGTTTAATTTCTTCACATCTGCAGACTAGAGTAAGCTGAGGGTATAGTGTTAAACCAGGTACTACATAAACAGTATATAGTATATATACAGAGGATATAGTGTTAAACCAGGTACTACATACAGAGTATATAGTATACATACAGAGTATATAGTTTGACCAAAAGATCGTGCTGATCTTTGATCTCCTGGTTCTTCATCTCCAGCGCCACTTTCAGACTCATAATGTCCTCCTCTATGGGCTGGTATAACACACACACGAATCATCACTACAGCCAGTACAATGGAAAGGTGGGAATGTGTACTGAATGTGTACTGACGTTATAAGTGAAAGGTGGAGCTACTGGTGGATGTGTACTGACACTATAAGGGATCTCTACCTGCAGTGACAGTCTGAGCTTCTCAAGTTCTTCCTCCAGAGATTTCTTCTCCTGTTCACAGGCCATTTTCATATCTGCCAGAGCAAGTATCATTACTGCTGGATATAACACAGATTGTATATACTACATAATTACTACTGAATATATAAAATATAATATATATAGTACTATACATATATTAGTATCACTTTTATTGGAGCCTAAAGGCTAACATTCATTATTAGTTATGTTAGTATTATTGCATTTCCATAGTACTTACTCTTGATGGACCTGTTATGCTCCTCCTCCTCCTGCTGTTTCTGCAGGAGCTCTGTCTCCTCCTGCTGCTTGTGTTTCAGCATCTCCTGAAGAACCTGCAGCTCCTTCTGCTTCTGCAACCTCAACTCCTTCAGCTGCTCCAACAAACTGTTCTCCAACTCCTCCTTCTCACACCGCAAACACTCCAATCGGGCCACAGGCCCCACTAGTGACACAGAACCACACACACACACACACACACAAAGAGAGAGATAAACATGTATAAATGTATAAGAATTTGTGGATAAAATTATTATGAGATTATTTATAATCAAACGACTACACTACACAACCACATCTTCCTTTTATTTACATATTATACAGATATTTAGAGATATTTACATTTTATTTACCCGCGTGCGTCTCTCTTCTCCAAGGTAGCGGAGAGATATGAAAGGATAAAAGGGGAAAAGAATAAAATGCACGTCGGTTTTAAATTCGCAGGCTACCTGCGCTGAAGGCGTGGAAAACAAGCACGTGACGGAAAGGCTTCCGTACCCGATGGGTCCAAATCACATGCCCAGCAAAGTAGCCTTAAACCTGGACACACAATGGAGAGCATTTGACCCTTTAAAATCATACTACAACCAGACTTCCAGGCCCAAGAGGTCACACAGCCATGCCCAGCAAAGTAGCTCTGGGCCTGGGCACACTTCACGCAGTTTGACCGTTTAAATAAAACTAGAAACAGACTTCCTGGCCCAAGAGGTCACAGTCATACCCAGCAAAGTACGTTTAAACCTGGAAACAAATCAGATCCTTTCTGTCATTCAAAGGAATGGGCCTGCAACTCACAACCACATCCCCAGTGAAGCGCACCGTCACCCAGCCACACTACCCCACCTTGCCCGTCCTGGAACAACCACACCTCCAGGGCACCACATGCCAATCTCTCATGCCCAGCAAACTGCAACCTCACGCAGCCAGGCCACACACTGTCTCCCCTTGTACAGTCCAAGGACGAACTCCTCCACAAACCTGGTGTTCACGCGCACACACGCAATTACAACGAATTGGTGGAGAACTTTGAAATAAACGTGCTGACTTTGAATACTCACATCTAGGCTGGGCCAGGTCCAAATGGCCTGCAGCTCGGTGCGCATTAACTGCTTGACTGTCCGTCACGAACGCCACCTGCCAAGCGTTCGTTCCGTCCCTGGCGGATTTTAAAAAATCGTAGCGTGAGAACGATGGGTCCGATCCGCGTGCCGCTTAAAGGCGATTACAGGGGAGATGCAACCCTTTCCAAAGAACCATGAAAAGACTTTCTACTCCCAAGGAGACAAGAGATATTAAGCCGCAATGACGTCCGACGCGCGCATTTTCTCCGCCGCGCAGCACATTTAAAAAAATCATAGCGTGAAAACCGTGGGTTCGATCCGCGTGCCGCTCGAAGGCGATTACAGGGGAGATGCAGCCCTTTCCAAAGAGGCATGAACAGACTTCCTACTCCCAAGGAGCCCAAAGATATTAAGCCGCAAATAAGTCCTACGCGCGTCTTTTCTACGCCGCGCACCACATTTAAAAAATCGTATCGGAAGAACGGTGGGTCCAATCCGCGTGCCGCTTAAAGGCGATTACAAGGGAGATGCAAACCTTTCCAAAGAGCCATGAAAAGACTTTCTACTCCCAAGGAGACAATAGATATTAAGCCGCAATGACGTCCGACGCGCGCATTTTCTCCGCCGCGCAGCACATTTAAAAAAATCATAGCGTGAAAACCGTGGGTTCGATCCGCGTGCCGCTCGAAGGCGATTACAGGGGAGATGCAGCCCTTTCCAAAGAGGCATGAACAGACTTCCTACTCCCAAGGAGCCCAAAGATATTAAGCCGCAAATAAGTCCTACGCGCGTCTTTTCTACGCCGCGCACCACATTTAAAAAATCGTATCGGAAGAACGGTGGGTCCAATCCGCGTGCCGCTTAAAGGCGATTACAAGGGAGATGCAAACCTTTCCAAAGAGCCATGAAAAGACTTTCTACTCCCAAGGAGACAATAGATATTAAGCCGAAATGACGTCCGACGCGCGCATTTCCTCCGCCGCGCACCACATTTAAAAAAATCATAGCGTGAAAACCGTGGGTTCGATCCGCGTGCCGCTCGAAGGCGATTACAGGGGAGATGCATCCCTTTCCAAAGAGCCATGAACAGACTTTCTACTCCCAAGGAGACCAGAAATATTAACATATAAAGCGTTACGCTCCAGTCGGATGAACGAGAAACGCTTGTACAATTGCAACGAATTGGAGGAGAAAGTTTAAACAAACGCGCTGACTTTGAACGCTCACATCTAGGCCGGGCCAACTCCAAATGGCGTGCAACTCGGTGTGCATCACCTCCATGACTTTCCCTAACGAACGCCACCTGCCACGCTTTCGGCCTATCCCTGGCGGCATTAAAAAATCGTAGCGTGATAACGATGGTTCCGATGCGCGTGCCGCTCGAAGGCGATTACAGGGGAGATACAGCCCTTTCCAAAGAGCCATGAACAGACTTTCTACTCCCAATGAGACAAGAGATATCAAGCCGCAAATACGTCCGGCGCGCGTCTATTCTCCGCCGCGCAACACATTTAAAAAAAATCGTAGCGTGAAAACCGTGGGTTCGATCCGCGTGCCGCTTAAAGGCGATTACAGGGGAGATGCAGCCCTTTCCAAAGAGCCATGAAAAGACTTTCTACTCCCAAGGAGACAAGAGATATTAAGTCGAAATGACGTCCGACGCGCGCATTTCCTCCGCCGCGCACCACATTTAAAAAAATCATAGCGTGAAAACCGTGGGTTCGATCCGCGTGCCGCTCGAAGGCGATTACAGGGGAGATGCAGCCCTTTCCAAAGAGGCATGAACAGACTTCCTACTCCCAAGGAGCCCAAAGATATTAAGCCGCAAATACGTCCTACGCGCGTCTTTTCTACGCCGCGCACCACATTTAAAAAATCGTATCGGAAGAACGGTGGGTCCAATCCGCGTGCCGCTTAAAGGCGATTACAAGGGAGATGCAAACCTTTCCAAAGAGCCATGAAAAGACTTTCTACTCCCAAGGAGACAAGAGATATTAAGCCGAAATGACGTCCGACGCGCGCATTTTCTCCGCCGCGCACCACATTTAAAAAAATCATAGCGTGAAAACCGTGGGTTCGATCCGCGTGCCGCTCGAAGGCGATTACAGCGGAGATGCAGCCCTTTCCAAAGAGCCATGAACAGACTTTCTACACCCAATGAGACAAGAGATATTAAGCCGCAAATACGTCCGGCGCGCGTCTTTTCTCCGACGCGCAACACATTTAAAAAAATCATAGCGTGAAAACCGTGGGTTCGATCCGCGTGCCGCTCGAAGGCGAGATGCAGCCCTTTCCAAAGAGCCATGAACAGACTTTCTACTCCCAAGGAGACCAGAGATATTAACAGATAAAGCGTTACGCTCCAGTCGGATGAGCGAGAAACGCTTGTACAATTGCAACGAATTGGAGGAGAAAGTTTAAACAAACGCGCTGACTTTGAACGCTCACATCTAGGCCGGGCCAGGTCCAAATGGCCTGCAACTTGGTGCGCATCACCTCCATGACGGTCCCTAACGAACGCCACCTGCCACGATTTCGGCCCGTCCCTGGCGGCATTAAAAAATCGTAGCGTGATAACGATGGTTCCGATGCGCGTGCCGCGCGAAGGCGATTACAGGGGAGATGCAGCCCTTTCCAAAGAGCCATGAACAGACTTTCTACTCACAAGGAGACAAGAGATATTAAGTCGCAATGATATCCGACGCGCGCATTTTCTCCGCCGCGCACCACATTTAAAAAATCTTAGCGTGAGAACGGTGGGTCCGATCCGCGTGCCGCTTAAAGGCGATTACAGGGGAGATGCAGCCCTTTCCAAAGAGCCATGAAAAGACTTTCTACTCCCAAGGAGACAAGAGATATTAAGCCGAAATGACGTCCGACGCGCGCATTTTCTCCGCCGCGCACCACATTTAAAAAAATCATAGCGTGAAAACCGTGGGTTCGATCCGCGTGCCGCTCGAAGGCGATTACAGGGGAGATGCAGCCCTTTCCAAAGATCCATGAACAGACTTCCTACTCCCAAGGAGACAAGAGATATTAACATATAAAGCGTTACGCTCCAGTCGGATGAGCGAGAAACGCTTGAGCAGTTGCAACGAATTGGAGGAGAAAGTTTAAACAAACGCGCTGAATTTGAACGCTCACATCTAGGTCTGGCCAAGTCCAAATGGCGTGCAACTCGGTGCGCATCACCTCCATGACTGTCCCTAACGAACGCCACCTGCCACGCTTTCGGCCCGTCCCTGGCGGCTTTAAAAAATCGTAGCGTGATAACCGTGGGTTCGATCCGCGTGCCGCTCGAAGGCGATTACAGCGGAGATGCAGCCCTTTCCAAAGAGCCATGAAAAGACTTTCTACTCCCAAGGAGACAAGAGATATTAAGCCGAAATGACGTCCCACGCGCGCATTTCCTCCGCCGCGCACCACATTTAAAAAAATCATAGCGTGAAAACCGTGGGTTCGATCCGCGTGCCGCTCGAAGGCGATTACAGGGGAGATGCAGCCCTTTCCAAAGAGCCATGAACAGACTTTCTACACCCAATGAGACAAGAGATATTAAGCCGCAAATACGTCCGGCGCGCGTCTTTTCTCCGCCGCGCAACACATTTAAAAAAAATCGTAGCGTGAAAAACGTGGGTTCGATCCGCGTGCCGCTCGAAGGCGATTACAGGGTAGATGCATCCCTTTCAAAAGAGCCATGAACAGACTTTCTACTCCCAAGGAGACCAGAAATATTAACATATAAATCGTTACGCTCCAGTCGGATGAACGAGAAACGCTTGTACAATTGCAACGAATTGGAGGAGAAAGTTTAAACAAACGCGCTGATTTTGAAGGCTCACATCTAGGCCGGGCCAGGTCCAAATGGCCTGCAACTCGGTCCGCATCACGTCCATGACTTTTCCTAACGAACGCCACCTGCCAAGCTTTCGGCCCGTCCCTGTCGGCATTAAAAAATCGTAGCGTGATAACGATGGTTCCGATCCGCGTGCCGCGCGAAGGCGATTACAGGGGAGATGCAGCCCTTTCCAAAGAGCCATGAACAGACTTTCTACTCCCAATGAGACAAGAGATATCAAGCCGCAAATACGTCCGGCGCGCGTCTATTCTCCGCCGCGCAACACATTTAAAAAAAATCGTAGCGTGAAAACCGTGGGTTCGATCCGCGTGCCGCTTAAAGGCGATTACAGGGGAGATGCAGCCCTTTCCAAAGAGCCATGAAAAGACTTTCTACTCCCAAGGAGACAAGAGATATTAAGTCGAAATGACGTCCGACGCGCGCATTTCCTCCGCCGCGCACCACATTTAAAAAAATCATAGCGTGAAAACCGTGGGTTCGATCCGCGTGCCGCTCGAAGGCGATTACAGGGGAGATGCAGCCCTTTCCAAAGAGCCATGAACAGACTTCCTACTCCCAAGGAGACAAGAGATATTAAGCAGCAATGATGTCCGACACGCGCATTTTCTCCGCCGCGCACCACATTTAAAAAATCTTAGCGTGAGAACGGTGGGTCCGATCCGCGTGCCGCTTAAAGGCGATTACAGGGGAGATGCAGCCCTTTCCAAAGAGCCATGAACAGACTTCCTACTCCCAAGGAGACAAGAGATATTAAGCCGAAATGACGTCCGACGCGCGCATTTTCTCCGCCGCGCACCACATTTAAAAAAATCATAGCGTGAAAACCGTGGGTTCGATCCGCGTGCCGCTCGAAGGCGATTACAGGGGAGATGCAGCCCTTTCCAAAGATCCATGAACAGACTTCCTACTCCCAAGGAGACAAGAGATATTAACATATAAAGCGTTACGCTCCAGTCGGATGAGCGAGAAACGCTTGAGCAGTTGCAACGAATTGGAGGAGAAAGTTTAAACAAACGCGCTGAATTTGAACGCTCACATCTAGGTTTAGTAGACTTCCTACTCCCAAGGAGACAAGAGATATTAAGCCACAAATACGTCCGGACCGCGTCTTTTCTCCGCAGCTCACCACATTTAAAAAAATCGTAGCGTGAAAACCGTGGGTTCGATATAGTATACATACAGAGTATATAGTTTGACCAAAAGATCGTGCTGATCTTTGATCTCCTGGTTCTTCATCTCCAGCGCCACTTTCAGACTCATAATGTCCTCCTCTATGGGCTGGTATAACACAGACACAAATCATCACTACAGCCAGTACAATGGAAAGGTGGGAATGTGTACTGAATGTGTACTGACCTTATAAGTGAGAGGTGGTGGTACTGGTGGATGTGTACTGACACTATAAGGGATCTCTACCTGCAGTGACAGTTTGAGCTTCTCAAGTTCTTCCTCCAGAGATTTCTTCTCCTGCTCACAGGCCATTTTCATATCTGCCAGAGCAAGTATCATTACTGCTGGATATAACACAGATTGTATATACTACATAATTACTGCTGAATATATAAAATATAATATATATAGTACTATACATATATTAGTGTCACTTTTATTGGAGCCTAAAGGCTAACATTCATTATTAGTTATGTTAGTATTATTGCATTTCCATAGTACTTACTCTTGATGGACCTGTTATGCTCCTCCTCCTCCTGCTGTTTCTGCAGGAGCTCTGTCTCCTCCTGCTGCTTGTGTTTCAGCATCTCCTGAAGAACCTGCAGCTCCTTCTGCTTCTGCAACCTCAACTCCTTCAGCTGCTCCAACAAACTGTTCTCCAACTCCTCCTTCTCACACCGCAAACACTCCAATCGGGCCACAGGCCCCACTAGTGACACAGAACCACACACACACACACACACAGAGAGAGATAAACATGTATAAATGTATAAGAATTTGTGGATAAAATTATTATGAGATTATTTATAATGAAACGACTACACTACACAACCACTTCTTCCTTTTATTTACATATTATACAGATATTTAGAGATATTTACATTTCATTTACCCGCGTGCGTCTCTCTTCTCCAAGGTAGCGGAGAGATATGAAGGGATAAAAGGGGAAAAGAATAAAATGCACGTCGGTTTTAAATTCGCAGGCTACCTGCGCTGAAGGCGTGGAAAACGAGCACGTGACGGAAAGGCTTCCGTACACGATGGGTCCAAATCACATGCCCAGAAAAGTAGCCTTAAACCTGGACACACAATGGAGACCATTTGACCCTTTAAAATCATACTACAACCAGACTTCCAGGCCCAAGAGGTCACACAGTCATGCCCAGCAAAGTAGCTCTGGGCCTGGGCACACTTCACGCAGTTTGACCGTTTAAATAAAACTAGAAACAGACTTCCTGGCCCAAGAGGTGACACAGTCATGCCCAGCAAGGTTGCTTTAAACGTGGGCACACTTCAGACCGTTTCACTCTTTAAATCATTCAAAGCACCACATTTCAAGGCCCAAGATGTCACAGAATCATGCCCATCAAAGTAGCTCTGGGCCTGGGCACACTTCACGCAGTTTGACCCTTTAAATAATACTACAACCAGACACATACAGGTGCGCACATATACACAGATACACATTCTGTTTAATTTCTTCACATCTGCAGACTAGAGTAAGCTGAGGGTATAGTGTTAAACCAGGTACTACATAAACAGTATATAGTATATATACAGAGGATATAGTGTTAAACCAGGTACTACATACAGAGTATATAGTATACATACAGAGTATATAGTTTGACCAAAAGATCGTGCTGATCTTTGATCTCCTGGTTCTTCATCTCCAGCGCCACTTTCAGACTCATAATGTCCTCCTCTATGGGCTGGTATAACACACACACGAATCATCACTACAGCCAGTACAATGGAAAGGTGGGAATGTGTACTGAATGTGTACTGACGTTATAAGTGAAAGGTGGAGCTACTGGTGGATGTGTACTGACACTATAAGGGATCTCTACCTGCAGTGACAGTCTGAGCTTCTCAAGTTCTTCCTCCAGAGATTTCTTCTCCTGTTCACAGGCCATTTTCATATCTGCCAGAGCAAGTATCATTACTGCTGGATATAACATAGATTGTATATACTACATAATTACTACTGAATATATAAAATATAATATATATAGTACTATACATATATTAGTATCACTTTTATTGGAGCCTAAAGGCTAACATTCATTATTAGTTATGTTAGTATTATTGCATTTCCATAGTACTTACTCTTGATGGACCTGTTATGCTCCTCCTCCTCCTGCTGTTTCTGCAGGAGCTCTGTCTCCTCCTGCTGCTTGTGTTTCAGCATCTCCTGAGGAACCTGCAGCTCCTTCTGCTTCTGCAACCTCAACTCCTTCAGCTGCTCCAACAAACTGTTCTCCAACTCCTCCTTCTCACACCGCAAACACTCCAATCAGGCCACAGGCCCCACTAGTGACACAGAACCACACACACACACACACACAGACACACACACACACACACACACACACACACACACACACACACACACACACACACACACAAAGAGAGAGATAAACATGTATAAATGTATAAGAATTTGTGGATAAAATTATTATGAGATTATTCATAATCAAACGACTACACTACACAACCACTTCTTCCTTTTATTTACATATTATACAGATATTTAGAGATATTTACATTTTATTTACCCGCGTGCGTCTCTCTTCTCAAAGGTAGTGGATAGATATGAAAGGATAAAAGGGGAAAAGAATAAAATGCACGTCGGTTTTAAATTCGCAGGCTACCTGCGCTGAAGGCGTGGAAAACGAGCACGTGACGGAAAGGCTTCCGTACCCGATGGGTCCAAATCACATGCCCAGCAAAGTAGCCTTAAACCTGCACACAAAATGGAGACCATTTGACCCTTTAAAATCATACTACAACCAGACTTCCAGGCCCAAGAGGTCACACAGTCATGCCCAGCAAAGTAGCTCTGGGCCTGGGCACACTTCACGCAGTTTGACCCTTTAAATAATACTACAACCAGACTTCCAGGCACAAGAGGTCACACAGTCATGCACAGCAAAGTAGCTCTGGGCCTGGGCACACTTCATTCACTTTGTACCTTTAAATCATACTACTACTACTACCAGACTTCCAGGCCCAAGAGGTCACACAGTCATGCACAGCAAAGTAGCTCTGGGCCTGGGCACACTTCATTCACTTTGTACCTTTAAATCATACTGCTACTACTACCAGACTTCCAGGCCCAAGAGGTCAAACACAGTCATGCACAGCAAAGTAGCTCTGGGCCTGGGCACACTTCAATCACTTTGTGCCTTTAAATCATACTACTACTACCAGACTTCCAGGGCCAAGAGGTCACACAGTCATGCACAGCAAAGTAGCTCTGGGCCTGGGCACACTTCACGCAGTTTGACCCTTTAAATAATACTACAACCAGACACATACAGGTGCGCACATATACACATTCTTTTTAATTTCTTCACATCTGCAGACTAGAGTAAGCTGAGGGTATAGTGTTAAACCATGTACTACATAAACAGTATATAGTATATATACAGAGGATATAATGTTAAACCAGGTACTACATACAGAGTATATAGTTTGACCAAAAGTTCGTGCTGATCTTTGATCTCCTGGTTCTTCATCTCCAGCGCCACTTTCAGACTCAATGTCCTCCTCTATGGGCTGGTATAACACACACAGGAATCATCACTACAGCCAGTACAATGGAAAGGTGGGAATGTGTACCGAATGTGTACTGACGTTATAAGTGAAAGGTGGAGGTACTGGTGGATGTGTACTGACACTATAAGGGATCTCTACCTGCAGTGACAGTCTGAGCTTCTCAAGTTCTTCCTCCAGAGATTTCTTCTCCTGTTCACAGGCCATTTTCATATCTGCCAGAGCAAGTATCATTACTGCTGGATATAACACAGATTGTATATACTACATAATTACTGCTGAATATATAAAATATAATATATATAGTACTATACATATATTAGTATCACTTTTATTGGAGCCTAAAGGCTAACATTCATTATTAGTTATGTTAGTATTATTGCATTTCCATAGTACTTACTCTTGATGGACCTGTTATGCTCCTCCTCCTCCTGCTGTTTCTGCAGGAGCTCTGTCTCCTCCTGCTGATTGTGTTTCAGCATCTCCTGAAGAACCTGCAGCTCCTTCTGCTTCTGCAACCTCAACTCCTTCAGCTGCTCCAAGAAACTGTTATCCAACTCCTCCTTCTCACACCGCAAACACTCCAATCGGGCCACAGGCCCCACTAGTGACACAGAACCACACACACACACACACACACACACACACACACACAGACAAAGAGAGAGATAAACATGTATATATGTATAAGAATTTGTGGATAAAATTATTATGAGATTATTTATAATGAAACGACTACACTACACAACCACTTCTTCCTTTTATTTACATATTATACAGATATTTAGAGATATTAACATTTTATTTACCCGCGTGCGTCTCTCTTCTCCAAGGTAGCGGAGAGATATGAAGGGATAAAAGGGGAAAAGAATAAAATGCACGTCGGTTTTAAATTCGCAGGCTACCTGCGCTGAAGGCGTGGAAAACGAGCACGTGACGGAAAGGCTTCCGTACCCGATGGGTCCAAATCACATGCCCAGCAAAGTAGCCTTAAACCTGGACACACAATGGAGACCATTTGACCCTTTAAAATCATACTACAACCAGACTTCCAGGCCCAAGAGGTCAAACACAGTCATGCACAGCAAAGTAGCTCTGGGCCTGGGCACACTTCAATCACTTTGTGCCTTTAAATCATACTACTACTACCAGACTTCCAGGGCCAAGAGGTCACACAGTCATGCACAGCAAAGTAGCTCTGGGCCTGGGCACACTTCACGCAGTTTGACCGTTTAAATAAAACTAGAAACAGACTTTCTGGCCCAAGAGGTCACACAGACATGCCCAGCAAGGTTGCTTTAAACGTGGGCACACTTCAGACCGTTTCACTCTTTAAATCATTCAAAGCACCACATTTCAAGGCCCAAGAGGTCACAGAATCATGCCCATCAAAGTAGCTCTGGGCCTGGGCACACTTCACGCAGTTTGACCCTTTAAATAATACTACAACCAGACACATACAGGTGCGCACATATACACAGATACACATTCTGTTTAAATTTCTTCACATCTGCAGACTAGAGTAAGCTGAGGGTATAGTGTTAAACCAGGTACTACATAAACAGTATATAGTATATATACAGAGGATATAGTGTTAAACCAGGTACTACATACAGAGTATATAGTATACATACAGAGTATATAGTTTGACCAAAAGATCGTGCTGATCTTTGATCTCCTGGTTCTTCATCTCCAGCGCCACTTTCAGACTCATAATGTCCTCCTCTATGGGCTGGTATAACACACACACGAATCATCACTACAGCCAGTACAATGGAAAGGTGGGAATGTGTACTGAATGTGTACTGACGTTATAAGTGAAAGGTGGAGGTACTGGTGGATGTGTACTGACACTATAAGGGATCTCTACCTGCAGTGACACTCTGAGCTTCTCAAGTTCTTCCTCCAGAGATTTCTTCTCCTGTTCACAGGCCATTTTCATATCTGCCAGAGCAAGTATCATTACTGCTGGATATAACACAGATTGTATATACTACATAATTACTACTGAATATATAAAATATAATATATATAGTACTATACATATATTAGTATCACTTTTATTGGAGCCTAAAGGCTAACATTCATTATTAGTTATGTTAGTATTATTGCATTTCCATAGTACTTACCCTTGAGGGACCTGTTATGCTCCTCCTCCTCCTGCTGTTTCTGCAGGAGCTCTGACTCCTCCTGCTGCTTGTGTTTCAGCATCTCCTGAAGAACCTGCAGCTCCTTCTGCTTCTGCAACCTCAACTCCTTCAGCTGCTCCAACAAACTGTTCTCCAACTCCTCCTTCTCACACCGCAAACACTCCAATCGGGCCACAGGCCCCACTAGTGACACAGAACCACACACACACACACACACACAGACACACACACACACACACACACAAAGAGAGAGATAAACATGTATAAATGTATAAGAATTTGTGGATAAAATTATTATGAGATTATTTATAATGAAACGACTACACTACACAACCACTTCTTCCTTTTATTTACATATTATACAGATATTTAGAGATATTTACATTTTATTTACCCGCGTGCGTCTCTCTTCTCCAAGGTAGCGGAGAGATATGAAGGGATAAAAGGGGAAAAGAATAAAATGCACGTCGGTTTTAAATTCGCAGGCTACCTGCGCTGAAGGCGTGGAAAACGAGCACGTGACGGAAAGGCTTCCGTACCCGATGGGTCCAAATCACATGCCCAGCAAAGTAGCCTTAAACCTGGACACACAATGGAGACCATTTGACCCTTTAAAATCATACTACAACCAGACTTCCAGGCCCAAGAGGTCACACAGTCATGCCCAGCAAAGTAGCTCTGGGCCTGGGCACACTTCACGCAGTTTGACCCTTTAAATAATACTACAACCAGACTTCCAGGCACAAGAGGTCACACAGTCATGCACAGCAAAATAGCTCTGGGCCTGGGCACACTTCATTCACTTTGTACCTTTAAATCATACTACTACTACTACCAGACTTCCAGGCCCAAGAGGTCACACAGTCATGCACAGCAAAGTAGCTCTGGGCCTGGGCACACTTCATTCACTTTGTACCTTTAAATCATACTGCTACTACTACCAGACTTCCAGGCCCAAGAGGTCAAACACAGTCATGCACAGCAAAGTAGCTCTGGGCCTGGGCACACTTCAATCACTTTGTGCCTTTAAATCATACTACTACTACCAGACTTCCAGGGCCAAGAGGTCACACAGTCATGCACAGCAAAGTAGCTCTGGGCCTGGGCACACTTCACGCAGTTTGACCATTTAAATAAAACTAGAAACAGACTTCCTGGCCCAAGAGGTCACACAGTCATGCCCATCAAAGTAGCTCTGGGCCTGGGCACACTTCACGCAGTTTGACCCTTTAAATAATACTACAACCAGACACATACAGGTGCGCACATATACACATTCTTTTTAATTTCTTCACATCTGCAGACTAGAGTAAGCTGAGGGTATAGTGTTAAACCATGTACTACATAAACAGTATATAGTATATATACAGAGGATATAATGTTAAAGCAGGTACTACATACAGAGTATATAGTTTGACCAAAAGTTCGTGCTGATCTTTGATCTCCTGGTTCTTCATCTCCAGCGCCACTTTCAGACTCAATGTCCTCCTCTATGGGCTGGTATAACACACACACGAATCATCACTACAGCCAGTACAATGGAAAGGTGGGAATGTGTACCGAATGTGTACTGACGTTATAAGTGAAAGGTGGAGGTACTGGTGGATGTGTACTGACACTATAAGGGATCTCTACCTGCAGTGACAGTCTGAGCTTCTCAAGTTCTTCCTCCAGAGATTTCTTCTCCTGTTCACAGGCCATTTTCATATCTGCCAGAGCAAGTATCATTACTGCTGGACATAACACAGATTGTATATACTACATAATTACTACTGAATATATAAAATATAATATATATAGTACTATACATATATTAGTATCACTTGTATTGGAGCCTAAAGGCTAACATTCATTATTAGTTATGTTAGTATTATTGCATTTCCATAGTACTTACTCTTGATGGACCTGTTATGCTCCTCCTCCTCCTGCTGTTTCTGCAGGAGCTCTGTCTCCTCTTGCTGCTTGTGTTTCAGCATCTCCTGAAGAACCTGCAGCTCCTACTGCTTCTGCAACCTCAACTCCTTCAGCTGCTCCAACATATTGTTCTCCAACTCCTCCTTCTCACACCGCAAACACTCCAATCGGGCCACATGCCCCACTAGTGACACAGAACCACACACACACACACAGAGAGAGAGATAAACATGTATAAATGTATAAGAATTTGTGGATAAAATTACTATGAGATTATTTATAATCAAACGACTACACTACACAACCACATCTTCCTTTTATTTACATATTATACAGATATTTAGAGATATTTACATTTTATTTACAAGCGTGCGTCTCTCTTCTCCAAGGTAGCGGAGAGATATGAAAGGATAAAAGGGGAAAAGAATAAAATGCACGTCGGTTTTAAATTCGCAGGCAACCTGCGCTGAAGGCGTGGAAAACGAGCACGTGACGGAAAGGCTTCCGTACCCGATGGGTCCAAATCACATGCCCAGCAAAGTAGCCTTAAACCTGGACACACAATGGAGACCATTTGACCCTTTAAAATCATACTACAACCAGACTTCCAGGCCCAAGAGGTCACACAGTCATGCCCAGCAAAGTAGCTCTGGGCCTGGGCACACTTCACGCAGTTTGACCGTTTAAATAAAACTAAACCAGACACATACAGGTGCGCACATATACACAGATACACATTCTGTTTAATTTCTTCACATCTGCAGACTAGAGTAAGCTGAGGGTATAGTGTTAAACCAGGTACTACATAAACAGTATATAGTATATATACAGAGGATATAATGTTAAACCAGGTACTACATACAGAGTATATAGTTTGATCAAAACATCGTGCTGATCTTTGATCTCCTGGTTCTTCATCTCCAGCGCCACTTTCAGACTCATCATGTCCTCCACTATGGGCTGGTATAACACACACACGAATCATCACTACAGCCAGTACAATGGAAAGGTGGGAATGTGTACTGAATGTGTACTGACGTTATAAGTGAAAGGTGGAGGTACTGGTGGATGTGTACTGACACTATAAGGGATCTCTACCTGCAGTGACAGTCTGAGCTTCTCAAGTTCTTCCTTCAGAGATTTCTTCTCGTGTTCACAGGCCATTTTGATATCTGCCAGAGCAAGTATCATTACTCCTGGATATAACACAGATTGTATATACTACATAATATCTACTGAATATATAAAATATAATATATATAGTACTATACATATATTAGTATCACTTTTATTGGAGCCTAAAGGCTAACATTCATTATTAGTTATGTTAGTATTATTGCATTTCCATAGTACTTACTCTTGATGGACCTGTTATGCTCCTCCTCCTCCTGCTGTTTCTGCAGGAGCTCTGTCTCCTCCTGCTGCTTGTGTTTCAGCATCTCCTGAAGAACCTGCAGCTCCTTCTGCTTCTGCAACCTCAACTCCTTCGGCTGCTCCAACAAACTGTTCTCCAACTCCTCCTTCTCACACCGCAAACACTCCAATCGGACCACAGGCCCCATTAGTGACACAGAACCACACACACACACAGACACACACACACACACACAGAGAGAGATAAACATGTATAAATGTATAAGAATTTGTGGATAAAATTATTATGAGATTATTTATAATCAAACGACTACACTACACAACCACTTCTTCCTTTTATTTACATATTATACAGATATTTACATTTTATTTACCCGCGTGCGTCTCTCTTCTCCAAGGTAGCGGAGAGATATGAAAGGATAAAAGGGGAAAAGAATAAAATGCACGTCGGTTTTAAATTCGCAGGCTACCTGCGCTGAAGGCGTGGAAAACGAGCACGTGACGGAAAGGCTTCCGTACCCGATGGGTCCAAATCACATGCCCAGCAAAGTAGCCTTAAACCTGCACACACAATGGAGACCATTTGACCCTTTAAAATCATACTACAACCAGACTTCCAGGCCCAAGAGGTCACACAGTCATGCCCAGCAAAGTAGCTCTGGGCCTGGGCACACTTCACGCAGTTTGACCCTTTAAATAATACTACAACCAGACTTCCAGGCACAAGAGGTCACACAATCATGCACAGCAAAGTAGCTTTGGGCCTGGGCACACTTCATTCACTTTGTACCTTTAAATCATACTACTACTACTACCAGACTTCCAGGCCCAAGAGGTCACACAGTCATGCACAGCAAAGTAGCTCTGGGCCTGGGCACACTTCAATCACTTTGTGCCTTTAAATCATACTACTACTACCACCAGACTTCCAGGGCCAAGAGGTCACACAGTCATGCACAGCAAAGTAGCTCTGGGCCTGGGCACACTTCATGCAGTTTGACCCTTTAAATAATACTACAACCAGACACATACAGGTGCACACATATACACAGATACACATTCTGTTTAATTTCTTCACATCTGCAGACTAGAGAAAGCTGAGGGTATAGTGTTAAACCAGGTACTACATAAACAGTATATAGTATATATACAGAGGATATAGTGTTAAACCAGGTACTACATACAGAGTATATAGTATACATACAGAGTATATAGTTTGACCAAAAGATCGTGCTGATCTTTGATCTCCTGGTTCTTCATCTCCAGCGCCACTTTCAGACTCATAATGTCCTCCTCTATGGGCTGGTATAACACACACACGAATCATCACTACAGCCAGTACAATGGAAAGGTGGGAATGTGTACTGAATGTGTACTGACGTTATAAGTGAAAGGTGGAGGTACTGGTGGATGTGTACTGACACTATAAGGGATCTCTACCTGCAGTGACAGTCTGTGCTTCTCAAGTTCTTCCTCCAGAGATTTCTTCTCCTGTTCACAGGCCATTTTCATATCTGCCAGAGCAAGTATCATTACTGCTGGATATAACACAGATAGTATATACTACATAATTCACTTCTTCCTTTTATTTACATATTATACAGATATTTACAGATATTTACATTTTATTTACCCGCGTGCGTCTCTCTTCTCCAAGGTAGCGGAGAGATATGAAAGGATAAAAGGGGAAAAGAATAAAATGCACGTCGGTTTTAAATTCGCAGGCTACCTGCGCTGAAGGCGTGGAAAACGAGCACGTGACGGAAAAGCTTCCGTACCCGATGGGTCCAATTCACATGCCAAGCAAAGTAGCCTTAAACCTGGACACACAATGGAGACCATTTGACCCTTTAAAATCATACTACAACCAGACTTCCAGGCCCAAGAGGTCACACAGTCATGCCCAGCAAAGTAGCTCTGGGCATGGGCACACTTCACGCAGTTTGACCGTTTAAATAAAAGTAGAAACAGACTTCCTGGCCCAAGAGGTCACACAGTCATGCCCAGCAAGGATGCTTTAAACGTGGGCACAATTCAGACCGTTTCACTCTTTAAATCATTCAAAGCACCACATTTCAAGGCCCAAGAGGTCACAGAATAATGCCCATCAAAGTAGCTCTGGGCCTGGGCACACTTCATGCAGTTTGACCCTTTAAATAATACTACAACCAGACACATACAGGTGCGCACATATACACAGATACACATTCTGTTTAATTTCTTCACATCTGCAGACTAGAGTAAGCTGAGGGTATAGTGTTAAACCAGGTACTACATAAACAGTATATAGTATATATACAGAGGATATAATGTTAAACCAGGTACTACATACAGAGTATATAGTTTGACCAAAAGATCGTGCTGATCTTTGATCTCCTGGTTCTTCATCTCCAGCGCCACTTTCAGACTCATAATGTCCTCCTCTATGGGCTGGTATAACCCACACACACGAATCATCACTACAGCCAGTACAATGGAAAGGTGGGAATGTGTACTGAATGTGTACTGATGTTATAAGTGAAAGGTGGAGGTACTGGTGGATGTGTACTGACACTATAAGGGATCTCTACCTGCAGTGACAGTCTGAGCTTCTCAAGTTGTTCCTCCAGAGATTTCTTCTCCTGTTCACAGGCCATTTTCATATCTGCCAGAGCAAGTATCATTACTGCTGGATATAACACAGATTGTATATACTACATAATTACTACTGAATATATAAAATATAATATATATAGTACTATACATATATTAGTATCACTTTTATTGGAGCCTAAAGGCTAACATTCATTATTAGTTATGTTAGTATTATTGCATTTCCATAGTACTTACCCTTGAGGGACCTGTTATGCTCCTCCTCCTCCTGCTGTTTCTGCAGGAGCTCTGTCTCCTCCTGCTGCTTGTGTTTCAGCATCTCCTGAAGAACCTGCAGCTCCTTCTGCTTCTGCAACCTCAACTCCTTCAGCTGCTCCAACAAACTGTTCTCCAACTCCTCCTTCTCACACCGCATACACTCCAATCGGGCCACAGGCCCCACTAGTGACACAGAACCACACACACACACACACACACAGACACACACACACACACACACACACACACACACACAAAGAGAGAGATAAACATGTATAAAAGTATAAGAATTTGTGGATAAAATTATTATGAGATTATTCATAATCAAACGACTACACTACACAACCACTTCTTCCTTTTATTTACATATTATACAGATATTTAGAGATATTTACATTTTATTTACCCGCGTGCGTCTCTCTTCTCCAAGGTAGCGGAGAGATATGAAAGGATAAAAGGGGAAAAGAATAAAATGCACGTCGGTTTTAAATTCGCAGGCTACCTGCGCTGAAGGCGTGGAAAACGAGCACGTGACGGAAAAGCTTCCGTACCCGATGGGTCCAATTCAGATGCCAAGCAAAGTAGCCTTAAACCTGGACACACAATGGAGACCATTTGACCCTTTAAAATCATACTACAACCAGACTTCCAGGCCCAAGAGGTCACACAGTCATGCCCAGCAAAGTAGCTCTGGGCCTGGGCACACTTCACGCAGTTTGACCGTTTAAATAAAAGTAGAAACAGACTTCCTGGCCCAAGAGGTCACACAGTCATGCCCAGCAAGGATGCTTTAAACGTGGGCACACTTCAGACCGTTTCACTCTTTAAATCATTCAAAGCACCACATTTCAAGGCCCAAGAGGTCACAGAATCATGCCCATCAAAGTAGCTCTGCGCCTGGGCACACTTCACGCAGTTTGACCCTTTAAATAATACTACAACCAGACACATACAGGTGCGCACATATACACAGATACACATTCTGTTTAATTTCTTCACATCTGCAGACTAGAGTAAGCTGAGGGTATAGTGTTAAACCAGGTACTACATAAACAGTATATAGTATATATACAGAGGATATAGTGTTAAACCAGGTACTACATACAGAGTATATAGTATACATACAGAGTATATAGTTTGACCAAAAGATCGTGCTGATCTTTGATCTCCTGGTTCTTCATCTCCAGCGCCACTTTCAGACTCATAATGTCCTCCTCTATGGGCTGGTATAACACACACACGAATCATCACTACAGCCAGTACAATGGAAAGGTGGGAATGTGTACTGAATGTGTACTGACGTTATAAGTGAAAGGTGGAGGTACTGGTGGATGTCTATTGACACTATAAGGGATCTCTACCTGCAGTGACAGTCTGAGCTTCTCAAGTTCTTCCTCCAGAGATTTCTTCTCCTGTTCACAGGCCATTTTCATATCTGCCAGAGCAAGTATCATTACTGCTGGATATAACACAGATTGTATATACTACATAATTACTACTGAATATATAAAATATAATATATATAGTACTATACATCTATTAGTATCACTTTTATTGGAGCCTAAAGGCTAACATTCATTATTAATTATGTTAGTATTATTGCATTTCCATAGTACTTACTCTTGATGGACCTGTTATGCTCCTCCTCCTCCTGCTGTTTCTGCAGGAGCTCTATCTCCTCCTGCTGCTTGTGTTTCAGCATCTCGTGAAGAACCTGCAGCTCCTTCTGCTTCTGCAACCTCAACTCCTTCAGCTGCTCCAACAAACTGTTCTCCAACTCCTCCTTCTCACACCGCAAACACTCCAATCGGGCCACAGGCCCCACTAGTGACACAGAACCACACACACACACACACACACAAAGAGAGAGATAAACATGTATAAATGTATAAGAATTTGTGGATAAAATTATTATGAGATTATTCATAATCAAACGACTACACTACACAACCACTTCTTCCTTTTATTTACATATTATACAGATATTTACAGATATTTACATTTTATTTACCCGCGTGCGTCTCTCTTCTCCAAGGTAGCGGAGAGATATGAAAGGATAAAAGGGGAAAAGAATAAAATGCACGTCGGTTTTAAATTCGCAGGCTACATGCGCTGAAGGCGTGGAAAACGAGCACGTGACGGAAAGGCTTCCGTACCCGATGGGTCCAAATCACATGCCCAGCAAAGTAGCCTTAAACCTGGACACACAATGGAGACCATTTGACCCTTTAAAATCATACTACAACCAGACTTCCAGGCCCAAGAGGTCACACAGTCATGCACAGCAAAGTAGCTCTGGGCCTGGGCACACTTCACGCAGTTTGACCGTTTAAATAAAAGTAGAAACAGACTTCCTGGCCCAAGAGGTCACACAGTCATGCCCAGCAAGGATGCTTTAAACGTGGGCACACTTCAGACCGTTTCACTCTTTAAATCATTCAAAGCACCACATTTCAAGGCCCAAGAGGTCACAGAATCATGCCCATCAAAGTAGCTCTGCGCCTGGGCACACTTCACGCAGTATGAACCTTTAAATAATACTACAACCAGACACATACAGGTGCGCACATATACACAGATACACATTCTGTTTAATTTCTTCACATCTGCAGACTAGAGTAAGCTGAGGGTATAGTGTTAAACCAGGTACTACATAAACAGTATATAGTATATATACAGAGGATATAGTGTTAAACCAGGTACTACATACAGAGTATATAGTATACATACAGAGTATATAGTTTGACCAAAAGATCGTGCTGATCTTTGATCTCCTGGTTCTTCATCTCCAGTGCCACTTTCAGACTCATAATGTCCTCCTCTATGGGCTGGTATAACACACACACGAATCATCACTACAGCCAGTACAATGGAAAGGTGGGAATGTGTACTGAATGTGTACTGACGTTATAAGTGAAAGGTGGAGGTACTGGTGGATGTGTACTGACACTAGAAGGGATCTCTACCTGCAGTGACAGTCTGAGCTTCTCAAGTTCTTCCTCCAGAGATTTCTTCTCCTGTTCACTGGCCATTTTCATATCTGCCAGAGCAAGTATCATTACTGCTGGATATAACACAGATTGTATATACTACATAATTACTACTGAATATATAAAATATAATATATATAGTACTATACATATATTAGTATCACTTTTATTGGAGCCTAAAGGCTAACATTCATTATTAGTTATGTTAGTATTATTGCATTTCCATAGTACTTACTCTTGATGGACCTGTTATGCTCCTCCTCCTCCTGCTGTTTCTGCAGGAGCTCTGTCTCCTCCTGCTGCTTGTGTTTCAGCATCTCCTGAAGAACCTGCAGCTCCTTCTGCTTCTGCAACCTCAACTCCTTCAGCTGCTCCAACAAACTGTTCTCCAACTCCTCCTTCTTACACCGCAAACACTCCAATCGGGCCACAGGCCCCACTAGTGACACAGAACCACACACACACACACACACACACACACACACACACACACACACACACACACACACACAGAGAGATAAACATGTATAAATGTATAAGAATATGAGGATAAAATTATTATGAGATTATTTATAATCAAACGACTACACTATACAACCACTTCTTCCTTTTATTTAGATATTATACAGATATGTACAGATATTTACATTTTATTTACCCGCGTGCGTCTCTCTTCTCCAAGGTAGTGGAGAGATATGAAAGGATAAAAGGGGAAAAGAATAAAATGCACGTCGGTTTTAAATTCGCAGGCTACCTGCGCTGAAGGCGTGGAAAACGAGCACGTAACGGACAGGCTTCCGTACCCGATGGGTCCAAATCACATGCCCAGCAAAGTAGCCTTAAACCTGGACACACAATGGAGACCATTTGACCCTTTAAAATCATACTACAACCAGACTTCCAGGCCCAAGAGGTCACACAGTCATGCCCAGCAAAGTAGCTCTGGGCCTGGGCACACTTCACGCAGTTTGACCCTTTAACCAAAACTAGAAACAGACCTGCAAGCCCAGGAGCTCACAGAATCATACCCAGTAAAGTAGCTAGCTAGCTTTCAGCTCAGTAACCGTAGCTAGCTATCTAGCTATCAGCTCAGTAAACCATACAATCAAATGTCCACCAAGCATTTAAACCGCAAGCATTTAAACCACTAGATACCGCTAGTTACCGGCTGCACGGTTAACAGTGCAAAGCCATTACCAAGCTACCTAGCTAGCTAGCTAGCTAGCTACCGGAAGCACTTTTAACAGTGCAAAGTCAGTAGCTAGCTAGTAGTAGCTACTGTAGCTAGCTAGCTAGCTACTGACTTTGCACTGTTAACCTTGCAGCCGGTAGCTCGCTAGCTAGCTAGCAGCTCAGTAACCGTACAAATTCGCCTGCTGCTGAAAACTGTCAAGTTGTATTTATAGCTTTCGTTTTAGTTCTCTCAGCTTACTTATTTGGTTTTTTTGTGTGTGTGTTTTTTTCAGGGAAGTTTAATAATTTCTTAGAAATCTTGGAACATTTTGCCAGTTGGCATCTAGGAAAGCCTTTCTGCCCACAGACAATAAACACAAGCCAGAATTCCTCAAACAGGAATGAATCTACTAATTTAGTAACATTTCAGGCACATGAGTGGAGGAACTAGCAAATTCTAAATGATGAAATCGAAGCTGATAAAAATCCATGAAAATATAAACTGGTCATGAAAAAATGCTTGTGAATTGAAAATGTAAGTGATAGGATTAAAACAGTCTTGATTTGATATATTTTTAAAAATCAAATATCAAGTTTGATCATTCATGACCAAGGGAGTTTCTATGAGGGTGTAAACAACAAATGCATGTGAACTAAATACTACAGTGGTATATAATTAAATAATTGGAATAACTTTGTGTCACGTCATTTAACGTTTAACTCAAGCCGTTTGTGTTACCGGACTCTTTTATCACTTAACATTAGTAACTGTTTTAGTTGCCTTGTTTATCCAATAACATTCATTAATTAATCAATCCATGGTTTAACCCAAGCAATTTTCGTTACTTCCGCCTCTCGACGCAAAAATGTCAATCAGAACGTTGCGCCCGCAAACTTCAAATAAACGATAAATAAGGCAAGTAATAAAAATGGATAAAGTTGAAAGATAAGTTGATTAAACTTGAGTCAAATAAAACTACTTATCAGTCAAAACGTCAATTCATATGCATTTTATTGACTCAAAATTTAATTTACGTGCATTTTAATCAGCCATATTTTTGGTGTATAGACCTGAGTTTTGTCGTTGAAGAGAATAAAAGAATCCGTCGTGTAAACTTACGCCATCTGCAGGCTGAGATGGTGTTGGGTTGACCCGGATGTGACGTTTGCCAAGCTGATGACATATCACGATATTAATTGTGAGATTTCCTTACCATCTTTGCTCTTCGCAGAAGGGCACAGTGCGGTTTACAGGGCACAGTTTGACCCTTTAAATAATACTACAACCAGACTTCCAGGCACAAGAGGTCACACAGTCATGCCCAGCAAGGTTGCTTTAAACGTGGGCACACTTCAGACCGTTTCACTCTTTAAATCGTTCAAAGCACCAGATTTCAAGGCCCAAGAGGTCACAGAATCATGCCCAGCAAAGTAGCTCTGGGCCTGGGCACACTTCATGCAGTTTGACCCTTTAAATAATACTACAACCAGACTTCCAGGCACAAGAGGTCACACAGTCATGCCCAGCAAAGTAGCTCTGGGCCTGGGCACACTTCATGCAGTTTGACCCTTTAAATAATACTACAACCAGACTTCCAGGCACAAGAGGTCACACAGTCATGCACAGCAAAGTAGTGCTGGGCCAGGGCACACTTCATGTACTTTGTGCCTTTAAATAATACTACAACCAGACTTCCAAGCCGAAGAGGTCACAGAGTCATGCCCAGCAAAGTCGCTATGGGCCTGGGCAGACCATGCAATTTGACCCTTTAACCAAAACTAGAAACAGAACTCAAAGCCCAGGAGGTCACAGAATCATGCCCATCAAAGTAGCTCTGGGCCTGTGTACACTTCAGGCCATTTCACCTTTTATATAATGGAAACACCAGACCTCCAGGCCCAAGAGGTCACACAGTCATGCCCAGAAAAGTAACTCTGGGCCTATACACACTTCACGCAGTTTAAATAAAACTAGAAACAGACTTCCTGGCCCAAGAGGTCACACAGTCATGCCCAGCAAAGTAGCCTTAAACCTGGACACACAATGGAGACCATTTGACCCTTTAAAATTATACTACAACCAGACTTCCAGGCCCAAGAGGTCACACAGTCATGCCCAGCAAAGTAGCTCTGGGCCTGGGCACACTTCAATCACTTTGTGCCTTTAAATCATACTACTACTACCACCAGACTTCCAGGGCCAAGAGGTCACACAGTCATGCACAGCAAAGTAGCTCTGGGCCTGGGCACACATCATGCAGTTTGACCCTTTAAATAATACTACAACCAGACACATACAGGTGCACACATATACACAGATACACATTCTGTTTAATTTCTTCACATCTGCAGACTAGAGTAAGCTGAGGGTATAGTGTTAAACCAGGTACTACATAAACAGTATATAGTATATATACAGAGGATATAGTGTTAAACCAGGTACTACATACAGAGTATATAGTATACATACAGAGAATATAGTTTGACCAAAAGATCGTGCTGATCTTTGATCTCCTGGTTCTTCATCTCCAGCGCCACTTTCAGACTCATAATGTCGTCCTCTATGGGCTGGTATAACACACACACACGAATCATCACTACAGCCAGTACAATGGAAAGGTGGGAATGTGTACTGAATGTGTACTGACGTTATAAGTGAAAGGTGGAGGTACTGGTGGATGTGTACTGACACTATAAGGGATCTCTACCTGCAGTGACAGTCTGAGCTTCTCAAGTTCTTCCTCCAGAGATTTCTTCTCCTGTTCACAGGCCATTTTCATATCTGCCAGAGCAAGTATCATTACTGCTGGATATAACATAGATTGTATATACTACATAATTACTACTGAATATATAAAATATAATATATATAGTACTATACATATATTAGTATCACTTTTATTGGAGCCTAAAGGCTAGCATTCATTATTAGTTATGTTAGTATTATTGCATTTCCATAGTACTTACTCTTGATGGACCTGTTATGCTCCTCCTCCTCCTGCTGTTTCTGCAGGAGCTCTGTCTCCTCCTGCTGCTTGTGTTTCAGCATCTCCTGAAGAACCTGCAGCTCCTTCTGCTTCTGCAACCTCAACTCCTTCAGCTGCTCCAACAAACTGTTCTCCAACTCCTCCTTCTCACACCGCAAACACTCCAATCGGGTCACAGGCCCCACTAGTGACACAGAACCACACACACACACAGACACAGACACACACACACACACACACACACACACACACACACACACACACACACACACACACACACACACACAGAGAGAGAGATAAACATGTATAAATGTATAAGAATTTGTGGATAAAATTATTATGAGATTATTTATAATCAAACGACTACACTACACAACCACATCTTCCTTTTATTTACATATTATACAGATATTTAGAGATATTTACATTTTATTTACCCGCGTGCGTCTCTCTTCTCCAAGGTAGCGGAGAGATATGAAAGGATAAAAGGGGAAAAGAATAAAATGCACGTCGGTTTTAAATTCGCAGGCTACCTGCGCTGAAGGCGTGGAAAACGAGCACGTGACGGAAAGGCTTCCGTACCCGATGGGTCCAAATCACATGCCCAGCAAAGTAGACTTAAACCTGGATACACAATGGAGACCATTTGACCCTTTAAAATCATACTACAAGCAGACTTCCAGGCCCAAGAGGTCACACAGCCATGCCCAGCAAAGTAGCTCTGGGCCTGGGCACACTTTACGCAGTTTGACCGTTTAAATAAAACTAGAAACAGACTTCCTGGCCCAAGAGGTCACACAGTCATGCCCAGCAAGGTTGCTTTAAACGTGGGCACACTTCAGACCGTTTCACTCTTTAAATCATTCAAAGCACCACATTTCAAGGCCCAAGAGGTCACAGAATCATGCCCATCAAAGTAGCTCTGGGCCTGGGCACACTTCACGCAGTTTGACCCTTTAAATAATACTACAACCAGACACATACAGGTGCGCACATATACACAGATACACATTCTGTTTAATTTCTTCACATCTGCAGACTAGAGTAAGCTGAGGGTATAGTGTTAAACCAGGTACTACATAAACAGTATATAGTATATATACAGAGGATATAATGTTAAACCAGGTACTACATACAGAGTATATAGTTTGACCAAAAGATCGTGCTGATCTTTGATCTCCTGGTTCTTCATCTCCAGCGCCACTTTCAGACTCATAATGTCCTCCTCTATGGGCTGGTATAACACACACACGAATCATCACTACAGCCAGTACAATGGAAAGGTGGGAATGTGTACTGAATGTGTACTGACGTTATAAGTGAAAGGTGGAGGTACTGGTGGATGTGTACTGACACTATAAGGGATCTCTACCTGCAGTGACAGTCTGAGCTTCTCAAGTTCTTCCTCCAGAGATTTCTTCTCCTGTTCACAGGCCATTTTCATATCTGCCAGAGCAAGTATCATTACTGCTGGAAATAACACAGATTGTATATACTACATAATTACTACTGAATATATAAAATATAATATATATAGTACTATACATATATTAGTATCACTTTTATTGTAGCCTAAAGGCTAACATTCATTATTAGTTATGTTAGTATTATTGCATTTCCATAGTACTTACTCTTGATGGACCTGTTATGCTCCTCCTCCTCCTGCTGTTTCTGCAGGAGCTCTGTCTCCTCCTGCTGCTTGTGTTTCAGCATCTCCTGAAGAACCTGCAGCTCCTTCTGCTTCTGCAACCTCAACTCCTTCAGTTGCTCCAACAAACTGTTCTCCAACTCCTCTTTCTCACTCCGCAAACACTCCAATCGGGCCACAGGCCCCACTAGTGACACAGAACCACACACAAACACACACACACACACACACACACACACACACACACACACACACACACACACACACACAAAGAGAGAGATAAACATGTATAAATGTATAAGAATTTGTGGATAAAATTATTATGAGATTATTCATAATCAAACGACTACACTACACAACCACTTCTTCCTTTTATTTACATATTATACAGATATTTACAGATATTTACATTTTATTTACCCGCGTGCGTCTCTCTTCTCCAAGGTAGCGGAGAGATATGAAAGGATAAAAGGGGAAAAGAATAAAATGCACGTCGGTTTTAAATTCGCAGGCTACCTGCGCTGAAGGCGTGGAAAACGAGCACGTGACGGAAAGGCTTCCGTACCCGATGGGTCCAAATCACATGCCCAGCAAAGTAGCCTTAAACCTGGACACACAATGGAGACCATTTGACCCTTTAAAATCATACTACAACCAGACTTCCAGGCCCAAGAGGTCACACAGTCATGCCCAGCAAAGTAGCTCTGGGCCTGGGCACACTTCACGCAGTTTGACCCTTTAAATAATACTACAACCAGACTTCCAGGCACAAGAGGTCACACAGTCATGCACAGCAAAGTAGCTCTGGGCCTGGGCACACTTCATTCACTTTGTACCTTTAAATCATACTACTACTACTACCAGACTTCCAGGCCCAAGAGGTCACACAGTCATGCACAGCAAAGTAGCTCTGGG
Source organism: Electrophorus electricus (assembly GCF_041902795.1). Lineage (NCBI taxonomy): Eukaryota > Metazoa > Chordata > Actinopteri > Gymnotiformes > Gymnotidae > Electrophorus > Electrophorus electricus. The sequence continues at coordinate 36,700,935 of NC_137501.1, read as the reverse complement.
CCTGGGCACACTTCATTCACTTTGTACCTTTAAATCATACTACTACTACTACCAGACTTCCAGGCCCAAGAGGTCAAACACAGTCATGCACAGCAAAGTAGCTCTGGGCCTGGGCACACTTCAATCAATTTGTGCCTTTAAATCATACTACTACTACCAGACTTCCAGGGCCAAGAGGTCACACAGTCATGCACAGCAAAGTAGCTCCGGGACTGGGTACACTTCACGCAGTTTGACCATTTAAATAAAACTAGAAACAGACTTCCTGGCCCAAGAGGTCACACAGTCATGCCCATCAAAGTAGCTCTGGGCCTGGGCACACTTCACGCAGTTTGACCCTTTAAATAATATTACAACCAGACACATACAGGTGCGCACAAATACACATTCTTTTTAATTTCTTCACATCTGCAGACTAGAGTAAGCTGAGGGTATAGTGTTAAACCATGTACTACATAAACAGTATATAGTATATATACAGAGGATATAATGTTAAACCAGGTACTACATACAGAGTATATAGTTTGACCAAAAGTTCGTGCTGATCTTTGATCTCCTGGTTCTTAATCTCCAGCGCCACTTTCAGACTCAATGTCGTCCTCTATGGGCTGGTATAACACACACACGAATCATCACTACAGCCAGTACAATGGAAAGGTGGGAATGTGTACCGAATGTGTACTGACGTTATAAGTGAAAGGTGGAGGTACTGGTGGATGTGTACTGACACTATAAGGGATCTCTACCTGCAGTGACAGTCTGAGCTTCTCAAGTTCTTCCTCCAGAGATTTCTTCTCCTGTTCACAGGCCATTTTCATATCTGCCAGAGCAAGTATCATTACTGCTGGACATAACACAGATTGTATATACTACATAATTACTACTGAATATATAAAATATAATATATATAGTACTATACATATATTAGTATCACTTTTATTGTAGCCTAAAGGCTAACATTCATTATTAGTTATGTTAGTATTATTGCATTTCCATAGTACTTACTCTTGATGGACCTGTTATGCTCCTCCTCCTCCTGCTGTTTCTGCAGGAGCTCTGTCTCCTCTTGCTGCTTGTGTTTCAGCATCTCCTGAAGAACCTGCAGCTCCTTCTGCTTCTGCAACCTCAACTCCTTCGGCTGCTCCAACATATTGTTCTCCAACTCCTCCTTCTCACACCGCAAACACTCCAATCGGGCCACATGCCCCACTAGTGACACAGAACCACACACACACACACACACACAGACACACACACACACACACAGAGAGAGAGATAAACATGTATAAATGTATAAGAATTTGTGGATAAAATTACTATGAGATTATTTATAATCAAACGACTACACTACACAACCACATCTTCCTTTTATTTACATATTATACAGATATTTAGAGATATTTACATTTTATTTACAAGCGTGCGTCTCTCTTCTCCAAGGTAGCGGAGAGATATGAAAGGATAAAAGGGGAAAAGAATAAAATGCACGTCGGTTTTAAATTCGCAGGCAACCTGCGCTGAAGGCGTGGAAAACGAGCACGTGACGGAAAGGCTTCCGTACCCGATGGGTCCAAATCACATGCCCAGCAAAGTAGCCTTAAACCTGGACACACAATGGAGACCATTTGACCCTTTAAAATCATACTACAACCAGACTTCCAGGCCCAAGAGGTCATACAGTCATGCCCAGCAAAGTAGCTCTGGGCCTGGGCACACTTCACGCAGTTTGACCCTTTAAATAATACTACAACCAGACACATACAGGTGGGCACATATACACAGATACACATTCTGTTTAATTTCTTCACATCTGCAGACTAGAGTAAGCTGAGGGTATAGTGTTAAACCAGGTACTACATAAACAGTATATAGTATATATACAGAGGATATAATGTTAAACCAGGTACTACATACAGAGTATATAGTTTGACCAAAAGATCGTGCTGATCTTTGATCTCCTGGTTCTTCATCTCCAGCGCCACTTTCAGACTCATAATGTCCTCCTCTATGGGCTGGTATAACACACACACGAATCATCACTACAGCCAGTACAATGGAAAGGTGGGAATGTGTACTGAATGTGTACTGACGTTATAAGTGAAAGGTGGAGCTACTGGTGGATGTGTACTGACACTATAAGGGATCTCTACCTGCAGTGACAGTCTGAGCTTCTCAAGTTCTTCCTCCAGAGATTTCTTCTCCTGTTCACAGGCCATTTTCATATCTACCAGAGCAAGTATCATTACTGCTGGATATAACACAGATTGTATATACTACATAATTACTACTGAATATATAAAATATAATATATATAGTACTATACATATATTAGTATCACTTTTATTGGAGCCTAAAGGCTAACATTCATTATTAGTTATGTTAGTATTATTGCATTTCCATAGTACTTACTCTTGATGGACCTGTTATGCTCCTCCTCCTCCTGCTGTTTCTGCAGGAGCTCTGTCTCCTCTTGCTGCTTGTGTTTCAGCATCTCCTGAAGAACCTGCAGCTCTTTCTGCTTCTGCAACCTCAACTCCTTCAGCTGCTCCAACAAATTGTTCTCCAACTCCTCCTTCTCACACCGCAAACACTCCAATCGGGCCACAGGCCCCACTAGTGACACAGAACCACACACACACACACACAGACACACACACACACACACACAGAGAGAGAGATAAACATGTATAAATGTATAAGAATTTGTGGATAAAATTACTATGAGATTATTTATAATCAAACGACTACACTATACAACCACATCTTCCTTTTATTTACATATTATACAGACATTTAGAGATATTTACATTTTATTTACCCGCGTGCGTCTCTCTTCTCCAAGGTAGCGGAGAGATATGAAAGGATAAAAGGGGAAAAGAATAAAATGCACGTCGGTTTTAAATTCGCAGGCTACCTGCGCTGAAGGCGTGGAAAACGAGCACGTGACGGAAAGGCTTCCGTACCCGATGGGTCCAAATCACATGCCAAGCAAAGTAGCCTTAAACCTGGACACACAATGGAGACCATTTGACCCTTTAAAATCATACTACAACCAGACTTCCAGGCCCAAGAGGTCACACAGTCATGCCCAGCAAAGTAGCTCTGGGCATGGGCACACTTCACACAGTTTGACCGTTTAAATAAAAGTAGAAACAGACTTCCTGGCCCAAGAGGTCACACAGTCATGCCCAGCAAGGATGCTTTAAACGTGGGCACACTTCAGACCGTTTCACTCTTTAAATCATTCAAAGCACCACATTTCAAGGCCCAAGAGGTCACAGAATCATGCCCATCAAAGTAGCTCTGGGCCTGGGCACACTTCATGCAGTTTGACCCTTTAAATAATACTACAACCAGACACATACAGGTGCGCACATATACACAGATACACATTCTGTTTAAATTTCTTCACATCTGCAGACTAGAGTAAGCTGAGGGTATAGTGTTAAACCAGGTACTACATAAACAGTATATAGTATATATACAGAGGATATAATGTTAAACCAGGTACTACATACAGAGTATATAGTTTGACCAAAAGATCGTGCTGATCTTTGATCTCCTGGTTCTTCATCTCCAGCGCCACTTTCAGACTCATAATGTCCTCCTCTATGGGCTGGTATAACACACACACGAATCATCACTACAGCCAGTACAATGGAAAGGTGGGAATGTGTACTGAATGTGTACTGACGTTATAAGTGAAAGGTGGAGCTACTGGTGGATGTGTACTGACACTATAAGGGATCTCTACCTGCAGTGACAGTCTGAGCTTCTCAAGTCCTTCCTCCAGAGATTTCTTCTCCTGTTCACAGGCCATTTTCATATCTGCCAGAGCAAGTATCATTACTGCTGGATATAACACAGATTGTATATACTACATAATTACTACTGAATATATAAAATATAATATATATAGTACTATACATATATTAGTATCACTTTTATTGGAGCCTAAAGGCTAACATTCATTATTAGTTATGTTAGTATTATTGCATTTCCATAGTACTTACCCTTGAGGGACCTGTTATGCTCCTCCTCCTCCTGCTGTTTCTGCAGGAGCTCTGTCTCCTCCTGCTGCTTGTGTTTCAGCATCTCCTGAAGAACCTGCAGCTCCTTCTGCTTCTGCAACCTCAACTCCTTCAGCTGCTCCAACAAACTGTTATCCAACTCCTCCTTCTCACACCGCAAACACTCCAATCGGGCCACAGGCCCCACTAGTGACACAGAACCACACACACACACACACAGACACACACACACACACACACACACACACACACACACACACACAAAGAGAGAGATAAACATGTATAAATGTATAAGAATTTGTGGATAAAATTATTATGAGATTATTTATAATGAAACGACTACACTACACAACCACTTCTTCCTTTTATTTACATATTATACAGATATTTACAGATATTTACATTTTATTTACCCGCGTGCGTCTCTCTTCTCCAAGGTAGCGGAAAGATATGAAAGGATAAAAGGGGAAAAGAATAAAATGCACGTCGGTTTTAAATTCGCAGGCTACCTGCGCTGAAGGCGTGGAAAACGAGCACGTGACGGAAAGGCTTCCGTACCCGATGGGTCCAAATCACATGCCCAGCAAAGTAGCCTTAAACCTGGACACACAATGGAGACCATTTGACCCATTAAATAATACTACAACCAGACACATACAGGTGCGCACATATACACAGATACACATTCTGTTTAAATTTCTTCACATCTGCAGACTAGAGTAAGCTGAGGGTATAGTGTTAAACCAGGAACTACATAAACAGTATATAGTATATATACAGAGGATATAGTGTTAAACCAGGTACTACATACAGAGTATATAGTATACATACAGAGTATATAGTTTGACCAAAAGATCGTGCTGATCTTTGATCTCCTGGTTCTTCATCTCCAGCGCCACTTTCAGACTCATAATGTCCTCCTCTATGGGCTGGTATAACACACACACGAATCATCACTACAGCCAGTACAATGGAAAGGTGGGAATGTGTACTGAATGTGTACTGACGTTATAAGTGAAAGGTGGAGCTACTGGTGGATGTGTACTGACACTATAAGGGATCTCTACCTGCAGTGACAGTCTGAGCTTCTCAAGTTCTTCCTCCAGAGATTTCTTCTCCTGTTCACAGGCCATTTTCATATCTGCCAGAGCAAGTATCATTACTGCTGGATATAACACAGATTGTATATACTACATAATTACTACTGAATATATAAAATATAATATATATAGTACTATACATATATTAGTATCACTTTTATTGGAGCCTAAAGGCTAACATTCATTATTAGTTATGTTAGTATTATTGCATTTCCATAGTACTTACCCTTGAGGGACCTGTTATGCTCCTCCTCCTCCTGCTGTTTCTGCAGGAGCTCTGTCTCCTCCTGCTGCTTGTGTTTCAGCATCTCCTGAAGAACCTGCAGCTCCTTCTGCTTCTGCAACCTCAACTCCTTCAGCTGCTCCAACAAACTGTTCTCCAACTCCTCCTTCTCACACCGCAAACACTCCAATCGGGCCACAGGCCCCACTAGTGACACAGAACCACACACACACACACACACACACACACACACACACACAGACAAAGAGAGAGATAAACATGTATAAATGTATAAGAATTTGTGGATAAAATTATTATGAGATTATTTATAATGAAACGACTACACTACACAACCACTTCTTCCTTTTATTTACATATTATACAGATATTTAGAGATATTTACATTTTATTTACCCGCGTGCGTCTCTCTTCTCCAAGGTAGCGGAGAGATATGAAAGGATAAAAGGGGAAAAGAATAAAATGCACGTCGGTTTTAAATTCGCAGGCTACCTGCGCTGAAGGCGTGGAAAACGAGCACGTGACGGAAAGGCTTCCGTACCCGATGGGTCCAAATCACATGCCAAGCAAAGGAGCCTTAAACCTGGACACACAATGGAGACCATTTGACCCTTTAAAATCATACTACAACCAGACTTCCAGGCCCAAGAGGTCACACAGTCATGCCCAGCAAAGTAGCTCTGGGCATGGGCACACTTCACACAGTTTGACCGTTTAAATAAAAGTAGAAACAGACTTCCTGGCCCAAGAGGTCACACAGTCATGCCCAGCAAGGATGCTTTAAACGTGGGCACACTTCAGACCGTTTCACTCTTTAAATCATTCAAAGCACCACATTTCAAGGCCCAAGAGGTCACAGAATCATGCCCATCAAAGTAGCTCTGGGCCTGGGCACACTTCACGCAGTTTGACCCTTTAAATAATACTACAACCAGACACATACAGGTGCGCACATATACACAGATACACATTCTGTTTAAATTTCTTCACATCTGCAGACTAGAGTAAGCTGAGGGTATAGTGTTAAACCAGGTACTACATAAACAGTATATAGTATATATACAGAGGATATAGTGTTAAACCAGGTACTACATACAGAGTATATAGTATACATACAGAGTATATAGTTTGACCAAAAGATCGTGCTGATCTTTGATCTCCTGGTTCTTCATCTCCAGCGCCACTTTCAGACTCATAATGTCCACCTCTATGGGCTGGTATAACACACACACGAATCATCACTACAGCCAGTACAATGGAAAGGTGGGAATGTGTACTGAATGTGTACTGACGTTATAAGTGAAAGGTGGAGCTACTGGTGGATGTGTACTGACACTATAAGGGATCTCTACCTGCAGTGACAGTCTGAGCTTCTCAAGTTCTTCCTCCAGAGATTTCTTCTCCTGTTCACAGGCCATTTTCATATCTGCCAGAGCAAGTATCATTACTGCTGGATATAACACAGATTGTATATACTACATAATTACTACTGAATATATAAAATATAATATATATAGTACTATACATATATTAGTATCACTTTTATTGGAGCCTAAAGGCTAACATTCATTATTAGTTATGTTAGTATTATTGCATTTCCATAGTACTTACCCTTGAGGGACCTGTTATGCTCCTCCTCCTCCTGCTGTTTCTGCAGGAGCTCTGTCTCCTCCTGCTGCTTGTGTTTCAGCATCTCCTGAAGAACCTGCAGCTCCTTCTGCTTCTGCAACCTCAACTCCTTCAGCTGCTCCAACAAACTGTTCTCCAACTCCTCCTTCTCACACCGCAAACACTCCAATCGGGCCACAGGCCCCACTAGTGACACAGAACCACACACACACACACACAGACACACACACACACACACACACACACACACACACACACACACACAAAGAGAGAGATAAACATGTATAAATGTATAAGAATTTGTGGATAAAATTATTATGATATTATTTATAATGAAACGACTACACTACACAACCACTTCTTCCTTTTATTTACATATTATACAGATATTTACAGATATTTACATTTTATTTACCCGCGTGCGTCTCTCTTCTCCAAGGTAGCGGAGAGATATGAAAGGATAAAAGGGGAAAAGAATAAAATGCACGTCGGTTTTAAATTCGCAGGCTACCTGCGCTGAAGGCGTGGAAAACGAGCACGTGACGGAAAGGCTTCCGTACCCGATGGGTCCAAATCACATGCCCAGCAAAGTAGCCTTAAACCTGGACACACAATGGAGACCATTTGACCCTTTAAATAATACTACAACCAGACACATACAGGTGCGCACATATACACAGATACACATTCTGTTTAAATTTCTTCACATCTGCAGACTAGAGTAAGCTGAGGGTATAGTGTTAAACCAGGAACTACATAAACAGTATATAATATATATACAGAGGATATAGTGTTAAACCAGGTACTACATACAGAGTATATAGTATACATACAGAGTATATAGTTTGACCAAAAGATCATGCTGATCTTTGATCTCCTGGTTCTTCATCTCCAGCGCCACTTTCAGACTCATAATGTCCTCCTCTATGGGCTGGTATAACACACACACGAATCATATCTACAGCCAGTACAATGGAAAGGTGGGAATGTGTACTGAATGTGTACTGACGTTATAAGTGAAAGGTGGAGGTACTGGTGGATGTGTACTGACACTATAAGGGATCTCTACCTGCAGTGACAGTCTGAGCTTCTCAAGTTCTTCCTCCAGAGATTTCTTCTCCTGTTCACAGGCCATTTTCATATCTGCCAGAGCAAGTATCATTACTGCTGGATATAACACAGATTGTATATACTACATAATTACTACTGAATATATAAAATATAATATATATAGTACTATACATATATTAGTATCACTTTTATTGGAGCCTAAAGGCTAACATTCATTATTAGTTATGTTAGTATTATTGCATTTCCATAGTACTTACTCTTGATGGACCTGTTATGCTCCTCCTCCTCCTGCTGTTTCTGCAGGAGCTCTGTCTCCTCCTGCTGCTTGTGTTTCAGCATCTCCTGAAGAACCTGCAGCTCCTTCTGCTTCTGCAACCTCAACTCCTTCAGCTGCTCCAACAAACTGTTATCCAACTCCTCCTTCTCACACCGCAAACACTCCAATCGGGCCACAGGCCCCACTAGTGACACAGAACCACACACACACACACACAGAGAGAGATAAACATGTATAAATGTATAAGAATTTGTGGATAAAATTATTATGAGATTATTTATAATCAAACGACTACACTACACAACCACATCTTCCTTTTATTTACATATTATACAGATATTTAGAGATATTTACATTTTATTTACCCGCGTGCGTCTCTCTTCTCCAAGGTAGCGGAGAGATATGAAAGGATAAAAGGGGAAAAGAATAAAATGCACGTCCGTTTTAAATTCGCAGGCTACCTGCGCTGAAGGCGTGGAAAACGAGCACGTGACGGAAAGGCTTCCGTACCCGATGGGTCCAAATCACATGCCCAGCAAAGTAGCCTTAAACCTGGACACACAATGGAGACCATTTGACCCTTTAAAATCATACTACAACCAGACTTCCAGGCCCAAGAGGTCACACAGTCATGCCCAGCAAAGTAGCTCTGGGCCTGGGCACACTTCACGCAGTTTGGCCGTTTAAATAAAACTAGAAACAGACTTCCTGGCCCAAGAGGTCACACAGTCATGCCCAGCAAGGTTGCTTTAAACGTGGGCACACTTCAGACCGTTTCACTCTTTAAATCATTCAAAGCACCACATTTCAAGGCCCAAGAGGTCACAGAATCATGCCCATCAAAGTAGCTCTGGGCCTGGGCACACTTCACGCAGTTTGACCCTTTAAATAATACTACAACCAGACACATACAGGTGCGCACATATACACAGATACACATTCTGTTTAATTTCTTCACATCTGCAGACTAGAGTAAGCTGAGGGTATAGTGTTAAACCAGGTACTACATAAACAGTATATAGTATATATACAGAGGATATAGTGTTAAACCAGGTACTACATACAGAGTATATAGTATACATACAGAGTATGTATACAGAGTATGTATACACTTCACGCAGTTTGACCGTTTAAATAAAACTAGAAACAGACTTCCTGGCCCAAGAGGTCACAGTCATACCCAGCAAAGTACGTTTAAACCTGGAAACAAATCAGATCCTTTCTGTCATTCAAAGGAATGGGCCTGCAACTCACAACCACATCCCCAGTGAAGCGCACCGTCACCCAGCCACACTACCCCACCTTGCCCGTCCTGGAACAACCACACCTCCAGGGCACCACATGCCAATCTCTCATGCCCAGCAAACTGCAACCTCACGCAGCCAGGCCACACACTGTCTCCCCTTGTACAGTCCAAGGACGAACTCCTCCACAAACCTGGTGTTCACGCGCACACACGCAATTACAACGAATTGGTGGAGAACTTTGAAACAAACGTGCTGACTTTGAATACTCACATCTAGGCTGGGCCAGGTCCAAATGGCCTGCAGCTCGGTGCGCATTAACTGCTTGACTGTCCGTCACGAACGCCACCTGCCAAGCGTTCGTTCCGTCCCTGGCGGAATTTAAAAAATCGTAGCGTGAGAACGATGGGTCCGATCCGCGTGCCGCTTAAAGGCGATTACAGGGGAGATGCAACCCTTTCCAAAGAACCATGAAAAGACTTTCTACTCCCAAGGAAACGAGATATTAAGCCGCAATGACATCCGACGCGCGCATTTTCTCCGCCGCGCAGCACATTTAAAAAAATCATAGCGTGAAAACCGTGGGTTCGATCCGCGTGCCGCTCGAAGGCGATTACAGGGGAGATGCAGCCCTTTCCAAAGAGGCATGAACAGACTTCCTACTCCCAAGGAGCCCAAAGATATTAAGCCGCAAATACGTCCTACGCGCGTCTTTTCTACGCCGCGCACCACATTTAAAAAATCGTATCGGAAGAACGGTGGGTCCAATCCGCGTGCCGCTTAAAGGCGATTACAAGGGAGATGCAAACCTTTCCAAAGAGCCATGAAAAGACTTTCTACTCCCAAGGAGACAATAGATATTAAGCCGAAATGACGTCCGACGCGCGCATTTTCTCCGCCGCGCACCACATTTAAAAAAATCATAGCGTGAAAACCGTGGGTTCGATCCGCGTGCCGCTCGAAGGCGATTACAGCGGAGATGCAGCCCTTTCCAAAGAGCCATGGAAAGACTTTCTACTCCCAAGGAGACAAGAGATATTAAGCCGAAATGACGTCCGACGCGCGCATTTCCTCCGCCGCGCACCACATTTAAAAAAATCATAGCTTGAAAACCGTGGGTTCGATCCGCGTGCCGCTCGAAGGCGATTACAGGGGAGATGCAGCCCTTTCCAAAGAGCCATGAACAGACTTTCTACACCCAATGAGACAAGAGATATTAAGCCGCAAATACGTCCGGCGCGCGTCTTTTCTCCGCCGCGCAACACATTTAAAAAAAATCGTAGCGTGAAAAACGTGGGTTCGATCCGCGTGCCGCTCGAAGGCGATTACAGGGGAGATGCATCCCTTTCAAAAGAGCCATGAACAGACTTTCTACTCCCAAGGAGACCAGAAATATTAACATATAAAGCGTTACGCTCCAGTCGGATGAACGAGAAACGCTTGTACAATTGCAACGAATTGGAGGAGAAAGTTTAAACAAACGCGCTGACTTTGAACGCTCACATCTAGGCCGGGCCAACTCCAAATGGCGTGCAACTCGGTGCGCATCACCTCCATGACTGTCCCTAACGAACGCCACCTGCCACGCTTTCGGCCCGTCCCTGGCGGCATTAAAAAATCGTAGGGTGATAACGATGGTTCCGATGCGCGTGCCGCTCGAAGGCGATTACAGGGGAGATACAGCCCTTTCCAAAGAGCCATGAACAGACTTTCTACTCCCAAGGAGACAAGAGATATTACGCGCATTTTCTCCGACGCGCACCACGTTTAAAAAATCGTAGCGTGAGAACGGTGGGTCCGATCTGCGTGCCGCTTAAAGGCGATTACAGGGGAGATGCATCCCTTTCCAAAGAGCCATGAACAGACTTTCTACTCCCAAGGAGACCAGAGATATTAACAGATAAAGCGTTACGCTCCAGTCGGATGAGCGAGAAACGCTTGTACAATTGCAACGAATTGGAGGAGAAAGTTTAAACAAACGCGCTGACTTTGAAGGCTCACATCTAGGCCGGGCCAGGTCCAAATGGCCTGCAACTCGGTCCGCATCACGTCCATGACTTTTCCTAACGAACGCCACCTGCCAAGCTTTCGGCCCGTCCCTGTCGGCATTAAAAAATCGTAGCGTGATAAGGATGGTTCCGATCCGCGTGCCGCGCGAAGGCGATTACAGGGGAGATGCAGCCCTTTCCAAAGAACCATGAAAAGACTTTCTACTCTCAAGGAGACAAGCGATATTAAGCCGCAATGACGTCCGACGCGCGCATTTTCTCCGCCGCGCAGCACATTTAAAAAAATCATAGCGTGAAAACCGTGGGTTCGATCCACGTGCCTCTCTTAGGCGATTACAGGGGAGATGCAGCCCTTTCCAAAGAGGCATGAACAGACTTCCTACTCCCAAGGAGCCCAAAGATATTAAGCCGCAAATACGTCCTACGCGCGACTTTTCTACGCCGCGCACCACATTTAAAAAATCGTATCGGAAGAACGGTGGGTCCAATCCGCGTGCCGCTTAAAGGCGATTACAAGGGAGATGCAAACCTTTCCAAAGAGCCATGAAAAGACTTTCTACTCCCAAGGAGACAATAGATATTAAGCCGAAATGACGTCCGACGCGCGCATTTTCTCCGACGCGCACCACATTTAAAAAAATCATAGCGTGAAAACCGTGGGTTCGATCCGCGTGCCGCTCGAAGGCGATTACAGCGGAGATGCAGCCCTTTCCAAAGAGCCATGAAAAGACTTTCTACTCCCAAGGAGACAAGAGATATTAAGCCGCAATGACGTCCGACGCGCGCATTTTCTCCGACGCGCAACACATTTAAAAAAATCATAGCGTGAAAACCGTGGGTTCGATCCGCGTGCCGCTCGAAGGCGATTACAGCGGAGATGCAGCCCTTTCCAAAGAGCCATGAACAGACTTTCTACTCCCAATGAGACAATAGATATTAAGCCGAAATGACGTCCGACGCGCGCATTTTCTCCGACGCGCACCACATTTAAAAAAATCATAGCGTGAAAACCGTGGGTTCGATCCGCGTGCCGCTCGAAGGCGATTACAGCGGAGATGCAGCCCTTTCCAAAGAGCCATGAAAAGACTTTCTACTCCCAAGGAGACAAGAGATATTAAGCCGCAATGACGTCCGACGCGCGCATTTTCTCCGACGCGCAACACATTTAAAAAAATCATAGCGTGAAAACCGTGGGTTCGATCCGCGTGCCGCTCGAAGGCGATTACAGCGGAGATGCAGCCCTTTCCAAAGAGCCATGAACAGACTTTCTACTCCCAATGAGACAAGAGATATCAAGCCGCAAATACGTCCGGCGCGCGTCTATTCTCCGCCGCGCAACACATTTAAAAAAAATCGTAGCGTGAAAACCGTGGGTTCGATCCGCGTGCCGCTTAAAGGCGATTACAGGGGAGATGCAGCCCTTTCCAAAGAGCCATGAAAAGACTTTCTACTCCCAAGGAGACAAGAGATATTAAGCCGAAATGACGTCCGACGCGCGTCTTTTCTACGCCGCGCACCACATTTAAAAAATCGTATCGGAAGAACGGTGGGTCCAATCCGCGTGCCGCTTAAAGGCGATTACAAGGGAGATGCAAACCTTTCCAAAGAGCCATGAAAAGACTTTCTACTCCCAAGGAGACAATAGATATTAAGCCGAAATGACGTCCGACGCGCGCATTTTCTCCGCCGCGCACCACATTTAAAAAAATCATAGCGTGAAAACCGTGGGTTCGATCCGCGTGCCGCTCGAAGGCGATTACAGCGGAGATGCATCCCTTTCCAAAGAGCCATGAAAAGACTTTCTACTCCCAAGGAGACAAGAGATATTAAGCCGAAATGACGTCCGACGCGCGCATTTCCTCCGCCGCGCAGCACATTTAAAAAAATCATAGCTTGAAAACCGTGGGTTCGATCCGCGTGCCGCTCGAAGGCGATTACAGGGGAGATGCAGCCCTTTCCAAAGAGCCATGAACAGACTTTCTACACCCAATGAGACAAGAGATATTAAGCCGCAAATACGTCCGGCGCGCGTCTTTTCTCCGCCGCGCAACACATTTAAAAAAAATCGTAGCGTGAAAAACGTGGGTTCGATCCGCGTGCCGCTCGAAGGCGATTACAGGGGAGATGCATCCCTTTCAAAAGAGCCATGAACAGACTTTCTACTCCCAAGGAGACCAGAAATATTAACATATAAAGCGTTACGCTCCAGTCGGATGAACGAGAAACGCTTGTACAATTGCAACGAATTGGAGGAGAAAGTTTAAACAAACGCGCTGACTTTGAACGCTCACATCTAGGCCGGGCCAACTCCAAATGGCGTGCAACTCGGTGCGCATCACCTCCATGACTGTCCCTAACGAACGCCACCTGCCACGCTTTCGGCCCGTCCCTGGCGGCATTAAAAAATCGTAGCGTGATAACGATGGTTCCGATGCGCGTGCCGCTCGAAGGCGATTACAGGGGAGATACAGCCCTTTCCAAAGAGCCATGAACAGACTTTCTACTCCCAAGGAGACAAGAGATATTACGCGCATTTTCTCCGACGCGCACCACGTTTAAAAAATCGTAGCGTGGGGAACGGTGGGTCCGATCCGCGTGCCGCTTAAAGGCGATTACAGGGGAGATGCAACCCTTTCCAAAGAACCATGAACAGACTTCCTACTCCCAAGGAGCCCAAAGATATTAAGCCGCAAATACGTCCTACGCGCGTCTTTTCTACGCCGCGCACCACATTTAAAAAATCGTATCGGAAGAACGGTGGGTCCAATCCGCGTGCCGCTTAAAGGCGATTACAAGGGAGATGCAAACCTTTCCAAAGAGCCATGAAAAGACTTTCTACTCCCAAGGAGACAATAGATATTAAGCAGCAATGATGTCCGACACGCGCATTTTCTCCGCCGCGCACCACATTTAAAAAATCTTAGCGTGAGAACGGTGGGTCCGATCCGCGTGCCGCTTAAAGGCGATTACAGGGGAGATGCAGCCCTTTCCAAAGAGCCATGAAAAGACTTTCTACTCCCAAGGAGACAAGAGATATTAAGCCGAAATGACGTCCGACGCGCGCATTTTCTCCGCCGCGCACCACATTTAAAAAAATCATAGCGTGAAAACCGTGGGTTCGATCCGCGTGCCGCTCGAAGGCGATTACAGGGGAGATGCAGCCCTTTCCAAAGGTCCATGAACAGACTTCCTACTCCCAAGGAGACAAGAGATATTAACATATAAAGCGTTACGCTCCAGTCGGATGAGCGAGAAACGCTTGAACAGTTGCAACGAATTGGAGGAGAAAGTTTAAAGAAACGCGCTGACTTTGAACGCTCACATCTAGGTCTGGCCAAGTCCAAATGGCGTGCAACTCGGTGCGCATCACCTCCATGACTGTCCCTAACGAACGCCACCTGCCACGCTTTCAGCCCGTCCCTGGCGGCTTTAAAAAATCGTAGCGTGATAACCGTGGGTCCAATCCGCTTGAAGCTCGAAGGCGATTAGAGGGGAGATGCAGCCCTTTCCAAAGAGCCATGAACAGACTTCCTACTCCCAAGGAGACAAGAGATATTAAGCCACAAATACGTCCGGACCGCGTCTTTTCTCCGCAGCTCACCACATTTAAAAAAAATCGTAGCGTGAAAACCGTGGGTTTGATATAGTATACATACAGAGTATATAGTTTGACCAAAAGATCGTGCTGATCTTTGATCTCCTGGTTCTTCCTCTCCAGCGCCACTTTCAGACTCATAATGTCCTCCTCTATGGGCTGGTATAACACAGACACGAATCATCACTACAGCCAGTACAATGGAAAGGTGGGAATGTGTACTGAATGTGTACTGACGTTATAAGTGAGAGGTGGTGGTACTGGTGGATGTGTACTGACACTATAAGGGATCTTTACCTGCAGTGACAGTTTGAGCTTCTCAAGTTCTTCCTCCAGAGATTTCTTCTCCTGTTCACAGGCCATTTTCATATCTGCCAGAGCAAGTATCATTACTGCTGGATATAACACAGATTGTATATACTACATAATTACTGCTGAATATATAAAATATAATATATATAGTACTATACATATATTAGTGTCACTTTTATTGGAGCCTAAAGGCTAACATTCATTATTAGTTATGTTAGTATTATTGCATTTCCATAGTACTTACTCTTGATGGACCTGTTATGCTCCTCCTCCTCCTGCTGTTTCTGCAGGAGCTCTGTCTCCTCCTGCTGCTTGTGTTTCAGCATCTCCTGAAGAACCTGCAGCTCCTTCTGCTTCTGCAACCTCAACTCCTTCAGCTGCTCAAACAAACTGTTCTCCAACTCCTCCTTCTCACACCGCAAACACTCCAATCGGGCCACAGGCCCCACTAGTGACACAGAACCACACACACACACACACAGACACACACACACACACACACACACACACACACAGAGAGAGATAAACATGTATAAATGTATAAGAATTTGTGGATAAAATTATTATGAGATTATTTATAATCAAACGACTACACTACACAACCACATCTTCCTTTTATTTACATATTATACAGATATTTAGAGATATTTACATTTTATTTACCCGCGTGCGTCTCTCTTCTCCAAGGTAGCGGAGAGATATGAAAGGATAAAAGGGGAAAAGAATAAAATGCACGTCGGTTTTAAATTCGCAGGCTACCTGCGCTGAAGGCGTGGAAAACGAGCACGTGACGGAAAGGCTTCCGTACCCGATGGGTCCAAATCACATGCCCAGCAAAGTAGCCTTAAACCTGGACACACAATGGAGACCATTTGACCCTTTAAAATCATACTACAACCAGACTTCCAGGCCCAAGAGGTCACACAGTCATGCCCAGCAAAGTAGCTCTGGGCCTGGGCACACTTCACGCAGTTTGACCGTTTAAATAAAACTAGAAACAGACTTCCTGGCCCAAGAGGTCACACAGTCATGCCCAGCAAGGTTGCTTTAAACGTGGGCACACTTCAGACCGTTTCACTCTTTAAATCATTCAAAGCACCACATTTCAAGGCCCAAGAGGTCACAGAATCATGCCCATCAAAGTAGCTCTGGGCCTGGGCACACTTTACGGAGTTTGACCCTTTAAATAATACTACAACCAGACACATACAGGTGCGCACATATACACAGATACACATTCTGTTTAATTTCTTCACATCTGCAGACTAGAGTAAGCTGAGGGTAAAGTGTTAAACCAGGAGCTACATAAACAGTATATAGTATATATAAAGAGGATATAGTGTTAAACCAGGTACTACATACAGAGTATATAGTATACATACAGAGTATATAGTTTGACCAAAAGATCGTGCTGATCTTTGATCACCTGGTTCTTCATCTCCAGCGCCACTTTCAGACTCATAATGTCCTCCTCTATGGGCTGGTATAACCCACACATACGAATCATCACTACAGCCAGTACAATGGAAAGGTGGGAATGTGTACTGAATGTGTACTGACGTTATAAGTGAAAGGTGGAGGTACTGGTGGATGTGTACTGACACTATAAGGGATCTCTACCTGCAGTGACAGTCTGAGCTTCTCAAGTTCTTCCTCCAGAGATTTCTTCTCCTGTTCACAGGCCATTTTCATATCTGCCAGAGCAAGTATCATTACTGCTGGATATAACATAGATTGTATATACTACATAATTACTACTGAATATATAAAATATAATATATATAGTACTATACATATATTAGTATCACTTTTATTGGAGCCTAAAGGCTAGCATTCATTATTAGTTATGTTAGTATTATTGCATTTCCATAGTACTTACTCTTGATGGACCTGTTATGCTCCTCCTCCTCCTGCTGTTTCTGCAGGAGCTCTGTCTCCTCATGCTGCTTGTGTTTCAGCATCTCCTGAAGAACCTGCAGCTCCTTCTGCTTCTGCAACCTCAACTCCTTCAGCTGCTCCAACAAACTGTTCTCCAACTCCTCCTTCTCACACCGCAAACACTCCAATCGGGCCACAGGCCCCACTAGTGACACAGAACCACACACACACACACACACACAAAGAGAGAGATAAACATGTATAAATGTATAAGAATTTGTGGATAAAATTATTATGAGATTATTTATAATCAAACGACTACACTACACAACCACATCTTCCTTTTATTTACATATTATACAGATATTTAGAGATATTTACATTTTATTTACCCGCGTGCGTCTCTCTTCTCCAAGGTAGCGGAGAGATATGAAAGGATAAAAGGGGAAAAGAATAAAATGCACGTCGGTTTTAAATTCGCAGGCTACCTGCGCTGAAGGCGTGGAAAACGAGCACGTGACGGAAAGGCTTCCGTACCCGATGGGTCCAAATCACATGCCCAGCAAACTAGCCTTAAACCTGGACACACAATGGAGACCATTTGACCCTTTAAAATCATACTACAACCAGACTTCCAGGCCCAAGAGGTCACACAGCCATGCCCAGCAAAGTAGCTCTGGGCCTGGGCACACTTCACGCAGTTTGACCGTTTAAATAAAACTAGAAACAGACTTCCTGGCCCAAGAGGTCACAGTCATACCCAGCAAAGTACGTTTAAACCTGGAAACAAATCAGATCCTTTCTGTCATTCAAAGGAATGGGCCTGCAACTCACAACCACATCCCCAGTGAAGCGCACCGTCACCCAGCCACACTACCCCACCTTGCCCGTCCTGGAACAACCACACCTCCAGGGCACCACATGCCAATCTCTCATGCCCAGCAAACTGCAACCTCACGCAGCCAGGCCACACACTGTCTCCCCTTGTACAGTCCAAGGACGAACTCCTCCACAAACCTGGTGTTCACGCGCACACACGCAATTACAACGAATTGGTGGAGAACTTTGAAACAAACGTGCTGACTTTGAATACTCACATCTAGGCTGGGCCAGGTCCAAATGGCCTGCAGCTCGGTGCGCATTAACTGCTTGACTGTCCGTCACGAACGCCACCTGCCAAGCGTTCGTTCCGTCCCTGGCGGAATTTAAAAAATCGTAGCGTGAGAACGATGGGTCCGATCCGCGTGCCGCTTAAAGGCGATTACAGGGGAGATGCAACCCTTTCCAAAGAACCATGAAAAGACTTTCTACTCCCAAGGAAACGAGATATTAAGCCGCAATGACATCCGACGCGCGCATTTTCTCCGCCGCGCAGCACATTTAAAAAAATCATAGCGTGAAAACCGTGGGTCCGATCCGCGTGCCGCTTAAAGGCGATTACAGGGGAGATGCATCCCTTTCCAAAGAGCCATGAACAGACTTTCTACTCCCAAGGAGACCAGAGATATTAACAGATAAAGCGTTACGCTCCAGTCGGATGAGCGAGAAACGCTTGTACAATTGCAACGAATTGGAGGAGAAAGTTTAAACAAACGCGCTGACTTTGAAGGCTCACATCTAGGCCGGGCCAGGTCCAAATAGCCTGAAACTCGGTCCGCATCACGTCCATGACTTTTCCTAACGAACGCCACCTGCCAAGCTTTCGGCCCGTCCCTGTCGGCATTAAAAAATCGTAGCGTGATAAGGATGGTTCCGATCCGCGTGCCGCGCGAAGGCGATTACAGGGGAGATGCAGCCCTTTCCAAAGAACCATGAAAAGACTTTCTACTCCCAAGGAGACAAGAGATATTAAGCCGCAATGACGTCCGACGCGCGCATTTTCTCCGCCGCGCAGCACATTTAAAAAAATCATAGCGTGAAAACCGTGGGTTCGATCCACGTGCCGCTCGAAGGCGATTACAGGGGAGATGCAGCCCTTTCCAAAGAGGCATGAACAGACTTCCTACTCCCAAGGAGCCCAAAGATATTAAGCCGCAAATACGTCCTACGCGCGTCTTTTCTACGCCGCGCACCACATTTAAAAGATCGTATAGGAAGAACGGTGGGTCCAATCCGCGTGCCGCTTAAAGGCGATTACAAGGGAGATGCAAACCTTTCCAAAGAGCCATGAAAAGACTTTCTACTCCCAAGGAGACAAGAGATATTAAGCCGAAATGACGTCCGACGCGCGCATTTCCTCCGCCGCGCACCACATTTAAAAAAATCATAGCGTGAAAACCGTGGGTTCGATCCGCGTGCCGCTCGAAGGCGATTACAGAGGAGATGCAGCCCTTTCCAAAGAGGCATGAACAGACTTCCTACTCCCAAGGAGCCCAAAGATATTAAGCCGCAAATACGTCCTACGCGCGTCTTTTCTACGCCGCGCACCACATTTAAAAAATCGTATCGGAAGAACGGTGGGTCCAATCCGCGTGCCGCTTAAAGGCGATTACAAGGGAGATGCAAACCTTTCCAAAGAGCCATGAAAAGACTTTCTACTCCCAAGGAGACAATAGATATTAAGCCGAAATGACGTCCGACGCGCGCATTTTCTCCGCCGCGCACCACATTTAAAAAAATCATAGCGTGAAAACCGTGGGTTCGATCCGCGTGCCGCTCGAAGGCGATTACAGCGGAGATGCAGCCCTTTCCAAAGAGCCATGAAAATACTTTCTACTCCCAAGGAGACAAGAGATATTAAGCCGAAATGACGTCCGACGCGCGCATTTCCTCCGCCGCGCAGCACATTTAAAAAAATCATAGCGTGAAAACCGTGGGTTCGATCCGCGTGCCGCTCGAAGGCGATTACAGGGGAGATGCAGCCCTTTCCAAAGAGCCATGAACAGACTTTCTACACCCAATGAGACAAGAGATATTAAGCCGCAAATACGTCCGGCGCGCGTCTTTTCTCCGCCGCGCAACACATTTAAAAAAATCGTAGCGTGAAAACCGTGGGTTCGATCCGCGTGCCGCTCGAAGGCGATTACAGGGGAGATGCAGCCCTTTCCAAAGAGGCATGAACAGACTTCCTACTCCCAAGGAGCCCAAAGATATTAAGCCGCAAATACGTCCTACGCGCGTCTTTTCTACGCCGCGCACCACATTTAAAAAATCGTATCGGAAGAACGGTGGGTCCAATCCGCGTGCCGCTTAAAGGCGATTACAAGTGAGATGCAAACCTTTCCAAAGAGCCATGAAAAGACTTTCTACTCCCAAGGAGACAATAGATATTAAGCCGAAATGACGTCCGACGCGCGCATTTTCTCCGACGCGCACCACATTTAAAAAAATCATAGCGTGAAAACCGTGGGTTCGATCCGCGTGCCGCTCGAAGGCGATTACAGCGGAGATGCAGCCCTTTCCAAAGAGCCATGAACAGACTTTCTACTCCCAAGGAGACAAGAGATATTAAGCCGAAATGACGTCCGACGCGCGTCTTTTCTACGCCGCGCATCACATTTAAAAAATCGTATCGGAAGAACGGTGGGTCCAATCCGCGTGCCGCTTAAAGGCGATTACAAGGGAGATGCAAACCTTTCCAAAGAGCCATGAAAAGACTTTCTACTCCCAAGGAGACAATAGATATTAAGCCGAAATGACGTCCGACGCGCGCATTTTCTCCGCCGCGCACCACATTTAAAAAAATCATAGCGTGAAAACCGTGGGTTCGATCCGCGTGCCGCTCGAAGGCGATTACAGGGGAGATGCAGCCCTTTCCAAAGAGCCATGAACAGACTTTCTACACCCAATGAGACAAGAGATATTAAGCCGCAAATACGTCCGGCGCGCGTCTTTTCTCCGCCGCGCAACACATTTAAAAAAAATCGTAGCGTGAAAAACGTGGGTTCGATCCGCGTGCCGCTCGAAGGCGATTACAGGGGAGATGCATCCCTTTCAAAAGAGCCATGAACAGACTTTCTACTCCCAAGGAGACCAGAAATATTAACATATAAAGCGTTACGCTCCAGTCGGATGAACGAGAAACGCTTGTACAATTGCAACGAATTGGAGGAGAAATTTTAAACAAACGCGCTGACTTTGAACGCTCACATCTAGGCCGGGCCAACTCCAAATGGCGTGCAACTCGGTGCGCATCACCTCCATGACTGTCCCTAACGAACGCCACCTGCCACGCTTTCGGCCCGTCCCTGGCGGCATAAAAAAATCGTAGCGTGATAACGATGGTTCCGATGCGCGTGCCGCTCGAAGGCGATTACAGGGGAGATACAGCCCTTTCCAAAGAGCCATGAACAGACTTTCTACTCCCAAGGAGACAAGAGATATTACGCGCATTTTCTCCGACGCGCACCACGTTTAAAAAATCGTAGCGTGAGAACGGTGGGTCCGATCCGCGTGCCGCTTAAAGGCGATTACAGGGGAGATGCATCCCTTTCCAAAGAGCCATGAACAGACTTTCTACTCCCAAGGAGACCAGAGATATTAACAGATAAAGCGTTACGCTCCAGTCGGATGAGCGAGAAACGCTTGTACAATTGCAACGAATTGGAGGAGAAAGTTTAAACAAACGCGCTGACTTTGAAGGCTCACATCTAGGCCGGGCCAGGTCCAAATAGCCTGAAACTCGGTCCGCATCACGTCCATGACTTTTCCTAACGAACGCCACCTGCCAAGCTTTCGGCCCGTCCCTGTCGGCATTAAAAAATCGTAGCGTGATAAGGATGGTTCCGATCCGCGTGCCGCGCGAAGGCGATTACAGGGGAGATGCAGCCCTTTCCAAAGAACCATGAAAAGACTTTCTACTCCCAAGGAGACAAGAGATATTAAGCCGCAATGACGTCCGACGCGCGCATTTTCTCCGCCGCGCAGCACATTTAAAAAAATCATAGCGTGAAAACCGTGGGTTCGATCCACGTGCCGCTCGAAGGCGATTACAGGGGAGATGCAGCCCTTTCCAAAGAGGCATGAACAGACTTCCTACTCCCAAGGAGCCCAAAGATATTAAGCCGCAAATACGTCCTACGCGCGTCTTTTCTACGCCGCGCACCACATTTAAAAGATCGTATCGGAAGAACGGTGGGTCCAATCCGCGTGCCGCTTAAAGGCGATTACAAGGGAGATGCAAACCTTTCCAAAGAGCCATGAAAAGACTTTCTACTCCCAAGGAGACAAGAGATATTAAGCCGAAATGACGTCCGACGCGCGCATTTCCTCCGCCGCGCACCACATTTAAAAAAATCATAGCGTGAAAACCGTGGGTTCGATCCGCGTGCCGCTCGAAGGCGATTACAGAGGAGATGCAGCCCTTTCCAAAGAGGCATGAACAGACTTCCTACTCCCAAGGAGCCCAAAGATATTAAGCCGCAAATACGTCCTACGCGCGTCTTTTCTACGCCGCGCACCACATTTAAAAGATCGTATCGGAAGAACGGTGGGTCCAATCCGCGTGCCGCTTAAAGGCGATTACAAGGGAGATGCAAACCTTTCCAAAGAGCCATGAAAAGACTTTCTACTCCCAAGGAGACAATAGATATTAAGCCAAAATGACGTCCGACGCGCGCATTTTCTCCGCCGCGCACCACATTTAAAAAAATCATAGCGTGAAAACCGTGGGTTCGATCCGCGTGCCGCTCGAAGGCGATTACAGCGGAGATGCAGCCCTTTCCAAAGAGCCATGAAAATACTTTCTACTCCCAAGGAGACAAGAGATATTAAGCCGAAATGACGTCCGACGCGCGCATTTCCTCCGCCGCGCACCACATTTAAAAAAATCATAGCGTGAAAACCGTGGGTTCGATCCGCGTGCCGCTCGAATGCGATTACAGAGGAGATGCAGCCCTTTCCAAAGAGGCATGAACAGACTTCCTACTCCCAAGGAGCCCAAAGATATTAAGCCGCAAATACGTCCTACGCGCGTCTTTTCTACGCCGCGCATCACATTTAAAAAATCGTATCGGAAGAACGGTGGGTCCAATCCGCGTGCCGCTTAAAGGCGATTACAAGTGAGATGCAAACCTTTCCAAAGAGCCATGAAAAGACTTTCTACTCCCAAGGAGACAATAGATATTAAGCCGAAATGACGTCCGACGCGCGCATTTTCTCCGACGCGCACCACATTTAAAAAAATCATAGCGTGAAAACCGTGGGTTCGATCCGCGTGCCGCTCGAAGGCGATTACAGCGGAGATGCAGCCCTTTCCAATGAGCCATGAAAAGACTTTCTACTCCCAATAAGACAAGAGATATTAAGCCGCAATGACGTCCGACGCGCGCATTTTGTCCGCCGCGCAACACATTTAAAAAAAATCGTAGCGTGAAAACCGTGGGTTCGATCCGCGTGCCGCTTAAAGGCGATTACAGGGGAGATGCAGCCCTTTCCAAAGAGCCATGAACAGACTTTCTACTCCCAAGGAGACAAGAGATATTAAGCCGAAATGACGTCCGACGAGCGTCTTTTCTACGCCGCGCACCACATTTAAAAAATCGTATCGGAAGAACGGTGGGTCCAATCCGCGTGCCGCTTAAAGCCGATTACAAGGGAGATGCAAACCTTTCCAAAGAGCCATGAAAAGACTTTCTACTCCCAAGGAGACAATAGATATTAAGCCGAAATGACGTCCGACGCGCGCATTTTCTCCGCCGCGCACCACATTTAAAAAAATCATAGCGTGAAAACCGTGGGTTCGATCCGCGTGCCGCTCGAAGGCGATTACAGGGGAGATGCAGCCCTTTCCAAAGAGCCATGAACAGACTTTCTACACCCAATGAGACAAGAGATATTAAGCCGCAAATACGTGGCGCGCAACACATTTAAAAAAAATCGTAGCGTGAAAAACGTGGGTTCGATCCGCGTGCCGCTCGAAGGCGATTACAGGGGAGATGCATCCCTTTCAAAAGAGCCATGAACAGACTTTCTACTCCCAAGGAGACCAGAAATATTAACATATAAAGCGTTACGCTCCAGTCGGATGAACGAGAAACGCTTGTACAATTGCAACGAATTGGAGGAGAAAGTTTAAACAAACGCGCTGACTTTGAACGCTCACATCTAGGCCGGGCCAACTCCAAATGGCGTGCAACTCGGTGCGCATCACCTCCATGACTGTCCCTAACGAACGCCACCTGCCACGCTTTCGGCCCGTCCCTGGCGGCATAAAAAAATCGTAGCGTGATAACGATGGTTCCGATGCGCGTGCCGCTCGAAGGCGATTACAGGGGAGATACAGCCCTTTCCAAAGAGCCATGAACAGACTTTCTACTCCCAAGGAGACAAGAGATATTACGCGCATTTTCTCCGACGCGCACCACGTTTAAAAAATCGTAGCGTGAGAACGGTGGGTCCGATCCGCGTGCCGCTTAAAGGCGATTACAGGGGAGATGCATCCCTTTCCAAAGAGCCATGAACAGACTTTCTACTCCCAAGGAGACCAGAGATATTAACAGATAAAGCGTTACGCTCCAGTCGGATGAGCGAGAAACGCTTGTACAATTGCAACGAATTGGAGGAGAAAGTTTAAACAAACGCGCTGACTTTGAAGGCTCACATCTAGGCCGGGCCAGGTCCAAATAGCCTGAAACTCGGTCCGCATCACGTCCATGACTTTTCCTAACGAACGCCACCTGCCAAGCTTTCGGCCCGTCCCTGTCGGCATTAAAAAATCGTAGCGTGATAAGGATGGTTCCGATCCGCGTGCCGCGCGAAGGCGATTACAGGGGAGATGCAGCCCTTTCCAAAGAACCATGAAAAGACTTTCTACTCCCAAGGAGACAAGAGATATTAAGCCGAAATGACGTCCGACGCGCGCATTTTCTCCGCCGCGCAGCACATTTAAAAAAATCATAGCGTGAAAACCGTGGGTTCGATCCACGTGCCGCTCGAAGGCGATTACAGGGGAGATGCAGCCCTTTCCAAAGAGGCATGAACAGACTTCCTACTCCCAAGGAGCCCAAAGATATTAAGCCGCAAATACGTCCTACGCGCGTCTTTTCTACGCCGCGCACCACATTTAAAAGATCGTATCGGAAGAACGGTGGGTCCAATCCGCGTGCCGCTTAAAGGCGATTACAAGGGAGATGCAAACCTTTCCAAAGAGCCATGAAAAGACTTTCTACTCCCAAGGAGACAAGAGATATTAAGCCGAAATGACGTCCGACGCGCGCATTTCCTCCGCCGCGCA
This sequence comes from Electrophorus electricus, assembly GCF_041902795.1. Classification (NCBI taxonomy): domain Eukaryota; kingdom Metazoa; phylum Chordata; class Actinopteri; order Gymnotiformes; family Gymnotidae; genus Electrophorus; species Electrophorus electricus. The sequence goes on along the minus strand of NC_137501.1, from coordinate 36,675,375 downwards.
CCACATTTAAAAAAATCATAGCGTGAAAACCGTGGGTTCGATCCGCGTGCCGCTCGAAGGCGATTACAGAGGAGATGCAGCCCTTTCCAAAGAGGCATGAACAGACTTCCTACTCCCAAGGAGCCCAAAGATATTAAGCCGCAAATACGTCCTACGCGCGTCTTTTCTACGCCGCGCACCACATTTAAAAGATCGTATCGGAAGAACGGTGGGTCCAATCCGCGTGCCGCTTAAAGGCGATTACAAGGGAGATGCAAACCTTTCCAAAGAGCCATGAAAAGACTTTCTACTCCCAAGGAGACAATAGATATTAAGCCAAAATGACGTCCGACGCGCGCATTTTCTCCGCCGCGCACCACATTTAAAAAAATCATAGCGTGAAAACCGTGGGTTCGATCCGCGTGCCGCTCGAAGGCGATTACAGCGGAGATGCAGCCCTTTCCAAAGAGCCATGAAAATACTTTCTACTCCCAAGGAGACAAGAGATATTAAGCCGAAATGACGTCCGACGCGCGCATTTCCTCCGCCGCGCACCACATTTAAAAAAATCATAGCTTGAAAACCGTGGGTTCGATCCGCGTGCCGCTCGAAGGCGATTACAGGGGAGATGCAGCCCTTTCCAAAGAGCCATGAACAGACTTTCTACACCCAATGAGACAAGAGATATTAAGCCGCAAATACGTCCGGCGCGCGTCTTTTCTCCGCCGCGCAACACATTTAAAAAAAATCGTAGCGTGAAAAACGTGGGTTCGATCCGCGTGCCGCTCGAAGGCGATTACAGGGGAGATGCATCCCTTTCAAAAGAGCCATGAACAGACTTTCTACTCCCAAGGAGACCAGAAATATTAACATATAAAGCGTTACGCTCCAGTCGGATGAACGAGAAACGCTTGTACAATTGCAACGAATTGGAGGAGAAAGTTTAAACAAACGCGCTGACTTTGAACGCTCACATCTAGGCCGGGCCAACTCCAAATGGCGTGCAACTCGGTGCGCCTCACCTCCATGACTGTCCCTAACGAACGCCACCTGCCACGCTTTCGGCCCGTCCCTGGCGGCATTAAAAAATCGTAGCGTGATAACGATGGTTCCGATGCGCGTGCCGCTCGAAGGCGATTACAGGGGAGATACAGCCCTTTCCAAAGAGCCATGAACAGACTTTCTACTCCCAAGGAGACAAGAGATATTACGCGCATTTTCTCCGACGCGCACCACGTTTAAAAAATCGTAGCGTGAGAACGGTGGGTCCGATCCGCGTGCCGCTTAAAGGCGATTACAGGGGAGATGCATCCCTTTCCAAAGAGCCATGAACAGACTTTCTACTCCCAAGGAGACCAGAAATATTAACATATAAAGCGTTACGCTCCAGTCGGATGAACGAGAAACGCTTGTACAATTGCAACGAATTGGAGGAGAAAGTTTAAACAAACGCGCTGACTTTGAACGCTCACATCTAGGCCGGGCCAACTCCAAATGGCGTGCAACTCGGTGCGCCTCACCTCCATGACTGTCCCTAACGAACGCCACCTGCCACGCTTTCGGCCCGTCCCTGGCGGCATTAAAAAATCGTAGCGTGATAACGATGGTTCCGATGCGCGTGCCGCTCGAAGGCGATTACAGGGGAGATACAGCCCTTTCCAAAGAGCCATGAACAGACTTTCTACTCCCAAGGAGACAAGAGATATTACGCGCATTTTCTCCGACGCGCACCACGTTTAAAAAATCGTAGCGTGAGAACGGTGGGTCCGATCCGCGTGCCGCTTAAAGGCGATTACAGGGGAGATGCATCCCTTTCCAAAGAGCCATGAACAGACTTTCTACTCCCAAGGAGACCAGAAATATTAACATATAAAGCGTTACGCTCCAGTCGGATGAACGAGAAACGCTTGTACAATTGCAACGAATTGGAGGAGAAAGTTTAAACAAACGCGCTGACTTTGAACGCTCACATCTAGGCCGGGCCAACTCCAAATGGCGTGCAACTCGGTGCGCATCACCTCCATGACTGTCCCTAACGAACGCCACCTGCCACGCTTTCGGCCCGTCCCTGGCGGCATTAAAAAATCGTAGCGTGATAACGATGGTTCCGATGCGCGTGCCGCTCGAAGGCGATTACAGGGGAGATACAGCCCTTTCCAAAGAGCCATGAACAGACTTTCTACTCCCAAGGAGACAAGAGATATTACGCGCATTTTCTCCGACGCGCACCACGTTTAAAAAATCGTAGCGTGAGAACGGTGGGTCCGATCCGCGTGCCGCTTAAAGGCGATTACAGGGGAGATGCATCCCTTTCCAAAGAGCCATGAACAGACTTTCTACTCCCAAGGAGACAAGAGATATTAAGCCGCAATGACGTCCGACGCGCGCATTTTCTCCGCCGCGCAGCACATTTAAAAAAATCATAGCGTGAAAACCGTGGGTTCGATCCACGTGCCGCTCGAAGGCGATTACAGGGGAGATGCAGCCCTTTCCAAAGAGGCATGAACAGACTTCCTACTCCCAAGGAGCCCAAAGATATTAAGCCGCAAATACGTCCTACGCGCGTCTTTTCTACGCCGCGCACCACATTTAAAAGATCGTATCGGAAGAACGGTGGGTCCAATCCGCGTGCCGCTTAAAGGCGATTACAAGGGAGATGCAAACCTTTCCAAAGAGCCATGAAAAGACTTTCTACTCCCAAGGAGACAAGAGATATTAAGCCGAAATGACGTCCGACGCGCGCATTTCCTCCGCCGCGCACCACATTTAAAAAAATCATAGCGTGAAAACCGTGGGTTCGATCCGCGTGCCGCTCGAAGGCGATTACAGAGGAGATGCAGCCCTTTCCAAAGAGGCATGAACAGACTTCCTACTCCCAAGGAGCCCAAAGATATTAAGCCGCAAATACGTCCTACGCGCGTCTTTTCTACGCCGCGCACCACATTTAAAAAATCGTATCGGAAGAACGGTGGGTCCAATCCGCGTGCCGCTTAAAGGCGATTACAAGGGAGATGCAAACCTTTCCAAAGAGCCATGAAAAGACTTTCTACTCCCAAGGAGACAATAGATATTAAGCCGAAATGACGTCCGACGCGCGCATTTTCTCCGCCGCGCACCACACTTAAAAAAATCATAGCGTGAAAACCGTGGGTTCGATCCGCGTGCCGCTCGAAGGCGATTACAGCGGAGATGCAGCCCTTTCCAAAGAGCCATGAAAAGACTTTCTACTCCCAAGGAGACAAGAGATATTAAGCCGAAATGACGTCCGACGCGAGCATTTCCTCCGCCGCGCACCACATTTAAAAAAATCATAGCTTGAAAACCGTGGGTTCGATCCGCGTGCCGCTCGAAGGCGATTACAGGGGAGATGCAGCCCTTTCCAAAGAGCCATGAACAGACTTTCTACACCCAATGAGACAAGAGATATAAAGCCGCAAATACGTCCGGCGCGCGTCTTTTCTCCGCCGCGCAACACATTTAAAAAAAATCGTAGCGTGAAAAACGTAGGTTCGATCCGCGTGCCGCTCGAAGGCGATTACAGGGGAGATGCATCCCTTTCAAAAGAGCCATGAACAGACTTTCTACTCCCAAGGAGACCAGAAATATTAACATATAAAGCGTTACGCTCCAGTCGGATGAACGAGAAACGCTTGTACAATTGCAACGAATTGGAGGAGAAAGTTTAAACAAACGCGCTGACTTTGAACGCTCACATCTAGGCCGGGCCAACTCCAAATGGCGTGCAACTCGGTGCGCATCACCTCCATGACTGTCCCTAACGAACGCCACCTGCCACGCTTTCGGCCCGTCCCTGGCGGCATTAAAAAATCGTAGCGTGATAACGATGGTTCCGATGCGCGTGCCGCTCGAAGGCGATTACAGGGGAGATACAGCCCTTTCCAAAGAGCCATGAACAGACTTTCTACTCCCAAGGAGACAAGAGATATTACGCGCATTTTCTCCGACGCGCACCACGTTTAAAAAATCGTAGCGTGAGAACGGTGGGTCCGATCCGCGTGCCGCTTAAAGGCGATTACAGGGGAGATGCATCCCTTTCCAAAGAGCCATGAACAGACTTTCTACTCCCAAGGAGACCAGAGATATTAACAGATAAAGCGTTACGCTCCAGTCGGATGAGCGAGAAACGCTTGTACAATTGCAACGAATTGGAGGAGAAAGTTTAAACAAACGCGCTGACTTTGAAGGCTCACATCTAGGCCGGGCCAGGTCCAAATGGCCTGCAACTCGGTCCGCATCACGTCCATGACTTTTCCTAACGAACGCCACCTGCCAAGCTTTCGGCCCGTCCCTGTCGGCATTAAAAAATCGTAGCGTGATAAGGATGGTTCCGATCCGCGTGCCGCGCGAAGGCGATTACAGGGGAGATGCAGCCCTTTCCAAAGAACCATGAAAAGACTTTCTACTCCCAAGGAGACAAGAGATATTAAGCCGCAATGACGTCCGACGCGCGCATTTTCTCCGCCGCGCAGCACATTTCAAAAAATCATAGCGTGAAAACCGTGGGTTCGATCCACGTGCCGCTCGAAGGCGATTACAGGGGAGATGCAGCCCTTTCCAAAGAGGCATGAACAGACTTCCTACTCCCAAGGAGCCCAAAGATATTAAGCCGCAAATACGTCCTACGCGCGTCTTTTCTACGCCGCGCACCACATTTAAAAGATCGTATCGGAAGAACGGTGGGTCCAATCCGCGTGCCGCTTAAAGGCGATTACAAGGGAGATGCAAACCTTTCCAAAGAGCCATGAAAAGACTTTCTACTCCCAAGGAGACAAGAGATATTAAGCCGCAATGACGTCCGACGCGCGCATTTTCTCCGCCGCGCAGCACATTTAAAAAAATCATAGCGTGAAAACCGTGGGTTCGATCCACGTGCCGCTCGAAGGCGATTACAGGGGAGATGCAGCCCTTTCCAAAGAGGCATGAACAGACTTCCTACTCCCAAGGAGCCCAAAGATATTAAGCCGCAAATACGTCCTACGCGCGTCTTTTCTACGCCGCGCACCACATTTAAAAGATCGTATCGGAAGAACGGTGGGTCCAATCCGCGTGCCGCTTAAAGGCGATTACAAGGGAGATGCAAACCTTTCCAAAGAGCCATGAAAAGACTTTCTACTCCCAAGGAGACAATAGATATTAAGCCAAAATGACGTCCGACGCGCGCATTTTCTCCGCCGCGCACCACATTTAAAAAAATCATAGCGTGAAAACCGTGGGTTCGATCCGCGTGCCGCTCGAAGGCGATTACAGCGGAGATGCAGCCCTTTCCAAAGAGCCATGAAAATACTTTCTACTCCCAAGGAGACAAGAGATATTAAGCCGAAATGACGTCCGACGCGCGCATTTCCTCCGCCGCGCACCACATTTAAAAAAATCATAGCTTGAAAACCGTGGGTTCGATCCGCGTGCCGCTCGAAGGCGATTACAGGGGAGATGCAGCCCTTTCCAAAGAGCCATGAACAGACTTTCTACACCCAATGAGACAAGAGATATTAAGCCGCAAATACGTCCGGCGCGCGTCTTTTCTCCGCCGCGCAACACATTTAAAAAAAATCGTAGCGTGAAAAACGTGGGTTCGATCCGCGTGCCGCTCGAAGGCGATTACAGGGGAGATGCATCCCTTTCAAAAGAGCCATGAACAGACTTTCTACTCCCAAGGAGACCAGAAATATTAACATATAAAGCGTTACGCTCCAGTCGGATGAACGAGAAACGCTTGTACAATTGCAACGAATTGGAGGAGAAAGTTTAAACAAACGCGCTGACTTTGAACGCTCACATCTAGGCCGGGCCAACTCCAAATGGCGTGCAACTCGGTGCGCATCACCTCCATGACTGTCCCTAACGAACGCCACCTGCCACGCTTTCGGCCCGTCCCTGGCGGCATTAAAAAATCGTAGCGTGATAACGATGGTTCCGATGCGCGTGCCGCTCGAAGGCGATTACAGGGGAGATACAGCCCTTTCCAAAGAGCCATGAACAGACTTTCTACTCCCAAGGAGACAAGAGATATTACGCGCATTTTCTCCGACGCGCACCACGTTTAAAAAATCGTAGCGTGAGAACGGTGGGTCCGATCCGCGTGCCGCTTAAAGGCGATTACAGGGGAGATGCATCCCTTTCCAAAGAGCCATGAACAGACTTTCTACTCCCAAGGAGACCAGAGATATTAATAGATAAAGCGTTACGCTCCAGTCGGATGAGCGAGAAACGCTTGTACAATTGCAACGAATTGGAGGAGAAAGTTTAAACAAACGCGCTGACTTTGAAGGCTCACATCTAGGCCGGGCCAGGTCCAAATAGCCTGAAACTCGGTCCGCATCACGTTCATGACTTTTCCTAACGAACGCCACCTGCCAAGCTTTCGGCCCGTCCCTGTCGGCATTAAAAAATCGTAGCGTGATAAGGATGGTTCCGATCCGCGTGCCGCGCGAAGGCGATTACAGGGGAGATGCAGCCCTTTCCAAAGAACCATGAAAAGACTTTCTACTCCCAAGGAGACAAGAGATATTAAGCCGCAATGACGTCCGACGCGCGCATTTTCTCCTACGCGCACCACATTTAAAAAAATCATAGCGTGAAAACCGTGGGTTCGATCCGCGTGCCGCTCGAAGGCGATTACAGCGGAGATGCAGCCCTTTCCAAAGAGCCATGAAAAGACTTTCTACTCCCAAGGAGACAAGAGATATTAAGCCGCAATGACGTCCGACGCGCGCATTTTCTCCGACGCGCAACACATTTAAAAAAATCATAGCGTGAAAACCGTGGGTTCGATCCGCGTGCCGCTCGAAGGCGATTACAGGGGAGATGCAGCCCTTTCCAAAGAGCCATGAACAGACTTTCTACTCCCAATGAGACAAGAGATATCAAGCCGCAAATACGTCCGGCGCGCGTCTATTCTCCCCCGCGCAACACATTTAAAAAAAATCGTAGCGTGAAAACCGTGGGTTCGATCCGCGTGCCGCTTAAAGGCGATTACAGGGGAGATGCAGCCCTTTCCAAAGAGCCATGAAAAGACTTTCTACTCCCAAGGAGACAAGAGATATTAAGCCGAAATGACGTCCGACGCGCGCATTTCCTCCGCCGCGCACCACATTTAAAAAAATCATAGCGTGAAAACCGTGGGTTCGATCCGCGTGCCGCTCGAAGGCGATTACAGGGGAGATGCAGCCCTTTCCAAAGAGGCATGAACAGACTTCCTACTCCCAAGGAGCCCAAAGATATTAAGCCGCAAATACGTCCTACGCGCGTCTTTTCTACGCCGCGCACCACATTTAAAAAATCGTATCGGAAGAACGGTGGGTCCAATCCGCGTGCCGCTTAAAGGCGATTACAAGGGAGATGCAAACCTTTCCAAAGAGCCATGAAAAGACTTTCTACTCCCAAGGAGACAATAGATATTAAGCCGAAATGACGACCGACGCGCGCATTTTCTCCGCCGCGCACCACATTTAAAAAAATCATAGCGTGAAAACCGTAGGTTCGATCCGCGTGCCGCTCGAAGGCGATTACAGCGGAGATGCAGCCCTTTCCAAAGAGCCATGAAAAGACTTTCTACTCCCAAGGAGACAAGAGATATTAAGCCGAAATGACGTCCGACGCGCGCATTTCCTCCGCCGCGCACCACATTTAAAAAAATCATAGCTTGAAAACCGTGGGTTCGATCCGCGTGCCGCTCGAAGGCGATTACAGGGGAGATGCAGCCCTTTCCAAAGAGCCATGAACAGACTTTCTACACCCAATGAGACAAGAGATATTAAGCCGCAAATACGTCCGGCGCGCGTCTTTTCTCCGCCGCGCAACACATTTAAAAAAAATCGTAGCGTGAAAAACGTGGGTTCGATCCGCGTGCCGCTCGAAGGCGATTACAGGGGAGATGCATCCCTTTCAAAAGAGCCATGAACAGACTTTCTACTCCCAAGGAGACCAGAAATATTAACATATAAAGCGTTACGCTCCAGTCGGATGAACGAGAAACGCTTGTACAATTGCAACGAATTGGAGGAGAAAGTTTAAACAAACGCGCTGACTTTGAACGCTCACATCTAGGCCGGGCCAACTCCAAATGGCGTGCAACTCGGTGCGCATCACCTCCATGACTGTCCCTAACGAACGCCACCTGCCAAGCTTTCGGCCCGTCCCTGTCGGCATTAAAAAATCGTAGCGTGATAAGGATAGTTCCGATCCGCGTGCCGCGCGAAGGCGATTATAGGGGAGATGCAGCCCTTTCCAAAGAACCATGAAAAGACTTTCTACTCCCAAGGAGACAAGAGATATTAAGCCGCAAATACGTCCTACGCGCGTCTTTTCTACGCCGCGCACCACATTTAAAAAATCGTATCGGAAGAACGGTGGGTCCAATCCGCGTGCCGCTTAAAGGCGATTACAAGGGAGATGCAAACCTTTCCAAAGAGCCATGAAAAGACTTTCTACTCCCAAGGAGACAATAGATATTAAGCCGAAATGACGTCCGACGCGCGCATTTTCTCCGACGCGCACCACATTTAAAAAAATCATAGCGTGAAAACCGTGGGTTCGATCCGCGTGCCGCTCGAAGGCGATTACAGCGGAGATGCAGCCCTTTCCAAAGAGCCATGAAAAGACTTTCTACTCCCAAGGAGACAAGAGATATTAAGCCGCAATGACGTCCGACGCGCGCATTTTCTCCGACGCGCAACACATTTAAAAAAATCATAGCGTGAAAACCGTGGGTTCGATCCGCGTGCCGCTCGAAGGCGATTACAGGGGAGATGCAGCCCTTTCCAAAGAGCCATGAACAGACTTTCTACTCCCAATGAGACAAGAGATATCAAGCCGCAAATACGTCCGGCGCGCGTCTATTCTCCCCCGCGCAACACATTTAAAAAAAATCGTAGCGTGAAAACCGTGGGTTCGATCCGCGTGCCGCTTAAAGGCGATTACAGGGGAGATGCAGCCCTTTCCAAAGAGGCATGAACAGACTTCCTACTCCCAAGGAGCCCAAAGATATTAAGCCGCAAATACGTCCTACGCGCGTCTTTTCTACGCCGCGCACCACATTTAAAAAATCGTATCGGAAGAACGGTGGGTCCAATCCGCGTGCCGCTTAAAGGCGATTACAAGGGAGATGCAAACCTTTCCAAAGAGCCATGAAAAGACTTTCTACTCCCAAGGAGACAATAGATATTAAGCCGAAATGACGTCCGACGCGCGCATTTTCTCCGCCGCGCACCACATTTAAAAAAAATCATAGCGTGAAAACCGTAGGTTCGATCCGCGTGCCGCTCGAAGGCGATTACAGCGGAGATGCAGCCCTTTCCAAAGAGCCATGAAAAGACTTTCTACTCCCAAGGAGACAAGAGATATTAAGCCGAAATGACGTCCGACGCGCGCATTTCCTCCGCCGCGCACCACATTTAAAAAAATCATAGCTTGAAAACCGTGGGTTCGATCCGCGTGCCGCTCGAAGGCGATTACAGGGGAGATGCAGCCCTTTCCAAAGAGCCATGAACAGACTTTCTACACCCAATGAGACAAGAGATATTAAGCCGCAAATACGTCCGGCGCGCGTCTTTTCTCCGCCGCGCAACACATTTAAAAAAAATCGTAGCGTGAAAAACGTGGGTTCGATCCGCGTGCCGCTCGAAGGCGATTACAGGGGAGATGCATCCCTTTCAAAAGAGCCATGAACAGACTTTCTACTCCCAAGGAGACCAGAAATATTAACATATAAAGCGTTACGCTCCAGTCGGATGAACGAGAAACGCTTGTACAATTGCAACGAATTGGAGGAGAAAGTTTAAACAAACGCGCTGACTTTGAACGCTCACATCTAGGCCGGGCCAACTCCAAATGGCGTGCAACTCGGTGCGCATCACCTCCATGACTGTCCCTAACGAACGCCACCTGCCACGCTTTCGGCCCGTCCCTGGCGGCATAAAAAAATCGTAGCGTGATAACGATGGTTCCGATGCGCGTGCCGCTCGAAGGCGATTACAGGGGAGATACAGCCCTTTCCAAAGAGCCATGAACAGACTTTCTACTCCCAAGGAGACAAGAGATATTACGCGCATTTTCTCCGACGCGCACCACGTTTAAAAAATCGTAGCGTGAGAACGGTGGGTCCGATCCGCGTGCCGCTTAAAGGCGATTACAGGGGAGATGCATCCCTTTCCAAAGAGCCATGAACAGACTTTCTACTCCCAAGGAGACCAGAGATATTAACAGATAAAGCGTTACGCTCCAGTCGGATGAGCGAGAAACGCTTGTACAATTGCAACGAATTGGAGGAGAAAGTTTAAACAAACGCGCTGACTTTGAAGGCTCACATCTAGGCCGGGCCAGGTCCAAATAGCCTGAAACTCGGTCCGCATCACGTCCATGACTTTTCCTAACGAACGCCACCTGCCAAGCTTTCGGCCCGTCCCTGTCGGCATTAAAAAATCGTAGCGTGATAAGGATGGTTCCGATCCGCGTGCCGCGCGAAGGCGATTACAGGGGAGATGCAGCCCTTTCCAAAGAACCATGAAAAGACTTTCTACTCCCAAGGAGACAAGAGATATTAAGCCGCAATGACGTCCGACGCGCGCATTTTCTCCGCCGCGCAGCACATTTAAAAAAATCATAGCGTGAAAACCGTGGGTTCGATCCACGTGCCGCTCGAAGGCGATTACAGGGGAGATGCAGCCCTTTCCAAAGAGGCATGAACAGACTTCCTACTCCCAAGGAGCCCAAAGATATTAAGCCGCAAATACGTCCTACGCGCGTCTTTTCTACGCCGCGCACCACATTTAAAAGATCGTATCGGAAGAACGGTGGGTCCAATCCGCGTGCCGCTTAAAGGCGATTACAAGGGAGATGCAAACCTTTCCAAAGAGCCATGAAAAGACTTTCTACTCCCAAGGAGACAAGAGATATTAAGCCGAAATGACGTCCGACGCGCGCATTTCCTCCGCCGCGCACCACATTTAAAAAAATCATAGCGTGAAAACCGTGGGTTCGATCCACGTGCCGCTCGAAGGCGATTACAGGGGAGATGCAGCCCTTTCCAAAGAGGCATGAACAGACTTCCTACTCCCAAGGAGCCCAAAGATATTAAGCCGCAAATACGTCCTACGCGCGTCTTTTCTACGCCGCGCACCACATTTAAAAGATCGTATCGGAAGAACGGTGGGTCCAATCCGCGTGCCGCTTAAAGGCGATTACAAGGGAGATGCAAACCTTTCCAAAGAGCCATGAAAAGACTTTCTACTCCCAAGGAGACAATAGATATTAAGCCGAAATGACGTCCGACGCGCGCATTTCCTCCGCCGCGCACCACATTTAAAAAAATCATAGCGTGAAAACCGTGGGTTCGATCCGCGTGCCGCTCGAAGGCGATTACAGCGGAGATGCAGCCCTTTCCAAAGAGCCATGAAAATACTTTCTACTCCCAAGGAGACAAGAGATATTAAGCCGAAATGACGTCCGACGCGCGCATTTCCTCCGCCGCGCACCACATTTAAAAAAATCATAGCGTGAAAACCGTGGGTTCGATCCGCGTGCCGCTCGAAGGCGATTACAGGGGAGATGCAGCCCTTTCCAAAGAGCCATGAACAGACTTTCTACACCCAATGAGACAAGAGATATTAAGCCGCAAATACGTCCGGCGCGCGTCTTTTCTCCGCCGCGCAACACATTTAAAAAAAATCGTAGCGTGAAAACCGTGGGTTCGATCCGCGTGCCGCTCGAAGGCGATTACAGGGGAGATGCAGCCCTTTCCAAAGAGCCATGAAAAGACTTTCTACTCCCAAGGAGACAAGAGATATTAAGCCGCAATGACGTCCGACGCGCGCATTTTCTCCGACGCGCAACACATTTAAAAAAATCATAGCGTGAAAACCGTGGGTTCGATCCGCGTGCCGCTCGAAGGCGATTACAGCGGAGATGCAGCCCTTTCCAAAGAGCCATGAAAAGACTTTCTACTCCCAAGGAGACAATAGATATTAAGCCGAAATGACGTCCGACGCGCGCATTTTCTCCGACGCGCCCCACATTTAAAAAAATCATAGCGTGAAAACCGTGGGTTCGATCCGCGTGCCGCTCGAAGGCGATTACAGAGGAGATGCAGCCCTTTCCAAAGAGGCATGAACAGACTTCCTACTCCCAAGGAGCCCAAAGATATTAAGCCGCAAATACGTCCTACGCGCGTCTTTTCTACGCCGCGCACCACATTTAAAAAATCGTATCGGAAGAACGGTGGGTCCAATCCGCGTGCCGCTTAAAGGCGATTACAAGGGAGATGCAAACCTTTCCAAAGAGCCATGAAAAGACTTTCTACTCCCAAGGAGACAATAGATATTAAGCCGAAATGACGTCCCACGCGCGCATTTTCTCCGCCGCGCACCACATTTAAAAAAATCATAGCGTGAAAACCGTGGGTTCGATCCGCGTGCCGCTCGAAGGCGATTACAGCGGAGATGCAGCCCTTTCCAAAGAGCCATGAAAAGACTTTCTACTCCCAAGGAGACAAGAGATATTAAGCCGAAATGACGTCCGACGCGAGCATTTCCTCCGCCGCGCACCACATTTAAAAAAATCATAGCTTGAAAACCGTGGGTTCGATCCGCGTGCCGCTCGAAGGCGATTACAGGGGAGATGCAGCCCTTTCCAAAGAGCCATGAACAGACTTTCTACACCCAATGAGACAAGAGATATTAAGCCGCAAATACGTCCGGCGCGCGTCTTTTCTCCGCCGCGCAACACATTTAAAAAAAATCGTAGCGTGAAAAACGTGGGTTCGATCCGCGTGCCGCTTAAAGGCGATTACAGGGGAGATGCAGCCCTTTCCAAAGAGCCATGAAAAGACTTTCTACTCCCAAGGAGACAAGAGATATTACGCGCATTTTCTCCGACGCGCACCACGTTTAAAAAATCGTAGCGTGAGAACGGTGGGTCCGATCCGCGTGCCGCTTAAAGGCGATTACAGGGGAGATGCATCCCTTTCCAAAGAGCCATGAACAGACTTTCTACTCCCAAGGAGACCAGAAATATTAACATATAAAGCGTTACGCTCCAGTCGGATGAACGAGAAACGCTTGTACAATTGCAACGAATTGGAGGAGAAAGTTTAAACAAACGCGCTGACTTTGAACGCTCACATCTAGGCCGGGCCAACTCCAAATGGCGTGCAACTCGGTGCGCATCACCTCCATGACTGTCCCTAACGAACGCCACCTGCCTCGCTTTCGGCCCGTCCCTGGCGGCATTAAAAAATCGTAGCGTGATAACGATGGTTCCGATGCGCGTGCCGCTCGAAGGCGATTACAGGGGAGATACAGCCCTTTCCAAAGAGCCATGAACAGACTTTCTACTCCCAAGGAGACAAGAGATATTACGCGCATTTTCTCCGACGCGCACCACGTTTAAAAAATCGTAGCGTGAGAACGGTGGGTCCGATCCGCGTGCCGCTTAAAGGCGATTACAGGGGAGATGCATCCCTTTCCAAAGAGCCATGAACAGACTTTCTACTCCCAAGGAGACCAGAGATATTAACAGATAAAGCGTTACGCTCCAGTCGGATGAGCGAGAAACGCTTGTACAATTGCAACGAATTGGAGGAGAAAGTTTAAACAAACGCGCTGACTTTGAACGCTCACATCTAGGCCGGGCCAACTCCAAATGGCGTGCAACTCGGTGCGCATCACCTCCATGACTGTCCCTAACGAACGCCACCTGCCACGCTTTCGGCCCGTCCCTGGCGGCATAAAAAAATCGTAGCGTGATAACGATGGTTCCGATGCGCGTGCCGCTCGAAGGCGATTACAGGGGAGATACAGCCCTTTCCAAAGAGCCATGAACAGACTTTCTACTCCCAAGGAGACAAGAGATATTACGCGCATTTTCTCCGACGCGCACCACGTTTAAAAAATCGTAGCGTGAGAACGGTGGGTCCGATCCGCGTGCCGCTTAAAGGCGATTACAGGGGAGATGCATCCCTTTCCAAAGAGCCATGAACAGACTTTCTACTCCCAAGGAGACCAGAGATATTAACAGATAAAGCGTTACGCTCCAGTCGGATGAGCGAGAAACGCTTGTACAATTGCAACGAATTGGAGGAGAAAGTTTAAACAAACGCGCTGACTTTGAAGGCTCACATCTAGGCCGGGCCAGGTCCAAATAGCCTGAAACTCGGTCCGCATCACGTCCATGACTTTTCCTAACGAACGCCACCTGCCAAGCTTTCGGCCCGTCCCTGTCGGCATTAAAAAATCGTAGCGTGATAAGGATGGTTCCGATCCGCGTGCCGCGCGAAGGCGATTACAGGGGAGATGCAGCCCTTTCCAAAGAACCATGAAAAGACTTTCTACTCCCAAGGAGACAAGAGATATTAAGCCGCAATGACGTCCGACGCGCGCATTTTCTCCGCCGCGCAGCACATTTAAAAAAATCATAGCGTGAAAACCGTGGGTTCGATCCACGTGCCGCTCGAAGGCGATTACAGGGGAGATGCAGCCCTTTCCAAAGAGGCATGAACAGACTTCCTACTCCCAAGGAGCCCAAAGATATTAAGCCGCAAATACGTCCTACGCGCGTCTTTTCTACGCCGCGCACCACATTTAAAAGATCGTATCGGAAGAACGGTGGGTCCAATCCGCGTGCCGCTTAAAGGCGATTACAAGGGAGATGCAAACCTTTCCAAAGAGCCATGAAAAGACTTTCTACTCCCAAGGAGACAAGAGATATTAAGCCGAAATGACGTCCGACGCGCGCATTTCCTCCGCCGCGCACCACATTTAAAAAAATCATAGCGTGAAAACCGTGGGTTCGATCCACGTGCCGCTCGAAGGCGATTACAGGGGAGATGCAGCCCTTTCCAAAGAGGCATGAACAGACTTCCTACTCCCAAGGAGCCCAAAGATATTAAGCCGCAAATACGTCCTACGCGCGTCTTTTCTACGCCGCGCACCACATTTAAAAGATCGTATCGGAAGAACGGTGGGTCCAATCCGCGTGCCGCTTAAAGGCGATTACAAGGGAGATGCAAACCTTTCCAAAGAGCCATGAAAAGACTTTCTACTCCCAAGGAGACAATAGATATTAAGCCGAAATGACGTCCGACGCGCGCATTTCCTCCGCCGCGCACCACATTTAAAAAAATCATAGCGTGAAAACCGTGGGTTCGATCCGCGTGCCGCTCGAAGGCGATTACAGCGGAGATGCAGCCCTTTCCAAAGAGCCATGAAAATACTTTCTACTCCCAAGGAGACAAGAGATATTAAGCCGAAATGACGTCCGACGCGCGCATTTCCTCCGCCGCGCACCACATTTAAAAAAATCATAGCGTGAAAACCGTGGGTTCGATCCGCGTGCCGCTCGAAGGCGATTACAGGGGAGATGCAGCCCTTTCCAAAGAGCCATGAACAGACTTTCTACACCCAATGAGACAAGAGATATTAAGCCGCAAATACGTCCGGCGCGCGTCTTTTCTCCGCCGCGCAACACATTTAAAAAAAATCGTAGCGTGAAAACCGTGGGTTCGATCCGCGTGCCGCTCGAAGGCGATTACAGGGGAGATGCAGCCCTTTCCAAAGAGCCATGAAAAGACTTTCTACTCCCAAGGAGACAAGAGATATTAAGCCGCAATGACGTCCGACGCGCGCATTTTCTCCGACGCGCAACACATTTAAAAAAATCATAGCGTGAAAACCGTGGGTTCGATCCGCGTGCCGCTCGAAGGCGATTACAGCGGAGATGCAGCCCTTTCCAAAGAGCCATGAAAAGACTTTCTACTCCCAAGGAGACAATAGATATTAAGCCGAAATGACGTCCGACGCGCGCATTTTCTCCGACGCGCCCCACATTTAAAAAAATCATAGCGTGAAAACCGTGGGTTCGATCCGCGTGCCGCTCGAAGGCGATTACAGAGGAGATGCAGCCCTTTCCAAAGAGGCATGAACAGACTTCCTACTCCCAAGGAGCCCAAAGATATTAAGCCGCAAATACGTCCTACGCGCGTCTTTTCTACGCCGCGCACCACATTTAAAAAATCGTATCGGAAGAACGGTGGGTCCAATCCGCGTGCCGCTTAAAGGCGATTACAAGGGAGATGCAAACCTTTCCAAAGAGCCATGAAAAGACTTTCTACTCCCAAGGAGACAATAGATATTAAGCCGAAATGACGTCCCACGCGCGCATTTTCTCCGCCGCGCACCACATTTAAAAAAATCATAGCGTGAAAACCGTGGGTTCGATCCGCGTGCCGCTCGAAGGCGATTACAGCGGAGATGCAGCCCTTTCCAAAGAGCCATGAAAAGACTTTCTACTCCCAAGGAGACAAGAGATATTAAGCCGAAATGACGTCCGACGCGAGCATTTCCTCCGCCGCGCACCACATTTAAAAAAATCATAGCTTGAAAACCGTGGGTTCGATCCGCGTGCCGCTCGAAGGCGATTACAGGGGAGATGCAGCCCTTTCCAAAGAGCCATGAACAGACTTTCTACACCCAATGAGACAAGAGATATTAAGCCGCAAATACGTCCGGCGCGCGTCTTTTCTCCGCCGCGCAACACATTTAAAAAAAATCGTAGCGTGAAAAACGTGGGTTCGATCCGCGTGCCGCTTAAAGGCGATTACAGGGGAGATGCAGCCCTTTCCAAAGAGCCATGAAAAGACTTTCTACTCCCAAGGAGACAAGAGATATTACGCGCATTTTCTCCGACGCGCACCACGTTTAAAAAATCGTAGCGTGAGAACGGTGGGTCCGATCCGCGTGCCGCTTAAAGGCGATTACAGGGGAGATGCATCCCTTTCCAAAGAGCCATGAACAGACTTTCTACTCCCAAGGAGACCAGAAATATTAACATATAAAGCGTTACGCTCCAGTCGGATGAACGAGAAACGCTTGTACAATTGCAACGAATTGGAGGAGAAAGTTTAAACAAACGCGCTGACTTTGAACGCTCACATCTAGGCCGGGCCAACTCCAAATGGCGTGCAACTCGGTGCGCATCACCTCCATGACTGTCCCTAACGAACGCCACCTGCCTCGCTTTCGGCCCGTCCCTGGCGGCATTAAAAAATCGTAGCGTGATAACGATGGTTCCGATGCGCGTGCCGCTCGAAGGCGATTACAGGGGAGATACAGCCCTTTCCAAAGAGCCATGAACAGACTTTCTACTCCCAAGGAGACAAGAGATATTACGCGCATTTTCTCCGACGCGCACCACGTTTAAAAAATCGTAGCGTGAGAACGGTGGGTCCGATCCGCGTGCCGCTTAAAGGCGATTACAGGGGAGATGCATCCCTTTCCAAAGAGCCATGAACAGACTTTCTACTCCCAAGGAGACCAGAGATATTAACAGATAAAGCGTTACGCTCCAGTCGGATGAGCGAGAAACGCTTGTACAATTGCAACGAATTGGAGGAGAAAGTTTAAACAAACGCGCTGACTTTGAAGGCTCACATCTAGGCCGGGCCAGGTCCAAATAGCCTGAAACTCGGTCCGCATCACGTCCATGACTTTTCCTAACGAACGCCACCTGCCAAGCTTTCGGCCCGTCCCTGTCGGCATTAAAAAATCGTAGCGTGATAAGGATGGTTCCGATCCGCGTGCCGCGCGAAGGCGATTACAGGGGAGATGCAGCCCTTTCCAAAGAACCATGAAAAGACTTTCTACTCCCAAGGAGACAAGAGATATTAAGCCGCAATGACGTCCGACGCGCGCATTTTCTCCGCCGCGCAGCACATTTAAAAAAATCATAGCGTGAAAACCGTGGGTTCGATCCACGTGCCGCTCGAAGGCGATTACAGGGGAGATGCAGCCCTTTCCAAAGAGGCATGAACAGACTTCCTACTCCCAAGGAGCCCAAAGATATTAAGCCGCAAATACGTCCTACGCGCGTCTTTTCTACGCCGCGCACCACATTTAAAAGATCGTATCGGAAGAACGGTGGGTCCAATCCGCGTGCCGCTTAAAGGCGATTACAAGGGAGATGCAAACCTTTCCAAAGAGCCATGAAAAGACTTTCTACTCCCAAGGAGACAAGAGATATTAAGCCGAAATGACGTCCGACGCGCGCATTTCCTCCGCCGCGCACCACATTTAAAAAAATCATAGCGTGAAAACCGTGGGTTCGATCCACGTGCCGCTCGAAGGCGATTACAGGGGAGATGCAGCCCTTTCCAAAGAGGCATGAACAGACTTCCTACTCCCAAGGAGCCCAAAGATATTAAGCCGCAAATACGTCCTACGCGCGTCTTTTCTACGCCGCGCACCACATTTAAAAGATCGTATCGGAAGAACGGTGGGTCCAATCCGCGTGCCGCTTAAAGGCGATTACAAGGGAGATGCAAACCTTTCCAAAGAGCCATGAAAAGACTTTCTACTCCCAAGGAGACAATAGATATTAAGCCGAAATGACGTCCGACGCGCGCATTTCCTCCGCCGCGCACCACATTTAAAAAAATCATAGCGTGAAAACCGTGGGTTCGATCCGCGTGCCGCTCGAAGGCGATTACAGCGGAGATGCAGCCCTTTCCAAAGAGCCATGAAAATACTTTCTACTCCCAAGGAGACAAGAGATATTAAGCCGAAATGACGTCCGACGCGCGCATTTCCTCCGCCGCGCACCACATTTAAAAAAATCATAGCGTGAAAACCGTGGGTTCGATCCGCGTGCCGCTCGAAGGCGATTACAGGGGAGATGCAGCCCTTTCCAAAGAGCCATGAACAGACTTTCTACACCCAATGAGACAAGAGATATTAAGCCGCAAATACGTCCGGCGCGCGTCTTTTCTCCGCCGCGCAACACATTTAAAAAAAATCGTAGCGTGAAAACCGTGGGTTCGATCCGCGTGCCGCTCGAAGGCGATTACAGGGGAGATGCAGCCCTTTCCAAAGAGCCATGAAAAGACTTTCTACTCCCAAGGAGACAAGAGATATTAAGCCGCAATGACGTCCGACGCGCGCATTTTCTCCGACGCGCAACACATTTAAAAAAATCATAGCGTGAAAACCGTGGGTTCGATCCGCGTGCCGCTCGAAGGCGATTACAGCGGAGATGCAGCCCTTTCCAAAGAGCCATGAAAAGACTTTCTACTCCCAAGGAGACAATAGATATTAAGCCGAAATGACGTCCGACGCGCGCATTTTCTCCGACGCGCCCCACATTTAAAAAAATCATAGCGTGAAAACCGTGGGTTCGATCCGCGTGCCGCTCGAAGGCGATTACAGAGGAGATGCAGCCCTTTCCAAAGAGGCATGAACAGACTTCCTACTCCCAAGGAGCCCAAAGATATTAAGCCGCAAATACGTCCTACGCGCGTCTTTTCTACGCCGCGCACCACATTTAAAAAATCGTATCGGAAGAACGGTGGGTCCAATCCGCGTGCCGCTTAAAGGCGATTACAAGGGAGATGCAAACCTTTCCAAAGAGCCATGAAAAGACTTTCTACTCCCAAGGAGACAATAGATATTAAGCCGAAATGACGTCCCACGCGCGCATTTTCTCCGCCGCGCACCACATTTAAAAAAATCATAGCGTGAAAACCGTGGGTTCGATCCGCGTGCCGCTCGAAGGCGATTACAGCGGAGATGCAGCCCTTTCCAAAGAGCCATGAAAAGACTTTCTACTCCCAAGGAGACAAGAGATATTAAGCCGAAATGACGTCCGACGCGAGCATTTCCTCCGCCGCGCACCACATTTAAAAAAATCATAGCTTGAAAACCGTGGGTTCGATCCGCGTGCCGCTCGAAGGCGATTACAGGGGAGATGCAGCCCTTTCCAAAGAGCCATGAACAGACTTTCTACACCCAATGAGACAAGAGATATTAAGCCGCAAATACGTCCGGCGCGCGTCTTTTCTCCGCCGCGCAACACATTTAAAAAAAATCGTAGCGTGAAAAACGTAGGTTCGATCCGCGTGCCGCTCGAAGGCGATTACAGGGGAGATGCATCCCTTTCAAAAGAGCCATGAACAGACTTTCTACTCCCAAGGAGACCAGAAATATTAACATATAAAGCGTTACGCTCCAGTCGGATGAACGAGAAACGCTTGTACAATTGCAACGAATTGGAGGAGAAAGTTTAAACAAACGCGCTGACTTTGAACGCTCACATCTAGGCCGGGCCAACTCCAAATGGCGTGCAACTCGGTGCGCATCACCTCCATGACTGTCCCTAACGAACGCCACCTGCCACGCTTTCGGCCCGTCCCTGGCGGCATTAAAAAATCGTAGCGTGATAACGATGGTTCCGATGCGCGTGCCGCTCGAAGGCGATTACAGGGGAGATACAGCCCTTTCCAAAGAGCCATGAACAGACTTTCTACTCCCAAGGAGACAAGAGATATTACGCGCATTTTCTCCGACGCGCACCACGTTTAAAAAATCGTAGCGTGAGAACGGTGGGTCCGATCCGCGTGCCGCTTAAAGGCGATTACAGGGGAGATGCATCCCTTTCCAAAGAGCCATGAACAGACTTTCTACTCCCAAGGAGACCAGAGATATTAACAGATAAAGCGTTACGCTCCAGTCGGATGAGCGAGAAACGCTTGTACAATTGCAACGAATTGGAGGAGAAAGTTTAAACAAACGCGCTGACTTTGAAGGCTCACATCTAGGCCGGGCCAGGTCCAAATGGCCTGCAACTCGGTCCGCATCACGTCCATGACTTTTCCTAACGAACGCCACCTGCCAAGCTTTCGGCCCGTCCCTGTCGGCATTAAAAAATCGTAGCGTGATAAGGATGGTTCCGATCCGCGTGCCGCGCGAAGGCGATTACAGGGGAGATGCAGCCCTTTCCAAAGAACCATGAAAAGACTTTCTACTCCCAAGGAGACAAGAGATATTAAGCCGCAATGACGTCCGACGCGCGCATTTTCTCCGCCGCGCAGCACATTTAAAAAAATCATAGCGTGAAAACCGTGGGTTCGATCCACGTGCCGCTCGAAGGCGATTACAGGGGAGATGCAGCCCTTTCCAAAGAGGCATGAACAGACTTCCTACTCCCAAGGAGCCCAAAGATATTAAGCCGCAAATACGTCCTACGCGCGTCTTTTCTACGCCGCGCACCACATTTAAAAGATCGTATCGGAAGAACGGTGGGTCCAATCCGCGTGCCGCTTAAAGGCGATTACAAGGGAGATGCAAACCTTTCCAAAGAGCCATGAAAAGACTTTCTACTCCCAAGGAGACAAGAGATATTAAGCCGAAATGACGTCCGACGCGCGCATTTCCTCCGCCGCGCACCACATTTAAAAAAATCATAGCGTGAAAACCGTGGGTTCGATCCGCGTGCCGCTCGAAGTCGATTACAGAGGAGATGCAGCCCTTTCCAAAGAGGCATGAACAGACTTCCTACTCCCAAGGAGCCCAAAGATATTAAGCCGCAAATACGTCCTACGCGCGTCTTTTCTAGGCCGCGCACCACATTTAAAAGATCGTATCGGAAGAACGGTGGGTCCAATCCGCGTGCCGCTTAAAGGCGATTACAAGGGAGATGCAAACCTTTCCAAAGAGCCATGAAAAGACTTTCTACTCCCAAGGAGACAATAGATATTAAGCCAAAATGACGTCCGACGCGCGCATTTTCTCCGCCGCGCACCACATTTAAAAAAATCATAGCGTGAAAACCGTGGGTTCGATCCGCGTGCCGCTCGAAGGCGATTACAGCGGAGATGCAGCCCTTTCCAAAGAGCCATGAAAATACTTTCTACTCCCAAGGAGACAAGAGATATTAAGCCGAAATGACGTCCGACGCGCGCATTTCCTCCGCCGCGCACCACATTTAAAAAAATCATAGCTTGAAAACCGTGGGTTCGATCCGCGTGCCGCTCGAAGGCGATTACAGGGGAGATGCAGCCCTTTCCAAAGAGCCATGAACAGACTTTCTACACCCAATGAGACAAGAGATATTAAGCCGCAAATACGTCCGGCGCGCGTCTTTTCTCCGCCGCGCAACACATTTAAAAAAAATCGTAGCGTGAAAAACGTGGGTTCGATCCGCGTGCCGCTCGAAGGCGATTACAGGGGAGATGCATCCCTTTCAAAAGAGCCATGAACAGACTTTCTACTCCCAAGGAGACCAGAAATATTAACATATAAAGCGTTACGCTCCAGTCGGATGAACGAGAAACGCTTGTACAATTGCAACGAATTGGAGGAGAAAGTTTAAACAAACGCGCTGACTTTGAACGCTCACATCTAGGCCGGGCCAACTCCAAATGGCGTGCAACTCGGTGCGCATCACCTCCATGACTGTCCCTAACGAACGCCACCTGCCACGCTTTCGGCCCGTCCCTGGCGGCATTAAAAAATCGTAGCGTGATAACGATGGTTCCGATGCGCGTGCCGCTCGAAGGCGATTACAGGGGAGATACAGCCCTTTCCAAAGAGCCATGAACAGACTTTCTACTCCCAAGGAGACAAGAGATATTACGCGCATTTTCTCCGACGCGCACCACGTTTAAAAAATCGTAGCGTGAGAACGGTGGGTCCGATCCGCGTGCCGCTTAAAGGCGATTACAGGGGAGATGCATCCCTTTCCAAAGAGCCATGAACAGACTTTCTACTCCCAAGGAGACCAGAGATATTAACAGATAAAGCGTTACGCTCCAGTCGGATGAGCGAGAAACGCTTGTACAATAGCAACGAATTGGAGGAGAAAGTTTAAACAAACGCGCTGACTTTGAAGGCTCACATCTAGGCCGGGCCAGGTCCAAATAGCCTGAAACTCGGTCCGCATCACGTCCATGACTTTTCCTAACGAACGCCACCTGCCAAGCTTTCGGCCCGTCCCTGTCGGCATTAAAAAATCGTAGCGTGATAAGGATGGTTCCGATCCGCGTGCCGCGCGAAGGCGATTACAGGGGAGATGCAGCCCTTTCCAAAGAACCATGAAAAGACTTTCTACTCCCAAGGAGACAAGAGATATTAAGCCGCAATGACGTCCGACGCGCGCATTTTCTCCGCCGCGCAGCACATTTAAAAAAATCATAGCGTGAAAACCGTGGGTTCGATCCACGTGCCGCTCGAAGGCGATTACAGGGGAGATGCAGCCCTTTCCAAAGAGGCATGAACAGACTTCCTACTCCCAAGGAGCCCAAAGATATTAAGCCGCAAATACGTCCTACGCGCGTCTTTTCTACGCCGCGCACCACATTTAAAAGATCGTATCGGAAGAACGGTGGGTCCAATCCGCGTGCCGCTTAAAGGCGATTACAAGGGAGATGCAAACCTTTCCAAAGAGCCATGAAAAGACTTTCTACTCCCAAGGAGACAAGAGATATTAATCCGAAATGACGTCCGACGCGCGCATTTCCTCCGCCGCGCACCACATTTAAAAAAATCATAGCGTGAAAACCGTGGGTTCGATCCGCGTGCCGCTCGAAGGCGATTACAGAGGAGATGCAGCCCTTTCCAAAGAGGCATGAACAGACTTCCTACTCCCAAGGAGCCCAAAGATATTAAGCCGCAAATACGTCCTACGCGCGTCTTTTCTACGCCGCGCACCACATTTAAAAGATCGTATCGGAAGAACGGTGGGTCCAATCCGCGTGCCGCTTAAAGGCGATTACAAGGGAGATGCAAACCTTTCCAAAGAGCCATGAAAAGACTTTCTACTCCCAAGGAGACAATAGATATTAAGCCAAAATGACGTCCGACGCGCGCATTTTCTCCGCCGCGCACCACATTTAAAAAAATCATAGCGTGAAAACCGTGGGTTCGATCCGCGTGCCGCTCGAAGGCGATTACAGCGGAGATGCAGCCCTTTCCAAAGAGCCATGAAAATACTTTCTACTCCCAAGGAGACAAGAGATATTAAGCCGAAATGACGTCCGACGCGCGCATTTCCTCCGCCGCGCACCACATTTAAAAAAATCATAGCTTGAAAACCGTGGGTTCGATCCGCGTGCCGCTCGAAGGCGATTACAGGGGAGATGCAGCCCTTTCCAAAGAGCCATGAACAGACTTTCTACACCCAATGAGACAAGAGATATTAAGCCGCAAATACGTCCGGCGCGCGTCTTTTCTCCGCCGCGCAACACATTTAAAAAAAATCGTAGCGTGAAAAACGTGGGTTCGATCCGCGTGCCGCTTAAAGGCGATTACAGGGGAGATGCAGCCCTTTCCAAAGAGCCATGAAAAGACTTTCTACTTCCAAGGAGACAAGAGATATTACGCGCATTTTCTCCGACGCGCACCACGTTTAAAAAATCGTAGCGTGAGAACGGTGGGTCCGATCCGCGTGCCGCTTAAAGGCGATTACAGGGGAGATGCATCCCTTTCCAAAGAGCCATGAACAGACTTTCTACTCCCAAGGAGACCAGAAATATTAACATATAAAGCGTTACGCTCCAGTCGGATGAACGAGAAACGCTTGTACAATTGCAACGAATTGGAGGAGAAAGTTTAAACAAACGCGCTGACTTTGAACGCTCACATCTAGGCCGGGCCAACTCCAAATGGCGTGCAACTCGGTGCGCATCACCTCCATGACTGTCCCTAACGAACGCCACCTGCCACGCTTTCGGCCCGTCCCTGGCGGCATTAAAAAATCGTAGCGTGATAACGATGGTTCCGATGCGCGTGCCGCTCGAAGGCGATTACAGGGGAGATACAGCCCTTTCCAAAGAGCCATGAACAGACTTTCTACTCCCAAGGAGACAAGAGATATTACGCGCATTTTCTCCGACGCGCACCACGTTTAAAAAATCGTAGCGTGAGAACGGTGGGTCCGATCCGCGTGCCGCTTAAAGGCGATTACAGGGGAGATGCATCCCTTTCCAAAGAGCCATGAACAGACTTTCTACTCCCAAGGAGACCAGAGATATTAACAGATAAAGCGTTACGCTCCAGTCGGATGAGCGAGAAACGCTTGTACAATTGCAACGAATTGGAGGAGAAAGTTTAAACAAACGCGCTGACTTTGAAGGCTCACATCTAGGCCGGGCCAGGTCCAAATAGCCTGAAACTCGGTCCGCATCACGTCCATGACTTTTCCTAACGAACGCCACCTGCCAAGCTTTCGGCCCGTCCCTGTCGGCATTAAAAAATCGTAGCGTGATAAGGATGGTTCCGATCCGCGTGCCGCGCGAAGGCGATTACAGGGGAGATGCAGCCCTTTCCAAAGAACCATGAAAAGACTTTCTACTCCCAAGGAGACAAGAGATATTAAGCCGCAATGACGTCCGACGCGCGCATTTTCTCCGCCGCGCAGCACATTTAAAAAAATCATAGCGTGAAAACCGTGGGTTCGATCCACGTGCCGCTCGAAGGCGATTACAGGGGAGATGCAGCCCTTTCCAAAGAGGCATGAACAGACTTCCTACTCCCAAGGAGCCCAAAGATATTAAGCCGCAAATACGTCCTACGCGCGTCTTTTCTACGCCGCGCACCACATTTAAAAGATCGTATCGGAAGAACGGTGGGTCCAATCCGCGTGCCGCTTAAAGGCGATTACAAGGGAGATGCAAACCTTTCCAAAGAGCCATGAAAAGACTTTCTACTCCCAAGGAGACAAGAGATATTAAGCCGAAATGACGTCCGACGCGCGCATTTCCTCCGCCGCGCACCACATTTAAAAAAATCATAGCGTGAAAACCGTGGGTTCGATCCACGTGCCGCTCGAAGGCGATTACAGGGGAGATGCAGCCCTTTCCAAAGAGGCATGAACAGACTTCCTACTCCCAAGGAGCCCAAAGATATTAAGCCGCAAATACGTCCTACGCGCGTCTTTTCTACGCCGCGCACCACATTTAAAAGATCGTATCGGAAGAACGGTGGGTCCAATCCGCGTGCCGCTTAAAGGCGATTACAAGGGAGATGCAAACCTTTCCAAAGAGCCATGAAAAGACTTTCTACTCCCAAGGAGACAATAGATATTAAGCCGAAATGACGTCCGACGCGCGCATTTCCTCCGCCGCGCACCACATTTAAAAAAATCATAGCGTGAAAACCGTGGGTTCGATCCGCGTGCCGCTCGAAGGCGATTACAGCGGAGATGCAGACCTTTCCAAAGAGCCATGAAAATACTTTCTACTCCCAAGGAGACAAGAGATATTAAGCCGAAATGACGTCCGACGCGCGCATTTCCTCCGCCGCGCACCACATTTAAAAAAATCATAGCGTGAAAACCGTGGGTTCGATCCGCGTGCCGCTCGAAGGCGATTACAGGGGAGATGCAGCCCTTTCCAAAGAGCCATGAACAGACTTTCTACACCCAATGAGACAAGAGATATTAAGCCGCAAATACGTCCGGCGCGCGTCTTTTCTCCGCCGCGCAACACATTTAAAAAAAATCGTAGCGTGAAAACCGTGGGTTCGATCCGCGTGCCGCTCGAAGGTGATTACAGGGGAGATGCAGCCCTTTCCAAAGAGCCATGAAAAGACTTTCTACTCCCAAGGAGACAAGAGATATTAAGCCGCAATGACGTCCGACGCGCGCATTTTCTCCGACGCGCAACACATTTAAAAAAATCATAGCGTGAAAACCGTGGGTTCGATCCGCGTGCCGCTCGAAGGCGATTACAGCGGAGATGCAGCCCTTTCCAAAGAGCCATGAAAAGACTTTCTACTCCCAAGGAGACAATAGATATTAAGCCGAAATGACGTCCGACGCGCGCATTTTCTCCGACGCGCCCCACATTTAAAAAAATCATAGCGTGAAAACCGTGGGTTCGATCCGCGTGCCGCTCGAAGGCGATTACAGAGGAGATGCAGCCCTTTCCAAAGAGGCATGAACAGACTTCCTACTCCCAAGGAGCCCAAAGATATTAAGCCGCAAATACGTCCTACGCGCGTCTTTTCTACGCCGCGCACCACATTTAAAAAATCGTATCGGAAGAACGGTGGGTCCAATCCGCGTGCCGCTTAAAGGCGATTACAAGGGAGATGCAAACCTTTCCAAAGAGCCATGAAAAGACTTTCTACTCCCAAGGAGACAATAGATATTAAGCCGAAATGACGTCCCACGCGCACATTTTCTCCGCCGCGCACCACATTTAAAAAAATCATAGCGTGAAAACCGTGGGTTCGATCCGCGTGCCGCTCGAAGGCGATTACAGCGGAGATGCAGCCCTTTCCAAAGAGCCATGAAAAGACTTTCTACTCCCAAGGAGACAAGAGATATTAAGCCGAAATGACGTCCGACGCGAGCATTTCCTCCGCCGCGCACCACATTTAAAAAAATCATAGCTTGAAAACCGTGGGTTCGATCCGCGTGCCGCTCGAAGGCGATTACAGGGGAGATGCAGCCCTTTCCAAAGAGCCATGAACAGACTTTCTACACCCAATGAGACAAGAGATATTAAGCCGCAAATACGTCCGGCGCGCGTCTTTTCTCCGCCGCGCAACACATTTAAAAAAAATCGTAGCGTGAAAAACGTAGGTTCGATCCGCGTGCCGCTCGAAGGCGATTACAGGGGAGATGCATCCCTTTCAAAAGAGCCATGAACAGACTTTCTACTCCCAAGGAGACCAGAAATATTAACATATAAAGCGTTACGCTCCAGTCGGATGAACGAGAAACGCTTGTACAATTGCAACGAATTGGAGGAGAAAGTTTAAACAAACGCGCTGACTTTGAACGCTCACATCTAGGCCGGGCCAACTCCAAATGGCGTGCAACTCGGTGCGCATCACCTCCATGACTGTCCCTAACGAACGCCACCTGCCACGCTTTCGGCCCGTCCCTGGCGGCATTAAAAAATCGTAGCGTGATAACGATGGTTCCGATGCGCGTGCCGCTCGAAGGCGATTACAGGGGAGATACAGCCCTTTCCAAAGAGCCATGAACAGACTTTCTACTCCCAAGGAGACAAGAGATATTACGCGCATTTTCTCCGACGCGCACCACGTTTAAAAAATCGTAGCGTGAGAACGGTGGGTCCGATCCGCGTGCCGCTTAAAGGCGATTACAGGGGAGATGCATCCCTTTCCAAAGAGCCATGAACAGACTTTCTACTCCCAAGGAGACCAGAGATATTAACAGATAAAGCGTTACGCTCCAGTCGGATGAGCGAGAAACGCTTGTACAATTGCAATGAATTGGAGGAGAAAGTTTAAACAAACGCGCTGACTTTGAAGGCTCACATCTAGGCCGGGCCAGGTCCAAATGGCCTGCAACTCGGTCCGCATCACGTCCATGACTTTTCCTAACGAACGCCACCTGCCAAGCTTTCGGCCCGTCCCTGTCGGCATTAAAAAATCGTAGCGTGATAAGGATGGTTCCGATCCGCGTGCCGCGCGAAGTAGATTACAGGGGAGATGCAGCCCTTTCCAAAGAACCATGAAAAGACTTTCTACTCCCAAGGAGACAAGAGATATTAAGCCGCAATGACGTCCGACGCGCGCATTTTCTCCGCCGCGCAGCACATTTAAAAAAATCATAGCGTGAAAACCGTGGGTTCGATCCACGTGCCGCTCGAAGGCGATTACAGGGGAGATGCAGCCCTTTCCAAAGAGGCATGAACAGACTTCCTACTCCCAAGGAGCCCAAAGATATTAAGCCGCAAATACGTCCTACGCGCGTCTTTTCTACGCCGCGCACCACATTTAAAAGATCGTGTCGGAAGAACGGTGGGTCCAATCCGCGTGCCGCTTAAAGGCGATTACAAGGGAGATGCAAACCTTTCCAAAGAGCCATGAAAAGACTTTCTACTCCCAAGGAGACAAGAGATATTAAGCCGAAATGACGTCCGACGCGCGCATTTCCTCCGCCGCGCACCACATTTAAAAAAATCATAGCGTGAAAACCGTGGGTTCGATCCGCGTGCCGCTCGAAGTCGATTACAGAGGAGATGCAGCCCTTTCCAAAGAGGCATGAACAGACTTCCTACTCCCAAGGAGCCCAAAGATATTAAGCCGCAAATACGTCCTACGCGCGTCTTTTCTAGGCCGCGCACCACATTTAAAAGATCGTATCGGAAGAACGGTGGGTCCAATCCGCGTGCCGCTTAAAGGCGATTACAAGGGAGATGCAAACCTTTCCAAAGAGCCATGAAAAGACTTTCTACTCCCAAGGAGACAATAGATATTAAGCCGAAATGACGTCCGACGCGCGCATTTCCTCCGCCGCGCACCACATTTAAAAAAATCATAGCGTGAAAACCGTGGGTTCGATCCGCGTGCCGCTCGAAGGCGATTACAGCGGAGATGCAGCCCTTTCCAAAGAGCCATGAAAATACTTTCTACTCCCAAGGAGACAAGAGATATTAAGCCGAAATGACGTCCGACGCGCGCATTTCCTCCGCCGCGCACCACATTTAAAAAAATCATAGCGTGAAAACCGTGGGTTCGATCCGCGTGCCGCTCGAAGGCGATTACAGGGGAGATGCAGCCCTTTCCAAAGAGCCATGAACAGACTTTCTACACCCAATGAGACAAGAGATATTAAGCCGCAAATACGTCCGGCGCGCGTCTTTTCTCCGCCGCGCAACACATTTAAAAAAAATCGTAGCGTGAAAACCGTGGGTTCGATCCGCGTGCCGCTCGAAGGCGATTACAGGGGAGATGCAGCCCTTTCCAAAGAGCCATGAAAAGACTTTCTACTCCCAAGGAGACAAGAGATATTAAGCCGCAATGACGTCCGACGCGCGCATTTTCTCCGACGCGCAACACATTTAAAAAAATCATAGCGTGAAAACCGTGGGTTCGATCCGCGTGCCGCTCGAAGGCGATTACAGCGGAGATGCAGCCCTTTCCAAAGAGCCATGAAAAGACTTTCTACTCCCAAGGAGACAAGAGATATTAAGCCGCAATGACGTCCGACGCGCGCATTTTCTCCGACGCGCAACACATTTAAAAAAATCATAGCGTGAAAACCGTGGGTTCGATCCGCGTGCCGCTCGAAGGCGATTACAGCGGAGATGCAGCCCTTTCCAAAGAGCCATGAAAAGACTTTCTACTCCCAAGGAGACAATAGATATTAAGCCGAAATGACGTCCGACGCGCGCATTTTCTCCGACGCGCCCCACATTTAAAAAAATCATAGCGTGAAAACCGTGGGTTCGATCCGCGTGCCGCTCGAAGGCGATTACAGAGGAGATGCAGCCCTTTCCAAAGAGGCATGAACAGACTTCCTACTCCCAAGGAGCCCAAAGATATTAAGCCGCAAATACGTCCTACGCGCGTCTTTTCTACGCCGCGCACCACATTTAAAAAATCGTATCGGAAGAACGGTGGGTCCAATCCGCGTGCCGCTTAAAGGCGATTACAAGGGAGATGCAAACCTTTCCAAAGAGCCATGAAAAGACTTTCTACTCCCAAGGAGACAATAGATATTAAGCCGAAATGACGTCCCACGCGCACATTTTCTCCGCCGCGCACCACATTTAAAAAAATCATAGCGTGAAAACCGTGGGTTCGATCCGCGTGCCGCTCGAAGGCGATTACAGCGGAGATGCAGCCCTTTCCAAAGAGCCATGAAAAGACTTTCTACTCCCAAGGAGACAAGAGATATTAAGCCGAAATGACGTCCGACGCGAGCATTTCCTCCGCCGCGCACCACATTTAAAAAAATCATAGCTTGAAAACCGTGGGTTCGATCCGCGTGCCGCTCGAAGGCGATTACAGGGGAGATGCAGCCCTTTCCAAAGAGCCATGAACAGACTTTCTACACCCAATGAGACAAGAGATATTAAGCCGCAAATACGTCCGGCGCGCGTCTTTTCTCCGCCGCGCAACACATTTAAAAAAAATCGTAGCGTGAAAAACGTAGGTTCGATCCGCGTGCCGCTCGAAGGCGATTACAGGGGAGATGCATCCCTTTCAAAAGAGCCATGAACAGACTTTCTACTCCCAAGGAGACCAGAAATATTAACATATAAAGCGTTACGCTCCAGTCGGATGAACGAGAAACGCTTGTACAATTGCAACGAATTGGAGGAGAAAGTTTAAACAAACGCGCTGACTTTGAACGCTCACATCTAGGCCGGGCCAACTCCAAATGGCGTGCAACTCGGTGCGCATCACCTCCATGACTGTCCCTAACGAACGCCACCTGCCACGCTTTCGGCCCGTCCCTGGCGGCATTAAAAAATCGTAGCGTGATAACGATGGTTCCGATGCGCGTGCCGCTCGAAGGCGATTACAGGGGAGATACAGCCCTTTCCAAAGAGCCATGAACAGACTTTCTACTCCCAAGGAGACAAGAGATATTACGCGCATTTTCTCCGACGCGCACCACGTTTAAAAAATCGTAGCGTGAGAACGGTGGGTCCGATCCGCGTGCCGCTTAAAGGCGATTACAGGGGAGATGCATCCCTTTCCAAAGAGCCATGAACAGACTTTCTACTCCCAAGGAGACCAGAGATATTAACAGATAAAGCGTTACGCTCCAGTCGGATGAGCGAGAAACGCTTGTACAATTGCAATGAATTGGAGGAGAAAGTTTAAACAAACGCGCTGACTTTGAAGGCTCACATCTAGGCCGGGCCAGGTCCAAATGGCCTGCAACTCGGTCCGCATCACGTCCATGACTTTTCCTAACGAACGCCACCTGCCAAGCTTTCGGCCCGTCCCTGTCGGCATTAAAAAATCGTAGCGTGATAAGGATGGTTCCGATCCGCGTGCCGCGCGAAGTAGATTACAGGGGAGATGCAGCCCTTTCCAAAGAACCATGAAAAGACTTTCTACTCCCAAGGAGACAAGAGATATTAAGCCGCAATGACGTCCGACGCGCGCATTTTCTCCGCCGCGCAGCACATTTAAAAAAATCATAGCGTGAAAACCGTGGGTTCGATCCACGTGCCGCTCGAAGGCGATTACAGGGGAGATGCAGCCCTTTCCAAAGAGGCATGAACAGACTTCCTACTCCCAAGGAGCCCAAAGATATTAAGCCGCAAATACGTCCTACGCGCGTCTTTTCTACGCCGCGCACCACATTTAAAAGATCGTGTCGGAAGAACGGTGGGTCCAATCCGCGTGCCGCTTAAAGGCGATTACAAGGGAGATGCAAACCTTTCCAAAGAGCCATGAAAAGACTTTCTACTCCCAAGGAGACAAGAGATATTAAGCCGAAATGACGTCCGACGCGCGCATTTCCTCCGCCGCGCACCACATTTAAAAAAATCATAGCGTGAAAACCGTGGGTTCGATCCGCGTGCCGCTCGAAGTCGATTACAGAGGAGATGCAGCCCTTTCCAAAGAGGCATGAACAGACTTCCTACTCCCAAGGAGCCCAAAGATATTAAGCCGCAAATACGTCCTACGCGCGTCTTTTCTAGGCCGCGCACCACATTTAAAAGATCGTATCGGAAGAACGGTGGGTCCAATCCGCGTGCCGCTTAAAGGCGATTACAAGGGAGATGCAAACCTTTCCAAAGAGCCATGAAAAGACTTTCTACTCCCAAGGAGACAATAGATATTAAGCCGAAATGACGTCCGACGCGCGCATTTCCTCCGCCGCGCACCACATTTAAAAAAATCATAGCGTGAAAACCGTGGGTTCGATCCGCGTGCCGCTCGAAGGCGATTACAGCGGAGATGCAGCCCTTTCCAAAGAGCCATGAAAATACTTTCTACTCCCAAGGAGACAAGAGATATTAAGCCGAAATGACGTCCGACGCGCGCATTTCCTCCGCCGCGCACCACATTTAAAAAAATCATAGCGTGAAAACCGTGGGTTCGATCCGCGTGCCGCTCGAAGGCGATTACAGGGGAGATGCAGCCCTTTCCAAAGAGCCATGAACAGACTTTCTACACCCAATGAGACAAGAGATATTAAGCCGCAAATACGTCCGGCGCGCGTCTTTTCTCCGCCGCGCAACACATTTAAAAAAAATCGTAGCGTGAAAACCGTGGGTTCGATCCGCGTGCCGCTCGAAGGCGATTACAGGGGAGATGCAGCCCTTTCCAAAGAGCCATGAAAAGACTTTCTACTCCCAAGGAGACAAGAGATATTAAGCCGCAATGACGTCCGACGCGCGCATTTTCTCCGACGCGCAACACATTTAAAAAAATCATAGCGTGAAAACCGTGGGTTCGATCCGCGTGCCGCTCGAAGGCGATTACAGCGGAGATGCAGCCCTTTCCAAAGAGCCATGAAAAGACTTTCTACTCCCAAGGAGACAATAGATATTAAGCCGAAATGACGTCCGACGCGCGCATTTTCTCCGACGCGCCCCACATTTAAAAAAATCATAGCGTGAAAACCGTGGGTTCGATCCGCGTGCCGCTCGAAGGCGATTACAGAGGAGATGCAGCCCTTTCCAAAGAGGCATGAACAGACTTCCTACTCCCAAGGAGCCCAAAGATATTAAGCCGCAAATACGTCCTACGCGCGTCTTTTCTACGCCGCGCACCACATTTAAAAAATCGTATCGGAAGAACGGTGGGTCCAATCCGCGTGCCGCTTAAAGGCGATTACAAGGGAGATGCAAACCTTTCCAAAGAGCCATGAAAAGACTTTCTACTCCCAAGGAGACAATAGATATTAAGCCGAAATGACGTCCCACGCGCGCATTTTCTCCGCCGCGCACCACATTTAAAAAAATCATAGCGTGAAAACCGTGGGTTCGATCCGCGTGCCGCTCGAAGGCGATTACAGCGGAGATGCAGCCCTTTCCAAAGAGCCATGAAAAGACTTTCTACTCCCAAGGAGACAAGAGATATTAAGCCGAAATGACGTCCGACGCGAGCATTTCCTCCGCCGCGCACCACATTTAAAAAAATCATAGCTTGAAAACCGTGGGTTCGATCCGCGTGCCGCTCGAAGGCGATTACAGGGGAGATGCAGCCCTTTCCAAAGAGCCATGAACAGACTTTCTACACCCAATGAGACAAGAGATATTAAGCCGCAAATACGTCCGGCGCGCGTCTTTTCTCCGCCGCGCAACACATTTAAAAAAAATCGTAGCGTGAAAAACGTAGGTTCGATCCGCGTGCCGCTCGAAGGCGATTACAGGGGAGATGCATCCCTTTCAAAAGAGCCATGAACAGACTTTCTACTCCCAAGGAGACCAGAAATATTAACATATAAAGCGTTACGCTCCAGTCGGATGAACGAGAAACGCTTGTACAATTGCAACGAATTGGAGGAGAAAGTTTAAACAAACGCGCTGACTTTGAACGCTCACATCTAGGCCGGGCCAACTCCAAATGGCGTGCAACTCGGTGCGCATCACCTCCATGACTGTCCCTAACGAACGCCACCTGCCACGCTTTTGGCCCGTCCCTGGCGGCATTAAAAAATCGTAGCGTGATAACGATGGTTCCGATGCGCGTGCCGCTCGAAGGCGATTACAGGGGAGATACAGCCCTTTCCAAAGAGCCATGAACAGACTTTCTACTCCCAAGGAGACAAGAGATATTACGCGCATTTTCTCCGACGCGCACCACGTTTAAAAAATCGTAGCGTGAGAACGGTGGGTCCGATCCGCGTGCCGCTTAAAGGCGATTACAGGGGAGATGCATCCCTTTCCAAAGAGCCATGAACAGACTTTCTACTCCCAAGGAGACCAGAGATATTAACAGATAAAGCGTTACGCTCCAGTCGGATGAGCGAGAAACGCTTGTACAATTGCAACGAATTGGAGGAGAAAGTTTAAACAAACGCGCTGACTTTGAAGGCTCACATCTAGGCCGGGCCAGGTCCAAATGGCCTGCAACTCGGTCCGCATCACGTCCATGACTTTTCCTAACGAACGCCACCTGCCAAGCTTTCGGCCCGTCCCTGTCGGCATTAAAAAATCGTAGCGTGATAAGGATGGTTCCGATCCGCGTGCCGCGCGAAGGCGATTACAGGGGAGATGCAGCCCTTTCCAAAGAACCATGAAAAGACTTTCTACTCCCAAGGAGACAAGAGATATTAAGCCGCAATGACGTCCGACGCGCGCATTTTCTCCGCCGCGCAGCACATTTAAAAAAATCATAGCGTGAAAACCGTGGGTTCGATCCACGTGCCGCTCGAAGGCGATTACAGGGGAGATGCAGCCCTTTCCAAAGAGGCATGAACAGACTTCCTACTCCCAAGGAGCCCAAAGATATTAAGCCGCAAATACGTCCTACGCGCGTCTTTTCTACGCCGCGCACCACATTTAAAAGATCGTATCGGAAGAACGGTGGGTCCAATCCGCGTGCCGCTTAAAGGCGATTACAAGGGAGATGCAAACCTTTCCAAAGAGCCATGAAAAGACTTTCTACTCCCAAGGAGACAAGAGATATTAAGCCGAAATGACGTCCGACGCGCGCATTTCCTCCGCCGCGCACCACATTTAAAAAAATCATAGCGTGAAAACCGTGGGTTCGATCCGCGTGCCGCTCGAAGTCGATTACAGAGGAGATGCAGCCCTTTCCAAAGAGGCATGAACAGACTTCCTACTCCCAAGGAGCCCAAAGATATTAAGCCGCAAATACGTCCTACGCGCGTCTTTTCTACGCCGCGCACCACATTTAAAAGATCGTATCGGAAGAACGGTGGGTCCAATCCGCGTGCCGCTTAAAGGCGATTACAAGGGAGATGCAAACCTTTCCAAAGAGCCATGAAAAGACTTTCTACTCCCAAGGAGACAATAGATATTAAGCCAAAATGACGTCCGACGCGCGCATTTTCTCCGCCGCGCACCACATTTAAAAAAAATCATAGCGTGAAAACCGTGGGTTCGATCCGCGTGCCGCTCGAAGGCGATTACAGCGGAGATGCAGCCCTTTCCAAAGAGCCATGAAAATACTTTCTACTCCCAAGGAGACAAGAGATATTAAGCCGAAATGACGTCCGACGCGCGCATTTCCTCCGCCGCGCACCACATTTAAAAAAATCATAGCTTGAAAACCGTGGGTTCGATCCGCGTGCCGCTCGAAGGCGATTACAGGGGAGATGCAGCCCTTTCCAAAGAGCCATGAACAGACTTTCTACACCCAATGAGACAAGAGATATTAAGCCGCAAATACGTCCGGCGCGCGTCTTTTCTCCGCCGCGCAACACATTTAAAAAAAATCGTAGCGTGAAAAACGTGGGTTCGATCCGCGTGCCGCTCGAAGGCGATTACAGGGGAGATGCATCCCTTTCAAAAGAGCCATGAACAGACTTTCTACTCCCAAGGAGACCAGAAATATTAACATATAAAGCGTTACGCTCCAGTCGGATGAGCGAGAAACGCTTGTACAATTGCAACGAATTGGAGGAGAAAGTTTAAACAAACGCGCTGACTTTGAACGCTCACATCTAGGCCGGGCCAACTCCAAATGGCGTGCAACTCGGTGCGCATCACCTCCATGACTGTCCCTAACGAACGCCACCTGCCACGCTTTCGGCCCGTCCCTGGCGGCATTAAAAAATCGTAGCGTGATAACGATGGTTCCGATGCGCGTGCCGCTCGAAGGCGATTACAGGGGAGATACAGCCCTTTCCAAAGAGCCATGAACAGACTTTCTACTCCCAAGGAGACAAGAGATATTACGCGCATTTTCTCCGACGCGCACCACGTTTAAAAAATCGTAGCGTGAGAACGGTGGGTCCGATCAGCGTGCCGCTTAAAGGCGATTACAGGGGAGATGCATCCCTTTCCAAAGAGCCATGAACAGACTTTCTACTCCCAAGGAGACCAGAGATATTAACAGATAAAGCGTTACGCTCCAGTCGGATGAGCGAGAAACGCTTGTACAATTGCAACGAATTGGAGGAGAAAGTTTAAACAAACGCGCTGACTTTGAAGGCTCACATCTAGGCCGGGCCAGGTCCAAATGGCCTGCAACTCGGTCCGCATCACGTCCATGACTTTTCCTAACGAACGCCACCTGCCACGCTTTCGGCCCGTCCCTGGCGGCATTAAAAAATCGTAGCGTGATAACGATGGTTCCGATCCGCGTGCCGCTCGAAGGCGATAACAGTGGAGATGCAGCCCTTTCCAAAGAGCCATGAACAGACTTTCTACTCCCAAGGAGCCCAAAGATATTAAGCCGCAAATACGTCCTACGCGCGTCTTTTCTACGCCGCGCACCACATTTAAAAAATCGTATCGTAAGAACGGTGGGTCCGATCCGCGTGCCGCTTAAAGGCGATTACAGGGGAGATGCAGCCCTTTCCAAAGAGCCATAAACAGA
Organism: Electrophorus electricus; assembly: GCF_041902795.1. NCBI lineage: Eukaryota > Metazoa > Chordata > Actinopteri > Gymnotiformes > Gymnotidae > Electrophorus > Electrophorus electricus. Next base: position 36,638,377 of record NC_137501.1, on the reverse strand, counting down.
CTTTCTACTCCCAAGGAGACAAGAGATATTAAGCCGCAATGACGTCCGACGCGCGCATTTTCTCCGACGCGCGACACATTTAAAAAAAATCATAGCGTGAAAACCGTGGGTTCGATCCGCGTGCCGCTCGAAGGCGATTACAGGGGAGATGCAGCCCTTTCCAAAGAGCCATGAACAGACTTTCTACTCCCAATAAGACAAGAGATATCACAGCCGCAAATATGTCCGGCGCGCGTCTTTTCTCCGCCGCGCAACACATTTAAAAAAAATCGTAGCGTGAAAACCGTGGGTTCGATCCGCGTGTCGCTCGAAGGCGATTACAGGGGAGATGCAGCCCTTTCCAAAGAGCCATGAACAGACTTTCTACTCCCAAGGAGACCAGAGATATTAACAGATAAAGCGTTATGCTCCAGGCGGATGAGCGAGAAACGCTTGTACAATTGCAACGAATTGGAGGAGAAAGTTTAAACAAACGCGCTGACTTTGAACGCTCACATCTAGGCCGGGCCAGGTCCAAATGGCCTGCAACTCGGCGCGCATCACCTCCATGACTGTCCCTAACGAACGCTACCTGCCACGCTTTCGGCCCGTCCCTGGCGGCCCTAAAAAATCGAAGCGTGATAACGATGGTGCCGATCCGCGTGCCGCTCGAAGGCGATTACAGGGGAGATGCAGCCCTTTCCAAAGAGCCATGAACAGACTTTCTACTCCCAAGGAGCCCAAAGATATTAAGCCGCAAATACGTCCTACGCGCGTCTTTTCTACGCCGCGCACCACATTTAAAAAATCGTAGCGTAAGAACGGTGGGTCCGATCCGTGCCGCTTAAAGGCGATTACAGGGGAGATGCAACCCTTTCCAAAAAGCCATGAAAAGACTTTCTACTCCCAAGGAGACAAGAGATTTAAGCCGAAATGACGTCCGACGCGCGCATTTTCTCCGCCGCGAACCACATTTAAAAAAATCATAGCGTGAAAACCGTGGGTTCGATCCGCGTGCCGCTCGAAGGCGATTACAGGGGAGATGCAGCCCTTTCCAAAGAGCCATGAACAGACTTCCTACTCCCAAGGAGACAAGAGATATTAAGCCGCAATGATGTCCGACGCGCGCATTTTCTCCGACGCGCACCACATTTAAAAAATCGTAGCGTGAGAACGGTGGGTCCGATCCGCGTGCCGCTTAAAGGCGATTACAGGGGAGATGCATCCCTTTCCAAAGAGCCATGAAAAGACTTTCTACTCCCAAGGAGACAAGAGATATTAAGCCGAAATGACGTCCGACGCGCGCCTTTTCTCCGCCGCGCACCACATTTAAAAAAATCATAGCGTGAAAACCGTGGGTTCGATCCGCGTGCCGCTCGAAGGCGATTACAGGGGAGATGCAGCCCTTTCCAAAGATCCATGAACAGACTTCCTACTCCCAAGGAGACAAGAGATATTAACATATAAAGTGTTACGCTCCAGTCGGATGAGCAAGAAACGCTTGAGCAGTTGCAACGAATTGGAGGAGAAAGTTTAAACAAACGCGCTGACTTTGAACGCTCACATCTAGGTCTGGCCAAGTCCAAATGGCCTGCAACTCGGTGCGCATCACCTCCATGACTGTCCCTAACGAACGCCACCTGCCACGCTTTCGGCCCGTCCCTGGCGGCTTTAAAAAATCGTAGCGTGATAACCGTGGGTCCAATCCGCTTGAAGCTTGAAGGCGATTAGAGGGGAGATGCAGCCGTTTCCAAAGAGCCATGAACAGACTTCCTACTCCCAAGGAGACAAGAGATATTAAGCCACAAATACGTCCGGACCGCGTCTTTTCTCAGCAGCTCACCACATTTAAAAAAATCGTAGCGTGAAAACCGTGGGTTCGATATAGTATACATACAGAGTATATAGTTTGACCAAAAGATCGTGCTGATCTTTGATCTCTTGGTTCTTCATCTCCAGCGCCACTTTCAGACTCATAATGTCCTCCTCTATGGGCTGGTATAACACACACACGAATCATCACTACAGCCAGTACAATGGAAAGGTGGGAATGTGTACTGAATGTGTACTGACGTTATAAGTGAAAGGTGGAGCTACTGGTGGATGTGTACTGACACTATAAGGGATCTCTACCTGCAGTGACAGTCTGAGCTTCTCAAGTTCTTCCTCCAGAGATTTCTTCTCCTGTTCACAGGCCATTTTCATATCTACCAGAGCAAGTATCATTACTGCTGGATATAACACAGATTGTATATACTACATAATTACTACTTAATATATAAAATATAATATATATAGTACTATACATATATTAGTATCACTTTTATTGGAGCCTAAAGGCTAACATTCATTATTAGTTATGTTAGTATTATTGCATTTCCATAGTACTTACTCTTGATGGACCTGTTATGCTCCTCCTCCTCCTGCTGTTTCTGCAGGAGCTCTGTCTCCTCTTGCTGCTTGTGTTTCAGCATCTCCTGAAGAACCTGCAGCTCTTTCTGCTTCTGCAACCTCAACTCCTTCAGCTGCTCCAACAAATTGTTCTCCAACTCCTCCTTCTCACAAGGCAAACACTCCAATCGGGCCACAGGCCCCACTAGTGACACAGAACCACACACACACACACACAGACACACACACACACACAGAGAGAGAGATAAACATGTATAAATGTATAAGAATTTGTGGATAAAATTACTATGAGATTATTTATAATCAAACGACTACACTATACAACCACATCTTCCTTTTATTTACATATTATACAGACATTTAGAGATATTTACTTTTTATTTACCCGCGTGCGTCTCTCTTCTCCAAGGTAGCGGAGAGATATGAAAGGATAAAAGGGGAAAAGAATAAAATGCACGTCGGTTTTAAATTCGCAGGCTACCTGCGCTGAAGGCGTGGAAAACGAGCACGTGACGGAAAGGCTTCCGTACCCGATGGGTCCAAATCACATGCCCAGCAAAGTAGCCGTAAACCTGGACACACAATGGAGACCATTTGACCCTTTAAAATCATACTACAACCAGACTTCCAGGCCCAAGAGGTCACACAGTCATTCCCAGCAAAGTAGCTCTGGGCCTGGGCACACTTCACGCAGTTTGACCCTTTAAATAATACTACAACCAGACACATACAGGTGGGCACATATACACAGATACACATTCTGTTTAATTTCTTCACATCTGCAGACTAGAGTAAGCTGAGGGTATAGTGTTCAACCAGGTACTACATAAACAGTATATAGTATATATACAGAGGATATAGTGTTAAACCAGGTACTACATACAGAGTATATAGTATACATACAGAGTATATAGTTTGACCAAAAGATCGTGCTGATCTTTGATCTCCTGGTTCTTCATCTCCAGCGCCACTTTCAGACTCATAATGTCCTCCTCTATGGGCTGGTATAACCCACACACACGAATCATCACTACAGCCAGTACAATGGAAAGGTGGGAATGTGTACTGAATGTGTACTGACTTTATAAGTGAAAGGTGGAGGTACTGGTGGATGTGTACTGACACTAGAAGGGATCTCTACCTGCAGTGACAGTCTGAGCTTCTCAAGTTCTTCCTCCAGAGATTTCTTCTCCTGTTCACAGGCCATTTTCATATCTGCCAGAGCAAGTATCATTACTCCTGGATATAACACAGATTGTATATACTACATAATTACTACTGAATATATAAAATATAATATATATAGTACTATACATATATTAGTATCACTTTTATTGGAGCCTAAAGGCTAACATTCATTATTAGTTATGTTAGTATTATTGCATTTCCATAGTACTTACTCTTGATGGACCTGTTATGCTCCTCCTCCTCCTGCTGTTTCTGCAGGAGCTCTGTCTCCTCCTGCTGCTTGTGTTTCAGCATCTCCTGAAGAACCTGCAGCTCCTTCTGCTTCTGCAACCTCAACTCCTTCAGTTGCTCCAACAAACTGCTCTCCAACTCCTCCTTCTCACACCGCAAACACTCCAATCGGGCCACAGGCCCCACTAGTGACACAGAACCACACACACACACACACACACACACACACACACACACAAAGAGAGAGATAAACATGTATAAATGTATAAGAATTTGTGGATAAAATTATTATGAGATTATTCATGATCAAACGACTACACTACACAACCACTTCTTCCTTTTATTTACATATTATACAGATATTTACAGATATTTACATTTTATTTACCCGCGTGCGTCTCTCTTCTCCAAGGTAGCGGAGAGATATGAAAGGATAAAAGGGGAAAAGAATAAAATGCACGTCGGTTTTAAATTCGCAGGCTACCTGCGCTGAAGGCGTGGAAAACGAGCACGTGACGGAAAGGCTTCCGTACCCGATGGGTCCAAATCACATGCCCAGCAAAGTAGCCTTAAACCTGCACACACAATGGAGACCATTTGACCCTTTAAAATCATACTACAACCAGACTTCCAGGCCCAAGAGGTCACACAGTCATGCCCAGCAAAGTAGCTCTGGGCCTGGGCACACTTCACGCAGTTTGACCCTTTAAATAATACTACAACCAGACTTCCAGGCACAAGAGGTCACACAGTCATGCACAGCAAAGTAGCTCTGGGCCTGGGCACACTTCATTCACTTTGTACCTTTAAATCATACTACTACTACTACCAGACTTCCAGGCCCAAGAGGTCACACAGTCATGCACAGCAAAGTAGCTCTGGGCCTGGGCACACTTCATTCACTTTGTACCTTTAACTCATACTACTACTACTACCAGACTTCCAGGCCCAAGAGGTCAAACACAGTCATGCACAGCAAAGTAGCTCTGGGCCTGGGCACACTTCAATCACTTTGTGCCTTTAAATCATACTACTACTACCAGACTTCCAGGGCCAAGAGGTCACAAAGTCATGTACAGCAAAGTAGCTCTGGGCCTGGGCACACTTCACGCAGTTTGACCATTTAAATAAAACTAGAAACAGACTTCCTGGCCCAAGAGGTCACACAGTCATGCCCATCAAAGTAGCTCTGGGCCTGGGCACACTTCACGCAGTTTGACCCTTTAAATAATACTACAACCAGACACATACAGGTGCGCACATATACACATTCTTTTTAATTTCTTCACATCTGCAGACTAGAGTAGGCTGAGGGTATAGTTTTAAACCAGGTACTACATAAACAGTATATAGTATATATACAGAGGATATAATGTTAAACCAGGTACTACATACAGAGTATATAGTTTGACCAAAAGTTCGTGCTGATCTTTGATCTCCTGGTTCTTCATCTCCAGCGCCACTTTCAGACTCAATGTCCTCCTCTATGGGCTGGTATAACACACACACGAATCATCACTACAGCCAGTACAATGGAAAGGTGGGAATGTGTACCGAATGTGTACTGACGTTATAAGTGAAAGGTGGAGGTACTGGTGGATGTGTACTGACACTATAAGGGATCTCTACCTGCAGTGACAGTCTGAGCTTCTCAAGTTCTTCCTCCAGAGATTTCTTCTCCTGTTCACAGGCCATTTTCATATCTGCCAGAGCAAGTATCATTACTGCTGGACATAACACAGATTGTATATACTACATAATTACTACTGAATATATAAAATATAATATATATAGTACTATACATATATTAGTATCACTTTTATTGGAGCCTAAAGGCTAACATTCATTATTAGTTATGTTAGTATTATTGCATTTCCATAGTACTTACTCTTGATGGACCTGTTATTCTCCTCCTCCTCCTGCAGTTCCTGCAGGAGCTCGGTCTCCTTTTGCTGCTTGTGTTTCAGCATCTCCTGAAGAACCTGCAGCTCCTTCTGCTTCTGCAACCTCAACTCCTTCAGCTGCTCCAACAAACTGTTCTCCAACTCCTCCTTCTCACACCGCAAACACTCCAATCGGGCCACAGGCCCCACTAGTGACACAGAACCACACACACACACACACACAGACACACACACAGACACACACACACACACACACACAAAGAGAGAGATAAACATCTATAAATGTATAAGAATTTGTGGATAAAATTATTATGAGATTATTTATAATGAAACGACTACACTACACAACCACTTCTTCCTTTTATTTACATATTATACAGATATTTACAGATATTTACATTTTATTTACCCGCGTGCGTCTCTCTTCTCCAAGGTAGCGGAGAGATATGAAAGGATAAAAGGGGAAAAGAATAAAATGCACGTCGGTTTTAAATTCGCAGGCTACCTGCGCTGAAGGCGTGGAAAACGAGCACGTGACGGAAAGGCTTCCGTACCCGATGGGTCCAAATCACATGCCCAGCAAAGTAGCCTTAAACCTGGACACACAATGGAGACCATTTGACCCTTTAAATAATACTACAACCAGACACATACAGGTGCGCACATATACACAGATACACATTCTGTTTAAATTTCTTCACATCTGCAGACTAGAGTAAGCTGAGGGTATAGTGTTAAACCAGGAACTACATAAACAGTATATAGTATATATACAGAGGATATAGAATGACCAAAAGATCGTGCTGATCTTTGATCTCCTGGTTCTTCATCTCCAGCGCCACTTTCAGACTCATAAAGTCCTCCTCTATGGGCTGGTATAACACACACACGAATCATATCTACAGCCAGTACAATGGAAAGGTGGGAATGTGTACTGAATGTGTACTGACCTTATAAGTGAAAGGTGGAGGTACTGGTGGATGTGTACTGACACTATAAGGGATCTCTACCTGCAGTGACAGTCTGAGCTTCTCAAGTTCTTCCTCCAGAGATTTCTTCTCCTTTTCACAGGCCATTTTCATATCTGCCAGAGCAAGTATCATTACTGCTGGATATAACACAGATTGTATATACTAGATAATTACTACTGAATATATAAAATATAATATATATAGTACTATACATATATTAGTATCACTTTTATTGGAGCCTAAAGGCTAACATTCATTATTAGTTATGTTAGTATTATTGCATTTCCATAGTACTTACTCTTGATGGACCTGTTATGCTCCTCCTCCTCCTGCAGTTTCTGCAGGAGCTCTGTCTCCTTTTGCTGCTTGTGTTTCAGCATCTCCTGAAGAACCTGCAGCTCCTTCTGCTTCTGCAACCTCACATCCTTCAGCTGCTCCAACAAACTGTTCTCCAACTCCTCCTTCTCACACCGCAAACACTCCAATCGGGCCACAGGCACAACTAGTGACACAGAACCACACACACACACAGACACACACACACACACACACACACAGAGAGAGAGATAAACATGTATAAATGTATAAGAATTTGTGGATAAAATTATTATGAGATTATTTATAATCAAACGACTACACTACACAACCACTTCTTCCTTTTATTTACATATTATACAGATATTTACATTTTATTTACCCGCGTGCGTCTCTCTTCTCCAAGGTAGTGGAGAGATATGAAAGGATAAAAGGGGAAAAGAATAAAATGCACGTCGGTTTTAAATTCGCAGGCTACCTGCGCTGAAGGCGTATAAAACGAGCACTTGAGGGAAAGTCTTCCGTACCCGATGGGTCCAAATCACATGCCCAGCAAACTAGCCATAAACCTGGACACACAATGGAGACCATTTGACCCTTTAAAATCATACTAAAACCAGACTTCCAGGCCCAAGAGGTCACACAGTCATGCCCAGCAAAGTAGCTCTGGGCCTGGGCACACTTCACGCAGTTTGACCCTTTAAATAAAACTAGAAACAGACTTCCTGGCCCAAGAGGTCACAGAGTCATGCCTGGGTCTGGGCACACTTCACGCAGTTTGACCCTTTAAATAATACTACAACCAGACACATACAGGTGCGCACATATACACAGATACACATTCTGTTTAATTTCTTCACATCTGCAGACTAGAGTAAGCTGAGGGTATAGTGTTAAACCAGGTACTACATAAACAGTATATAATATATATACAGAGGATATAATGTTAAACCAGGTACTACATACAGAGTATATAGTTTTACCAAAAGATCGTGCTGATCTTTGATCTCCTGGTTCTTCATCTCCAGCACCACTTTCAGACTCATGTCCTCCTCTATGGGCTGGTATAACACACACACACACACACACACACACACAAATTAGCAAGCCATATAGTGTAGAAATAGATAGATGTTATTCAGGGACCTCATTTATAAAACTTTGTGGATTCCAAAGTGAAAGTGTGTGTATTCTGCACAAATAACAGGAAATGGCATATACCCCCCAAAAACTTAGATTTCTAAAGCCTCGAGTATGAATTATTGGGAGATAGAGGCGACAATGCAGCGCTAAAGACAAAAAAGGTATTTTAACCACAGGTATGAGTGCCAGCACCAGCAACCGCAGGTGTGAGTGGCATTATATTTACATTTACCCTCCACATCCTTTGTGTCTGTGTATTCGTCCTCGATGCGTCCAGCACACCATCTCCAGAAACGCCTCATTTTTCCTCTGTCTTCTTCAGTGTCTTTCCACAGACTGATCTGTAAAGGTGTTCATGGGATTCCCCTCACGTGTGACATCGGGCCACAGGACATATGGGGTTCTAAAGTTCCAAGAGCGTAGATGAGTTGTTTTTCTTTGAATTTCCTAATTTCATTGCTGCCATAGCAACAACTGGCAATGCAAACAGACGTGTCATTAATGCAGTGACTCTACCTCAACCTGGATTGATCAACCATGTACGGCTCACCGGAGACTGTGATACGTATAACATCCCAAAGTGTACTTAATTCTGAGCAAAATCTAACTAGCCTCATTACTGCTGAACTATGAGGGGCCATTTAGGGAGAAATCAGGGAAACACTACTTGTACATACATATGAAACATTTTCACATAAATAGCCTACTACTTACATTTGTGTATAATAATTTAAACTCGCATATACACGCACTTGCCCACTCAATCTCTGGTGCGTAAACAAAGAGTTGCACTATGCTTATGTTGGTATGGGGGTGTCTGTGTGTATATAACAATTTTCAGTGCGCCCGGAAGTCATTTCATTGTCATTTCAAGGCAGATATTTAACATGTGTACAGTGCGTATAATAGACAGAGGAAGACTGTTGAACTATTAATATTAGGACGGTTATTGACATCTGTGTAATGAGTAGTGCTTCTCTTAATGACAACTGTAACTGTTTTCCCATATAGAATTGTGTGCCTTATATTGTTTGGAGGAACTTTTTCTTCTCATTTAGAAATATGTGGACTAAGTGCTCAGATTGTCTTATTACTTATTATGCTCAGTCTCACCATTTTTGGCAGATTTCACCATGTTATTACGAACGTGGATACGTTATCTTATAATTATAAGCAGTGTGAGATGTGAAGCTAAGCGAAGCACATGTGCAGAATTTCTAACAATAGCCTGTTTTGTATAGCCTGGCTAACTGACCAATCAGTGAAATTAAATGTGGTTGCTGAGCCTGTTGCAGCTGGGTCAATTTAATTTGATTTCATTGTGTTTAATTTTAAACTCAGCTGCGTGCCATGAGACACAAGTTAATCTGAGCATTTTTTGTTCTAACGCCGACTTAACCTAGCCATGTTTTACAGTTATCTTGAAATAATTGAGGTTCATCGCTAGAGGGTGCTGTTCATCTTTTTTTTTTCTTTTCTTCTATTATTGATCAGGAAAAAACGATAAAATAGAGAATTTGTGGATAAAATTATTATGAGATTATTTATAATCAAACGACTACACTACACAACCACTTCTTCCTTTTATTTACATATTATACAGATATTTACATTTTATTTACCCGCGTGCGTCTCTATTCTCCAAGGTAGCGGAGAGACATGAAAGGATAAAAGGGGAAAAGAATAAAATGCACGTCGGTTTTAAATTCGCAGGCTACCTGCGCTGAAGGCGTGGAAAACGAGCACGTGACGGAAAGGCTTCCGTACCCGATGGGTCCAAATCACATGCCCAGCAAAGTAGCCTTAAACCTGGACACACAATGGAGACCATTTGACCCTTTAAAATCATACTACAACCAGACTTCCAGGCCCAAGAGGTCACACAGTCATGCCCAGCAAAGTAGCTCTGGGCCTGGGCACACTTCACGCAGTTTGATCATTTAAATAAAACTAGAAACAGACTTCCTGGCCCAAGAGGTCACACAGTCATGCCCATCAAAGTAGCTCTGGGCCTGGGCACACTTCACGCAGTTTGACCCTTTAAATAATACTACAACCAGACACATACAGGTGCGCACATATACACATTCTTTTTAATTTCTTCACATCTGCAGACTAGAGTAAGCTGAGGGTATAGTGTTAAACCATGTACTACATAAACAGTATATAGTATATATACAGAGGATATAATGTTAAACCAGGTACTACATACAGAGTATATAGTTTGACCAAAAGTTCGTGCTGATCTTTGATCTCCTGGTTCTTCATCTCCAGCGCCACTTTCAGACTCATAATGTCCTCCTCTATGGGCTGGTATAACACACACACGAATCATCACTACAGCCAGTACAATGGAAAGGTGGGAATTTGTACTGAATGTGTACTGACGTTATAAGTGAAAGGTGGAGGTACTGGTGGATGTGTACTGACACTATAAGGGATCTCTACCTGCAGTGACAGTCTGAGCTTCTCAAGTTCTTCCTTCAGAGATTTCTTCTCCTGTTCACAGGCCATTTTCATATCTGCCAGAGCGAGCATCATTACTCCTGGATATAACACAGATTGTATATACTACATAATTACTACTGAATATATAAAATATAATATATATAGTACTATACATATATTAGTATCACTTTTATTGGAGCCTAAAGGCTAACATTCATTATTAGTTATGTTAGTATTATTGCATTTCCATAGTACTTACTCTTGATGGACCTGTTATGCTCCTCCTCCGCCTGCTGTTTCTGCAGGAGCTCTGTCTCCTCCTGCTGCTTGTGTTTCAGCATCTCCTGAAGAACCTGCAGCTCCTTCTGCTTCTGCAACCTCAACTCCTTCGGCTGCTCCAACAAACTGTTCTCCAACTCCTCCTTCTCACACCGCAAACACTCCAATCGGACCACAGGCCCCACTAGTGACACAGAACCACACACACACACAGACACACACACACACACACACACACACACAGAGATAAACATGTATAAATGTATAAGAATTTGTGGATAAAATTATTATGAGATTATTCATAATCAAACGACTACACTACCCAACCACTTCTTCCTTTTATTTACATATTATACAGATATTTAGAGATATTTACATTTTATTTACCCGCGTGCGTCTCTCTTCTCCAAGGTAGCGGAGAGATATGAAGGGATAAAAGGGGAAAAGAATAAAATGCACGTCGGTTTTAAATTCGCAGGCTACCTGCGCTGAAGGCGTGGAAAACGAGCACGTGACGGAAAGGCTTCCGTACCCGATGGGTCCAAATCACATGCCCAGCAAAGTAGCCTTAAACCTGGACACACAATGGAGACCATTTGACCCTTTAAAATCATACTACAACCAGACTTCCAGGCCCAAGAGGTCACACAGTCATGCCCAGCAAAGTAGCTCTGGGTCTGGGCACACTTCACGCAGTTTGACCGTTTAAATAAAACTAGAAACAGACTTCCTGGCCCAAGAGGTCACAGTCATACCCAGCAAAGTACGTTTAAACCTGGAAACAAATCAGATCCTTTCTGTCATTCAAAGGAATGGGCCTGCAACTCACAACCACATCCCCAGTGAAGCGCACCGTCACCCAGCCACACTACCCCACCTTGCCCGTCCTGGAACAACCACACCTCCAGGGCACCACATGCCAATCTCTCATGCCCAGCAAACTGCAACCTCACGCAGCCAGGCCACACACTGTCTACCCTTGTACCGTCCAGGGACGAACTCCTCCACAAACCTGGTGTTCACGCGCACACACGCAATTACAACGAATTGGTGGAGAACTTTGAAACAAACGTGCTGACTTTGAATACTCACATCTAGGCTGGGCCAGGTCCAAATGGCCTGCAGCTCGGTGCGCATTAACTGCTTGACTGTCCGTCACGAACGCCACCTGCCAAGCGTTCGTTCCGTCCCTGGCGGATTTTAAAAAATCGTAGCGTGAGAACGATGGTTCCGATCCGCGTGCCGCTTAAAGTCGATTACAGTGGAGATGCAACCCTTTCCAAAGAGCCATGAAAAGACTTTCTACTCCCAAGGAGACAAGAGATATTAAGCCGCAATGACGTCCTACGCGCGTCTTTTCTACGCCGCGCACCACATTTAAAAAATCGTAGCGTAAGAACGGTGGGTCCGATCCGCGTGCCGCTTAAAGGCGATTACAGGGGAGATGCAACCCTTTCCAAAGAGCCATGAAAAGACTTTCTACTCCCAAGGAGACAAGAGATATTAAGCCGCAATGACGTCCGACGCGCGCATTTTCTCCGACGCGCGACACATTTAAAAAAATCATAGCGTGAAAACCGTGGGTTCGATCCGCGTGCCGCTCGAAGGCGATTACAGGGGAGATGCAGCCCTTTCAAAAGAGCCATGAACAGACTTTCTACTCCCAAGGAGACCAGAAATATTAACATATAAAGCGTTACGCTCCAGTCGGATGAGCGAGAAACGCTTGTACAATTGCAACGAATTGGAGGAGAAAGTTTAAACAAACGCGCTGAATTTGAACGCTCACATCTAGGCCGGGCCAGGTCCAAATGGCCTGCAACTCGGTGTGCATCACCTCCATGACTGTCCCTAACGAACGCCACCTGCCACGCTTTCGGCCCGTCCCTAGAGGCATTAAAAAATCGTAGCGTGCTAACGATGGTTCCGATCCGCGTGCCGCTCGAAGGCGATTACAGGGGAGATGCATCCCTTTCCAAAGAGCCATGAACAGACTTTCTACTCCCAAGGAGCCCAAAGATATTAAGCCGCAAATACGTCCTACGCGCGTCTTTTCTACGCCGCGCACCACATTTAAAAAATCGTATCGTAAGAACGGTGGGTCCGATCCGCGTGCCGCTTAAGGGCGATTACAGGGGAGATGCAGCCCTTTCCAAAGAGCCTTGAACAGACTTTCTACTCCCAAGGAGCCCAAAGATATTAAGCCGCAAATACGTCCTACGCGCGTCTTTTCTACGCCGCGCACCACATTTAAAAAATCGTATCGGAAGAACGGTGGGTCCAATCCGCGTGCCGCTTAAAGGCGATTACAAGGGAGATGCAAACCTTTCCAAAGAGCCATGAAAAGACTTTCTATTCCCAAGGAGACAATAGATATTAAGCCGAAATGACGTCCGACGCGCGCATTTTCTCCGCCGCGCACCACATTTAAAAAAATCATAGCGTGAAAACCGTGGGTTCGATCCGCGTGCCGCTCGAAGGCGATTACAGCGGAGATGCAGCCCTTTCCAAAGAGCCATGAAAAGACTTTCTACTCCCAAGGAGACAAGAGATATTAAGCCGCAATGACGTCCGACGCGCGCATTTTCTCCGACGCGCAACACATTTAAAAAAATCATAGCGTGAAAACCGTGGGTTCGATCCGCGTGCCGCTCGAAGGCGATTACAGGGGAGATGCAGCCCTTTCCAAAGAGCCATGAACAGACTTTCTACTCCCAATGAGACAAGAGATATCAAGCCCCAAATACGTCCGGCGCGCGTCTATTCTCCGCAGCGCAACACATTTAAAAAAAATCGTAGCGTGAAAACCGTGGGTTCGATCCGCGTGCCGCTTAAAGGCGATTACAGGGGAGATGCAGCCCTTTCCAAAGAGCCATGAAAAGACTTTCTACTCCCAAGGAGACAAGAGATATTAAGCCGAAATGACGTCCGACGCGCGCATTTCCTCCGCCGCGCACCACATTTAAAAAAATCATAGCGTTAAAACCGTGGGTTCGATCCGCGTGCCGCTCGAAGGCGATTACAGGGGAGATGCAGCCCTTTCCAAAGAGGCATGAACAGACTTCCTACTCCCAAGGAGCCCAAAGATATTAAGCCGCAAATACGTCCTACGCGCGTCTTTTCTACGCCGCGCACCACATTTAAAAAATCGTATCGGAAGAACGGTGGGTCCAATCCGCGTGCCGCTTAAAGGCGATTACAAGGGAGATGCAAACCTTTCCAAAGAGCCATGAAAAGACTTTCTACTCCCAAGGAGACAATAGATATTAAGCCGAAATGACGTCCGACGCGCGCATTTTCTCCGCCGCGCACCACATTTAAAAAAATCATAGCGTGAAAACCGTGGGTTCGATCCGCGTGCCGCTCGAAGGCGATTACAGCGGAGATGCAGCCCTTTCCAAAGAGCCATGAAAAGACTTTCTACTCCCAAGGAGACAAGAGATATTAAGCCGAAATGACGTCCGACGCGCGCATTTCCTCCGCCGCGCAACACATTTAAAAAAAATCGTAGCGTGAAAACCGTGGGTTCGATCCGCGTGCCGCTCGAAGGCGATTACAGGGGAGATGGAGCCCTTTCCAAAGAGGCATGAACAGACTTCCTACTCCCAAGGAGCCCAAAGATATTAAGCCGCAAATACGTCCTACGCGCGTCTTTTCTACGCCGCGCACCACATTTAAAAAATCGTAGCGTAAGAACGGTGGGTCCGATCCGCGTGCCGCTTAAAGGCGATTACAGGGGAGATGCAAACCTTTCCAAAGAGCCATGAAAAGACTTTCTACTCCCAAGGAGACAAGAGATATTAAGCCGCAATGACGTCCGACGCGCGCATTTTCTCCGACGCGCAACACATTTAAAAAAATCATAGCGTGAAAACCGTGGGTTCGATCCGCGTGCCGCTCGAAGGCGATTACAGGGGAGATGCAGCCCTTTCAAAAGAGCCATGAACAGACTTTCTACTCCCAAGGAGACCAGAAATATTAACATATAAAGCGTTACGCTCCAGTCGGATGAGCGAGAAACGCTTGTACAATTGCAACGAATTGGAGGAGAAAGTTTAAACAAACGCGCTGAATTTGAACGCTCACATCTAGGCCGGGCCAACTCCAAATGGCGTGCAACTCGGTGTGCATCACCTCCATGACTGTCCCTAACGATCGCCACCTGCCACGCTTTCGGCCTATCCCTGGCGGCATTAAAAAATCGTAGCGTGATAACGATGGTTCCGATGCGCGTGCCGCTCAAAGGCTATTACAGAGGAGATACAGCCCTTTCCAAAGAGCCATGAACAGACTTTCTACTCCCAAGGAGACAAGAGATATTACGCGCATTTTCTCCGACGCGCACCACGTTTAAAAAATCGTAGCGTGAGAACGGTGGGTCCGATCCGCGTGCCGCTTAAAGGCGATTACAGGGGAGATGCAACCCTTTCCAAAGAACCATGAAAAGACTTTCTACTCCCAAGGAGACAATAGATATTAAGCCGAAATGACGTCCGACGCGCGCATTTCCTCCGCCGCGCACCACATTTAAAAAAATCATAGCGTGAAAACCGTGGGTTCGATCCGCGTGCCGCTCGAAGGCGATTACAGAGGAGATGCAGCCCTTTCCAAAGAGGCATGAACAGACTTCCTACTCCCAAGGAGCCCAAAGATATTAAGCCGCAAATACGTCCTACGCGCGTCTTTTCTACGCCGCGCACCACATTTAAAAAATCGTATCGGAAGAACGGTGGGTCCAATCCGCGTGCCGCTTAAAGGCGATTACAAGGGAGATGCAAACCTTTCCAAAGAGCCATGAAAAGACTTTCTACTCCCAAGGAGACAATAGATATTAAGCCGAAATGACGTCCGACGCGCGCATTTTCTCCGCCGCGCACCACATTTAAAAAAATCATAGCGTGAAAACCGTGGGTTCGATCCGCGTGCCGCTCGAAGGCGATTACAGCGGAGATGCAGCCCTTTCCAAAGAGCCATGAAAAGACTTTCTACTCCCAAGGAGACAAGAGATATTAAGCCGCAATGACGTCCGACGCGCGCATTTTCTCCGACGCGCAACACATTTAAAAAAATCATAGCGTGAAAACCGTGGGTTCGATCCGCGTGCCGCTCGAAGGCGATTACAGGGGAGATGGAGCCCTTTCCAAAGAGGCATGAACAGACTTCCTACTCCCAAGGAGCCCAAAGATATTAAGCCGCAAATACGTCCTACGCGCGTCTTTTCTACGCCGCGCACCACATTTAAAAAATCGTAGCGTAAGAACGGTGGGTCCGATCCGCGTGCCGCTTAAAGGCGATTACAGGGGAGATGCAAACCTTTCCAAAGAGCCATGAAAAGACTTTCTACTCCCAAGGAGACAAGAGATATTAAGCCGCAATGACGTCCGACGCGCGCATTTTCTCCGACGCGCAACACATTTAAAAAAAATCATAGCGTGAAAACCGTGGGTTCGATCCGCGTGCCGCTCGAAGGCGATTACAGGGGAGATGCAGCCCTTTCCAAAGAGCCATGAACAGACCTTCTACTCCCAATGAGACAAGAGATATCAAGCCGCAAATACGTCCGGCGCGCGTCTATTCTCCGCCGCGCAACACATTTAAAAAAAATCGTAGCGTGAAAACCGTGGGTTCGATCCGCGTGCCACTTAAAGGCGATTACAGGGGAGATGCAGCCCTTTCCAAAGAGCCATGAAAAGACTTTCTACTCCCAAGGAGACAAGAGATATTAAGCCGCAATGACGTCCGACGCGCGCATTTTCTCCGACGCGCAACACATTTAAAAAAATCATAGCGTGAAAACCGTGGGTTCGATCCGCGTGCCGCTCGAAGGCGATTACAGGGGAGATGCAGCCCTTTCCAAAGAGCCATGAACAGACTTTCTACTCCCAATGAGACAAGAGATATCAAGCCGCAAATACGTCCGGCGCGCGTCTATTCTCCGCCGCGCAACACATTTAAAAAAAATCGTAGCGTGAAAACCGTGGGTTCGATCCGCGTGCCGCTTAAACGCGATTACAGGGGAGATGCAGCCCTTTCCAAAGAGCCATGAAAAGACTTTCTACTCCCAAGGAGACAAGAGATATTAAGCCGAAATGACGTCCGACGCGCGCATTTCCTCCGCCGCGCACCACATTTAAAAAAATCATAGCGTTAAAACCGTGGGTTCGATCCGCGTGCCGCTCGAAGGCGATTACAGGGGAGATGCAGCCCTTTCCAAAGAGGCATGAACAGACTTCCTACTCCCAAGGAGCCCAAAGATATTAAGCCGCAAATACGTCCTACGCGCGTCTTTTCTACGCCGCGCACCACATTTAAAAAATCGTATCGGAAGAACGGTGGGTCCAATCCGCGTGCCGCTTAAAGGCGATTACAAGGGAGATGCAAACCTTTCCAAAGAGCCATGAAAAGACTTTCTACTCCCAAGGAGACAATAGATATTAAGCCGAAATGACGTCCGACGCGCGCATTTTCTCCGCCGCGCACCACATTTAAAAAAATCATAGCGTGAAAACCGTGGGTTCGATCCGCGTGCCGCTCGAAGGCGATTACAGGGGAGATGCAGCCCTTTCCAAAGAGGCATGAACAGACTTCCTACTCCCAAGGAGCCCAAAGATATTAAGCCGCAAATACGTCCTACGCGCGTCTTTTCTACGACGCGCACCACATTTAAAAAATCGTATCGGAAGAACGGTGGGTCCAATCCGCGTGCCGCTTAAAGGCGATTACAAGGGAGATGCAAACCTTTCCAAAGAGCCATGAAAAGACTTTCTACTCCCAAGGAGACAATAGATATTAAGCCGAAATGACGTCCGACGCGCGCATTTCCTCCGCCGCGCACCACATTTAAAAAAATCATAGCGTGAAAACCGTGGGTTCGATCCGCGTGCCGCTCGAAGGCGATTACAGGGGAGATGCAGCCCTTTCCAAAGAGCCATGAACAGACTTTCTACACCCAATGAGACAAGAGATATCAAGCCGCAAATACGTCCGGCGCGCGTCTATTCTCCGCCGCGCAACACATTTAAAAAAAATCGTAGCGTGAAAACCGTGGGTTCGATCCGCGTGCCGCTTAAAGGCGATTACAGGGGAGATGCAGCCCTTTCCAAAGAGCCATGAAAAGACTTTCTACTCCCAAGGAGACAAGAGATATTAAGCCGAAATGACGTCCGACGCGCGCATTTCCTCCGCCGCGCACCATATTTAAAAAAATCATAGCGTGAAAACCGTGGGTTCGATCCGCGTGCCGCTCGAAGGCGATTACAGGGGAGATGCAGCCCTTTCCAAAGAGGCATGAACAGACTTCCTACTCCCAAGGAGACAATAGATATTAAGCCGAAATGACGTCCGACGCGCGCATTTTCTCCGCCGCGCACCACATTTAAAAAAAATCATAGCGTGAAAACCGTGGGTTCGATCCGCGTGACGCTCGAAGGCGATTACAGGGGAGATGCAGCCCTTTCCAAAGAGCCATGAACAGACCTTCTACTCCCAATGAGACAAGAGATATCAAGCCGCAAATACGTCCGGCGCGCGTCTATTTTCCGCCGCGCAACACATTTAAAAAAAATCGTAGCGTGAAAACCGTGGGTTCGATCCGCGTGCCGCTTAAAGGCGATTACAGGGGAGATGCAGCCCTTTGCAAAGAGCCATGAAAAGACTTTCTACTCCCAAGGAGACAAGAGATATTAAGCCGAAATGACGTCCGACGCGCGCATTTCCTCCGCCGCGCACCACATTTAAAAAAATCATAGCGTGAAAACCGTGGGTTCGATCCGCGTGCCGCTCGAAGGCGATTACAGAGGAGATGCAACCCTTTCCAAAGAGGCATGAACAGACTTCCTACTCCCAAGGAGCCCAAAGATATTAAGCCGCAAATACGTCCTACGCGCGTCTTTTCTACGCCGCGCACCACATTTAAAAAATCGTATCGGAAGAACGGTGGGTCCAATCCGCGTGCCGCTTAAAGGCGATTACAAGGGAGATGCAAACCTTTCCAAAGAGCCATGAAAAGACTTTCTACTCCCAAGGAGACAATAGATATTAAGCCGAAATGACGTCCGACGCGCGCATTTTCTCCGCCGCGCACCACATTTAAAAAAATCATAGCGTGAAAACCGTGGGTTCGATCCGCGTGCCGCTCGAAGGCGATTACAGCGGAGATGCAGCCCTTTCCAAAGAGCCATGAAAAGACTTTCTACTCCCAAGGAGACAAGAGATATTAAGCCGAAATGACGTCCGACGCGCGCATTTCCTCCGCCGCGCACCACATTTAAAAAAATTATAGCGTGAAAACCGTGGGTTCGATCCGCGTGCCGCTCGAAGGCGATTACAGGGGAGATGCATCCCTTTCAAAAGAGCCATGAACAGACTTTCTACTCCCAAGGAGACCAGAAATATTAACATATAAAGCGTTACGCTCCAGTCGGATGAACGAGAAACGCTTGTACAATTGCAACGAATTGGAGGAGAAAGTTTAAACAAACGCGCTGACTTTGAACGCTCACATCTAGGCCGGGCCAACTCCAAATGGCGTGCAACTCGGTGTGCATCACCTCCATGACTGTCCCTAACGAACGCCACCTGCCACGCTTTCGGCCTATCCCTGGCGGCATTAAAAAATCGTAGCGTGATAACGATGGTTCCGATGCGCGTGCCGCTCGAAGGCGATTACAGGGGAGATACAGCCCTTTCCAAAGAGCCATGAACAGACTTTCTACTCCCAAGGAGACAAGAGATATTACGCGCATTTTCTCCGACGCGCACCACGTTTAAAAAATCCTAGCGTGAAAACCGTGGGTTCGATCCGCGTGCCGCTCGAAGGCGATTACAGGGGAGATGCAGCCCTTTCCAAAGAGGCATGAACAGACTTCCTACTCCCAAAGAGCCCAAAGATATTAAACCGCAAATACGTCCTACGCGCGTCTTTTCTACGCCGCGCACCACATTTAAAAAATCGTAGCGTAAGAACGGTGGGTCCGATCCGCGTGCCGCTTAAAGTCGATTACAGGGGAGATGCAAACCTTTCCAAAGAGCCATGAACAGACTTTCTACTCCCAATGAGACAAGAGATATCAAGCCGCAAATACGTCCGGCGCGCGTCTATTCTCCGCCGCGCAACACATTTAAAAAAAATCGTAGCGTGAAAACCGTGGGTTCGATCCGCGTGCCGCTTAAAGGCGATTACAGGGGAGATGCAAACCTTTCCAAAGAGCCATGAAAAGACTTTCTACTCCCAAGGAGACAAGAGATATTAAGCCGAAATGACGTCCGACGCGCGCATTTCCTCCGCCGCGCACCACATTTAAAAAAATCATAGCGTGAAAACCGTGGGTTCGATCCGCGTGCCGCTCGAAGGCGATTACAGGGGAGATGCAGCCCTTTCCAAAGAGGCATGAACAGACTTCCTACTCCCAAGGAGCCCAAATATATTAAGCCGCAAATACGTCCTACGCGCGTCTTTTCTACGCCGCGCACCACATTTAAAAAATCGTATCGGAAGAACGGTGGGTCCAATCCGCGTGCCGCTTAAAGGCGATTACAAGGGAGATGCAAACCTTTCCAAAGAGCCATGAAAAGACTTTCTATTCCCAAGGAGACAAGAGATATTAAGCCGCAAATACGTCCGGCGCGCGTCTTTTCTCCGCCGCGCAACACATTTAAAAAAAATCGTAGCGTGAAAAACGTGGGTTCGATCCGCGTGCCGCTCGAAGGCGATTACAGGGGAGATGCATCCCTTTCCAAAGAGCCATGAACAGACTTTCTACTCCCAAGGAGACCAGAGATATTAACAGATAAAGCGTTACGCTCCAGTCGGATGAGCGAGAAACGCTTGTACAATTGCAACGAATTGGAGGAGAAAGTTTAAACAAACGCGCTGACTTTGAAGGCTCACATCTAGGCCGGGCCAGGTCCAAATGGCCTGCAACTCGGTCCGCATCACGTCCATGACTTTTCCTAACGAACGCCACCTGCCAAGCTTTCGGCCCGTCCCTGGCGGCATTAAAAAATCGAAGCGTGATAACGATGGTTCCGATCCGCGTGCCGCTCGAAGGCGATTACAGGGGAGATGCAGCCCTTTCCAAAGAGCCATGAACAGACTTTCTACTCCCAAGGAGCCCAAAGATATTAAGCCGCAAATATGTCCTACGCGCGTCTTTTCTACGCCGCGCACCACATTTAAAAAATCGTAGCGTAAGAACGGTGGGTCCGATCCGCGTGCCGCTTATAGGCGATTACAGGGGAGATGCAACCCTTTCCAAAGAGCCATGAAAAGATTTTCTACTCCCAAGGAGACAAGAGATTTAAGCCGAAATGACGTCCGACGCGCGCATTTCCTCCGCCGCGCACCACATTTAAAAAATCTTAGCGTGAGAACGGTGGGTCCGATCAGCGTGCCGCTTAAAGGCGATTACACGGGAGATGCAGCCCTTTCCAAAGAGCCATGAAAAGACTTTCTACTCCCAAGGAGACAAGAGATATTAAGCCGAAATGACGTCCGACGCGCGCATTTTCTCCGCCGCGCACCACATTTAAAAAAATCATAGCGTGAAAACCGTGGGTTCGATCCGCGTGCCGCTCGAAGGCGATTACAGGGGAGATGCAGCCCTTTCCAAAGATCCATGAACAGACTTCCTACTCCCAAGGAGACAAGAGATATTAACATATAAAGCGTTACGCTCCAGTCGGATGAACGAGAAACGCTTGAGCAGTTGCAACGAATTGGAGGAAAAAGTTTAAACAAACGCGCTGACTTTGAACGCTCACATCTAGGTCTGGCCAAGTCCAAATGGCGTGCAACTCGGTGCGCATCACCTCCATGACTGTCCCTAACGAACGCCACCTGCCACGCTTTCGGCCCGTCCCTGGCGGCTTTAAAAAATCGTAGCGTGATAACTGTGGGTCCAATCCGCTTGAAGCTCGAAGGCGATTAGAGGGGAGATGCAGCCCTTTCCAAAGAGCCATGAACAGACTTCCTACTCCCAAGGAGACAAGAGATATTAAGCCACAAATACGTCCGGACCGCGTCTTTTCTCCGCAGCTCACCACATTTAAAAAAATCGTAGCGTAAAAACCGTGGGTTCGATATAGTATACATACAGAGTATATAGTTTGACCAAAAGATCGTGCTGATCTTTGATCTCCTGGTTCTTCATCTCCAGCGCCACTTTCAGACTCATAATGTCCTCCTCTATGGGCTGGTATAACACAGACACGAATCATCACTACAGCCAGTACAACGGAAAGGTGGGAATGTGTACTGAATGTGTACTGACGTTATAAGTGAGAGGTGGTGGTACTGGTGGATGTGTACTGACACTATAAGGGATCTCTACCTGCAGTGACAGTTTGAGCTTCTCAAGTTCTTCCTCCAGAGATTTCTTCTCCTGTTCACAGGCCATTTTCATATCTGCCAGAGCAAGTATCATTACTGCTGGATATAACACAGATTGTATATACTACATAATTACTGCTGAATATATAAAATATAATATATATAGTACTATACATATATTAGTGTCACTTTTATTGGAGCCTAAAGGCTAACATTCATTATTAGTTATGTTAGTATTATTGCATTTCCATAGTACTTACTCTTGATGGACCTGTTATGCTCCTCCTCCTCCTGCTGTTTCTGCAGGAGCTCTGTCTCCTCCTGCTGCTTGTGTTTCAGCATCTCCTGAAGAACCTGCAGCTCCTTCTGCTTCTGCAACCTCAACTCCTTCGGCTGCTCCAACAAACTGTTCTCCAACTCCTCCTTCTCACACCGCAAACACTCCAATCGGGCCACAGGCCCCACTAGTGACACAGAACCACACACACACACACACACAAAGAGAGAGATAAACATCTATAAATGTATAAGAATTTGTGGATAAAATTATTATGAGATTATTTATAATCAAACGACTACACTACACAACCACATCTTCCTTTTATTTACATATTATACAGATATTTAGAGATATTTACATTTTATTTACCCGCGTGCGTCTCTCTTCTCCAAGGTAGCGGAGAGATATGAAAGGATAAAAGGGGAAAAGAATAAAATGCACGTCGGTTTTAAATTCGCAGGCTACCTGCGCTGAAGGCGTGGAAAACGAGCACGTGACGGAAAGGCTTCCGTACCCGATGGGTCCAAATCACATGCCCAGCAAAGTAGCCTTAAACCTGGACACACAATGGAGAGCATTTGACCCTTTAAAATCATACTACAACCAGACTTCCAGGCCCAAGAGGTAACACAGCCATGCCCAGCAAAGTAGCTCTGGGCCTGGGCACACTTCACGCAGTTTGACCGTTTAAATAAAACTAGAAACAGACTTCCTGGCCCAAGAGGTCACAGTCATACCCAGCAAAGTACGTTTAAACCTGGAAACAAATCAGATCCTTTCTGTCATTCAAAGGAATGGGCCTGCAACTCACAACCACATCCCCAGTGAAGCGCACCGTCACCCAGCCACACTACCCCACCTTGCCCGTCCTGGAACAACCACACCTCCAGGGCACCACATGCCAATCTCTCATGCCCAGCAAACTGCAACCTCACGCCACACACTTTCTCCCCTTGTACCGTCCAAGGACGAACTCCTCCACAAACCTGGTGTTCACGCGCACACACGCAATTACAACGAATTGGTGGAGAACTTTGAAACAAACGTGCTGACTTTGAATACTCACATCTAGGCTGGGCCAGGTCCAAATGGCCTGCAGCCCGGTGCGCATTAACTGCTTGACTGTCCGTCACGAACGCCACCTGCCAAGCGTTCGTTCCGTCCCTGGCGGATTTAAAAAAAATCGTAGCGTGAGAACGATGGGTCCGATCCGCGTGCCGCTTAAAGGCGATTACAGGGGAGATGCAACCCTTTCCAAAGAACCATGAACAGACTTCCTACTCCCAAGGAGCCCAAAGATATTAAGCCGCAAATACGTCCTACGCGCGTCTTTTCTACGCCGCGCACCACATTTAAAAAATCGTATCGGAAGAACGGTGGGTCCAATCCGCGTGCCGCTTAAAGGCGATTACAAGGGAGATGCAAACCTTTCCAAAGAGCCATGAAAAGACTTTCTACTCCCAAGGAGACAATAGATATTAAGCCGCAATGATGTCCGACGCGCGCATTTTCTCCGGCGCGCACCACATTTAAAAAATCTTAGCGTGAGAACGGTGGGTCCGATCCGCGTGCCGCTTAAAGGCGATTACAGGGGAAATGCAGCCCTTTCCAAAGAGCCATGAAAAGACTTTCTACTCCCAAGGAGACAAGAGATATTAAGCCGAAATGACGTCCGACGCGCGCATTTTCTCAGCCGCGCACCACATTTTAAAAAATCATAGCGTGAAAACCGTGGGTTCGATCCACGTGCCGCTCGAAGGCGATTACAGGGGAGATGTATCCCTTTCAAAAGAGCCATGAACAGACTTTCTACTCCCAAGGAGACCAGAAATATTAACATATAAAGCGTTACGCTCCAGTCGGATGAGCGAGAAACGCTTGTACAATTGCAACGAATTGGAGGAGAAAGTTTAAACACACGCGCTGAATTTGAACGCTCACATCTAGGCCGGGCCAGGTCCAAATGGCCTGCAACTCGGTGCGCATCTACCTCCATGACTGTCCCTAACGAACGCCACCTGCCATGCTTTCGGCCCGTCCCTAGAGGCATTAAAAAATCGTAGCGTGATAACGATGGTTCCGATCCGCGTGCCGCTCGAAGGCGATTACAGGGGAGATGCAGCCCTTTCCAAAGAGGCAGGAACAGACTTCCTACTCCCAAGGAGCCCAAAGATATTAAGCCGCAAATACGTCCTACGCGCGTCTTTTCTACGCCGCGCACCACATTTAAAAAATCGTATCGGAAGAACGGTGGGTCCAATCCGCGTGCCGCTTAAAGGCGATTACAAGGGAGATGCAAACCTTTCCAAAGAGCCATGAAAAGACTTTCTACTCCCAAGGAGACAATAGATATTAAGCCGAAATGACGTCCGACGCGCGCATTTTCTCCGCCGCGCACCACATTTAAAAAAATCATAGCGTGAAAACCGTGGGTTCGATCCGCGTGCCGCTCGAAGGCGATTACAGGGGAGATGCAGCCCTTTCCAAAGAGGCATGAACAGACTTCCTACTCCCAAGGAGCCCAAAGATATTAAGCCGCAAATACGTCCTACGCGCGTCTTTTCTACGACGCGCACCACATTTAAAAAATCGTATCGGAAGAACGGTGGGTCCAATCCGCGTGCCGCTTAAAGGCGATTACAAGGGAGATGCAAACCTTTCCAAAGAGCCATGAAAAGACTTTCTACTCCCAAGGAGACAATAGATATTAAGCCGAAATGACGTCCGACGCGCGCATTTCCTCCGCCGCGCACCACATTTAAAAAAATCATAGCGTGAAAACCGTGGGTTCGATCCGCGTGCCGCTCGAAGGCGATTACAGGGGAGATGCAGCCCTTTCCAAAGAGCCATGAACAGACTTTCTACACCCAATGAGACAAGAGATATCAAGCCGCAAATACGTCCGGCGCGCGTCTATTCTCCGCCGCGCAACACATTTAAAAAAAATCGTAGCGTGAAAACCGTGGGTTCGATCCGCGTGCCGCTTAAAGGCGATTACAGGGGAGATGCAGCCCTTTCCAAAGAGCCATGAAAAGACTTTCTACTCCCAAGGAGACAAGAGATATTAAGCCGAAATGACGTCCGACGCGCGCATTTCCTCCGCCGCGCACCATATTTAAAAAAATCATAGCGTGAAAACCGTGGGTTCGATCCGCGTGCCGCTCGAAGGCGATTACAGGGGAGATGCAGCCCTTTCCAAAGAGGCATGAACAGACTTCCTACTCCCAAGGAGACAATAGATATTAAGCCGAAATGACGTCCGACGCGCGCATTTTCTCCTCCGCGCACCACATTTAAAAAAAATCATAGCGTGAAAACCGTGGGTTCGATCCGCGTGACGCTCGAAGGCGATTACAGGGGAGATGCAACCCTTTCCAAAGAGGCATGAACAGACTTCCTACTCCCAAGGAGCCCAAAGATATTAAGCCGCAAATACGTCCTACGCGCGTCTTTTCTACGCCGCGCACCACATTTAAAAAATCGTATCGGAAGAACGGTGGGTCCAATCCGCGTGCCGCTTAAAGGCGATTACAAGGGAGATGCAAACCTTTCCAAAGAGCCATGAAAAGACTTTCTACTCCCAAGGAGACAATAGATATTAAGCCGAAATGACGTCCGACGCGCGCATTTTCTCCGCCGCGCACCACATTTAAAAAAATCATAGCGTGAAAACCGTGGGTTCGATCCGCGTGCCGCTCGAAGGCGATTACAGCGGAGATGCAGCCCTTTCCAAAGAGCCATGAAAAGACTTTCTACTCCCAAGGAGACAAGAGATATTAAGCCGAAATGACGTCCGACGCGCGCATTTCCTCCGCCGCGCACCACATTTAAAAAAATTATAGCGTGAAAACCGTGGGTTCGATCCGCGTGCCGCTCGAAGGCGATTACAGGGGAGATGCATCCCTTTCAAAAGAGCCATGAACAGACTTTCTACTCCCAAGGAGACCAGAAATATTAACATATAAAGCGTTACGCTCCAGTCGGATGAACGAGAAACGCTTGTACAATTGCAACGAATTGGAGGAGAAAGTTTAAACAAACGCGCTGACTTTGAACGCTCACATCTAGGCCGGGCCAACTCCAAATGGCGTGCAACTCGGTGTGCATCACCTCCATGACTGTCCCTAACGAACGCCACCTGCCACGCTTTCGGCCTATCCCTGGCGGCATTAAAAAATCGTAGCGTGATAACGATGGTTCCGATGCGCGTGCCGCTCGAAGGCGATTACAGGGGAGATACAGCCCTTTCCAAAGAGCCATGAACAGACTTTCTACTCCCAAGGAGACAAGAGATATTACGCGCATTTTCTCCGACGCGCACCACGTTTAAAAAATCCTAGCGTGAAAACCGTGGGTTCGATCCGCGTGCCGCTCGAAGGCGATTACAGGGGAGATGCAGCCCTTTCCAAAGAGGCATGAACAGACTTCCTACTCCCAAAGAGCCCAAAGATATTAAACCGCAAATACGTCCTACGCGCGTCTTTTCTACGCCGCGCACCACATTTAAAAAATCGTAGCGTAAGAACGGTGGGTCCGATCCGCGTGCCGCTTAAAGTCGATTACAGGGGAGATGCAAACCTTTCCAAAGAGCCATGAACAGACTTTCTACTCCCAATGAGACAAGAGATATCAAGCCGCAAATACGTCCGGCGCGCGTCTATTCTCCGCCGCGCAACACATTTAAAAAAAATCGTAGCGTGAAACCGTGGGTTCGATCCGCGTGCCGCTTAAAGGCGATTACAGGGGAGATGCAAACCTTTCCAAAGAGCCATGAAAAGACTTTCTACTCCCAAGGAGACAAGAGATATTAAGCCGAAATGACGTCCGACGCGCGCATTTCCTCCGCCGCGCACCACATTTAAAAAAATCATAGCGTGAAAACCGTGGGTTCGATCCGCGTGCCGCTCGAAGGCGATTACAGGGGAGATGCAGCCCTTTCCAAAGAGGCATGAACAGACTTCCTACTCCCAAGGAGCCCAAATATATTAAGCCGCAAATACGTCCTACGCGCGTCTTTTCTACGCCGCGCACCACATTTAAAAAATCGTATCGGAAGAACGGTGGGTCCAATCCGCGTGCCGCTTAAAGGCGATTACAAGGGAGATGCAAACCTTTCCAAAGAGCCATGAAAAGACTTTCTATTCCCAAGGAGACAAGAGATATTAAGCCGCAAATACGTCCGGCGCGCGTCTTTTCTCCGCCGCGCAACACATTTAAAAAAAATCGTAGCGTGAAAAACGTGGGTTCGATCCGCGTGCCGCTCGAAGGCGATTACAGGGGAGATGCATCCCTTTCCAAAGAGCCATGAACAGACTTTCTACTCCCAAGGAGACCAGAGATATTAACAGATAAAGCGTTACGCTCCAGTCGGATGAGCGAGAAACGCTTGTACAATTGCAACGAATTGGAGGAGAAAGTTTAAACAAACGCGCTGACTTTGAAGGCTCACATCTAGGCCGGGCCAGGTCCAAATGGCCTGCAACTCGGTCCGCATCACGTCCATGACTTTTCCTAACGAACGCCACCTGCCAAGCTTTCGGCCCGTCCCTGGCGGCATTAAAAAATCGAAGCGTGATAACGATGGTTCCGATCCGCGTGCCGCTCGAAGGCGATTACAGGGGAGATGCAGCCCTTTCCAAAGAGCCATGAACAGACTTTCTACTCCCAAGGAGCCCAAAGATATTAAGCCGCAAATATGTCCTACGCGCGTCTTTTCTACGCCGCGCACCACATTTAAAAAATCGTAGCGTAAGAACGGTGGGTCCGATCCGCGTGCCGCTTATAGGCGATTACAGGGGAGATGCAACCCTTTCCAAAGAGCCATGAAAAGATTTTCTACTCCCAAGGAGACAAGAGATTTAAGCCGAAATGACGTCCGACGCGCGCATTTCCTCCGCCGCGCACCACATTTAAAAAATCTTAGCGTGAGAACGGTGGGTCCGATCAGCGTGCCGCTTAAAGGCGATTACACGGGAGATGCAGCCCTTTCCAAAGAGCCATGAAAAGACTTTCTACTCCCAAGGAGACAAGAGATATTAAGCCGAAATGACGTCCGACGCGCGCATTTTCTCCGCCGCGCACCACATTTAAAAAAATCATAGCGTGAAAACCGTGGGTTCGATCCGCGTGCCGCTCGAAGGCGATTACAGGGGAGATGCAGCCCTTTCCAAAGATCCATGAACAGACTTCCTACTCCCAAGGAGACAAGAGATATTAACATATAAAGCGTTACGCTCCAGTCGGATGAACGAGAAACGCTTGAGCAGTTGCAACGAATTGGAGGAAAAAGTTTAAACAAACGCGCTGACTTTGAACGCTCACATCTAGGTCTGGCCAAGTCCAAATGGCGTGCAACTCGGTGCGCATCACCTCCATGACTGTCCCTAACGAACGCCACCTGCCACGCTTTCGGCCCGTCCCTGGCGGCTTTAAAAAATCGTAGCGTGATAACTGTGGGTCCAATCCGCTTGAAGCTCGAAGGCGATTAGAGGGGAGATGCAGCCCTTTCCAAAGAGCCATGAACAGACTTCCTACTCCCAAGGAGACAAGAGATATTAAGCCACAAATACGTCCGGACCGCGTCTTTTCTCCGCAGCTCACCACATTTAAAAAAATCGTAGCGTAAAAACCGTGGGTTCGATATAGTATACATACAGAGTATATAGTTTGACCAAAAGATCGTGCTGATCTTTGATCTCCTGGTTCTTCATCTCCAGCGCCACTTTCAGACTCATAATGTCCTCCTCTATGGGCTGGTATAACACAGACACGAATCATCACTACAGCCAGTACAACGGAAAGGTGGGAATGTGTACTGAATGTGTACTGACGTTATAAGTGAGAGGTGGTGGTACTGGTGGATGTGTACTGACACTATAAGGGATCTCTACCTGCAGTGACAGTTTGAGCTTCTCAAGTTCTTCCTCCAGAGATTTCTTCTCCTGTTCACAGGCCATTTTCATATCTGCCAGAGCAAGTATCATTACTGCTGGATATAACACAGATTGTATATACTACATAATTACTGCTGAATATATAAAATATAATATATATAGTACTATACATATATTAGTGTCACTTTTATTGGAGCCTAAAGGCTAACATTCATTATTAGTTATGTTAGTATTATTGCATTTCCATAGTACTTACTCTTGATGGACCTGTTATGCTCCTCCTCCTCCTGCTGTTTCTGCAGGAGCTCTGTCTCCTCCTGCTGCTTGTGTTTCAGCATCTCCTGAAGAACCTGCAGCTCCTTCTGCTTCTGCAACCTCAACTCCTTCGGCTGCTCCAACAAACTGTTCTCCAACTCCTCCTTCTCACACCGCAAACACTCCAATCGGGCCACAGGCCCCACTAGTGACACAGAACCACACACACACACACACACAAAGAGAGAGATAAACATGTATAAATGTATAAGAATTTGTGGATAAAATTATTATGAGATTATTTATAATCAAACGACTACACTACACAACCACATCTTCCTTTTATTTACATATTATACAGATATTTAGAGATATTTACATTTTATTTACCCGCGTGCGTCTCTCTTCTCCAAGGTAGCGGAGAGATATGAAAGGATAAAAGGGGAAAAGAATAAAATGCACGTCGGTTTTAAATTCGCAGGCTACCTGCGCTGAAGGCGTGGAAAACGAGCACGTGACGGAAAGGCTTCCGTACCCGATGGGTCCAAATCACATGCCCAGCAAAGTAGCCTTAAACCTGGACACACAATGGAGAGCATTTGACCCTTTAAAATCATACTACAACCAGACTTCCAGGCCCAAGAGGTAACACAGCCATGCCCAGCAAAGTAGCTCTGGGCCTGGGCACACTTCACGCAGTTTGACCGTTTAAATAAAACTAGAAACAGACTTCCTGGCCCAAGAGGTCACAGTCATACCCAGCAAAGTACGTTTAAACCTGGAAACAAATCAGATCCTTTCTGTCATTCAAAGGAATGGGCCTGCAACTCACAACCAC
Source organism: Electrophorus electricus (assembly GCF_041902795.1). Taxonomy (NCBI): domain Eukaryota; kingdom Metazoa; phylum Chordata; class Actinopteri; order Gymnotiformes; family Gymnotidae; genus Electrophorus; species Electrophorus electricus. Next base: position 36,607,912 of record NC_137501.1, on the reverse strand, counting down.
ATCCCCAGTGAAGCGCACCGTCACCCAGCCACACTACCCCACCTTGCCCGTCCTGGAACAACCACACCTCCAGGGCACCACATGCCAATCTCTCATGCCCAGCAAACTGCAACCTCACGCCACACACTTTCTCCCCTTGTACCGTCCAAGGACGAACTCCTCCACAAACCTGGTGTTCACGCGCACACACGCAATTACAACGAATTGGTGGAGAACTTTGAAACAAACGTGCTGACTTTGAATACTCACATCTAGGCTGGGCCAGGTCCAAATGGCCTGCAGCCCGGTGCGCATTAACTGCTTGACTGTCCGTCACGAACGCCACCTGCCAAGCGTTCGTTCCGTCCCTGGCGGATTTAAAAAAAATCGTAGCGTGAGAACGATGGGTCCGATCCGCGTGCCGCTTAAAGGCGATTACAGGGGAGATGCAACCCTTTCCAAAGAACCATGAACAGACTTCCTACTCCCAAGGAGCCCAAAGATATTAAGCCGCAAATACGTCCTACGCGCGTCTTTTCTACGCCGCGCACCACATTTAAAAAATCGTATCGGAAGAACGGTGGGTCCAATCCGCGTGCCGCTTAAAGGCGATTACAAGGGAGATGCAAACCTTTCCAAAGAGCCATGAAAAGACTTTCTACTCCCAAGGAGACAATAGATATTAAGCCGCAATGATGTCCGACGCGCGCATTTTCTCCGGCGCGCACCACATTTAAAAAATCTTAGCGTGAGAACGGTGGGTCCGATCCGCGTGCCGCTTAAAGGCGATTACAGGGGAAATGCAGCCCTTTCCAAAGAGCCATGAAAAGACTTTCTACTCCCAAGGAGACAAGAGATATTAAGCCGAAATGACGTCCGACGCGCGCATTTTCTCCGCCGCGCACCACATTTTAAAAAATCATAGCGTGAAAACCGTGGGTTCGATCCGCGTGCCGCTCGAAGGCGATTACAGGGGAGATGTATCCCTTTCAAAAGAGCCATGAACAGACTTTCTACTCCCAAGGAGACCAGAAATATTAACATATAAAGCGTTACGCTCCAGTCGGATGAGCGAGAAACGCTTGTACAATTGCAACGAATTGGAGGAGAAAGTTTAAACACACGCGCTGAATTTGAACGCTCACATCTAGGCCGGGCCAGGTCCAAATGGCCTGCAACTCGGTGCGCATCTACCTCCATGACTGTCCCTAACGAACGCCACCTGCCATGCTTTCGGCCCGTCCCTAGAGGCATTAAAAAATCGTAGCGTGATAACGATGGTTCCGATCCGCGTGCCGCTCGAAGGCGATTACAGGGGAGATGCAGCCCTTTCCTAAGAGCCATGAACAGACTTTCTATTCCCAAGGAGACAAGAGATATTAAGCCGCAATGACGTCCGACGCGCACATTTTCTCCGCCGCGCAGCACATTTAAAAAAATCATAGCGTGAAAACCGTGGGTTCGATCCGCGTGCCGCTCGAAGGCGATTACAGGGGAGATGCAGCCCTTTCCAAAGAGCCATGAACAGACTTCCTACTCCCAAGGAGCCCAAAGATATTAAGCCGCAAATACGTCCTACGCGCGTCTTTTCTACGCCGCGCACCACATTTAAAAAATCGTATCGTAAGAACGGTGGGTCCGATCCGCGTGCCGCTTAAAGGCGATTACAGGGGAGATGCAGCCCTTTCCAAAGAGCCATGAATAGACTTTCTACTCCCAAGGAGCCCAAAGATATTAAGCCGCAAATACGTCCTACGCGCGTCTTTTCTACGCCGCGCACCACATTTAAAAAATCGTATCGTAAGAACGGTGGGTCCGATCCGCGTGCCACTTAAAGGCGATTACAGGAGAGATGCAGCCCTTTCCAAAGAGCCATGAATAGACTTTCTACTCCCAAGGAGACCAGAGATATTAACAGATAAAGCATTACGCTCCAGTCGGATGAGCGAGAAACGCTTGTACAATTGCAACGAATTGGAGGAGAAAGTTTAAACAAACGCGCTGACTTTGAACGCTCACATCTAGGCCGGGCCAGGTCCAAATGGCCTGCAACTCGGTGCGCATCACCTCCATGACGGTCCCTAACGAACGCCACCTGCCACGCTTTCGGCCCGTCCCTGTCGGCATTAAAAAATCGTAGCGTGATAACGATGGTTCCGATCCGCGTGCCGCGCGAAGGCGATTACAGGGGAGATGCAGCCCTTTCCAAAGAGCCATGAACAGACTTCTACTCCCAAGGAGCCCAAAGATATTAAGCCGCAATGATGTCCGACGCGCGCATTTATTGCGCCGCGCACCACATTTAAAAAATCCTAGCGTGAGAACGGTGGGTCCGATCCGCGTGCCGCTTAAAGGCGATTACAGGGGAGATGCAGCCCTTTCCAAAGAGCCATGAACAGACTTTCTACTCCCAAGGAGACAAGAGATATTAAGCCGCAATGACGTCCGACGCGCGCATTTTCTCCGCCGCGCACCACATTTAAAAAAATCATAGCGTGAAAACCGTGGGTTCGATCCGCGTGCCGCTCCAAGGCGATTACAGGGGAGATGCATCCCTTTCAAAGGAGCCATGAACAGACTTTCTACTCCCAAGGAGACAAGAGATATTAAGCCACAATGACGTCCGACGCGCGCATTTTCTCCGACACGCACCACGTTTAAAAAATCGTAGCGTGAGAACGGTGGGTCCGATCCGCGTGCCGCTTAAAGGCGATTACAGGGGAGATGCATCCCTTTCCAAAGAGCCATGAACAGACTTTCTACTCCCAAGGAGACCAGAGATATTAACAGATAAAGCGTTACGCTCCAGGCGGATGAGCGAGAAACGCTTGTACAATTGCAACGAATTGGAGGAGAAAGTTTAAACAAACGCGCTGACTTTGAACGCTCACATCTAGGCCGGGCCAGGTCCAAATGGCCTGCAACTCTGCGCGCATCACCTCCATGACTGTCCCTAACGAACGCCACCTGCCACGCTTTCGGCCCGTCCCTGGCGGCATTAAAAAATCGAAGCGTGATAACGATGGTTCCGATCCGCGTGCCGCTCGAAGGCGATTACAGGGGAGATGCAGCCCTTTCCAAAGAGCCATGAACAGACTTTCTACTCCCAAGGAGCCCAAAGATATTAAGCCGCAAATATGTCCTACGCGCGTCTTTTCTACGCCGCGCACCACATTTAAAAAATCGTAGCGTAAGAACGGTGGGTCCGATCCGCGTGCCGCTTATAGGCGATTACAGGGGAGATGCAACCCTTTCCAAAGAGCCATGAAAAGATTTTCTACTCCCAAGGAGACAAGAGATTTAAGCCGAAATGACGTCCAACGCGCGCATTTTCTCCGCCGCGCACCACATTTAAAAAAATCATAGCGTGAAAACCGTGGGTTCGATCCGCGTGCCGCTCGATGGCGATTACAGGGGAGATGCAGCCCTTTCCAAAGAGCCATGAACAGACTTCCTACTCCCAAGGAGACAAGAGATATCAAGCCGCAATGATGTCCGACACGCGCATTTTCTCCGCCGCGCACCACATTTAAAAAATCTTAGCGTGAGAACGGTGGGTCCGATCCGCGTGCCGCTTAAAGGCGATTACAGGGGAGATGCAGCCCTTTCCAAAGAGCCATGAAAAGACTTTCTACTCCCAAGGAGACAAGAGATATTAAGCCGAAATGACGTCCGACGCGCGCATTTTCTCCGCCGCGCACCACATTTAAAAAAATCATAGCGTGAAAACCGTGGGTTCGATCCGCGTGCCGCTCGAAGGCGATTACAGGGGAGATGCAGCCCTTTCCAAAGATCCATGAACAGACTTCCTACTCCCAAGGAGACAAGAGATATTAACATATAAAGCGTTACGCTCCAGTCGGATGAACGAGAAACGCTTGAGCAGTTGCAACGAATTGGAGGAGAAAGTTTAAACAAACGCGCTGACTTTGAACGCTCACATCTAGGTCTGGCCAAGTCCAAATGGCGTGCAACTCGGTGCGCATCACCTCCATGACTGTCCCTAACGAACGCCACCTGCCACGCTTTCGGCCCGTCCCTGGCGGCTTTAAAAAATCGTAGCGTGATAACAGTGGGTCCAATCCGCTTGAAGCTCGAAGGCGATTAGAGGGGAGATGCAGCCCTTTCCAAAGAGCCATGAACAGACTTCCTACTCCCAAGGAGACAAGAGATATTAAGCCACAAACACGTCCGGACCGCGTCTTTTCTCCGCAGCTCACCACATTTAAAAAAATCGTAGCGTGAAAACCGTGGGTTCGATATAGTATACATACAGAGTATATAGTTTGACCAAAAGATCGTGCTGATCTTTGATCTCCTGGTTCTTCATCTCCAGCGCCACTTTCAGACTCATAATGTCCTCCTCTATGGGCTGGTATAACACAGACACGAATCATCACTACAGCCAGTACAATGGAAAGGTGGGAATGTGTACTGAATGTGTACTGACGTTATAAGTGAGAGGTGGTGGTACTGGTGGATGTGTACTGACACTATAAGGGATCTCTACCTGCAGTGACAGTTTGAGCTTCTCAAGTTCTTCCTCCAGAGATTTCTTCTCCTGTTCACAGGCCATTTTCATATCTGCCAGAGCAAGTATCATTACTGCTGGATATAACACAGATTGTATATACTACATAATTACTGCTGAATATATAAAATATAATATATATAGTACTATACATATATTAGTGTCACTTTTATTGGAGCCTAAAGGCTAACATTCATTATTAGTTATGTTAGTATTATTGCATTTCCATAGTACTTACTCTTGATGGACCTGTTATGCTCCTCCTCCTCCTGCTGTTTCTGCAGGAGCTCTGTCTCCTCCTGCTGCTTGTGTTTCAGCATCTCCTGAAGAACCTGCAGCTCCTTCTGCTTCTGCAACCTCAACTCCTTCAGCTGCTCCAAGAAACTGTTATCCAACTCCTCCTTCTCACACCGCAAACACTCCAATCGGGCCACAGGCCCCACTAGTGACACAGAACCACACACACACACACACACACACAAAGAGAGAGATAAACATGTATAAATGTATAAGAATTTGTGGATAAAATTATTATGAGATTATTTATAATCAAACGACTACACTACACAACCACATCTTCCTTTTATTTACATATTATACAGATATTTAGAGATATTTACATTTTATTTACCCGCGTGCGTCTCTCTTCTCCAAGGTAGCGGAGAGATATGAAAGGATAAAAGGGGAAAAGAATAAAATGCACGTCGGTTTTAAATTCGCAGGCTACCTGCGCTGAAGGCGTGGAAAACGAGCACGTGACGGAAAGGCTTCCGTACCCGATGGGTCCAAATCACATGCCCAGCAAAGTAGCCTTAAACCTGGACACACAATGGAGACCATTTGACCCTTTAAATAATACTACAACCAGACACATACAGGTGCGCACATATACACAGATACACATTCTGTTTAAATTTCTTCACATCTGCAGACTAGAGTAAGCTGAGGGTATAGTGTTAAACCAGGAACTACATAAACAGTATATAGTATATATACAGAGGATATAGTGTTAAACCAGGTACTACATACAGAGTATATAGTATACATACAGAGTATATAGTTTGACCAAAAGATCGTGCTGATCTTTGATCTCCTGGTTCTTCATCTCCAGCGCCACTTTCAGACTCATAATGTCCTCCTCTATGGGCTGGTATAACCCACACACACGAATCATCACTACAGCCAGTACAATGGAAAGGTGGGAATGTGTACTGAATGTGTACTGACGTTATAAGTGAAAGGTGGAGGTACTGGTGGATGTGTACTGACACTATAAGGGATCTCTACCTGCAGTGACAGTCTGAGCTTCTCAAGTTCTTCCTCCAGAGATTTCTTCTCCTGTTCACAGGCCATTTTCATATCTGCCAGAGCAAGTATCATTACTGCTGGATATAACATAGATTGTATATACTACATAATTACTACTGAATATATAAAATATAATATATATAGTACTATACATATATTAGTATCACTTTTATTGGAGCCTAAAGGCTAGCATTCATTATTATGTTAGTATTATTGCATTTCCATAGTACTTACTCTTGATGGACCTGTTATGCTCCTCCTCCTCCTGCTGTTTCTGCAGGAGCTCTGTCTCCTCCTGCTGCTTGTGTTTCAGCATCTCCTGAAGAACCTGCAGCTCCTTCTGCTTCTGCAACTTCAACTCCTTCAGCTGCTCCAACAAACTGTTCTCCAACTCCTCCTTCTCACACCGCAAACACTCCAATCGGGCCACAGGCCCCACTAGTGACACAGAACCACACACACACACAGACACACACACACACACACACACACACACACAGAGAGATAAACATGTATAAATGTATAATAATTTGTGGATAAAATTATTATGAGATTATTTATAATCAAACGACTACACTACACAACCACTTCTTCCTTTTATTTACATATTATACAGATATTTACAGATATTTACATTTTATTTACCCGCGTGCGTCTCTCTTCTCCAAGGTAGCGGAGAGATATGAAAGGATAAAAGGGGAAAAGAATAAAATGCACGTCGGTTTTAAATTCGCAGGCTACCTGCGCTGAAGGCGTGGAAAACGAGCACGTGACGGAAAGGCTTCCGTACCCGATGGGTCCAAATCACATGCCCAGCAAAGTAGCCTTAAACCTGGACACACAGTGGAGACCATTTGACCCTTTAAAATCATACTACAAGCAGACTTCCAGGCCCAAGAGGTCACACAGTCATGCCCAGCAAAGTACCTCTGGGCCTGGGCACACTTCACGCAGTTTGACCGTTTAAATAAAACTAGAAACAGACTTCCTGGCCCAAGAGGTCACACAGTCATGCCCAGCAAGGTTGCTTTAAACGTGGGCACGTTATAAGTGAGAGGTGGAGGTACTGGTGGATGTGTACTGACACTATAAGGGATCTCTACCTGCAGTGACAGTCTGAGCTTCTCAAGTTCTTCCTCCAGAGATTTCTTCTCCTGTTCACAGGCCATTTTCATATCTGCCAGAGCAAGTATCATTACTGCTGGACATAACACAGATTGTATATACTACATAATTACTACTGAATATATAAAATATAATATATATAGTACTATACATATATTAGTATCACTTTTATTGGAGCCTAAAGGCTAACATTCATTATTAGTTATGTTAGTATTATTGCATTTCCATAGTACTTACTCTTGATGGACCTGTTATGCTCCTCCTCCTCCTGCTGTTTCTGCAGGAGCTCTGTCTCCTCCTGCTGCTTGTGTTTCAGCATCTCCTGAAGAACCTGCAGCTCCTTCTGCTTCTGCAACCTCAACTCCTTCGGCTGCTCCAACAAACTGTTCTCCAACTCCTCCTTCTCACACCGCAAACACTCCAATCGGACCACAGGCCCCACTAGTGACACAGAACCACACACACACACAGACACACACACACACACACACACACACACAGAGAGATAAACATGTATAAATGTATAAGAATTTGTGGATAAAATTATTATGAGATTATTTATAATCAAACGACTACACTACACAACCACTTCTTCCTTTTATTTACATATTATACAGATATTTACATTTTATTTACCCGCGTGCGTCTCTCTTCTCCAAGGTAGCGGAGAGATATGAAAGGATAAAAGGGGAAAAGAATAAAATGCACGTCGGTTTTAAATTCGCAGGCTACATACGCTGAAGGCGTGGAAAACGAGCACGTGACGGAAAGGCTTCCGTACCCGATGGGTCCAAATCACATGCCCAGCAAAGTAGCCTTAAACCTGGACACACAATGGAGACCATTTGACCCTTTAAAATCATACTACAACCAGACTTCCAGGCCCAAGAGGTCACACAGTCATGCACAGCAAAGTAGCTCTGGGCCTGGGCACACTTCACGCAGTTTGACCGTTTAAATAAAAGTAGAAACAGACTTCCTGGCCCAAGAGGTCACACAGTCATGCCCAGCAAGGATGCTTTAAACGTGGGCACACTTCAGACCGTTTCACTCTTTAAATCATTCAAAGCACCACATTTCAAGGCCCAAGAGGTCACAGAATCATGCCCATCAAAGTAGCAATGCGCCTGGGCACACTTCACGCAGTATGAACCTTTAAATAATACTACAACCAGACACATACAGGTGCGCACATATACACAGATACACATTCTGTTTAATTTCTTCACATCTGCAGACTAGAGTAAGCTGAGGGTATAGTGTTAAACCAGGTACTACATAAACAGTATATAGTATATATACAGAGGATATAGTGTTAAACCAGGTACTACATACATAGTATATAGTATACATACAGAGTATATAGTTTGACCAAAAGATCGTGCTGATCTTTGATCTCCTGGTTCTTCATCTCCAGTGCCACTTTCAGACTCATAATGTCCTCCTCTATGGGCTGGTATAACACACACACGAATCATCACTACAGCCAGTACAATGGAAAGGTGGGAATGTGTACTGAATGTGTACTGACGTTATAAGTGAAAGGTGGAGGTACTGGTGGATGTGTACTGACACTAGAAGGGATCTCTACCTGCAGTGACAGTCTGAGCTTCTCAAGTTCTTCCTCCAGAGATTTCTTCTCCTGTTCACTGGCCATTTTCATATCTGCCAGAGCAAGTATCATTACTGCTGGATATAACACAGATTGTATATACTACATAATTACTACTGAATATATAAAATATAATATATATAGTACTATACATATATTAGTATCACTTTTATTGGAGCCTAAAGGCTAACATTCATTATTAGTTATGTTAGTATTATTGCATTTCCATAGTACTTACTCTTGATGGACCTGTTATGCTCCTCCTCCTCCTGCTGTTTCTGCAGGAGCTCTGTCTCCTCCTGCTGCTTGTGTTTCAGCATCTCCTGAAGAACCTGCAGCTCCTTCTGCTTCTGCAACCTCAACTCCTTCAGCTGCTCCAACAAACTGTTCTCCAACTCCTCATTCCTCATTCTCACACCGCAAACACTCCAATCGGGCCACAGGCCCCACTAGTGACACAGAACCACACACACACACACACACACACACACACACACACACACACACACACACAAAGAGAGAGATAAACATGTATAAATGTATAAGAATTTGTGGATAAAATTATTATGAGATTATTTATAATCAAACGACTACACTACACAACCACATCTTCCTTTTATTTACATATTATACAGATATTTACAGATATTTACATTTTATTTACCCGCGTGCGTCTCTCTTCTCCAAGGTAGCGGAGAGATATGAAAGGATAAAAGGGGAAAAGAATAAAATGCACGTCGGTTTTAAATTCGCCGGCTACCTGCGCTGAAGGCGTGGAAAACGAGCACGTGACGGAAAGGCTTCCGTACCCGATGGGTCCAAATCACATGCCCAGCAAAGTAGCCTTAAACCTGGACACACAATGGAGACCATTTGACCCTTTAAAATCATACTACAACCAGACTTCCAGGCCCAAGAGGTCACACAGTCATGCCCAGGAAAGTAGCTCTGGGCCTGGGCACACTTCACGCAGTTTGACCGTTTAAATAAAACTAGAAACAGACTTCCTGGCCCAAGAGGTCACACAGTCATGCCCAGCAAGGTTGCTTTAAACGTGGGCACACTTCAGACCGTTTCACTCTTTAAATCATTCAAAGCACCACATTTCAAGGCCCAAGAGGTCACAGAATCATGCCCATCAAAGTAGCTCTGGGCCAGGGCACACTTTACGGAGTTTGACCCTTTAAATAATACTACAACCAGACACATACAGGTGCGCACATATACACAGATACACATTCTGTTTAATTTCTTCACATCTGAAGACTAGAGTAAGCTGAGGGTATAGTGTTAAACCAGGTACTACATAAACAGTATATAGTATATATACAGAGGATATAGTGTTAAACCAGGTACTACATACAGAGTATATAGTATACATACAGAGTATATAGTTTGACCAAAAGATCGTGCTGATCTTTGATCTCCTGGTTCTTCATCTCCAGCGCCACTTTCAGACTCATAATGTCCTCCTCTATGGGCTGGTATAACCCACACACACGAATCATCACTACAGCCAGTACAATGGAAAGGTGGGAATGTGTACTGAATGTGTACTGACGTTATAAGTGAAAGGTGGAGGTACTGGTGGATGTGTACTGACACTATAAGGGATCTCTACCTGCAGTGACAGTCTGAGCTACTCAAGTTCTTCCTCCAGAGATTTCTTCTCCTGTTCACAGGCCATTTTCATATCTGCCAGAGCAAGTATCATTACTGCTGGATATAACACAGATTGTATATACTACATAATTACTACTGAATATATAAAATATAATATATATAGTACTATACATATATTAGTATCACTTTTATTGGAGCCTAAAGGCTAACATTCATTATTAGTTATGTTAGTATTATTGCATTTCCATAGTACTTACTCTTGATGGACCTGTTATACTCCTCCTCCTCCTGCTGTTTCTGCAGGAGCTCTGTCTCCTCCTGCTGCTTGTGTTTCAGCATCTCCTGAAGAACCTGCAGCTCCTTCTGCTTCTGCAACCTCAACTCCTTCAGCTGCTCCAACAAATTGTTCTCCAACTCCTCCTTCTCACACCGCAAACACTCCAATCGGGCCACAGGCCCCACTAGTGACACAGAACCACACACACACACACAGAGAGAGAGATAAACATGTATAAATGTATAAGAATTTGTGGATAAAATTATTATGAGATTATTTATAATCAAACGACTACACTACACAACCACATCTTCCTTTTATTTACATATTATACAGATATTTAGAGATATTTACATTTTATTTTCCCGCGTGCGTCTCTCTTCTCCAAGGTAGCGGAGAGATATGAAAGGATAAAAGGGGAAAAGAATAAAATGCACGTCGGTTTTAAATTCGCAGGCTACCTGCGCTGAAGGCGTGGAAAACGAGCACGTGACGGAAAGGCTTCCGTACCCGATGGGTCCAAATCACATGCCCAGCAAAGTAGCCTTAAACCTGGACACACAATGGAGACCATTTGACCCTTTAAAATCATACTACAACCAGACTTCCAGGCCCAAGAGGTCACACAGTCATGCCCAGCAAAGTAGCTCTGGGCCTGGGCACACTTCACGCAGTTTGACCGTTTAAATAAAACTAGAAACAGACTTCCTGGCCCAAGAGGTCACACAGTCATGCCCAGCAAGGTTGCTTTAAACGTGGGCACACTTCAGACCGTTTCACTCTTTAAATCATTCAAAGCACCACATTTCAAGGCCCAAGAGGTCACAGAATCATGCCCATCAAAGTAGCTCTGGGCCTGGGCACACTTTACGGAGTTTGACCCTTTAAATAATACTACAACCAGACACATACAGGTGCGCACATATACACAGATACACATTCTGTTTAATTTCTTCACATCTGCAGACTAGAGTAAGCTGAGGGTATAGTGTTAAACCAGGTACTACATAAACAGTATATAGTATATATACAGAGGATATAGTGTTAAACCAGGTACTACATACAGAGTATATAGTATACATACAGAGTATATAGTTTGACCAAAAGATCGTGCTGATCTTTGATCTCCTGGTTCTTCATCTCCAGCGCCACTTTCAGACTCATAATGTCCTCCTCTATGGGCTGGTATAACCCACACACACGAATCATCACTACAGCCAGTACAATGGAAAGGTGGGAATGTGTACTGAATGTGTACTGACGTTATAAGTGAAAGGTGGAGGTACTGGTGGATGTGTACTGACACTATAAGGGATCTCTACCTGCAGTGACAGTCTGAGCTTCTCAAGTTCTTCCTCCAGAGATTTCTTCTCCTGTTCACAGGCCATTTTCATATCTGCCAGAGCAAGTATCATTACTGCTGGATATAACAGATTGTATATACTACATAATTACTACTGAATATATAAAATATAATATATATAGTACTATACATATATTAGTATCACTTTTATTGGAGCCTAAAGGCTAGCATTCATTATTAGTTATGTTAGTATTATTGCATTTCCATAGTACTTACTCTTGATGGACCTGTTATGCTCCTCCTCCTCCTGCTGTTTCTGCAGGAGCTCTGTCTCCTCCTGCTGCTTGTGTTTCAGCATCTCCTGAAGAACCTGCAGCTCCTTCTGCTTCTGCAACCTCAACTCCTTCAGCTGCTCCAACAAATTGTTCTCCAACTCCTCCTTCTCACACCGCAAACACTCCAATCGGGCCACAGGCCCCACTAGTGACACAGAACCACACACACACACACACAGAGAGAGAGATAAACATGTATAAATGTATAAGAATTTGTGGATAAAATTATTATGAGATTATTTATAATCAAACGACTACACTACACAACCACATCTTCCTTTTATTTACATATTATACAGACATTTAGAGATATTTACATTTTATTTACCCGCGTGCGTCTCTCTTCTCCAAGGTAGCGGAGAGATATGAAAGGATAAAAGGGGAAAAGAATAAAATGCACGTCGGTTTTAAATTCGCAGGCTACCTGCGCTGAAGGCGTGGAAAACGAGCACGTGACGGAAAGGCTTCCGTACCCGATGGGTCCAAATCACATGCCCAGCAAAGTAGCCTTAAACCTGGACACACAATGGAGACCATTTGACCCTTTAAAATCATACTACAAGCAGACTTCCAGGCCCAAGAGGTCACAAAGTCATGCCCAGCAAAGTAGCTCTCGGCCTGGGCACACTTCACGCAGTTTGACCGTTTAAATAAAACTAGAAACAGACTTCCTGGCCCAAGAGGTCACACAGTCATGCCTGGGTCTGGGCACACTTCACGCAGTTTGACCCTTTAAATAATACTACAACCAGACACATACAGGTGCGCACATATACACAGATACACATTCTGTTTAATTTCTTCACATCTGCAGACTAGAGAAAGCTGAGGGTATAGTGTTAAACCAGGTACTACATAAACAGTATATAGTATATATACAGAGGATATAGTGTTAAACCAGGTACTACATACAGAGTATATAGTATACATACAGAGTATATAGTTTGACCAAAAGATCGTGCTGATCTTTGATCTCCTGGTTCTTCATCTCCAGCGCCACTTTCAGACTCATAATGTCCTCCTCTATGGGCTGGTATAACCCACACACACGAATCATCACTAAAGCCAGTACAATGGAAAGGTGGGAATGTGTACTGAATGTGTATTGACGTTATAAGTGAAAGGTGGAGGTACTGGTGGATGTGTACTGACACTATAAGGGATCTCTACCTGCAGTGACAGTCTGAGCTTCTCAAGTTCTTCCTCCAGAGATTTCTTCTCCTGTTCACAGGCCATTTTCATATCTGCCAGAGCAAGTATCATTACTGCTGGATATAACACAGATTGTATATACTACATAATTACTACTGAATATATAAAATATAATATATATAGTACTATACATATATTAGTATCACTTTTATTGGAGCCTAAAGGCTAACATTCATTATTAGTTATGTTAGTATTATTGCATTTCCATAGTACTTACTCTTGATGGACCTGTTATGCTCCTACTCCTCCTGCTGTTTCTGCAAGAGCTCTGTCTCCTCCTGCTGCTTGTGTTTCAGCATCTCCTGAAGAACCTGCAGCTCCTTCTGCTTCTGCAACCTCAACTCCTTCAGCTGCTCCAACAAACTGTTCTCAAACTCCTTCTCACACCGCAAACACTCCAATCGGGCCACAGGCCCCACTAGTGACACAGAACCACACACACACACACACAGACACACACACAGACACACACACAGACACACACACAAAGAGAGAGATAAACATGTATAAATGTATAAGAATTTGTGGATAAAATTATTATGAGATTATTCATAATCAAACGACTACACTACACAACCACTTCTTCCTTTTATTTACATGTTATACAGATATTTACAGATATTTACATTTTATTTACCCGCGTGCGTCTCTCTTCTCCAAGGTAGCGGAGAGATATGAAAGGATAAAAGGGGAAAAGAATAAAATGCACGTCGGTTTTAATTTCGCAGGCTACCTGCGCTGAAGGCGTGGAAAACGAGCACGTGACGGAAAGGCTTCCGTACCCGATGGGTCCAAATCACATGCCCAGCAAAGTAGCCTTAAACCTGGACACACAATGGAGACCATTTGACCCTTTAAAATCATACTACAACCAGACTTCCAGGCCCAAGAGGTCACACAGTCATGCACAGCAAAGTAGCTCTGGGCCTGGGCACACTTCACGCAGTTTGACCGTTTAAATAAAAGTAGAAACAGACTTCCTGGCCCAAGAGGTCACACAGTCATGCCCAGCAAGGATGCTTTAAACGTGGGCACACTTCAGACCGTTTCACTCTTTAAATCATTCAAAGCACCACATTTCAAGGCCCAAGAGGTCACAGAATCATGTCCATCAAAGTAGCTCTGGGCCTGGGCACACTTCACGCAGTTTGACCCTTTAAATAATACTACAACCAGACACATACAGATGCGCACATATACACAGATACACATTCTGTTTAAATTTCTTCACATCTGAAGACTAGAGTAAGCTGAGGGTATAGTGTTAAACCAGGTACTACATAAACAGTATATAGTATATATACAGAGGATATAGTGTTAAACCAGGTACTACATACAGAGTATATAGTATACATACAGAGTATATAGTTTGACCAAAAGATCGTGCTGATCTTTGATCTCCTGGTTCTTCATCTCCAGCGCCACTTTCAGACTCATAAAGTCCTCCTCTATGGGCTGGTATAACACACACACGAATCATCACTACAGCCAGTACAATGGAAAGGTGGGAATGTGTACTGAATGTGTACTGACGTTATAAGTGAGAGGTGGAGGTACTGGTGGATGTGTACTGACACTATAAGGGATCTCTACCTGCAGTGACAGTCTGAGCTTCTCAAGTTCTTCCTCCAGAGATTTCTTCTCCTGTTCACAGGCCATTTTCATATCTGCCAGAGCAAGTATCATTACTGCTGGATATAACACAGATTGTATATACTACATAATTACTACTGAATATATAAAATATAATATATATAGTACTATACATATATTAATATCACTTTTATTGGAGCCTAAAGGCTAACATTCATTATTAGTTATGTTAGTATTATTGCATTTCCATAGTACTTACTCTTGATGGACCTGTTATGCTCCTCCTCCTCCTGCTGTTTCTGCAGGAGCTCTGTCTCCTCCTGCTGCTTGTGTTTCAGCATCTCCTGAAGAACCTGCAGCTCCTTCTGCTTCTGCAACCTCAACTCCTTCAGCTGCTCCAACAAATTGTTCTCCAACTCCTCCTTCTCACACCGCAAACACTCCAATCGGGCCACAGGCCCCACTAGTGAAACAGAACCACACACACACACACAGAGAGAGAGATAAACATGTATAAATGTATAAGAATTTGTGGATAAAATTATTATGAGATTATTTATAATCAAACGACTACACTACACAACCACATCTTCCTTTTATTTACATATTATACAGACATTTAGAGATATTTACATTTTATTTACCCGCGTGCGTCTCTCTTCTCCAAGGTAGCGGAGAGATATGAAAGGATAAAAGGGGAAAAGAATAAAATGCACGTCGGTTTTAAATTCGCAGGCTACCTGCGCTGAAGGCGTGGAAAACGAGCACGTGACGGAAAGGCTTCCGTACCCGATGGGTCCAAATCACATGCCCAGCAAAGTAGCCTTAAACCTGGACACACAATGGAGACCATTTGACCCTTTAAAATCATACTACATGCAGACTTCCAGGCCCAAGAGGTCACAAAGTCATGCCCAGCAAAGTAGCTCTGGGCCTGGGCACACTTCACGCAGTTTGACCGTTTAAATAAAACTAGAAACAGACTTCCTGGCCCAAGAGGTCACACAGTCATGCCCAGCAAGGTTGCTTTAAACGTGGGCACACTTCAGACCGTTTCACTCTTTAAATCATTCAAAGCACCACATTTCAAGGCCCAAGAGGTCACAGAATCATGCCCATCAAAGTAGCTCTGGGCCTGGGCACACTTTACGGAGTTTGACCCTTTAAATAATACTACAACCAGACACATACAGGTGCGCACATATACACAGATACACATTCTGTTTAATTTCTTCACATCTGCAGACTAGAGTAAGCTGAGGGTATAGTGTTAAACCAGGTACTACATAAACAGTATATAGTATATATACAGAGGATATAGTGTTAAACCAGGTACTACATACAGAGTATATAGTATACATACAGAGTATATAGTTTGACCAAAAGATCGTGCTGATCTTTGATCTCCTGGTTCTTCATCTCCAGCGCCACTTTCAGACTCATAATGTCCTCCTCTATGGGCTGGTATAACCCACACACACGAATCATCACTACAGCCAGTACAATGGAAAGGTGGGAATGTGTACTGAATGTGTACTGACGTTATAAGTGAAAGGTGGAGGTACTGGTGGATGTGTACTGACACTATAAGGGATCTCTACCTGCAGTGACAGTCTGAGCTTCTCAAGTTCTTCCTCCAGAGATTTCTTCTCCTGTTCACAGGCCATTTTCATATCTGCCAGAGCAAGTATCATTACTGCTGGATATAACAGATTGTATATACTACATAATTACTACTGAATATATAAAATATAATATATATAGTACTATACATATATTAGTATCACTTTTATTGGAGCCTAAAGGCTAGCATTCATTATTAGTTATGTTAGTATTATTGCATTTCCATAGTACTTACTCTTGATGGACCTGTTATGCTCCTCCTCCTCCTGCTGTTTCTGCAGGAGCTCTGTCTCCTCCTGCTGCTTGTGTTTCAGCATCTCCTGAAGAACCTGCAGCTCCTTCTGCTTCTGCAACCTCAACTCCTTCAGCTGCTCCAACAAATTGTTCTCCAACTCCTCCTTCTCACACCGCAAACACTCCAATCGGGCCACAGGCCCCACTAGTGACACAGAACCACACACACACACACACAGAGAGAGAGATAAACATGTATAAATGTATAAGAATTTGTGGATAAAATTATTATGAGATTATTTATAATCAAACGACTACACTACACAACCACATCTTCCTTTTATTTACATATTATACAGACATTTAGAGATATTTACATTTTATTTACCCGCGTGCGTCTCTCTTCTCCAAGGTAGCGGAGAGATATGAAAGGATAAAAGGGGAAAAGAATAAAATGCACGTCGGTTTTAAATTCGCAGGCTACCTGCGCTGAAGGCGTGGAAAACGAGCACGTGACGGAAAGGCTTCCGTACCCGATGGGTCCAAATCACATGCCCAGCAAAGTAGCCTTAAACCTGGACACACAATGGAGACCATTTGACCCTTTAAAATCATACTACAAGCAGACTTCCAGGCCCAAGAGGTCACAAAGTCATGCCCAGCAAAGTAGCTCTCGGCCTGGGCACACTTCACGCAGTTTGACCGTTTAAATAAAACTAGAAACAGACTTCCTGGCCCAAGAGGTCACACAGTCATGCCTGGGTCTGGGCACACTTCACGCAGTTTGACCCTTTAAATAATACTACAACCAGACACATACAGGTGCGCACATATACACAGATACACATTCTGTTTAATTTCTTCACATCTGCAGACTAGAGAAAGCTGAGGGTATAGTGTTAAACCAGGTACTACATAAACAGTATATAGTATATATACAGAGGATATAGTGTTAAACCAGGTACTACATACAGAGTATATAGTATACATACAGAGTATATAGTTTGACCAAAAGATCGTGCTGATCTTTGATCTCCTGGTTCTTCATCTCCAGCGCCACTTTCAGACTCATAATGTCCTCCTCTATGGGCTGGTATAACCCACACACACGAATCATCACTAAAGCCAGTACAATGGAAAGGTGGGAATGTGTACTGAATGTGTATTGACGTTATAAGTGAAAGGTGGAGGTACTGGTGGATGTGTACTGACACTATAAGGGATCTCTACCTGCAGTGACAGTCTGAGCTTCTCAAGTTCTTCCTCCAGAGATTTCTTCTCCTGTTCACAGGCCATTTTCATATCTGCCAGAGCAAGTATCATTACTGCTGGATATAACACAGATTGTATATACTACATAATTACTACTGAATATATAAAATATAATATATATAGTACTATACATATATTAGTATCACTTTTATTGGAGCCTAAAGGCTAACATTCATTATTAGTTATGTTAGTATTATTGCATTTCCATAGTACTTACTCTTGATGGACCTGTTATGCTCCTACTCCTCCTGCTGTTTCTGCAAGAGCTCTGTCTCCTCCTGCTGCTTGTGTTTCAGCATCTCCTGAAGAACCTGCAGCTCCTTCTGCTTCTGCAACCTCAACTCCTTCAGCTGCTCCAACAAACTGTTCTCAAACTCCTTCTCACACCGCAAACACTCCAATCGGGCCACAGGCCCCACTAGTGACACAGAACCACACACACACACACACAGACACACACACAGACACACACACAGACACACACACAAAGAGAGAGATAAACATGTATAAATGTATAAGAATTTGTGGATAAAATTATTATGAGATTATTCATAATCAAACGACTACACTACACAACCACTTCTTCCTTTTATTTACATGTTATACAGATATTTACAGATATTTACATTTTATTTACCCGCGTGCGTCTCTCTTCTCCAAGGTAGCGGAGAGATATGAAAGGATAAAAGGGGAAAAGAATAAAATGCACGTCGGTTTTAATTTCGCAGGCTACCTGCGCTGAAGGCGTGGAAAACGAGCACGTGACGGAAAGGCTTCCGTACCCGATGGGTCCAAATCACATGCCCAGCAAAGTAGCCTTAAACCTGGACACACAATGGAGACCATTTGACCCTTTAAAATCATACTACAACCAGACTTCCAGGCCCAAGAGGTCACACAGTCATGCACAGCAAAGTAGCTCTGGGCCTGGGCACACTTCACGCAGTTTGACCGTTTAAATAAAAGTAGAAACAGACTTCCTGGCCCAAGAGGTCACACAGTCATGCCCAGCAAGGATGCTTTAAACGTGGGCACACTTCAGACCGTTTCACTCTTTAAATCATTCAAAGCACCACATTTCAAGGCCCAAGAGGTCACAGAATCATGTCCATCAAAGTAGCTCTGGGCCTGGGCACACTTCACGCAGTTTGACCCTTTAAATAATACTACAACCAGACACATACAGATGCGCACATATACACAGATACACATTCTGTTTAAATTTCTTCACATCTGAAGACTAGAGTAAGCTGAGGGTATAGTGTTAAACCAGGTACTACATAAACAGTATATAGTATATATACAGAGGATATAGTGTTAAACCAGGTACTACATACAGAGTATATAGTATACATACAGAGTATATAGTTTGACCAAAAGATCGTGCTGATCTTTGATCTCCTGGTTCTTCATCTCCAGCGCCACTTTCAGACTCATAAAGTCCTCCTCTATGGGCTGGTATAACACACACACGAATCATCACTACAGCCAGTACAATGGAAAGGTGGGAATGTGTACTGAATGTGTACTGACGTTATAAGTGAGAGGTGGAGGTACTGGTGGATGTGTACTGACACTATAAGGGATCTCTACCTGCAGTGACAGTCTGAGCTTCTCAAGTTCTTCCTCCAGAGATTTCTTCTCCTGTTCACAGGCCATTTTCATATCTGCCAGAGCAAGTATCATTACTGCTGGATATAACACAGATTGTATATACTACATAATTACTACTGAATATATAAAATATAATATATATAGTACTATACATATATTAATATCACTTTTATTGGAGCCTAAAGGCTAACATTCATTATTAGTTATGTTAGTATTATTGCATTTCCATAGTACTTACTCTTGATGGACCTGTTATGCTCCTCCTCCTCCTGCTGTTTCTGCAGGAGCTCTGTCTCCTCCTGCTGCTTGTGTTTCAGCATCTCCTGAAGAACCTGCAGCTCCTTCTGCTTCTGCAACCTCAACTCCTTCAGCTGCTCCAACAAATTGTTCTCCAACTCCTCCTTCTCACACCGCAAACACTCCAATCGGGCCACAGGCCCCACTAGTGAAACAGAACCACACACACACACACAGAGAGAGAGATAAACATGTATAAATGTATAAGAATTTGTGGATAAAATTATTATGAGATTATTTATAATCAAACGACTACACTACACAACCACATCTTCCTTTTATTTACATATTATACAGACATTTAGAGATATTTACATTTTATTTACCCGCGTGCGTCTCTCTTCTCCAAGGTAGCGGAGAGATATGAAAGGATAAAAGGGGAAAAGAATAAAATGCACGTCGGTTTTAAATTCGCAGGCTACCTGCGCTGAAGGCGTGGAAAACGAGCACGTGACGGAAAGGCTTCCGTACCCGATGGGTCCAAATCACATGCCCAGCAAAGTAGCCTTAAACCTGGACACACAATGGAGACCATTTGACCCTTTAAAATCATACTACATGCAGACTTCCAGGCCCAAGAGGTCACAAAGTCATGCCCAGCAAAGTAGCTCTGGGCCTGGGCACACTTCACGCAGTTTGACCGTTTAAATAAAACTAGAAACAGACTTCCTGGCCCAAGAGGTCACACAGTCATGCCTGGGTCTGGGCACACTTCACGCAGTTTGACCCTTTAAATAATACTACAACCAGACACATACAGGTGCGCACATATACACAGATACACATTCTGTTTAATTTCTTCACATCTGCAGACTAGAGAAAGCTGAGGGTATAGTGTTAAACCAGGTACTACATAAACAGTATATAGTATATATACAGAGGATATAGTGTTAAACCAGGTACTACATACAGAGTATATAGTATACATACAGAGTATATAGTTTGACCAAAAGATCGTGCTGATCTTTGATCTCCTGGTTCTTCATCTCCAGCGCCACTTTCAGACTCATAATGTCCTCCTCTATGGGCTGGTATAACCCACACACACGAATCATCACTAAAGCCAGTACAATGGAAAGGTGGGAATGTGTACTGAATGTGTATTGACGTTATAAGTGAAAGGTGGAGGTACTGGTGGATGTGTACTGACACTATAAGGGATCTCTACCTGCAGTGACAGTCTGAGCTTCTCAAGTTCTTCCTCCAGAGATTTCTTCTCCTGTTCACAGGCCATTTTCATATCTGCCAGAGCAAGTATCATTACTGCTGGATATAACACAGATTGTATATACTACATAATTACTACTGAATATATAAAATATAATATATATAGTACTATACATATATTAGTATCACTTTTATTGGAGCCTAAAGGCTAACATTCATTATTAGTTATGTTAGTATTATTGCATTTCCATAGTACTTACTCTTGATGGACCTGTTATGCTCCTACTCCTCCTGCTGTTTCTGCAAGAGCTCTGTCTCCTCCTGCTGCTTGTGTTTCAGCATCTCCTGAAGAACCTGCAGCTCCTTCTGCTTCTGCAACCTCAACTCCTTCAGCTGCTCCAACAAACTGTTCTCAAACTCCTTCTCACACCGCAAACACTCCAATCGGGCCACAGGCCCCACTAGTGACACAGAACCACACACACACACACACAGACACACACACAGACACACACACAAAGAGAGAGATAAACATGTATAAATGTATAAGAATTTGTGGATAAAATTATTATGAGATTATTCATAATCAAACGACTACACTACACAACCACTTCTTCCTTTTATTTACATGTTATACAGATATTTACAGATATTTACATTTTATTTACCCGCGTGCGTCTCTCTTCTCCAAGGTAGCGGAGAGATATGAAAGGATAAAAGGGGAAAAGAATAAAATGCACGTCGGTTTTAATTTCGCAGGCTACCTGCGCTGAAGGCGTGGAAAACGAGCACGTGACGGAAAGGCTTCCGTACCCGATGGGTCCAAATCACATGCCCAGCAAAGTAGCCTTAAACCTGGACACACAATGGAGACCATTTGACCCTTTAAAATCATACTACAACCAGACTTCCAGGCCCAAGAGGTCACACAGTCATGCCCAGCAAAGTAGCTCTGGGCCTGGGCACACTTCACGCAGTTTGACCGTTTAAATAATACTACAACCAGACTTCCAGGCACAAGAGGTCACACAGTAATGCCCAGCAAGGTTACTTTAAACGTGGGCACACTTCAGACCGTTTCACTCTTTAAATCATTCAAAGCACCACATTTCAAGGCCCAAGAGGTCACACAGTCATGCACAGCAAAGTAGCTCTGGGCCTGGGCACACTTCACGCAGTTTGACCGTTTAAATAAAACTAGAAACAGACTTCCTAGCCCAAGAGGTCACAGTCATACCCAGCAAAGTACGTTTAAACCTGGAAACAAATCAGATCCTTTCTGTCATTCAAAGGAATGGGCCTGCAACTCACAACCACATCCCCAGTGAAGCGCACCGTCACCCAGCCACACTACGCCACCTTGCCCGTCCTGGAACAACCACACCTCCAGGGCACCACATGCCAATCTCTCATGCCCAGCAAACTGCAACCTCACGCAGCCAGGCCACACACTGTCTCCCCTTGTACCGTCCAGGGACGAACTCCTCCACAAACCTAGTGTTCACGCACACACACGCAATTACAACGAATTGGTGGAGAACTTTGAAACAAACGTGCTGACTTTGAATACTCACATCTAGGCTCGGCCAGGTCCAAACGGCCTGCAGCTCGGTGCGCATCACCTCCATGACTGTCCCTAACGAACGCCACCTGCCACGCTTTCGGCCCGTCCCTGGCGGCATTAAAAAATCGTAGCGTGATAACGATGGTTCCGATCCGCGTGCCGCTCGAAGGCGATTACAGGGGAGATGCAGCCCTTTCCAAAGAGCCATGAACAGACTTTCTACTCCCTAGGAGCCCAAAGATATTAAGCCGGAAATATGTCCTACTCGCGTCTTTTCTACGCCGCGCACCACATTTAAAAAATCGTATCGTAAGAACGGTGGGTCCGATCCGCGTGCCGCTTAAAGGCGATTACAGGGGAGATGCAACCCTCTCCAAAGAGCCATGAACAGACTTTCTACTCCCAAGGACACAAGAGATATTAAGCCGCAATGACGTCCGACGCGCGCATTTTCTCCGCCGCGCACCACATATAAAAAATCGTAGCGTGAAAACAGTGGGTTCGATCCGCGTGCCGCTCGAAGGCGATTACAGGGGAGATGCATCCCTTTCCAAAGAGCCATGAACAGACTTCCTACTCCCAAGGAGACAAGAGATATTAAGCCGCAATGACGTCCGACGCGCGTCTTTTCTCCGCAGCTCACCACATTTAAAAAAATCGAAGCGTGAAAACCGTGGGTTCGATATAGTATACATACAGAGTATATAGTTTGACCAAAAGATCGTGCTGATCTTTGATCTCCTGGTTCTTCATCTCCAGCGCCACTTTCAGACTCAATGTCCTCCTCTATGGGCTGGTATAACACAGACACGAATCATCACTACAGCCAGTACAATGGAAAGGTGGGAATGTGTACTGAATGTGTACTGACGTTATAAGTGAGAGGTGGTGGTACTGGTGGATGTGTACTGACACTATAAGGGATCTCTACCTGCAGGGACAGTTTGAGCTTCTCAAGTTCTTCCTCCAGAGATTTCTTCTCCTGTTCACAGGCCATTTTCATATCTGCCAGAACAAATATCATTACTGCTGGATATAACACAGATTGTATATACTACATAATTACTACTGAATATATAAAATATAATATATATAGTACTATACATATATTAGTGTCACTTTTATTGGAGCCTAAAGGCTAACATTCATTATTAGTTATTTTAGTATTATTGCATTTCCATAGTACTTACTCTTGATGGACCTGTTATGCTCCTCCTCCTCCTGCTGTTTCTGCAGGAGCTCTGTCTCCTCCTGCTGCTTGTGTTTCAGCATCTCCTGAAGAACCTGCAGCTCCTTCTGCTTCTGCAACCTCAACTCCTTCAGCTGCTCCAACAAACTGTTCTCCAACTCCTCCTTCTCACACCGCAAACACTCCAATCGGGCCACAGGCCCCACTAGTGACACAGAACCACACACACACACACACACACACACACACACACACACACACACACACAAAGAGAGAGATAAACATGTATAAATGTATAAGAATTTGTGGATAAAATTATTATGAGATTATTTATAATCAAACGACTACACTACACAACCACATCTTCCTTTTATTTACATATTATACAGATATTTAGAGATATTTACATTTTATTTACCCGGGTGCGTCTCTCTTTTCCAAGGTAGCGGAGAGATATGAAAGGATAAAAGGGGAAAAGAATAAAATGCACGTCGGTTTTAAATTCGCAGGCTACCTGCGCTGAAGGCGTGGAAAACGAGCACGTGACGGAAAGGCTTCCGTACCCGATGGGTCCAAATCACATGCCCAGCAAAGTAGCCTTAAACCTGGACACACAATGGAGACCATTTGACCCTTTAAATAATACTACAACCAGACACATACAGGTGCGCACATATACACAGATACACATTCTGTTTAAATTTCTTCACATCTGCAGACTAGAGTAAGCTGAGGGTATAGTGTTAAACCAGGAACTACATAAACAGTATATAGTATATATACAGAGGATATAGTGTTAAACCAGGTACTACATACAGAGTATATAGTATACATACAGAGTATATAGTTTGACCAAAAGATCGTGCTGATCTTTGATCTCCTGGTTCTTCATCTCCAGCGCCACTTTCAGACTCATAATGTCCTCCTCTATGGGCTGGTATAACCCACACACACGAATCATCACTACAGCCAGTACAATGGAAAGGTGGGAATGTGTACTGAATGTGTACTGACGTTATAAGTGAAAGGTGGAGGTACTGGTGGATGTGTACTGACACTATAAGGGATCTCTACCTGCAGTGACAGTCTGAGCTTCTCAAGTTCTTCCTCCAGAGATTTCTTCTCCTGTTCACAGGCCATTTTCATATCTGCCAGAGCAAGTATCATTACTGCTGGATATAACATAGATTGTATATACTACATAATTACTACTGAATATATAAAATATAATATATATAGTACTATACATATATTAGTATCACTTTTATTGGAGCCTAAAGGCTAGCATTCATTATTATGTTAGTATTATTGCATTTCCATAGTACTTACTCTTGATGGACCTGTTATGCTCCTCCTCCTCCTGCTGTTTCTGCAGGAGCTCTGTCTCCTCCTGCTGCTTTTGTTTCAGCATCTCCTGAAGAACCTGCAGCTCCTTCTGCTTCTGCAACCTCAACTCCTTCAGCTGCTCCAACAAACTGTTCTCCAACTCCTCCTTCTCACACCGCAAACACTCCAATCGGGCCACAGGCCCCACTAGTGACACAGAACCACACACACACAGACACAGACACACACACACACACAGAGAGAGAGATAAACATGTATAAATGTATAAGAATTTGTGGATAAAATTACTATGAGATTATTTATAATCAAACGACTACACTATACAACCACATCTTCCTTTTATTTACATATTATACAGACATTTAGAGATATTTACATTTTATTTACCCGCGTGCGTCTCTCTTCTCCAAGGTAGCGGAGAGATATGAAAGGATAAAAGGGGAAAAGAATAAAATGCACGTCGGTTTTAAATTCGCAGGCTACCTGCGCTGAAGGCGTGGAAAACGAGCACGTGACGGAAAGGCTTCCGTACCCGATGGGTCCAAATCACATGCCCAGCAAAGTAGCCTTAAACCTGGACACACAATGGAGACCATTTGACCCTTTAAAATCATACTACAACCAGACTTCCAGGCCCAAGAGGTCACACAGTCATGCCCAGCAAGGATGCTTTAAACGTGGGCACACTTCAGACCGTTTCACTCTTTAAATCATTCAAAGCACCACATTTCAAGGCCCAAGAGGTCACAGAATCATGCCCATCAAAGTAGCTCTGGGCCTGGGTACACTTCATGCAGTTTGACCCTTTAAATAATACTACAACCAGACACATACAGGTGCGCACATATACACAGATACACATTCTGTTTAATTTCTTCACATCTGCAGACTAGAGTAAGCTGAGGGTATAGTGTTAAACCAGGTACTACATAAACAGTATATAGTATATATACAGAGGATATAATGTTAAACCAGGTACTACATACAGAGTATATAGTTTGACCAAAAGATCGTGCTGATCTTTGATCTCCTGGTTCTTCATCTCCAGCGCCACTTTCAGACTCATAATGTCCTCCTCTATGGGCTGGTATAACACACACACGAATCATCACTACAGCCAGTACAATGGAAAGGTGGGAATGTGTACTGAATGTGTACTGACGTTATAAGTGAAAGGTGGAGCTACTGGTGGATGTGTACTGACACTATAAGGGATCTCTACCTGCAGTGACAGTCTGAGCTTCTCAAGTCCTTCCTCCAGAGATTTCTTCTCCTGTTCACAGGCCATTTTCATATCTGCCAGAGCAAGTATCATTACTGCTGGATATAACACAGATTGTATATACTACATAATTACTACTGAATATATAAAATATAATATATATAGTACTATACATATATTAGTATCACTTTTATTGGAGCCTAAAGGCTAACATTCATTATTAGTTATGTTAGTATTATTGCATTTCCATAGTACTTACTCTTGATGGACCTGTTATGCTCCTCCTCCTCCTGCTGTTTCTGCAGGAGCTCTGTCTCCTCCTGCTGCTTGTGTTTCAGCATCTCCTGAAGAACCTGCAGCTCCTTCTGCTTCTGCAACCTCAACTCCTTCAGCTGCTCCAACAAATTGTTCTCCAACTCCTCCTTCTCACACCGCAAACACTCCAATCGGGCCACAGGCCCCACTAGTGACACAGAACCACACACACACACACACAGAGAGAGATAAACATGTATAAATGTATAAGAATTTGTGGATAAAATTATTATGAGATTATTTATAATGAAACGACTACACTACACAACCACTTCTTCCTTTTATTTACATATTATACAGATATTTAGAGATATTTACATTTTATTTACCCGCGTGCGTCTCTCTTCTCCAAGGTAGCGGAGAGATATGAAAGGATAAAAGGGGAAAAGAATAAAATGCACGTCGGTTTTAAATTCGCAGGCTACCTGCGCTGAAGGCGTGGAAAACGAGCACGTGGCGGAAAGGCTTCCGTACCCGATGGGTCCAAATCACATGCCAAGCAAAGTAGCCTTAAACCTGGACACACAATGGAGACCATTTGACCCTTTAAAATCATACTACAACCAGACTTCCAGGCCCAAGAGGTCACACAGTCATGCCCAGCAAAGTAGCTCTGGGCCTGGGCACACTTCACGCAGTTTGACCGTTTAAATAAAAGTAGAAACAGACTTCCTGGCCCAAGAGGTCACACAGTCATGCCCAGCAAGGATGCTTTAAACGTGGGCACACTTCAGACCGTTTCACTCTTTAAATCATTCAAAGCACCACATTTCAAGGCCCAAGAGGTCACAGAATCATGCCCATCAAAGTAGCTCTGGGCCTGGGCACACTTCATGCAGTTTGACCCTTTAAATAATACTACAACCAGACACATACAGGTGCGCACATATACACAGATACACATTCTGTTTAATTTATTCACATCTGCAGACTAGAGTAAGCTGAGGGTATAGTGTTAAACCAGGTACTACATAAACAGTATATAGTATATATACAGAGGATATAATGTTAAACCAGGTACTACATACAGAGTATATAGTTTGACCAAAAGATCGTGCTGATCTTTGATCTCCTGGTTCTTCATCTCCAGCGCCACTTTCAGACTCATAATGTCCTCCTCTATGGGCTGGTATAACACACACACGAATCATCACTACAGCCAGTACAATGGAAAGGTGGGAATGTGTACTGAATGTGTACTGACGTTATAAGTGAAAGGTGGAGGTACTGGTGGATGTGTACTGACACTATAAGGGATCTCTACCTGCAGTGACAGTCTGAGCTTCTCAAGTTCTTCCTCCAGAGATTTCTTCTCCTGTTCACAGGCCATTTTCATATCTGCCAGAGCAAGTATCATTACTGCTGGATATAACACAGATTGTATATACTACATAATTACTACTGAATATATAAAATATAATATATATAGTACTATACATATATTAGTATCACTTTTATTGGAGCCTAAAGGCTAACATTCATTATTAGTTATGTTAGTATTATTGCATTTCCATAGTACTTACTCTTGATGGACCTGTTATGCTCCTCTTCCTCCTGCTGTTTCTGCAGGAGCTCTGTCTCCTCCTGCTGCTTGTGTTTCAGCATCTCCTGAAGAACCTGCAGCTCCTTCTGCTTCTGCAACCTCAACTCCTTCAGCTGCTCCAACAAACTGTTCTCCAACTCCTCCTTCTCACACCGCAAACACTCCAATCGGGCCACAGGCCCCACTAGTGACACAGAACCACACACACACACACACAGACACACACACACACACACACACAAAGAGAGAGATAAACATGTATAAATGTATAAGAATTTGTGGATAAAATTATTATGAGATTATTTATAATGAAACGACTACACTACACAACCACTTCTTCCTTTTATTTACATATTATACAGATATTTAGAGATATTTACATTTTATTTACCCGCGTGCGTCTCTCTTCTCCAAGGTAGCGGAGAGATATGAAAGGATAAAAGGGGAAAAGAATAAAATGCACGTCGGTTTTAAATTCGCAGGCTACCTGCGCTGAAGGCGTGGAAAACGAGCACGTGACGGAAAGGCTTCCGTACCCGATGGGTCCAAATCACATGCCCAGCAAAGTAGCCTTAAACCTGGACACACAATGGAGACCATTTGACCCTTTAAATAATACTACAACCAGACACATACAGGTGCGCACATATACACAGATACACATTCTGTTTAAATTTCTTCACATCTGCAGACTAGAGTAAGCTGAGGGTATAGTGTTAAACCAGGAACTACATAAACAGTATATAGTATATATACAGAGGATATAGTGTTAAACCAGGTACTACATACAGAGTATATAGTATACATACAGAGTATATAGTTTGACCAAAAGATCGTGCTGATCTTTGATCTCCTGGTTCTTCATCTCCAGCGCCACTTTCAGACTCATAAAGTCCTCCTCTATGGGCTGGTATAACACACAGACGAATCATATCTACAGCCAGTACAATGGAAAGGTGGGAATGTGTACTGAATGTGTACTGACGTTATAAGTGAAAGGTGGAGGTACTGGTGGATGTGTACTGACACTATAAGGGATCTCTACCTGCAGTGACAGTCTGAGCTTCTCAAGTTCTTCCTCCAGAGATTTCTTCTCCTGTTCACAGGCCATTTTCATATCTGCCAGAGCAAGTATCATTACTGCTGGATATAACACAGATTGTATATACTACATAATTACTACTGAATATATAAAATATAATATATATAGTACTATACATATATTAGTATCACTTTTATTGGAGCCTAAAGGCTAACATTCATTATTAGTTATGTTAGTATTATTGCATTTCCATAGTACTTACTCTTGATGGACCTGTTATGCTCCTCCTCCTCCTGCTGTTTCTGCAGGAGCTCTGTCTCCTCCTGCTGCTTGTGTTTCAGCATCTCCTGAAGAACCTGCAGCTCCTTCTGCTTCTGCAACCTCAACTCCTTCAGCTGCTCCAACAAATTGTTCTCCAACTCCTCCTTCTCACACCGCAAACACTCCAATCGGGCCACAGGCCCCACTAGTGACACAGAACCACACACACACACACAGAGAGAGAGATAAACATGTATAAATGTATAAGAATTTGTGGATAAAATTATTATGAGAATATTTATAATCAAACGACTACACTACACAACCACATCTTCCTTTTATTTACATATTATACAGATATTTAGAGATATTTACATTTTATTTACCCGTGTGCGTCTCTCTTCTCCAAGGTAGCGGAGAGATATGAAAGGATAAAAGGGGAAAAGAATAAAATGCACGTCGGTTTTAAATTCGCAGGCTACCTGCGCTGAAGGCGTGGAAAACGAGCACGTGACGGAAAGGCTTCCGTACCCGATGGGTCCAAATCACATGCCCAGCAAAGTAGCCTTAAACCTGGACACACAATGGAGAGCATTTGACCCTTTAAAATCATACTACAACCAGACTTCCAGGCCCAAGAGGTCACACAGCCATGCCCAGCAAAGTAGCTCTGGGCCTGGGCACACTTCACGCAGTTTGACCGTTTAAATAAAACTAGAAACAGACTTCCTGGCCCAAGAGGTAACAGTCATACCCAGCAAAGTACGTTTAAACCTGGAAACAAATCAGATCCTTTCTGTCATTCAAAGGAATGGGCCTGCAACTCACAACCACATCCCCAGTGAAGCGCACCGTCACCCAGCCACACTACCCCACCTTGCCCGTCCTGGAACAACCACACCTCCAGGGCACCACATGCCAATCTCTCATGCCCAGCAAACTGCAACCTCACGCAGCCAGGCCACACACTGTCTCCCCTTGTACAGTCCAAGGACGAACTCCTCCACAAACCTGGTGTTCACGCGCACACACGCAATTACAACGAATTGGTGGAGAACTTTGAAACAAACGTGCTGACTTTGAAAACTCACATCTAGGCTGGGCCAGGTCCAAATGGCCTGCAGCTCGGTGCGCATTAACTGCTTGACTGTCCGTCACGAACGCCACCTGCCAAGCGTTCGTTCCGTCCCTGGCGGATTTTAAAAAATCGTAGCGTGAGAACGATGGGTCCGATCCGCGTGCCGCTTAAAGGCGATTACAGGGGAGATGCAACCCTTTCCAAAGAACCATGAAAAGACTTTCTACTCCCAAGGAAACGAGATATTAAGCCGCAATGACATCCGACGCGCGCATTTTCTCCGCCGCGCAACACATTTAAAAAAAATCGTAGCGTGAAAACCGTGGGTTCGATCCGCGTGCCGCTTAAAGGCGATTACAGGGGAGATGCAGCCCTTTCCAAAGAGCCATGAAAAGACTTTCTACTCCCAAGGAGACAAGAGATATTAAGCCGAAATGACGTCCGACGCGCGCATTTCCTCCGCCGCTCACCACATTTAAAAAAATCATAGCGTGAAAACCGTGGGTTCGATCCGCGTGCCGCTCGAAGGCGATTACAGGGGAGATGCAGCCCTTTCCAAAGAGCCATGAACAGACTTTCTACTCCCAATGAGACAAGAGATATCAAGCCGCAAATACGTCCGGCGCGCGTCTATTCTCCGCCGCGCAACACATTTAAAAAAAAATCGTAGCGTGAAAACCGTGGGTTCGATCCGCGTGCCGCTTAAAGGCGATTACAGGGGAGATGCAGCCCTTTCCAAAGAGCCATGAAAAGACTTTCTACTCCCAAGGAGACAAGAGATATTACGCGCATTTTCTCCGACGCGCACCACGTTTAAAAAATCGTAGCGTGAGAACGGTGGGTCCGATCCGCGTGCCGCTTAAAGGCGATTACAGGGGAGATGCATCCCTTTCCAAAGAGCCATGAACAGACTTTCTACTCCCAAGGAGACCAGAGATATTAACAGATAAAGCGTTACGCTCCAGTCGGATGAGAGAGAAACGCTTGTACAATTGCAACGAATTGGAGGAGAAAGTTTAAACAAACGCACTGACTTTGAAGGCTCACATCTAGGCCGGGCCAGGTCCAAATGGCCTGCAACTCGGTCCGCATCACGTCCATGACTTTTCCTAACGAACGCCACCTGCCAAGCTTTCGGCCCGTCCCTGTCGGCATTAAAAAATCGTAGCGTGATAACGATGGTTCCGATCCGCGTGCCGCGAGAAGGCGATTACAGGGGAGATGCAGCCCTTTCCAAAGAACCATGAAAAGACTTTCTACTCCCAAGGAGACAAGAGATATTAAGCCGCAATGACGTCCGACGCGCGCATTTTTTCCGCCGCGCAGCACATTTAAAAAAATCATAGCGTGAAAACCGTGGGTTCGATCCACGTGCCGCTCGAAGGCGATTACAGGGGAGATGCAGCCCTTTCCAAAGAGGCATGAACAGACTTCCTACTCCCAAGGAGCCCAAAGATATTAAGCCGCAAATACGTCCTACGCGCGTCTTTTCTACGCCGCGCACCACATTTAAAAAATCGTATCGGAAGAACGGTGGGTCCAATCCGCGTGCCGCTTAAAGGCGATTACAAGGGAGATGCAAACCTTTCCAAAGAGCCATGAAAAGACTTTCTACTCCCAAGGAGACAATAGATATTAAGCCGAAATGACGTCCGACGCGCGCATTTTCTCCGACGCGCAACACATTTAAAAAAATCATAGCGTGAAAACCGTGGGTTCGATCCGCGTGCCGCTCGAAGGCTATTACAGCGGAGATGCAGCCCTTTCCAAAGAGGCATGAACAGACTTCCTACTCCCAAGGAGCCCAAAGATATTAAGCCGCAAATACGTCCTACGCGCGTCTTTTCTACGCCGCGCACCACATTTAAAAAATCGTATCGGAAGAACGGTGGGTCCAATCCGCGTGCCGCTTAAAGGCGATTACAAGGGAGATGCAAACCTTTCCAAAGAACCATGAAAAGACTTTCTACTCCCAAGGAGACAATAGATATTAAGCCGAAATGACGTCCGACGCGCGCATTTTCTCCGACGCGCACCACATTTAAAAAAATCATA
Organism: Electrophorus electricus; assembly: GCF_041902795.1. NCBI lineage: Eukaryota > Metazoa > Chordata > Actinopteri > Gymnotiformes > Gymnotidae > Electrophorus > Electrophorus electricus. Next base: position 36,575,191 of record NC_137501.1, on the reverse strand, counting down.
GCGTGAAAACCGTGGGTTCGATCCGCGTGCCGCTCGAAGGCGATTACAGCGGAGATGCAGCCCTTTCCAAAGAGCCATGAAAAGACTTTCTACTCCCAAGGAGACAAGAGATATTAAGCCGAAATGACGTCCGACGCGCGCATTTCCTCCGCCGCGCACCACATTTAAAAAAATCATAGCGTGAAAACCGTGGGTTCGATCCGCGTGCCGCTCGAAGGCGATTACAGGGGAGATGCAGCCCTTTCCAAAGAGCCATGAACAGACTTTCTACATCCAATGAGACAAGAGATATTAAGCCGCAAATACGTCCGGCGCGCGTCTTTTCTCCGCCGCGCAACACATTTAAAAAAAATCGTAGCGTGAAAAACGTGGGTTCGATCCGCGTGCCGCTCGAAGGCGATTACAGGGGAGATACAGCCCTTTCCAAAGAGCCATGAACAGACTTTCTACTCCCAAGGAGACAAGAGATATTACGCGCATTTTCTCCGACGCGCACCACGTTTAAAAAATCGTAGCGTGAGAACGGTGGGTCCGATCCGCGTGCCGCTTAAAGGCGATTACAGGGGAGATGCATCCCTTTCCAAAGAGCCATGAACAGACTTTCTACTCCCAAGGAGACCAGAGATATTAACAGATAAAGCGTTACGCTCCAGTCGGATGAGCGAGAAACGCTTGTACAATTGCAACGAATTGGAGGAGAAAGTTTAAACAAACGCGCTGACTTTGAAGGCTCACATCTAGGCCGGGCCAGGTCCAAATGGCCTGCAACTCGGTCCGCATCACGTCCATGACTTTTCCTAACGAACGCCACCTGCCAAGCTTTCGGCCCGTCCCTGTCGGCATTAAAAAATCGTAGCATGATAACGATGGTTCCGATCCGCGTGCCGCGCGAAGGCGATTACAGGGGAGATGCAGCCCTTTCCAAAGAGCTATGAACAGACTTTCTACTCCCAAGGAGCCCAAAGATATTAAGCCGCAAATAAGTCCTACGCGCGTCTTTTCTACGCCGCGCACCACATTTAAAAAATCGTAGCGTAAGAACGGTGTGTCCGATCCGCGTGCCGCTTAAAGGCGATTACAGGGGAGATGCAACCCTTTCCAAAGAACCATGAAAAGACTTTCTACTCCCAAGGAGACCAGAGATATTAACAGATAAAGCGTTACGCTCCAGTCGGATGAGCGAGAAACGCTTGTACAATTGCAACGAATTGGAGGAGAAAGTTTAAACAAACGCGCTGACTTTGAACGCTCACATCTAGGCCGGGCCAGATCCAAATGGCCTGCAACTCGGTGCGCATCACCTCCATGACGGTCCCTAACGAACGCCACCTGCCAAGCTTTCGGCCCGTCCCTGGCGGCATTAAAAAATCGTAGCGTGATAACGATGGTTCCGATGCGCGTGCCGCGCGAAGGCGATTACAGGGGAGATGCAGCCCTTTCCAAAGAGCAATGAACAGACTTTCTACTCACAAGGAGACAAGAGATATTAAGCCGCAATGATATCCGACGCGCGCATTTTCTCCGCCGCACACCACATTTAAAAAATCGTAGCGTGAGAACGGTGGGTCCGATCCGCATGCCGCTTAAAGGCGATTACAGGGGAGATGCAACCCTTTCCAAAGAGCCATGAAAAGACTTTCTATTCCCAAGGAGACAAGAGATATTAAGCCGCAATGACGTCCGACGCGCGCGCACCACATTTAAAAAAATCATAGCGTGAAAACCGTGGGTTCGATCCGCGTGCCGCTTGAAGGCGATTACAGGGGAGATGCAGCATTTCCAAAGAGCCATGAACAGACTTCCTACTCCCAAGGAGAAAAGAGATATTAAGCAGCAATGATGTCCGACACGCGCATTTTCTCCGCCGCGCACCACATTTAAAAAATCTTAGCGTGAGAACGGTGGGTCCGATCCGCGTGCCGCTTAAAGGCGATTACAGGGGAGATGCAGCCCTTTCCAAAGAGCCATGAACAGACTTTCTACTCCCAATGAGACAAGAGATATCAAGCCGCAAATACGTCCGGCGCGCGTCTATTCTCCGCCGCGCAACACATTTAAAAAAAAATCGTAGCGTGAAAACCGTGGGTTCGATCCGCGTGCCGCTTAAAGGCGATTACAGGGGAGATGCAGCCCTTTCCAAAGAGCCATGAAAAGACTTTCTACTCCCAAGGAGACAAGAGATATTAAGCCGAAATGACGTCCGACGCGCGCATTTCCTCCGCCGCGCACCACATTTAAAAAAATCATAGCGTGAAAACCGTGGGTTCGATCCGCGTGCCGCTCGAAGGCGATTACAGGGGAGATGCAGCCCTTTCCAAAGAGGCATGAACAGACTTCCTACTCCCAAGGAGCACAAAGATATTAAGCCGCAAATACGTCCTACGCGCGTCTTTTCTACGCCGCGCACCACATTTAAAAAATCGTATCGGAAGAACGGTGGGTCCAATCCGCGTGCCGCTTAAAGGCGATTACAAGGGAGATGCAAACCTTTCCAAAGAGCCATGAAAAGACTTTCTACTCCCAAGGAGACAATAGATATTAAGCCGAAATGACGTCCGACGCGCGCATTTTCTACGCCGCGCACCACATTTAAAAAAATCATAGCGTGAAAACCGTGGGTTCGATCCGCGTGCCGCTCGAAGGCGATTACAGCGGAGATGCAGCCCTTTCCAAAGAGCCATGAAAAGACTTTCTACTCCCAAGGAGACAAGAGATATTAAGCCGAAATGACGTCCGACGCGCGCATTTCCTCCGCCGCGCACCACATTTAAAAAAATCATAGCTTGAAAACCGTGGGTTCGATCCGCGTGCCGCTCGAAGGCGATTACAGGGGAGATGCAGCCCTTTCCAAAGAGCCATGAACAGACTTTCTACACCCAATGAGACAAGAGATATTAAGCCGCAAATACGTCCGGCGCGCGTCTTTTCTCCGCCGCGCAACACATTTAAAAAAAATCGTAGCGTGAAAAACGTGGGTTCGATCCGCGTGCCGCTCGAAGGCGATTACAGGGGAGATGCATCCCTTTCAAAAGAGCCATGAACAGACTTTCTACTCCCAAGGAGACAAGAGATATTACGCGCATTTTCTCCGACGCGCACCACGTTTAAAAAATCGTAGCGTGAGAACGGTGGGTCCGATCCGCGTGCCGCTTAAAGGCGATTACAGGGGAGATGCATCCCTTTCCAAAGAGCCATGAACAGACTTTCTACTCCCAAGGAGACCAGAGATATTAACAGATAAAGCGTTACGCTCCAGTCGGATGAGAGAGAAACGCTTGTACAATTGCAACGAATTGGAGGAGAAAGTTTAAACAAACGCGCTGACTTTGAAGGCTCACATCTAGGCCGGGCCAGGTCCAAATGGCCTGCAACTCGGTCCGCATCACGTCCATGACTTTTCCTAACGAACGCCACCTGCCAAGCTTTCGGCCCGTCCCTGTCGGCATTAAAAAATCGTAGCATGATAACGATGGTTCCGATCCGCGTGCCGCGCGAAGGCGATTACAGGGGAGATGCAGCCCTTTCCAAAGAGCTATGAACAGACTTTCTACTCCCATGGAGCCCAAAGATATTAAGCCGCAAATAAGTCCTACGCGCGTCTTTTCTACGCCGCGCACCACATTTAAAAAATCGTAGCGTAAGAACGGTGGGTCCGATCCGCGTGCCGCTTAAAGGCGATTACAGGGGAGATGCAACCCTTTCCAAAGAACCATGAAAAGACTTTCTACTCCCAAGGAGACAAGAGATATTAAGCCGCAATGACGTCCGACGCGCGCATTTTCTCCGACGCGCAACACATTTAAAAAAATCATAGCGTGAAAACCGTGGGTTCGATCCGCGTGCCGCTCGAAGGCGATTACAGGGGAGATGCAGCCCTTTCCAAAGAGCCATGAACAGACTTTCTACTCCCAAGGAGACCAGAGATATTAACAGATAAAGCGTTACGCTCCAGTCGGATGAGCGAGAAACGCTTGTACAATTGCAACGAATTGGAGGAGAAAGTTTAAACAAACGCGCTGACTTTGAACGCTCACATCTAGGCCGGGCCAGATCCAAATGGCCTGCAACTCGGTGCGCATCACCTCCATGACGGTCCCTAACGAACGCCACCTGCCAAGCTTTCGGCCCGTCCCTGGCGGCATTAAAAAATCGTAGCGTGATAACGATGGTTCCGATGCGCGTGCCGCGCGAAGGCGATTACAGGGGAGATGCAGCCCTTTCCAAAGAGCAATGAACAGACTTTCTACTCGCAAGGAGACAAGAGATATTAAGCCGCAATGATATCCGACGCGCGCATTTTCTCCGCCGCACACCACATTTAAAAAATCGTAGCGTGAGAACGGTGGGTCCGATCCGCATGCCGCTTAAAGGCGATTACAGGGGAGATGCAACCCTTTCCAAAGAGCCATGAAAAGACTTTCTATTCCCAAGGAGACAAGAGATATTAAGCCGCAATGACGTCCGACGCGCGCATTTTCTCCGCCGCGCACCACATTTAAAAAAATCATAGCGTGAAAACCGTGGGTTCGATCCGCGTGCCGCTTGAAGGCGATTACAGGGGAGATGCAGCATTTCCAAAGAGCCATGAACAGACTTCCTACTCCCAAGGAGAAAAGAGATATTAAGCAGCAATGATGTCCGACACGCGCATTTTCTCCGCCGCGCACCACATTTAAAAAATCTTAGCGTGAGAACGGTGGGTCCGATCCGCGTGCCGCTTAAAGGCGATTACAGGGGAGATGCAGCCCTTTCCAAAGAGCCATGAAAAGACTTTCTACTCCCAAGGAGACAAGAGATATTAAGCCGAAATGACGTCCGACGCGCGCAATTTCTCCGCCGCGCAACACATTTAAAAAAATCATAGCGTGAAAACCGTGGGTTCGATCCGCGTGCCGCTCGAAGGCGATTACAGCGGAGATGCAGCCCTTTCCAAAGAGCCATGAAAAGACTTTCTACTCCCAAGGAGACAAGAGATATTAAGCCGAAATGACGTCCGACGCGCGCGTTTCCTCCGCCGCGCACCACATTTAAAAAAATCATAGCTTGAAAACCGTGGGTTCGATCCGCGTGCCGCTCGAAGGCGATTACAGGGGAGATGCAGCCCTTTCCAAAGAGCCATGAACAGACTTTCTACACCCAATGAGACAAGAGATATTAAGCCGCAAATACGTCCGGCGCGCGTCTTTTCTCTGCCGCGCAACACATTTAAAAAAAATCGTAGCGTGAAAAACGTGGGTTCGATCCGCGTGCCGCTCGAAGGCGATTACAGGGGAGATGCATCCCTTTCAAAAGAGCCATGAACAGACTTTCTACTCCCAAGGAGACCAGAAATATTAACATATAAAGCGTTACGCTCCAGTCGGATGAACGAGAAACGCTTGTACAATTGCAACGAATTGGAGGAGAAAGTTTAAACAAACGCGCTGACTTTGAACGCTCACATCTAGGCCGGGCCAACTCCAAATGGCGTGCAACTCGGTGCGCATCACCTCCATGACTGTCCCTAACGAACGCCACCTGCCACGCTTTCGGCCCGTCCCTGGCGGCATTAAAAAATCGTAGCGTGATAACGATGGTTCCGATGCGCGTGCCGCTCGAAGGCGATTACAGGGGAGATACAGCCCTTTCCAAAGAGCCATGAACAGACTTTCTACTCCCAAGGAGACAAGAGATATTACGCGCATTTTCTCCGACGCGCACCACGTTTAAAAGATCGTAGCGTGAGAACGGTGGGTCCGATCCGCGTGCCGCTTAAAGGCTATTACAGGGGAGATGCATCCCTTTCCAAAGAGCCATGAACAGACTTTCTACTCCCAAGGAGACCAGAGATATTAACAGATAAAGCGTTACGCTCCAGTCGGATGAGCGAGAAACGCTTGTACAATTGCAACGAATTGGAGGAGAAAGTTTAAACAAACGCGCTGACTTTGAAGGCTCACATCTAGGCCGGGCCAGGTCCAAATGGCCTGCAACTCGGTCCGCATCACGTCCATGACTTTTCCTAACGAACGCCACCTGCCAAGCTTTCGGCCCGTCCCTGTTGGCATTAAAAAATCGTAGCGTGATAACGATGGTTCCGATCTGCGTGCCGCGCGAAGGCGATTACAGGGGAGATGCAGCCCTTTCCAAAGAACCATGAAAAGACTTTCTACTCCCAAGGAGACAAGAGATATTAAGCCGCAATGACGTCCGACGCGCTCATTTTCTCCGCCGCGCAGCACATTTAAAAAAATCATAGCGTGAAAACCGTGGGTTCGATCCGCGTGCCGCTCGAAGGCGATTACAGGGGAGATGCAGCCCTTTCCAAAGAGGCATGAACAGACTTCCTACTCCCAAGGAGCCCAAAGATATTAAGCCGCAAATACGTCCTTCGCGCGTCTTTTCTACGCCGCGCAACATTTAAAAAATCGTATCGTAAGAACGGTGGGTCCAATCCGCGTGCCGCTTAAAGGCGATTACAAGGGAGATGCAACCCTTTCCAAAGAGCCTTGAACAGACTTTCTACTCCCAAGGAGACAAGAGATATTAAGCCGCAATGACGTCCGACGCGCGCATTTTCTCCGACGCGCACCACGTTTAAAAAATCGTAGCGTGAGAACGGTGGGTCCGATCCGCGTGCCGCTTAAAGGCGATTACAGGGGAGATGCATCCCTTTCCAAAGAGCCATGAACAGACTTTCTACTCCCAAGGAGACCAGAGATATTAACAGATAAAGCGTTACGCTCCAGTCGGATGAGCGAGAAACGCTTGTACAATTGCAACGAATTGGAGGAGAAAGTTTAAACAAACGCGCTGACTTTGAACGCTCACATCTAGGCCGGGCCAGGTCCAAATGGCCTGCAACTCGGTGCGCATCACCTCCATGACGGTCCCTAACGAACGCCACCTGCCACGCTTTCGGCCCGTCCCTGGCGGCATTAAAAAATCATAGCGTGAAAACCGTGGGTTCGATCCGCGTGCCGCTCGAAGGCGATTACAGCGGAGATGCAGCCCTTTCCAAAGAGCCATGAAAAGACTTTCTACTCCCAAGGAGACAAGAGATATTAAGCCGCAATGACGTCCGACGCGCGCATTTTCTCCGACGCGCAACACATTTAAAAAAATCATAGCGTGAAAACCGTGGGTTCGATCCGCGTGCCGCTCGAAGGCGATTACAGGGGAGATGCAGCCCTTTCCAAAGAGGCATGAACAGACTTCCTACTCCCAAGGAGCCCAAAGATATTAAGCCGCAAATACGTCCTACGCGCGTCTTTTCTACGCCGCGCACCACATTTAAAAAATCGTATCGGAAGAACGGTGGGTCCAATCCGCGTGCCGCTTAAAGGCGATTACAAGGGAGATGCAAACCTTTCCAAAGAGCCATGAAAAGACTTTCTACTCCCAAGGAGACAATAGATATTAAGCCGAAATGACGTCCGACGCGCGCATTTTCTCCGCCGCGCACCACATTTAAAAAAATCATAGCGTGAAAACCGTGGGTTCGATCCGCGTGCCGCTCGAAGGCGATTACAGGGGAGATGCAGCCCTTTCCAAAGAGCCATGAACAGACCTTCTACTCCCAATGAGACAAGAGATATCAAGCCGCAAATACGTCCGGCGCGCGTCTATTCTCCGCCGCGCAACACATTTAAAAAAAATCGTAGCGTGAAAACCGTGGGTTCGATCCGCGTGCCGCTTAAAGGCGATTACAGGGGAGATGCAGCCCTTTCCAAAGAGCCATGAAAAGACTTTCTACTCCCAAGGAGACAAGAGATATTAAGCCGAAATGACGTCCGACGCGCGCATTTCCTCCGCCGCGCAACACATTTAAAAAAATCATAGCGTGAAAACCGTGGGTTCGATCCGCGTGCCGCTCGAAGGCGATTACAGAGGAGATGCAGCCCTTTCCAAAGAGGCATGAACAGACTTCCTACTCCCAAGGAGCCCAAAGATATTAAGCCGCAAATACGTCCTACGCGCGTCTTTTCTACGCCGCGCACCACATTTAAAAAATCGTATCGGAAGAACGGTGGGTCCAATCCGCGTGCGGCTTAAAGGCGATTACAAGGGAGATGCAAACCTTTCCAAAGAGCCATGAAAAGACTTTCTACTCCCAAGGAGACAATAGATATTAAGCCGAAATGACGTCCGACGCGCGCATTTTCTCCGCCGCGCACCACATTTAAAAAAATCATAGCGTGAAAACCGTGGGTTCGATCCGCGTGCCGCTCGAAGGCGATTACAGCGGAGATGCAGCCCTTTCCAAAGAGCCATGAAAAGACTTTCTACTCCCAAGGAGACAAGAGATATTAAGCCGCAATGACGTCCGACGCGCGCATTTTCTCCGACGCGCAACACATTTAAAAAAATCATAGCGTGAAAACCGTGGGTTCGATCCGCGTGCCGCTCGAAGGCGATTACAGGGGAGATGCAGCCCTTTCCAAAGAGCCATGAACAGACTTTCTACTCCCAATGAGACAAGAGATATCAAGCCGCAAATACGTCCGGCGCGCGTCTATTCTCCGCCGCGCAACACATTTAAAAAAAATCGTAGCGTGAAAACCGTGGGTTCGATCCGCGTGCCGCTTAAAGGCGATTACAGGGGAGATGCAGCCCTTTCCAAAGAGCCATGAAAAGACTTTGTACTCCCAAGGAGACAAGAGATATTAAGCCGAAATGACGTCCGACGCGCGCATTTCCTCCGCCGCGCACCACATTTAAAAAAATCATAGCGTTAAAACCGTGGGTTCGATCCGCGTGCCGCTCGAAGGCGATTACAGGGGAGATGCAGCCCTTTCCAAAGAGGCATGAACAGACTTCCTACTCCCAAGGAGCCCAAAGATATTAAGCCGCAAATACGTCCTACGCGCGTCTTTTCTACGCCGCGCACCACATTTAAAAAATCGTATCGGAAGAACGGTGGGTCCAATCCGCGTGCCGCTTAAAGGCGATTACAAGGGAGATGCAAACCTTTCCAAAGAGCCATGAAAAGACTTTCTACTCCCAAGGAGACAATAGATATTAAGCCGAAATGACGTCCGACGCGCGCATTTTCTCCGCCGCGCACCACATTTAAAAAAATCATAGCGTGAAAACCGTGGGTTCGATCCGCGTGCCGCTCGAAGGCGATTACAGCGGAGATGCAGCCCTTTCCAAAGAGCCATGAAAAGACTTTCTACTCCCAAGGAGACCAGAAATATTAACATATAAAGCGTTACGCTCCAGTCGGATGAACGAGAAACGCTTGTACAATTGCAACGAATTGGAGGAGAAAGTTTAAACAAACGCGCTGACTTTGAACGCTCACATCTAGGCCGGGCCAACTCCAAATGGCGTGCAACTCGGTGCGCATCACCTCCATGACTGTCCCTAACGAACGCCACCTGCCACGCTTTCGGCCCGTCCCTGGCGGCATTAAAAAATCGTAGCGTGATAACGATGGTTCCGATGCGCGTGCCGCTCGAAGGCGATTACAGGGGAGATACAGCCCTTTCCAAAGAGCCATGAACAGACTTTCTACTCCCAAGGAGACAAGAGATATTACGCGCATTTTCTCCGACGCGCACCACGTTTAAAAAATCGTAGCGTGAGAACGGTGGGTCCGATCCGCGTGCCGCTTAAAGGCGATTACAGGGGAGATGCATCCCTTTCCAAAGAGCCATGAACAGACTTTCTACTCCCAAGGAGACCAGAGATATTAACAGATAAAGCGTTACGCTCCAGTCGGATGAGCGAGAAACGCTTGTACAATTGCAACGAATTGGAGGAGAAAGTTTAAACAAACGCGCTGACTTTGAAGGCTCACATCTAGGCCGGGCCAGGTCCAAATGGCCTGCAACTCGGTCCGCATCACGTCCATGACTTTTCCTAACGAACGCCACCTGCCAAGCTTTCGGCCCGTCCCTGTCGGCATTAAAAAATCGTAGCGTGATAAGGTTGGTTCCGATCCGCGTGCCGCGCGAAGGCGATTACAGGGGAGATGCAGCCCTTTCCAAAGAACCATGAAAAGACTTTCTACTCCCAAGGAGACAAGAGATATTAAGCCGCAATGACGTCCGACGCGCGCATTTTCTCCGCCGCGCAGCACATTTAAAAAAATCATAGCGTGAAAACCGTGGGTTCGATCCACGTGCCGCTCGAAGGCGATTACAAGGGAGATGCAAACCTTTCCAAAGAGCCATGAAAAGACTTTCTACTCCCAAGGAGACAATAGATATTAAGCCGAAATGACGTCCGACGCGCGCATTTTCTCCGACGCGCACCACATTTAAAAAAATCATAGCGTGAAAACCGTGGGTTCGATCCGCGTGCCGCTCGAAGGCGATTACAGCGGAGATGCAGCCCTTTCCAAAGAGCCATGAACAGACTTTCTACTCCCAAGGAGACCAGAAATATTAACATATAAATCGTTACGCTCCAGTCGGATGAACGAGAAACGCTTGTACAATTGCAACGAATTGGAGGAGAAAGTTTAAACAAACGCGCTGACTTTGAACGCTCACATCTAGGCCGGGCCAACTCCAAATGGCGTGCAACTCGGTGGGCATCACCTCCATGACTGTCGCTAACGAACGCCACCTGCCACGCTTTCGGCCTATCCCTGGCGGCATTAAAAAATCGTAGCGTGATAACGATGGTTCCGATGCGCGTGCCGCTCGAAGGCGATTACAGGGGAGATACAGCCCTTTCCAAAGAGCCATGAACAGACTTTCTACTCCCAAGGAGACCAGAGATATTAACAGATAAAGCGTTACGCTCCAGTCGGATGAGCGAGAAACGCTTGTACAATTGCAACGAATTGGAGGAGAAAGTTTAAACAAACGCGCTGACTTTGAAGGCTCACATCTAGGCCGGGCCAACTCCAAATGGCGTGCAACTCGGTGCGCATCACCTCCATGACTGTCCCTAACGAACGCCACCTGCCACGCTTTCGGCCCGTCCCTGGCGGCATTAAAAAATCGTAGCGTGATAACGATGGTTCCGATGCGCGTGCCGCTCGAAGGCGATTACAGGGGAGATACAGCCCTTTCCAAAGAGCCATGAACAGACTTTCTACTCCCAAGGAGACCAGAGATATTAACAGATAAAGCGTTACGCTCCAGTCGGATGAGCGAGAAACGCTTGTACAATTGCAACGAATTGGAGGAGAAAGTTTAAACAAACGCGCTGACTTTGAAGGCTCACATCTAGGCCGGGCCAGGTCCAAATGGCCTGCAACTCGGTCCGCATCACGTCCATGACTTTTCCTAACGAACGCCACCTGCCAAGCTTTCGGCCCGTCCCTGTCGGCATTAAAAAATCGTAGCGTGAAAACGATGGTTCCGATCCGCGTGCCGCGCGAAGGCGATTACAGGGGAGATGCAGCCCTTTCCAAAGAGGCATGAACAGACTTCCTACTCCCAAGGAGCCCAAAGATATTAAGCCGCAAATACGTCCTACGCGCGTCTTTTCTACGCCGCGCACCACATTTAAAAAATCGTATCGGAAGAACGGTGGGTCCAATCCGCGTGCCGCTTAAAGGCGATTACAAGGGAGATGCAAACCTTTCCAAAGAGCCATGAAAAGACTTTCTACTCCCAAGGAGACAATAGATATTAAGCCGAAATGACGTCCGACGCGCGCATTTTCTCCGACGCGCACCACATTTAAAAAAATCATAGCGTGAAAACCGTGGGTTCGATCCGCGTGCCGCTCGAAGGCGATTACAGCGGAGATGCAGCCCTTTCCAATGAGCCATGAAAAGACTTTCTACTCCCAAGGAGACAAGAGATATTAAGCCGAAATGACGTCCGACGCGCGCATTTCCTCCGCCGCGCACCACATTTAAAAAAATCATAGCGTGAAAACCGTGGGTTCGATCCGCGTGCCGCTCGAAGGCGATTACAGGGGAGATGCAGCCCTTTCCAAAGAGCCATGAACAGACTTTCTACATCCAATGAGACAAGAGATATTAAGCCGCAAATACGTCCGGCGCGCGTCTTTTCTCCGCCGCGCAACACATTTAAAAAAAATCGTAGCGTGAAAAACGTGGGTTCGATCCGCGTGCCGCTCGAAGGCGATTACAGGGGAGATGCATCCCTTTCAAAAGAGCCATGAACAGACTTTCTACTCCCAAGGAGACCAGAAATATTAACATATAAAGCGTTACGCTCCAGTCGGATGAACGAGAAACGCTTGTACAATTGCAACGAATTGGAGGAGAAAGTTTAAACAAACGCGCTGACTTTCAACGCTCACATCTAGGCCGGGCCAACTCCAAATGGCGTGCAACTCGGTGCGCATCACCTCCATGACTGTCGCTAACGAACGCCACCTGCCACGCTTTCGGCCTATCCCTGGCGGCATTAAAAAATCGTAGCGTGATAACGATGGTTCCGATGCGCGTGCCGCTCGAAGGCGATTACAGGGGAGATACAGCCCTTTCCAAAGAGCCATGAACAGACTTTCTACTCCCAAGGAGACAAGAGATATTACGCGCATTTTCTCCGACGCGCACCACGTTTAAAAAATCGTAGCGTGAGAACGGTGGGTCCGATCCGCGTGCCGCTTAAAGGCGATTACAGGGGAGATGCATCCCTTTCCAAAGAGCCATGAACAGACTTTCTACTCCCAAGGAGACCAGAGATATTAACAGATAAAGCGTTACGCTCCAGTCGGATGAGCGAGAAACGCTTGTACAATTGCAACGAATTGGAGGAGAAAGTTTAAACAAACGCGCTGACTTTGAAGGCTCACATCTAGGCCGGGCCAGGTCCAAATGGCCTGCAACTCGGTCCGCATCACGTCCATGACTTTTCCTAACGAACGCCACCTGCCAAGCTTTCGGCCCGTCCCTGTCGGCATTAAAAAATCGTAGCATGATAACGATGGTTCCGATCCGCGTGCCGCGCGAAGGCGATTACAGGGGAGATGCAGCCCTTTCCAAAGAGCTATGAACAGACTTTCTACTCCCAAGGAGCCCAAAGATATTAAGCCGCAAATAAGTCCTACGCGCGTCTTTTCTACGCCGCGCACCACATTTAAAAAATCGTAGCGTAAGAACGGTGGGTCCGATCCGCGTGCCGCTTAAAGGCGATTACAGGGGAGATGCAACCCTTTCCAAAGAACCATGAAAAGACTTTCTACTCCCAAGGAGACAAGAGATATTAAGCCGCAATGACGTCCGACGCGCGCATTTTCTCCGACGCGCAACACATTTAAAAAAATCATAGCGTGAAAACCGTGGGTTCGATCCGCGTGCCGCTCGAAGGCGATTACAGGGGAGATGCAGCCCTTTCCAAAGAGCCATGAACAGACTTTCTACTCCCAAGGAGACCAGAGATATTAAGCCGCAATGACGTCCGACGCGCGCATTTTTTCCGCTGCGCAGCACATTTAAAAAAATCATAGCGTGAAAACCGTGGGTTCGATCCACGTGCCGCTCGAAGGCGATTACAGGGGAGATGCAGCCCTTTCCAAAGAGGCATGAACAGACTTCCTACTCCCAAGGAGCCCAAAGATATTAAGCCGCAAATACGTCCTACGCGCGTCTTTTCTACGCCGCGCACCACATTTAAAAAATCGTATCGGAAGAACGGTGGGTCCAATCCGCGTGCCGCTTAAAGGCGATTACAAGGGAGATGCAAACCTTTCCAAAGAGCCATGAAAAGACTTTCTACTCCCAAGGAGACAATAGATATTAAGCCGAAATGACGTCCGACGCGCGCATTTTCTCCGACGCGCAACACATTTAAAAAAATCATAGCGTGAAAACCGTGGGTTCGATCCGCGTGCCGCTTGAAGGCGATTACAGCGGAGATGCAGCCCTTTCCAAAGAGCCATGAAAAGACTTTCTACTCCCAAGGAGACAAGAGATATTAAGCCGAAATGACGTCCGACGCGCGCATTTCCTCCGCCGCGCACAACATTTAAAAAAATCATAGCGTGAAAACCGTGGGTTCGATCCGCGTGCCGCTCGAAGGCGATTACAGGGGAGATGCAGCCCTTTCCAAAGAGCCATGAACAGACTTTCTACACCCAATGAGACAAGAGATATTAAGCCGCAAATACGTCCGGCGCGCGTCTTTGCTCCGCCGCGCAACACATTTAAAAAAAATCGTAGCGTGAAAAACGTGGGTTCGATCCGCGTGCCGCTCGAAGGCGATTACAGGGGAGATGCATCCCTTTCAAAAGAGCCATGAACAGACTTTCTACTCCCAAGGAGACCAGAAATATTAACATATAAAGCGTTACGCTCCAGTCGGATGAACGAGAAACGCTTGTACAATTGCAACGAATTGGAGGAGAAAATTTAAACAAACGCGCTGACTTTGAACGCTCACATCTAGGCCGGGCCAACTCCAAATGGCGTGCAACTCGGTGCGCATCACCTCCATGACTGTCCCTAACGAACGCCACCTGCCACGCTTTCGGCCCGTCCCTGGCGGCATTAAAAAATCGTAGCGTGATAACGATGGTTCCGATGCGCGTGCCGCTCGAAGGCGATTACAGGGGAGATACAGCCCTTTCCAAAGAGCCATGAACAGACTTTCTACTCCCAAGGAGACCAGAGATATTAACAGATAAAGCGTTACGCTCCAGTCGGATGAGCGAGAAACGCTTGTACAATTGCAACGAATTGGAGGAGAAAGTTTAAACAAACGCGCTGACTTTGAAGGCTCACATCTAGGCCGGGCCAGGTCCAAATGGCCTGCAACTCGGTCCGCATCACGTCCATGACTTTTCCTAACGAACGCCACCTGCCAAGCTTTCGGCCCGTCCCTGTCGGCATTAAAAAATCGTAGCGTGATAACGATGGTTCCGATCCGCGTGCCGCGCGAAGGCGATTACAGGGGAGATGCAGCCCTTTCCAAAGAGGCATGAACAGACTTCCTACTCCCAAGGAGCCCAAAGATATTAAGCCGCAAATACGTCCTACGCGCGTCTTTTCTACGCCGCGCACCACATTTAAAAAATCGTATCGGAAGAACGGTGGGTCCAATCCGCGTGCCGCTTAAAGGCGATTACAAGGGAGATGCAAACCTTTCCAAAGAGCCATGAAAAGACTTTCTACTCCCAAGGAGACAATAGATATTAAGCCGAAATGACGTCCGACGCGAGCATTTTCTCCGACGCGCACCACATTTAAAAAAATCATAGCGTGAAAACCGTGGGTTCGATCCGCGTGCCGCTCGAAGGCGATTACAGCGGAGATGCAGCCCTTTCCAATGAGCCATGAAAAGACTTTCTACTCCCAAGGAGACAAGAGATATTAAGCCGAAATGACGTCCGACGCGCGCATTTCCTCCGCCGCGCACCACATTTAAAAAAATCATAGCGTGAAAACCGTGGGTTCGATCCGCGTGCCGCTCGAAGGCGATTACAGGGGAGATGCAGCCCTTTCCAAAGAGCCATGAACAGACTTTCTACATCCAATGAGACAAGAGATATTAAGCCGCAAATACGTCCGGCGCGCGTCTTTTCTCCGCCGCGCAACACATTTAAAAAAAATCGTAGCGTGAAAAACGTGGGTTCGATCCGCGTGCCGCTCGAAGGCGATTACAGGGGAGATGCATCCCTTTCAAAAGAGCCATGAACAGACTTTCTACTCCCAAGGAGACCAGAAATATTAACATATAAAGCGTTACGCTCCAGTCGGATGAACGAGAAACGCTTGTACAATTGCAACGAATTGGAGGAGAAAGTTTAAACAAACGCGCTGACTTTCAACGCTCACATCTAGGCCGGGCCAACTCCAAATGGCGTGCAACTCGGTGCGCATCACCTCCATGACTGTCGCTAACGAACGCCACCTGCCACGCTTTCGGCCTATCCCTGGCGGCATTAAAAAATCGTAGCGTGATAACGATGGTTCCGATGCGCGTGCCGCTCGAAGGCGATTACAGGGGAGATACAGCCCTTTCCAAAGAGCCATGAACAGACTTTCTACTCCCAAGGAGACAAGAGATATTACGCGCATTTTCTCCGACGCGCACCACGTTTAAAAAATCGTAGCGTGAGAACGGTGGGTCCGATCCGCGTGCCGCTTAAAGGCGATTACAGGGGAGATGCATCCCTTTCCAAAGAGCCATGAACAGACTTTCTACTCCCAAGGAGACCAGAGATATTAACAGATAAAGCGTTACGCTCCAGTCGGATGAGCGAGAAACGCTTGTACAATTGCAACGAATTGGAGGAGAAAGTTTAAACAAACGCGCTGACTTTGAAGGCTCACATCTAGGCCGGGCCAGGTCCAAATGGCCTGCAACTCGGTCCGCATCACGTCCATGACTTTTCCTAACGAACGCCACCTGCCAAGCTTTCGGCCCGTCCCTGTCGGCATTAAAAAATCGTAGCATGATAACGATGGTTCCGATCCGCGTGCCGCGCGAAGGCGATTACAGGGGAGATGCAGCCCTTTCCAAAGAGCTATGAACAGACTTTCTACTCCCAAGGAGCCCAAAGATATTAAGCCGCAAATAAGTCCTACGCGCGTCTTTTCTACGCCGCGCACCACATTTAAAAAATCGTAGCGTAAGAACGGTGGGTCCGATCCGCGTGCCGCTTAAAGGCGATTACAAGGGAGATGCAAACCTTTCCAAAGAGCCATGAAAAGACTTTCTACTCCCAAGGAGACAATAGATATTAAGCCGAAATGACGTCCGACGCGCGCATTTTCTCCGACGCGCAACACATTTAAAAAAATCATAGCGTGAAAACCGTGGGTTCGATCCGCGTGCCGCTCGAAGGCTATTACAGCGGAGATGCAGCCCTTTCCAAAGAGGCATGAACAGACTTCCTACTCCCAAGGAGCCCAAAGATATTAAGCCGCAAATACGTCCTACGCGCGTCTTTTCTACGCCGCGCACCACATTTAAAAAATCGTATCGGAAGAACGGTGGGTCCAATCCGCGTGCCGCTTAAAGGCGATTACAAGGGAGATGCAAACCTTTCCAAAGAACCATGAAAAGACTTTCTACTCCCAAGGAGACAATAGATATTAAGCCGAAATGACGTCCGACGCGCGCATTTTCTCCGACGCGCACCACAATTAAAAAAATCATAGCGTGAAAACCGTGGGTTCGATCCGCGTGCCGCTCGAAGGCGATTACAGCGGAGATGCAGCCCTTTCCAAAGAGCCATGAAAAGACTTTCTACTCCCAAGGAGACAAGAGATATTAAGCCGAAATGACGTCCGACGCGCGCATTTCCTCCGCCGCGCACCACATTTAAAAAAATCATAGCGTGAAAACCGTGGGTTCGATCCGCGTGCCGCTCGAAGGCGATTACAGGGGAGATGCAGCCCTTTCCAAAGAGCCATGAACAGACTTTCTACATCCAATGAGACAAGAGATATTAAGCCGCAAATACGTCCGGCGCGCGTCTTTTCTCCGCCGCGCAACACATTTAAAAAAAATCGTAGCGTGAAAAACGTGGGTTCGATCCGCGTGCCGCTCGAAGGCGATTACAGGGGAGATACAGCCCTTTCCAAAGAGCCATGAACAGACTTTCTACTCCCAAGGAGACAAGAGATATTACGCGCATTTTCTCCGACGCGCACCACGTTTAAAAAATCGTAGCGTGAGAACGGTGGGTCCGATCCGCGTGCCGCTTAAAGGCGATTACAGGGGAGATGCATCCCTTTCCAAAGAGCCATGAACAGACTTTCTACTCCCAAGGAGACCAGAGATATTAACAGATAAAGCGTTACGCTCCAGTCGGATGAGCGAGAAACGCTTGTACAATTGCAACGAATTGGAGGAGAAAGTTTAAACAAACGCGCTGACTTTGAAGGCTCACATCTAGGCCGGGCCAGGTCCAAATGGCCTGCAACTCGGTCCGCATCACGTCCATGACTTTTCCTAACGAACGCCACCTGCCAAGCTTTCGGCCCGTCCCTGTCGGCATTAAAAAATCGTAGCATGATAACGATGGTTCCGATCCGCGTGCCGCGCGAAGGCGATTACAGGGGAGATGCAGCCCTTTCCAAAGAGCTATGAACAGACTTTCTACTCCCATGGAGCCCAAAGATATTAAGCCGCAAATAAGTCCTACGCGCGTCTTTTCTACGCCGCGCACCACATTTAAAAAATCGTAGCGTAAGAACGGTGGGTCCGATCCGCGTGCCGCTTAAAGGCGATTACAGGGGAGATGCAACCCTTTCCAAAGAACCATGAAAAGACTTTCTACTCCCAAGGAGACAAGAGATATTAAGCCGCAATGACGTCCGACGCGCGCATTTTCTCCGACGCGCAACACATTTAAAAAAATCATAGCGTGAAAACCGTGGGTTCGATCCGCGTGCCGCTCGAAGGCGATTACAGGGGAGATGCAGCCCTTTCCAAAGAGCCATGAACAGACTTTCTACTCCCAAGGAGACCAGAGATATTAACAGATAAAGCGTTACGCTCCAGTCGGATGAGCGAGAAACGCTTGTACAATTGCAACGAATTGGAGGAGAAAGTTTAAACAAACGCGCTGACTTTGAACGCTCACATCTAGGCCGGGCCAGATCCAAATGGCCTGCAACTCGGTGCGCATCACCTCCATGACGGTCCCTAACGAACGCCACCTGCCAAGCTTTCGGCCCGTCCCTGGCGGCATTAAAAAATCGTAGCGTGATAACGATGGTTCCGATGCGCGTGCCGCGCGAAGGCGATTACAGGGGAGATGCAGCCCTTTCCAAAGAGCAATGAACAGACTTTCTACTCACAAGGAGACAAGAGATATTAAGCCGCAATGATATCCGACGCGCGCATTTTCTCCGCCGCACACCACATTTAAAAAATCGTAGCGTGAGAACGGTGGGTCCGATCCGCATGCCGCTTAAAGGCGATTACAGGGGAGATGCAACCCTTTCCAAAGAGCCATGAAAAGACTTTCTATTCCCAAGGAGACAAGAGATATTAAGCCGCAATGACGTCCGACGCGCGCATTTTCTCCGCCGCGCACCACATTTAAAAAAATCATAGCGTGAAAACCGTGGGTTCGATCCGCGTGCCGCTTGAAGGCGATTACAGCGGAGATGCAGCCCTTTCCAAAGAGGCATGAACAGACTTCCTACTCCCAAGGAGCCCAAAGATATTAAGCCGCAAATACGTCCTACGCGCGTCTTTTCTACGCCGCGCACCACATTTAAAAAATCGTATCGGAAGAACGGTGGGTCCAATCCGCGTGCCGCTTAAAGGCGATTACAAGGGAGATGCAAACCTTTCCAAAGAACCATGAAAAGACTTTCTACTCCCAAGGAGACAATAGATATTAAGCCGAAATGACGTCCGACGCGCGCATTTTCTCCGACGCGCACCACATTTAAAAAAATCATAGCGTGAAAACCGTGGGTTCGATCCGCGTGCCGCTCGAAGGCGATTACAGCGGAGATGCAGCCCTTTCCAAAGAGCCATGAAAAGACTTTCTACTCCCAAGGAGACAAGAGATATTAAGCCGAAATGACGTCCGACGCGCGCATTTCCTCCGCCGCGCACCACATTTAAAAAAATCATAGCGTGAAAACCGTGGGTTCGATCCGCGTGCCGCTCGAAGGCGATTACAGGGGAGATGCAGCCCTTTCCAAAGAGCCATGAACAGACTTTCTACATCCAATGAGACAAGAGATATTAAGCCGCAAATACGTCCGGCGCGCGTCTTTTCTCCGCCGCGCAACACATTTAAAAAAAATCGTAGCGTGAAAAACGTGGGTTCGATCCGCGTGCCGCTCGAAGGCGATTACAGGGGAGATACAGCCCTTTCCAAAGAGCCATGAACAGACTTTCTACTCCCAAGGAGACAAGAGATATTACGCGCATTTTCTCCGACGCGCACCACGTTTAAAAAATCGTAGCGTGAGAACGGTGGGTCCGATCCGCGTGCCGCTTAAAGGCGATTACAGGGGAGATGCATCCCTTTCCAAAGAGCCATGAACAGACTTTCTACTCCCAAGGAGACCAGAGATATTAACAGATAAAGCGTTACGCTCCAGTCGGATGAGCGAGAAACGCTTGTACAATTGCAACGAATTGGAGGAGAAAGTTTAAACAAACGCGCTGACTTTGAAGGCTCACATCTAGGCCGGGCCAGGTCCAAATGGCCTGCAACTCGGTCCGCATCACGTCCATGACTTTTCCTAACGAACGCCACCTGCCAAGCTTTCGGCCCGTCCCTGTCGGCATTAAAAAATCGTAGCATGATAACGATGGTTCCGATCCGCGTGCCGCGCGAAGGCGATTACAGGGGAGATGCAGCCCTTTCCAAAGAGCTATGAACAGACTTTCTACTCCCATGGAGCCCAAAGATATTAAGCCGCAAATAAGTCCTACGCGCGTCTTTTCTACGCCGCGCACCACATTTAAAAAATCGTAGCGTAAGAACGGTGGGTCCGATCCGCGTGCCGCTTAAAGGCGATTACAGGGGAGATGCAACCCTTTCCAAAGAACCATGAAAAGACTTTCTACTCCCAAGGAGACAAGAGATATTAAGCCGCAATGACGTCCGACGCGCGCATTTTCTCCGACGCGCAACACATTTAAAAAAATCATAGCGTGAAAACCGTGGGTTCGATCCGCGTGCCGCTCGAAGGCGATTACAGGGGAGATGCAGCCCTTTCCAAAGAGCCATGAACAGACTTTCTACTCCCAAGGAGACCAGAGATATTAACAGATAAAGCGTTACGCTCCAGTCGGATGAGCGAGAAACGCTTGTACAATTGCAACGAATTGGAGGAGAAAGTTTAAACAAACGCGCTGACTTTGAACGCTCACATCTAGGCCGGGCCAGATCCAAATGGCCTGCAACTCGGTGCGCATCACCTCCATGACGGTCCCTAACGAACGCCACCTGCCAAGCTTTCGGCCCGTCCCTGGCGGCATTAAAAAATCGTAGCGTGATAACGATGGTTCCGATGCGCGTGCCGCGCGAAGGCGATTACAGGGGAGATGCAGCCCTTTCCAAAGAGCAATGAACAGACTTTCTACTCACAAGGAGACAAGAGATATTAAGCCGCAATGATATCCGACGCGCGCATTTTCTCCGCCGCACACCACATTTAAAAAATCGTAGCGTGAGAACGGTGGGTCCGATCCGCATGCCGCTTAAAGGCGATTACAGGGGAGATGCAACCCTTTCCAAAGAGCCATGAAAAGACTTTCTATTCCCAAGGAGACAAGAGATATTAAGCCGCAATGACGTCCGACGCGCGCATTTTCTCCGCCGCGCACCACATTTAAAAAAATCATAGCGTGAAAACCGTGGGTTCGATCCGCGTGCCGCTTGAAGGCGATTACAGGGGAGATGCAGCATTTCCAAAGAGCCATGAACAGACTTCCTACTCCCAAGGAGAAAAGAGATATTAAGCAGCAATGATGTCCGACACGCGCATTTTCTCCGCCGCGCACCACATTTAAAAAATCTTAGCGTGAGAACGGTGGGTCCGATCCGCGTGCCGCTTAAAGGCGATTACAGGGGAGATGCAGCCCTTTCCAAAGAGCCATGAAAAGACTTTCTACTCCCAAGGAGACAAGAGATATTAAGCCGAAATGACGTCCGACGCGCGCAATTTCTCCGCCGCGCAACACATTTAAAAAAATCATAGCGTGAAAACCGTGGGTTCGATCCGCGTGCCGCTCGAAGGCGATTACAGCGGAGATGCAGCCCTTTCCAAAGAGCCATGAAAAGACTTTCTACTCCCAAGGAGACAAGAGATATTAAGCCGAAATGACGTCCGACGCGCGCGTTTCCTCCGCCGCGCACCACATTTAAAAAAATCATAGCTTGAAAACCGTGGGTTCGATCCGCGTGCCGCTCGAAGGCGATTACAGGGGAGATGCAGCCCTTTCCAAAGAGCCATGAACAGACTTTCTACACCCAATGAGACAAGAGATATTAAGCCGCAAATACGTCCGGCGCGCGTCTTTTCTCTGCCGCGCAACACATTTAAAAAAAATCGTAGCGTGAAAAACGTGGGTTCGATCCGCGTGCCGCTCGAAGGCGATTACAGGGGAGATGCATCCCTTTCAAAAGAGCCATGAACAGACTTTCTACTCCCAAGGAGACCAGAAATATTAACATATAAAGCGTTACGCTCCAGTCGGATGAACGAGAAACGCTTGTACAATTGCAACGAATTGGAGGAGAAAGTTTAAACAAACGCGCTGACTTTGAACGCTCACATCTAGGCCGGGCCAACTCCAAATGGCGTGCAACTCGGTGCGCATCACCTCCATGACTGTCCCTAACGAACGCCACCTGCCACGCTTTCGGCCCGTCCCTGGCGGCATTAAAAAATCGTAGCGTGATAACGATGGTTCCGATGCGCGTGCCGCTCGAAGGCGATTACAGGGGAGATACAGCCCTTTCCAAAGAGCCATGAACAGACTTTCTACTCCCAAGGAGACAAGAGATATTACGCGCATTTTCTCCGACGCGCACCACGTTTAAAAGATCGTAGCGTGAGAACGGTGGGTCCGATCCGCGTGCCGCTTAAAGGCGATTACAGGGGAGATGCATCCCTTTCCAAAGAGCCATGAACAGACTTTCTACTCCCAAGGAGACCAGAGATATTAACAGATAAAGCGTTACGCTCCAGTCGGATGAGCGAGAAACGCTTGTACAATTGCAACGAATTGGAGGAGAAAGTTTAAACAAACGCGCTGACTTTGAAGGCTCACATCTAGGCCGGGCCAGGTCCAAATGGCCTGCAACTCGGTCCGCATCACGTCCATGACTTTTCCTAACGAACGCCACCTGCCAAGCTTTCGGCCCGTCCCTGTCGGCATTAAAAAATCGTAGCATGATAACGATGGTTCCGATCCGCGTGCCGCGCGAAGGCGATTACAGGGGAGATGCAGCCCTTTCCAAAGAGCTATGAACAGACTTTCTACTCCCAAGGAGCCCAAAGATATTAAGCCGCAAATAAGTCCTACGCGCGTCTTTTCTACGCCGCGCACCACATTTAAAAAATCGTAGCGTAAGAACGGTGGGTCCGATCCGCGTGCCGCTTAAAGGCGATTACAGGGGAGATGCAACCCTTTCCAAAGAACCATGAAAAGACTTTCTACTCCCAAGGAGACAAGAGATATTAAGCCGCAATGACGTCCGACGCGCGCATTTTCTCCGACGCGCAACACATTTAAAAAAATCATAGCGTGAAAACCGTGGGTTCGATCCGCGTGCCGCTCGAAGGCGATTACAGGGGAGATGCAGCCCTTTCCAAAGAGGCATGAACAGACTTCCTACTCCCAAGGAGCCCAAAGATATTAAGCCGCAAATACGTCCTTCGCGCGTCTTTTCTACGCCGCGCAACATTTAAAAAATCGTATCGTAAGAACGGTGGGTCCAATCCGCGTGCCGCTTAAAGGCGATTACAAGGGAGATGCAACCCTTTCCAAAGAGCCATGAACAGACTTTCTACTCCCAAGGAGACAAGAGATATTAAGCCGCAATGACGTCCGACGCGCGCATTTTCTCCGACGCGCACCACGTTTAAAAAATCGTAGCGTGAGAACGGTGGGTCCGATCCGCGTGCCGCTTAAAGGCTATTACAGGGGAGATGCATCCCTTTCCAAAGAGCCATGAACAGACTTTCTACTCCCAAGGAGACCAGAGATATTAACAGATAAAGCGTTACGCTCCAGTCGGATGAGCGAGAAACGCTTGTACAATTGCAACGAATTGGAGGAGAAAGTTTAAACAAACGCGCTGACTTTGAAGGCTCACATCTAGGCCGGGCCAGGTCCAAATGGCCTGCAACTCGGTCCGCATCACGTCCATGACTTTTCCTAACGAACGCCACCTGCCAAGCTTTCGGCCCGTCCCTGTTGGCATTAAAAAATCGTAGCGTGATAACGATGGTTCCGATCTGCGTGCCGCGCGAAGGCGATTACAGGGGAGATGCAGCCCTTTCCAAAGAACCATGAAAAGACTTTCTACTCCCAAGGAGACAAGAGATATTAAGCCGCAATGACGTCCGACGCGCTCATTTTCTCCGCCGCGCAGCACATTTAAAAAAATCATAGCGTGAAAACCGTGGGTTCGATCCGCGTGCCGCTCGAAGGCGATTACAGGGGAGATGCAGCCCTTTCCAAAGAGGCATGAACAGACTTCCTACTCCCAAGGAGCCCAAAGATATTAAGCCGCAAATACGTCCTTCGCGCGTCTTTTCTACGCCGCGCAACATTTAAAAAATCGTATCGTAAGAACGGTGGGTCCAATCCGCGTGCCGCTTAAAGGCGATTACAAGGGAGATGCAACCCTTTCCAAAGAGCCTTGAACAGACTTTCTACTCCCAAGGAGACAAGAGATATTAAGCCGCAATGACGTCCGACGCGCGCATTTTCTCCGACGCGCACCACGTTTAAAAAATCGTAGCGTGAGAACGGTGGGTCCGATCCGCGTGCCGCTTAAAGGCGATTACAGGGGAGATGCATCCCTTTCCAAAGAGCCATGAACAGACTTTCTACTCCCAAGGAGACCAGAGATATTAACAGATAAAGCGTTACGCTCCAGTCGGATGAGCGAGAAACGCTTGTACAATTGCAACGAATTGGAGGAGAAAGTTTAAACAAACGCGCTGACTTTGAACGCTCACATCTAGGCCGGGCCAGGTCCAAATGGCCTGCAACTCGGTGCGCATCACCTCCATGACGGTCCCTAACGAACGCCACCTGCCACGCTTTCGGCCCGTCCCTGGCGGCATTAAAAAATCATAGCGTGAAAACCGTGGGTTCGATCCGCGTGCCGCTCGAAGGCGATTACAGCGGAGATGCAGCCCTTTCCAAAGAGCCATGAAAAGACTTTCTACTCCCAAGGAGACAAGAGATATTAAGCCGCAATGACGTCCGACGCGCGCATTTTCTCCGACGCGCAACACATTTAAAAAAATCATAGCGTGAAAACCGTGGGTTCGATCCGCGTGCCGCTCGAAGGCGATTACAGGGGAGATGCAGCCCTTTCCAAAGAGCCATGAACAGACTTTCTACTCCCAATGAGACAAGAGATATCAAGCCGCAAATACGTCCGGCGCGCGTCTATTCTCCGCCGCGCAACACATTTAAAAAAAATCGTAGCGTGAAAACCGTGGGTTCGATCCGCGTGCCGCTTAAAGGCGATTACAGGGGAGATGCAGCCCTTTCCAAAGAGCCATGAAAAGACTTTGTACTCCCAAGGAGACAAGAGATATTAAGCCGAAATGACGTCCGACGCGCGCATTTCCTCCGCCGCGCACCACATTTAAAAAAATCATAGCGTTAAAACCGTGGGTTCGATCCGCGTGCCGCTCGAAGGCGATTACAGGGGAGATGCAGCCCTTTCCAAAGAGGCATGAACAGACTTCCTACTCCCAAGGAGCCCAAAGATATTAAGCCGCAAATACGTCCTACGCGCGTCTTTTCTACGCCGCGCACCACATTTAAAAAATCGTATCGGAAGAACGGTGGGTCCAATCCGCGTGCCGCTTAAAGGCGATTACAAGGGAGATGCAAACCTTTCCAAAGAGCCATGAAAAGACTTTCTACTCCCAAGGAGACAATAGATATTAAGCCGAAATGACGTCCGACGCGCGCATTTTCTCCGCCGCGCACCACATTTAAAAAAATCATAGCGTGAAAACCGTGGGTTCGATCCGCGTGCCGCTCGAAGGCGATTACAGGGGAGATGCAGCCCTTTCCAAAGAGCCATGAACAGACCTTCTACTCCCAATGAGACAAGAGATATCAAGCCGCAAATACGTCCGGCGCGCGTCTATTCTCCGCCGCGCAACACATTTAAAAAAAATCGTAGCGTGAAAACCGTGGGTTCGATCCGCGTGCCGCTTAAAGGCGATTACAGGGGAGATGCAGCCCTTTCCAAAGAGCCATGAAAAGACTTTCTACTCCCAAGGAGACAAGAGATATTAAGCCGAAATGACGTCCGACGCGCGCATTTCCTCCGCCGCGCAACACATTTAAAAAAATCATAGCGTGAAAACCGTGGGTTCGATCCGCGTGCCGCTCGAAGGCGATTACAGAGGAGATGCAGCCCTTTCCAAAGAGGCATGAACAGACTTCCTACTCCCAAGGAGCCCAAAGATATTAAGCCGCAAATACGTCCTACGCGCGTCTTTTCTACGCCGCGCACCACATTTAAAAAATCGTATCGGAAGAACGGTGGGTCCAATCCGCGTGCGGCTTAAAGGCGATTACAAGGGAGATGCAAACCTTTCCAAAGAGCCATGAAAAGACTTTCTACTCCCAAGGAGACAATAGATATTAAGCCGAAATGACGTCCGACGCGCGCATTTTCTCCGCCGCGCACAACATTTAAAAAAATCATAGCGTGAAAACCGTGGGTTCGATCCGCGTGCCGCTCGAAGGCGATTACAGCGGAGATGCAGCCCTTTCCAAAGAGCCATGAAAAGACTTTCTACTCCCAAGGAGACAAGAGATATTAAGCCGCAATGACGTCCGACGCGCGCATTTTCTCCGACGCGCAACACATTTAAAAAAATCATAGCGTGAAAACCGTGGGTTCGATCCGCGTGCCGCTCGAAGGCGATTACAGGGGAGATGCAGCCCTTTCCAAAGAGCCATGAACAGACTTTCTACTCCCAATGAGACAAGAGATATCAAGCCGCAAATACGTCCGGCGCGCGTTTATTCTCCGCCGCGCAACACATTTAAAAAAAATCGTAGCGTGAAAACCGTGGGTTCGATCCGCGTGCCGCTTAAAGGCGATTACAGGGGAGATGCAGCCCTTTCCAAAGAGCCATGAAAAGACTTTGTACTCCCAAGGAGACAAGAGATATTAAGCCGAAATGACGTCCGACGCGCGCATTTCCTCCGCCGCGCACCACATTTAAAAAAATCATAGCGTTAAAACCGTGGGTTCGATCCGCGTGCCGCTCGAAGGCGATTACAGGGGAGATGCAGCCCTTTCCAAAGAGGCATGAACAGACTTCCTACTCCCAAGGAGCCCAAAGATATTAAGCCGCAAATACGTCCTACGCGCGTCTTTTCTACGCCGCGCACCACATTTAAAAAATCGTATCGGAAGAACGGTGGGTCCAATCCGCGTGCCGCTTAAAGGCGATTACAAGGGAGATGCAAACCTTTCCAAAGAGCCATGAAAAGACTTTCTACTCCCAAGGAGACAATAGATATTAAGCCGAAATGACGTCCGACGCGCGCATTTTCTCCGCCGCGCACCACATTTAAAAAAATCATAGCGTGAAAACCGTGGGTTCGATCCGCGTGCCGCTCGAAGGCGATTACAGAGGAGATGCAGCCCTTTCCAAAGAGGCATGAACAGACTTCCTACTCCCAAGGAGCCCAAAGATATTAAGCCGCAAATACGTCCTACGCGCGTCTTTTCTACGCCGCGCACCACATTTAAAAAATCGTATCGGAAGAACGGTGGGTCCAATCCGCGTGCCGCTTAAAGGCGATTACAAGGGAGATGCAAACCTTTCCAACGAGCCATGAAAAGACTTTCTACTCCCAAGGAGACAATAGATATTAAGCCGAAATGACGTCCGACGCGCGCATTTTCTCCGCCGCGCACCACATTTAAAAAAATCATAGCGTGAAAACCGTGGGTTCGATCCGCGTGCCGCTCGAAGGCGATTACAGCGGAGATGCAGCCCTTTCCAAAGAGCCATGAAAAGACTTTCTACTCCCAAGGAGACCAGAAATATTAACATATAAAGCGTTACGCTCCAGTCGGATGAACGAGAAACGCTTGTACAATTGCAACGAATTGGAGGAGAAAGTTTAAACAAACGCGCTGACTTTGAACGCTCACATCTAGGCCGGGCCAACTCCAAATGGCGTGCAACTCGGTGCGCATCACCTCCATGACTGTCCCTAACGAACGCCACCTGCCACGCTTTCGGCCCGTCCCTGGCGGCATTAAAAAATCGTAGCGTGATAACGATGGTTCCGATGCGCGTGCCGCTCGAAGGCGATTACAGGGGAGATACAGCCCTTTCCAAAGAGCCATGAACAGACTTTCTACTCCCAAGGAGACAAGAGATATTACGCGCATTTTCTCCGACGCGCACCACGTTTAAAAAATCGTAGCGTGAGAACGGTGGGTCCGATCCGCGTGCCGCTTAAAGGCGATTACAGGGGAGATGCATCCCTTTCCAAAGAGCCATGAACAGACTTTCTACTCCCAAGGAGACCAGAGATATTAACAGATAAAGCGTTACGCTCCAGTCGGATGAGCGAGAAACGCTTGTACAATTGCAACGAATTGGAGGAGAAAGTTTAAACAAACGCGCTGACTTTGAAGGCTCACATCTAGGCCGGGCCAGGTCCAAATGGCCTGCAACTCGGTCCGCATCACGTCCATGACTTTTCCTAACGAACGCCACCTGCCAAGCTTTCGGCCCGTCCCTGTCGGCATTAAAAAATCGTAGCGTGATAAGGTTGGTTCCGATCCGCGTGCCGCGCGAAGGCGATTACAGGGGAGATGCAGCCCTTTCCAAAGAACCATGAAAAGACTTTCTACTCCCAAGGAGACAAGAGATATTAAGCCGCAATGACGTCCGACGCGCGCATTTTCTCCGCCGCGCAGCACATTTAAAAAAATCATAGCGTGAAAACCGTGGGTTCGATCCACGTGCCGCTCGAAGGCGATTACAAGGGAGATGCAAACCTTTCCAAAGAGCCATGAAAAGACTTTCTACTCCCAAGGAGACAATAGATATTAAGCCGAAATGACGTCCGACGCGCGCATTTCCTCCGCCGCGCACCACATTTAAAAAAATTATAGCGTGAAAACCGTGGGTTCGATCCGCGTGCCGCTCGAAGGCGATTACAGGGGAGATACAGCCCTTTCCAAAGAGCCATGAACAGACTTTCTACTCCCAAGGAGACCAGAGATATTAACAGATAAAGCGTTACGCTCCAGTCGGATGAGCGAGAAACGCTTGTACAATTGCAACGAATTGGAGGAGAAAGTTTAAACAAACGCGCTGACTTTGAAGGCTCACATCTAGGCCGGGCCAACTCCAAATGGCGTGCAACTCGGTGCGCATCACCTCCATGACTGTCCCTAACGAACGCCACCTGCCACGCTTTCGGCCCGTCCCTGGCGGCATTAAAAAATCGTAGCGTGATAACGATGGTTCCGATGCGCGTGCCGCTCGAAGGCGATTACAGGGGAGATACAGCCCTTTCCAAAGAGCCATGAACAGACTTTCTACTCCCAAGGAGACCAGAGATATTAACAGATAAAGCGTTACGCTCCAGTCGGATGAGCGAGAAACGCTTGTACAATTGCAACGAATTGGAGGAGAAAGTTTAAACAAACGCGCTGACTTTGAAGGCTCACATCTAGGCCGGGCCAGGTCCAAATGGCCTGCAACTCGGTCCGCATCACGTCCATGACTTTTCCTAACGAACGCCACCTGCCAAGCTTTCGGCCCGTCCCTGTCGGCATTAAAAAATCGTAGCGTGAAAACGATGGTTCCGATCCGCGTGCCGCGCGAAGGCGATTACAGGGGAGATGCAGCCCTTTCCAAAGAGGCATGAACAGACTTCCTACTCCCAAGGAGCCCAAAGATATTAAGCCGCAAATACGTCCTACGCGCGTCTTTTCTACGCCGCGCACCACATTTAAAAAATCGTATCGGAAGAACGGTGGGTCCAATCCGCGTGCCGCTTAAAGGCGATTACAAGGGAGATGCAAACCTTTCCAAAGAGCCATGAAAAGACTTTCTACTCCCAAGGAGACAATAGATATTAAGCCGAAATGACGTCCGACGCGCGCATTTTCTCCGACGCGCACCACATTTAAAAAAATCATAGCGTGAAAACCGTGGGTTCGATCCGCGTGCCGCTCGAAGGCGATTACAGCGGAGATGCAGCCCTTTCCAATGAGCCATGAAAAGACTTTCTACTCCCAAGGAGACAAGAGATATTAAGCCGAAATGACGTCCGACGCGCGCATTTCCTCCGCCGCGCACCACATTTAAAAAAATCATAGCGTGAAAACCGTGGGTTCGATCCGCGTGCCGCTCGAAGGCGATTACAGGGGAGATGCAGCCCTTTCCAAAGAGCCATGAACAGACTTTCTACATCCAATGAGACAAGAGATATTAAGCCGCAAATACGTCCGGCGCGCGTCTTTTCTCCGCCGCGCAACACATTTAAAAAAAATCGTAGCGTGAAAAACGTGGGTTCGATCCGCGTGCCGCTCGAAGGCGATTACAGGGGAGATGCATCCCTTTCAAAAGAGCCATGAACAGACTTTCTACTCCCAAGGAGACCAGAAATATTAACATATAAAGCGTTACGCTCCAGTCGGATGAACGAGAAACGCTTGTACAATTGCAACGAATTGGAGGAGAAAGTTTAAACAAACGCGCTGACTTTCAACGCTCACATCTAGGCCGGGCCAACTCCAAATGGCGTGCAACTCGGTGCGCATCACCTCCATGACTGTCGCTAACGAACGCCACCTGCCACGCTTTCGGCCTATCCCTGGCGGCATTAAAAAATCGTAGCGTGATAACGATGGTTCCGATGCGCGTGCCGCTCGAAGGCGATTACAGGGGAGATACAGCCCTTTCCAAAGAGCCATGAACAGACTTTCTACTCCCAAGGAGACAAGAGATATTACGCGCATTTTCTCCGACGCGCACCACGTTTAAAAAATCGTAGCGTGAGAACGGTGGGTCCGATCCGCGTGCCGCTTAAAGGCGATTACAGGGGAGATGCATCCCTTTCCAAAGAGCCATGAACAGACTTTCTACTCCCAAGGAGACCAGAGATATTAACAGATAAAGCGTTACGCTCCAGTCGGATGAGCGAGAAACGCTTGTACAATTGCAACGAATTGGAGGAGAAAGTTTAAACAAACGCGCTGACTTTGAAGGCTCACATCTAGGCCGGGCCAGGTCCAAATGGCCTGCAACTCGGTCCGCATCACGTCCATGACTTTTCCTACCGAACGCCACCTGCCAAGCTTTCGGCCCGTCCCTGTCGGCATTAAAAAATCGTAGCATGATAACGATGGTTCCGATCCGCGTGCCGCGCGAAGGCGATTACAGGGGAGATGCAGCCCTTTCCAAAGAGCTATGAACAGACTTTCTACTCCCAAGGAGCCCAAAGATATTAAGCCGCAAATAAGTCCTACGCGCGTCTTTTCTACGCCGCGCACCACATTTAAAAAATCGTAGCGTAAGAACGGTGGGTCCGATCCGCGTGCCGCTTAAAGGCGATTACAGGGGAGATGCAACCCTTTCCAAAGAACCATGAAAAGACTTTCTACTCCCAAGGAGACAAGAGATATTAAGCCGCAATGACGTCCGACGCGCGCATTTTCTCCGACGCGCAACACATTTAAAAAAATCATAGCGTGAAAACCGTGGGTTCGATCCGCGTGCCGCTCGAAGGCGATTACAGGGGAGATGCAGCCCTTTCCAAAGAGCCATGAACAGACTTTCTACTCCCAAGGAGACCAGAGATATTAAGCCGCAATGACGTCCGACGCGCGCATTTTTTCCGCTGCGCAGCACATTTAAAAAAATCATAGCGTGAAAACCGTGGGTTCGATCCACGTGCCGCTCGAAGGCGATTACAGGGGAGATGCAGCCCTTTCCAAAGAGGCATGAACAGACTTCCTACTCCCAAGGAGCCCAAAGATATTAAGCCGCAAATACGTCCTACGCGCGTCTTTTCTACGCCGCGCACCACATTTAAAAAATCGTATCGGAAGAACGGTGGGTCCAATCCGCGTGCCGCTTAAAGGCGATTACAAGGGAGATGCAAACCTTTCCAAAGAGCCATGAAAAGACTTTCTACTCCCAAGGAGACAATAGATATTAAGCCGAAATGACGTCCGACGCGCGCATTTTCTCCGACGCGCAACACATTTAAAAAAATCATAGCGTGAAAACCGTGGGTTCGATCCGCGTGCCGCTCGAAGGCGATTACAGCGGAGATGCAGCCCTTTCCAAAGAGCCATGAAAAGACTTTCTACTCCCAAGGAGACAAGAGATATTAAGCCGAAATGACGTCTGACGCGCGCATTTCCTCCGCCGCGCACAACATTTAAAAAAATCATAGCGTGAAAACCGTGGGTTCGATCCGCGTGCCGCTCGAAGGCGATTACAGGGGAGATGGAGCCCTTTCCAAAGAGGCATGAACAGACTTCCTACTCCCAAGGAGCCCAAAGATATTAAGCCGCAAATACGTCCTACGCGCGTCTTTTCTACGCCGCGCACCACATTTAAAAAATCGTAGCGTAAGAACGGTGGGTCCGATCCGCGTGCCGCTTAAAGGCGATTACAGGGGAGATGCAAACCTTTCCAAAGAGCCATGAAAAGACTTTCTACTCCCAAGGAGACAAGAGATATTAAGCCGCAATGACGTCCGACGCGCGCATTTTCTCCGACGCGCAACACATTTAAAAAAAATCATAGCGTGAAAACCGTGGGTTCGATCCGCGTGCCGCTCGAAGGCGATTACAGGGGAGATGCAGCCCTTTCCAAAGAGCCATGAACAGACCTTCTACTCCCAATGAGACAAGAGATATCAAGCCGCAAATACGTCCGGCGCGCGTCTATTCTCCGCCGCGCAACACATTTAAAAAAAATCGTAGCGTGAAAACCGTGGGTTCGATCCGCGTGCCGCTTAAAGCCGATTACAGGGGAGATGCAGCCCTTTCCAAAGAGCCATGAACAGACTTCCTACTCCCAAGGAGACAATAGATATTAAGCCGAAATGACGTCCGACGCGCGCATTTTCTCCGCCGCGCACCACATTTAAAAAAATCATAGCGTGAAAACCGTGGGTTCGATCCGCGTGCCGC
Organism: Electrophorus electricus; assembly: GCF_041902795.1. Classification (NCBI taxonomy): domain Eukaryota; kingdom Metazoa; phylum Chordata; class Actinopteri; order Gymnotiformes; family Gymnotidae; genus Electrophorus; species Electrophorus electricus. The sequence goes on along the minus strand of NC_137501.1, from coordinate 36,542,446 downwards.
TCGAAGGCGATTACAGCGGAGATGCAGCCCTTTCCAAAGAGCCATGAAAAGACTTTCTACTCCCAAGGAGACAAGAGATATTAAGCCGAAATGACGTCCGACGCGCGCATTTCCTCCGCCGCGCACCACATTTAAAAAAATCATAGCGTGAAAACCGTGGGTTCGATCCGCGTGCCGCTCGAAGGCGATTACAGGGGAGATGCAGCCCTTTCCAAAGAGCCATGAACAGACTTTCTACTCCCAATGAGACAAGAGATATCAAGCCGCAAATACGTCCGGCGCGCGTCTATTCTCCGCCGCGCAACACATTTAAAAAAAATCATAGCGTGAAAACCGTGGGTTCGATCCGCGTGCCGCTCGAAGGCGATTACAGGGGAGATGCAGCCCTTTCCAAAGAGCCATGAAAAGACTTTCTACTCCCAAGGAGACAAGAGATATTAAGCCGAAATGACGTCCGACGCGCGCATTTCCTCCGCCGCGCAGCACATTTAAAAAAATCATAGCGTGAAAACCGTGGGTGCGATCCGCGTGCCGCTCGAAGGCGATTACAGGGGAGATGCAGCCCTTTCCAAAGAGGCATGAACAGACTTCCTACTCCCAAGGAGCCCAAAGATATTAAGCCGCAAATACGTCCTACGCGCGTCTTTTCTACGCCGCGCACCATATTTAAAAAATCGTATCGGAAGAACGGTGGGTGCTATCCGCGTGCCGCTTAAAGGCGATTACAAGGGAGATGCAAACCTTTCCAAAGAGCCATGAAAAGACTTTCTACTCCCAAGGAGACAAGAGATATTAAGCCGAAATGACGTCCGACGCGCGCATTTCCTCCGCCGCGCACCACATTTAAAAAAATCATAGCGTGAAAACCGTGGGTGAGATCCGCGTGCCGCCCGAAGGCGATTACAGGGGAGATGCAGCCCTTTCCAAAGAGGCATGAACAGACTTCCTACTCCCAAGGAGCCCAAAGATATTAAGCCGCAAATACGTCCTACGCGCGTCTTTTCTACGCCGCGCACCACATTTAAAAAATCGTATCGGAAGAACGGTGGGTCCAATCCGCGTGCCGCTTAAAGGCGATTATAAGGGAGATGCAAACCTTTCCAAAGAGCCATGAAAAGACTTTCTACTCCCAAGGAGACAATAGATATTAAGCCGAAATGACGTCCGACGCGCGCATTTTCTCCGCCGCGCACCACATTTAAAAAAATCATAGCGTGAAAACCGTGGGTTCGATCCGCGTGCCGCTCGAAGGCGATTACAGCGGAGATGCAGCCCTTTCCAAAGAGCCATGAAAAGACTTCCTACTCCCAAGGAGCCCAAAGATATTAAGCCGCAAATACGTCCTACGCGCGTCTTTTCTACGCCGCGCACCACATTTAAAAAATCGTAGCGTAAGAACGGTGGGTCCGATCCGCGTGCCGCTTAAAGGCGATTACAGGGGAGATGCAAACCTTTCCAAAGAGCCATGAAAAGACTTTCTACTCCCAAGGAGACAAGAGATATTAAGCCGCAATGACGTCCGACGCGCGCATTTTCTCCGACGCGCAACACATTTAAAAAAAATCATAGCGTGAAAACCGTGGGTTCGATCCGCGTGCCGCTCGAAGGCGATTACAGGGGAGATGCAGCCCTTTCCAAAGAGCCATGAACAGACCTTCTACTCCCAATGAGACAAGAGATATCAAGCCGCAAATACGTCCGGCGCGCGTCTATTCTCCGCCGCGCAACACATTTAAAAAAAAATCGTAGCGTGAAAACCGTGGGTTCGATCCGCGTGCCGCTTAAAGCCGATTACAGGGGAGATGCAGCCCTTTCCAAAGAGCCATGAAAAGACTTTCTACTCCCAAGGAGACAAGAGATATTAAGCCGAAATGACGTCCGACGCGCGCATTTCCTCCGCCGCGCACCACATTTAAAAAAATCATAGCGTGAAAACCGTGGGTTCGATCCGCGTGCCGCTCGAAGGCGATTACAGCGGAGATGCAGCCCTTTCCAAAGAGCCATGAACAGACTTTCTACTCCCAAGGAGACCAGAAATATTAACATATAAATCGTTACGCTCCAGTCGGATGAACGAGAAACGCTTGTACAATTGCAACGAATTGGAGGAGAAAGTTTAAACAAACGCGCTGACTTTGAACGCTCACATCTAGGCCGGGCCAACTCCAAATGGCGTGCAACTCGGTGCGCATCACCTCCATGACTGTCGCTAACGAACGCCACCTGCCACGCTTTCGGCCTATCCCTGGCGGCATTAAAAAATCGTAGCGTGATAACGATGGTTCCGATGCGCGTGCCGCTCGAAGGCGATTACAGGGGAGATACAGCCCTTTCCAAAGAGCCATGAACAGACTTTCTACTCCCAAGGAGACAAGAGATATTACGCGCATTTTCTCCGACGCGCACCACGTTTAAAAAATCGTAGCGTGAGAACGGTGGGTCCGATCCGCGTGCCGCTTAAAGGCGATTACAGGGGAGATGCATCCCTTTCCAAAGAGCCATGAACAGACTTTCTACTCCCAAGGAGACCAGAGATATTAACAGATAAAGCGTTACGCTCCAGTCGGATGAGCGAGAAACGCTTGTACAATTGCAACGAATTGGAGGAGAAAGTTTAAACAAACGCGCTGACTTTGAAGGCTCACATCTAGGCCGGGCCAGGTCCAAATGGCCTGCAACTCGGTCCGCATCACGTCCATGACTTTTCCTAACGAACGCCACCTGCCAAGCTTTCGGCCCGTCCCTGTTGGCATTAAAAAATCGTAGCGTGATAACGATGGTTCCGATGCGCGTGCCGCTCAAAGGCGATTACAGGGGAGATACAGCCCTTTCCAAAGAGCCATGAACAGACTTTCTACTCCCAAGGAGACAAGAGATATTACGCGCATTTTCTCCGACGCGCACCACGTTTAAAAAATCGTAGCGTGAGAACGGTGGGTCCGATCTGCGTGCCGCGCGAAGGCGATTACAGGGGAGATGCAGCCCTTTCCAAAGAACCATGAAAAGACTTTCTACTCCCAAGGAGACAAGAGATATTAAGCCGCAATGACGTCCGACGCGCTCATTTTCTCCGCCGCGCAGCACATTTAAAAAAATCATAGCGTGAAAACCGTGGGTTCGATCCGCGTGCCGCTCGAAGGCGATTACAGGGGAGATGCAGCCCTTTCCAAAGAGGCATGAACAGACTTCCTACTCCCAAGGAGCCCAAAGATATTAAGCCGCAAATACGTCCTTCGCGCGTCTTTTCTACGCCGCGCAAAATTTAAAAAATCGTATCGTAAGAACGGTGGGTCCAATCCGCGTGCCGCTTAAAGGCGATTACAAGGGAGATGCAACCCTTTCCAAAGAGCCATGAACAGACTTTCTACTCCCAAGGAGACAAGAGATATTAAGCCGCAATGACGTCCGACGCGCGCATTTTCTCCGACGCGCACCACGTTTAAAAAATCGTAGCGTGAGAACGGTGGGTCCGATCCGCGTGCCGCTTAAAGGCGATTACAGGGGAGATGCATCCCTTTCCAAAGAGCCATGAACAGACTTTCTACTCCCAAGGAGACCAGAGATATTAACAGATAAAGCGTTACGCTCCAGTCGGATGAGCGAGAAACGCTTGTACAATTGCAACGAATTGGAGGAGAAAGTTTAAACAAACGCGCTGACTTTGAAGGCTCACATCTAGGCCGGGCCAGGTCCAAATGGCCTGCAACTCGGTCCGCATCACGTCCATGACTTTTCCTAACGAACGCCACCTGCCAAGCTTTCGGCCCGTCCCTGGCGGCATTAAAAAATCATAGCGTGAAAACCGTGGGTTCGATCCGCGTGCCGCTCGAAGGCGATTACAGCGGAGATGCAGCCCTTTCCAAAGAGCCATGAAAAGACTTTCTACTCCCAAGGAGACAAGAGATATTAAGCCGCAATGACGTCCGACGCGCGCATTTTCTCCGACGCGCAACACATTTAAAAAAATCATAGCGTGAAAACCGTGGGTTCGATCCGCGTGCCGCTCGAAGGCGATTACAGGGGAGATGCAGCCCTTTCCAAAGAGCCATGAACAGACTTTCTACTCCCAATGAGACAAGAGATATCAAGCCGCAAATACGTCCGGCGCGCGTCTATTCTCCGCCGCGCAACACATTTAAAAAAAATCGTAGCGTGAAAACCGTGGGTTCGATCCGCGTGCCGCTTAAAGGCGATTACAGGGGAGATGCAGCCCTTTCCAAAGAGCCATGAAAAGACTTTGTACTCCCAAGGAGACAAGAGATATTAAGCCGAAATGACGTCCGACGCGCGCATTTCCTCCGCCGCGCACCACATTTAAAAAAATCATAGCGTTAAAACCGTGGGTTCGATCCGCGTGCCGCTCGAAGGCGATTACAGGGGAGATGCAGCCCTTTCCAAAGAGGCATGAACAGACTTCCTACTCCCAAGGAGCCCAAAGATATTAAGCCGCAAATACGTCCTACGCGCGTCTTTTCTACGCCGCGCACCACATTTAAAAAATCGTATCGGAAGAACGGTGGGTCCAATCCGCGTGCCGCTTAAAGGCGATTACAAGGGAGATGCAAACCTTTCCAAAGAGCCATGAAAAGACTTTCTACTCCCAAGGAGACAATAGATATTAAGCCGAAATGACGTCCGACGCGCGCATTTTCTCCGCCGCGCACCACATTTAAAAAAATCATAGCGTGAAAACCGTGGGTTCGATCCGCGTGCCGCTCGAAGGCGATTACAGGGGAGATGCAGCCCTTTCCAAAGAGCCATGAACAGACCTTCTACTCCCAATGAGACAAGAGATATCAAGCCGCAAATACGTCCGGCGCGCGTCTATTCTCCGCCGCGCAACACATTTAAAAAAAATCGTAGCGTGAAAACCGTGGGTTCGATCCGCGTGCCGCTCGAAGGCGATTACAGGGGAGATGCAGCCCTTTCCAAAGAGCCATGAACAGACTTTCTACTCCCAATGAGACAAGAGATATCAAGCCGCAAATACGTCCGGCGCGCGTCTATTCTCCGCCGCGCAACACATTTAAAAAAAATCGTAGCGTGAAAACCGTGGGTTCGATCCGCGTGCCGCTTAAAGGCGATTACAGGGGAGATGCAGCCCTTTCCAAAGAGCCATGAAAAGACTTTGTACTCCCAAGGAGACAAGAGATATTAAGCCGAAATGACGTCCGACGCGCGCATTTCCTCCGCCGCGCACCACATTTAAAAAAATCATAGCGTTAAAACCGTGGGTTCGATCCGCGTGCCGCTCGAAGGCGATTACAGGGGAGATGCAGCCCTTTCCAAAGAGGCATGAACAGACTTCCTACTCCCAAGGAGCCCAAAGATATTAAGCCGCAAATACGTCCTACGCGCGTCTTTTCTACGCCGCGCACCACATTTAAAAAATCGTATCGGAAGAACGGTGGGTCCGATCCGCGTGCCGCTCGAAGGCGATTACAGGGGAGATGCATCCCTTTCAAAAGAGCCATGAACAGACTTTCTACTCCCAAGGAGACCAGAAATATTAACATATAAAGCGTTACGCTCCAGTCGGATGAACGAGAAACGCTTGTACAATTGCAACGAATTGGAGGAGAAAGTTTAAACAAACGCGCTGACTTTGAACGCTCACATCTAGGCCGGGCCAACTCCAAATGGCGTGCAACTCGGTGCGCATCACCTCCATGACTGTCCCTAACGAACGCCACCTGCCACGCTTTCGGCCCGTCCCTGGCGGCATTAAAAAATCGTAGCGTGATAACGATGGTTCCGATGCGCGTGCCGCTCGAAGGCGATTACAGGGGAGATACAGCCCTTTCCAAAGAGCCATGAACAGACTTTCTACTCCCAAGGAGACAAGAGATATTACGCGCATTTTCTCCGACGCGCACCACGTTTAAAAAATCGTAGCGTGAGAACGGTGGGTCCGATCCGCGTGCCGCTTAAAGGCGATTACAGGGGAGATGCATCCCTTTCCAAAGAGCCATGAACAGACTTTCTACTCCCAAGGAGACCAGAGATATTAACAGATAAAGCGTTACGCTCCAGTCGGATGAGCGAGAAACGCTTGTACAATTGCAACGAATTGGAGGAGAAAGTTTAAACAAACGCGCTGACTTTGAAGGCTCACATCTAGGCCGGGCCAGGTCCAAATGGCCTGCAACTCGGTCCGCATCACGTCCATGACTTTTCCTAACGAACGCCACCTGCCAAGCTTTCGGCCCGTCCCTGTCGGCATTAAAAAATCGTAGCGTGATAAGGATGGTTCCGATCCGCGTGCCGCGCGAAGGCGATTACAGGGGAGATGCAGCCCTTTCCAAAGAACCATAAAAAGACTTTCTACTCCCAAGGAGACAAGAGATATTAAGCCGCAATGACGTCCGACGCGCGCATTTTCTCCGCCGCGCAGCACATTTAAAAAAATCATAGCGTGAAAACCGTGGGTTCGATCCACGTGCCGCTCGAAGGCGATTACAAGGGAGATGCAAACCTTTCCAAAGAGCCATGAAAAGACTTTCTACTCCCAAGGAGACAATAGATATTAAGCCGAAATGACGTCCGACGCGCGCATTTTCTCCGACGCGCACCACATTTAAAAAAATCATAGCGTGAAAACCGTGGGTTCGATCCGCGTGCCGCTCGAAGGCGATTACAGCGGAGATGCAGCCCTTTCCAAAGAGCCATGAACAGACTTTCTACTCCCAAGGAGACCAGAAATATTAACATATAAATCGTTACGCTCCAGTCGGATGAACGAGAAACGCTTGTACAATTGCAACGAATTGGAGGAGAAAGTTTAAACAAACGCGCTGACTTTGAACGCTCACATCTAGGCCGGGCCAACTCCAAATGGCGTGCAACTCGGTGCGCATCACCTCCATGACTGTCGCTAACGAACGCCACCTGCCACGCTTTCGGCCTATCCCTGGCGGCATTAAAAAATCGTAGCGTGATAACGATGGTTCCGATGCGCGTGCCGCTCGAAGGCGATTACAGGGGAGATACAGCCCTTTCCAAAGAGCCATGAACAGACTTTCTACTCCCAAGGAGACAAGAGATATTACGCGCATTTTCTCCGACGCGCACCACGTTTAAAAAATCGTAGCGTGAGAACGGTGGGTCCGATCCGCGTGCCGCTTAAACGCGATTACAGGGGAGATGCATCCCTTTCCAAAGAGCCATGAACAGACTTTCTACTCCCAAGGAGACCAGAGATATTAACAGATAAAGCGTTACGCTCCAGTCGGATGAGCGAGAAACGCTTGTACAATTGCAACGAATTGGAGGAGAAAGTTTAAACAAACGCGCTGACTTTGAAGGCTCACATCTAGGCCGGGCCAGGTCCAAATGGCCTGCAACTCGGTCCGCATCACGTCCATGACTTTTCCTAACGAACGCCACCTGCCAAGCTTTCGGTCCGTCCCTGTTGGCATTAAAAAATCGTAGCGTGATAACGATGGTTCCGATCCGCGTGCCGCGCGAAGGCGATTACAGGGGAGATGCAGCCCTTTCCAAAGAACCATGAAAAGACTTTCTACTCCCAAGGAGATAAGAGATATTAAGCCGCAATGACGTCCGACGCGCTCATTTTCTCCGCCGCGCAGCACATTTAAAAAAATCATAGCGTGAAAACCATGGGTTCGATCCGCGTGCCGCTCGAAGGCGATTACAGGGGAGATGCAGCCCTTTCCAAAGAGGCATGAACAGACTTCCTACTCCCAAGGAGCCCAAAGATATTAAGCCGCAAATACGTCCTTCGCGCGTCTTTTCTACGCCGCGCAACATTTAAAAAATCGTATCGTAAGAACGGTGGGTCCAATCCGCGTGCCGCTTAAAGGCGATTACAAGGGAGATGCAACCCTTTCCAAAGAGCCATGAACAGACTTTCTACTCCCAAGGGGACAAGAGATATTAAGCCGCAATGACGTCCGACGCGCGCATTTTCTCCGACGCGCACCACGTTTAAAAAATCGTAGCGTGAGAACGGTGGGTCCGATCCGCGTGCCGCTTAAAGGCGATTACAGGGGAGATGCATCCCTTTCCAAAGAGCCATGAACAGACTTTCTACTCCCAAGGAGACCAGAGATATTAACAGATAAAGCGTTACGCTCCAGTCGGATGAGCGAGAAACGCTTGTACAATTGCAACGAATTGGAGGAGAAAGTTTAAACAAACGCGCTGACTTTGAACGCTCACATCTAGGCCGGGCCAGGTCCAAATGGCCTGCAACTCGGTGCGCATCACCTCCATGACGGTCCCTAACGAACGCCACCTGCCACGCTTTCGGCCCGTCCCTGGCGGCATTAAAAAATCGTAGCGTGATAACGATGGTTCCGATCCGCGTGCCGCTCGAAGGCGATAACAGTGGAGATGCAGCTCTTTCCAAAGAGCCATGAACAGACTTTCTACTCCCAAGGAGCCCAAAGATATTAAGCCGCAAATACGTCTTACGCGCGTCTTTTCTACGCCGCTCACCACATTTAAAAAATCGTATCGTAAGAACGGTGGGTCCGATCCGCGTGCCGCTTAAAGGCGATTACAGGGGAGATGCAGCCCTTTCCAAAGAGCCATGAATAGACTTTCTACTCCCAAGGAGACCAGAGATATTAACAGATAAAGCGTTACGCTCCAGTCGGATGAGCGAGAAACGCTTGTACAATTGCAACGAATTGGAGGAGAAAGTTTAAACAAACGTGCTGACTTTGAACGCTCACATCTAGGCCGGGCCAGGTCCAAATGGCCTGCAACTCGGTGCGCATCACCTCCATGACTGTCCCTAACGAACGCCACCTGCCACGCTTTCGGCCCGTCCCTAGAGGCATTAAAAAATCGTAGCGTGCTAACGATGGTTCCGATCCGCGTGCCGCTCGAAGGCGATTACAGGGGAGATGCATCCCTTTCCAAAGAGCCATGAACAGACTTTCTACTCCCAAGGAGCCCAAAGATATTAAGCCGCAAATACGTCCTACGCGCGTCTTTTCTGCGCCGCGCACCACATTTAAAAAATCGTATCGGAAGAACCGTGGGTCCAATCCGCGTGCCGCTTAAAGGCGATTACAAGGGAGATGCAAACCTTTCCAAAGAGCCATGAAAAGACTTTCTATTCCCAAGGAGACAATAGATATTAAGCCGAAATGACGTCCGACACGCGCATTTTCTCCGCCGCGCACCACATTTAAAAAAATCATAGCGTGAAAACCGTGGGTTCGATCCGCGTGCCGCTCGAAGGCGATTACAGCGGAGATGCAGCCCTTTCCAAAGAGCCATGAAAAGACTTTCTACTCCCAAGGAGACAAGAGATATTAAGCCGCAATGACGTCCGACGCGCGCATTTTCTCCGACGCGCAACACATTTAAAAAAATCATAGCGTGAAAACCGTGGGTTCGATCCGCGTGCCGCTCGAAGGCGATTACAGCGGAGATGCAGCCCTTTCCAAAGAGCCATGAAAAGACTTTCTACTCCCAAGGAGACAAGAGATATTAAGCCGCAATGACGTCCGACGCGCGCATTTTCTCTGCCGCGCAGCACATTTAAAAAAATCATAGCGTGAAAACCGTGGGTTCGATCCGCGTGCCGCTCGAAGGCGATTAGAGGGGAGATGCAGCCCTTTCCAAAGAGGCATGAACAGACTTCCTACTCCCAAGGAGACAAGAGATATTAAGCCACAAATACGTCCGGACCGCGTCTTTTCTCCGCAGCTCACCACATTTAAAAAAATCGCAGCGTGAAAACCGTGGGTTCGATATAGTATACATACAGAGTATATAGTTTGACCAAAAGATCGTGCTGATCTTTGATCTCCTGGTTCTTCATCTCCAGCGCCACTTTGAGACTCATAAAGTCCTCCTCTATGGGCTGCTATAACACACACACGAATCATCACTACAGCCAGTACAATGGAAAGGTGGGAATGTGTACTGAATGTGTACTGACGTTATAAGTGAGAGGTGGAGGTACTGGTGGATGTGTACTGACACTATAAGGGATCTCTACCTGCAGTGACAGTCTGAGCTTCTCAAGTTCTTCCTCCAGAGATTTCTTCTCCTGTTCACAGGCCATTTTCATATCTGCCAGAGCAAGTATCATTACTGCTGGATATAACACAGATTGTATATACTACATAATTACTACTGAATATATAAAATATAATATATATAGTACTATACATATATTAGTATCACTTTTATTGGAGCCTAAAGGCTAACATTCATTATTAGTTATGTTAGTATTATTGCATTTCCATAGTACTTACTCTTGATGGACCTGTTATGCTCCTCCTCCTCCTGCTGTTTCTGCAGGAGCTCTGTCTCCTCCTGCTGCTTGTGTTTCAGCATCTCCTGAAGAACCTGCAGCTCCTTCTGCTTCTGCAACCTCAACTCCTTCAGCTGCTCCAACAAACTGTTCTCCAACTCCTCATTCCTCATTCTCACACCGCAAACACTCCAATCGGGCCACAGGCCCCACTAGTGACACAGAACCACACACACACACACACACACACACAAACACACACACAAAGAGAGAGATAAACATGTATAAATGTATAAGAATTTGTGGATAAAATTATTATGAGATTATTTATAATCAAACGACTACACTACACAACCACATCTTCCTTTTATTTACATATTATACAGATATTTAGAGATATTTACATTTTATTTACCCGCGTGCGTCTCTCTTCTCCAAGGTAGCGGAGAGATATGAAAGGATAAAAGGGGAAAAGAATAAAATGCACGTCGGTTTTAAATTCGCAGGCTACCTGCGCTGAAGGCGTGGAAAACGAGCACGTGACGGAAAGGCTTCCGTACCCGATGGGTCCAAATCACATGCCCAGCAAAGTAGCCTTAAACCTGGACACACAATGGAGACCATTTGACCCTTTAAATAATACTACAACCAGACACATACAGGTGCGCACATATACACAGATACACATTCTGTTTAAATTTCTTCACATCTGCAGACTAGAGTAAGCTGAGGGTATAGTGTTAAACCAGGAACTACATAAACAGTATATAGTATATATACAGAGGATATAGTGTTAAACCAGGTACTACATACAGAGTATATAGTATACATACAGAGTATATAGTTTGACCAAAAGATCGTGCTGATCTTTGATCTCCTGGTTCTTCATCTCCAGCGCCACTTTCAGACTCATAATGTCCTCCTCTATGGGCTGGTATAACCCACACACACGAATCATCACTACAGCCAGTACAATGGAAAGGTGGGAATGTGTACTGAATGTGTACTGACGTTATAAGTGAAAGGTGGAGGTACTGGTGGATGTGTACTGACACTATAAGGGATCTCTACCTGCAGTGACAGTCTGAGCTTCTCAAGTTCTTCCTCCAGAGATTTCTTCTCCTGTTCACAGGCCATTTTCATATCTGCCAGAGCAAGTATCATTACTGCTGGATATAACATAGATTGTATATACTACATAATTACTACTGAATATATAAAATATAATATATATAGTACTATACATATATTAGTATCACTTTTATTGGAGCCTAATGGCTAGCATTCATTATTATGTTAGTATTATTGCATTTCCATAGTACTTACTCTTGATGGACCTGTTATGCTCCTCCTCCTCCTGCTGTTTCTGCAGGAGCTCTGTCTCCTCCTGCTGCTTGTGTTTCAGCATCTCCTGAAGAACCTGCAGCTCCTTCTGCTTCTGCAACCTCAACTCCTTCAGCTGCTCCAACAAACTGTTCTCCAACTAGTCCTTCTCACACCGCAAACACTCCAATCGGGCCACAAGCCCCACTAGTGACACAGAACCACACACACACACACAAACACACAAACACACACACACACACACACACACACACACACACACACACACACACACACACACAAAGAGAGAGATAAACATGTATAAATGTATAAGAATTTGTGGATAAAATTATTATGAGATTATTCATAATCAAACGACTACACTACACAACCACTTCTTCCTTTTATTTACATATTATACAGATATTTACAGATATTTACATTTTATTTACCCGCATGCGTCTCTCTTCTCCAAGGTAGCGGAGAGATATGAAAGGATAAAAGGGGAAAAGAATAAAATGCACGTCGGTTTTAAATTCGCAGGCTACCTGCGCTGAAGGCGTGGAAAACGAGCACGTGACGGAAAGGCTTCCGTACCCGATGGGTCCAAATCACATGCCCAGCAAAGTAGCCTTAAACCTGGACACACAATGGAGACCATTTGACCCTTTAAAATCATACTGCAACCAGACTTCGAGGCCCAAGAGGTCACACAGTCATGCCCAGCAAGGATGCTTTAAACGTGGGCACACTTCAGACCGTTTCACTCTTTAAATCATTCAAAGCACCACATTTCAAGACCCAAGAGGTCACAGAATCATGCCCATCAAAGTAGCTCTGCGCCTGGGCACACTTCACGCAGTTTGACCCTTTAAATAATACTACAACCAGAAACATACAGGTGCGCACATATACACAGATACACATTCTGTTTAATTTCTTCACATCTGCAGACTAGAGTAAGCTGAGGGTATAGTGTTAAACCAGGTACTACATAAACAGTATATAGTATATATACAGAGGATATAGTGTTAAACCAGGTACTACATACAGAGAATATAGTATACATACAGAGTATATAGTTTGACCAAAAGATCGTGCTGATCTTTGATCTCCTGGTTCTTCATCTCCAGCGCCACTTTCAGACTCATAATGTCCTCCTCTATGGGCTGGTATAACCCACGCACACGAATCATCACTACAGCCAGTACAATGGAAAGGTGGGAATGTGTACTGAATGTGTACTGACGTTATAAGTGAAAGGTGGAGGTACTGGTGGATGTGTACTGACACTATAAGGGATCTCTACCTGCAGTGACAGTCTGAGCTTCTCAAGTTCTTCCTCCAGAGATTTCTTCTCCTGTTCACAGGCCATTTTCATATCTGCCAGAACAAGTATCATTACTGCTGGATATAACACAGATTGTATATACTACATAATTACTACTGAATATATAAAATATAATATAAATAGAGTACTATACATATATTAGTATCACTTTTATTGGAGCCTAAAGGCTAACATTCATTATTATGTTAGTATTATTGCATTTCCATAGTACTTACTCTTGATGGACCTGTTATGCTCCTCCTCCTCCTGCTGTTTCTGCAGGAGCTCTGTCTCCTCCTGCTGCTTGTGTTTCAGCATCTCCTGAAGAACCTGCAGCTCCTTCTGCTTCTGCAACCTCAACTCCTTCAGCTGCTCCAACAAATTGTTCTCCAACTCCTCCTTCTCACACCGCAAACAATCCAATCGGGCCACAGGCCCCACTAGTGACACAGAACCACACACACACACACACACACACACACACACACAGAGAGAGATAAACATGTATAAATGTATAAGTATTTGTGGATAAAATTATTATGAGACTATTTATAATCAAACGACTACACTACACAACCACTTCTTCCTTTTATATACATATTATACAGATATTTACATTTTATTTACCCGCGTGCGTCTCTCTTCTCCAAGGTAGCGGAGAGATATGAAGGGATAAAAGGGGAAAAGAATAAAATGCACGTCGGTTTTAAATTCGCAGGCTACCTGCGCTGAAGGCGTGGAAAACGAGCACGTGACGGAAAGGCTTCCGTACCCGATGGGTCCAAATCACATGCCCAGCAAAGTAGCCTTAAACCTGGACACACAATGGAGACCATTTGACCCTTTAAAATCATACTACAACCAGACTTCCAGGCCCAAGAGGTCACACAGTCATGCCCAGCAAAGTAGCTCTGGGCCTGGGCACACTTCCCGCAGTTTGACCGTTTAAATAATACTACAACCAGACTTCCAGGCACAAGAGGTCACACAGTCATGCCCAGCAAGGTTACTTTAAACGTGGGCACACTTCAGACCGTTTCACTCTTTAAATCATTCAAAGCAGCACATTTCAAGGCCCAAGAGGTCACAGAATCATGCCCATCAAAGTAGCTCTGGGCCTGGGCACACTTCACGCAGTTTGACCCTTTAAATAATACTACAACCAGACGCATACAGGTGCGCACATATACACAGATACACATTCTGTTTAATTTCTTCACATCTGCAGACTAGAGTAAGCTGAGGGTATAGTGTTAAACCAGGTACTACATAAACAGTATATAGTATATATACAGAGGATATAATGTTAAACCAGGTACTACATACAGAGTATATAGTTTGACCAAAAGATCGTGCTGATCTTTGATCTCCTGGATCTTCATCTCCAGCGCCACTTTCAGACTCATAATGTCCTCCTCTATGGGCTGGTATAACACACACACGAATCATCACTACAGCCAGTACAATGGAAAGGTGGGAATGTGTACTGAATGTGTACTGACGTTATAAGTGAAAGGTGGAGGTACTGGTGGATGTGTACTGACACTATAAGGGATCTCTACCTGCAGTGACAGTCTGAGCTTCTCAAGTTCTTCCTCCAGAGATTTCTTCTCCTGTTCACAGGCCATTTTCATATCTGCCAGAGCAAGTATCATTACTGCTGGATATAACATAGATTGTATATACTACATAATTACTACTGAATATATAAAATATAATATATATAGTACTATACATATATTAGTATCACTTTTATTGGAGCCTAATGGCTAGCATTCATTATTATGTTAGTATTATTGCATTTCCATAGTACTTACTCTTGATGGACCTGTTATGCTCCTCCTCCTCCTGCTGTTTCTGCAGGAGCTCTGTCTCCTCCTGCTGCTTGTGTTTCAGCATCTCCTGAAGAACCTGCAGCTCCTTCTGCTTCTGCAACCTCAACTCCTTCAGCTGCTCCAACAAACTGTTCTCCAACTCCTCCTTCTCACACCGCAAACACTCCAATCGGGCCACAGGCCCCACTAGTGACACAGAACCACACACACACACACACACACAAAGAGAGAGATAAACATGTATAAATGTATAAGAATTTGTGGATAAAATTATTATGAGATTATTTATAATCAAACGACTACACTATACAACCACTTCTTCCTTTTATTTAGATATTATACAGATATGTACAGATATTTACATTTTATTTACCCGCGTGCGTCTCTCTTCTCCAAGGTAGCGGAGAGATATGAAAGGATAAAAGGGGAAAAGAATAAAATGCACGTCGGTTTTAAAT
The DNA here is from genome assembly GCF_041902795.1 of Electrophorus electricus. NCBI lineage: Eukaryota > Metazoa > Chordata > Actinopteri > Gymnotiformes > Gymnotidae > Electrophorus > Electrophorus electricus. The sequence continues at coordinate 36,527,263 of NC_137501.1, read as the reverse complement.
TCGCAGGCTACCTGCGCTGAAGGCGTGGAAAACGAGCACGTGACGGAAAGGCTTCCGTACCCGATGGGTCCAAATCACATGCCCAGCAAAGTAGCCTTAAACCTGGACACACAATGGAGACCATTTGACCCTTTAAAATCATACTACAACCAGACTTCCAGGCCCAAGAGGTCACACAGTCATGCCCAGCAAAGTAGCTCTGGGCCTGGGCACACTTCACGCAGTTTGACCGTTTAAATAAAACTAGAAACAGACTTCCTGGCCCAAGAGGTCACAGTCATACCCAGCAAAGTACGTTTAAACCTGGAAACAAATCAGATCCTTTCTGTCATTCAAAGGAATGGGCCTGCAACTCACAACCACATCCCCAGTGAAGCGCACCGTCACCCAGCCACACTACGCCACCTTGCCCGTCCTGGAACAACCACACCTCCAGGGCACCACATGCCAATCTCTCATGCCCAGCAAACTGCAACCTCACGCAGCCAGGCCACACACTGTCTCCCCTTGTACCGTCCAGGGACGAACTCCTCCACAAACCTGGTGTTCACGCACACACACGCAATTACAACGAATTGGTGGAGAACTTTGAAACAAACGTGCTGACTTTGAATACTCACATCTAGGCTGGGCCAGGTCCAAACGGCCTGCAGCTCGGTGCCCATCACCTCCATGACTGTCCCTAACGAACGCCACCTGCCACGCTTTCGGCCCGTCCCTGGCGGCATTAAAAAATCGTAGCGTGATAACGATGGTTCCGATCCGCGTGCCGCTCGAAGGCGATTACAGGGGAGATGCAACCCTCTCCAAAGAGCCATGAACATACTTTCTACTCCCAAGGACACAAGAGATATTAAGCCGCAATGACGTCCGACGCGCGCATTTTCTCCGCCGCGCACCACATATAAAAAATCGTAGCGTGAAAACAGTGGGTTCGATCCGCGTGCCGCTCGAAGGCGATTACAGGGGAGATGCATCCCTTTCCAAAGAGCCATGAACAGACTTCCTACTCCCAAGGAGACAAGAGATATTAAGCCGCAATGACGTCCGACGCGCGTCTTTTCTCCGCAGCTCACCACATTTAAAAAAATCGAAGCGTGAAAACCGTGGGTTCGATATAGTATACATACAGAGTATATAGTTTGACCAAAAGATCGTACTGATCTTTGATCTCCTGGTTCTTCATCTCCAGCGCCACTTTCAGACTCAATGTCCTCCTCTATGGGCTGGTATAACACAGACACGAATCATCACTACAGCCAGTACAATGGAAAGGTGGGAATGTGTACTGAATGTGTACTGACGTTATAAGTGAGAGGTGGTGGTACTGCTGGATGTGTACTGACACTATAAGGGATCTCTACCTGCAGTGACAATTTGAGCTTCTCAAGTTCTTCCTCCAGAGATTTCTTCTCCTGTTCACAGGCCATTTTCATATCTGCCAGAGCAAGTATCATTACTGCTGGATATAACACAGATTGTATATACTACATAATTACTACTGAATATATAAAATATAATATATATAGTACTATACATATATTAGTGTCACTTTTATTGGAGCCTAAAGGCTAACATTCATTATTAGTTATGTTAGTATTATTGCATTTCCATAGTACTTACTCTTGATGGACCTGTTATGCTCCTCCTCCTCCTGCTGTTTCTGCAGGAGCTCTGTCTCCTCCTGCTGCTTGTGTTTCAGCATCTCCTGAAGAACCTGCAGCTCCTTCTGCTTCTGCAACCTCAACTCCTTCAGCTGCTCCAACAAACTGTTCTCCAACTCCTCCTTCTCACACCGCAAACACTCCAATCGGGCCACAGGCCCCACTAGTGACACAGAACCACACACACACACACACACACACACACACACACAGAGAGAGAGATAAACATGTATAAATGTATAAGAATATGAGGATAAAATTATTATGAGATTATTTATAATCAAACGACTACACTATACAACCACTTCTTCCTTTTATTTAGATATTATACAGATATGTACAGATATTTACATTTTATTTACCCGCGTGCGTCTCTCTTCTCCAATGTAGCGGAGAGATATGAAAGGATAAAAGGGGAAAAGAATAAAATGCACGTCGGTTTTAAATTCGCAGGCTACCTGTGCTGAAGGCGTGGAAAACGAGCACGTGACGGAAAGGCTTCCGTACCCGATGGGTCCAAATCACATGCCCAGCAAAGTAGCCTTAAACCTGGACACACAATGGAGACCATTTGACCCTTTAAAATCATACTACAACCAGACTTCCAGGCCCAAGAGGTCACACAGTCATGCCCAGCAAAGTAGCTCTGGGCCTGGGCACACTTCACGCAGTTTGACCGTTTAAATAAAACTAGAAACAGACTTCCTGGCCCAAGAGGTCACACAGTCATGCCCAGCAAGGTTGCTTTAAACGTGGGCACACTTCAGACCGTTTCACTCTTTAAATCATTCAATGCACCACATTTCAAGGCCCAAGAGGTCACAGAATCATGCCCATCAAAGTAGCTCTGGGCCTGGGCACACTTTACGGAGTTTGACCCTTTAAATAATACTACAACCAGACACATACAGGTGCGCACATATACACAGATACACATTCTGTTTAATTTCTTCACATCTGCAGACTAGAGTAAGCTGAGGGTATAGTGTTAAACCAGGTGCTACATAAACAGTATATAGTATATATACAGAGGATATAGTGTTAAACCAGGTACTACATACAGAGTATATAGTATACATACAGAGTATATAGTTTGACCAAAAGATCGTGCTGATCTTTGATCTCCTGGTTCTTCATCTCCAGCGCCACTTTCAGACTCATAATGTCCTCCTCTATGGGCTGGTATAACACACACACGAATCATCACTACAGCGAGTACAATGGAAAGGTGGGAATGTGTACTGAATGTGTACTGACGTTATAAGTGAAAGGTGGAGCTACTGGTGGAAGGGATCTCTACCTGCAGTGACAGTCTCAGCTTCTCAAGTTCTTCCTCCAGAGATTTCTTCTCCTGTTCACAGGCCATTTTCATATCTGCCAGAGCAAGTGTCATTACTGCTGGATATAACACAGATTGTATATACTACATAATTACTACTGAATATATAAAATATAATATATATAGTACTATACATATATTAGTATCACTTTTATTGGAGCCTAAAGGCTAACATTCATTATTAGTTATGTTAGTATTATTGCATTTCCATAGTACTTACTCTTGATGGACCTGTTATGCTCCTCCTCCTCCTGCTGTTTCTGCAGGAGCTCTGTCTCCTCTTGCTGCTTGTGTTTCAGCATCTCCTGAAGAACCTGCAGCTCCTTCTGCTTCTGCAACCTCAACTCCTTCAGCTGCTCCAACAAATTGTTCTCCAACTCCTCCTTCTCACACCGCAAACACTCCAATCGGGCCACAGGCCCCACTAGTGACACAGAACCACACACACACACACAGAGAGAGAGATAAACATGTATAAATGTATAAGAATTTGTGGATAAAATTATTATGAGATTATTTATAATCAAACGACTACACTACACAACCACTTCTTCCTTTTATTTACATATTATACAGATATTTACAGATATTTACATTTTATTTACCCGCGTGCGTCTCTCTTCTCCAAGGTAGCGGAGAGATATGAAAGGATAAAAGGGGAAAAGAATAAAATGCACGTCGGTTTTAAATTCGCAGGCTACCTGCGCTGAAGGCGTATAAAACGAGCACTTGAGGGAAAGGCTTCCGTACCCGATGGGTCCAAATCACATGCCCAGCAAACTAGCCTTAAACCTGGACACACAATGGAGACCATTTGACCCTTTAAAATCATACTAAAACCAGACTTCCAGGCCCAAGAGGTCACACAGTCATGCCCAGCAAAGTAGCTCTGGGCCTGGGCACACTTCACGCAGTTTGACCGTTTAAATAAAACTAGAAACAGACTTCCTGGCCCAAGAGGTCACAGAGTCATGCCTGGGTCTGGGCACACTTCACGCAGTTTGACCCTTTAAATAATACTACAACCAGACACATACAGGTGCGCACATATACACAGATACACATTCTGTTTAATTTCTTCACATCTGCAGACTAGAGTAAGCTGAGGGTATAGTGTTAAACCAGGTACTACATAAACAGTATATAATATATATACAGAGGACATAATGTTAAACCAGGTACTACATACAGAGTATATAGTTTTACCAAAAGATCGTGCTGATCTTTGATCTCCTGGTTCTTCATCTCCAGCACCACTTTCAGACTCATGTCCTCCTCTATGGGCTGGTATAACACACACACACACACACACACACACACACACACAAATTAGCAAGCCATATAGTGTAGAAATAGATAGATGTTATTCAGGGACCTCATTTATAAAACTTTGTGGATTCCAAAGTGAAAGTGTGTGTATTCTGCACAAATAACAGGAAATGGCATATACCCCCCAAAAACTTAGATTTCTAAAGCCTCGAGTATGAATTATTGGGAGATAGAGGCGACAATGCAGCGCTAAAGACAAAAAAGGAATTTTAACCACAGGTATGAGTGCCAGCACCAGCAACCGCAGGTGTGAGTGGCATTATATTTACATTTACCCTCCACATCCTTTGTGTCTGTGTATTCGTCCTCGATGCGTCCAGCACACCAGCTCCAGAAACGCCTCATTTTTCCTCTGTCCTCTTCAGTGTCTTTCCACAGACTGATCTGTAAAGGTGTTCATGGGATTCCCCTCACGTGTGACATCGGGCCACAGGACATATGGGGTTCTAAAGTTCCAAGAGCGTAGATGAGTTGTTTTTCTTTGAATTTCCTAATTTCATTGCTGCCATAGCAACAACTGGCAATGCAAACAGACGTGTCATTAATGCAGTGACTCTACCTCAACCTGGATTGATCAACCATGTACGGCTCACCGGAGACTGTGATACGTATAACATCCCAAAGTGTACTTAATTCTGAGCAAAATCTAACTAGCCTCATTACTGCTGAACTATGAGGGGCCATTTAGGGAGAAATCAGGGAAACACTACTTGTACATACATATGAAACATTTTCACATAAATAGCCTACTACTTACATTTGTGTATAATAATTTAAACTCGCATATACACGCACTTGCCCACTCAATCTCTGGTGCGTAAACAAAGAGTTGCACTATGCTTATGTTGGTATGGGGGTGTCTGTGTGTATATAACAATTTTCAGTGCGCCCGGAAGTCATTTCATTGTCATTTCAAGGCAGATATTTAACATGTGTACAGTGCGTATAATAGACAGAGGAAGACTGTTGAACTATTAATATTAGGACGGTTATTGACATCTGTGTAATGAGTAGTGCTTCTCTTAATGACAACTGTAACTGTTTTCCCATATAGAATTGTGTGCCTTATATTGTTTGGAGGAACTTTTTCTTCTCATTTAGAAATATGTGGACTAAGTGCTCAGATTGTCTTATTACTTATTATGCTCAGTCTCACCATTTTTGGCAGATTTCACCACGTTATTACGAACGTGGATACGTTATCTTATAATTATAAGCAGTGTGAGATGTGAAGCTAAGCGAAGCACATGTGCAGAATTTCTAACAATAGTCTGTTTTGTATAGCCTGGCTAACTGACCAATCAGTGAAATTAAATGTGGTTGCTGAGCCTGTTGCAGCTGGGTCAATTTAATTTGATTTCATTGTGTTTAATTTTAAACTCAGCTGCGTGCCATGAGACACAAGTTAATCTGAGCATTTTTTGTTCTAACGCCGACTTAACCTAGCCATGTTTTACAGTTATCTTGAAATAATTGAGGTTCATCGCTAGAGGGTGCTGTTCATCTTTTTTTTTCTTTTTTTCTATTATTGATCAGGAAAAAACGATAAAACAGAGAATTTGTGGATAAAATTATTATGAGATTATTTATAATCAAATGACTACACTACACAACCACTTCTTCCTTTTATTTACATATTATACAGATATTTACATTTTATTTACTCGTGTGCGTCTCTCTTCTCCAATGTAGCGGAGAGATATGAAAGGATAAAAGGGGAAAAGAATAAAATGCACGTCGGTTTTAAATTCGCAGGCTACCTGCGCTGAAGGCGTGGAAAACGAGCACGTGACGGAAAAGCTTCCGTACCCGATGGGTCCAAATCACATGCCCAGCAAAGTAGCCTTAAACCTGGACACACAATGGAGACCATTTGACCCTTTAAAATCATACTACAACCAGACTTCCAGGCACAAGAGGTCACACAGTCATGCCCAGCAAAGTAGGTCTGGGCCTGGGCACACTTCACGCAGTTTGACCGTTTAAATAAAACTAGAAACAGACTTCCTGGCCCAAGAGGTCACACAGTCATGCCCAGCAAAGTAGCTCTGGGCCTGGGCACACTTCAATCACTTTGTGCCTTTAAATCATACTACTACTACCACCAGACTTCCAGGGCCTAGAGGTCACACAGTCATGCACAGCAAAGTAGCTCTGGGCCTGGGCACACTTCATGCAGTTTGACCCTTTAAATAATACTACAACCAGACACATACAGGTGCGCACATATACACAGATACACATTCTGTTTAATTTCTTCACATCTGCAGACTAGAGTAAGCTGAGGGTATAGTGTTAAACCAGGTACTACATAAACAGTATATAGTATATATACAGAGGATATAGTGTTAAACCAGGTACTACATACAGAGTATATAGTATACATACAGAGTATATAGTTTGACCAAAAGATCGTGCTGATCTTTGATCTCCTGGTTCTTCATCTCCAGCGCCACTTTCAGACTCATAATGTCCTCCTCTATGGGCTGGTATAACACACACACGAATCATCACTACAGCCAGTACAATGGAAAGGTGGGAATGTGTACTGAATGTGTACTGACGTTATAAGTGAAAGGTGGAGGTACTGGTGGATGTGTACTGACACTATAAGGGATCTCTACCTGCAGTGACAGTCTGTGCTTCTCAAGTTCTTCCTCCAGAGATTTCTTCTCCTGTTCACAGGCCATTTTCATATCTGCCAGAGCAAGTATCATTACTGCTGGATATAACACAGATAGTATATACTACATAATTCACTTCTTCCTTTTATTTACATATTATACAGATATTTACAGATATTTACATTTTATTTACCCGCGTGCGTCTCTCTTCTCCAAGGTAGCGGAGAGATATGAAAGGATAAAAGGGGAAAAGAATAAAATGCACGTCGGTTTAAAATTCGCAGGCTACCTGCGCTGAAGTCGTGGAAAATGAGCACGTGACGGAAAGGCTTCCGTACCCGATGGGTCCAAATCACATGCCAAGCAAAGTAGCCTTAAACCTGGACACACAATGGAGACCATTTGACCCTTTAAAATCATACTACAACCAGACTTCCAGGCCCAAGAGGTCACACAGTCATGCCCAGCAAAGTAGCTCTGGGCATGGGCACACTTCACGCAGTTTGACCGTTTAAATAAAAGTAGAAACAGACTTCCTGGCCCAAGAGTTCACACAGTCATGCCCAGCAAGGATGCTTTAAACGTGGGCACACTTCAGACCGTTTCACTCTTTAAATCATTCAAAGCACCACATTTCAAGGCCCAAGAGGTCACAGAATCATGCCCATCAAAGTAGCTCTGGGCCTGGGCACACTTCATGCAGTTTGACCCTTTAAATAATACTACAACCAGACACATACAGGTGCGCACATATACACAGATACACATTCTGTTTAATTTCTTCACATCTGCAGAGTAGAGTAAGCTGAGGGTATAGTGTTAAACCAGGTACTACATAAACAGTATATAGTATATATACAGAGGATATAATGTTAAACCAGGTACTACATACAGAGTATATAGTTTGACCAAAAGATCGTGCTGATCTTTGATCTCCTGGTTCTTCATCTCCAGCGCCACTTTCAGACTCATAATGTCCTCCTCTATGGGCTGGTATAACACACACTCGAATCATCACTACAGCCAGTACAATGGAAAGGTGGGAATGTGTACTGAATGTGTACTGACGTTATAAGTGAAAGGTGGAGCTACTGGTGGATGTGTACTGACACTATAAGGGATCTCTACCTGCAGTGACAGTCTGAGCTTCTCAAGTTCTTCCTCCAGAGATTTCTTCTCCTGTTCACAGGCCATTTTCATATCTGCCAGAGCAAGTATCATTACTGCTGGATATAACACAGATTGTATATACTACATAATTACTACTGAATATATAAAATATAATATATATAGTACTATACATATATTAGTATCACTTTTATTGGAGCCTAAAGGCTAACATTCATTATTAGTTATGTTAGTATTATTGCATTTCCATAGTACTTACCCTTGAGGGACCTGTTATGCTCCTCCTCCTCCTGCTGTTTCTGCAGGAGCTCTGTCTCCTCCTGCTGCTTGTGTTTCAGCATCTCCTGAAGAACCTGCAGCTCCTTCTGCTTCTGCAACCTCAACTCCTTCAGCTGCTCCAACAAACTGTTCTCCAACTCCTCCTTCTCACACCGCAAACACTCCAATCGGGCCACAGGCCCCACTAGTGACACAGAACCACACACACACACACAAACACACACACACACACACACACACACACACACACACACACACACAAAGAGAGAGATAAACATGTATAAATGTATAAGAATTTGTGGATAAAATTATTATGAGATTATTCATAATCAAACGACTACACTACACAACCACTTCTTCCTTTTATTTACATATTATACAGATATTTACATTTTATTTACCCGCATGCGTCTCTCTTCTCCAAGGTAGCGGAGAGATATGAAAGGATAAAAGGGGAAAAGAATAAAATGCACGTCGGTTTTAAATTCCCAGGCTACCTGCGCTGAAGGCGTGGAAAACGAGCACGTGACGGAAAGGCTTCCGTACCCGATGGGTCCAAATCACATGCCCAGCAAAGTAGCCTTAAACCTGGACACACAATGGAGACCATTTGACCCTTTAAAATCATACTACAACCAGACTTCCAGGCCCAAGAGGTCACACAGTCATGCCCAGCAAGGATGCTTTAAACGTGGGCACACTTCAGACCGTTTCACTCTTTAAATCATTCAAAGCACCACATTTCAAGACCCAAGAGGTCACAGAATCATGCCCATCAAAGTAGCTCTGCGCCTGGGCACACTTCACGCAGTTTGACCGTTTAAATAAAACTAGAAACAGACTTCCTGGCCCAAGAGGTCACACAGTCATGCCCAGCAAAGTAGCTCTGGGCCTGGGCACACATGACGCAGTTTGACCGTTTAAATAAAACTAAACCAGACACATACAGGTGCGCACATATACACAGATACACATTCTGTTTAATTTCTTCACATCTGCAGACTAGAGTAAGCTGAGGGTATAGTGTTAAACCAGGTACTACATAAACAGTATATAGTATATATACAGAGGATATAGTGTTAAACCAGGTACTACATACAGAGTATATAGTATACATACAGAGTATATAGTTTGACCAAAAGATCGTGCTGATCTTTGATCTCCTGGTTCTTCATCTCCAGCGCTACTTTCAGACTCATAATGTCCTCCTCTATGGGCTGGTATAACACACACACGAATCATCACTACAGCCAGTACAATGGAAAGGTGGGAATGTGTACTGAATGTGTACTGACGTTATAAGTGAAAGGTGGATGTACTGGTGGATGTGTACTGACACTATAAGGGATCTCTACCTGCAGTGACAGTCTGAGCTTCTCAAGTTCTTCCTCCAGAGATTTCTTCTCCTGTTCACAGGCCATTTTCATATCTGCCAGAGCAAGTATCATTACTGCTGGATATAACACAGATTGTATATACTACATAATTACTACTGAATATATAAAATATAATATATATAGTACTATACATATATTAGTATCACTTTTATTGGAGCCTAAAGGCTAACATTCATTATTAGTTATGTTAGTATTATTGCATTTCCATAGTACTTACTCTTGATGGACCTGTTATGCTCCTCCTCCTCCTGCTGTTTCTGCAGGAGCTCTGTCTCCTCTTGCTGCTTGTGTTTCAGCATCTCCTGAAGAACCTGCAGCTCTTTCTGCTTCTGCAACCTCAACTCCTTCAGCTGCTCCAACAAATTGTTCTCCAACTCCTCCTTCTCACACTGCAAACACTCCAATCGGGCCACAGGCCCCACTAGTGACACAGAACCCCACACACACACACAGAGAGATAAACATGTATAAATGTATAAGAATTTGTGGATAAAATTATTATGAGATTATTTATAATCAAACGACTACACTACACAACCACTTCTTCCTTTTATTTACATATTATACAGATATTTACAGATATTTACCCGTGTGCGTCTCTCTTCTCCAAGGTAGCGGAGAGATATGAAAGGATAAAAGGGGAAAAGAATAAAATGCACGTCGGTTTTAAATTCGCAGGCTACCTGCGCTGAAGGCGTGGAAAACGAGCACGTGACGGAAAGGCTTCCGTACCCGATGGGTCCAAATCACATGCCCAGCAAAGTAGCCTTAAACCTGGACACACAATGGAGACCATTTGACCCTTTAAAATCATACTACAACCAGACTTCCAGGCCCAAGAGGTCACACAGTCATGCCCAGCAAAGTAGCTCTGGGCCTGGGCACACTTCACGCAGTTTGACCGTTTAAATAATACTACAACCAGACTTCCAGGCACAAGAGGTCACACAGTCATGCCCAGCAAGGTTACTTTAAACGTGGGCACACTTCAGACCGTTTCACTCTTTAAATCATTCAAAGCACCACATTTCAAGGCCCAAGAGGTCACACAGTCATGCACAGCAAAGTAGCTCTGGGCCTGGGCACACTTCACGCAGTTTGACCGTTTAAATAAAACTAGAAACAGACTTCCTGGCCCAAGAGGTCACAGTCATACCCAGCAAAGTACGTTTAAACCTGGAAACAAATCAGATCCTTTCTGTCATTCAAAGGAATGGGCCTGCAACTCACAACCACATCCCCAGTGAAGCGCACCGTCACCCAGCCACACTACGCCACCTTGCCCGTCCTGGAACAACCACACCTCCAGGGCACCACATGCCAATCTCTCATGCCCAGCAAACTGCAACCTCACGCAGCCAGGCCACACACTGTCTCCCCTTGTACCGTCCAGGGACGAACTCCTCCACAAACCTAGTGTTCACGCACACACACGCAATTACAACGAATTGGTGGAGAACTTTGAAACAAACGTGCTGACTTTGAATACTCACATCTAGGCTGGGACAGGTCCAAACGGCCTGCAGCTCGGTGCGCATCACCTCCATGACTGTCCCTAACGAACGCCACCTGCCACGCTTTCGGCCCGTCCCTGTCGGCATTAAAAAATCGTAGCGTGATAACGATGGTTCCGATCCGCGTGCCGCTCGAAGGCGATTACAGGGGAGATGCAGCCCTTTCCAAAGAGCCATGAACAGACTTTCTACTCCCAAGGAGCCCAAAGATATTAAGCCGGAAATATGTCCTACTCGCGTCTTTTCTACGCCGCGCACCACATTTAAAAAATCGTATCGTAAGAACGGTGGGTCCGATCCGCGTGCCGCTTAAAGGCGATTACAGGGGAGATGCAACCCTCTCCAAAGAGCCATGAACAGACTTCCTACTCCCAAGGAGACAAGAGATATTAAGCCGCAATGACGTCCGACGCGCGTCTTTTCTCCGCAGCTCACCACATTTAAAAAAATCGAAGCGTGAAAACCGTGGGTTCGATATAGTATACATACAGAGTATATAGTTTGACCAAAAGATCGTGCTGATCTTTGATCTCCTGGTTCTTCATCTCCAGCGCCACTTTCAGACTCAATGTCCTCCTCTATGGGCTGGTATAACACACACACGAATCATCACTACAGCGAGTACAATGGAAAGGTGGGAATGTGTACTGAATGTGTACTGACGTTATAAGTGAAAGGTGGAGCTACTGGTGGATGTGTACTGACACTATAAGGGATCTCTACCTGCAGTGACAGTCTGAGCTTCTCAAGTTCTTCCTCCAGAGATTTCTTCTCCTGTTCACAGGCCATTTTCATATCTGCCAGAGCAAGTATCATTACTGCTGGATATAACACAGATTGTATATACTACATAATTACTACTGAATATATAAAATATAATATAAATAGTACTATACATATATTAGTGTCACTTTTATTGGAGCCTAAAGGCTAACATTCATTATTAGTTATGTTAGTATTATTGCATTTCCATAGTACTTACCCTTGAGGGACCTGTTATGCTCCTCCTCCTCCTGCTGTTTCTGCAGGAGCTCTGTCTCCTCCTGCTGCTTGTGTTTCAGCATCTCCTGAAGAACCTGCAGCTCCTTCTGCTTCTGCAACCTCAACTCCTTCAGCTGCTCCAACAAACTGTTCTACAACTCCTCCTTCTCACACCGCAAACACTCCAATCGGGCCACAGGCCCCACTAGTGACACAGAACCACACACACACACACAGACACAGACACACACACACACACACACACACACACACACACACACACACACACACACACACACACAGAGAGAGATAAACATGTATAAATGTATAAGAATTTGTGGATAAAATTATTATGAGATTATTTATAATCAAACGACTACACTACACAACCACATCTTTTTATTTACATATTATACAGATATTTAGAGATATTTACATTTTATTTACCCGCGTGCGTCTCTCTTCTCCAAGGTAGCGGAGAGATATGAAAGGATAAAAGGGGAAAAGAATAAAATGCACGTCGGTTTTAAATTCGCAGGCTACCTGCGCTGAAGGCGTGGAAAACGAGCACGTAACGGACAGGCTTCCGTACCCGATGGGTCCAAATCACATGCCCAGCAAAGTAGCCTTAAACCTGGACACACAATGGAGACCATTTGACCCTTTAAAATCATACTACAACCAGACTTCCAGGCCCAAGAGGTCACACAGTCATGCCCAGCAAAGTAGCTCTGGGCCTGGGCACACTTCACGCAGTTTGACCCTTTAACCAAAACTAGAAACAGACCTGCAAGCCCAGGAGCTCACAGAATCATACCCAGTAAAGTAGCTAGCTAGCTTTCAGCTCAGTAACCGTAGCTAGCTAGCTAGCTATCAGCTCAGTAAACCATACAATCAAATGTCCACCAAGCATTTAAACCGCAAGCATTTAAACCACTAGATACCGCTAGTTACCGGCTGCACGGTTAACAGTGCAAAGCCATTACCAAGCTACCTAGCTAGCTAGCTAGCTACCGGAAGCACTTTTAACAGTGCAAAGTCAGTAGCTAGCTAGTAGTAGCTACTGTAGCTAGCTAGCTACCGGAAGCACTTTTCACAGTGCAAAGTCAGTAGCTAGCTAGTAGTAGCTACTGTAGCTAGCTAGCTACCGGAAGCACTTTTAACAGTGCAAAGTCAGTAGCTAGCTAGTAGTAGCTACTGTAGCTAGCTAGCTAGCTACTGACTTTGCACTGTTAACCTTGCAGCCGGTAGCTCGCTAGCTAGCTAGCAGCTCAGTAACCGTACAAATTCGCCTGCTGCTGAAAACTGTCAAGTTGTATTTATAGCTTTCGTTTTAGTTCTCTCAGCTTACTTATTTGGTTTTTTTGTGTGTGTGTTTTTTTCAGGGAAGTTTAATAATTTCTTAGAAATCTTGGAACATTTTGCCAGTTGGCATCTAGGAAAGCCTTTCTGCCCACAGACAATAAACACAAGCCAGAATTCCTCAAACAGGAATGAATCTACTAATTTAGTAACATTTCAGGCACATGAGTGGAGGAACTAGCAAATTCTAAATGATGAAATCGAAGCTGATAAAAATCCATGAAAATATAAACTGGTCATGAAAAAATGCTTGTGAATTGAAAATGTAAGTGATAGGATTAAAACAGTCTTGATTTGATATATTTTTAAAAATCAAATATCAAGTTTGATCATTCATGACCAAGGGAGTTTCTATGAAGGTGTAAACAACAAATGCATGTGAACTAAATACTACAGTGGTATATAATTAAATAATTGGAATAACTTTGTGTCACGTCATTTAACGTTTAACTCAAGCCGTTTGTGTTACCGGACTCTTTTATCACTTAACATTAGTAACTGTTTTAGTTGCCTTGTTTATCCAATAACATTCATTAATTAATCAATCCATGGTTTAACCCAAGCAATTTTCGTTACTTCCGCCTCTCGACGCAAAAATGTCAATCAGAACGTTGCGCCCGCAAACTTCAAATAAACGATAAATAAGGCAAGTAATAAAAATGGATAAAGTTGAAAGATAAGTTGATTAAACTTGAGTCAAATAAAACTACTTATCAGTCAAAACGTCAATTCATATGCATTTTATTGACTCAAAATTTAATTTACGTGCATTTTAATCAGCCATATTTTCGGTGTATAGACCTGAGTTTTGTCGTTGAAGAGAATAAAAGAATCCGTCGTGTAAACTTACGCCATCTGCAGGCTGAGATGGTGTTGGGTTGACCCGGATGTGACGTTTGCCAAGCTGATGACATATCACGATATTAATTGTGAGATTTCCTTACCATCTTTGCTCTTCGCAGAAGGGCACAGTGCGGTTTACAGGGCACAGTTTGACCCTTTAAATAATGCTACAACCAGACTTCCAGGCACAAGAGGTCACACAGTCATGCCCAGCAAGGTTGCTTTAAACGTGGGCACACTTCAGACCGTTTCACTCTTTAAATCGTTCAAAGCACCAGATTTCAAGGCCCAAGAGGTCACAGAATCATGCCCAGCAAAGTAGCTCTGGGCCTGGGCACACTTCATGCAGTTTGACCCTTTAAATAATACTACAACCAGACTTCCAGGCACAAGAGGTCACACAGTCATGCCCAGCAAAGTAGCTCTGGGCATGGGCACACTTCATGCAGTTTGACCCTTTAAATAATACTACAACCAGACTTCCAGGCACAAGAGGTCACACAGTCATGCACAGCAAAGTAGTGCTGGGCCAGGGCACACTTAATGTACTTTGTGCCTTTAAATAATACTACAACCAGACTTCCAAGCCGAAGAGGTCACAGAGTCATGCCCAGCAAAGTCGCTATGGGCCTGGGCAGACCATGCAATTTGACCCTTTAACCAAAACTAGAAACAGAACTCAAAGCCCAGGAGGTCACAGAATCATGCCCATCAAAGTAGCTCTGGGCCTGTGTACACTTCAGGCCATTTCACCTTTTATATAATGGAAACACCAGACCTCCAGGCCCAAGAGGTCACACAGTCATGCCCAGAAAAGTAACTCTGGGCCTATACACACTTCACGCAGTTTGACCGTTTAAATAAAACTAGAAACAGACTTCCTGGCCCAAGAGGTCACACAGTCATGCCCAGCAAAGTAGCCTTAAACCTGGACACACAATGGAGACCATTTGACCCTTTAAAATCATACTACAACCAGACTTCCAGGCCCAAGAGGTCACACAGTCATGCCCAGCAAAGTAGCTCTGGGCCTGGGCACACTTCACGCAGTTTGACCGTTTAAATAAAACTAGAAACAGACTTCCTGGCCCAAGAGGTCACACAGTCATGCCCAGCAAAGTAGCCTTAAACCTGGACACACAATGGAGACCATTTGACCCTTTAAAATCATACTACAACCAGACTTCCAGGCCCAAGAGGTCACACAGTCATGCCCAGCAAAGTAGCTCTGGGCCTGGGCACACTTCACGCAGTTTGACCGTTTAAATAAAACTAGAAACAGACTTCCTGGCCCAAGAGGTCACACAGTCATGCCCATCAAAGTAGCTCTGGGCCTAGGCACACTTCACGCAGTTTGACCCTTTAAATAATACTACAACCAGACACATACAGGTGCGCACATATACACAGATACACATTCTGTTTAATTTCTTCACATCTGCAGACTAGAGTAAGCTGAGGGTATAATGTTAAACCAGGTACTATGTAAACAGTATATAGTTTTACCAAAAGATCGTGCTGATCTTTGATCTCCTGGTTCTTTATCTCCAGCCACTTTCAGACTCATGTCCTCCTCTATGGGCTGGTATACACACACACACACACACACACACACACACACACACACACACACACACACACACACACACAGACAAACAGAAAGACACACAGACATATGAAATTAGCAAGCCATATAGTGTAGAAATAGATTGATGTTATTCAGGGACCTCATTTATAAAACTTTGTGGATTCCAAAGTGAAAGTGTGTGTATTCTGCACAAATAACAGGAAATGGCATATACCCCCCAAAAACTTAGATTTCTAAAGCCTCGAATATGAATTATTGGGAGATAGAGGCGACAATGCAGCGCTAAAGACAAAAAAGGAATTTTAACCACAGGTATGAGTGCCAGCACCAGCAACCGCAGGTGTGAGTGGCATTATATTTACATTTACCCTCCACATCCTTTGTGTCTGTGTATTCGTCCTCGATGCGTCCAGCACACCAGCTCCAGAAACGCCTCATTTTTCCTCTGTCTTCTTCAGTGTCTTTCCACAGACTGATCTGTAAAGGTGTTCATGGGATTCCCCTCACGTGTGACATCGGGCCACAGGACATATGGGGTTCTAAAGTTCCAAGAGCGTAGATGAGTTGTTTTTCTTTGAATTTCCTAATTTCATTGCTGCCATAGCAACAACTGGCAATGCAAACAGACGTGTCATTAATGCAGTGACTCTACCTCAACCTGGATTGATCAACCATGTACGGCTCACCGGAGACTGTGATACGTATAACATCCCAAAGTGTACTTAATTCTGAGCAAAATCTAACTAGCCTCATTACTGCTGAACTATGAGGGGCCATTTAGGGAGAAATCAGGGAAACACTACTTGTACATACATATGAAACATTTTCACATAAATAGCCTACTACTTACATTTGTGTATAATAATTTAAACTCGCATATACACGCACTTGCCCACTCAATCTCTGGTGCGTAAACAAAGAGTTGCACTATGCTTATGTTGGTATGGGGGTGTCTGTGTGTATATAACAATTTTCAGTGCGCCCGGAAGTCATTTCATTGTCATTTCAAGGCAGATATTTAACATGTGTACAGTGCGTATAATAGACAGAGGAAGACTGTTGAACTATTAATATTAGGACGGTTATTGACATCTGTGTAATGAGTAGTGCTTCTCTTAATGACAACTGTAACTGTTTTCCCATATAGAATTGTGTGCCTTATATTGTTTGGAGGAACTTTTTCTTCTCATTTAGAAATATGTGGACTAAGTGCTCAGATTGTCTTATTACTTATTATGCTCAGTCTCACCATTTTTGGCAGATTTCACCATGTTATTACGAACGTGGATACGTTATCTTATAATTATAAGCAGTGTGAGATGTGAAGCTAAGCGAAGCACATGTGCAGAATTTCTAACAATAGCCTGTTTTGTATAGCCTGGCTAACTGACCAATCAGTGAAATTAAATGTGGTTGCTGAGCCTGTTGCAGCTGGGTCAATTTAATTTGATTTCATTGTGTTTAATTTTAAACTCAGCTGCGTGCCATGAGACACAAGTTAATCTGAGCATTTTTTGTTCTAACGCCGACTTAACCTAGCCATGTTTTACAGTTATCTTGAAATAATTGAGGTTCATCGCTAGAGGGTGCTGTTCATCTTTTTTTTTTCTTTTCTTCTATTATTGATCAGGAAAAAACGATAAAATAGAGAATTTGTGGATAAAATTATTATGAGATTATTTATAATCAAACGACTACACTACACAACCACTTCTTCCTTTTATTTACATATTATACAGATATTTACATTTTATTTACCCGCGTGCGTCTCTATTCTCCAAGGTAGCGGAGAGACATGAAAGGATAAAAGGGGAAAAGAATAAAATGCACGTCGGTTTTAAATTCGCAGGCTACCTGCGCTGAAGGCGTGGAAAACGAGCACGTGACGGAAAGGCTTCCGTACCCGATGGGTCCAAATCACATGCCCAGCAAAGTAGCCTTAAACCTGGACACACAATGGAGACCATTTGACCCTTTAAAATCATACTACAACCAGACTTCCAGGCCCAAGAGGTCACACAGTCATGCCCAGCAAAGTAGCTCTGGGCCTGGGCACACTTCACGCAGTTTGATCATTTAAATAAAACTAGAAACAGACTTCCTGGCCCAAGAGGTCACACAGTCATGCCCATCAAAGTAGCTCTGGGCCTGGGCACACTTCACGCAGTTTGACCCTTTAAATAATACTACAACCAGACACATACAGGTGCGCACATATACACATTCTTTTTAATTTCTTCACATCTGCAGACTAGAGTAAGCTGAGGGTATAGTGTTAAACCATGTACTACATAAACAGTATATAGTATATATACAGCGGATATAATGTTAAACCAGGTACTACATACAGAGTATATAGTTTGACCAAAAGTTCGTGCTGATCTTTGATCTCCTGGTTCTTCATCTCCAGCGCCACTTTCAGACTCATAATGTCCTCCTCTATGGGCTGGTATAACACACACACGAATCATCACTACAGCCAGTACAATGGAAAGGTGGGAATTTGTACTGAATGTGTACTGACGTTATAAGTGAAAGGTGGAGCTACTGGTGGATGTGTACTGACACTATAAGGGATCTCTACCTGCAGTGACAGTCTGAGCTTCTCAAGTTCTTCCTTCAGAGATTTCTTCTCCTGTTCACAGGCCATTTTCATATCTGCCAGAGCGAGTATCATTACTCCTGGATATAACACAGATTGTATATACTACATAATTACTACTGAATATATAAAATATAATATATATAGTACTATACATATATTAGTATCACTTTTATTGGAGCCTAAAGGCTAACATTCATTATTAGTTATGTTAGTATTATTGCATTTCCATAGTACTTACTCTTGATGGACCTGTTATGCTCCTCCTCCGCCTGCTGTTTCTGCAGGAGCTCTGTCTCCTCCTGCTGCTTGTGTTTCAGCATCTCCTGAAGAACCTGCAGCTCCTTCTGCTTCTGCAACCTCAACTCCTTCGGCTGCTCCAACAAACTGTTCTCCAACTCCTCCTTCTCACACCGCAAACACTCCAATCGGACCACAGGCCCCACTAGTGACACAGAACCACACACACACACAGACACACACACACACACACACACACACACAGAGATAAACATGTATAAATGTATAAGAATTTGTGGATAAAATTATTATGAGATTATTCATAATCAAACGACTACACTACCCAACCACTTCTTCCTTTTATTTACATATTATACAGATATTTAGAGATATTTACATTTTATTTACCCGCGTGCGTCTCTCTTCTCCAAGGTAGCGGAGAGATATGAAGGGATAAAAGGGGAAAAGAATAAAATGCACGTCGGTTTTAAATTCGCAGGCTACCTGCGCTGAAGGCGTGGAAAACGAGCACGTGACGGAAAGGCTTCCGTACCCGATGGGTCCAAATCACATGCCCAGCAAAGTAGCCTTAAACCTGGACACACAATGGAGACCATTTGACCCTTTAAAATCATACTACAACCAGACTTCCAGGCCCAAGAGGTCACACAGTCATGCCCAGCAAAGTAGCTCTGGGTCTGGGCACACTTCACGCAGTTTGACCGTTTAAATAAAACTAGAAACAGACTTCCTGGCCCAAGAGGTCACAGTCATACCCAGCAAAGTACGTTTAAACCTGGAAACAAATCAGATCCTTTCTGTCATTCAAAGGAATGGGCCTGCAACTCACAACCACATCCCCAGTGAAGCGCACCGTCACCCAGCCACACTACCCCACCTTGCCCGTCCTGGAACAACCACACCTCCAGGGCACCACATGCCAATCTCTCATGCCCAGCAAACTGCAACCTCACGCAGCCAGGCCACACACTGTCTCCCCTTGTACCGTCCAGGGACGAACTCCTCCACAAACCTGGTGTTCACGCGCACACACGCAATTACAACGAATTGGTGGAGAACTTTGAAACAAACGTGCTGACTTTGAATACTCACATCTAGGCTGGGCCAGGTCCAAATGGCCTGCAGCTCGGTGCGCATTAACTGCTTGACTGTCCGTCACGAACGCCACCTGCCAAGCGTTCGTTCCGTCCCTGGCGGATTTTAAAAAATCGTAGCGTGAGAACGATGGTTCCGATCCGCGTGCCGCTTAAAGTCGATTACAGTGGAGATGCAACCCTTTCCAAAGAGCCATGAAAAGACTTTCTACTCCCAAGGAGACAAGAGATATTAAGCCGCAATGACGTCCTACGCGCGTCTTTTCTACGCCGCGCACCACATTTAAAAAATCGTAGCGTAAGAACGGTGGGTCCGATCCGCGTGCCGCTTAAAGGCGATTACAGGGGAGATGCAACCCTTTCCAAAGAGCCATGAAAAGACTTTCTACTCCCAAGGAGACAAGAGATATTAAGCCGCAATGACGTCCGACGCGCGCATTTTCTCCGACGCGCGACACATTTAAAAAAATCATAGCGTGAAAACCGTGGGTTCGATCCGCGTGCCGCTCGAAGGCGATTACAGGGGAGATGCAGCCCTTTCAAAAGAGCCATGAACAGACTTTCTACTCCCAAGGAGACCAGAAATATTAACATATAAAGCGTTACGCTCCAGTCGGATGAGCGAGAAACGCTTGTACAATTGCAACGAATTGGAGGAGAAAGTTTAAACAAACGCGCTGAATTTGAACGCTCACATCTAGGCCGGGCCAGGTCCAAATGGCCTGCAACTCGGTGTGCATCACCTCCATGACTGTCCCTAACGAACGCCACCTGCCACGCTTTCGGCCCGTCCCTAGAGGCATTAAAAAATCGTAGCGTGCTAACGATGGTTCCGATCCGCGTGCCGCTCGAAGGCGATTACAGGGGAGATGCATCCCTTTCCAAAGAGCCATGAACAGACTTTCTACTCCCAAGGAGCCCAAAGATATTAATCCGCAAATACGTCCTACGCGCGTCTTTTCTACGCCGCGCACCACATTTAAAAAATCGTATCGTAAGAACGGTGGGTCCGATCCGCGTGCCGCTTAAAGGCGATTACAGGGGAGATGCAGCCCTTTCCAAAGAGCCTTGAACAGACTTTCTACTCCCAAGGAGCCCAAAGATATTAAGCCGCAAATACGTCCTACGCGCGTCTTTTCTACGCCGCGCACCACATTTAAAAAATCGTATCGGAAGAACGGTGGGTCCAATCCGCGTGCCGCTTAAAGGCGATTACAAGGGAGATGCAAACCTTTCCAAAGAGCCATGAAAAGACTTTCTACTCCCAAGGAGACAATAGATATTAAGCCGAAATGACGTCCGACGCGCGCATTTTCTCCGCCGCGCACCACATTTAAAAAAATCATAGCGTGAAAACCGTGGGTTCGATCCGCGTGCCGCTCGAAGGCGATTACAGCGGAGATGCAGCCCTTTCCAAAGAGCCATGAAAAGACTTTCTACTCCCAAGGAGACAAGAGATATTAAGCCGCAATGACGTCCGACGCGCGCATTTTCTCCGACGCGCAACACATTTAAAAAAATCATAGCGTGAAAACCGTGGGTTCGATCCGCATGCCGCTCGAAGGCGATTACAGGGGAGATGCAGCCCTTTCCAAAGAGCCATGAACAGACTTTCTACTCCCAATGAGACAAGAGATATCAAGCCGCAAATACGTCCGGTGCGCGTCTATTCTCCGCCGCGCAACACATTTAAAAAAAATCGTAGCGTGAAAACCGTGGGTTCGATCCGCGTGCTGCTTAAAGGCGATTACAGGGGAGATGCAGCCCTTTCCAAAGAGCCATGAAAAGACTTTCTACTCCCAAGGAGACAAGAGATATTAAGCCGAAATGACGTCCGACGCGCGCATTTCCTCCGCCGCGCACCACATTTAAAAAAATCATAGCGTTAAAACCGTGGGTTCGATCCGCGTGCCGCTCGAAGGCGATTACAGGGGAGATGCAGCCCTTTCCAAAGAGGCATGAACAGACTTCCTACTCCCAAGGAGCCCAAAGATATTAAGCCGCAAATACGTCCTACGCGCGTCTTTTCTACGCCGCGCACCACATTTAAAAAATCGTATCGGAAGAACGGTGGGTCCAATCCGCGTGCCGCTTAAAGGCGATTACAAGGGAGATGCAAACCTTTCCAAAGAGCCATGAAAAGACTTTCTATTCCCAAGGAGACAATAGATATTAAGCCGAAATGACGTCCGACGCGCGCATTTTCTCCGCCGCGCACCACATTTAAAAAAATCATAGCGTGAAAACCGTGGGTTCGATCCGCGTGCCGCTCGAAGGCGATTACAGCGGAGATGCAGCCCTTTCCAAAGAGCCATGAAAAGACTTTCTACTCCCAAGGAGACAAGAGATATTAAGCCGAAATGACGTCCGACGCGCGCATTTCCTCCGCCGCGCAACACATTTAAAAAAAATCGTAGCGTGAAAACCGTGGGTTCGATCCGCGTGCCGCTCGAAGGCGATTACAGGGGAGATGGAGCCCTTTCCAAAGAGGCATGAACAGACTTCCTACTCCCAAGGAGCCCAAAGATATTAAGCCGCAAATACGTCCTACGCGCGTCTTTTCTACGCCGCGCACCACATTTAAAAAATCGTAGCGTAAGAACGGTGGGTCCGATCCGCGTGCCGCTTAAAGGCGATTACAGGGGAGATGCAAACCTTTCCAAAGAGCCATGAAAAGACTTTCTACTCCCAAGGAGACAAGAGATATTAAGCCGCAATGACGTCCGACGCGCGCATTTTCTCCGACGCGCAACACATTTAAAAAAATCATAGCGTGAAAACCGTGGGTTCGATCCGCGTGCCGCTCGAAGGCGATTACAGGGGAGATGCAGCCCTTTCAAAAGAGCCATGAACAGACTTTCTACTCCCAAGGAGACCAGAAATATTAACATATAAAGCGTTACGCTCCAGTCGGATGAGCGAGAAACGCTTGTACAATTGCAACGAATTGGAGGAGAAAGTTTAAACAAACGCGCTGAATTTGAACGCTCACATCTAGGCCGGGCCAACTCCAAATGGCGTGCAACTCGGTGTGCATCACCTCCATGACTGTCCCTAACGAACGCCACCTGCCACGCTTTCGGCCTATCCCTGGCGGCATTAAAAAATCGTAGCGTGATAACGATGGTTCCGATGCGCGTGCCGCTCAAAGGCTATTACAGAGGAGATACAGCCCTTTCCAAAGAGCCATGAACAGACTTTCTACTCCCAAGGAGACAAGAGATATTACGCGCATTTTCTCCGACGCGCACCACGTTTAAAAAATCGTAGCGTGAGAACGGTGGGTCCGATCCGCGTGCGGCTTAAAGGCGATTACAGGGGAGATGCAACCCTTTCCAAAGAACCATGAAAAGACTTTCTACTCCCAAGGAGACAATAGATATTAAGCCGAAATGACGTCCGACGCGCGCATTTCCTCCGCCGCGCACCACATTTAAAAAAATCATAGCGTGAAAACCGTGGGTTCGATCCGCGTGCCGCTCGAAGGCGATTACAGAGGAGATGCAGCCCTTTCCAAAGAGGCATGAACAGACTTCCTACTCCCAAGGAGCCCAAAGATATTAAGCCGCAAATACGTCCTACGCGCGTCTTTTCTACGCCGCGCACCACATTTAAAAAATCGTATCGGAAGAACGGTGGGTCCAATCCGCGTGCCGCTTAAAGGCGATTACAAGGGAGATGCAAACCTTTCCAAAGAGCCATGAAAAGACTTTCTACTCCCAAGGAGACAATAGATATTAAGCCGAAATGACGTCCGACGCGCGCATTTTCTCCGCCGCGCACCACATTTAAAAAAATCATAGCGTGAAAACCGTGGGTTCGATCCGCGTGCCGCTCGAAGGCGATTACAGCGGAGATGCAGCCCTTTCCAAATAGCCATGAAAAGACTTTCTACTCCCAAGGAGACAAGAGATATTAAGCCGCAATGACGTCCGACGCGCGCATTTTCTCCGACGCGCAACACATTTAAAAAAATCATAGCGTGAAAACCGTGGGTTCGATCCGCGTGCCGCTCGAAGGCGATTACAGGGGAGATGCAGCCCTTTCCAAAGAGGCATGAACAGACTTCCTACTCCCAAGGAACCCAAAGATATTAAGCCGCAAATACGTCCTACGCGCGTCTTTTCTACGCCGCGCACCACATTTAAAAAATCGTAGCGTAAGAACGGTGGGTCCGATCCGCGTGCCGCTTAAAGGCGATTACAGGGGAGATGCAAACCTTTCCAAAGAGCCATGAAAAGACTTTCTACTCCCAAGGAGACAAGAGATATTAAGCCGCAATGACGTCCGACGCGCGCATTTTCTCCGACGCGCAACACATTTAAAAAAAATCATAGCGTGAAAACCGTGGGTTCGATCCGCGTGCCGCTCGAAGGCGATTACAGGGGAGATGCAGCCCTTTCCAAAGAGCCATGAACAGACCTTCTACTCCCAATGAGACAAGAGATATCAAGCCGCAAATACGTCCGGCGCGCGTCTATTCTCCGCCGCGCAACACATTTAAAAAAAATCGTAGCGTGAAAACCGTGGGTTCGATCCGCGTGCCGCTTAAAGGCGATTACAGGGGAGATGCAGCCCTTTCCAAAGAGCCATGAAAAGACTTTCTACTCCCAAGGAGACAAGAGATATTAAGCCGCAATGACGTCCGACGCGCGCATTTTCTCCGACGCGCAACACATTTAAAAAAATCATAGCGTGAAAACCGTGGGTTCGATCCGCGTGCCGCTCGAAGGCGATTACAGGGGAGATGCAGCCCTTTCCAAAGAGCCATGAACAGACTTTCTACTCCCAATGAGACAAGAGATATCAAGCCGCAAATACGTCCGGCGCGCGTCTATTCTCCGCCGCGCAACACATTTAAAAAAAATCGTAGCGTGAAAACCGTGGGTTCGATCCGCGTGCCGCTTAAACGCGATTACAGGGGAGATGCAGCCCTTTCCAAAGAGCCATGAAAAGACTTTCTACTCCCAAGGAGACAATAGATATTAAGCCGAAATGACGTCCGACGCGCGCATTTTCTCCGCCGCGCACCACATTTAAAAAAATCATAGCGTGAAAACCGTGGGTTCGATCCGCGTGCCGCTCGAAGGCGATTACAGGGGACATGCAGCCCTTTCCAAAGAGGCATGAACAGACTTCCTACTCCCAAGGAGCCCAAAGATATTAAGCCGCAAATACGTCCTACGCGCGTCTTTTCTACGACGCGCACCACATTTAAAAAATCGTATCGGAAGAACGGTGGGTCCAATCCGCGTGCCGCTTAAAGGCGATTACAAGGGAGATGCAAACCTTTCCAAAGAGCCATGAAAAGACTTTCTACTCCCAAGGAGACAATAGATATTAAGCCGAAATGACGTCCGACGCGCGCATTTCCTCCGCCGCGCACCACATTTAAAAAAATCATAGCGTGAAAACCGTGGGTTCGATCCGCGTGCCGCTCGAAGGCGATTACAGGGGAGATGCAGCCCTTTCCAAAGAGCCATGAACAGACTTTCTACACCCAATGAGACAAGAGATATCAAGCCGCAAATACGTCCGGCGCGCGTCTATTCTCCGCCGCGCAACACATTTAAAAAAAATCGTAGCGTGAAAACCGTGGGTTCGATCCGCGTGCCGCTTAAAGGCGATTACAGGGGAGATGCAGCCCTTTCCAAAGAGCCATGAAAAGACTTTCTACTCCCAAGGAGACAAGAGATATTAAGCCGAAATGACGTCCGACGCGCGCATTTCCTCCGCCGCGCACCATATTTAAAAAAATCATAGCGTGAAAACCGTGGGTTCGATCCGCGTGCCGCTCGAAGGCGATTACAGGGGAGATGCAGCCCTTTCCAAAGAGGCATGAACAGACTTCCTACTCCCAAGGAGACAATAGATATTAAGCCGAAATGACGTCCGACGCGCGCATTTTCTCCGCCGCGCACCACATTTAAAAAAAATCATAGCGTGAAAACCGTGGGTTCGATCCGCGTGACGCTCGAAGGCGATTACAGGGGAGATGCAGCCCTTTCCAAAGAGCCATGAACAGACCTTCTACTCCCAATGAGACAAGAGATATCAAGCCGCAAATACGTCCGGCGCGCGTCTATTTTCCGCCGCGCAACACATTTAAAAAAAATCGTAGCGTGAAAACCGTGGGTTCGATCCGCGTGCCGCTTAAAGGCGATTACAGGGGAGATGCAGCCCTTTCCAAAGAGCCATGAAAAGACTTTCTACTCCCAAGGAGACAAGAGATATTAAGCCGAAATGACGTCCGACGCGCGCATTTCCTCCGCCGCGCACCACATTTAAAAAAATCATAGCGTGAAAACCGTGGGTTCGATCCGCGTGCCGCTCGAAGGCGATTACAGAGGAGATGCAACCCTTTCCAAAGAGGCATGAACAGACTTCCTACTCCCAAGGAGCCCAAAGATATTAAGCCGCAAATACGTCCTACGCGCGTCTTTTCTACGCCGCGCACCACATTTAAAAAATCGTAGCGTAAGAACGGTGGGTCCGATCCGCGTGCCGCTTAAAGGCGATTACAGGGGAGATGCAGCCCTTTCCAAAGAGGCATGAACAGACTTCCTACTCCCAAAGAGCCCAAAGATATTAAACCGCAAATACGTCCTACGCGCGCATTTTCTCCGACGCGCAACACATTTAAAAAAATCATAGCGTGAAAACCGTGGGTTCGATCCGCGTGCCGCTCGAAGGCGATTACAGGGGAGATGCAGCCCTTTCCAAAGAGCCATGAACAGACTTTCTACTCCCAATGAGACAAGAGATATCAAGCCGCAAATACGTCCGGCGCGCGTCTATTCTCCGCCGCGCAACACATTTAAAAAAAATCGTAGCGTGAAAACCGTGGGTTCGATCCGCGTGCCGCTTAAACGCGATTACAGGGGAGATGCAGCCCTTTCCAAAGAGCCATGAAAAGACTTTCTACTCCCAAGGAGACAATAGATATTAAGCCGAAATGACGTCCGACGCGCGCATTTTCTCCGCCGCGCACCACATTTAAAAAAATCATAGCGTGAAAACCGTGGGTTCGATCCGCGTGCCGCTCGAAGGCGATTACAGGGGAGATGCAGCCCTTTCCAAAGAGGCATGAACAGACTTCCTACTCCCAAGGAGCCCAAAGATATTAAGCCGCAAATACGTCCTACGCGCGTCTTTTCTACGACGCGCACCACATTTAAAAAATCGTATCGGAAGAACGGTGGGTCCAATCCGCGTGCCGCTTAAAGGCGATTACAAGGGAGATGCAAACCTTTCCAAAGAGCCATGAAAAGACTTTCTACTCCCAAGGAGACAATAGATATTAAGCCGAAATGACGTCCGACGCGCGCATTTCCTCCGCCGCGCACCACATTTAAAAAAATCATAGCGTGAAAACCGTGGGTTCGATCCGCGTGCCGCTCGAAGGCGATTACAGGGGAGATGCAGCCCTTTCCAAAGAGCCATGAACAGACTTTCTACACCCAATGAGACAAGAGATATCAAGCCGCAAATACGTCCGGCGCGCGTCTATTCTCCGCCGCGCAACACATTTAAAAAAAATCGTAGCGTGAAAACCGTGGGTTCGATCCGCGTGCCGCTTAAAGGCGATTACAGGGGAGATGCAGCCCTTTCCAAAGAGCCATGAAAAGACTTTCTACTCCCAAGGAGACAAGAGATATTAAGCCGAAATGACGTCCGACGCGCGCATTTCCTCCGCCGCGCACCATATTTAAAAAAATCATAGCGTGAAAACCGTGGGTTCGATCCGCGTGCCGCTCGAAGGCGATTACAGGGGAGATGCAGCCCTTTCCAAAGAGGCATGAACAGACTTCCTACTCCCAAGGAGACAATAGATATTAAGCCGAAATGACGTCCGACGCGCGCATTTTCTCCGCCGCGCACCACATTTAAAAAAAATCATAGCGTGAAAACCGTGGGTTCGATCCGCGTGACGCTCGAAGGCGATTACAGGGGAGATGCAGCCCTTTCCAAAGAGCCATGAACAGACCTTCTACTCCCAATGAGACAAGAGATATCAAGCCGCAAATACGTCCGGCGCGCGTCTATTTTCCGCCGCGCAACACATTTAAAAAAAATCGTAGCGTGAAAACCGTGGGTTCGATCCGCGTGCCGCTTAAAGGCGATTACAGGGGAGATGCAGCCCTTTCCAAAGAGCCATGAAAAGACTTTCTACTCCCAAGGAGACAAGAGATATTAAGCCGAAATGACGTCCGACGCGCGCATTTCCTCCGCCGCGCACCACATTTAAAAAAATCATAGCGTGAAAACCGTGGGTTCGATCCGCGTGCCGCTCGAAGGCGATTACAGAGGAGATGCAACCCTTTCCAAAGAGGCATGAACAGACTTCCTACTCCCAAGGAGCCCAAAGATATTAAGCCGCAAATACGTCCTACGCGCGTCTTTTCTACGCCGCGCACCACATTTAAAAAATCGTAGCGTAAGAACGGTGGGTCCGATCCGCGTGCCGCTTAAAGGCGATTACAGGGGAGATGCAGCCCTTTCCAAAGAGGCATGAACAGACTTCCTACTCCCAAAGAGCCCAAAGATATTAAACCGCAAATACGTCCTACGCGCGTCTTTTCTACGCCGCGCACCACATTTAAAAAATCGTAGCGTAAGAACGGTGGGTCCGATCCGCGTGCCGCTTAAAGTCGATTACAGGGGAGATGCAAACCTTTCCAAAGAGCCATGAACAGACTTTCTACTCCCAATGAGACAAGAGATATCAAGCCGCAAATACGTCCGGCGCGCGTCTATTCTCCGCCGCGCAACACATTTAAAAAAAATCGTAGCGTGAAAACCGTGGGTTCGATCCGCGTGCCGCTTAAAGGCGATTACAGGGGAGATGCAAACCTTTCCAAAGAGCCATGAAAAGACTTTCTACTCCCAAGGAGACAAGAGATATTAAGCCGAAATGACGTCCGACGCGCGCATTTCCTCCGCCGCGCACCACATTTAAAAAAATCATAGCGTGAAAACCGTGGGTTCGATCCGCGTGCCGCTCGAAGGCGATTACAGGGGAGATGCAGCCCTTTCCAAAGAGGCATGAACAGACTTTCTACTCCCAAGGAGACCAGAGATATTAACAGATAAAGCGTTACGCTCCAGTCGGATGAGCGAGAAACGCTTGTACAATTGCAACGAATTGGAGGAGAAAGTTTAAACAAACGCGCTGACTTTGAAGGCTCACATCTAGGCCGGGCCAGGTCCAAATGGCCTGCAACTCGGTCCGCATCACGTCCATGACTTTTCCTAACGAACGCCACCTGCCAAGCTTTCGGCCCGTCCCTGGCGGCATTAAAAAATCGAAGCGTGATAACGATGGTTCCGATCCGCGTGCCGCTCGAAGGCGATTACAGGGGAGATGCAGCCCTTTCCAAAGAGCCATGAACAGACTTTCTACTCCCAAGGAGCCCAAAGATATTAAGCCGCAAATATGTCCTACGCGCGTCTTTTCTACGCCGCGCACCACATTTAAAAAATCGTAGCGTAAGAACGGTGGGTCCGATCCGCGTGCCGCTTATAGGCGATTACAGGGGAGATGCAACCCTTTCCAAAGAGCCATGAATAGACTTTCTACTCCCAAGGAGCCCAAAGATATTAAGCCGCAAATACGTCCTACACGCGTCTTTTCTACGCCGCGCACCACATTTAAAAAATCGTATCGTA
Organism: Electrophorus electricus; assembly: GCF_041902795.1. Taxonomy (NCBI): domain Eukaryota; kingdom Metazoa; phylum Chordata; class Actinopteri; order Gymnotiformes; family Gymnotidae; genus Electrophorus; species Electrophorus electricus. Next base: position 36,497,589 of record NC_137501.1, on the reverse strand, counting down.
AGAACGGTGGGTCCGATCCGCGTGCCACTTAAAGGCGATTACAGGAGAGATGCAGCCCTTTCCAAAGAGCCATGAATAGACTTTCTACTCCCAAGGAGACCAGAGATATTAACAGATAAAGCATTACGCTCCAGTCGGATGAGCGAGAAACGCTTGTACAATTGCAACGAATTGGAGGAGAAAGTTTAAACAAACGCGCTGACTTTGAACGCTCACATCTAGGCCGGGCCAGGTCCAAATGGCCTGCAACTCGGTGCGCATCACCTCCATGACGGTCCCTAACGAACGCCACCTGCCACGCTTTCGGCCCGTCCCTGTCGGCATTAAAAAATCGTAGCGTGATAACGATGGTTCCGATCCGCGTGCCGCGCGAAGGCGATTACAGGGGAGATGCAGCCCTTTCCAAAGAGCCATGAACAGACTTCTACTCCCAAGGAGCCCAAAGATATTAAGCCGCAATGATGTCCGACGCGCGCATTTATTGCGCCGCGCACCACATTTAAAAAATCGTAGCGTGAGAACGGTGGGTCCGATCCGCGTGCCGCTTAAAGGCGATTACAGGGGAGATGCAGCCCTTTCCAAAGAGCCATGAACAGACTTTCTACTCCCAAGGAGACAAGAGATATTAAGCCGCAATGACGTCCGACGCGCGCATTTTCTCCGCCGCGCACCACATTTAAAAAAATCATAGCGTGAAAACCGTGGGTTCGATCCGCGTGCCGCTCCAAGGCGATTACAGGGGAGATGCATCCCTTTCAAAGGAGCCATGAACAGACTTTCTACTCCCAAGGAGACAAGAGATATTAAGCCACAATGACGTCCGACGCGCGCATTTTCTCCGACACGCACCACGTTTAAAAGATCGTAGCGTGAGAACGGTGGGTCCGATCCGCGTGCCGCTTAAAGGCGATTACAGGGGAGATGCATCCCTTTCCAAAGAGCCATGAACAGACTTCCTACTCCCAAGGAGACAAGAGATATTAACATATAAAGCGTTACGCTCCAGTCGGATGAACGAGAAACGCTTGAGCAGTTGCAACGAATTGGAGGAGAAAGTTTAAACAAACGCGCTGACTTTGAACGCTCACATCTAGGTCTGGCCAAGTCCAAATGGCGTGCAACTCGGTGCGCATCACCTCCATGACTGTCCCTAACGAACGCCACCTGCCACGCTTTCGGCCCGTCCCTGGCGGCTTTAAAAAATCGTAGCGTGATAACAGTGGGTCCAATCCGCTTGAAGCTCGAAGGCGATTAGAGGGGAGATGCAGCCCTTTCCAAAGAGCCATGAACAGACTTCCTACTCCCAAGGAGACAAGAGATATTAAGCCACAAATACGTCCGGACCGCGTCTTTTCTCCGCAGCTCACCACATTTAAAAAAATCGTAGCGTGAAAACCGTGGGTTCGATATAGTATACATACAGACTATATAGTTTGACCAAAAGATCGTGCTGATCTTTGATCTCCTGGTTCTTCATCTCCAGCGCCACTTTCAGACTCATAATGTCCTCCTCTATGGGCTGGTATAACACAGACACGAATCATCACTACAGCCAGTACAATGGAAAGGTGGGAATGTGTACTGAATGTGTACTGACGTTATAAGTGAGAGGTGGTGGTACTGGTGGATGTGTACTGACACTATAAGGGATCTCTACCTGCAGTGACAGTTTGAGCTTCTCAAGTTCTTCCTCCAGAGATTTCTTCTCCTGTTCACAGGCCATTTTCATATCTGCCAGAGCAAGTATCATTACTGCTGGATATAACACAGATTGTATATACTACATAATTACTGCTGAATATATAAAATATAATATATATAGTACTATACATATATTAGTGTCACTTTTATTGGAGCCTAAAGGCTAACATTCATTATTAGTTATGTTAGTATTATTGCATTTCCATAGTACTTACTCTTGATGGACCTGTTATGCTCCTCCTCCTCCTGCTGTTTCTGCAGGAGCTCTGTCTCCTCCTGCTGCTTGTGTTTCAGCATCTCCTGAAGAACCTGCAGCTCCTTCTGCTTCTGCAACCTCAACTCCTTCAGCTGCTCCAAGAAACTGTTATCCAACTCCTCCTTCTCACACCGCAAACACTCCAATCGGGCCACAGGCCCCACTAGTGACACAGAACCACACACACACACACACACACACAAAGAGAGAGATAAACATGTATAAATGTATAAGAATTTGTGGATAAAATTATTATGAGATTATTTATAATCAAACGACTACACTACACAACCACATCTTCCTTTTATTTACATATTATACAGATATTTAGAGATATTTACATTTTATTTACCCGCGTGCGTCTCTCTTCTCCAAGGTAGCGGAGAGATATGAAAGGATAAAAGGGGAAAAGAATAAAATGCACGTCGGTTTTAAATTCGCAGGCTACCTGCGCTGAAGGCGTGGAAAACGAGCACGTGACGGAAAGGCTTCCGTACCCGATGGGTCCAAATCACATGCCCAGCAAAGTAGCCTTAAACCTGGACACACAATGGAGACCATTTGACCCTTTAAATAATACTACAACCAGACACATACAGGTGCGCACATATACACAGATACACATTCTGTTTAAATTTCTTCACATCTGCAGACTAGAGTAAGCTGAGGGTATAGTGTTAAACCAGGAACTACATAAACAGTATATAGTATATATACAGAGGATATAGTGTTAAACCAGGTACTACATACAGAGTATATAGTATACATACAGAGTATATAGTTTGACCAAAAGATCGTGCTGATCTTTGATCTCCTGGTTCTTCATCTCCAGCGCCACTTTCAGACTCATAATGTCCTCCTCTATGGGCTGGTATAACCCACACACACGAATCATCACTACAGCCAGTACAATGGAAAGGTGGGAATGTGTACTGAATGTGTACTGACGTTATAAGTGAAAGGTGGAGGTACTGGTGGATGTGTACTGACACTATAAGGGATCTCTACCTGCAGTGACAGTCTGAGCTTCTCAAGTTCTTCCTCCAGAGATTTCTTCTCCTGTTCACAGGCCATTTTCATATCTGCCAGAGCAAGTATCATTACTGCTGGATATAACATAGATTGTATATACTACATAATTACTACTGAATATATAAAATATAATATATATAGTACTATACATATATTAGTATCACTTTTATTGGAGCCTAAAGGCTAGCATTCATTATTATGTTAGTATTATTGCATTTCCATAGTACTTACTCTTGATGGACCTGTTATGCTCCTCCTCCTCCTGCTGTTTCTGCAGGAGCTCTGTCTCCTCCTGCTGCTTGTGTTTCAGCATCTCCTGAAGAACCTGCAGCTCCTTCTGCTTCTGCAACCTCAACTCCTTCAGCTGCTCCAACAAACTGTTCTCCAACTCCTCCTTCTCACACCGCAAACACTCCAATCGGGCCACAGGCCCCACTAGTGACACAGAACCACACACACACACACACAGACACACACACACACACACACACACACACACACACACACACACACACACACACACACACAGAGAGATAAACATGTATAAATGTATAATAATTTGTGGATAAAATTATTATGAGATTATTTATAATCAAACGACTACACTACACAACCACTTCTTCCTTTTATTTACATATTATACAGATATTTACAGATATTTACATTTTATTTACCCGCGTGCGTCTCTCTTCTCCAAGGTAGCGGAGAGATATGAAAGGATAAAAGGGGAAAAGAATAAAATGCACGTCGGTTTTAAATTCGCAGGCTACCTGCGCTGAAGGCGTGGAAAACGAGCACGTGACGGAAAGGCTTCCGTACCCGATGGGTCCAAATCACATGCCCAGCAAAGTAGCCTTAAACCTGGACACACAGTGGAGACCATTTGACCCTTTAAAATCATACTACAAGCAGACTTCCAGGCCCAAGAGGTCACACAGTCATGCCCAGCAAAGTACCTCTGGGCCTGGGCACACTTCACGCAGTTTGACCGTTTAAATAAAACTAGAAACAGACTTCCTGGCCCAAGAGGTCACACAGTCATGCCCAGCAAGGTTGCTTTAAACGTGGGCACGTTATAAGTGAGAGGTGGAGGTACTGGTGGATGTGTACTGACACTATAAGGGATCTCTACCTGCAGTGACAGTCTGAGCTTCTCAAGTTCTTCCTCCAGAGATTTCTTCTCCTGTTCACAGGCCATTTTCATATCTGCCAGAGCAAGTATCATTACTGCTGGACATAACACAGATTGTATATACTACATAATTACTACTGAATATATAAAATATAATATATATAGTACTATACATATATTAGTATCACTTTTATTGGAGCCTAAAGGCTAACATTCATTATTAGTTATGTTAGTATTATTGCATTTCCATAGTACTTACTCTTGATGGACCTGTTATGCTCCTCCTCCTCCTGCTGTTTCTGCAGGAGCTCTGTCTCCTCCTGCTGCTTGTGTTTCAGCATCTCCTGAAGAACCTGCAGCTCCTTCTGCTTCTGCAACCTCAACTCCTTCGGCTGCTCCAACAAACTGTTCTCCAACTCCTCCTTCTCACACCGCAAACACTCCAATCGGACCACAGGCCCCACTAGTGACACAGAACCACACACACACACAGACACACACACACACACACACACACACACACAGAGAGATAAACATGTATAAATGTATAAGAATTTGTGGATAAAATTATTATGAGATTATTTATAATCAAACGACTACACTACACAACCACTTCTTCCTTTTATTTACATATTATACAGATATTTACATTTTATTTACCCGCGTGCGTCTCTCTTCTCCAAGGTAGCGGAGAGATATGAAAGGATAAAAGGGGAAAAGAATAAAATGCACGTCGGTTTTAAATTCGCAGGCTACCTGCGCTGAAGGCGTGGAAAACGAGCACGTGACGGAAAGGCTTCCGTACCCGATGGGTCCAAATCACATGCCCAGCAAAGTAGCCTTAAACCTGGACACACAATGGAGACCATTTGACCCTTTAAAATCATATTACAACCAGACTTCCAGGCCCAAGAGGTCACACAGTCATGCCCAGCAAAGTAGCTCTGGGCCTGGGCACACTTCACGCAGTTTTACCGTTTAAATAAAACTAGAAACAGACACATACAGGTGCGCACATATACACATAAACACATTCTGTTTAATTTCTTCACATCTGCAGAATAGAGTAAGCTGAGGGTATAGTGTTAAACCAGGAACTACATAAACAGTATATAGTATATATACAGAGGATATAGTGTTAAACCAGGTACTACATACAGAGTATATAGTATACATACAGAGTATATAGTTTGACCAAAAGATCGTGCTGATCTTTGATCTCCTGGTTCTTCATCTCCAGCGCCACTTTCAGACTCATAAAGTCCTCCTCTATGGGCTGGTATAACACACACACGAATCATATCTACAGCCAGTACAATGGAAAGGTGGGAATGTGTACTGTATGTGTACTGACGTTATAAGTGAAAGGTGGAGGTACTGGTGGATGTGTACTGACACTATAAGGGATCTCTACCTGCAGTGACAGTCTGAGGTTCTCAAGTTCTTCCTCCAGAGATTTCTTCTCCTGTTCACAGGCCATTTTCATATCTGCCAGAGCAAGTATCATTACTGCTGGATATAACACAGATTGTATATACTACATAATTACTACTGAATATATAAAATATAATATATATAGTACTATACATATATTAGTATCACTTTTATTGGAGCCTAAAGGCTAACATTCATTATTAGTTATGTTAGTATTATTGCATTTCCATAGTACTTACTCTTAATGGACCTGTTATGCTCCTCCTCCTCCTGCTGTTTCTGCAGGAGCTCTGTCTCCTCCTGCTGCTTGTGTTTCAGCATCTCCTGAAGAACCTGCAGCTCCTTCTGCTTCTGCAACCTCAACTCCTTCAGCTGCTCCAACAAACTGTTCTCCAACTCCTCCTTCTCACACCGCAAACACTCCAATCGGGCCACAGGCCCCACTAGTGACACAGAACCACACACACACACACACAGAGAGAGATAAACATGTATAAATGTATAAGAATTTGTGGATAAAATTATTATGAGATTATTTATAATCAAACGACTACACTACACAACAACATCTTCCTTTTATTTACATATTATACAGATATTTAGAGATATTTACATTTTATTTACCCGCGTGCGTCTCTCTTCTCCAAGGTAGCGGAGAGATATGAAAGGATAAAAGGGGAAAAGAATAAAATGCACGTCGGTTTTAAATTCGCAGGCTACCTGCGCTGAAGGCGTGGAAAACGAGCACGTGACGGAAAGGCTTACGTACCCGATGGGTCCAAATCACATGCCCAGCAAAGTAGCCTTAAACCTGGAGACACAATGGAGAGCATTTGACCCTTTAAAATCATACTACAACCAGACTTCCAGGCCCAAGAGGTCACACAGTCATGCCCAGCAAAGTAGCTCTGGGCCTGGGCACACTTCACGCAGTTTGACCGTTTAAATAAAACTAGAAACAGACTTCCTGGCCTAAGAGGTCACAGTCATACCCAGCAAAGTACGTTTAAACCTGGAAACAAATCAGATCCTTTCTGTCATTCAAAGGAATGGGCCTGCAACTCACAACCACATCCCCAGTGAAGCGCACCGTCACCCAGCCACACTACCCCACCTTGCCCGTCCTGGAACAACCACACCTCCAGGGCACCACATGCCAATCTCTCATGCCCAGCAAACTGCAACCTCACGCAGCCAGGCCACACACTGTCTCCCCTTGTACAGTCCAAGGACGAACTCCTCCACAAACCTGGTGTTCACGCGCACACACGCAATTACAACGAATTGGTGGAGAACTTTGAAACAAACGTGCTGACTTTGAATACTCACATCTAGGCTGGGCCAGGTCCAAATGGCCTGCAGCTCGGTGCGCATTAACTGCTTGACTGTCCGTCACGAACGCCACCTGCCAAGCGTTCGTTCCGTCCCTGGCGGATTTTAAAAAATCGTAGCGTGAGAACGATGGGTCCGATCCGCGTGCCGCTTAAAGGCGATTACAGGGAAGATGCAACCCTTTCCAAAGAACCATGAAAAGACTTTCTACTCCCAAGGAAACGAGATATTAAGCCGCAATGACATCCGACGCGCGCATTTTCTCCGCCGCGCAGCACATTTAAAAAAATCATAGCGTGAAAACCGTGGGTTCGATCCGCATGCCGCTTAAAGGCGATTACAGGGGAGATGCAGCCCTTTCCAAAGAGCCATGAACAGACTTTCTACACCCAATGAGACAAGAGATATTAAGCCGCAAATACGTCCGGCGCGCGTCTTTTCTCCGCCGCGCAACACATTTAAAAAAAATCGTAGCGTGAAAAACGTGGGTTCGATCCGCGTGCCGCTCGAAGGCGATTACAGGGGAGATGCATCCCTTTCAAAAGAGCCATGAACAGACTTTCTACTCCCAAGGAGACCAGAAATATTAACATATAAAGCGTTACGCTCCAGTCGGATGAACGAGAAACGCTTGTACAATTGCAACGAATTGGAGGAGAAAGTTTAAACAAACGCGCTGACTTTGAACGCTCACATCTAGGCCGGGCCAACTCCAAATGGCGTGCAACTCGGTGTGCATCACCTCCATGACTGTCCCTAACGAACGCCACCTGCCACGCTTTCGGCCTATCCCTGGCGGCATTAAAAAATCGTAGCATGATAACGATGGTTCCGATCCGCGTGCCGCTCGAAGGCGATTACAGGGGAGATGGAGCCCTTTCCAAAGAGGCATGAACAGACTTCCTACTCCCAAGGAGCCCAAAGATATTAAGCCGCAAATACGTCCTACGCGCGTCTTTTCTACGCCGCGCACCACATTTAAAAAATCGTAGCGTAAGAACGGTGGGTCCGATCCGCGTGCCGCTTAAAGGCGATCACAGGGGAGATGCAAACCTTTCCAAAGAGCCATGAAAAGACTTTCTACTCCCAAGGAGACAAGAGATATTAAGCCGCAATGACGTCCGACGCGCGCATTTTCTCCGACGCGCAACACATTTAAAAAAATCATAGCGTGAAAACCGTGGGTTCAATCCGCGTGCCGCTCGAAGGCGATTACAGGGGAGATGCAGCCCTTTCCAAAGAGCCATGAACAGACTTTCTACACCCAATGAGACAAGAGATATTAAGCCGCAAATACGTCCGGCGCGCGTCTTTTCTCCGCCGCGCAACAAATTTAAAAAAAATCGTAGCGTGAAAAACGTGGGTTCGATCCGCGTGCCGCTCGAAGGCGATTACAGGGGAGATGCATCCCTTTCAAAAGAGCCATGAACAGACTTTCTACTCCCAAGGAGACCAGAAATATTAACATATAAAGCGTTACGCTCCAGTCGGATGAACGAGAAACGCTTGTACAATTGCAACGAATTGGAGGAGAAAGTTTAAACAAACGCGCTGACTTTGAACGCTCACATCTAGGCCGGGCCAACTCCAAATGGCGTGCAACTCGGTGTGCATCACCTCCATGACTGTCCCTAACGAACGCCACCTGCCACGCTTTCGGCCTATCCCTGGCGGTATTAAAAAATCGTAGCGTGATAACGATGGTTCCGATGCGCGTGCCGCTCGAAGGCGATTACAGGGGAGATACAGCCCTTTCCAAAGAGCCATGAACAGACTTTCTACTCCCAAGGAGACAAGAGATATTACGCGCATTTTCTCCGACGCGCACCACGTTTAAAAAATCGTAGCGTGAGAACGGTGGGTCCGATCCGCGTGCCGCTTAAAGGCGATTACAGGGGAGATGCAACCCTTTCCAAAGAACCATGAAAAGACTTTCTACTCCCAAGGAGACAAGAGATATTAAGCCGCAATGACGTCCGACGCGCGCATTTTCTCCGCCGCGCAGCACATTTAAAAAAATCATAGCGTGAAAACCGTGGGTTCGATCCGCGTGCCGCTCGAAGGCGATTACAGGGGAGATGGAGCCCTTTCCAAAGAGGCATGAACAGACTTCCTACTCCCAAGGAGCCCAAAGATATTAAGCCGCAAATATGTCCTACGCGCGTCTTTTCTACGCCGCGCACCACATTTAAAAAATCGTATCGGAAGAACGGTGGGTCCAATCCGCGTGCCGCTTAAAGGCGATTACAAGGGAGATGCAAACCTTTCCAAAGAGCCATGAAAAGACTTTCTACTCCCAAGGAGAAAAGAGATATTAAGCCGAAATGACGTCCGACGCGCGCATTTCCTCCGCCGCGCACCACATTTAAAAAAATCATAGCGTGAAAACCGTGGGTTCGATCCGCGTGCCGCTCGAAGGCGATTACAGGGGAGATGCAGCCCTTTCCAAAGAGGCATGAACAGACTTCCTACTCCCAAGGAGCCCAAAGATATTAAGCCGCAAATACGTCCTACGAGCGTCTTTTCTACGCCGCGCACCACATTTAAAAAATCGTATCGGAAGAACGGTGGGTCCAATCCGCGTGCCGCTTAAAGGCGATTACAAGGGAGATGCAAACCTTTCCAAAGAGCCATGAAAAGACTTTCTACTCCCAAGGAGACAAGAGATATTAAGCCGCAATGACGTCCGACGCGCGCATTTTCTCCGCCGCGCAGCACATTTAAAAAAATCATAGCGTGAAAACCGTGGGTTCGATCCGCGTGCCGCTCGAAGGCGATTACAGGGGAGATGCAGCCCTTTCCAAAGATCCATGAACAGCCTTCCTACTCCCAAGGAGACAAGAGATATTAACATATAAAGCGTTACGCTCCAGTCGGATGAGCGAGAAACGCTTGAGCAGTTGCAACGAATTGGAGGAGAAAGTTTAAACAAACGCGCTGACTTTGAACGCTCACATCTAGGTCTGGCCATGTCCAAATGGCGTGCAACTCGGTGCGCATCACCTCCATGACTGTCCCTAACGAACGCCACCTGCCAAGCTTTCGGCCCGTCCCTGGCGGCTTTAAAAAATCGTAGCGTGATAACCGTGGGTCCAATCCGCTTGAAGCTCGAAGGCGATTAGAGGGGAGATGCAGCCCTTTCCAAAGAGCCATGAACAGACTTCCTACTCCCAAGGAGACAAGAGATATTAAGCCACAAATACGTCCGGACCGCGTCTTTTCTCCGCAGCTCACCACATTTAAAAAAATCGTAGCGTGAAAACCGTGGGTTCGATATAGTATACATACAGAGTATATAGTTTGACCAAAAGATCGTGCTGATCTTTGATCTCCTGGTTCTTCATCTCCAGCGCCACTTTCAGACTCATAATGTCCTCCTCTATGGGCTGGTATAACCCACACATACGAATCATCACTACAGCCAGTACAATGGAAAGGTGGGAATGTGTACTGAATGTGTACTGACGTTATAAGTGAAAGGTGGAGGTACTGGTGGATGTGTACTGACACTATAAGGGATCTCTACCTGCAGTGACAGTCTGAGCTTCTCAAGTTCTTCCTCCAGAGATTTCTTCTCCTGTTCACAGGCCATTTTCATATCTGCCAGAGCAAGTATCATTACTGCTGGATATAACATAGATTGTATATACTACATAATTACTACTGAATATATAAAATATAATATATATAGTACTATACATATATTAGTATCACTTTTATTGGAGCCTAAAGGCTAGCATTCATTATTAGTTATGTTAGTATTATTGCATTTCCATAGTACTTACTCTTGATGGACCTGTTATGCTCCTCCTCCTCCTGCTGTTTCTGCAGGAGCTCTGTCTCCTCATGCTGCTTGTGTTTCAGCATCTCCTGAAGAACCTGCAGCTCCTTCTGCTTCTGCAACCTCAACTCCTTCAGCTGCTCCAACAAACTGTTCTCCAACTCCTCCTTCTCACACCGCAAACACTCCAATCGGGCCACAGGCCCCACTAGTGACACAGAACCACACACACACACACACACACACACACACACACACACACACACACAGAGAGAGATAAACATGTATAAATGTATAAGAATTTGTGGATAAAATTATTATGAGATTATTTATAATGAAACGACTACACTACACAACCACTTCTTCCTTTTATTTACATATTATACAGATATTTAGAGATATTTACATTTTATTTACCCGCGTGCGTCTCTCTTCTCCAAGGTAGCGGAGAGATATGAAAGGATAAAAGGGGAAAAGAATAAAATGCACGTCGGTTTTAATTTCGCAGGCTACCTGCGCTGAAGGCGTGGAAAACGAGCACGTGACGGAAAGGCTTCCGTACCCGATGGGTCCAAATCACATGCCCAGCAAAGTAGCCTTAAACCTGGACACACAATGGAGACCATTTGACCCTTTAAAATCATATTACAACCAGACTTCCAGGCCCAAGAGGTCACACAGTCATGCACAGCAAAGTAGCTCTGGGCCTGGGCACACTTCACGCAGTTTGACCGTTTAAATAAAAGTAGAAACAGACTTCCTGGCCCAAGAGGTCACACAGTCATGCCCAGCAAGGATGCTTTAAACGTGGGCACACTTCAGACCGTTTCACTCTTTAAATCATTCAAAGCACCACATTTCAAGGCCCAAGAGGTCACAGAATCATGCCCATCAAAGTAGCTCTGCGCCTGGGCACACTTCACGCAGTTTGACCCTTTAAATAATACTACAACCAGACACATACAGGTGCGCACATATACACAGATACACATTCTGTTTAATTTCTTCACATCTGCAGACTAGAGTAAGCTGAGGGTATAGTGTTAAACCAGGTACTACATAAACAGTATATAGTATATATACAGAGGATATAGTGTTAAACCAGGTACTATATAGAGAGTATATAGTTTGACCAAAAGATCGTGCTGATCTTTGATCTCCTGGTTCTTCATCTCCAGTGCCACTTTCAGACTCATAATGTCCTCCTCTATGGGCTGGTATAACACACACACGAATCATCACTACAGCCAGTACAATGGAAAGGTGGGAATGTGTACTGAATGTGTACTGACGTTATAAGTGAAAGGTGGAGCTACTGGTGGATGTGTACTGACACTATAAGGGATCTCTACCTGCAGTGACAGTCTGAGCTTCTCAAGTTCTTCCTCCAGAGATTTCTTCTCCTGTTCACAGGCCATTTTCATATCTGCCAGAGCAAGTATCATTACTGCTGGATATAACACAGATTGTATATACTACATAATTACTACTGAATATATAAAATATAATATATATAGTACTATACATATATTAGTATCACTTTTATTGGAGCCTAAAGGCTAACATTCATTATTAGTTATGTTAGTATTATTGCATTTCCATAGTACTTACTCTTGATGGACCTGTTATGCTCCTCCTCCTCCTGCTGTTTCTGCAGGAGCTCTGTCTCCTCCTGCTGCTTGTGTTTCAGCATCTCCTGAAGAACCTGCAGCTCCTTCTGCTTCTGCAACCTCAACTCCTTCAGCTGCTCCAACAAACTGTTCTCCAACTCCTCCTTCTCACACCGCAAACACTCCAATCGGGCCACAGGCCCCACTAGTGACACAGAACCACACACACACACACACACACACACACACACACACAAAGAGAGAGATAAACATGTATAAATGTATAAGAATTTGTGGATAAAATTATTATGAGATTATTTATAATCAAACGACTACACTACACAACCACATCTTCCTTTTATTTACATATTATACAGATATTTAGAGATATTTACATTTTATTTACCCGCGTGCGTCTCTCTTCTCCAAGGTAGCAGAGAGATATGAAAGGATAAAAGGGGAAAAGAATAAAATGCACGTCGGTTTTAAATTCGCAGGCTACCTGCGCTGAAGGCGTGGAAAACGAGCACGTGACGGAAAGGCTTCCGTACCCGATGGGTCCAAATCACATGCCCAGCAAAGTAGCCTTAAACCTGGACACACAATGGAGACCATTTGACCCTTTAAATAATACTACAACCAGACACATACAGGTGCGCACATATACACAGATACACATTCTGTTTAAATTTCTTCACATCTGCAGACTAGAGTAAGCTGAGGGTATAGTGTTAAACCAGGAACTACATAAACAGTATATAGTATATATACAGAGGATATAGTGTTAAACCAGGTACTACATACAGAGTATATAGTATACATACAGAGTATATAGTTTGACCAAAAGATCGTGCTGATCTTTGATCTCCTGGTTCTTCATCTCCAGCGCCACTTTCAGACTCATAATGTCCTCCTCTATGGGCTGGTATAACCCACACACACGAATCATCACTACAGCCAGTACAATGGAAAGGTGGGAATGTGTACTGAATGTGTACTGACGTTATAAGTGAAAGGTGGAGGTACTGGTGGATGTGTACTGACACTATAAGGGATCTCTACCTGCAGTGACAGTCTGAGCTTCTCAAGTTCTTCCTCCAGAGATTTCTTCTCCTGTTCACAGGCCATTTTCATATCTGCCAGAGCAAGTATCATTACTGCTGGATATAACATAGATTGTATATACTACATAATTACTACTGAATATATAAAATATAATATATATAGTACTATACATATATTAGTATCACTTTTATTGGAGCCTAAAGGCTAGCATTCATTATTATGTTAGTATTATTGCATTTCCATAGTACTTACTCTTGATGGACCTGTTATGCTCCTCCTCCTCCTGCTGTTTCTGCAGGAGCTCTGTCTCCTCCTGCTGCTTGTGTTTCAGCATCTCCTGAAGAACCTGCAGCTCCTTCTGCTTCTGCAACCTCATCTCCTTCAGCTGCTCCAACAAACTGTTCTCCAACTCCTCCTTCTCACACCGCAAACACTCCAATCGGGCCACAGGCCCCACTAGTGACACAGAACCACACACACACACAGACACACACACACACACACACACACACACACACACACACACACACACAGAGAGATAAACATGTATAAATGTATAATAATTTGTGGATAAAATTATTATGAGATTATTTATAATCAAACGACTACACTACACAACCACTTCTTCCTTTTATTTACATATTATACAGATATTTACAGATATTTACATTTTATTTACCCGCGTGCGTCTCTCTTCTCCAAGGTAGCGGAGAGATATGAAAGGATAAAAGGGGAAAAGAATAAAATGCACGTCGGTTTTAAATTCGCAGGCTACCTGCGCTGAAGGCGTGGAAAACGAGCACGTGACGGAAAGGCTTCCGTACCCGATGGGTCCAAATCACATGCCCAGCAAAGTAGCCTTAAACCTGGACACACAGTGGAGACCATTTGACCCTTTAAAATCATACTACAAGCAGACTTCCAGGCCCAAGAGGTCACACAGTCATGCCCAGCAAAGTACCTCTGGGCCTGGGCACACTTCACGCAGTTTGACCGTTTAAATAAAACTAGAAACAGACTTCCTGGCCCAAGAGGTCACACAGTCATGCCCAGCAAGGTTGCTTTAAACGTGGGCACGTTATAAGTGAGAGGTGGAGGTACTGGTGGATGTGTACTGACACTATAAGGGATCTCTACCTGCAGTGACAGTCTGAGCTTCTCAAGTTCTTCCTCCAGAGATTTCTTCTCCTGTTCACAGGCCATTTTCATATCTGCCAGAGCAAGTATCATTACTGCTGGACATAACACAGATTGTATATACTACATAATTACTACTGAATATATAAAATATAATATATATAGTACTATACATATATTAGTATCACTTTTATTGGAGCCTAAAGGCTAACATTCATTATTAGTTATGTTAGTATTATTGCATTTCCATAGTACTTACTCTTGATGGACCTGTTATGCTCCTCCTCCTCCTGCTGTTTCTGCAGGAGCTCTGTCTCCTCCTGCTGCTTGTGTTTCAGCATCTCCTGAAGAACCTGCAGCTCCTTCTGCTTCTGCAACCTCAACTCCTTCGGCTGCTCCAACAAACTGTTCTCCAACTCCTCCTTCTCACACCGCAAACACTCCAATCGGACCACAGGCCCCACTAGTGACACAGAACCACACACACACACAGACACACACACACACACACACACACACACACAGAGAGATAAACATGTATAAATGTATAAGAATTTGTGGATAAAATTATTATGAGATTATTTATAATCAAACGACTACACTACACAACCACTTCTTCCTTTTATTTACATATTATACAGATATTTACATTTTATTTACCCGCGTGCGTCTCTCTTCTCCAAGGTAGCGGAGAGATATGAAAGGATAAAAGGGGAAAAGAATAAAATGCACGTCGGTTTTAAATTCGCAGGCTACCTGCGCTGAAGGCGTGGAAAACGAGCACGTGACGGAAAGGCTTCCGTACCCGATGGGTCCAAATCACATGCCCAGCAAAGTAGCCTTAAACCTGGACACACAATGGAGACCATTTGACCCTTTAAAATCATATTACAACCAGACTTCCAGGCCCAAGAGGTCACACAGTCATGCCCAGCAAAGTAGCTCTGGGCCTGGGCACACTTCACGCAGTTTTACCGTTTAAATAAAACTAGAAACAGACACATACAGGTGCGCACATATACACATAAACACATTCTGTTTAATTTCTTCACATCTGCAGAATAGAGTAAGCTGAGGGTATAGTGTTAAACCAGGAACTACATAAACAGTATATAGTATATATACAGAGGATATAGTGTTAAACCAGGTACTACATACAGAGTATATAGTATACATACAGAGTATATAGTTTGACCAAAAGATCGTGCTGATCTTTGATCTCCTGGTTCTTCATCTCCAGCGCCACTTTCAGACTCATAAAGTCCTCCTCTATGGGCTGGTATAACACACACACGAATCATATCTACAGCCAGTACAATGGAAAGGTGGGAATGTGTACTGTATGTGTACTGACGTTATAAGTGAAAGGTGGAGGTACTGGTGGATGTGTACTGACACTATAAGGGATCTCTACCTGCAGTGACAGTCTGAGGTTCTCAAGTTCTTCCTCCAGAGATTTCTTCTCCTGTTCACAGGCCATTTTCATATCTGCCAGAGCAAGTATCATTACTGCTGGATATAACACAGATTGTATATACTACATAATTACTACTGAATATATAAAATATAATATATATAGTACTATACATATATTAGTATCACTTTTATTGGAGCCTAAAGGCTAACATTCATTATTAGTTATGTTAGTATTATTGCATTTCCATAGTACTTACTCTTAATGGACCTGTTATGCTCCTCCTCCTCCTGCTGTTTCTGCAGGAGCTCTGTCTCCTCCTGCTGCTTGTGTTTCAGCATCTCCTGAAGAACCTGCAGCTCCTTCTGCTTCTGCAACCTCAACTCCTTCAGCTGCTCCAACAAACTGTTCTCCAACTCCTCCTTCTCACACCGCAAACACTCCAATCGGGCCACAGGCCCCACTAGTGACACAGAACCACACACACACACACACAGAGAGAGATAAACATGTATAAATGTATAAGAATTTGTGGATAAAATTATTATGAGATTATTTATAATCAAACGACTACACTACACAACAACATCTTCCTTTTATTTACATATTATACAGATATTTAGAGATATTTACATTTTATTTACCCGCGTGCGTCTCTCTTCTCCAAGGTAGCGGAGAGATATGAAAGGATAAAAGGGGAAAAGAATAAAATGCACGTCGGTTTTAAATTCGCAGGCTACCTGCGCTGAAGGCGTGGAAAACGAGCACGTGACGGAAAGGCTTACGTACCCGATGGGTCCAAATCACATGCCCAGCAAAGTAGCCTTAAACCTGGAGACACAATGGAGAGCATTTGACCCTTTAAAATCATACTACAACCAGACTTCCAGGCCCAAGAGGTCACACAGTCATGCCCAGCAAAGTAGCTCTGGGCCTGGGCACACTTCACGCAGTTTGACCGTTTAAATAAAACTAGAAACAGACTTCCTGGCCTAAGAGGTCACAGTCATACCCAGCAAAGTACGTTTAAACCTGGAAACAAATCAGATCCTTTCTGTCATTCAAAGGAATGGGCCTGCAACTCACAACCACATCCCCAGTGAAGCGCACCGTCACCCAGCCACACTACCCCACCTTGCCCGTCCTGGAACAACCACACCTCCAGGGCACCACATGCCAATCTCTCATGCCCAGCAAACTGCAACCTCACGCAGCCAGGCCACACACTGTCTCCCCTTGTACAGTCCAAGGACGAACTCCTCCACAAACCTGGTGTTCACGCGCACACACGCAATTACAACGAATTGGTGGAGAACTTTGAAACAAACGTGCTGACTTTGAATACTCACATCTAGGCTGGGCCAGGTCCAAATGGCCTGCAGCTCGGTGCGCATTAACTGCTTGACTGTCCGTCACGAACGCCACCTGCCAAGCGTTCGTTCCGTCCCTGGCGGATTTTAAAAAATCGTAGCGTGAGAACGATGGGTCCGATCCGCGTGCCGCTTAAAGGCGATTACAGGGAAGATGCAACCCTTTCCAAAGAACCATGAAAAGACTTTCTACTCCCAAGGAAACGAGATATTAAGCCGCAATGACATCCGACGCGCGCATTTTCTCCGCCGCGCAGCACATTTAAAAAAATCATAGCGTGAAAACCGTGGGTTCGATCCGCATGCCGCTTAAAGGCGATTACAGGGGAGATGCAGCCCTTTCCAAAGAGCCATGAACAGACTTTCTACACCCAATGAGACAAGAGATATTAAGCCGCAAATACGTCCGGCGCGCGTCTTTTCTCCGCCGCGCAACACATTTAAAAAAAATCGTAGCGTGAAAAACGTGGGTTCGATCCGCGTGCCGCTCGAAGGCGATTACAGGGGAGATGCATCCCTTTCAAAAGAGCCATGAACAGACTTTCTACTCCCAAGGAGACCAGAAATATTAACATATAAAGCGTTACGCTCCAGTCGGATGAACGAGAAACGCTTGTACAATTGCAACGAATTGGAGGAGAAAGTTTAAACAAACGCGCTGACTTTGAACGCTCACATCTAGGCCGGGCCAACTCCAAATGGCGTGCAACTCGGTGTGCATCACCTCCATGACTGTCCCTAACGAACGCCACCTGCCACGCTTTCGGCCTATCCCTGGCGGCATTAAAAAATCGTAGCATGATAACGATGGTTCCGATCCGCGTGCCGCTCGAAGGCGATTACAGGGGAGATGGAGCCCTTTCCAAAGAGGCATGAACAGACTTCCTACTCCCAAGGAGCCCAAAGATATTAAGCCGCAAATACGTCCTACGCGCGTCTTTTCTACGCCGCGCACCACATTTAAAAAATCGTAGCGTAAGAACGGTGGGTCCGATCCGCGTGCCGCTTAAAGGCGATCACAGGGGAGATGCAAACCTTTCCAAAGAGCCATGAAAAGACTTTCTACTCCCAAGGAGACAAGAGATATTAAGCCGCAATGACGTCCGACGCGCGCATTTTCTCCGACGCGCAACACATTTAAAAAAATCATAGCGTGAAAACCGTGGGTTCAATCCGCGTGCCGCTCGAAGGCGATTACAGGGGAGATGCAGCCCTTTCCAAAGAGCCATGAACAGACTTTCTACACCCAATGAGACAAGAGATATTAAGCCGCAAATACGTCCGGCGCGCGTCTTTTCTCCGCCGCGCAACAAATTTAAAAAAAATCGTAGCGTGAAAAACGTGGGTTCGATCCGCGTGCCGCTCGAAGGCGATTACAGGGGAGATGCATCCCTTTCAAAAGAGCCATGAACAGACTTTCTACTCCCAAGGAGACCAGAAATATTAACATATAAAGCGTTACGCTCCAGTCGGATGAACGAGAAACGCTTGTACAATTGCAACGAATTGGAGGAGAAAGTTTAAACAAACGCGCTGACTTTGAACGCTCACATCTAGGCCGGGCCAACTCCAAATGGCGTGCAACTCGGTGTGCATCACCTCCATGACTGTCCCTAACGAACGCCACCTGCCACGCTTTCGGCCTATCCCTGGCGGTATTAAAAAATCGTAGCGTGATAACGATGGTTCCGATGCGCGTGCCGCTCGAAGGCGATTACAGGGGAGATACAGCCCTTTCCAAAGAGCCATGAACAGACTTTCTACTCCCAAGGAGACAAGAGATATTACGCGCATTTTCTCCGACGCGCACCACGTTTAAAAAATCGTAGCGTGAGAACGGTGGGTCCGATCCGCGTGCCGCTTAAAGGCGATTACAGGGGAGATGCAACCCTTTCCAAAGAACCATGAAAAGACTTTCTACTCCCAAGGAGACAAGAGATATTAAGCCGCAATGACGTCCGACGCGCGCATTTTCTCCGCCGCGCAGCACATTTAAAAAAATCATAGCGTGAAAACCGTGGGTTCGATCCGCGTGCCGCTCGAAGGCGATTACAGGGGAGATGGAGCCCTTTCCAAAGAGGCATGAACAGACTTCCTACTCCCAAGGAGCCCAAAGATATTAAGCCGCAAATACGTCCTACGCGCGTCTTTTCTACGCCGCGCACCACATTTAAAAAATCGTATCGGAAGAACGGTGGGTCCAATCCGCGTGCCGCTTAAAGGCGATTACAAGGGAGATGCAAACCTTTCCAAAGAGCCATGAAAAGACTTTCTACTCCCAAGGAGCCCAAAGATATTAAGCCGCAAATACGTCCTACGCGCGTCTTTTCTACGCCGCGCACCACATTTAAAAAATCGTATCGGAAGAACGGTGGGTCCAATCCGCGTGCCGCTTAAAGGCGATTACAAGGGAGATGCAAACCTTTCCAAAGAGCCATGAAAAGACTTTCTACTCCCAAGGAGACAAGAGATATTAAGCCGCAATGACGTCCGACGCGCGCATTTTCTCCGCCGCGCAGCACATTTAAAAAAATCATAGCGTGAAAACCGTGGGTTCGATCCGCGTGCCGCTCGAAGGCGATTACAGGGGAGATGCAGCCCTTTCCAAAGATCCATGAACAGCCTTCCTACTCCCAAGGAGACAAGAGATATTAACATATAAAGCGTTACGCTCCAGTCGGATGAGCGAGAAACGCTTGAGCAGTTGCAACGAATTGGAGGAGAAAGTTTAAACAAACGCGCTGACTTTGAACGCTCACATCTAGGTCTGGCCATGTCCAAATGGCGTGCAACTCGGTGCGCATCACCTCCATGACTGTCCCTAACGAACGCCACCTGCCAAGCTTTCGGCCCGTCCCTGGCGGCTTTAAAAAATCGTAGCGTGATAACCGTGGGTCCAATCCGCTTGAAGCTCGAAGGCGATTAGAGGGGAGATGCAGCCCTTTCCAAAGAGCCATGAACAGACTTCCTACTCCCAAGGAGACAAGAGATATTAAGCCACAAATACGTCCGGACCGCGTCTTTTCTCCGCAGCTCACCACATTTAAAAAAATCGTAGCGTGAAAACCGTGGGTTCGATATAGTATACATACAGAGTATATAGTTTGACCAAAAGATCGTGCTGATCTTTGATCTCCTGGTTCTTCATCTCCAGTGCCACTTTCAGACTCATAATGTCCTCCTCTATGGGCTGGTATAACACACACACGAATCATCACTACAGCCAGTACAATGGAAAGGTGGGAATGTGTACTGAATGTGTACTGACGTTATAAGTGAAAGGTGGAGGTACTGGTGGATGTGTACTGACACTAGAAGGGATCTCTACCTGCAGTGACAGTCTGAGCTTCTCAAGTTCTTCCTCCAGAGATTTCTTCTCCTGTTCACTGGCCATTTTCATATCTGCCAGAGCAAGTATCATTACTGCTGGATATAACACAGATTGTATATACTACATAATTACTACTGAATATATAAAATATAATATATATAGTACTATACATATATTAGTATCACTTTTATTGGAGCCTAAAGGCTAACATTCATTATTAGTTATGTTAGTATTATTGCATTTCCATAGTACTTACTCTTGATGGACCTGTTATGCTCCTCCTCCTCCTGCTGTTTCTGCAGGAGCTCTGTCTCCTCCTGCTGCTTGTGTTTCAGCATCTCCTGAAGAACCTGCAGCTCCTTCTGCTTCTGCAACCTCAACTCCTTCAGCTGCTCCAACAAACTGTTCTCCAACTCCTCATTCCTCATTCTCACACCGCAAACACTCCAATCGGGCCACAGGCCCCACTAGTGACACAGAACCACACACACACACACACACACACACACACACACACACACACACACAAAGAGAGAGATAAACATGTATAAATGTATAAGAATTTGTGGATAAAATTATTATGAGATTATTTATAATCAAACGACTACACTACACAACCACATCTTCCTTTTATTTACATATTATACAGATATTTACAGATATTTACATTTTATTTACCCGCGTGCGTCTCTCTTCTCCAAGGTAGCGGAGAGATATGAAAGGATAAAAGGGGAAAAGAATAAAATGCACGTCGGTTTTAAATTCGCAGGCTACCTGCGCTGAAGGCGTGGAAAACGAGCACGTGACGGAAAGGCTTCCGTACCCGATGGGTCCAAATCACATGCCCAGCAAAGTAGCCTTAAACCAGGACACACAATGGAGACCATTTGACCCTTTAAAATCATACTACAACCAGACTTCCAGGCCCAAGAGGTCACACAGTCATGCCCAGCAAAGTAGCTCTGGGCCTGGGCACACTTCACGCAGTTTGACCGTTTAAATAAAACTAGAAACAGACTTCCTGGCCCAAGAGGTCACACAGTCATGCCCAGCAAGGTTGCTTTAAACGTGGGCACACTTCAGACCGTTTCACTCTTTAAATCATTCAAAGCACCACATTTCAAGGCCCAAGAGGTCACAGAATCATGCCCATCAAAGTAGCTCTGGGCCAGGGCACACTTTACGGAGTTTGACCCTTTAAATAATACTACAACCAGACACATACAGGTGCGCACATATACACAGATACACATTCTGTTTAATTTCTTCACATCTGAAGACTAGAGTAAGCTGAGGGTATAGTGTTAAACCAGGTACTACATAAACAGTATATAGTATATATACAGAGGATATAGTGTTAAACCAGGTACTACATACAGAGTATATAGTATACATACAGAGTATATAGTTTGACCAAAAGATCGTGCTGATCTTTGATCTCCTGGTTCTTCATCTCCAGCGCCACTTTCAGACTCATAATGTCCTCCTCTATGGGCTGGTATAACCCACACAGACGAATCATCACTACAGCCAGTACAATGGAAAGGTGGGAATGTGTACTGAATGTGTAATGACGTTATAAGTGAAAGGTGGAGGTACTGGTGGATGTGTACTGACACTATAAGGGATCTCTACCTGCAGTGACAGTCTGAGCTACTCAAGTTCTTCCTCCAGAGATTTCTTCTCCTGTTCACAGGCCATTTTCATATCTGCCAGAGCAAGTATCATTACTGCTGGATATAACACAGATTGTATATACTACATAATTACTACTGAATATATAAAATATAATATATATAGTACTATACATATATTAGTATCACTTTTATTGGAGCCTAAAGGCTAACATTCATTATTAGTTATGTTAGTATTATTGCATTTCCATAGTACTTACTCTTGATGGACCTGTTATGCTCCTCCTCCTCCTGCTGTTTCTGCAGGAGCTCTGTCTCCTCCTGCTGCTTGTGTTTCAGCATCTCCTGAAGAACCTGCAGCTCCTTCTGCTTCTGCAACCTCAACTCCTTCAGCTGCTCCAACAAATTGTTCTCCAACTCCTCCTTCTCACACCGCAAACACTCCAATCGGGCCACAGGCCCCACTAGTGACACAGAACCACACACACACACACAGAGAGAGAGATAAACATGTATAAATGTATAAGAATTTGTGGATAAAATTATTATGAGATTATTTATAATCAAACGACTACACTACACAACCACATCTTCCTTTTATTTACATATTATACAGATATTTAGAGATATTTACATTTTATTTTCCCGCGTGCGTCTCTCTTCTCCAAGGTAGCGGAGAGATATGAAAGGATAAAAGGGGAAAAGAATAAAATGCACGTCGGTTTTAAATTCGCAGGCTACCTGCGCTGAAGGCGTGGAAAACGAGCACGTGACGGAAAGGCTTCCGTACCCGATGGGTCCAAATCACATGCCCAGCAAAGTAGCCTTAAACCTGGACACACAATGGAGACCATTTGACCCTTTAAAATCATACTACAACCAGACTTCCAGGCCCAAGAGGTCACACAGTCATGCCCAGCAAAGTAGCTCTGGGCCTGGGCACACTTCACGCAGTTTGACCGTTTAAATAAAACTAGAAACAGACTTCCTGGCCCAAGAGGTCACACAGTCATGCCCAGCAAGGTTGCTTTAAACGTGGGCACACTTCAGACCGTTTCACTCTTTAAATCATTCAAAGCACCACATTTCAAGGCCCAAGAGGTCACAGAATCATGCCCATCAAAGTAGCTCTGGGCCTGGGCACACTTTACGGAGTTTGACCCTTTAAATAATACTACAACCAGACACATACAGGTGCGCACATATACACAGATACACATTCTGTTTAATTTCTTCACATCTGCAGACTAGAGTAAGCTGAGGGTATAGTGTTAAACCAGGTACTACATAAACAGTATATAGTATATATACAGAGGATATAGTGTTAAACCAGGTACTACATACAGAGTATATAGTATACATACAGAGTATATAGTTTGACCAAAAGATCGTGCTGATCTTTGATCTCCTGGTTCTTCATCTCCAGCGCCACTTTCAGACTCATAATGTCCTCCTCTATGGGCTGGTATAACCCACACACACGAATCATCACTACAGCCAGTACAATGGAAAGGTGGGAATGTGTACTGAATGTGTACTGACGTTATAAGTGAAAGGTGGAGGTACTGGTGGATGTGTACTGACACTATAAGGGATCTCTACCTGCAGTGACAGTCTGAGCTTCTCAAGTTCTTCCTCCAGAGATTTCTTCTCCTGTTCACAGGCCATTTTCATATCTGCCAGAGCAAGTATCATTACTGCTGGATATAACAGATTGTATATACTACATAATTACTACTGAATATATAAAATATAATATATATAGTACTATACATATATTAGTATCACTTTTATTGGAGCCTAAAGGCTAGCATTCATTATTAGTTATGTTAGTATTATTGCATTTCCATAGTACTTACTCTTGATGGACCTGTTATGCTCCTCCTCCTCCTGCTGTTTCTGCAGGAGCTCTGTCTCCTCCTGCTGCTTGTGTTTCAGCATCTCCTGAAGAACCTGCAGCTCCTTCTGCTTCTGCAACCTCAACTCCTTCAGCTGCTCCAACAAATTGTTCTCCAACTCCTCCTTCTCACACCGCAAACACTCCAATCGGGCCACAGGCCCCACTAGTGACACAGAACCACACACACACACACACAGAGAGAGAGATAAACATGTATAAATGTATAAGAATTTGTGGATAAAATTATTATGAGATTATTTATAATCAAACGACTACACTACACAACCACATCTTCCTTTTATTTACATATTATACAGACATTTAGAGATATTTACATTTTATTTACCCGCGTGCGTCTCTCTTCTCCAAGGTAGCGGAGAGATATGAAAGGATAAAAGGGGAAAAGAATAAAATGCACGTCGGTTTTAAATTCGCAGGCTACCTGCGCTGAAGGCGTGGAAAACGAGCACGTGACGGAAAGGCTTCCGTACCCGATGGGTCCAAATCACATGCCCAGCAAAGTAGCCTTAAACCTGGACACACAATGGAGACCATTTGACCCTTTAAAATCATACTACAAGCAGACTTCCAGGCCCAAGAGGTCACAAAGTCATGCCCAGCAAAGTAGCTCTCGGCCTGGGCACACTTCACGCAGTTTGACCGTTTAAATAAAACTAGAAACAGACTTCCTGGCCCAAGAGGTCACACAGTCATGCCTGGGTCTGGGCACACTTCACGCAGTTTGACCCTTTAAATAATACTACAACCAGACACATACAGGTGCGCACATATACACAGATACACATTCTGTTTAATTTCTTCACATCTGCAGACTAGAGAAAGCTGAGGGTATAGTGTTAAACCAGGTACTACATAAACAGTATATAGTATATATACAGAGGATATAGTGTTAAACCAGGTACTACATACAGAGTATATAGTATACATACAGAGTATATAGTTTGACCAAAAGATCGTGCTGATCTTTGATCTCCTGGTTCTTCATCTCCAGCGCCACTTTCAGACTCATAATGTCCTCCTCTATGGGCTGGTATAACCCACACACACGAATCATCACTAAAGCCAGTACAATGGAAAGGTGGGAATGTGTACTGAATGTGTATTGACATTATAAGTGAAAGGTGGAGGTACTGGTGGATGTGTACTGACACTATAAGGGATCTCTACCTGCAGTGACAGTCTGAGCTTCTCAAGTTCTTCCTCCAGAGATTTCTTCTCCTGTTCACAGGCCATTTTCATATCTGCCAGAGCAAGTATCATTACTGCTGGATATAACACAGATTGTATATACTACATAATTACTACTGAATATATAAAATATAATATATATAGTACTATACATATATTAGTATCACTTTTATTGGAGCCTAAAGGCTAACATTCATTATTAGTTATGTTAGTATTATTGCATTTCCATAGTACTTACTCTTGATGGACCTGTTATGCTCCTACTCCTCCTGCTGTTTCTGCAAGAGCTCTGTCTCCTCCTGCTGCTTGTGTTTCAGCATCTCCTGAAGAACCTGCAGCTCCTTCTGCTTCTGCAACCTCAACTCCTTCAGCTGCTCCAACAAACTGTTCTCAAACTCCTTCTCACACCGCAAACACTCCAATCGGGCCACAGGCCCCACTAGTGACACAGAACCACACACACACACACACAGACACACACACAGACACACACACAGACACACACACAAAGAGAGAGATAAACATGTATAAATGTATAAGAATTTGTGGATAAAATTATTATGAGATTATTCATAATCAAACGACTACACTACACAACCACTTCTTCCTTTTATTTACATGTTATACAGATATTTACAGATATTTACATTTTATTTACCCGCGTGCGTCTCTCTTCTCCAAGGTAGCGGAGAGATATGAAAGGATAAAAGGGGAAAAGAATAAAATGCACGTCGGTTTTAATTTCGCAGGCTACCTGCGCTGAAGGCGTGGAAAACGAGCACGTGACGGAAAGGCTTCCGTACCCGATGGGTCCAAATCACATGCCCAGCAAAGTAGCCTTAAACCTGGACACACAATGGAGACCATTTGACCCTTTAAAATCATACTACAACCAGACTTCCAGGCCCAAGAGGTCACACAGTCATGCACAGCAAAGTAGCTCTGGGCCTGGGCACACTTCACGCAGTTTGACCGTTTAAATAAAAGTAGAAACAGACTTCCTGGCCCAAGAGGTCACACAGTCATGCCCAGCAAGGATGCTTTAAACGTGGGCACACTTCAGACCGTTTCACTCTTTAAATCATTCAAAGCACCACATTTCAAGGCCCAAGAGGTCACAGAATCATGTCCATCAAAGTAGCTCTGGGCCTGGGCACACTTCACGCAGTTTGACCCTTTAAATAATACTACAACCAGACACATACAGATGCGCACATATACACAGATACACATTCTGTTTAAATTTCTTCACATCTAAAGACTAGAGTAAGCTGAGGGTATAGTGTTAAACCAGGTACTACATAAACAGTATATAGTATATATACAGAGGATATAGTGTTAAACCAGGTACTACATACAGAGTATATAGTATACATACAGAGTATATAGTTTGACCAAAAGATCGTGCTGATCTTTGATCTCCTGGTTCTTCATCTCCAGCGCCACTTTCAGACTCATAAAGTCCTCCTCTATGGGCTGGTATAACACACACACGAATCATCACTACAGCCAGTACAATGGAAAGGTGGGAATGTGTACTGAATGTGTACTGACGTTATAAGTGAGAGGTGGAGGTACTGGTGGATGTGTACTGACACTATAAGGGATCTCTACCTGCAGTGACAGTCTGAGCTTCTCAAGTTCTTCCTCCAGAGATTTCTTCTCCTGTTCACAGGCCATTTTCATATCTGCCAGAGCAAGTATCATTACTGCTGGATATAACACAGATTGTATATACTACATAATTACTACTGAATATATAAAATATAATATATATAGTACTATACATATATTAATATCACTTTTATTGGAGCCTAAAGGCTAACATTCATTATTAGTTATGTTAGTATTATTGCATTTCCATAGTACTTACTCTTGATGGACCTGTTATGCTCCTCCTCCTCCTGCTGTTTCTGCAGGAGCTCTGTCTCCTCCTGCTGCTTGTGTTTCAGCATCTCCTGAAGAACCTGCAGCTCCTTCTGCTTCTGCAACCTCAACTCCTTCAGCTGCTCCAACAAATTGTTCTCCAACTCCTCCTTCTCACACCGCAAACACTCCAATCGGGCCACAGGCCCCACTAGTGACACAGAACCACACACACACACACAGAGAGAGAGATAAACATGTATAAATGTATAAGAATTTGTGGATAAAATTATTATGAGATTATTTATAATCAAACGACTACACTACACAACCACATCTTCCTTTTATTTACATATTATACAGACATTTAGAGATATTTACATTTTATTTACCCGCGTGCGTCTCTCTTCTCCAAGGTAGCGGAGAGATATGAAAGGATAAAAGGGGAAAAGAATAAAATGCACGTCGGTTTTAAATTCGCAGGCTACCTGCGCTGAAGGCGTGGAAAACGAGCACGTGACGGAAAGGCTTCCGTACCCGATGGGTCCAAATCACATGCCCAGCAAAGTAGCCTTAAACCTGGACACACAATGGAGACCATTTGACCCTTTAAAATCATACTACATGCAGACTTCCAGGCCCAAGAGGTCACAAAGTCATGCCCAGCAAAGTAGCTCTGGGCCTGGGCACACTTCACGCAGTTTGACCGTTTAAATAAAACTAGAAACAGACTTCCTGGCCCAAGAGGTCACACAGTCATGCCTGGGTCTGGGCACACTTCACGCAGTTTGACCCTTTAAATAATACTACAACCAGACACATACAGGTGCGCACATATACACAGATACACATTCTGTTTAATTTCTTCACATCTGCAGACTAGAGAAAGCTGAGGGTATAGTGTTAAACCAGGTACTACATAAACAGTATATAGTATATATACAGAGGATATAGTGTTAAACCAGGTACTACATACAGAGTATATAGTATACATACAGAGTATATAGTTTGACCAAAAGATCGTGCTGATCTTTGATCTCCTGGTTCTTCATCTCCAGCGCCACTTTCAGACTCATAATGTCCTCCTCTATGGGCTGGTATAACCCACACACACGAATCATCACTAAAGCCAGTACAATGGAAAGGTGGGAATGTGTACTGAATGTGTATTGACGTTATAAGTGAAAGGTGGAGGTACTGGTGGATGTGTACTGACACTATAAGGGATCTCTACCTGCAGTGACAGTCTGAGCTTCTCAAGTTCTTCCTCCAGAGATTTCTTCTCCTGTTCACAGGCCATTTTCATATCTGCCAGAGCAAGTATCATTACTGCTGGATATAACACAGATTGTATATACTACATAATTACTACTGAATATATAAAATATAATATATATAGTACTATACATATATTAGTATCACTTTTATTGGAGCCTAAAGGCTAACATTCATTATTAGTTATGTTAGTATTATTGCATTTCCATAGTACTTACTCTTGATGGACCTGTTATGCTCCTACTCCTCCTGCTGTTTCTGCAAGAGCTCTGTCTCCTCCTGCTGCTTGTGTTTCAGCATCTCCTGAAGAACCTGCAGCTCCTTCTGCTTCTGCAACCTCAACTCCTTCAGCTGCTCCAACAAACTGTTCTCAAACTCCTTCTCACACCGCAAACACTCCAATCGGGCCACAGGCCCCACTAGTGACACAGAACCACACACACACACACACAGACACACACACAGACACACACACAAAGAGAGAGATAAACATGTATAAATGTATAAGAATTTGTGGATAAAATTATTATGAGATTATTCATAATCAAACGACTACACTACACAACCACTTCTTCCTTTTATTTACATGTTATACAGATATTTACAGATATTTACATTTTATTTACCCGCGTGCGTCTCTCTTCTCCAAGGTAGCGGAGAGATATGAAAGGATAAAAGGGGAAAAGAATAAAATGCACGTCGGTTTTAATTTCGCAGGCTACCTGCGCTGAAGGCGTGGAAAACGAGCACGTGACGGAAAGGCTTCCGTACCCGATGGGTCCAAATCACATGCCCAGCAAAGTAGCCTTAAACCTGGACACACAATGGAGACCATTTGACCCTTTAAAATCATATTACAACCAGACTTCCAGGCCCAAGAGGTCACACAGTCATGCACAGCAAAGTACCTCTGGGCCTGGGCACACTTCACGCAGTTTGACCGTTTAAATAAAAGTAGAAACAGACTTCCTGGCCCAAGAGGTCACACAGTCATGCCCAGCAAGGATGCTTTAAACGTGGGCACACTTCAGACCGTTTCACTCTTTAAATCATTCAAAGCACCACATTTCAAGGCCCAAGAGGTCACAGAATCATGCCCATCAAAGTAGCTCTGCGCCTGGGCACACTTCACGCAGTTTGACCCTTTAAATAATACTACAACCAGACACATACAGGTGCGCACATATACACAGATACACATTCTGTTTAATTTCTTCACATCTGCAGACTAGAGTAAGCTGAGGGTATAGTGTTAAACCAGGTACTACATAAACAGTATATAGTATTTATACAGAGGATATAGTGTTAAACCAGGTACTATATAGAGAGTATATAGTTTGACCAAAAGATCGTGCTGATATTTGATCTCCTGGTTCTTCATCTCCAGTGCCACTTTCAGACTCATAATGTCCTCCTCTATGGGCTGGTATAACACACACACGAATCATCACTACAGCCAGTACAATGGAAAGGTGGGAATGTGTACTGAATGTGTACTGACGTTATAAGTGAAAGGTGGAGCTACTGGTGGATGTGTACTGACACTATAAGGGATCTCTACCTGCAGTGACAGTCTGAGCTTCTCAAGTTCTTCCTCCAGAGATTTCTTCTCCTGTTCACAGGCCATTTTCATATCTGCCAGAGCAAGTATCATTACTGCTGGATATAACACAGATTGTATATACTACATAATTACTACTGAATATATAAAATATAATATATATAGTACTATACATATATTAGTATCACTTTTATTGGAGCCTAAAGGCTAACATTCATTATTAGTTATGTTAGTATTATTGCATTTCCATAGTACTTACTCTTGATGGACCTGTTATGCTCTTCCTCCTCCTGCTGTTTCTGCAGGAGCTCTGTCTCCTCCTGCTGCTTGTGTTTCAGCATCTCCTGAAGAACCTGCAGCTCCTTCTGCTTCTGCAACCTCAACTCCTTCAGCTGCTCCAACAAACTGTTCTCCAACTCCTCCTTCTCACACCGCAAACACTCCAATCGGACCACAGGCCCCACTAGTGACACAGAACCACACACACACACACACACACGCACACACAGAGAGAGATAAACATGTATAAATGTATAAGAATTTGTGGATAAAATTATTATAAGATTATTTATAATCAAACGACTACACTACACAACCACTTCTTCCTTTTATATACATATTATACAGATATTTACATTTTATTTACCCGCGTGCGTCTCTCTTCTCCAAGGTAGCGGAGAGATATGAAAGGATAAAAGGGGAAAAGAATAAAATGCACGTCGGTTTTAAATTCGCAGGCTACCTGCGCTGAAGGCGTGGAAAACGAGCACGTGACGGAAAGGCTTCCGTACCCGATGGGTCCAAATCACATGCCCAGCAAAGTTGCCTTAAACCTGGACACACAATGGAGACCATTTGACCCTTTAAAATCATACTACAACCAGACTTCCAGGCCCAAGAGGTCACACAGTCATGCCCAGCAAAGTAGCTCTGGGCCTGGGCACACTTCACGCAGTTTGACCGTTTAAATAATTCTACAACCAGACTTCCAGGCACAAGAGGTCACACAGTAATGCCCAGCAAGGTTACTTTAAACGTGGGCACACTTCAGACCGTTTCACTCTTTAAATCATTCAAAGCACCACATTTCAAGGCCCAAGAGGTCACACAGTCATGCACAGCAAAGTAGCTCTGGGCCTGGGCACACTTCACGCAGTTTGACCGTTTAAATAAAACTAGAAACAGACTTCCTAGCCCAAGAGGTCACAGTCATACCCAGCAAAGTACGTTTAAACCTGGAAACAAATCAGATCCTTTCTGTCATTCAAAGGAATGGGCCTGCAACTCACAACCACATCCCCAGTGAAGCGCACCGTCACCCAGCCACACTACGCCACCTTGCCCGTCCTGGAACAACCACACCTCCAGGGCACCACATGCCAATCTCTCATGCCCAGCAAACTGCAACCTCACGCAGCCAGGCCACACACTGTCTCCCCTTGTACCGTCCAGGGACGAACTCCTCCACAAACCTAGTGTTCACGCACACACACGCAATTACAACGAATTGGTGGAGAACTTTGAAACAAACGTGCTGACTTTGAATACTCACATCTAGGCTCGGCCAGGTCCAAACGGCCTGCAGCTCGGTGCGCATCACCTCCATGACTGTCCCTAACGAACGCCACCTGCCACGCTTTCGGCCCGTCCCTGGCGGCATTAAAAAATCGTAGCGTGATAACGATGGTTCCGATCCTCGTGCCGCTCGAAGGCGATTACAGGGGAGATGCAGCCCTTTCCAAAGAGCCATGAACAGACTTTCTACTCCCAAGGAGCCCAAAGATATTAAGCCGGAAATATGTCCTACTCGCGTCTTTTCTACGCCGCGCACCACATTTAAAAAATCGTATCGTAAGAACGGTGGGTCCGATCCGCGTGCCGCTTAAAGGCGATTACAGGGGAGATGCAACCCTCTCCAAAGAGCCATGAACAGACTTTCTACTCCCAAGGACACAAGAGATATTAAGCCGCAATGACGTCCGACGCGCGCATTTTCTCCGCCGCGCACCACATATAAAAAATCGTAGCGTGAAAACAGTGGGTTCGATCCGCGTGCCGCTCGAAGGCGATTACAGGGGAGATGCATCCCTTTCCAAAGAGCCATGAACAGACTTCCTACTCCCAAGGAGACAAGAGATATTAAGCCGCAATGACGTCCGACGCGCGTCTTTTCTCCGCAGCTCACCACATTTAAAAAAATCGAAGCGTGAAAACCGTGGGTTCGATATAGTATACATACAGAGTATATAGTTTGACCAAAAGATCGTGCTGATCTTTGATCTCCTGGTTCTTCATCTCCAGCGCCACTTTCAGACTCAATGTCCTCCTCTATGGGCTGGTATAACACAGACACGAATCATCACTACAGCCAGTACAATGGAAAGGTGGGAATGTGTACTGAATGTGTACTGACGTTATAAGTGAGAGGTGGTGGTACTGGTGGATGTGTACTGACACTATAAGGGATCTCTACCTGCAGTGACAGTTTGAGCTTCTCAAGTTCTTCCTCCAGAGATTTCTTCTCCTGTTCACAGGCCATTTTCATATCTGCCAGAACAAATATCATTACTGCTGGATATAACACAGATTGTATATACTACATAATTACTACTGAATATATAAAATATAATATATATAGTACTATACATATATTAGTGTCACTTTTATTGGAGCCTAAAGGCTAACATTCATTATTAGTTATTTTAGTATTATTGCATTTCCATAGTACTTACTCTTGATGGACCTGTTATGCTCCTCCTCCTCCTGCTGTTTCTGCAGGAGCTCTGTCTCCTCCTGCTGCTTGTGTTTCAGCATCTCCTGAAGAACCTGCAGCTCCTTCTGCTTCTGCAACCTCAACTCCTTCAGCTGCTCCAACAAACTGTTCTCCAACTCCTCCTTCTCACACCGCAAACACTCCAATCGGGCCACAGGCCCCACTAGTGACACAGAACCACACACACACACACACACACACACACACACACACACACACACAAAGAGAGAGATAAACATGTATAAATGTATAAGAATTTGTGGATAAAATTATTATGAGATTATTTATAATCAAACGACTACACTACACAACCACATCTTCCTTTTATTTACATATTATACAGATATTTAGAGATATTTACATTTTATTTACCCGGGTGCGTCTCTCTTCTCCAAGGTAGCGGAGAGATATGAAAGGATAAAAGGGGAAAAGAATAAAATGCACGTCGGTTTTAAATTCGCAGGCTACCTGCGCTGAAGGCGTGGAAAACGAGCACGTGACGGAAAGGCTTCCGTACCCGATGGGTCCAAATCACATGCCCAGCAAAGTAGCCTTAAACCTGGACACACAATGGAGACCATTTGACCCTTTAAAATCATACTACAACCAGACTTCCAGGCCCAAGAGGTCACACAGTCATGCCCAGCAAAGTAGCTCTGGGCCTGGGCACACTTCACGCAGTTTGACCGTTTAAATAATACTACAACCAGACTTCCAGGCACAAGAGGTCACACAGTAATGCCCAGCAAGGTTACTTTAAACGTGGGCACACTTCAGACCGTTTCACTCTTTAAATCATTCAAAGCACCACATTTCAAGGCCCAAGAGGTCACACAGTCATGCACAGCAAAGTAGCTCTGGGCCTGGGCACACTTCACGCAGTTTGACCGTTTAAATAAAACTAGAAACAGACTTCCTAGCCCAAGAGGTCACAGTCATACCCAGCAAAGTACGTTTAAACCTGGAAACAAATCAGATCCTTTCTGTCATTCAAAGGAATGGGCCTGCAACTCACAACCACATCCCCAGTGAAGCGCACCGTCACCCAGCCACACTACGCCACCTTGCCCGTCCTGGAACAACCACACCTCCAGGGCACCACATGCCAATCTCTCATGCCCAGCAAACTGCAACCTCACGCAGCCAGGCCACACACTGTCTCCCCTTGTACCGTCCAGGGACGAACTCCTCCACAAACCTAGTGTTCACGCACACACACGCAATTACAACGAATTGGTGGAGAACTTTGAAACAAACGTGCTGACTTTGAATACTCACATCTAGGCTCGGCCAGGTCCAAACGGCCTGCAGCTCGGTGCGCATCACCTCCATGACTGTCCCTAACGAACGCCACCTGCCACGCTTTCGGCCCGTCCCTGGCGGCATTAAAAAATCGTAGCGTGATAACGATGGTTCCGATCCGCGTGCCGCTCGAAGGCGATTACAGGGGAGATGCAGCCCTTTCCAAAGAGCCATGAACAGACTTTCTACTCCCAAGGAGCCCAAAGATATTAAGCCGGAAATATGTCCTACTCGCGTCTTTTCTACGCCGCGCACCACATTTAAAAAATCGTATCGTAAGAACGGTGGGTCCGATCCGCGTGCCGCTTAAAGGCGATTACAGGGGAGATGCAACCCTCTCCAAAGAGCCATGAACAGACTTTCTACTCCCAAGGACACAAGAGATATTAAGCCGCAATGACGTCCGACGCGCGCATTTTCTCCGCCGCGCACCACATATAAAAAATCGTAGCGTGAAAACAGTGGGTTCGATCCGCGTGCCGCTCGAAGGCGATTACAGGGGAGATGCATCCCTTTCCAAAGAGCCATGAACAGACTTCCTACTCCCAAGGAGACAAGAGATATTAAGCCGCAATGACGTCCGACGCGCGTCTTTTCTCCGCAGCTCACCACATTTAAAAAAATCGAAGCGTGAAAACCGTGGGTTCGATATAGTATACATACAGAGTATATAGTTTGACCAAAAGATCGTGCTGATCTTTGATCTCCTGGTTCTTCATCTCCAGCGCCACTTTCAGACTCAATGTCCTCCTCTATGGGCTGGTATAACACAGACACGAATCATCACTACAGCCAGTACAATGGAAAGGTGGGAATGTGTACTGAATGTGTACTGACGTTATAAGTGAGAGGTGGTGGTACTGGTGGATGTGTACTGACACTATAAGGGATCTCTACCTGCAGTGACAGTTTGAGCTTCTCAAGTTCTTCCTCCAGAGATTTCTTCTCCTGTTCACAGGCCATTTTCATATCTGCCAGAACAAATATCATTACTGCTGGATATAACACAGATTGTATATACTACATAATTACTACTGAATATATAAAATATAATATATATAGTACTATACATATATTAGTGTCACTTTTATTGGAGCCTAAAGGCTAACATTCATTATTAGTTATTTTAGTATTATTGCATTTCCATAGTACTTACTCTTGATGGACCTGTTATGCTCCTCCTCCTCCTGCTGTTTCTGCAGGAGCTCTGTCTCCTCCTGCTGCTTGTGTTTCAGCATCTCCTGAAGAACCTGCAGCTCCTTCTGCTTCTGCAACCTCAACTCCTTCAGCTGCTCCAACAAACTGTTCTCCAACTCCTCCTTCTCACACCGCAAACACTCCAATCGGGCCACAGGCCCCACTAGTGACACAGAACCACACACACACACACACACACACACACACACACACACACAAAGAGAGAGATAAACATGTATAAATGTATAAGAATTTGTGGATAAAATTATTATGAGATTATTTATAATCAAACGACTACACTACACAACCACATCTTCCTTTTATTTACATATTATACAGATATTTAGAGATATTTACATTTTATTTACCCGGGTGCGTCTCTCTTCTCCAAGGTAGCGGAGAGATATGAAAGGATAAAAGGGGAAAAGAATAAAATGCACGTCGGTTTTAAATTCGCAGGCTACCTGCGCTGAAGGCGTGGAAAACGAGCACGTGACGGAAAGGCTTCCGTACCCGATGGGTCCAAATCACATGCCCAGCAAAGTAGCCTTAAACCTGGACACACAATGGAGACCATTTGACCCTTTAAATAATACTACAACCAGACACATACAGGTGCGCACATATACACAGATACACATTCTGTTTAAATTTCTTCACATCTGCAGACTAGAGTAAGCTGAGGGTATAGTGTTAAACCAGGAACTACATAAACAGTATATAGTATATATACAGAGGATATAGTGTTAAACCAGGTACTACATACAGAGTATATAGTATACATACAGAGTATATAGTTTGACCAAAAGATCGTGCTGATCTTTGATCTCCTGGTTCTTCATCTCCAGCGCCACTTTCAGACTCATAATGTCCTCCTCTATGGGCTGGTATAACCCACACACACGAATCATCACTACAGCCAGTACAATGGAAAGGTGGGAATGTGTACTGAATGTGTACTGACGTTATAAGTGAAAGGTGGAGGTACTGGTGGATGTGTACTGACACTATAAGGGATCTCTACCTGCAGTGACAGTCTGAGCTTCTCAAGTTCTTCCTCCAGAGATTTCTTCTCCTGTTCACAGGCCATTTTCATATCTGCCAGAGCAAGTATCATTACTGCTGGATATAACATAGATTGTATATACTACATAATTACTACTGAATATATAAAATATAATATATATAGTACTATACATATATTAGTATCACTTTTATTGGAGCCTAAAGGCTAGCATTCATTATTATGTTAGTATTATTGCATTTCCATAGTACTTACTCTTGATGGACCTGTTATGCTCCTCCTCCTCCTGCTGTTTCTGCAGGAGCTCTGTCTCCTCCTGCTGCTTTTGTTTCAGCATCTCCTGAAGAACCTGCAGCTCCTTCTGCTTCTGCAACCTCAACTCCTTCAGCTGCTCCAACAAACTGTTCTCCAACTCCTCCTTCTCACACCGCAAACACTCCAATCGGGCCACAGGCCCCACTAGTGACACAGAACCACACACACACACACACAGACACACACACACACACAGAGAGAGAGATAAACATGTATAAATGTATAAGAATTTGTGGATAAAATTACTATGAGATTATTTATAATCAAACGACTACACTATACAACCACATCTTCCTTTTATTTACATATTATACAGACATTTAGAGATATTTACATTTTATTTACCCGCGTGCGTCTCTCTTCTCCAAGGTAGCGGAGAGATATGAAAGGATAAAAGGGGAAAAGAATAAAATGCACGTCGGTTTTAAATTCGCAGGCTACCTGCGCTGAAGGCGTGGAAAACGAGCACGTGACGGAAAGGCTTCCGTACCCGATGGGTCCAAATCACATGCCCAGCAAAGTAGCCTTAAACCTGGACACACAATGGAGACCATTTGACCCTTTAAAATCATACTACAACCAGACTTCCAGGCCCAAGAGGTCACACAGTCATGCCCAGCAAGGATGCTTTAAACGTGGGCACACTTCAGACCGTTTCACTCTTTAAATCATTCAAAGCACCACATTTCAAGACCCAAGAGGTCACAGAATCATGCCCATCAAAGTAGCTCTGCGCCTGGGCACACTTCACGCAGTTTGACCCTTTAAATAATACTACAACCAGACACATACAGGTGCGCACATATACACAGATACACATTCTGTTTAATTTATTCACATCTGCAGACTAGAGTAAGCTGAGGGTATAGTGTTAAACCAGGTACTACATAAACAGTATATAGTATATATACAGAGGATATAATGTTAAACCAGGTACTACATACAGAGTATATAGTTTGACCAAAAGATCGTGCTGATCTTTGATCTCCTGGTTCTTCATCTCCAGCGCCACTTTCAGACTCATAATGTCCTCCTCTATGGGCTGGTATAACCCACACACACGAATCATCACTACAGCCAGTACAATGGAAAGGTGGGAATGTGTACTGAATGTGTACTGACGTTATAAGTGAAAGGTGGAGGTACTGGTGGATGTGTACTGACACTATAAGGGATCTCTACCTGCAGTGACAGTCTGAGCTTCTCAAGTTCTTCCTCCAGAGATTTCTTCTCCTGTTCACAGGCCATTT
Source organism: Electrophorus electricus (assembly GCF_041902795.1). Lineage (NCBI taxonomy): Eukaryota > Metazoa > Chordata > Actinopteri > Gymnotiformes > Gymnotidae > Electrophorus > Electrophorus electricus. Next base: position 36,459,688 of record NC_137501.1, on the reverse strand, counting down.
TCATATCTGCCAGAGCAAGTATCATTACTGCTGGATATAACATAGATTGTATATACTACATAATTACTACTGAATATATAAAATATAATATATATAGTACTATACATATATTAGTATCACTTTTATTGGAGCCTAAAGGCTAGCATTCATTATTATGTTAGTATTATTGCATTTCCATAGTACTTACTCTTGATGGACCTGTTATGCTCCTCCTCCTCCTGCTGTTTCTGCAGGAGCTCTGTCTCCTCCTGCTGCTTTTGTTTCAGCATCTCCTGAAGAACCTGCAGCTCCTTCTGCTTCTGCAACCTCAACTCCTTCAGCTGCTCCAACAAACTGTTCTCCAACTCCTCCTTCTCACACCGCAAACACTCCAATCGGGCCACAGGCCCCACTAGTGACACAGAACCACACACACACACACACAGACACACACACACACACAGAGAGAGAGATAAACATGTATAAATGTATAAGAATTTGTGGATAAAATTACTATGAGATTATTTATAATCAAACGACTACACTATACAACCACATCTTCCTTTTATTTACATATTATACAGACATTTAGAGATATTTACATTTTATTTACCCGCGTGCGTCTCTCTTCTCCAAGGTAGCGGAGAGATATGAAAGGATAAAAGGGGAAAAGAATAAAATGCACGTCGGTTTTAAATTCGCAGGCTACCTGCGCTGAAGGCGTGGAAAACGAGCACGTGACGGAAAGGCTTCCGTACCCGATGGGTCCAAATCACATGCCCAGCAAAGTAGCCTTAAACCTGGACACACAATGGAGACCATTTGACCCTTTAAAATCATACTACAACCAGACTTCCAGGCCCAAGAGGTCACACAGTCATGCCCAGCAAGGATGCTTTAAACGTGGGCACACTTCAGACCGTTTCACTCTTTAAATCATTCAAAGCACCACATTTCAAGACCCAAGAGGTCACAGAATCATGCCCATCAAAGTAGCTCTGCGCCTGGGCACACTTCACGCAGTTTGACCCTTTAAATAATACTACAACCAGACACATACAGGTGCGCACATATACACAGATACACATTCTGTTTAATTTATTCACATCTGCAGACTAGAGTAAGCTGAGGGTATAGTGTTAAACCAGGTACTACATAAACAGTATATAGTATATATACAGAGGATATAATGTTAAACCAGGTACTACATACAGAGTATATAGTTTGACCAAAAGATCGTGCTGATCTTTGATCTCCTGGTTCTTCATCTCCAGCGCCACTTTCAGACTCATAATGTCCTCCTCTATGGGCTGGTATAACACACACACAAATCATCACTACAGCCAGTACAATGGAAAGGTGGGAATGTGTACTGAATGTGTACTGACGTTATAAGTGAAAGGTGGAGCTACTGGTGGATGTGTACTGACACTATAAGGGATCTCTACCTGCAGTGACAGTCTGAGCTTCTCAAGTTCTTCCTCCAGAGATTTCTTCTCCTGTTCACAGGCCATTTTCATATCTACCAGAGCAAGTATCATTACTGCTGGATATAACACAGATTGTATATACTACATAATTACTACTGAATATATAAAATATAATATATATAGTACTATACATATATTAGTATCACTTTTATTGGAGCCTAAAGGCTAACATTCATTATTAGTTATGTTAGTATTATTGCATTTCCATAGTACTTACTCTTGATGGACCTGTTATGCTCCTCCTCCTCCTGCTGTTTCTGCAGGAGCTCTGTCTCCTCTTGCTGCTTGTGTTTCAGCATCTCCTGAAGAACCTGCAGCTCTTTCTGCTTCTGCAACCTCAACTCCTTCAGCTGCTCCAACAAATTGTTCTCCAACTCCTCCTTCTCACACCGCAAACACTCCAATCGGGCCACAGGCCCCACTAGTGACACAGAACCACACACACACACACACAGACACACACACACACACACACACACAGAGAGAGAGATAAACATGTATAAATGTATAAGAATTTGTGGATAAAATTACTATGAGATTATTTATAATCAAACGACTACACTATACAACCACATCTTCCTTTTATTTACATATTATACAGACATTTAGAGATATTTACATTTTATTTACCCGCGTGCGTCTCTCTTCTCCAAGGTAGCGGAGAGATATGAAAGTATAAAAGGGGAAAAGAATAAAATGCACGTCGGTTTTAAATTCGCAGGCTACCTGCGCTGAAGGCGTGGAAAACGAGCACGTGACGGAAAGGCTTCCGTACCCGATGGGTCCAAATCACATGCCAAGCAAAGTAGCCTTAAACCTGGACACACAATGGAGACCATTTGACCCTTTAAAATCATACTACAACCAGACTTCCAGGCCCAAGAGGTCACACAGTCATGCCCAGCAAAGTAGCTCTGGGCATGGGCACACTTCACACAGTTTGACCGTTTAAATAAAAGTAGAAACAGACTTCCTGGCCCAAGAGGTCACACAGTCATGCCCAGCAAGGATGCTTTAAACGTGGGCACACTTCAGACCGTTTCACTCTTTAAATCATTCAAAGCACCACATTTCAAGGCCCAAGAGGTCACAGAATCATGCCCATCAAAGTAGCTGTGGGCCTGGGTACACTTCATGCAGTTTGACCCTTTAAATAATACTACAACCAGACACATACAGGTGCGCACATATACACAGATACACATTCTGTTTAATTTCTTCACATCTGCAGACTAGAGTAAGCTGAGGGTATAGTGTTAAACCAGGTACTACATAAACAGTATATAGTATATATACAGAGGATATAATGTTAAACCAGGTACTACATACAGAGTATATAGTTTGACCAAAAGATCGTGCTGATCTTTGATCTCCTGGTTCTTCATCTCCAGCGCCACTTTCAGACTCATAATGTCCTCCTCTATGGGCTGGTATAACACACACACGAATCATCACTACAGCCAGTACAATGGAAAGGTGGGAATGTGTACTGAATGTGTACTGACGTTATAAGTGAAAGGTGGAGCTACTGGTGGATGTGTACTGACACTATAAGGGATCTCTACCTGCAGTGACAGTCTGAGCTTCTCAAGTCCTTCCTCCAGAGATTTCTTCTCCTGTTCACAGGCCATTTTCATATCTGCCAGAGCAAGTATCATTACTGCTGGATATAACACAGATTGTATATACTACATAATTACTACTGAATATATAAAATATAATATATATAGTACTATACATATATTAGTATCACTTTTATTGGAGCCTAAAGGCTAACATTCATTATTAGTTATGTTAGTATTATTGCATTTCCATAGTACTTACTCTTGATGGACCTGTTATGCTCCTCCTCCTCCTGCTGTTTCTGCAGGAGCTCTGTCTCCTCCTGCTGCTTGTGTTTCAGCATCTCCTGAAGAACCTGCAGCTCCTTCTGCTTCTGCAACCTCAACTCCTTCAGCTGCTCCAACAAATTGTTCTCCAACTCCTCCTTCTCACACCGCAAACACTCCAATCGGGCCACAGGCCCCACTAGTGACACAGAACCACACACACACACACACAGACACACACACACACACACACACAAAGAGAGAGATAAACATGTATAAATGTATAAGAATTTGTGGATAAAATTATTATGAGATTATTTATAATGAAACGACTACACTACACAACCACTTCTTCCTTTTATTTACATATTATACAGATATTTAGAGATATTTACATTTTATTTACCCGCGTGCGTCTCTCTTCTCCAAGGTAGCGGAGAGATATGAAAGGATAAAAGGGGAAAAGAATAAAATGCACGTCGGTTTTAAATTCGCAGGCTACCTGCGCTGAAGGCGTGGAAAACGAGCACGTGACGGAAAGGCTTCCGTACCCGATGGGTCCAAATCACATGCCAAGCAAAGTAGCCTTAAACCTGGACACACAATGGAGACCATTTGACCCTTTAAATAATACTACAACCAGACACATACAGGTGCGCACATATACACAGATACACATTCTGTTTAAATTTCTTCACATCTGCAGACTAGAGTAAGCTGAGGGTATAGTGTTAAACCAGGAACTACATAAACAGTATATAGTATATATACAGAGGATATAGTGTTAAACCAGGTACTACATACAGAGTATATAGTATACATACAGAGTATATAGTTTGACCAAAAGATCGTGCTGATCTTTGATCTCCTGGTTCTTCATCTCCAGCGCCACTTTCAGACTCATAAAGTCCTCCTCTATGGGCTGGTATAACACACAGACGAATCATATCTACAGCCAGTACAATGGAAAGGTGGGAATGTGTACTGAATGTGTACTGACGTTATAAGTGAAAGGTGGAGGTACTGGTGGATGTGTACTGACACTATAAGGGATCTCTACCTGCAGTGACAGTCTGAGCTTCTCAAGTTCTTCCTCCAGAGATTTCTTCTCCTGTTCACAGGCCATTTTCATATCTGCCAGAGCAAGTATCATTACTGCTGGATATAACACAGATTGTATATACTACATAATTACTACTGAATATATAAAATATAATATATATAGTACTATACATATATTAGTATCACTTTTATTGGAGCCTAAAGGCTAACATTCATTATTAGTTATGTTAGTATTATTGCATTTCCATAGTACTTACTCTTGATGGACCTGTTATGCTCCTCCTCCTCCTGCTGTTTCTGCAGGAGCTCTGTCTCCTCCTGCTGCTTGTGTTTCAGCATCTCCTGAAGAACCTGCAGCTCCTTCTGCTTCTGCAACCTCAACTCCTTCAGCTGCTCCAACAAATTGTTCTCCAACTCCTCCTTCTCACACCGCAAACACTCCAATCGGGCCACAGGCCCCACTAGTGACACAGAACCACACACACACACACAGAGAGAGAGATAAACATGTATAAATGTATAAGAATTTGTGGATAAAATTATTATGAGAATATTTATAATCAAACGACTACACTACACAACCACATCTTCCTTTTATTTACATATTATACAGATATTTAGAGATATTTACATTTTATTTACCTGCGTCCGTCTCTCTTCTCCAAGGTAGCGGAGAGATATGAAAAGATAAAAGGGGAAAAGAATAAAATGCACGTCGGTTTTAAATTCGCAGGCTACCTGCGCTGAAGGCGTGGAAAACGAGCACGTGACGGAAAGGCTTCCGTACCCGATGGGTCCAAATCACATGCCAAGCAAAGTAGCCTTAAACCTGGACACACAATGGAGACCATTTGACCCTTTAAAATCATACTACAACCAGACTTCCAGGCCCAAGAGGTCACACAGTCATGCCCAGCAAAGTAGCTCTGGGCATGGGCACACTTCACGCAGTTTGACCGTTTAAATAAAAGTAGAAACAGACTTCCTGGCCCAAGAGGTCACACAGTCATGCCCAGCAAGGATGCTTTAAACGTGGGCACACTTCAGACCGTTTCACTCTTTAAATCATTCAAAGCACCACATTTCAAGGCCCAAGAGGTCACAGAATCATGCCCATCAAAGTAGCTCTGGGCCTGGGCACACTTCATGCAGTTTGACCCTTTAAATAATACTACAACCAGACACATACAGGTGCGCACATATACACAGATACACATTCTGTTTAATTTATTCACATCTGCAGACTAGAGTAAGCTGAGGGTATAGTGTTAAACCAGGTACTACATAAACAGTCTATAGTATATATACAGAGGATATAATGTTAAACCAGGTACTACATACAGAGTATATAGTTTGACCAAAAGATCGTGCTGATCTTTGATCTCCTGGTTCTTCATCTCCAGCGCCACTTTCAGACTCATAATGTCCTCCTCTATGGGCTGGTATAACCCACACATACGAATCATCACTACAGCCAGTACAATGGAAAGGTGGGAATGTGTACTGAATGTGTACTGACGTTATAAGTGAAAGGTGGAGGTACTGGTGGATGTGTACTGACACTATAAGGGATCTCTACCTGCAGTGACAGTCTGAGCTTCTCAAGTTCTTCCTCCAGAGATTTCTTCTCCTGTTCACAGGCCATTTTCATATCTGCCAGAGCAAGTATCATTACTGCTGGATATAACATAGATTGTATATACTACATAATTACTACTGAATATATAAAATATAATATATATAGTACTATACATATATTAGTATCACTTTTATTGGAGCCTAAAGGCTAGCATTCATTATTAGTTATGTTAGTATTATTGCATTTCCATAGTACTTACTCTTGATGGACCTGTTATGCTCCTCCTCCTCCTGCTGTTTCTGCAGGAGCTCTGTCTCCTCCTGCTGCTTGTGTTTCAGCATCTCCTGAAGAACCTGCAGCTCCTTCTGCTTCTGCAACCTCAACTCCTTCAGCTGCTCCAACAAACTGTTATCCAACTCCTCCTTCTCACACCGCAAACACTCCAATCGGGCCACAGGCCCCACTAGTGACACAGAACCACACACACACACACACAGACACACACACACACACACACACACACACACACACAAAGAGAGAGATAAACATGTATAAATGTATAAGAATTTGTGGATAAAATTATTATGAGATTATTTATAATCAAACGACTACACTACACAACCACTTCTTCCTTTTATTTACATATTATACAGATATTTACAGATATTTACATTTTATTTACCCGCGTGCGTCTCTCTTCTCCAAGGTAGCGGAGAGATATGAAAGGATAAAAGGGGAAAAGAATAAAATGCACGTCGGTTTTAAATTCGCAGGCTACCTGCGCTGAAGGCGTGGAAAACGAGCACGTGACGGAAAGGCTTCCGTACCCGATGGGTCCAAATCACATGCCCAGCAAAGTAGCCTTAAACCTGGACACACAATGGAGACCATTTGACCCTTTAAATAATACTACAACCAGACACATACAGGTGCGCACATATACACAGATACACATTCTGTTTAAATTTCTTCACATCTGCAGACTAGAGTAAGCTGAGGGTATAGTGTTAAACCAGGAACTACATAAACAGTATATAATATATATACAGAGGATATAGTGTTAAACCAGGTACTACATACAGAGTATATAGTATACATATAGAGTATATAGTTTGACCAAAAGATCGTGCTGATCTTTGATCTCCTGGTTCTTCATCTCCAGCGCCACTTTCAGACTCATAATGTCCTCCTCTATGGGCTGGTATAACACACACACGAATCATATCTACAGCCAGTACAATGGAAAGGTGGGAATGTGTACTGAATGTGTACTGATGTTATAAGTGAAAGGTGGAGGTACTGGTGGATGTGTACTGACACTATAAGGGATCTCTACCTGCAGTGACAGTCTGAGCTTCTCAAGTTCTTCCTCCAGAGATTTCTTCTCCTGTTCACAGGCCATTTTCATATCTGCCAGAGCAAGTATCATTACTGCTGGATATAACACAGATTGTATATACTACATAATTACTACTGAATATATAAAATATAATATATATAGTACTATACATATATTAGTATCACTTTTATTGGAGCCTAAAGGCTAACATTCATTATTAGTTATGTTAGTATTATTGCATTTCCATAGTACTTACTCTTGATGGACCTGTTATGCTCCTCCTCCTCCTGCTGTTTCTGCAGGAGCTCTGTCTCCTCCTGCTGCTTGTGTTTCAGCATCTCCTGAAGAACCTGCAGCTCCTTCTGCTTCTGCAACCTCAACTCCTTCAGCTGCTCCAACAAACTGTTATCCAACTCCTCCTTCTCACACCGCAAACACTCCAATCGGGCCACAGGCCCCACTAGTGACACAGAACCACACACACACACACACACACACACACACACACACACACACACAGAGAAAGAGAGAGATAAACATGTATAAATGTATAAGAATTTGTGGATAAAATTATTATGAGATTATTTATAATGAAACGACTACACTACACAACCACTTCTTCCTTTTATTTACATATTATACAGATATTTAGAGATATTTACATTTTATTTACCCGCGTGCGTCTCTCTTCTCCAAGGTAGCGGAGAGATATGAAGGGATAAAAGGGGAAAAGAATAAAATGCACGTCGGTTTTAAATTCGCAGGCTACCTGCGCTGAAGGCGTGGAAAACGAGCACGTGACGGAAAGGCTTCCGTACCCGATGGGTCCAAATCACATGCCCAGCAAAGTAGCCTTAAACCTGGACACACAATGGAGACCATTTGACCCTTTAAAATCATACTACAACCAGACTTCCAGGCCCAAGAGGTCACACAGTCATGCCCAGCAAAGTAGCTCTGGACCTGGGCACACTTCACGCAGTTTGACCGTTTAAATAAAACTAGAAACAGACTTCCTGGCCCAAGAGGTCACACAGTCATGCCCAGCAAGGTTGCTTTAAACGTGGGCACACTTCAGACCGTTTCACTCTTTAAATCATTCAAAGCACCACATTTCAAGGCCCAAGAGGTCACAGAATCATGCCCATCAAAGTAGCTCTGGGCCTGGGCACACTTCACGCAGTTTGACCCTTTAAATAATACTACAACCAGACACATACAGGTGCGCACATATACACAGATACACATTCTGTTTAATTTCTTCACATCTGCAGACTAGAGTAAGCTGAGGGTATAGTGTTAAACCAGGTACTACATAAACAGTATATAGTATATATACAGAGGATATAGTGTTAAACCAGGTACTACATACAGAGTATATAGTATACATACAGAGTATATAGTTTGACCAAAAGATCGTGCTGATCTTTGATCTCCTGGTTCTTCATCTCCAGCGCCACTTTCAGACTCATAATGTCCTCCTCTATGGGCTGGTATAACCCACACACACGAATCATCACTACAGCCAGTACAATGGAAAGGTGGGAATGTGTACTGAATGTGTACTGACGTTATAAGTGAAAGGTGGAGGTACTGGTGGATGTGTACTGACACTATAAGGGATCTCTACCTGCAGTGACAGTCTGAGCTTCTCAAGTTCTTCCTCCAGAGATTTCTTCTCCTGTTCACAGGCCATTTTCATATCTGCCAGAGCAAGTATCATTACTGCTGGATATAACATAGATTGTATATACTACATAATTACTACTGAATATATAAAATATAATATATATAGTACTATACATATATTAGTATCACTTTTATTGGAGCCTAAAGGCTAGCATTCATTATTAGTTATGTTAGTATTATTGCATTTCCATAGTACTTACTCTTGATGGACCTGTTATGCTCCTCCTCCTCCTGCTGTTTCTGCAGGAGCTCTGTCTCCTCCTGCTGCTTGTGTTTCAGCATCTCCTGAAGAACCTGCAGCTCCTTCTGCTTCTGCAACCTCAACTCCTTCAGCTGCTCCAACAAACTGTTCTCCAACTCCTCCTTCTCACACCGCAAACACTCCAATCGGGCCACAGGCCCCACTAGTGACACAGAACCACACACACACACAGACACAGACACACACCCACACACACACACACACTCACACACACACACACACACACACACACACAGAGAGAGATGAACATGTATAAATGTATAAGAATTTGTGGATAAAATTATTATGAGATTATTTATAATCAAACGACTACACTACACAACCACTTCTTCCTTTTATTTACATATTATACAGATATTTACAGATATTTACATTTTATTTACCCGCATGCGTCTCTCTTCTCCAAGGTAGCGGAGAGATATGAAAGGATAAAAGGGGAAAAGAATAAAATGCACGTCGGTTTTAAATTCGCAGGCTACCTGCGCTGAAGGCGTGGAAAACGAGCACGTGACGGAAAGGCTTCCGTACCCGATGGGTCCAAATCACATGCCCAGCAAAGTAGCCTTAAACCTGGACACACAATGGAGACCATTTGACCCTTTAAAATCATACTACAAGCAGACTTCCAGGCCCAAGAGGTCACACAGTCATGCCCAGCAAAGTACCTCTGGGCCTGGGCACACTTCACGCAGTTTGACCGTTTAAATAAAACTAGAAACAGACTTCCTGGCCCAAGAGGTCACACAGTCATGCCCAGCAAGGTTGCTTTAAACGTGGGCACACTTCAGACCGTTTCACTCTTTAAATCATTCAAAGCACCACATTTCAAGGCCCAAGAGGTCACAGAATCATGCCCATCAAAGTAGCTCTGGGCCTGGGCACACTTCACGCAGTTTGACCCTTTAAATAATACTACAACCAGACACATACAGGTGCGCACATATACACAGATACACATTCTGTTTAAATTTCTTCACATCTGCAGACTAGAGTAAGCTGAGGGTATAGTGTTCAACCAGGTACTACATAAACAGTATATAGTATATATACAGAGGATATAGTGTTAAACCAGGTACTACATACAGAGTATATAGTATACATACAGAGTATATAGTTTGACCAAAAGATCGTGCTGATCTTTGATCTCCTGGTTCTTCATCTCCAGCGCCACTTTCAGACTCATAATGTCCTCCTCTATGGGCTGGTATAACCCACACACACGAATCATCACTACAGCCAGTACAATGGAAAGGTGGGAATGTGTACTGAATGTGTACTGACGTTATAAGTGAAAGGTGGAGGTACTGGTGGATGTGTACTGACACTATAAGGGATCTCTACCTGCAGTGACAGTCTGAGCTTCTCAAGTTCTTCCTCCAGAGATTTCTTCTCCTGTTCACAGGCCATTTTCATATCTGCCAGAGCAAGTATCATTACTGCTGGATATAACACAGATTGTATATACTACATAATTACTACTGAATATATAAAATATAATATATATAGTACTATACATATATTAGTATCACTTTTATTGGAGCCTAAAGGCTAACATTCATTATTAGTTATGTTAGTATTATTGCATTTCCATAGTGCTTACTCTTGATGGACCTGTTATGCTCCTCCTCCTCCTGCTGTTTCTGCAGGAGCTCTGTCTCCTCCTGCTGCTTGTGTTTCAGCATCTCCTGAAGAACCTGCAGCTCCTTCTGCTTCTGCAACCTCAACTCCTTCAGCTGCTCCAACAAACTGTTCTCCAACTCCTCCTTCTCACACCGCAAACACTCCAATCGGGCCACAGGCCCCACTAGTGACACAGAACCACACACACACACACAAACACACACACACACACACACACACACACAAAGAGAGAGATAAACATGTATAAATGTATAAGAATTTGTGGATAAAATTATTATGAGATTATTCATAATCAAACGACTACACTACACAACCACTTCTTCCTTTTATTTACATATTATACAGATATTTACAGATATTTACATTTTATTTACCCGCATGCATCTCTCTTCTCCAAGGTAGCGGAGAGATATGAAAGGATAAAAGGGGAAAAGAATAAAATGCACGTCGGTTTTAAATTCGCAGGCTACCTGCACTGAAGGCGTGGAAAACGAGCACGTGACGGAAAGGCTTCCGTACCCGATGGGTCCAAACCACATGCCCAGCAAAGTAGCCTTAAACCTGGACACACAATGGAGACCATTTGACCCTTTAAAATCATACTACAACCAGACTTCCAGGCCCAAGAGGTCACACAGTCATGCCCAGCAAGGATGCTTTAAACGTGGGCACACTTCAGACCGTTTCACTCTTTAAATCATTCAAAGCACCACATTTCAAGACCCAAGAGGTCACAGAATCATGCCCATCAAAGTAGCTCTGCGCCTGGGCACACTTCACGCAGTTTGACCCTTTAAATAATACTACAACCAGACACATACAGGTGCGCACATATACACAGATACACATTCTGTTTAATTTCTTCACATCTGCAGACTAGAGTAAGCTGAGGGTATAGTGTTAAACCAGGTACTACATAAACAGTATATAGTATATATACAGAGGATATAATGTTAAACCAGGTACTACATACAGAGTATATAGTTTGACCAAAAGATCGTGCTGATCTTTGATCTCCTGGTTCTTCATCTCCAGCGCCACTTTCAGACTCATAATGTCCTCCTCTATGGGCTGGTATAACACAGACACGAATCATCACTACAGCCAGTACAATGGAAAGGTGGGAATGTGTACTGAATGTGTACTGACGTTATAAGTGAGAGGTGGTGGTACTGGTGGATGTGTACTGACACTATAAGGGATCTCTACCTGCAGTGACAGTTTGAGCTTCTCAAGTTCTTCCTCCAGAGATTTCTTCTCCTGTTCACAGGACATTTTAATATCTGCCAGAGCAAGTATCATTACTGCTGGATATAACACAGATTGTATATACTACATAATTACTACTGAATATATAAAATCTAATATATATAGTACTATACATATATTAGTGTCACTTTTATTGGAGCCTAAAGGCTAACATTCATTATTAGTTATGTTAGTATTATTGCATTTCCATAGTACTTACTCTTGATGGACCTGTTATGCTCCTCCTCCTCCTGCTGTTTCTGCAGGAGCTCTGTCTCCTCCTGCTGCTTGTGTTTCAGCATCTCCTGAAGAACCTGCAGCTCCTTCTGCTTCTGCAACCTCAACTCCTTCAGCTGCTCCAACAAACTGTTCTCCAACTCCTCCTTCTCACACCGCAAACACTCCAATCGGGCCACAGGCCCCACTAGTGACACAGAACCACACACACACACACACACACACAAAGAGAGAGATAAACATGTATAAATGTATAAGAATTTGTGGATAAAATTATTATGAGATTATTTATAATCAAACGACTACACTACACAACCACATCTTCCTTTTATTTACATATTATACAGATATTTAGAGATATTTACATTTTATTTACCCGTGTGCGTCTCTCTTCTCCAAGGTAGCGGAGAGATATGAAAGGATAAAAGGGGAAAAGAATAAAATGCACGTCGGTTTTAAATTCGCAGGCTACCTGCGCTGAAGGCGTGGAAAACGAGCACGTGACGGAAAGGCTTCCGTACCCGATGGGTCCAAATCACATGCCCAGCAAAGTAGCCTTAAACCTGGACACACAATGGAGAGCATTTGACCCTTTAAAATCATACTACAACCAGACTTCCAGGCCCAAGAGGTCACACAGCCATGCCCAGCAAAGTAGCTCTGGGCCTGGGCACACTTCACGCAGTTTGACCGTTTAAATAAAACTAGAAACAGACTTCCTGGCCCAAGAGGTAACAGTCATACCCAGCAAAGTACGTTTAAACCTGGAAACAAATCAGATCCTTTCTGTCATTCAAAGGAATGGGCCTGCAACTCACAACCACATCCCCAGTGAAGCGCACCGTCACCCAGCCACACTACCCCACCTTGCCCGTCCTGGAACAACCACACCTCCAGGGCACCACATGCCAATCTCTCATGCCCAGCAAACTGCAACCTCACGCAGCCAGGCCACACACTGTCTCCCCTTGTACAGTCCAAGGACGAACTCCTCCACAAACCTGGTGTTCACGCGCACACACGCAATTACAACGAATTGGTGGAGAACTTTGAAACAAACGTGCTGACTTTGAAAACTCACATCTAGGCTGGGCCAGGTCCAAATGGCCTGCAGCTCGGTGCGCATTAACTGCTTGACTGTCCGTCACGAACGCCACCTGCCAAGCGTTCGTTCCGTCCCTGGCGGATTTTAAAAAATCGTAGCGTGAGAACGATGGGTCCGATCCGCGTGCCGCTTAAAGGCGATTACAGGGGAGATGCAACCCTTTCCAAAGAACCATGAAAAGACTTTCTACTCCCAAGGAAACGAGATATTAAGCCGCAATGACATCCGACGCGCGCATTTTCTCCGCCGCGCAACACATTTAAAAAAAATCGTAGCGTGAAAACCGTGGGTTCGATCCGCGTGCCGCTTAAAGGCGATTACAGGGGAGATGCAGCCCTTTCCAAAGAGCCATGAAAAGACTTTCTACTCCCAAGGAGACAAGAGATATTAAGCCGAAATGACGTCCGACGCGCGCATTTCCTCCGCCGCTCACCACATTTAAAAAAATCATAGCGTGAAAACCGTGGGTTCGATCCGCGTGCCGCTCGAAGGCGATTACAGGGGACATGCAGCCCTTTCCAAAGAGCCATGAACAGACTTTCTACTCCTAATGAGACAAGAGATATCAAGCCGCAAATACGTCCGGCGCGCGTCTATTCTCCGCCGCGCAACACATTTAAAAAAAAATCGTAGCGTGAAAACCGTGGGTTCGATCCGCGTGCCGCTTAAAGGCGATTACAGGGGAGATGCAGCCCTTTCCAAAGAGCCATGAAAAGACTTTCTACTCCCAAGGAGACAAGAGATATTAAGCCGAAATGACGTCCGACGCGCGCATTTCCTCCGCCGCGCACCACATTTAAAAAAATCATAGCGTGAAAACCGTGGGTTCGATCCGCGTGCCGCTCGAAGGCGATTACAGGGGAGATGCAGCCCTTTCCAAAGAGGCATGAACAGACTTCCTACTCCCAAGGAGCACAAAGATATTAAGCCGCAAATACGTCCTACGCGCGTCTTTTCTACGCCGCGCACCACATTTAAAAAATCGTATCGGAAGAACGGTGGGTCCAATCCGCGTGCCGCTTAAAGGCGATTACAAGGGAGATGCAAACCTTTCCAAAGAGCCATGAAAAGACTTTCTACTCCCAAGGAGACAATAGATATTAAGCCGAAATGACGTCCGACGCGCGCATTTTCTACGCCGCGCACCACATTTAAAAAAATCATAGCGTGAAAACCGTGGGTTCGATCCGCGTGCCGCTCGAAGGCGATTACAGCGGAGATGCAGCCCTTTCCAAAGAGCCATGAAAAGACTTTCTACTCCCAAGGAGACAAGAGATATTAAGCCGAAATGACGTCCGACGCGCGCATTTCCTCCGCCGCGCACCACATTTAAAAAAATCATAGCTTGAAAACCGTGGGTTCGATCCGCGTGCCGCTCGAAGGCGATTACAGGGGAGATGCAGCCCTTTCCAAAGAGCCATGAACAGACTTTCTACACCCAATGAGACAAGAGATATTAAGCCGCAAATACGTCCGGCGCGCGTCTTTTCTCCGCCGCGCAACACATTTAAAAAAAATCGTAGCGTGAAAAACGTGGGTTCGATCCGCGTGCCGCTCGAAGGCGATTACAGGGGAGATGCATCCCTTTGAAAAGAGCCATGAACAGACTTTCTACTCCCAAGGAGACCAGAAATATTAACATATAAAGCGTTACGATCCAGTCGGATGAACGAGAAACGCTTGTACAATTGCAACGAATTGGAGGAGAAAGTTTAAACAAACGCGCTGACTTTGAACGCTCACATCTAGGCCGGGCCAACTCCAAATGGCGTGCAACTCGGTGCGCATCACCTCCATGACTGTCCCTAACGAACGCCACCTGCCACGCTTTCGGCCCGTCCCTGGCGGCATTAAAAAATCGTAGCGTGATAACGATGGTTCCGATGCGCGTGCCGCTCGAAGGCGATTACAGGGGAGATACAGCCCTTTCCAAAGAGCCATGAACAGACTTTCTACTCCCAAGGAGACAAGAGATATTACGCGCATTTTCTCCGACGCGCACCACGTTTAAAAAATCGTAGCGTGAGAACGGTGGGTCCGATCCGCGTGCCGCTTAAAGGCGATTACAGGGGAGATGCATCCCTTTCCAAAGAGCCATGAACAGACTTTCTACTCCCAAGGAGACCAGAGATATTAACAGATAAAGCGTTACGCTCCAGTCGGATGAGAGAGAAACGCTTGTACAATTGCAACGAATTGGAGGAGAAAGTTTAAACAAACGCGCTGACTTTGAAGGCTCACATCTAGGCCGGGCCAGGTCCAAATGGCCTGCAACTCGGTCCGCATCACGTCCATGACTTTTCCTAACGAACGCCACCTGCCAAGCTTTCGGCCCGTCCCTGTCGGCATTAAAAAATCGTAGCGTGATAACGATGGTTCCGATCCGCGTGCCGCGCGAAGGCGATTACAGGGGAGATGCAGCCCTTTCCAAAGAACCATGAAAAGACTTCCTACTCCCAAGGAGCCCAAAGATATTAAGCCGCAAATACGTCCTACGCGCGTCTTTTCTACGCCGCGCACCACATTTAAAAAATCGTATCGGAAGAACGGTGGGTCCAATCCGCGTGCCGCTTAAAGGCGATTACAAGGGAGATGCAAACCTTTCCAAAGAGCCATGAAAAGACTTTCTACTCCCAAGGAGACAATAGATATTAAGCCGAAATGACGTCCGACGCGCGCATTTTCTCCGACGCGCAACACATTTAAAAAAATCATAGCGTGAAAACCGTGGGCTCGATCCGCGTGCCGCTCGAAGGCTATTACAGCGGAGATGCAGCCCTTTCCAAAGAGGCATGAACAGACTTCCTACTCCCAAGGAGCCCAAAGATATTAAGCCGCAAATACGTCCTACGCGCGTCTTTTCTACGCCGCGCACCACATTTAAAAAATCGTATCGGAAGAACGGTGGGTCCAATCCGCGTGCCGCTTAAAGGCGATTACAAGGGAGATGCAAACCTTTCCAAAGAGCCATGAAAAGACTTTCTACTCCCAAGGAGACAATAGATATTAAGCCGAAATGACGTCCGACGCGCGCATTTTCTACGCCGCGCACCACATTTAAAAAAATCATAGCGTGAAAACCGTGGGTTCGATCCGCGTGCCGCTCGAAGGCGATTACAGCGGAGATGCAGCCCTTTCCAAAGAGCCATGAAAAGACTTTCTACTCCCAAGGAGACAAGAGATATTAAGCCGAAATGACGTCCGACGCGCGCATTTCCTCCGCCGCGCACCACATTTAAAAAAATCATAGCTTGAAAACCGTGGGTTCGATCCGCGTGCCGCTCGAAGGCGATTACAGGGGAGATGCAGCCCTTTCCAAAGAGCCATGAACAGACTTTCTACACCCAATGAGACAAGAGATATTAAGCCGCAAATACGTCCGGCGCGCGTCTTTTCTCCGCCGCGCAACACATTTAAAAAAAATCGTAGCGTGAAAAACGTGGGTTCGATCCGCGTGCCGCTCGAAGGCGATTACAGGGGAGATGCATCCCTTTGAAAAGAGCCATGAACAGACTTTCTACTCCCAAGGAGACCAGAAATATTAACATATAAAGCGTTACGCTCCAGTCGGATGAACGAGAAACGCTTGTACAATTGCAACGAATTGGAGGAGAAAGTTTAAACAAACGCGCTGACTTTGAACGCTCACATCTAGGCCGGGCCAACTCCAAATGGCGTGCAACTCGGTGCGCATCACCTCCATGACTGTCCCTAACGAACGCCACCTGCCACGCTTTCGGCCCGTCCCTGGCGGCATTAAAAAATCGTAGCGTGATAACGATGGTTCCGATGCGCGTGCCGCTCGAAGGCGATTACAGGGGAGATACAGCCCTTTCCAAAGAGCCATGAACAGACTTTCTACTCCCAAGGAGACAAGAGATATTACGCGCATTTTCTCCGACGCGCACCACGTTTAAAAAATCGTAGCGTGAGAACGGTGGGTCCGATCCGCGTGCCGCTTAAAGGCGATTACAGGGGAGATGCATCCCTTTCCAAAGAGCCATGAACAGACTTTCTACTCCCAAGGAGACCAGAGATATTAACAGATAAAGCGTTACGCTCCAGTCGGATGAGAGAGAAACGCTTGTACAATTGCAACAAATTGGAGGAGAAAGTTTAAACAAACGCGCTGACTTTGAAGGCTCACATCTAGGCCGGGCCAGGTCCAAATGGCCTGCAACTCGGTCCGCATCACGTCCATGACTTTTCCTAACGAACGCCACCTGCCAAGCTTTCGGCCCGTCCCTGTCGGCATTAAAAAATCGTAGCGTGATAACGATGGTTCCGATCCGCGTGCCGCGCGAAGGCGATTACAGGGGAGATGCAGCCCTTTCCAAAGAACCATGAAAAGACTTTCTACTCCCAAGGAGACAAGAGATATTAAGCCGCAATGACGTCCGACGCGCGCATTTTTTCCGCCGCGCAGCACATTTAAAAAAATCATAGCGTGAAAACCGTGGGTTCGATCCACGTGCCGCTCGAAGGCGATTACAGGGGAGATGCAGCCCTTTCCAAAGAGGCATGAACAGACTTCCTACTCCCAAGGAGCCCAAAGATATTAAGCCGCAAATACGTCCTACGCGCGTCTTTTCTACGCCGCGCACCACATTTAAAAAATCGTATCGGAAGAACGGTGGGTCCAATCCGCGTGCCGCTTAAAGGCGATTACAAGGGAGATGCAAACCTTTCCAAAGAGCCATGAAAAGACTTTCTACTCCCAAGGAGACAATAGATATTAAGCCGAAATGACGTCCGACGCGCGCATTTTCTCCGACGCGCAACACATTTAAAAAAATCATAGCGTGAAAACCGTGGGTTCGATCCGCGTGCCGCTCGAAGGCTATTACAGCGGAGATGCAGCCCTTTCCAAAGAGGCATGAACAGACTTCCTACTCCCAAGGAGCCCAAAGATATTAAGCCGCAAATACGTCCTACGCGCGTCTTTTCTACGCCGCGCACCACATTTAAAAAATCGTATCGGAAGAACGGTGGGTCCAATCCGCGTGCCGCTTAAAGGCGATTACAAGGGAGATGCAAACCTTTCCAAAGAACCATGAAAAGACTTTCTACTCCCAAGGAGACAATAGATATTAAGCCGAAATGACGTCCGACGCGCGCATTTTCTCCGACGCGCACCACATTTAAAAAAATCATAGCGTGAAAACCGTGGGTTCGATCCGCGTGCCGCTCGAAGGCGATTACAGGGGAGATACAGCCCTTTCCAAAGAGCCATGAACAGACTTTCTACTCCCAAGGAGACAAGAGATATTACGCGCATTTTCTCCGACGCGCACCACGTTTAAAAAATCGTAGCGTGAGAACGGTGGGTCCGATCCGCGTGCCGCTTAAAGGCGATTACAGGGGAGATGCATCCCTTTCCAAAGAGCCATGAACAGACTTTCTACTCCCAAGGAGACCAGAGATATTAACAGATAAAGCGTTACGCTCCAGTCGGATGAGCGAGAAACGCTTGTACAATTGCAACGAATTGGAGGAGAAAGTTTAAACAAACGCGCTGACTTTGAAGGCTCACATCTAGGCCGGGCCAGGTCCAAATGGCCTGCAACTCGGTCCGCATCACGTCCATGACTTTTCCTAACGAACGCCACCTGCCAAGCTTTCGGCCCGTCCCTGTCGGCATTAAAAAATCGTAGCATGATAACGATGGTTCCGATCCGCGTGCCGCGCGAAGGCGATTACAGGGGAGATGCAGCCCTTTCCAAAGAGCTATGAACAGACTTTCTACTCCCAAGGAGCCCAAAGATATTAAGCCGCAAATAAGTCCTACGCGCGTCTTTTCTACGCCGCGCACCACATTTAAAAAATCGTAGCGTAAGAACGGTGGGTCCGATCCGCGTGCCGCTTAAAGGCGATTACAGGGGAGATGCAACCCTTTCCAAAGAACCATGAAAAGACTTTCTACTCCCAAGGAGACAAGAGATATTAAGCCGCAATGACGTCCGACGCGCGCATTTTCTCCGACGCGCAACACATTTAAAAAAATCATAGCGTGAAAACCGTGTGTTCGATCCGCGTGCCGCTCGAAGGCGATTACAGGGGAGATGCAGCCCTTTCCAAAGAGCCATGAACAGACTTTCTACTCCCAAGGAGACCAGAGATATTAACAGATAAAGCGTTACGCTCCAGTCGGATGAGCGAGAAACGCTTGTACAATTGCAACGAATTGGAGGAGAAAGTTTAAACAAACGCGCTGACTTTGAACGCTCACATCTAGGCCGGGCCAGATCCAAATGGCCTGCAACTCGGTGCGCATCACCTCCATGACGGTCCCTAACGAACGCCACCTGCCAAGCTTTCGGCCCGTCCCTGGCGGCATTAAAAAATCGTAGCGTGATAACGATGGTTCCGATGCGCGTGCCGCGCGAAGGCGATTACAGGGGAGATGCAGCCCTTTCCAAAGAGCAATGAACAGACTTTCTACTCCCAAGGAGACAAGAGATATTACGCGCATTTTCTCCGACGCGCACCACGTTTAAAAAATCGTAGCGTGAGAACGGTGGGTCCGATCCGCGTGCCGCTTAAAGGCGATTACAGGGGAGATGCATCCCTTTCCAAAGAGCCATGAACAGACTTTCTACTCCCAAGGAGACCAGAGATATTAACAGATAAAGCGTTACGCTCCAGTCGGATGAGAGAGAAACGCTTGTACAATTGCAACGAATTGGAGGAGAAAGTTTAAACAAACGCGCTGACTTTGAAGGCTCACATCTAGGCCGGGCCAGGTCCAAATGGCCTGCAACTCGGTCCGCATCACGTCCATGACTTTTCCTAACGAACGCCACCTGCCAAGCTTTCGGCCCGTCCCTGTCGGCATTAAAAAATCGTAGCGTGATAACGATGGTTCCGATCCGCGTGCCGCGCGAAGGCGATTACAGGGGAGATGCAGCCCTTTCCAAAGAACCATGAAAAGACTTTCTACTCCCAAGGAGACAAGAGATATTAAGCCGCAATGACGTCCGACGCGCGCATTTTTTCCGCCGCGCAGCACATTTAAAAAAATCATAGCGTGAAAACCGTGGGTTCGATCCACGTGCCGCTCGAAGGCGATTACAGGGGAGATGCAGCCCTTTCCAAAGAGGCATGAACAGACTTCCTACTCCCAAGGAGCCCAAAGATATTAAGCCGCAAATACGTCCTACGCGCGTCTTTTCTACGCCGCGCACCACATTTAAAAAATCGTATCGGAAGAACGGTGGGTCCAATCCGCGTGCCGCTTAAAGGCGATTACAAGGGAGATGCAAACCTTTCCAAAGAGCCATGAAAAGACTTTCTACTCCCAAGGAGACAATAGATATTAAGCCGAAATGACGTCCGACGCGCGCATTTTCTCCGACGCGCAACACATTTAAAAAAATCATAGCGTGAAAACCGTGGGTTCGATCCGCGTGCCGCTCGAAGGCTATTACAGCGGAGATGCAGCCCTTTCCAAAGAGGCATGAACAGACTTCCTACTCCCAAGGAGCCCAAAGATATTAAGCCGCAAATACGTCCTACGCGCGTCTTTTCTACGCCGCGCACCACATTTAAAAAATCGTATCGGAAGAACGGTGGGTCCAATCCGCGTGCCGCTTAAAGGCGATTACAAGGGAGATGCAAACCTTTCCAAAGAGCCATGAAAAGACTTTCTACTCCCAAGGAGACAATAGATATTAAGCCGAAATGACGTCCGACGCGCGCATTTTCTACGCCGCGCACCACATTTAAAAAAATCATAGCGTGAAAACCGTGGGTTCGATCCGCGTGCCGCTCGAAGGCGATTACAGCGGAGATGCAGCCCTTTCCAAAGAGCCATGAACAGACTTTCTACACCCAATGAGACAAGAGATATTAAGCCGCAAATACGTCCGGCGCGCGTCTTTTCTCCGCCGCGCAACACATTTAAAAAAAATCGTAGCGTGAAAAACGTGGGTTCGATCCGCGTGCCGCTCGAAGGCGATTACAGGGGAGATGCATCCCTTTGAAAAGAGCCATGAACAGACTTTCTACTCCCAAGGAGACCAGAAATATTAACATATAAAGCGTTACGCTCCAGTCGGATGAACGAGAAACGCTTGTACAATTGCAACGAATTGGAGGAGAAAGTTTAAACAAACGCGCTGACTTTGAACGCTCACATCTAGGCCGGGCCAACTCCAAATGGCGTGCAACTCGGTGCGCATCACCTCCATGACTGTCCCTAACGAACGCCACCTGCCACGCTTTCGGCCCGTCCCTGGCGGCATTAAAAAATCGTAGCGTGATAACGATGGTTCCGATGCGCGTGCCGCTCGAAGGCGATTACAGGGGAGATACAGCCCTTTCCAAAGAGCCATGAACAGACTTTCTACTCCCAAGGAGACAAGAGATATTACGCGCATTTTCTCCGACGCGCACCACGTTTAAAAAATCGTAGCGTGAGAACGGTGGGTCCGATCCGCGTGCCGCTTAAAGGCGATTACAGGGGAGATGCATCCCTTTCCAAAGAGCCATGAACAGACTTTCTACTCCCAAGGAGACCAGAGATATTAACAGATAAAGCGTTACGCTCCAGTCGGATGAGAGAGAAACGCTTGTACAATTGCAACGAATTGGAGGAGAAAGTTTAAACAAACGCGCTGACTTTGAAGGCTCACATCTAGGCCGGGCCAGGTCCAAATGGCCTGCAACTCGGTCCGCATCACGTCCATGACTTTTCCTAACGAACGCCACCTGCCAAGCTTTCGGCCCGTCCCTGTCGGCATTAAAAAATCGTAGCGTGATAACGATGGTTCCGATCCGCGTGCCGCGCGAAGGCGATTACAGGGGAGATGCAGCCCTTTCCAAAGAACCATGAAAAGACTTTCTACTCCCAAGGAGACAAGAGATATTAAGCCGCAATGACGTCCGACGCGCGCATTTTTTCCGCCGCGCAGCACATTTAAAAAAATCATAGCGTGAAAACCGTGGGTTCGATCCACGTGCCGCTCGAAGGCGATTACAGGGGAGATGCAGCCCTTTCCAAAGAGGCATGAACAGACTTCCTACTCCCAAGGAGCCCAAAGATATTAAGCCGCAAATACGTCCTACGCGCGTCTTTTCTACGCCGCGCACCACATTTAAAAAATCGTATCGGAAGAACGGTGGGTCCAATCCGCGTGCCGCTTAAAGGCGATTACAAGGGAGATGCAAACCTTTCCAAAGAGCCATGAAAAGACTTTCTACTCCCAAGGAGACAATAGATATTAAGCCGAAATGACGTCCGACGCGCGCATTTTCTCCGACACGCAACACATTTAAAAAAATCATAGCGTGAAAACCGTGGGTTCGATCCGCGTGCCGCTCGAAGGCTATTACAGCGGAGATGCAGCCCTTTCCAAAGAGGCATGAACAGACTTCCTACTCCCAAGGAGCCCAAAGATATTAAGCCGCAAATACGTCCTACGCGCGTCTTTTCTACGCCGCGCACCACATTTAAAAAATCGTATCGGAAGAACGGTGGGTCCAATCCGCGTGCCGCTTAAAGGCGATTACAAGGGAGATGCAAACCTTTCCAAAGAACCATGAAAAGACTTTCTACTCCCAAGGAGACAATAGATATTAAGCCGAAATGACGTCCGACGCGCGCATTTTCTCCGACGCGCACCACATTTAAAAAAATCATAGCGTGAAAACCGTGGGTTCGATCCGCGTGCCGCTCGAAGGCGATTACAGCAGAGATGCAGCCCTTTCCAAAGAGCCATGAAAAGACTTTCTACTCCCAAGGAGACAAGAGATATTAAGCCGAAATGACGTCCGACGCGCGCATTTCCTCCGCCGCGCACCACATTTAAAAAAATCATAGCTTGAAAACCGTGGGTTCGATCCGCGTGCCGCTCGAAGGCGATTACAGGGGAGATGCAGCCCTTTCCAAAGAGCCATGAACAGACTTTCTACACCCAATGAGACAAGAGATATTAAGCCGCAAATACGTCCGGCGCGCGTCTTTTCTCCGCCGCGCAACACATTTAAAAAAAATCGTAGCGTGAAAAACGTGGGTTCGATCCGCGTGCCGCTCGAAGGCGATTACAGGGGAGATGCATCCCTTTGAAAAGAGCCATGAACAGACTTTCTACTCCCAAGGAGACCAGAAATATTAACATATAAAGCGTTACGCTCCAGTCGGATGAACGAGAAACGCTTGTACAATTGCAACGAATTGGAGGAGAAAGTTTAAACAAACGCGCTGACTTTGAACGCTCACATCTAGGCCGGGCCAACTCCAAATGGCGTGCAACTCGGTGCGCATCACCTCCATGACTGTCCCTAACGAACGCCACCTGCCACGCTTTCGGCCCGTCCCTGGCGGCATTAAAAAATCGTAGCGTGATAACGATGGTTCCGATGCGCGTGCCGCTCGAAGGCGATTACAGGGGAGATACAGCCCTTTCCAAAGAGCCATGAACAGACTTTCTACTCCCAAGGAGACAAGAGATATTACGCGCATTTTCTCCGACGCGCACCACGTTTAAAAAATCGTAGCGTGAGAACGGTGGGTCCGATCCGCGTGCCGCTTAAAGGCGATTACAGGGGAGATGCATCCCTTTCCAAAGAGCCATGAACAGACTTTCTACTCCCAAGGAGACCAGAGATATTAACAGATAAAGCGTTACGCTCCAGTCGGATGAGAGAGAAACGCTTGTACAATTGCAACGAATTGGAGGAGAAAGTTTAAACAAACGCGCTGACTTTGAAGGCTCACATCTAGGCCGGGCCAGGTCCAAATGGCCTGCAACTCGGTCCGCATCACGTCCATGACTTTTCCTAACGAACGCCACCTGCCAAGCTTTCGGCCCGTCCCTGTCGGCATTAAAAAATCGTAGCGTGATAACGATGGTTCCGATCCGCGTGCCGCGCGAAGGCGATTACAGGGGAGATGCAGCCCTTTCCAAAGAACCATGAAAAGACTTCCTACTCCCAAGGAGCCCAAAGATATTAAGCCGCAAATACGTCCTACGCGCGTCTTTTCTACGCCGCGCACCACATTTAAAAAATCGTATCGGAAGAACGGTGGGTCCAATCCGCGTGCCGCTTAAAGGCGATTACAAGGGAGATGCAAACCTTTCCAAAGAGCCATGAAAAGACTTTCTACTCCCAAGGAGACAATAGATATTAAGCCGAAATGACGTCCGACGCGCGCATTTTCTCCGACGCGCAACACATTTAAAAAAATCATAGCGTGAAAACCGTGGGCTCGATCCGCGTGCCGCTCGAAGGCTATTACAGCGGAGATGCAGCCCTTTCCAAAGAGGCATGAACAGACTTCCTACTCCCAAGGAGCCCAAAGATATTAAGCCGCAAATACGTCCTACGCGCGTCTTTTCTACGCCGCGCACCACATTTAAAAAATCGTATCGGAAGAACGGTGGGTCCAATCCGCGTGCCGCTTAAAGGCGATTACAAGGGAGATGCAAACCTTTCCAAAGAGCCATGAAAAGACTTTCTACTCCCAAGGAGACAATAGATATTAAGCCGAAATGACGTCCGACGCGCGCATTTTCTACGCCGCGCACCACATTTAAAAAAATCATAGCGTGAAAACCGTGGGTTCGATCCGCGTGCCGCTCGAAGGCGATTACAGCGGAGATGCAGCCCTTTCCAAAGAGCCATGAAAAGACTTTCTACTCCCAAGGAGACAAGAGATATTAAGCCGAAATGACGTCCGACGCGCGCATTTCCTCCGCCGCGCACCACATTTAAAAAAATCATAGCTTGAAAACCGTGGGTTCGATCCGCGTGCCGCTCGAAGGCGATTACAGGGGAGATGCAGCCCTTTCCAAAGAGCCATGAACAGACTTTCTACACCCAATGAGACAAGAGATATTAAGCCGCAAATACGTCCGGCGCGCGTCTTTTCTCCGCCGCGCAACACATTTAAAAAAAATCGTAGCGTGAAAAACGTGGGTTCGATCCGCGTGCCGCTCGAAGGCGATTACAGGGGAGATGCATCCCTTTGAAAAGAGCCATGAACAGACTTTCTACTCCCAAGGAGACCAGAAATATTAACATATAAAGCGTTACGCTCCAGTCGGATGAACGAGAAACGCTTGTACAATTGCAACGAATTGGAGGAGAAAGTTTAAACAAACGCGCTGACTTTGAACGCTCACATCTAGGCCGGGCCAACTCCAAATGGCGTGCAACTCGGTGCGCATCACCTCCATGACTGTCCCTAACGAACGCCACCTGCCACGCTTTCGGCCCGTCCCTGGCGGCATTAAAAAATCGTAGCGTGATAACGATGGTTCCGATGCGCGTGCCGCTCGAAGGCGATTACAGGGGAGATACAGCCCTTTCCAAAGAGCCATGAACAGACTTTCTACTCCCAAGGAGACAAGAGATATTACGCGCATTTTCTCCGACGCGCACCACGTTTAAAAAATCGTAGCGTGAGAACGGTGGGTCCGATCCGCGTGCCGCTTAAAGGCGATTACAGGGGAGATGCATCCCTTTCCAAAGAGCCATGAACAGACTTTCTACTCCCAAGGAGACCAGAGATATTAACAGATAAAGCGTTACGCTCCAGTCGGATGAGAGAGAAACGCTTGTACAATTGCAACGAATTGGAGGAGAAAGTTTAAACAAACGCGCTGACTTTGAAGGCTCACATCTAGGCCGGGCCAGGTCCAAATGGCCTGCAACTCGGTCCGCATCACGTCCATGACTTTTCCTAACGAACGCCACCTGCCAAGCTTTCGGCCCGTCCCTGTCGGCATTAAAAAATCGTAGCGTGATAACGATGGTTCCGATCCGCGTGCCGCGCGAAGGCGATTACAGGGGAGATGCAGCCCTTTCCAAAGAACCATGAAAAGACTTCCTACTCCCAAGGAGCCCAAAGATATTAAGCCGCAAATACGTCCTACGCGCGTCTTTTCTACGCCGCGCACCACATTTAAAAAATCGTATCGGAAGAACGGTGGGTCCAATCCGCGTGCCGCTTAAAGGCGATTACAAGGGAGATGCAAACCTTTCCAAAGAGCCATGAAAAGACTTTCTACTCCCAAGGAGACAATAGATATTAAGCCGAAATGACGTCCGACGCGCGCATTTTCTCCGACGCGCAACACATTTAAAAAAATCATAGCGTGAAAACCGTGGGCTCGATCCGCGTGCCGCTCGAAGGCTATTACAGCGGAGATGCAGCCCTTTCCAAAGAGGCATGAACAGACTTCCTACTCCCAAGGAGCCCAAAGATATTAAGCCGCAAATACGTCCTACGCGCGTCTTTTCTACGCCGCGCACCACATTTAAAAAATCGTATCGGAAGAACGGTGGGTCCAATCCGCGTGCCGCTTAAAGGCGATTACAAGGGAGATGCAAACCTTTCCAAAGAGCCATGAAAAGACTTTCTACTCCCAAGGAGACAATAGATATTAAGCCGAAATGACGTCCGACGCGCGCATTTTCTACGCCGCGCACCACATTTAAAAAAATCATAGCGTGAAAACCGTGGGTTCGATCCGCGTGCCGCTCGAAGGCGATTACAGCGGAGATGCAGCCCTTTCCAAAGAGCCATGAAAAGACTTTCTACTCCCAAGGAGACAAGAGATATTAAGCCGAAATGACGTCCGACGCGCGCATTTCCTCCGCCGCGCACCACATTTAAAAAAATCATAGCTTGAAAACCGTGGGTTCGATCCGCGTGCCGCTCGAAGGCGATTACAGGGGAGATGCAGCCCTTTCCAAAGAGCCATGAACAGACTTTCTACACCCAATGAGACAAGAGATATTAAGCCGCAAATACGTCCGGCGCGCGTCTTTTCTCCGCCGCGCAACACATTTAAAAAAAATCGTAGCGTGAAAAACGTGGGTTCGATCCGCGTGCCGCTCGAAGGCGATTACAGGGGAGATGCATCCCTTTGAAAAGAGCCATGAACAGACTTTCTACTCCCAAGGAGACCAGAAATATTAACATATAAAGCGTTACGCTCCAGTCGGATGAACGAGAAACGCTTGTACAATTGCAACGAATTGGAGGAGAAAGTTTAAACAAACGCGCTGACTTTGAACGCTCACATCTAGGCCGGGCCAACTCCAAATGGCGTGCAACTCGGTGCGCATCACCTCCATGACTGTCCCTAACGAACGCCACCTGCCACGCTTTCGGCCCGTCCCTGGCGGCATTAAAAAATCGTAGCGTGATAACGATGGTTCCGATGCGCGTGCCGCTCGAAGGCGATTACAGGGGAGATACAGCCCTTTCCAAAGAGCCATGAACAGACTTTCTACTCCCAAGGAGACAAGAGATATTACGCGCATTTTCTCCGACGCGCACCACGTTTAAAAAATCGTAGCGTGAGAACGGTGGGTCCGATCCGCGTGCCGCTTAAAGGCGATTACAGGGGAGATGCATCCCTTTCCAAAGAGCCATGAACAGACTTTCTACTCCCAAGGAGACCAGAGATATTAACAGATAAAGCGTTACGCTCCAGTCGGATGAGAGAGAAACGCTTGTACAATTGCAACGAATTGGAGGAGAAAGTTTAAACAAACGCGCTGACTTTGAAGGCTCACATCTAGGCCGGGCCAGGTCCAAATGGCCTGCAACTCGGTCCGCATCACGTCCATGACTTTTCCTAACGAACGCCACCTGCCAAGCTTTCGGCCCGTCCCTGTCGGCATTAAAAAATCGTAGCGTGATAACGATGGTTCCGATCCGCGTGCCGCGCGAAGGCGATTACAGGGGAGATGCAGCCCTTTCCAAAGAACCATGAAAAGACTTTCTACTCCCAAGGAGACAAGAGATATTAAGCCGCAATGACGTCCGACGCGCGCATTTTTTCCGCCGCGCAGCACATTTAAAAAAATCATAGCGTGAAAACCGTGGGTTCGATCCACGTGCCGCTCGAAGGCGATTACAGGGGAGATGCAGCCCTTTCCAAAGAGGCATGAACAGACTTCCTACTCCCAAGGAGCCCAAAGATATTAAGCCGCAAATACGTCCTACGCGCGTCTTTTCTACGCCGCGCACCACATTTAAAAAATCGTATCGGAAGAACGGTGGGTCCAATCCGCGTGCCGCTTAAAGGCGATTACAAGGGAGATGCAAACCTTTCCAAAGAGCCATGAAAAGACTTTCTACTCCCAAGGAGACAATAGATATTAAGCCGAAATGACGTCCGACGCGCGCATTTTCTCCGACACGCAACACATTTAAAAAAATCATAGCGTGAAAACCGTGGGTTCGATCCGCGTGCCGCTCGAAGGCTATTACAGCGGAGATGCAGCCCTTTCCAAAGAGGCATGAACAGACTTCCTACTCCCAAGGAGCCCAAAGATATTAAGCCGCAAATACGTCCTACGCGCGTCTTTTCTACGCCGCGCACCACATTTAAAAAATCGTATCGGAAGAACGGTGGGTCCAATCCGCGTGCCGCTTAAAGGCGATTACAAGGGAGATGCAAACCTTTCCAAAGAACCATGAAAAGACTTTCTACTCCCAAGGAGACAATAGATATTAAGCCGAAATGACGTCCGACGCGCGCATTTTCTCCGACGCGCACCACATTTAAAAAAATCATAGCGTGAAAACCGTGGGTTCGATCCGCGTGCCGCTCGAAGGCGATTACAGCGGAGATGCAACCCTTTCCAAAGAGCCATGAAAAGACTTTCTACTCCCAAGGAGACAAGAGATATTAAGCCGAAATGACGTCCGACGCGCGCATTTCCTCCGCCGCGCACCACATTTAAAAAAATCATAGCTTGAAAACCGTGGGTTCGATCCGCGTGCCGCTCGAAGGCGATTACAGGGGAGATGCAGCCCTTTCCAAAGAGCCATGAACAGACTTTCTACACCCAATGAGACAAGAGATATTAAGCCGCAAATACGTCCGGCGCGCGTCTTTTCTCCGCCGCGCAACACATTTAAAAAAAATCGTAGCGTGAAAAACGTGGGTTCGATCCGCGTGCCGCTCGAAGGCGATTACAGGGGAGATGCATCCCTTTGAAAAGAGCCATGAACAGACTTTCTACTCCCAAGGAGACCAGAAATATTAACATATAAAGCGTTACGCTCCAGTCGGATGAACGAGAAACGCTTGTACAATTGCAACGAATTGGAGGAGAAAGTTTAAACAAACGCGCTGACTTTGAACGCTCACATCTAGGCCGGGCCAACTCCAAATGGCGTGCAACTCGGTGCGCATCACCTCCATGACTGTCCCTAACGAACGCCACCTGCCACGCTTTCGGCCCGTCCCTGGCGGCATTAAAAAATCGTAGCGTGATAACGATGGTTCCGATGCGCGTGCCGCTCGAAGGCGATTACAGGGGAGATACAGCCCTTTCCAAAGAGCCATGAACAGACTTTCTACTCCCAAGGAGACAAGAGATATTACGCGCATTTTCTCCGACGCGCACCACGTTTAAAAAATCGTAGCGTGAGAACGGTGGGTCCGATCCGCGTGCCGCTTAAAGGCGATTACAGGGGAGATGCATCCCTTTCCAAAGAGCCATGAACAGACTTTCTACTCCCAAGGAGACCAGAGATATTAACAGATAAAGCGTTACGCTCCAGTCGGATGAGAGAGAAACGCTTGTACAATTGCAACGAATTGGAGGAGAAAGTTTAAACAAACGCGCTGACTTTGAAGGCTCACATCTAGGCCGGGCCAGGTCCAAATGGCCTGCAACTCGGTCCGCATCACGTCCATGACTTTTCCTAACGAACGCCACCTGCCAAGCTTTCGGCCCGTCCCTGTCGGCATTAAAAAATCGTAGCGTGATAACGATGGTTCCGATCCGCGTGCCGCGCGAAGGCGATTACAGGGGAGATGCAGCCCTTTCCAAAGAACCATGAAAAGACTTTCTACTCCCAAGGAGACAAGAGATATTAAGCCGCAATGACGTCCGACGCGCGCATTTTTTCCGCCGCGCAGCACATTTAAAAAAATCATAGCGTGAAAACCGTGGGTTCGATCCACGTGCCGCTCGAAGGCGATTACAGGGGAGATGCAGCCCTTTCCAAAGAGGCATGAACAGACTTCCTACTCCCAAGGAGCCCAAAGATATTAAGCCGCAAATACGTCCTACGCGCGTCTTTTCTACGCCGCGCACCACATTTAAAAAATCGTATCGGAAGAACGGTGGGTCCAATCCGCGTGCCGCTTAAAGGCGATTACAAGGGAGATGCAAACCTTTCCAAAGAGCCATGAAAAGACTTTCTACTCCCAAGGAGACAATAGATATTAAGCCGAAATGACGTCCGACGCGCGCATTTTCTCCGACACGCAACACATTTAAAAAAATCATAGCGTGAAAACCGTGGGTTCGATCCGCGTGCCGCTCGAAGGCTATTACAGCGGAGATGCAGCCCTTTCCAAAGAGGCATGAACAGACTTCCTACTCCCAAGGAGCCCAAAGATATTAAGCCGCAAATACGTCCTACGCGCGTCTTTTCTACGCCGCGCACCACATTTAAAAAATCGTATCGGAAGAACGGTGGGTCCAATCCGCGTGCCGCTTAAAGGCGATTACAAGGGAGATGCAAACCTTTCCAAAGAACCATGAAAAGACTTTCTACTCCCAAGGAGACAATAGATATTAAGCCGAAATGACGTCCGACGCGCGCATTTTCTCCGACGCGCACCACATTTAAAAAAATCATAGCGTGAAAACCGTGGGTTCGATCCGCGTGCCGCTCGAAGGCGATTACAGCGGAGATGCAGCCCTTTCCAAAGAGCCATGAAAAGACTTTCTACTCCCAAGGAGACAAGAGATATTAAGCCGAAATGACGTCCGACGCGCGCATTTCCTCCGCCGCGCACCACATTTAAAAAAATCATAGCGTGAAAACCGTGGGTTCGATCCGCGTGCCGCTCGAAGGCGATTACAGGGGAGATGCAGCCCTTTCCAAAGAGCCATGAACAGACTTTCTACATCCAATGAGACAAGAGATATTAAGCCGCAAATACGTCCGGCGCGCGTCTTTTCTCCGCCGCGCAACACATTTAAAAAAAATCGTAGCGTGAAAAACGTGGGTTCGATCCGCGTGCCGCTCGAAGGCGATTACAGGGGAGTTACAGCCCTTTCCAAAGAGCCATGAACAGACTTTCTACTCCCAAGGAGACAAGAGATATTACGCGCATTTTCTCCGACGCGCACCACGTTTAAAAAATCGTAGCGTGAGAACGGTGGGTCCGATCCGCGTGCCGCTTAAAGGCGATTACAGGGGAGATGCATCCCTTTCCAAAGAGCCATGAACAGACTTTCTACTCCCAAGGAGACCAGAGATATTAACAGATAAAGCGTTACGCTCCAGTCGGATGAGCGAGAAACGCTTGTACAATTGCAACGAATTGGAGGAGAAAGTTTAAACAAACGCGCTGACTTTGAAGGCTCACATCTAGGCCGGGCCAGGTCCAAATGGCCTGCAACTCGGTCCGCATCACGTCCATGACTTTTCCTAACGAACGCCACCTGCCAAGCTTTCGGCCCGTCCCTGTCGGCATTAAAAAATCGTAGCATGATAACGATGGTTCCGATCCGCGTGCCGCGCGAAGGCGATTACAGGGGAGATGCAGCCCTTTCCAAAGAGCTATGAACAGACTTTCTACTCCCAAGGAGCCCAAAGATATTAAGCCGCAAATAAGTCCTACGCGCGTCTTTTCTACGCCGCGCACCACATTTAAAAAATCGTATCGGAAGAACGGTGGGTCCAATCCGCGTGCCGCTTAAAGGCGATTACAAGGGAGATGCAAACCTTTCCAAAGAACCATGAAAAGACTTTCTACTCCCAAGGAGACAATAGATATTAAGCCGAAATGACGTCCGACGCGCGCATTTTCTCCGACGCGCACCACATTTAAAAAAATCATAGCGTGAAAACCGTGGGTTCGATCCGCGTGCCGCTCGAAGGCGATTACAGCGGAGATGCAGCCCTTTCCAAAGAGCCATGAACAGACTTTCTACACCCAATGAGACAAGAGATATTAAGCCGCAAATACGTCCGGCGCGCGTCTTTTCTCCGCCGCGCAACACATTTAAAAAAAATCGTAGCGTGAAAAACGTGGGTTCGATCCGCGTGCCGCTCGAAGGCGATTACAGGGGAGATGCATCCCTTTGAAAAGAGCCATGAACAGACTTTCTACTCCCAAGGAGACCAGAAATATTAACATATAAAGCGTTACGCTCCAGTCGGATGAACGAGAAACGCTTGTACAATTGCAACGAATTGGAGGAGAAAGTTTAAACAAACGCGCTGACTTTGAACGCTCACATCTAGGCCGGGCCAACTCCAAATGGCGTGCAACTCGGTGCGCATCACCTCCATGACTGTCCCTAACGAACGCCACCTGCCACGCTTTCGGCCCGTCCCTGGCGGCATTAAAAAATCGTAGCGTGATAACGATGGTTCCGATGCGCGTGCCGCTCGAAGGCGATTACAGGGGAGATACAGCCCTTTCCAAAGAGCCATGAACAGACTTTCTACTCCCAAGGAGACAAGAGATATTACGCGCATTTTCTCCGACGCGCACCACGTTTAAAAAATCGTAGCGTGAGAACGGTGGGTCCGATCCGCGTGCCGCTTAAAGGCGATTACAGGGGAGATGCATCCCTTTCCAAAGAGCCATGAACAGACT
This sequence comes from Electrophorus electricus, assembly GCF_041902795.1. Lineage (NCBI taxonomy): Eukaryota > Metazoa > Chordata > Actinopteri > Gymnotiformes > Gymnotidae > Electrophorus > Electrophorus electricus. The sequence goes on along the minus strand of NC_137501.1, from coordinate 36,426,633 downwards.
TTCTACTCCCAAGGAGACCAGAGATATTAACAGATAAAGCGTTACGCTCCAGTCGGATGAGAGAGAAACGCTTGTACAATTGCAACGAATTGGAGGAGAAAGTTTAAACAAACGCGCTGACTTTGAAGGCTCACATCTAGGCCGGGCCAGGTCCAAATGGCCTGCAACTCGGTCCGCATCACGTCCATGACTTTTCCTAACGAACGCCACCTGCCAAGCTTTCGGCCCGTCCCTGTCGGCATTAAAAAATCGTAGCGTGATAACGATGGTTCCGATCCGCGTGCCGCGCGAAGGCGATTACAGGGGAGATGCAGCCCTTTCCAAAGAACCATGAAAAGACTTTCTACTCCCAAGGAGACAAGAGATATTAAGCCGCAATGACGTCCGACGCGCGCATTTTTTCCGCCGCGCAGCACATTTAAAAAAATCATAGCGTGAAAACCGTGGGTTCGATCCACGTGCCGCTCGAAGGCGATTACAGGGGAGATGCAGCCCTTTCCAAAGAGGCATGAACAGACTTCCTACTCCCAAGGAGCCCAAAGATATTAAGCCGCAAATACGTCCTACGCGCGTCTTTTCTACGCCGCGCACCACATTTAAAAAATCGTATCGGAAGAACGGTGGGTCCAATCCGCGTGCCGCTTAAAGGCGATTACAAGGGAGATGCAAACCTTTCCAAAGAGCCATGAAAAGACTTTCTACTCCCAAGGAGACAATAGATATTAAGCCGAAATGACGTCCGACGCGCGCATTTTCTCCGACACGCAACACATTTAAAAAAATCATAGCGTGAAAACCGTGGGTTCGATCCGCGTGCCGCTCGAAGGCTATTACAGCGGAGATGCAGCCCTTTCCAAAGAGGCATGAACAGACTTCCTACTCCCAAGGAGCCCAAAGATATTAAGCCGCAAATACGTCCTACGCGCGTCTTTTCTACGCCGCGCACCACATTTAAAAAATCGTATCGGAAGAACGGTGGGTCCAATCCGCGTGCCGCTTAAAGGCGATTACAAGGGAGATGCAAACCTTTCCAAAGAACCATGAAAAGACTTTCTACTCCCAAGGAGACAATAGATATTAAGCCGAAATGACGTCCGACGCGCGCATTTTCTCCGACGCGCACCACATTTAAAAAAATCATAGCGTGAAAACCGTGGGTTCGATCCGCGTGCCGCTCGAAGGCGATTACAGCAGAGATGCAGCCCTTTCCAAAGAGCCATGAAAAGACTTTCTACTCCCAAGGAGACAAGAGATATTAAGCCGAAATGACGTCCGACGCGCGCATTTCCTCCGCCGCGCACCACATTTAAAAAAATCATAGCTTGAAAACCGTGGGTTCGATCCGCGTGCCGCTCGAAGGCGATTACAGGGGAGATGCAGCCCTTTCCAAAGAGCCATGAACAGACTTTCTACACCCAATGAGACAAGAGATATTAAGCCGCAAATACGTCCGGCGCGCGTCTTTTCTCCGCCGCGCAACACATTTAAAAAAAATCGTAGCGTGAAAAACGTGGGTTCGATCCGCGTGCCGCTCGAAGGCGATTACAGGGGAGATGCATCCCTTTGAAAAGAGCCATGAACAGACTTTCTACTCCCAAGGAGACCAGAAATATTAACATATAAAGCGTTACGCTCCAGTCGGATGAACGAGAAACGCTTGTACAATTGCAACGAATTGGAGGAGAAAGTTTAAACAAACGCGCTGACTTTGAACGCTCACATCTAGGCCGGGCCAACTCCAAATGGCGTGCAACTCGGTGCGCATCACCTCCATGACTGTCCCTAACGAACGCCACCTGCCACGCTTTCGGCCCGTCCCTGGCGGCATTAAAAAATCGTAGCGTGATAACGATGGTTCCGATGCGCGTGCCGCTCGAAGGCGATTACAGGGGAGATACAGCCCTTTCCAAAGAGCCATGAACAGACTTTCTACTCCCAAGGAGACAAGAGATATTACGCGCATTTTCTCCGACGCGCACCACGTTTAAAAAATCGTAGCGTGAGAACGGTGGGTCCGATCCGCGTGCCGCTTAAAGGCGATTACAGGGGAGATGCATCCCTTTCCAAAGAGCCATGAACAGACTTTCTACTCCCAAGGAGACCAGAGATATTAACAGATAAAGCGTTACGCTCCAGTCGGATGAGAGAGAAACGCTTGTACAATTGCAACGAATTGGAGGAGAAAGTTTAAACAAACGCGCTGACTTTGAAGGCTCACATCTAGGCCGGGCCAGGTCCAAATGGCCTGCAACTCGGTCCGCATCACGTCCATGACTTTTCCTAACGAACGCCACCTGCCAAGCTTTCGGCCCGTCCCTGTCGGCATTAAAAAATCGTAGCGTGATAACGATGGTTCCGATCCGCGTGCCGCGCGAAGGCGATTACAGGGGAGATGCAGCCCTTTCCAAAGAACCATGAAAAGACTTCCTACTCCCAAGGAGCCCAAAGATATTAAGCCGCAAATACGTCCTACGCGCGTCTTTTCTACGCCGCGCACCACATTTAAAAAATCGTATCGGAAGAACGGTGGGTCCAATCCGCGTGCCGCTTAAAGGCGATTACAAGGGAGATGCAAACCTTTCCAAAGAGCCATGAAAAGACTTTCTACTCCCAAGGAGACAATAGATATTAAGCCGAAATGACGTCCGACGCGCGCATTTTCTCCGACGCGCAACACATTTAAAAAAATCATAGCGTGAAAACCGTGGGCTCGATCCGCGTGCCGCTCGAAGGCTATTACAGCGGAGATGCAGCCCTTTCCAAAGAGGCATGAACAGACTTCCTACTCCCAAGGAGCCCAAAGATATTAAGCCGCAAATACGTCCTACGCGCGTCTTTTCTACGCCGCGCACCACATTTAAAAAATCGTATCGGAAGAACGGTGGGTCCAATCCGCGTGCCGCTTAAAGGCGATTACAAGGGAGATGCAAACCTTTCCAAAGAGCCATGAAAAGACTTTCTACTCCCAAGGAGACAATAGATATTAAGCCGAAATGACGTCCGACGCGCGCATTTTCTACGCCGCGCACCACATTTAAAAAAATCATAGCGTGAAAACCGTGGGTTCGATCCGCGTGCCGCTCGAAGGCGATTACAGCGGAGATGCAGCCCTTTCCAAAGAGCCATGAAAAGACTTTCTACTCCCAAGGAGACAAGAGATATTAAGCCGAAATGACGTCCGACGCGCGCATTTCCTCCGCCGCGCACCACATTTAAAAAAATCATAGCTTGAAAACCGTGGGTTCGATCCGCGTGCCGCTCGAAGGCGATTACAGGGGAGATGCAGCCCTTTCCAAAGAGCCATGAACAGACTTTCTACACCCAATGAGACAAGAGATATTAAGCCGCAAATACGTCCGGCGCGCGTCTTTTCTCCGCCGCGCAACACATTTAAAAAAAATCGTAGCGTGAAAAACGTGGGTTCGATCCGCGTGCCGCTCGAAGGCGATTACAGGGGAGATGCATCCCTTTGAAAAGAGCCATGAACAGACTTTCTACTCCCAAGGAGACCAGAAATATTAACATATAAAGCGTTACGCTCCAGTCGGATGAACGAGAAACGCTTGTACAATTGCAACGAATTGGAGGAGAAAGTTTAAACAAACGCGCTGACTTTGAACGCTCACATCTAGGCCGGGCCAACTCCAAATGGCGTGCAACTCGGTGCGCATCACCTACATGACTGTCCCTAACGAACGCCACCTGCCACGCTTTCGGCCCGTCCCTGGCGGCATTAAAAAATCGTAGCGTGATAACGATGGTTCCGATGCGCGTGCCGCTCGAAGGCGATTACAGGGGAGATACAGCCCTTTCCAAAGAGCCATGAACAGACTTTCTACTCCCAAGGAGACAAGAGATATTACGCGCATTTTCTCCGACGCGCACCACGTTTAAAAAATCGTAGCGTGAGAACGGTGGGTCCGATCCGCGTGCCGCTTAAAGGCGATTACAGGGGAGATGCATCCCTTTCCAAAGAGCCATGAACAGACTTTCTACTCCCAAGGAGACCAGAGATATTAACAGATAAAGCGTTACGCTCCAGTCGGATGAGAGAGAAACGCTTGTACAATTGCAACGAATTGGAGGAGAAAGTTTAAACAAACGCGCTGACTTTGAAGGCTCACATCTAGGCCGGGCCAGGTCCAAATGGCCTGCAACTCGGTCCGCATCACGTCCATGACTTTTCCTAACGAACGCCACCTGCCAAGCTTTCGGCCCGTCCCTGTCGGCATTAAAAAATCGTAGCGTGATAACGATGGTTCCGATCCGCGTGCCGCGCGAAGGCGATTACAGGGGAGATGCAGCCCTTTCCAAAGAACCATGAAAAGACTTCCTACTCCCAAGGAGCCCAAAGATATTAAGCCGCAAATACGTCCTACGCGCGTCTTTTCTACGCCGCGCACCACATTTAAAAAATCGTATCGGAAGAACGGTGGGTCCAATCCGCGTGCCGCTTAAAGGCGATTACAAGGGAGATGCAAACCTTTCCAAAGAGCCATGAAAAGACTTTCTACTCCCAAGGAGACAATAGATATTAAGCCGAAATGACGTCCGACGCGCGCATTTTCTCCGACGCGCAACACATTTAAAAAAATCATAGCGTGAAAACCGTGGGCTCGATCCGCGTGCCGCTCGAAGGCTATTACAGCGGAGATGCAGCCCTTTCCAAAGAGGCATGAACAGACTTCCTACTCCCAAGGAGCCCAAAGATATTAAGCCGCAAATACGTCCTACGCGCGTCTTTTCTACGCCGCGCACCACATTTAAAAAATCGTATCGGAAGAACGGTGGGTCCAATCCGCGTGCCGCTTAAAGGCGATTACAAGGGAGATGCAAACCTTTCCAAAGAGCCATGAAAAGACTTTCTACTCCCAAGGAGACAATAGATATTAAGCCGAAATGACGTCCGACGCGCGCATTTTCTACGCCGCGCACCACATTTAAAAAAATCATAGCGTGAAAACCGTGGGTTCGATCCGCGTGCCGCTCGAAGGCGATTACAGCGGAGATGCAGCCCTTTCCAAAGAGCCATGAAAAGACTTTCTACTCCCAAGGAGACAAGAGATATTAAGCCGAAATGACGTCCGACGCGCGCATTTCCTCCGCCGCGCACCACATTTAAAAAAATCATAGCTTGAAAACCGTGGGTTCGATCCGCGTGCCGCTCGAAGGCGATTACAGGGGAGATGCAGCCCTTTCCAAAGAGCCATGAACAGACTTTCTACACCCAATGAGACAAGAGATATTAAGCCGCAAATACGTCCGGCGCGCGTCTTTTCTCCGCCGCGCAACACATTTAAAAAAAATCGTAGCGTGAAAAACGTGGGTTCGATCCGCGTGCCGCTCGAAGGCGATTACAGGGGAGATGCATCCCTTTGAAAAGAGCCATGAACAGACTTTCTACTCCCAAGGAGACCAGAAATATTAACATATAAAGCGTTACGCTCCAGTCGGATGAACGAGAAACGCTTGTACAATTGCAACGAATTGGAGGAGAAAGTTTAAACAAACGCGCTGACTTTGAACGCTCACATCTAGGCCGGGCCAACTCCAAATGGCGTGCAACTCGGTGCGCATCACCTCCATGACTGTCCCTAACGAACGCCACCTGCCACGCTTTCGGCCCGTCCCTGGCGGCATTAAAAAATCGTAGCGTGATAACGATGGTTCCGATGCGCGTGCCGCTCGAAGGCGATTACAGGGGAGATACAGCCCTTTCCAAAGAGCCATGAACAGACTTTCTACTCCCAAGGAGACAAGAGATATTACGCGCATTTTCTCCGACGCGCACCACGTTTAAAAAATCGTAGCGTGAGAACGGTGGGTCCGATCCGCGTGCCGCTTAAAGGCGATTACAGGGGAGATGCATCCCTTTCCAAAGAGCCATGAACAGACTTTCTACTCCCAAGGAGACCAGAGATATTAACAGATAAAGCGTTACGCTCCAGTCGGATGAGAGAGAAACGCTTGTACAATTGCAACGAATTGGAGGAGAAAGTTTAAACAAACGCGCTGACTTTGAAGGCTCACATCTAGGCCGGGCCAGGTCCAAATGGCCTGCAACTCGGTCCGCATCACGTCCATGACTTTTCCTAACGAACGCCACCTGCCAAGCTTTCGGCCCGTCCCTGTCGGCATTAAAAAATCGTAGCGTGATAACGATGGTTCCGATCCGCGTGCCGCGCGAAGGCGATTACAGGGGAGATGCAGCCCTTTCCAAAGAACCATGAAAAGACTTTCTACTCCCAAGGAGACAAGAGATATTAAGCCGCAATGACGTCCGACGCGCGCATTTTTTCCGCCGCGCAGCACATTTAAAAAAATCATAGCGTGAAAACCGTGGGTTCGATCCACGTGCCGCTCGAAGGCGATTACAGGGGAGATGCAGCCCTTTCCAAAGAGGCATGAACAGACTTCCTACTCCCAAGGAGCCCAAAGATATTAAGCCGCAAATACGTCCTACGCGCGTCTTTTCTACGCCGCGCACCACATTTAAAAAATCGTATCGGAAGAACGGTGGGTCCAATCCGCGTGCCGCTTAAAGGCGATTACAAGGGAGATGCAAACCTTTCCAAAGAGCCATGAAAAGACTTTCTACTCCCAAGGAGACAATAGATATTAAGCCGAAATGACGTCCGACGCGCGCATTTTCTCCGACACGCAACACATTTAAAAAAATCATAGCGTGAAAACCGTGGGTTCGATCCGCGTGCCGCTCGAAGGCTATTACAGCGGAGATGCAGCCCTTTCCAAAGAGGCATGAACAGACTTCCTACTCCCAAGGAGCCCAAAGATATTAAGCCGCAAATACGTCCTACGCGCGTCTTTTCTACGCCGCGCACCACATTTAAAAAATCGTATCGGAAGAACGGTGGGTCCAATCCGCGTGCCGCTTAAAGGCGATTACAAGGGAGATGCAAACCTTTCCAAAGAACCATGAAAAGACTTTCTACTCCCAAGGAGACAATAGATATTAAGCCGAAATGACGTCCGACGCGCGCATTTTCTCCGACGCGCACCACATTTAAAAAAATCATAGCGTGAAAACCGTGGGTTCGATCCGCGTGCCGCTCGAAGGCGATTACAGCGGAGATGCAGCCCTTTCCAAAGAGCCATGAAAAGACTTTCTACTCCCAAGGAGACAAGAGATATTAAGCCGAAATGACGTCCGACGCGCGCATTTCCTCCGCCGCGCACCACATTTAAAAAAATCATAGCGTGAAAACCGTGGGTTCGATCCGCGTGCCGCTCGAAGGCGATTACAGGGGAGATGCAGCCCTTTCCAAAGAGCCATGAACAGACTTTCTACATCCAATGAGACAAGAGATATTAAGCCGCAAATACGTCCGGCGCGCGTCTTTTCTCCGCCGCGCAACACATTTAAAAAAAATCGTAGCGTGAAAAACGTGGGTTCGATCCGCGTGCCGCTCGAAGGCGATTACAGGGGAGTTACAGCCCTTTCCAAAGAGCCATGAACAGACTTTCTACTCCCAAGGAGACAAGAGATATTACGCGCATTTTCTCCGACGCGCACCACGTTTAAAAAATCGTAGCGTGAGAACGGTGGGTCCGATCCGCGTGCCGCTTAAAGGCGATTACAGGGGAGATGCATCCCTTTCCAAAGAGCCATGAACAGACTTTCTACTCCCAAGGAGACCAGAGATATTAACAGATAAAGCGTTACGCTCCAGTCGGATGAGCGAGAAACGCTTGTACAATTGCAACGAATTGGAGGAGAAAGTTTAAACAAACGCGCTGACTTTGAAGGCTCACATCTAGGCCGGGCCAGGTCCAAATGGCCTGCAACTCGGTCCGCATCACGTCCATGACTTTTCCTAACGAACGCCACCTGCCAAGCTTTCGGCCCGTCCCTGTCGGCATTAAAAAATCGTAGCATGATAACGATGGTTCCGATCCGCGTGCCGCGCGAAGGCGATTACAGGGGAGATGCAGCCCTTTCCAAAGAGCTATGAACAGACTTTCTACTCCCAAGGAGCCCAAAGATATTAAGCCGCAAATAAGTCCTACGCGCGTCTTTTCTACGCCGCGCACCACATTTAAAAAATCGTAGCGTAAGAACGGTGGGTCCGATCCGCGTGCCGCTTAAAGGCGATTACAGGGGAGATGCAACCCTTTCCAAAGAACCATGAAAAGACTTTCTACTCCCAAGGAGACAAGAGATATTAAGCCGCAATGACGTCCGACGCGCGCATTTTCTCCGACGCGCAACACATTTAAAAAAATCATAGCGTGAAAACCGTGGGTTCGATCCGCGTGCCGCTCGAAGGCGATTACAGGGGAGATGCAGCCCTTTCCAAAGAGCCATGAACAGACTTTCTACTCCCAAGGAGACCAGAGATATTAACAGATAAAGCGTTACGCTCCAGTCGGATGAGCGAGAAACGCTTGTACAATTGCAACGAATTGGAGGAGAAAGTTTAAACAAACGCGCTGACTTTGAACGCTCACATCTAGGCCGGGCCAGATCCAAATGGCCTGCAACTCGGTGCGCATCACCTCCATGACGGTCCCTAACGAACGCCACCTGCCAAGCTTTCGGCCCGTCCCTGGCGGCATTAAAAAATCGTAGCGTGATAACGATGGTTCCGATGCGCGTGCCGCGCGAAGGCGATTACAGGGGAGATGCAGCCCTTTCCAAAGAGCAATGAACAGACTTTCTACTCACAAGGAGACAAGAGATATTAAGCCGCAATGATATCCGACGCGCGCATTTTCTCCGCCGCACACCACATTTAAAAAATCGTAGCGTGAGAACGGTGGGTCCGATCCGCATGCCGCTTAAAGGCGATTACAGGGGAGATGCAACCCTTTCCAAAGAGCCATGAAAAGACTTTCTATTCCCAAGGAGACAAGAGATATTAAGCCGCAATGACGTCCGACGCGCGCATTTTCTCCGCCGCGCACCACATTTAAAAAAATCATAGCGTGAAAACCGTGGGTTCGATCCGCGTGCCGCTTGAAGGCGATTACAGGGGAGATGCAGCATTTCCAAAGAGCCATGAACAGACTTCCTACTCCCAAGGAGAAAAGAGATATTAAGCAGCAATGATGTCCGACACGCGCATTTTCTCCGCCGCGCACCACATTTAAAAAATCTTAGCGTGAGAACGGTGGGTCCGATCCGCGTGCCGCTTAAAGGCGATTACAGGGGAGATGCAGCCCTTTCCAAAGAGCCATGAAAAGACTTTCTACTCCCAAGGAGACAAGAGATATTAAGCCGAAATGACGTCCGACGCGCGCAATTTCTCCGCCGCGCAACACATTTAAAAAAATCATAGCGTGAAAACCGTGGGTTCGATCCGCGTGCCGCTCGAAGGCGATTACAGCGGAGATGCAGCCCTTTCCAAAGAGCCATGAAAAGACTTTCTACTCCCAAGGAGACAAGAGATATTAAGCCGAAATGACGTCCGACGCGCGCGTTTCCTCCGCCGCGCACCACATTTAAAAAAATCATAGCTTGAAAACCGTGGGTTCGATCCGCGTGCCGCTCGAAGGCGATTACAGGGGAGATGCAGCCCTTTCCAAAGAGCCATGAACAGACTTTCTACACCCAATGAGACAAGAGATATTAAGCCGCAAATACGTCCGGCGCGCGTCTTTTCTCTGCCGCGCAACACATTTAAAAAAAATCGTAGCGTGAAAAACGTGGGTTCGATCCGCGTGCCGCTCGAAGGCGATTACAGGGGAGATGCATCCCTTTCAAAAGAGCCATGAACAGACTTTCTACTCCCAAGGAGACCAGAAATATTAACATATAAAGCGTTACGCTCCAGTCGGATGAACGAGAAACGCTTGTACAATTGCAACGAATTGGAGGAGAAAGTTTAAACAAACGCGCTGACTTTGAACGCTCACATCTAGGCCGGGCCAACTCCAAATGGCGTGCAACTCGGTGCGCATCACCTCCATGACTGTCCCTAACGAACGCCACCTGCCACGCTTTCGGCCCGTCCCTGGCGGCATTAAAAAATCGTAGCGTGATAACGATGGTTCCGATGCGCGTGCCGCTCGAAGGCGATTACAGGGGAGATACAGCCCTTTCCAAAGAGCCATGAACAGACTTTCTACTCCCAAGGAGACAAGAGATATTACGCGCATTTTCTCCGACGCGCACCACGTTTAAAAGATCGTAGCGTGAGAACGGTGGGTCCGATCCGCGTGCCGCTTAAAGGCGATTACAGGGGAGATGCATCCCTTTCCAAAGAGCCATGAACAGACTTTCTACTCCCAAGGAGACCAGAGATATTAACAGATAAAGCGTTACGCTCCAGTCGGATGAGCGAGAAACGCTTGTACAATTGCAACGAATTGGAGGAGAAAGTTTAAACAAACGCGCTGACTTTGAAGGCTCACATCTAGGCCGGGCCAGGTCCAAATGGCCTGCAACTCGGTCCGCATCACGTCCATGACTTTTCCTAACGAACGCCACCTGCCAAGCTTTCGGCCCGTCCCTGTCGGCATTAAAAAATCGTAGCATGATAACGATGGTTCCGATCCGCGTGCCGCGCGAAGGCGATTACAGGGGAGATGCAGCCCTTTCCAAAGAGCTATGAACAGACTTTCTACTCCCAAGGAGCCCAAAGATATTAAGCCGCAAATAAGTCCTACGCGCGTCTTTTCTACGCCGCGCACCACATTTAAAAAATCGTAGCGTAAGAACGGTGGGTCCGATCCGCGTGCCGCTTAAAGGCGATTACAGGGGAGATGCAACCCTTTCCAAAGAACCATGAAAAGACTTTCTACTCCCAAGGAGACAAGAGATATTAAGCCGCAATGACGTCCGACGCGCGCATTTTCTCCGACGCGCAACACATTTAAAAAAATCATAGCGTGAAAACCGTGGGTTCGATCCGCGTGCCGCTCGAAGGCGATTACAGGGGAGATGCAGCCCTTTCCAAAGAGGCATGAACAGACTTCCTACTCCCAAGGAGCCCAAAGATATTAAGCCGCAAATACGTCCTTCGCGCGTCTTTTCTACGCCGCGCAACATTTAAAAAATCGTATCGTAAGAACGGTGGGTCCAATCCGCGTGCCGCTTAAAGGCGATTACAAGGGAGATGCAACCCTTTCCAAAGAGCCATGAACAGACTTTCTACTCCCAAGGAGACAAGAGATATTAAGCCGCAATGACGTCCGACGCGCGCATTTTCTCCGACGCGCACCACGTTTAAAAAATCGTAGCGTGAGAACGGTGGGTCCGATCCGCGTGCCGCTTAAAGGCGATTACAGGGGAGATGCATCCCTTTCCAAAGAGCCATGAACAGACTTTCTACTCCCAAGGAGACCAGAGATATTAACAGATAAAGCGTTACGCTCCAGTCGGATGAGCGAGAAACGCTTGTACAATTGCAACGAATTGGAGGAGAAAGTTTAAACAAACGCGCTGACTTTGAAGGCTCACATCTAGGCCGGGCCAGGTCCAAATGGCCTGCAACTCGGTCCGCATCACGTCCATGACTTTTCCTAACGAACGCCACCTGCCAAGCTTTCGGCCCGTCCCTGTTGGCATTAAAAAATCGTAGCGTGATAACGATGGTTCCGATCTGCGTGCCGCGCGAAGGCGATTACAGGGGAGATGCAGCCCTTTCCAAAGAACCATGAAAAGACTTTCTACTCCCAAGGAGACAAGAGATATTAAGCCGCAATGACGTCCGACGCGCTCATTTTCTCCGCCGCGCAGCACATTTAAAAAAATCATAGCGTGAAAACCGTGGGTTCGATCCGCGCGCCGCTCGAAGGCGATTACAGGGGAGATGCAGCCCTTTCCAAAGAGGCATGAACAGACTTCCTACTCCCAAGGAGCCCAAAGATATTAAGCCGCAAATACGTCCTTCGCGCGTCTTTTCTACGCCGCGCAACATTTAAAAAATCGTATCGTAAGAACGGTGGGTCCAATCCGCGTGCCGCTTAAAGGCGATTACAAGGGAGATGCAACCCTTTCCAAAGAGCCATGAACAGACTTTCTACTCCCAAGGAGACAAGAGATATTAAGCCGCAATGACGTCCGACGCGCGCATTTTCTCCGACGCGCACCACGTTTAAAAAATCGTAGCGTGAGAACGGTGGGTCCGATCCGCGTGCCGCTTAAAGGCGATTACAGGGGAGATGCATCCCTTTCCAAAGAGCCATGAACAGACTTTCTACTCCCAAGGAGACCAGAGATATTAACAGATAAAGCGTTACGCTCCAGTCGGATGAGCGAGAAACGCTTGTACAATTGCAACGAATTGGAGGAGAAAGTTTAAACAAACGCGCTGACTTTGAACGCTCACATCTAGGCCGGGCCAGGTCCAAATGGCCTGCAACTCGGTGCGCATCACCTCCATGACGGTCCCTAACGAACGCCACCTGCCACGCTTTCGGCCCGTCCCTGGCGGCATTAAAAAATCATAGCGTGAAAACCGTGGGTTCGATCCGCGTGCCGCTTAAAGGCGATTACAGGGGAGATGCAACCCTTTCCAAAGAACCATGAAAAGACTTTCTACTCCCAAGGAGACAAGAGATATTAAGCCGCAATGACGTCCGACGCGCGCATTTTCTCCGCCGCGCAGCACATTTAAAAAAATCATAGCGTGAAAACCGTGGGTTCGATCCGCGTGCCGCTCGAAGGCGATTACAGGGGAGATGCAGCCCTTTCCAAAGAGGCATGAACAGACTTCCTACTCCCAAGGAGCCCAAAGATATTAAGCCGCAAATACGTCCTACGCGCGTCTTTTCTACGCCGCGCACCACATTTAAAAAATCGTATCGGAAGAACGGTGGGTCCAATCCGCGTGCCGCTTAAAGGCGATTACAAGGGAGATGCAAACCTTTCCAAAGAGCCATGAAAAGACTTTCTACTCCCAAGGAGACAATAGATATTAAGCCGAAATGACGTCCGACGCGCGCATTTTCTCCGACGCGCACCACATTTAAAAAAATCATAGCGTGAAAACCGTGGGTTCGATCCGCGTGCCGCTCGAAGGCGATTACAGCGGAGATGCAGCCCTTTCCAAAGAGCCATGAAAAGACTTTCTACTCCCAAGGAGACAAGAGATATTAAGCCGAAATGACGTCCGACGCGCGCATTTCCTCCGCCGCGCACCACATTTAAAAAAATCATAGCGTGAAAACCGTGGGTTCGATCCGCGTGCCGCTCGAAGGCGATTACAGGGGAGATGCAGCCCTTTCCAAAGAGCCATGAACAGACTTTCTACTCCCAAGGAGACCAGAAATATTAACTTATAAAGCGTTACGCTCCAGTCGGATGAACGAGAAACGCTTGTACAATTGCAACGAATTGGAGGAGAAAGCTTAAAGAAACGCGCTGACTTTGAACGCTCACATCTAGGCCGGGCCAACTCCAAATGGCGTGCAACTCGGTGTGCATCACCTCCATGACTGTCCCTAACGAACGCCACCTGCCACGCTTTCGGCCTATCCCTGGCGGCATTAAAAAATCGTAGCGTGATAACGATGGTTCCGATGCGCGTGCCGCTCGAAGGCGATTACAGGGGAGATACAGCCCTTTCCAAAGAGCCATGAACAGACTTTCTACTCCCAAGGAGACAAGAGATATTACGCGCATTTTCTCCGACGCGCACCACGTTTAAAAAATCGTAGCGTGAGAACGGTGGGTCCGATCCGCGTGCCGCTTAAAGGCGATTACAGGGGAGATGCAACCCTTTCCAAAGAGGCATGAACAGACTTCCTACTCCCAAGGAGACAAGAGATATTAAGCCGCAATGACGTCCGACGCGCGCATTTTCTCCGCCGCGCAGCACATTTAAAAAAATCATAGCGTGAAAACCGTGGGTTCGATCCGCGTGCCGCTCGAAGGCGATTACAGGGGAGATGGAGCCCTTTCCAAAGAGGCATGAACAGACTTCCTACTCCCAAGGAGCCCAAAGATATTAAGCCGCAAATACGTCCTACGCGCGTCTTTTCTACGCCGCGCACCACATTTAAAAAATCGTAGCGTAAGAACGGTGGGTCCGATCCGCGTGCCGCTTAAAGGCGATTACAGGGGAGATGCAAACCTTTCCAAAGAGCCATGAAAAGACTTTCTACTCCCAAGGAGACAAGAGATATTAAGCCGCAATGACGTCCGACGCGCGCATTTTCTCCGACGCGCAACACATTTAAAAAAATCATAGCGTGAAAACCGTGGGTTCGATCCGCGTGCCGCTCGAAGGCGATTACAGGGGAGATGCAGCCCTTTCCAAAGAGCCATGAAAAGACTTTCTACTCCCAAGGAGACAAGAGATATTAAGCCGAAATGACGTCCGACGCGCGCATTTCCTCCGCCGCGCACCACATTTAAAAAAATCATAGCGTGAAAACCGTGGGTTCGATCCGCGTGCCGCTCGAAGGCGATTACAGGGGAGATGCAGCCCTTTCCAAAGAGGCATGAACAGACTTCCTACTCCCAAGGAGCCCAAAGATATTAAGCCGCAAATACGTCCTACGCGCGTCTTTTCTACGCCGCGCACCACATTTAAAAAATCGTATCGGAAGAACGGTGGGTCCAATCCGCGTGCCGCTTAAAGGCGATTACAAGGGAGATGCAAACCTTTCCAAAGAGCCATGAAAAGACTTTCTACTCCCAAGGAGACAATAGATATTAAGCCGAAATGACGTCCGACGCGCGCATTTTCTCCGCCGCGCACCACATTTAAAAAAATCATAGCGTGAAAACCGTGGGTTCGATCCGCGTGCCGCTCGAAGGCGATTACAGCGGAGATGCAGCCCTTTCCAAAGAGCCATGAAAAGACTTTCTACTCCCAAGGAGACAAGAGATATTAAGCCGAAATGACGTCCGACGCGCGCATTTCCTCCGCCGCGCACCACATTTAAAAAAATCATAGCGTGAAAACCGTGGGTTCGATCCGCGTGCCGCTCGAAGGCGATTACAGGGGAGATGCAGCCCTTTCCAAAGAGCCATGAACAGACTTTCTACACCCAATGAGACAAGAGATATTAAGCCGCAAATACGTCCGGCGCGCGTCTTTTCTCCGCCGCGCAACACATTTAAAAAAAATCGTAGCGTGAAAAACGTGGGTTCGATCCGCGTGCCGCTCGAAGGCGATTACAGGGGAGATGCATCCCTTTGAAAAGAGCCATGAACAGACTTTCTACTCCCAAGGAGACCAGAAATATTAACATATAAAGCGTTACGCTCCAGTCGGATGAACGAGAAACGCTTGTACAATTGCAACGAATTGGAGGAGAAAGTTTAAACAAACGCGCTGACTTTGAACGCTCACATCTAGGCCGGGCCAACTCCAAATGGCGTGCAACTCGGTGCGCATCACCTCCATGACTGTCCCTAACGAACGCCACCTGCCACGCTTTCGGCCCGTCCCTGGCGGCATTAAAAAATCGTAGCGTGATAACGATGGTTCCGATGCGCGTGCCGCTCGAAGGCGATTACAGGGGAGATACAGCCCTTTCCAAAGAGCCATGAACAGACTTTCTACTCCCAAGGAGACAAGAGATATTACGCGCATTTTCTCCGACGCGCACCACGTTTAAAAAATCGTAGCGTGAGAACGGTGGGTCCGATCCGCGTGCCGCTTAAAGGCGATTACAGGGGAGATGCATCCCTTTCCAAAGAGCCATGAACAGACTTTCTACTCCCAAGGAGACCAGAGATATTAACAGATAAAGCGTTACGCTCCAGTCGGATGAGAGAGAAACGCTTGTACAATTGCAACGAATTGGAGGAGAAAGTTTAAACAAACGCGCTGACTTTGAAGGCTCACATCTAGGCCGGGCCAGGTCCAAATGGCCTGCAACTCGGTCCGCATCACGTCCATGACTTTTCCTAACGAACGCCACCTGCCAAGCTTTCGGCCCGTCCCTGTCGGCATTAAAAAATCGTAGCGTGATAACGATGGTTCCGATCCGCGTGCCGCGCGAAGGCGATTACAGGGGAGATGCAGCCCTTTCCAAAGAACCATGAAAAGACTTCCTACTCCCAAGGAGCCCAAAGATATTAAGCCGCAAATACGTCCTACGCGCGTCTTTTCTACGCCGCGCACCACATTTAAAAAATCGTATCGGAAGAACGGTGGGTCCAATCCGCGTGCCGCTTAAAGGCGATTACAAGGGAGATGCAAACCTTTCCAAAGAACCATGAAAAGACTTTCTACTCCCAAGGAGACAAGAGATATTAAGCCGCAATGACGTCCGACGCGCGCATTTTCTCCGACGCGCAACACATTTAAAAAAATCATAGCGTGAAAACCGTGGGTTCGATCCGCGTGCCGCTCGAAGGCGATTACAGGGGAGATGCAGCCCTTTCCAAAGAGCCATGAACAGACTTTCTACTCCCAAGGAGACCAGAGATATTAACAGATAAAGCGTTACGCTCCAGTCGGATGAGCGAGAAACGCTTGTACAATTGCAACGAATTGGAGGAGAAAGTTTAAACAAACGCGCTGACTTTGAACGCTCACATCTAGGCCGGGCCAGATCCAAATGGCCTGCAACTCGGTGCGCATCACCTCCATGACGGTCCCTAACGAACGCCACCTGCCAAGCTTTCGGCCCGTCCCTGGCGGCATTAAAAAATCGTAGCGTGATAACGATGGTTCCGATGCGCGTGCCGCGCGAAGGCGATTACAGGGGAGATGCAGCCCTTTCCAAAGAGCAATGAACAGACTTTCTACTCACAAGGAGACAAGAGATATTAAGCCGCAATGATATCCGACGCGCGCATTTTCTCCGCCGCACACCACATTTAAAAAATCGTAGCGTGAGAACGGTGGGTCCGATCCGCATGCCGCTTAAAGGCGATTACAGGGGAGATGCAACCCTTTCCAAAGAGCCATGAAAAGACTTTCTATTCCCAAGGAGACAAGAGATATTAAGCCGCAATGACGTCCGACGCGCGCATTTTCTCCGCCGCGCACCACATTTAAAAAAATCATAGCGTGAAAACCGTGGGTTCGATCCGCGTGCCGCTTGAAGGCGATTACAGGGGAGATGCAGCATTTCCAAAGAGCCATGAACAGACTTCCTACTCCCAAGGAGAAAAGAGATATTAAGCAGCAATGATGTCCGACACGCGCATTTTCTCCGCCGCGCACCACATTTAAAAAATCTTAGCGTGAGAACGGTGGGTCCGATCCGCGTGCCGCTTAAAGGCGATTACAGGGGAGATGCAGCCCTTTCCAAAGAGCCATGAAAAGACTTTCTACTCCCAAGGAGACAAGAGATATTAAGCCGAAATGACGTCCGACGCGCGCAATTTCTCCGCCGCGCAACACATTTAAAAAAATCATAGCGTGAAAACCGTGGGTTCGATCCGCGTGCCGCTCGAAGGCGATTACAGCGGAGATGCAGCCCTTTCCAAAGAGCCATGAAAAGACTTTCTACTCCCAAGGAGACAAGAGATATTAAGCCGAAATGACGTCCGACGCGCGCGTTTCCTCCGCCGCGCACCACATTTAAAAAAATCATAGCTTGAAAACCGTGGGTTCGATCCGCGTGCCGCTCGAAGGCGATTACAGGGGAGATGCAGCCCTTTCCAAAGAGCCATGAACAGACTTTCTACACCCAATGAGACAAGAGATATTAAGCCGCAAATACGTCCGGCGCGCGTCTTTTCTCTGCCGCGCAACACATTTAAAAAAAATCGTAGCGTGAAAAACGTGGGTTCGATCCGCGTGCCGCTCGAAGGCGATTACAGGGGAGATGCATCCCT
This sequence comes from Electrophorus electricus, assembly GCF_041902795.1. Lineage (NCBI taxonomy): Eukaryota > Metazoa > Chordata > Actinopteri > Gymnotiformes > Gymnotidae > Electrophorus > Electrophorus electricus. The sequence continues at coordinate 36,408,923 of NC_137501.1, read as the reverse complement.
TTCAAAAGAGCCATGAACAGACTTTCTACTCCCAAGGAGACCAGAAATATTAACATATAAAGCGTTACGCTCCAGTCGGATGAACGAGAAACGCTTGTACAATTGCAACGAATTGGAGGAGAAAGTTTAAACAAACGCGCTGACTTTGAACGCTCACATCTAGGCCGGGCCAACTCCAAATGGCGTGCAACTCGGTGCGCATCACCTCCATGACTGTCCCTAACGAACGCCACCTGCCACGCTTTCGGCCCGTCCCTGGCGGCATTAAAAAATCGTAGCGTGATAACGATGGTTCCGATGCGCGTGCCGCTTAAAGGCGATTACAGGGGAGATGCAACCCTTTCCAAAGAACCATGAAAAGACTTTCTACTCCCAAGGAGACAAGAGATATTAAGCCGCAATGACGTCCGACGCGCGCATTTTCTCCGACGCGCAACACATTTAAAAAAATCATAGCGTGAAAACCGTGGGTTCGATCCGCGTGCCGCTCGAAGGCGATTACAGGGGAGATGCAGCCCTTTCCAAAGAGGCATGAACAGACTTCCTACTCCCAAGGAGCCCAAAGATATTAAGCCGCAAATACGTCCTTCGCGCGTCTTTTCTACGCCGCGCAACATTTAAAAAATCGTATCGTAAGAACGGTGGGTCCAATCCGCGTGCCGCTTAAAGGCGATTACAAGGGAGATGCAACCCTTTCCAAAGAGCCATGAACAGACTTTCTACTCCCAAGGAGACAAGAGATATTAAGCCGCAATGACGTCCGACGCGCGCATTTTCTCCGACGCGCACCACGTTTAAAAAATCGTAGCGTGAGAACGGTGGGTCCGATCCGCGTGCCGCTTAAAGGCGATTACAGGGGAGATGCATCCCTTTCCAAAGAGCCATGAACAGACTTTCTACTCCCAAGGAGACCAGAGATATTAACAGATAAAGCGTTACGCTCCAGTCGGATGAGCGAGAAACGCTTGTACAATTGCAACGAATTGGAGGAGAAAGTTTAAACAAACGCGCTGACTTTGAAGGCTCACATCTAGGCCGGGCCAGGTCCAAATGGCCTGCAACTCGGTCCGCATCACGTCCATGACTTTTCCTAACGAACGCCACCTGCCAAGCTTTCGGCCCGTCCCTGTTGGCATTAAAAAATCGTAGCGTGATAACGATGGTTCCGATCTGCGTGCCGCGCGAAGGCGATTACAGGGGAGATGCAGCCCTTTCCAAAGAACCATGAAAAGACTTTCTACTCCCAAGGAGACAAGAGATATTAAGCCGCAATGACGTCCGACGCGCTCATTTTCTCCGCCGCGCAGCACATTTAAAAAAATCATAGCGTGAAAACCGTGGGTTCGATCCGCGCGCCGCTCGAAGGCGATTACAGGGGAGATGCAGCCCTTTCCAAAGAGGCATGAACAGACTTCCTACTCCCAAGGAGCCCAAAGATATTAAGCCGCAAATACGTCCTTCGCGCGTCTTTTCTACGCCGCGCAACATTTAAAAAATCGTATCGTAAGAACGGTGGGTCCAATCCGCGTGCCGCTTAAAGGCGATTACAAGGGAGATGCAACCCTTTCCAAAGAGCCATGAACAGACTTTCTACTCCCAAGGAGACAAGAGATATTAAGCCGCAATGACGTCCGACGCGCGCATTTTCTCCGACGCGCACCACGTTTAAAAAATCGTAGCGTGAGAACGGTGGGTCCGATCCGCGTGCCGCTTAAAGGCGATTACAGGGGAGATGCATCCCTTTCCAAAGAGCCATGAACAGACTTTCTACTCCCAAGGAGACCAGAGATATTAACAGATAAAGCGTTACGCTCCAGTCGGATGAGCGAGAAACGCTTGTACAATTGCAACGAATTGGAGGAGAAAGTTTAAACAAACGCGCTGACTTTGAACGCTCACATCTAGGCCGGGCCAGGTCCAAATGGCCTGCAACTCGGTGCGCATCACCTCCATGACGGTCCCTAACGAACGCCACCTGCCACGCTTTCGGCCCGTCCCTGGCGGCATTAAAAAATCATAGCGTGAAAACCGTGGGTTCGATCCGCGTGCCGCTTAAAGGCGATTACAGGGGAGATGCAACCCTTTCCAAAGAACCATGAAAAGACTTTCTACTCCCAAGGAGACAAGAGATATTAAGCCGCAATGACGTCCGACGCGCGCATTTTCTCCGCCGCGCAGCACATTTAAAAAAATCATAGCGTGAAAACCGTGGGTTCGATCCGCGTGCCGCTCGAAGGCGATTACAGGGGAGATGCAGCCCTTTCCAAAGAGGCATGAACAGACTTCCTACTCCCAAGGAGCCCAAAGATATTAAGCCGCAAATACGTCCTACGCGCGTCTTTTCTACGCCGCGCACCACATTTAAAAAATCGTATCGGAAGAACGGTGGGTCCAATCCGCGTGCCGCTTAAAGGCGATTACAAGGGAGATGCAAACCTTTCCAAAGAGCCATGAAAAGACTTTCTACTCCCAAGGAGACAATAGATATTAAGCCGAAATGACGTCCGACGCGCGCATTTTCTCCGACGCGCACCACATTTAAAAAAATCATAGCGTGAAAACCGTGGGTTCGATCCGCGTGCCGCTCGAAGGCGATTACAGCGGAGATGCAGCCCTTTCCAAAGAGCCATGAAAAGACTTTCTACTCCCAAGGAGACAAGAGATATTAAGCCGAAATGACGTCCGACGCGCGCATTTCCTCCGCCGCGCACCACATTTAAAAAAATCATAGCGTGAAAACCGTGGGTTCGATCCGCGTGCCGCTCGAAGGCGATTACAGGGGAGATGCAGCCCTTTCCAAAGAGCCATGAACAGACTTTCTACTCCCAAGGAGACCAGAAATATTAACTTATAAAGCGTTACGCTCCAGTCGGATGAACGAGAAACGCTTGTACAATTGCAACGAATTGGAGGAGAAAGCTTAAAGAAACGCGCTGACTTTGAACGCTCACATCTAGGCCGGGCCAACTCCAAATGGCGTGCAACTCGGTGTGCATCACCTCCATGACTGTCCCTAACGAACGCCACCTGCCACGCTTTCGGCCTATCCCTGGCGGCATTAAAAAATCGTAGCGTGATAACGATGGTTCCGATGCGCGTGCCGCTCGAAGGCGATTACAGGGGAGATACAGCCCTTTCCAAAGAGCCATGAACAGACTTTCTACTCCCAAGGAGACAAGAGATATTACGCGCATTTTCTCCGACGCGCACCACGTTTAAAAAATCGTAGCGTGAGAACGGTGGGTCCGATCCGCGTGCCGCTTAAAGGCGATTACAGGGGAGATGCAACCCTTTCCAAAGAGGCATGAACAGACTTCCTACTCCCAAGGAGACAAGAGATATTAAGCCGCAATGACGTCCGACGCGCGCATTTTCTCCGCCGCGCAGCACATTTAAAAAAATCATAGCGTGAAAACCGTGGGTTCGATCCGCGTGCCGCTCGAAGGCGATTACAGGGGAGATGGAGCCCTTTCCAAAGAGGCATGAACAGACTTCCTACTCCCAAGGAGCCCAAAGATATTAAGCCGCAAATACGTCCTACGCGCGTCTTTTCTACGCCGCGCACCACATTTAAAAAATCGTAGCGTAAGAACGGTGGGTCCGATCCGCGTGCCGCTTAAAGGCGATTACAGGGGAGATGCAAACCTTTCCAAAGAGCCATGAAAAGACTTTCTACTCCCAAGGAGACAAGAGATATTAAGCCGCAATGACGTCCGACGCGCGCATTTTCTCCGACGCGCAACACATTTAAAAAAATCATAGCGTGAAAACCGTGGGTTCGATCCGCGTGCCGCTCGAAGGCGATTACAGGGGAGATGCAGCCCTTTCCAAAGAGCCATGAAAAGACTTTCTACTCCCAAGGAGACAAGAGATATTAAGCCGAAATGACGTCCGACGCGCGCATTTCCTCCGCCGCGCACCACATTTAAAAAAATCATAGCGTGAAAACCGTGGGTTCGATCCGCGTGCCGCTCGAAGGCGATTACAGGGGAGATGCAGCCCTTTCCAAAGAGGCATGAACAGACTTCCTACTCCCAAGGAGCCCAAAGATATTAAGCCGCAAATACGTCCTACGCGCGTCTTTTCTACGCCGCGCACCACATTTAAAAAATCGTATCGGAAGAACGGTGGGTCCAATCCGCGTGCCGCTTAAAGGCGATTACAAGGGAGATGCAAACCTTTCCAAAGAGCCATGAAAAGACTTTCTACTCCCAAGGAGACAATAGATATTAAGCCGAAATGACGTCCGACGCGCGCATTTTCTCCGCCGCGCACCACATTTAAAAAAATCATAGCGTGAAAACCGTGGGTTCGATCCGCGTGCCGCTCGAAGGCGATTACAGCGGAGATGCAGCCCTTTCCAAAGAGCCATGAAAAGACTTTCTACTCCCAAGGAGACAAGAGATATTAAGCCGAAATGACGTCCGACGCGCGCATTTCCTCCGCCGCGCACCACATTTAAAAAAATCATAGCGTGAAAACCGTGGGTTCGATCCGCGTGCCGCTCGAAGGCGATTACAGGGGAGATGCAGCCCTTTCCAAAGAGCCATGAACAGACTTTCTACACCCAATGAGACAAGAGATATTAAGCCGCAAATACGTCCGGCGCGCGTCTTTTCTCCGCCGCGCAACACATTTAAAAAAAATCGTAGCGTGAAAAACGTGGGTTCGATCCGCGTGCCGCTCGAAGGTGATTACAGGGGAGATGCAGCCCTTTCCAAAGAGCCATGAACAGACTTTCTACTCCCAAGGAGCCCAAAGATATTAAGCCGCAAATAAGTCCTACGCGCGTCTTTTCTACGCCTCGCACCACATTTAAAAAATCGTAGCGTAAGAACGGTGGGTCCGATCCGCGTGCCGCTTAAAGGCGATTACAGGGGAGATGCAAACCTTTCCAAAGAGCCATGAACAGACTTTCTACTCCCAATGAGACAAGAGATATCAAGCCGCAAATACGTCCGGCGCGCGTCTATTCTCCGCCTCGCAACACATTTAAAAAAAATCGTAGCGTGAAAACCGTGGGTTCGATCCGCGTGCCGCTTAAAGGCGATTACAGGGGAGATGCAGCCCTTTCCAAAGAGCCATGAAAAGACTTTCTACTCCCAAGGAGACAAGAGATATTAAGCCGAAATGACGTCCGACGCGCGCATTTCCTCCGCCGCGCACCACATTTAAAAAAATCATAGCGTGAAAACCGTGGGTTCGATCCGCGTGCCGCTCGAAGGCGATTACAGGGGAGATGCAGCCCTTTCCAAAGAGGCATGAACAGACTTCCTACTCCCAAGGAGCCCAAAGATATTAAGCCGCAAATACGTCCTACGCGCGTCTTTTCTACGCCGCGCACCACATTTAAAAAATCGTATCGGAAGAACGGTGGGTCCAATCCGCGTGCCGCTTAAAGGCGATTACAAGGGAGATGCAAACCTTTCCAAAGAGCCATGAAAAGACTTTCTATTCCCAAGGAGACAATAGATATTAAGCCGAAATGACGTCCGACGCGCGCATTTCCTCCGCCGCGCACCACATTTAAAAAAATCATAGCGTGAAAACCGTGGGTTCGATCCGCGTGCCGCTCGAAGGCGATTACAGCGGAGATGCAGCCCTTTCCAAAGAGCCATGAAAAGACTTTCTACTCCCAATGAGACAAGAGATATTAAGCCGCAAATACGTCCGGCGCGCGTCTTTTCTCCGCCGCGCAACACATTTAAAAAACATCGTAGCGTGAAAAACGTGGGTTCGATCCGCGTGCCGCTCGAAGGCGATTACAGGGGAGATGCATCCCTTTCAAAAGAGCCATGAACAGACTTTCTACTCCCAAGGAGACCAGAAATATTAACATATAAATCGTTACGCTCCAGTCGGATGAACGAGAAACGCTTGTACAATTGCAACGAATTGGAGGAGAAAGTTTAAACAAACGCGCTGACTTTGAACGCTCACATCTAGGCCGGGCCAACTCCAAATGGCGTGCAACTCGGTGCGCATCACCTCCATGACTGTCGCTAACGAACGCCACCTGCCACGCTTTCGGCCTATCCCTGGCGGCATTAAAAAATCGTAGCGTGATAACGATGGTTCCGATGCGCGTGCCGCTCGAAGGCGATTACAGGGGAGATACAGCCCTTTCCAAAGAGCCATGAACAGACTTTCTACTCCCAAGGAGACAAGAGATATTACGCGCATTTTCTCCGACGCGCACCACGTTTAAAAAATCGTAGCGTGAGAACGGTGGGTCCGATCCGCGTGCCGCTTAAAGGCGATTACAGGGGAGATGCATCCCTTTCCAAAGAGCCATGAACAGACTTTCTACTCCCAAGGACACCAGAGATATTAACAGATAAAGCGTTACGCTCCAGTCGGATGAGCGAGAAACGCTTGTACAATTGCAACGAATTGGAGGAGAAAGTTTAAACAAACGCGCTGACTTTGAAGGCTCACATCTAGGCCGGGCCAGGTCCAAATGGCCTGCAACTCGGTCCGCATCACGTCCATGACTTTTCCTAACGAACGCCACCTGCCAAGCTTTCGGCCCGTCCCTGTCGGCATTAAAAAATCGTAGCGTGATAACGATGGTTCCGATCCGCGTGCCGTGCGAAGGCGATTACAGGGGAGATGCAGCCCTTTCCAAAGAGCCATGAACAGACTTTCTACTCCCAAGGAGCCCAAAGATATTAAGCCGCAAATAAGTCCTACGCGCGTCTTTTCTACGCCGCGCACCACATTTAAAAAATCGTAGCGTAAGAACGGTGGGTCCGATCCGCGTGCCGCTTAAAGGCGATTACAGGGGAGATGCAACCCTTTCCAAAGAGCCATGAAAAGAGTTTCTACTCCCAAGGAGACAAGAGATTTAAGCCGAAATGACGTCCGACGCGCGCATTTTCTCCGACGCGCAACACATTTAAAAAAATCATAGCGGGAAAACCGTGGGTTCGATCCGCGTGCCGCTCGAAGGCGAATACAGGGGAGATGCAGCCCTTTCCAAAGATCCATGAACAGACTTCCTACTCCCAAGGAGACAAGAGATATTAACATATAAAGCGTTACGCTCCAGTCGGATGAGCGAGAAACGCTTGAGCAGTTGCAACGAATTGGAGGAGAAACTTTAAACAAACGCGCTGACTTTGAACGCTCACATCTAGGTCTGGCCAAGTCCAAATGGCGTGCAACTCGGTGCGCATCACCTCCATGACTGTCCCTAACGAACGCCACCTGCCACGCTTTCGGCCCGTCCCTGGCGGCTTCAAAAAATCGTAGCGTGATAACCGTGGGTCCAATCCGCTTGAAGCTCGAAGGCGATTAGAGGGGAGATGCAGCCCTTTCCAAAGAGCCATGAACAGACTTCCTACTCCCAAGGAGACAAGAGATATTAAGCCACAAATACGTCCGGACCGCGTCTTTTCTCCGCAGCTCACCACATTTAAAAAAATCGTAGCATGAAAACCGTGGGTTCGATATAGTATACATACAGAGTATATAGTTTGACCAAAAGATCGTGCTGATCTTTGATCTCCTGGTTCTTCATCTCCAGCGCCACTTTCAGACTCATAATGTCCTCCTCTATGGGCTGGTATAACACAGACACGAATCATCACTACAGCCAGTACAATGGAAAGGTGGGAATGTGTACTGAATGTGTACTGACGTTATAAGTGAGAGGTGGTGGTACTGGTGGATGTGTACTGACACTATAAGGGATCTCTACCTGCAGTGACAGTTTGAGCTTCTCAAGTTCTTCCTCCAGAGATTTCTTCTCCTGTTCACAGGCCATTTTCATATCTGCCAGAGCAAGTATCATTACTGCTGGATATAACACAGATTGTATATACTACATAATTACTGCTGAATATATAAAATATAATATATATAGTACTATACATATATTAGTGTCACTTTTATTGGAGCCTAAAGGCTAGCATTCATTATTAGTTATGTTAGTATTATTGCATTTCCATAGCACTTACTCTTGATGGACCTGTTATGCTCCTCCTCCTCCTGCTGTTTCTGCAGGAGCTCTGTCTCCTCCTGCTGCTTGTGTTTCAGCATCTCCTGAAGAACCTGCAGCTCCTTCTGCTTCTGCAACCTCAACTCCTTCAGCTGCTCCAACAAACTGTTCTCCAACTCCTCCTTCTCACACCGCAAACACTCCAATCGGGCCACAGGCCCCACTAGTGACACAGAACCACACACACACACACACACACAAAGAGAGAGATAAACATGTATAAATGTATAAGAATTTGTGGATAAAATTATTATGAGATTATTTATAATCAAACGACTACACTACACAACCACATCTTCCTTTTATTTACATATTATACAGATATTTAGAGATATTTACATTTTATTTACCCGCGTGCGTCTCTCTTCTCCAAGGTAGCGGAGAGATATGAAAGGATAAAAGGGGAAAAGAATAAAATGCACGTCGGTTTTAAATTCGCAGGCTACCTGCGCTGAAGGCGTGGAAAACGAGCACGTGACGGAAAGGCTTCCGTACCCGATGGGTCCAAATCACATGCCCAGCAAAGTAGCCTTAAACCTGGACACGCAATGGAGAGCATTTGACCCTTTAAAATCATATTACAACCAGACTTCCAGGCCCAAGAGGTCACACAGCCATGCCCAGCAAAGTAGCTCTGGGCCTGGGCACACTTCACGCAGTTTGACCGTTTAAATAAAACTAGAAACAGACTTCCTGGCCCAAGAGGTCACAGTCATACCCAGCAAAGTACGTTTAAACCTGGAAACAAATCAGATCCTTTCTGTCATTCAAAGGAATGGGCCTGCAACTCACAACCACATCCCCAGTGAAGCGCACCGTCACCCAGCCACACTACCCCACCTTGCCCGTCCTGGAACAACCACACCTCCAGGGCACCACATGCCAATCTCTCATGCCCAGCAAACTGCAACCTCACGCAGCCAGGCCACACACTGTCTCCCCTTGTACAGTCCAAGGACGAACTCCTCCACAAACCTGGTGTTCACGCGCACACACGCAATTACAACGAATTGGTGGAGAACTTTGAAACAAACGTGCTGACTTTGAATACTCACATCTAGGCTGGGCCAGGTCCAAATGGCCTGCAGCTCGGTGCGCATTAACTGCTTGACTGTCCGTCACGAACGCCACCTGCCAAGCGTTCGTTCCGTCCCTGGCGGATTTTAAAAAATCGTAGCGTGAGAACGATGGGTCCGATCCGCGTGCCGCTTAAAGGCGATTACAGGGGAGATGCAACCCTTTCCAAAGAACCATGAAAAGACTTTCTACTCCCAAGGAAACGAGATATTAAGCCGCAATGACATCCGACGCGCGCATTTTCTCCGCCGCGCAGCACATTTAAAAAAATCATAGCGTGAAAACCGTGGGTTCGATCCGCGTGCCGCTCGAAGGCGATTACAGGGGAGATGCAGCCCTTTCCAAAGAGGCATGAACAGACTTCCTACTCCCAAGGAGCCCAAAGATATTAAGCCGCAAATACGTCCTACGCGCGTCTTTTCTACGCCGCGCACCACATTTAAAAAATCGTATCGGAAGAACGGTGGGTCCAATCCGCGTGCCGCTTAAAGGCAATTACAAGGGAGATGCAAACCTTTCCAAAGAGCCATGAAAAGACTTTCTACTCCCAAGGAGACAAGAGATATTACGCGCATTTTCTCCGACGCGCACCACGTTTAAAAAATCGTAGCGTGAGAACGGTGGGTCCGATCCGCGTGCCGCTTAAAGGCGATTACAGGGGAGATGCATCCCTTTCCAAAGAGCCATGAACAGACTTTCTACTCCCAAGGAGACCAGAAATATTAACTTATAAAGCGTTACGCTCCAGTCGGATGAACGAGAAACGCTTGTACAATTGCAACGAATTGGAGGAGAAAGTTTAAACAAACGCGCTGACTTTGAAGGCTCACATCTAGGCCGGGCCAGGTCCAAATGGCCTGCAACTCGGTCCGCATCACGTCCATGACTTTTCCTAACGAACGCCACCTGCCAAGCTTTCGGCCCGTCCCTGTCGGCATTAAAAAATCGTAGCGTGATAACGGTGGTTCCGATCCGCGTGCCGCGCGAAGGCGATTACAGGGGAGATGCAGCCCTTTCCAAAGAGCCATGAACAGACTTTCTACTCCCAAGGAGCCCAAAGATATTAAGCCGCAAATAAGTCCTACGCGCGTCTTTTCTACGCCGCGCACCACATTTAAAAAATCGTTCCGTAAGAACGGTGGGTCCGATCCGCGTGCCGCTTAAAGGCGATTACAGGGGAGATGCAACCCTTTCCAAAGAGCCATAAAAAGACTTTCTATTCCCAAGGAGACAAGAGATATTAAGCCGCAATGACGTCCGACGCGCGCATTTTCTCCGCCGCGCACCACATTTAAAAAAATCATAGCGTGAAAACCGTGGGTTCGATCCGCGTGCCGCTCGAAGGCGATTACAGGGGAGATGCAGCCCTTTCCAAAGAGCCATGAACAGACTTCCTACTCCCAAGGAGACAAGAGATATTAAGCAGCAATGATGTCCGACACGCGCATTTTCTCCGCCGCGCACCACATTTAAAAAATCTTAGCGTGAGAACGGTGGGTCCGATCCGCGTGCCGCTTAAAGGCGATTACAGGGGAGATGCAGCCCTTTCCAAAGAGCCATGAAAAGACTTTCTACTCCCAAGGAGACAAGAGATATTAAGCCGAAATGACGTCCGACGCGCGCATTTTCTCCGCCGCGCACCACATTTAAAAAAATCATAGCGTGAAAACCGTGGGTTCGATCCGCGTGCCGCTCGAAGGCGATTACAGGGGAGATGCAGCCCTTTCCAAAGATCCATGAACAGACTTCCTACTCCCAAGGAGACAAGAGATATTAACATATAAAGCGTTACGCTCCAGTCGGATGAGCGAGAAACGCTTGAGCAGTTGCAACGAATTGGAGGAGAAAGTTTAAACAAACGCGCTGACTTTGAACGCTCACATCTAGGTCTGGCCAAGTCCAAATGCCGTGCAACTCGGTGCGCATCACCTCCATGACTGTCCCTAACGAACGCCACCTGCCACGCTTTCGGCCTATCCCTGGCGGCATTAAAAAATCGTAGCGTGATAACGATGGTTCCGATGCGCGTGCCGCTCGAAGGCGATTACAGGGGAGATACAGCCCTTTCCAAAGAGCCATGAACAGACTTTCTACTCCCAAGGAGACAAGAGATATTACGCGCATTTCCTCCGACGCGCACCACGTTTAAAAAATCGTAGCGTGAGAACGGTGGGTCCGATCCGCGTGCCGCTTAAAGGCGATTACAGGGGAGATGCAACCCTTTCCAAAGAACCATGAAAAGACTTTCTAATCCCAAGGAGACAAGTGATATTAAGCCGCAATGACGTCCGACGCGCGCATTTTCTCCGCCGCGCACCACATTTAAAAAAATCATAGCGTGAAAACCGTGGGTTCGATCCGCGTGCCGCTCAAAGGCGATTACAGGGGAGATGGAGCCCTTTCCAAAGAGGCATGAACAGACTTCCTACTCCCAAGGAGCCCAAAGATATTAAGCCGCAAATACGTCCTACGCGCGTCTTTTCTACGCCGCGCACCACATTTAAAAAATCGTAGCGTAAGAACGGTGGGTCCGATCCGCGTGCCGCTTAAAGGCGATTACAGGGGAGTTGCAAACCTTTCCAAAGAGCCATGAAAAGACTTTCTACTCCCAAGGAGACAAGAGATATTAAGCCGAAATGACGTCCGACGCGCGCATTTCCTCCGCCGCGCACCACATTTAAAAAAATCATAGCGTGAAAACCGTGGGTTCGATCCGCGTGCCGCTCGAAGGCGATTACAGGGGAGATGCAGCCCTTTCCAAAGAGGCATGAACAGACTTCCTACTCCCAAGTAGCCCAAAGATATTAAGCAGCAAATACGTCCGGCGCGCGTCTTTTCTCCGCCGCGCAACACATTTAAAAAAAATCGTAGCGTGAAAAACGTGGGTTCGATCCGCGTGCCGCTCGAAGGCGATAACAGGGGAGATGCATCCCTTTCAAAAGAGCCATGAACAGACTTTCTACTCCCAAGGAGACCAGAAATATTAACATATAAAGCGTTACGCTCCAGTCGGATGAACGAGAAACGCTTGTACAATTGCAACGAATTGGAGGAGAAAGTTTAAACAAACGCGCTGACTTTGAACGCTCACATCTAGGCCGGGCCAACTCCAAATGGCGTGCAACTCGGTGCGCATCACCTCCATGACTGTCGCTAACGAACGCCACCTGCCACGCTTTCGGCCCGTCCCTGGCGGCATTAAAAAATCGTAGCGTGATAACGATGGTTCCGATGCGCGTGCCGCTCGAAGGCGATTACAGGGGAGATGCAGCCCTTTCCAAAGAGCCATGAACAGACTTTCTACTCCCAAGGAGACAAGAGATATTACGCCGCAATGACGTCCGACGCGCGCATTTTCTCCGCCGCGCACCACATTTAAAAAATCGTATCGTGAGAACGGTGGGTCCGATCCGCGTGCCGCTTAAAGGCAATTACAGGGGAGATGCAGCGCTTTCCAAAGAGCCATGAACAGACTTTCTACTCCCAAGGAGCCCAAAGATATTAAGCCGCAAATACGTCCTACGCGCGTCTTTTCTACGCCGCGCACCACATTTAAAAAATCGTAGCGTAAGAACGGTGGGTCCGATCCGCGTGCCGCTTAAAGGCGATTACAGGGGAGATGCAGCCCTTTCCAAAGAGCCATGAAAAGACTTTCTACTCCCAAGGAGACAAGATATATTAAGCCGAAATGACGTCCGACGCGCGCATTTCCTCCGCCGCGCACCACATTTAAAAAATCATAGCGTGAAAACCGTGGGTTCGATCCGCGTGCCGCTCGAAGGCGATTACAGGGGAGATACAGCCCTTTCCAAAGAGCCATGAACAGACTTTCTACTCCCAAGGAGACAAGAGATATTACGCGCATTTTCTCCGACGCGCACCACGTTTAAAAAATCGTAGCGTGAGAACGGTGGGTCCGATCCGCGTGCCGCTTAAAGGCGATTACAGGGGAGATGCATCCCTTTCCAAAGAGCCATGAACAGACTTTCTACTCCCAAGGAGACCAGAGATATTAACAGATAAAGCGTTACGCTCCAGTCGGATGAGCGAGAAACGCTTGTACAATTGCAACGAATTGGAGGAGAAAGTTTAAACAAACGCGCTGACTTTGAAGGCTCACATCTAGGCCGGGCCAGGTCCAAATGGCCTACAACTCAGTCCGCATCACGTCCATGACTTTTCCTAACGAACGCCACCTGCCAAGCTTTCGGCCCGTCCCTGTCGGCATTAAAAAATCGTAGCGTGATAACGATGGTTCCGATCCGCGTGCCGCGCGAAGGCGATTACAGGGGAGATGCAGCCCTTTCCAAAGAGCCATGAACAGACTTTCTACTCCCCAGGAGCCCAAAGATATTAAGCCGCAAATAAGTCCTACGCGCGTCTTTTCTACGCCTCGCACCACATTTAAAAAATCGTAGCGTAAGAACGGTGGGTCCGATCCGCGTGCCGCTTAAAGGCAATTACAGGGGAGATGCAACCCTTTCCAAAGAACCATGAAAACACTTTCTACTCCCAAGGAGACAAGAGATATTAAGCCGCAATGACGTCCGACGCGCGCATTTTCTCCGCCGCAGCACATTTAAAAAAATCATAGCGTGAAAACCGTGGGTTCGATCCGCGTGCCGCTCGAAGGCGATTACAGGGGAGATGGATCCCTTTCCAAAAAGGCATGAACAGACTTCCTACTCCCAAGGAGCCCAAAGATATTAAACCGCAAATACGTCCTACGCGCGTCTTTTCTACGCCGCGCACCACATTTAAAAAATCGTATCGGAAGAACGGTGGGTCCAATCCGCGTGCCGCTTAAAGGCGATTACAAGGGAGATGCAAACCTTTCCAAAGAGCCATGAAAAGACTTTCTACTCCCAAGGAGACAAGAGATATTAAGCCGAAATGACGTCCGACGCGCGCATTTTCTCCGCCGCGCACCACATTTTAAAAAATCATAGCGTGAAAACCGTGGGTTCGATCCGCGTGCCGCTCGAAGGCGATTACAGCGGAGATGCAGCCCTTTCCAAAGAGCCATGAACAGACTTTCTACTCCCAAGGAGACAAGAGATATTACGCCGCAATGACGTCCGACGCGCGCATTTTCTCCGCCGCGCACCACATTTAAAAAATCGTATCGTGAGAACGGTGGGTCCGATCCGCGTGCCGCTTAAAGGCAATTACAGGGGAGATGCAGCGCTTTCCAAAGAGCCATGAACAGACTTTCTACTCCCAAGGAGCCCAAAGATATTAAGCCGCAAATACGTCCTACGCGCGTCTTTTCTACGCCGCGCACCACATTTAAAAAATCGTAGCGTAAGAACGGTGGGTCCGATCCGCGTGCCGCTTAAAGGCGATTACAGGGGAGATGCAGCCCTTTCCAAAGAGCCATGAAAAGACTTTCTACTCCCAAGGAGACAAGAGATATTAAGCCGAAATGACGTCCGACGCGCGCATTTCCTCCGCCGCGCACCACATTTAAAAAATCATAGCGTGAAAACCGTGGGTTCGATCCGCGTGCCGCTCGAAGGCGATTACAGGGGAGATACAGCCCTTTCCAAAGAGCCATGAACAGACTTTCTACTCCCAAGGAGACAAGAGATATTACGCGCATTTTCTCCGACGCGCACCACGTTTAAAAAATCGTAGCGTGAGAACGGTGGGTCCGATCCGCGTGCCGCTTAAAGGCGATTACAGGGGAGATGCATCCCTTTCCAAAGAGCCATGAACAGACTTTCTACTCCCAAGGAGACCAGAGATATTAACAGATAAAGCGTTACGCTCCAGTCGGATGAGCGAGAAACGCTTGTACAATTGCAACGAATTGGAGGAGAAAGTTTAAACAAACGCGCTGACTTTGAAGGCTCACATCTAGGCCGGGCCAGGTCCAAATGGCCTACAACTCAGTCCGCATCACGTCCATGACTTTTCCTAACGAACGCCACCTGCCAAGCTTTCGGCCCGTCCCTGTCGGCATTAAAAAATCGTAGCGTGATAAAGATGGTTCCGATCCGCGTGCCGCGCGAAGGCGATTACAGGGGAGATGCAGCCCTTTCCAAAGAGCCATGAACAGACTTTCTACTCCCCAGGAGCCCAAAGATATTAAGCCGCAAATAAGTCCTACGCGCGTCTTTTCTACGCCTCGCACCACATTTAAAAAATCGTAGCGTAAGAACGGTGGGTCCGATCCGCGTGCCGCTTAAAGGCGATTACAGGGGAGATGCAACCCTTTCCAAAGAACCATGAAAACACTTTCTACTCCCAAGGAGACAAGAGATATTAAGCCGCAATGACGTCCGACGCGCGCATTTTCTCCGCCGCAGCACATTTAAAAAAATCATAGCGTGAAAACCGTGGGTTCGATCCGCGTGCCGCTCGAAGGCGATTACAGGGGAGATGGAGCCCTTTCCAAAAAGGCATGAACAGACTTCCTACTCCCAAGGAGCCCAAAGATATTAAACCGCAAATACGTCCTACGCGCGTCTTTTCTACGCCGCGCACCACATTTAAAAAATCGTATCGGAAGAACGGTGGGTTCAATCCGCGTGCCGCTTAAAGGCGATTACAAGGGAGATGCAAACCTTTCAAAAGAGCCATGAAAAGACTTTCTACTCCCAAGGAGACAAGAGATATTAAGCCGAAATGACGTCCGACGCGCGCATTTTCTCCGCCGCGCACCACATTTTAAAAAATCATAGCGTGAAAACCGTGGGTTCGATCCGCGTGCCGCTCGAAGGCGATTACAGCGGAGATGCAGCCCTTTCCAAAGAGCCATGAAAAGACTTTCTACTCCCAAGGAGACAAGAGATATTAAGCCGAAATGACGTCCGACGCGCGCATTTCCTCCGCCGCGCACCACATTTAAAAAAATCATAGCGTGAAAACCGTGGGTTCGATCCGCGTGCCGCTCGAAGGCGATTACAGGGGAGATGCAGCCCTTTCCAAAGAGCCATGAACAGACTTTCTACTCCCAAGGAGACCAGAAATATTAACTTATAAAGCGTTACGCTCCAGTCGGATGAACGAGAAACGCTTGTACAATTGCAACGAATTGGAGGAGAAAGCTTAAACAAACGCGCTGACTTTGAACGCTCACATCTAGGCCGGGCCAACTCCAAATGGCGTGCAACTCGGTGTGCATCACCTGCATGACTGTCCCTAACGAACGCCACCTGCCACGCTTTCGGCATATCCCTGGCGGCATTAAAAAATCGTAGCGTGATAACGATGGTTCCGATGCGCGTGCCGCTCGAAGGCGATTACAGGGGAGATACAGCCCTTTCCAAAGAGCCATGAACAGACTTTCTACTCCCAAGGAGACAAGAGATATTACGCGCATTTTCTCCGACGCGCACCACGTTTAAAAAATCGTAGCGTGAAAACCGTGGGTTCGATCCGCGTGCCGCTCGAAGGCGATTACAGGGGAGATGCAGCCCTTTCCAAAGAGCCATGAACAGACTTTCTACTCCCAATGAGACAAGAGATATCAAGCCGCAAATACGTCCGGCGCGCGTCTATTCTCCGCCGCGCAACACATTTAAAAAAATCGTAGCGTGAAAACCGTGGGTTCGATCCGCGTGCCGCTTAAAGGCGATTACAGGGGAGATGCAGCCCTTTCCAAAGAGCCATGAAAAGACTTTCTACTCCCAAGGAGACAAGAGATATTAAGCCGAAATGACGTCCGACGCGAGCATTTCCTCCGCCGCGCACCACATTTAAAAAAATCATAGCGTGAAAACCGTGGGTTCGATCCGTGTGCCGCTCGAAGGCGATTACAGGGGAGATGCAGCCCTTTCCAAAGAGGCATGAACAGACTTCCTACTCCCAAGGAGCCCAAAGATATTAAGCCGCAAATACGTCCTACGCGCGTCTTTTCTACGCCGCGCACCACATTTAAAAAATCGTATCGGAAGAACGGTGGGTCCAATCCGCGTGCCGCTTAAAGGCGATTACAAGGGAGATGCAAACCTTTCCAAAGAGCCATGAAAAGACTTTCTACTCCCAAGGAGACAATAGATATTAAGCCGAAATGACGTCCGACGCGCGCATTTTCTCCGACGCGCACCACATTTAAAAAAATCATAGCGTGAAAACCGTGGGTTCGATCCGCGTGCCGCTCGAAGGCGATTACAGCGGAGATGCAGCCCTTTCCAAAGAGCCATGAAAAGACTTTCTACTCCCAAGGAGACAATAGATATTAAGCCGAAATGACGTCCGACGCGCGCATTTTCTCCGACGCGCACCACATTTAAAAAAATCATAGCGTGAAAACCGTGGGTTCGATCCGCGTGCCGCTCGAAGGCGATTACAGGGGAGATGCAGCCCTTTCCAAAGAGCCATGAACAGACTTTCTACTCCCAAGGAGACCAGAAATATTAACTTATAAAGCGTTACGCTCCAGTCGGATGAACGAGAAACGCTTGTACAATTGCAACGAATTGGAGGAGAAAGTTTAAACAAACGCGCTGACTTTGAAGGCTCACATCTAGGCCGGGCCAGGTCCAAATGGCCTGCAACTCGGTCCGCATCACGTCCATGACTTTTCCTAACGAACGCCACCTGCCAAGCTTTCGGCCCGTCCCTGTCGGCATTAAAAAATCGTAGCGTGATAACGATGGTTCCGATCCGCGTGCCGCGCGAAGGCGATTACAGGGGAGATGCAGCCCTTTCCAAAGAGCCATGAACAGACTTTCTACTCCCAAGGAGCCCAAAGATATTAAGCCGCAAATAAGTCCTACGCGCGTCTTTTCTACGCCGCGCACCACATTTAAAAAATCGTAGCGTAAGAACGGTGGGTCCGATCCGCGTGCCGCTTAAAGGCGATTACAGGGGAGATGCAACCCTTTCCAAAGAGCCATGAAAAGACTTTCTACTCCCAAGGAGACAAGAGATTTAAGCCGAAATGACGTCCGACGCGCGCATTTTCTCCGACGCGCAACACATTTAAAAAAATCATAGCGTGAAAACCGTGGGTTCGATCCGCGTGCCGCTCGAAGGCGATTACAGGGGAGATGCAGCCCTTTCCAAAGATCCATGAACAGACTTCCTACTCCCAAGGAGACAAGAGATATTAACATATAAAGCGTTACGCTCCAGTCGGATGAGCGAGAAACGCTTGAGCAGTTGCAACGAATTGGAGGAGAAAGTTTAAACAAACGCGCTGACTTTGAACGCTCACATCTAGGTCTGGCCAAGTCCAAATGGCGTGCAACTCGGTGCGCATCACCTCCATGACTGTCCCTAACGAACGCCACCTGCCACGCTTTCGGCCCGTCCCTGGCGGCTTTAAAAAATCGTAGCGTGATAACCGTGGGTCCAATCCGCTTGAAGCTCGAAGGCGATTAGAGGGGAGATGCAGCCCTTTCCAAAGAGCCATGAACAGACTTCCTACTCCCAAGGAGACAAGAGATATTAAGCCACAAATACGTCCGGACCGCGTCTTTTCTCCGCAGCTCACCACATTTAAAAAAATCGTAGCGTGAAAATCGTGGGTTCGATATAGTATACATACAGAGTATATAGTTTGACCAAAAGATCGTGCTGATCTTTGATCTCCTGGTTCTTCATCTCCAGCGCCACTTTCAGACTCATAATGTCCTCCTCTATGGGCTGGTATAACACAGACACGAATCATCACTACAGCCAGTACAATGGAAAGGTGGGAATGTGTACTGAATGTGTACTGACGTTATAAGTGAGAGGTGGTGGTACTGGTGGATGTGTACTGACACTATAAGGGATCTCTACCTGCAGTGACAGTTTGAGCTTCTCAAGTTCTTCCTCCAGAGATTTCTTCTCCTGTTCACAGGCCATTTTCATATCTGCCAGAGCAAGTATCATTACTGCTGGATATAACACAGATTGTATATACTACATAATTACTGCTGAATATATAAAATATAATATATATAGTACTATACATATATTAGTGTCACTTTTATTGGAGCCTAAAGGCTAGCATTCATTATTAGTTATGTTAGTATTATTGCATTTCCATAGCACTTACTCTTGATGGACCTGTTATGCTCCTCCTCCTCCTGCTGTTTCTGCAGGAGCTCTGTCTCCTCCTGCTGCTTGTGTTTCAGCATCTCCTGAAGAACCTGCAGCTCCTTCTGCTTCTGCAACCTCAACTCCTTCAGCTGCTCCAACAAACTGTTCTCCAACTCCTCCTTCTCACACCGCAAACACTCCAATCGGGCCACAGGCCCCACTAGTGACACAGAACCACACACACACACACACACACACAAAGAGAGAGATAAACATGTATAAATGTATAAGAATTTGTGGATAAAATTATTATGAGATTATTTATAATCAAACAACTACACTACACAACCACATCTTCCTTTTATTTACATATTATACAGATATTTAGAGATATTTACATTTTATTTACCCGCGTGCGTCTCTCTTCTCCAAGGTAGCGGAGAGATATGAAAGGATAAAAGGGGAAAAGAATAAAATGCACGTCGGTTTTAAATTCGCAGGCTACCTGCGCTGAAGGCGTGGAAAACGAGCACGTGACGGAAAGGCTTCCGTACCCGATGGGTCCAAATCACATGCCCAGCAAAGTAGCCTTAAACCTGGACACGCAATGGAGAGCATTTGACCCTTTAAAATCATACTACAACCAGACTTCCAGGCCCAAGAGGTCACACAGCCATGCCCAGCAAAGTAGCTCTGGGCCTGGGCACACTTCACGCAGTTTGACCGTTTAAATAAAACTAGAAACAGACTTCCTGGCCCAAGAGGTCACAGTCATACCCAGCAAAGTACGTTTAAACCTGGAAACAAATCAGATCCTTTCTGTCATTCAAAGGAATGGGCCTGCAACTCACAACCACATCCCCAGTGAAGCGCACCGTCACCCAGCCACACTACCCCACCTTGCCCGTCCTGGAACAACCACACCTCCAGGGCACCACATGCCAATCTCTCATGCCCAGCAAACTGCAACCTCACGCAGCCAGGCCACACACTGTCTCCCCTTGTACAGTCCAAGGACGAACTCCTCCACAAACCTGGTGTTCACGCGCACACACGCAATTACAACGAATTGGTGGAGAACTTTGAAACAAAAGTGCTGACTTTGAATACTCACATCTAGGCTGGGCCAGGTCCAAATGGCCTGCAGCTCGGTGCGCATTAACTGCTTGACTGTCCGTCACGAACGCCACCTGCCAAGCGTTCGTTCCGTCCCTGGCGGATTTTAAAAAATCGTAGCGTGAGAACGATGGGTCCGATCCGCGTGCCGCTTAAAGGCGATTACAGGGGAGATGCAACCCTTTCCAAAGAACCATGAAAAGACTTTCTACTCCCAAGGAGACAAGAGATATTAAGACGCAATGACGTCCGACGCGCGCATTTTCTCCGCCGCGCAGCTCATTTAAAAAAATCATAGCGTGAAAACCGTGGGTTCGATCCGCGTGCCGCTCGAAGGCGATTACAGGGGAGATGGAGCCCTTTCCAAAGAGGCATGAACAGACTTCCTACTCCCAAGGAGCCCAAAGATATTAAGCCGCAAATACGTCCTACGCGCGTCTTTTCTACGCCGCGCACCACATTTAAAAAATCGTAGCGTAAGAACGGTGGGTCCGATCCGCGTGCCGCTTAAAGGCGATTACAGGGGAGATGCAAACCTTTCCAAAGAGCCATGAAAAGACTTTCTACTCCCAAGGAGACAAGAGATATTAAGCCGCAATTACGTCCGACGCGCGCATTTTCTCCGACGCGCAACACATTTAAAAAAATCATAGCGTGAAAACCGTGGGTTCGATCCGCGTGCCGCTCGAAGGCGATTACAGGGGAGATGCAGCCCTTTCCAAAGAGCCATGAACAGACTTTCTACTCCCAATGAGACAAGAGATATCAAGCCGCAAATACGTCCGGCGCGCGTCTATTCTCCGCCGCGCAACACATTTAAAAAAAATCGTAGCGTGAAAACCGTGGGTTCGATCCGCGTGCCGCTTAAAGGCGATTACAGGGGAGATGCAGCCCTTTCAAAAGAGCCATGAACAGACTTTCTACTCCCAAGGAGACCAGAAATATTAACATATAAAGCGTTACGCTCCAGTCGGATGAACGAGAAACGCTTGTACAATTGCAACGAATTGGAGGAGAAAGTTTAAACAAACGCGCTGACTTTGAACGCTCACATCTAGGCCGGGCCAACTCCAAATGGCGTGCAACTCGGTGCGCATCACCTCCATGACTGTCCCTAACGAACGCCACCTGCCACGCTTTCGGCCCGTCCCTGGCGGCATTAAAAAATCGTAGCGTGATAACGATGGTTCCGATGCGCGTGCCGCTCGAAGGCGATTACAGGGGAGATACAGCCCTTTCCAAAGAGCCATGAACAGACTTTCTACTCCCAAGGAGACCAGAGATATTAACAGATAAAGCGTTACGCTCCAGTCGGATGAGCGAGAAACGCTTGTACAATTGCAACGAATTGGAGGAGAAAGTTTAAACAAACGCGCTGACTTTGAAGGCTCACATCTAGGCCGGGCCAGGTCCAAATGGCCTGCAACTCGGTCCGCATCACGTCCATGACTTTTCCTAACGAACGCCACCTGCCAAGCTTTCGGCCCGTCCCTGTCGGCATTAAAAAATCGTAGCGTGATAACGATGGTTCCGATCCGCGTGCCGCGCGAAGGCGATTACAGGGGAGATGCAGCCCTTTCCAAAGAGGCATGAACAGACTTCCTACTCCCAAGGAGCCCAAAGATATTAAGCCGCAAATACGTCCTACGCGCGTCTTTTCTACGCCGCGCACCACATTTAAAAAATCGTATCGGAAGAACGGTGGGTCCAATCCGCGTGCCGCTTAAAGGCGATTACAAGGGAGATGCAAACCTTTCCAAAGAGCCATGAAAAGACTTTCTACTCCCAAGGAGACAATAGATATTAAGCCGAAATGACGTCCGACGCGCGCATTTTCTCCGACGCGCACCACATTAAAAAAATCATAGCGTGAAAACCGTGGGTTCGATCCGCGTGCCGCTCGAAGGCGATTACAGCGGAGATGCAGCCCTTTCCAAAGAGCCATGAAAAGACTTTCTACTCCCAAGGAGACAAGAGATATTAAGCCGAAATGACGTCCGACGCGCGCATTTCCTCCGCCGCGCACCACATTTAAAAAAATCATAGCGTGAAAACCGTGGGTTCGATCCGCGTGCCGCTCGAAGGCGATTACAGGGGAGATGCAGCCCTTTCCAAAGAGCCATGAACAGACTTTCTACACCCAATGAGACAAGAGATATTAAGCCGCAAATTCGTCCGGCGCGCGTCTTTTCTCCGCCGCGCAACACATTTAAAAAAAATCGTAGCGTGAAAAACGTGGGTTCGATCCGCGTGCCGCTCGAAGGCGATTACAGGGGAGATGCATCCCTTTTAAAAGAGCCATGAACAGACTTTCTACTCCCAAGGAGACCAGAAATATTAACATATAAATCGTTACGCTCCAGTCGGATGAACGAGAAACGCTTGTACAATTGCAACGAATTGGAGGAGAAAGTTTAAACAAACGCGCTGACTTTGAACGCTCACATCTAGGCCGGGCCAACTCCAAATGGCGTGCAACTCGGTGCGCATCACCTCCATGACTGTCGCTAACGAACGCCACCTGCCACGCTTTCGGCCTATCCCTGGCGGCATTAAAAAATCGTAGCGTGATAACGATGGTTCCGATGCGCGTGCCGCTCGAAGGCGATTACAGGGGAGATACAGCCCTTTCCAAAGAGCCATGAACAGACTTTCTACTCCCAAGGAGACAAGAGATATTACGCGCATTTTCTCCGACGCGCACCACGTTTAAAAAATCGTAGCGTGAGAACGGTGGGTCCGATCCGCGTGCCGCTTAAAGGCGATTACAGGGGAGATGCATCCCTTTCCAAAGAGCCATGAACAGACTTTCTACTCCCAAGGAGACCAGAGATATTAACAGATAAAGCGTTACGCTCCAGTCGGATGAGCGAGAAACGCTTGTACAATTGCAACGAATTGGAGGAGAAAGTTTAAACAAACGCGCTGACTTTGAAGGCTCACATCTAGGCCGGGCCAGGTCCAAATGGCCTGCAACTCGGTCCGCATCACGTCCATGACTTTTCCTAACGAACGCCACCTGCCAAGCTTTCGGCCCGTCCCTGTCGGCATTAAAAAATCGTAGCATGATAACGATGGTTCCGATCCGCGTGCCGCGCGAAGGCGATTACAGGGGAGATGCAGCCCTTTCCAAAGAGCTATGAACAGACTTTCTACTCCCAAGGAGCCCAAAGATATTAAGCCGCAAATAAGTCCTACGCGCGTCTTTTCTACGCCGCGCACCACATTTAAAAAATCGTAGCGTAAGAACGGTGGGTCCGATCCGCGTGCCGCTTAAAGGCGATTACAGGGGAGATGCAACCCTTTCCAAAGAGCCATGAAAAGACTTTCTACTCCCAAGGAGACAAGAGATTTAAGCCGCAATGATATCCGACGCGCGCATTTTCTCCGCCGCACACCACATTTAAAAAATCGTAGCGTGAGAACGGTGGGTCCGATCCGCATGCCGCTTAAAGGCGATTACAGGGGAGATGCAACCCTTTCCAAAGAGCCATGAAAAGACTTTCTATTCCCAAGGAGACAAGACATATTAAGCCGCAATGACGTCCGACGCGCGCATTTTCTCCGCCGCGCACCACATTTAAAAAAATCATAGCGTGAAAACCGTGGGTTCGATCCGCGTGCCACTTGAAGGCGATTACAGGGGAGATGCAGCATTTCCAAAGAGCCATGAACAGACTTCCTACTCCCAAGGAGAAAAGAGATATTAAGCAGCAATGATGTCCGACACGCGCATTTTCTCCGCCGCGCACCACATTTAAAAAATCTTAGCGTGAGAACGGTGGGTCCGATCCGCGTGCCGCTTAAAGGCGATTACAGGGGAGATGCACCCCTTTCCAAAGAGCCATGAAAAGACTTTCTACTCCCAAGGAGACAAGAGATATTAAGCCGAAATGACGTCCGAGGCGCGCAATTTCTCCGCCGCGCAACACATTTAAAAAAATCATAGCGTGAAAACCGTGGGGTCGATCTGCGTGCCGCTCGAAGGCGATTACAGGGGAGATGCAGCCCTTTCCAAAGATCCATGAACAGACTTCCTACTCCCAAGGAGACAAGAGATATTAACATATAAAGCGTTACGCTACAGTCGGATGAGCCAGAAACGCTTGAGCAGTTGCAACGAATTGGAGGAGAAAGTTTAAACAAACGCGCTGACTTTGAACGCTCACATCTAGGTCTGGCCAAGTCCAAATGGCTTGCAACTCGGTGCGCATCACCTCCATGACTGTCCCTAACGAACGCCACCTGCCACGCTTTCGGCCCGTCCCTGGCGGCTTTAAAAAATCGTAGCGTGATAACCGTGGGTCCAATCCGCTTGAAGCTCGAAGGCGATTAGAGGGGAGATGCAGCCCTTTCCAAAGAGCCATGAACAGACTTCCTACTCCCAAGGAGACAAGAGATATTAAGCCACAAATACGTCCGGACCGCGTCTTTTCTCCGCAGCTCACCACATTTAAAAAAATCGTAGCGTGAAAACCGTGGGTTCGATATAGTATACATACAGAGTATATAGTTTGACCAAAAGATCGTGCTGATCTTTGATCTCCTGGTTCTTCATCTCCAGCGCCACTTTCAGACTCATAATGTCCTCCTCTATGGGCTGGTATAACACAGACACGAATCATCACTACAGCCAGTACAATGGAAAGGTGGGAATGTGTACTGAATGTGTACTGACGTTATAAGTGAGAGGTGGTGGTACTGGTGGATGTGTACTGACACTATAAGGGATCTCTACCTGCAGTGACAGTTTGAGCTTCTCAAGTTCTTCCTCCAGAGATTTCTTCTCCTGTTCACAGGCCATTTTCATATCTGCCAGAGCAAGTATCATTACTGCTGGATATAACACAGATTGTATATACTACATAATTACTGCTGAATATATAAAATATAATATATATAGTACTATACATATATTAGTGTCACTTTTATTGGAGCCTAAAGGCTAACATTCATTATTAGTTATGTTAGTATTATTGCATTTCCATAGTACTTACGCTTGATGGACCTGTTATGCTCCTCCTCCTCCTGCTGTTTCTGCAGGAGCTCTGTCTCCTCCTGCTGCTTGTGTTTCAGCATCTCCTGAAGAACCTGCAGCTCCTTCTGCTTCTGCAACCTCAACTCCTTCAGCTGCTCAAACAAACTGTTCTCCAACTCCTCCTTCTCACACTGCAAACACTCCAATCGGGCCACAGGCCCCACTAGTGACACAGAACCACACACACACACACACAAAGAGAGAGATAAACATGTATAAATGTATAAGAATTTGTGGATAAAATTATTATGAGATTATTTATAATCAAACGACTACACTACACAACCACATCTTCCTTTTATTTACATATTATACAGATATTTAGAGATATTTACATTTTATTTACCCGCGTGCGTCTCTCTTCTCCAAGGTAGCGGAGAGATATGAAAGGATAAAAGGGGAAAAGAATAAAATGCACGTCGGTTTTAAATTCGCAGGCTACCTGCGCTGAAGGCGTGGAAAACGAGCACGTGACGGAAAGGCTTCCGTACCCGATGGGTCCAAATCACATGCCCAGCAAAGTAGCCTTAAACCTGGACACACAATGGAGAGCATTTGACCCTTTAAAATCATACTACAACCAGACTTCCAGGCCCAAGAGGTCACACAGTCATGCCCAGCAAAGTAGCTCTGGGCCTGGGCACACTTCACGCAGTTTGACCGTTTAAATAAAACTAGAAACAGACTTCCTGGCCCAAGAGGTCACATAGTCATGCCCAGCAAGGTTGCTTTAAACGTGGGCACACTTCAGACCGTTTCACTCTTTAAATCATTCAAAGCACCACATTTCAAGGCCCAAGAGGTCACAGAATCATGCCCATCAAAGTAGCTCTGGGCCTGGGCACACTTTACGGAGTTTGACCCTTTAAATAATACTACAACCAGACACATACAGGTGCGCACATATACACAGATACACATTCTGTTTAATTTCTTCACATCTGCAGACTAGAGTAAGCTGAGGGTATAGTGTTAAACCAGGAGCTACATAAACAGTATATAGTATATATAAAGAGGATATAGTGTTAAACCAGGTACTACATACAGAGTATATAGTATACATACAGAGTATATAGTTTGACCAAAAGATCGTGCTGATCTTTGATCTCCTGGTTTTTCATCTCCAGCGCCACTTTCAGACTCATAATGTCCTCCTCTATGGGCTGGTATAACCCACACATACGAATCATCACTACAGCCAGTACAATGGAAAGGTGGGAATGTGTACTGAATGTGTACTGACGTTATAAGTGAAAGGTGGAGGTACTGGTGGATGTGTACTGACACTATAAGGGATCTCTACCTGCAGTGACAGTCTGAGCTTCTCAAGTTCTTCCTCCAGAGATTTCTTCTCCTGTTCACAGGCCATTTTCATATCTGCCAGAGCAAGTATCATTACTGCTGGATATAACATAGATTGTATATACTACATAATTACTACTGAATATATAAAATATAATATATATAGTACTATACATATATTAGTATCACTTTTATTGGAGCCTAAAGGCTAGCATTCATTATTAGTTATGTTAGTATTATTGCATTTCCATAGTACTTACTCTTGATGGACCTGTTATGCTCCTCCTCCTCCTGCTGTTTCTGCAGGAGCTCTGTCTCCTCATGCTGCTTGTGTTTCAGCATCTCCTGAAGAACCTGCAGCTCCTTCTGCTTCTGCAACCTCAACTCCTTCAGCTGCTCCAACAAACTGTTCTCCAACTCCTCCTTCTCACACCGCAAACACTCCAATCGGGCCACAGGCCCCACTAGTGACACAGAACCACACACACACACACACAGACACACACACACACACACACACACAGAGAGAGATAAACATGTATAAATGTATAAGAATTTGTGGATAAAATTATTATGAGATTATTTATAATCAAACGACTACACTACACAACCACATCTTCCTTTTATTTACATATTATACAGATATTTAGAGATATTTACATTTTATTTACCCGCGTGCGTCTCTCTTCTCCAAGGTAGCGGAGAGATATGAAAGGATAAAAGGGGAAAAGAATAAAATGCACGTCGGTTTTAAATTCGCAGGCTACCTGCGCTGAAGGCGTGGAAAACGAGCACGTGACGGAAAGGCTTCCGTACCCGATGGGTCCAAATCACATGCCCAGCAAAGTAGCCTTAAACCTGGACACACAATGGAGAGCATTTGACCCTTTAAAATCATACTACAACCAGACTTCCAGGCCCAAGAGGTCACACAGTCATGCCCAGCAAAGTAGCTCTGGGCCTGGGCACACTTCACGCAGTTTGACCGTTTAAATAAAACTAGAAACAGACTTCCTGGCCCAAGAGGTCACACAGTCATGCCCAGCAAGGTTGCTTTAAACGTGGGCACACTTCAGACCGTTTCACTCTTTAAATCATTCAAAGCACCACATTTCAAGGCCCAAGAGGTCACAGAATCATGCCCATCAAAGTAGCTCTGGGCCTGGGCACACTTTACGGAGTTTGACCCTTTAAATAATACTACAACCAGACACATACAGGTGCGCACATATACACAGATACACATTCTGTTTAATTTCTTCACATCTGCAGACTAGAGTAAGCTGAGGGTATAGTGTTAAACCAGGAGCTACATAAACAGTATATAGTATATATAAAGAGGATATAGTGTTAAACCAGGTACTACATACAGAGTATATAGTATACATACAGAGTATATAGTTTGACCAAAAGATCGTGCTGATCTTTGATCTCCTGGTTCTTCATCTCCAGCGCCACTTTCAGACTCATAATGTCCTCCTCTATGGGCTGGTATAACACACACACGAATCATCACTACAGCCAGTACAATGGAAAGGTGGGAATGTGTACTGAATGTGTACTGACGTTATAAGTGAAAGGTGGAGCTACTGGTGGATGTGTACTGACACTATAAGGGATCTCTACCTGCAGTGACAGTCTGAGCTTCTCAAGTTCTTCCTCCAGAGATTTCTTCTCCTGTTCACAGGCCATTTTCATATCTGCCAGAGCAAGTATCATTACTGCTGGATATAACATAGATTGTATATACTACATAATTACTACTGAATATATAAAATATAATATATATAGTACTATACATATATTAGTATCACTTTTATTGGAGCCTAAAGGCTAACATTCATTATTAGTTATGTTAGTATTATTGCATTTCCATAGTACTTACTCTTGATGGACCTGTTATGCTCCTCCTCCTCCTGCTATTTCTGCAGGAGCTCTGTCTCCTCCTGCTGCTTGTGTTTCAGCATCTCCTGAAGAACCTGCAGCTCCTTCTGCTTCTGCAACCTCAACTCCTTCAGCTGCTCAAACAAACTGTTCTCCAACTCCTCCTTCTCACACCGCAAACACTCCAATCGGGCCACAGGCCCCACTAGTGACACAGAACCACACACACACACACACAGACACACACACACACACACACACAGAGAGAGATAAACATGTATAAATGTATAAGAATTTGTGGATAAAATTATTATGAGATTATTTATAATCAAACGACTACACTACACAACCACATCTTCCTTTTATTTACATATTATACAGATATTTAGAGATATTTACATTTTATTTACCCGCGTGCGTCTCTCTTCTCCAAGGTAGCGGAGAGATATGAAAGGATAAAAGGGGAAAAGAATAAAATGCACGTCGGTTTTAAATTCGCAGGCTACCTGCGCTGAAGGCGTGGAAAACGAGCACGTGACGGAAAGGCTTCCGTACCCGATGGGTCCAAATCACATGCCCAGCAAAGTAGCCTTAAACCTGGACACACAATGGAGAGCATTTGACCCTTTAAAATCATACTACAACCAGACTTCCAGGCCCAAGAGGTCACACAGTCATGCCCAGCAAAGTAGCTCTGGGCCTGGGCACACTTCACGCAGTTTGACCGTTTAAATAAAACTAGAAACAGACTTCCTGGCCCAAGAGGTCACACAGTCATGCCCAGCAAGGTTGCTTTAAACGTGGGCACACTTCAGACCGTTTCACTCTTTAAATCATTCAAAGCACCACATTTCAAGGCCCAAGAGGTCACAGAATCATGCCCATCAAAGTAGCTCTGGGCCTGGGCACACTTTACGGAGTTTGACCCTTTAAATAATACTACAACCAGACACATACAGGTGCGCACATATACACAGATACACATTCTGTTTAATTTCTTCACATCTGCAGACTAGAGTAAGCTGAGGGTATAGTGTTAAACCAGGAGCTACATAAACAGTATATAGTATATATAAAGAGGATATAGTGTTAAACCAGGTACTACATACAGAGTATATAGTATACATACAGAGTATATAGTTTGACCAAAAGATCGTGCTGATCTTTGATCTCCTGGTTCTTCATCTCCAGCGCCACTTTCAGACTCATAATGTCCTCCTCTATGGGCTGGTATAACCCACACATACGAATCATCACTACAGCCAGTACAATGGAAAGGTGGGAATGTGTACTGAATGTGTACTGACGTTATAAGTGAAAGGTGGAGGTACTGGTGGATGTGTACTGACACTATAAGGGATCTCTACCTGCAGTGACAGTCTGAGCTTCTCAAGTTCTTCCTCCAGAGATTTCTTCTCCTGTTCACAGGCCATTTTCATATCTGCCAGAGCAAGTATCATTACTGCTGGATATAAAATAGATTGTATATACTACATAATTACTACTGAATATATAAAATATAATATATATAGTACTATACATATATTAGTATCACTTTTATTGGAGCCTAAAGGCTAGCATTCATTATTAGTTATGTTAGTATTATTGCATTTCCATAGTACTTACTCTTGATGGACCTGTTATGCTCCTCCTCCTCCTGCTGTTTCTGCAGGAGCTCTGTCTCCTCCTGCTGCTTGTGTTTCAGCATCTCCTGAAGAACCTGCAGCTCCTTCTGCTTCTGCAACCTCAACTCCTTCAGCTGCTCCAACAAACTGTTCTCCAACTCCTCCTTCTCACACCGCAAACACTCCAATCGGGCCACAGGCCCCACTAGTGACACAGAACCACACACACACACACACACACACACACACACACACACACACACATACACACACAGAGATAAACATGTATAAATGTATAAGAATTTGTGGATAAAATTATTATGAGATTATTTATAATGAAACGACTACACTACACAACCACTTCTTCCTTTTATTTACATATTATACAGATATTTAGAGATATTTACGTTTTATTTACCCGCGTGCGTCTCTCTTCTCCAAGGTAGCGGAGAGATATGAAGGGATAAAAGGGGAAAAGAATAAAATGCACGTCGGTTTTAAATTCGCAGGCTACCTGCGCTGAAGGCGTGGAAAACGAGCACGTGACGGAAAGGCTTCCGTACCCGATGGGTCCAAATCACATGCCCAGCAAAGTAGCCTTAAACCTGGACACACAATGGAGACCATTTGACCCTTTAAAATCATACTACAACCAGACTTCCAGGCCCAAGAGGTCACACAGTCATGCCCAGCAAAGTAGCTCTGGGCCTGGGCACACATCACGCAGTTTGACCGTTTAAATAAAACTAGAAACAGACTTCCTGGCCCAAGAGGTCACACAGTCATGCCCAGCAAGGTTGCTTTAAACGTGGGCACACTTCAGACCGTTTCACTCTTTAAATCATTCAAAGCACCACATTTCAAGGCCCAAGAGGTCACAGAATCATGCCCATCAAAGTAGCTCTGGGCCTGGGCACACTTCACGCAGTTTGACCCTTTAAATAATACTACAACCAGACACATACAGGTGCGCACATATACACAGATACACATTCTGTTTAATTTCTTCACATCTGCAGACTAGAGTAAGCTGAGGGTATAGTGTTAAACCAGGTACTACATAAACAGTATATAGTATATATACAGAGGATATAGTGTTAAACCAGGTACTACATACAGAGTATATAGTATACATACAGAGTATATAGTTTGACCAAAAGATCGTGCTGATCTTTGATCTCCTGGTTCTTCATCTCCAGCGCCACTTTCAGACTCATAATGTCCTCCTCTATGGGCTGGTATAACACACACACGAATCATCACTACAGCCAGTACAATGGAAAGGTGGGAATGTGTACTGAATGTGTACTGACGTTATAAGTGAAAGGTGGAGCTACTGGTGGATGTGTACTGACACTATAAGGGATCTCTACCTGCAGTGACAGTCTGAGCTTCTCAAGTTCTTCCTCCAGAGATTTCTTCTCCTGTTCACAGGCCATTTTCATATCTGCCAGAGCAAGTATCATTACTGCTGGATATAACATAGATTGTATATACTACATAATTACTACTGAATATATAAAATATAATATATATAGTACTATACATATATTAGTATCACTTTTATTGGAGCCTAAAGGCTAACATTCATTATTAGTTATGTTAGTATTATTGCATTTCCATAGTACTTACTCTTGATGGACCTGTTATGCTCCTCCTCCTCCTGCTGTTTCTGCAGGAGCTCTGTCTCCTCCTGCTGCTTGTGTTTCAGCATCTCCTGAAGAACCTGCAGCTCCTTCTGCTTCTGCAACCTCAACTCCTTCAGCTGCTCCAACAAACTGTTCTCCAACTCCTCCTTCTCACACCGCAAACACTCCAATCGGGCCACAGGCCCCACTAGTGACACAGAACCACACACACACACACACACACACACACACACACACACACACACACACAGAGAGATAAACATGTATAAATGTATAAGAATTTGTGGATAAAATTATTATGAGATTATTTATAATGAAACGACTACACTACACAACCACTTCTTCCTTTTATTTACATATTATACAGATATTTAGAGATATTTACATTTTCTTTACCCGCGTGCGTCTCTCTTCTCCAAGGTAGCGGAGAGATATGAAGGGATAAAAGGGGAAAAGAATAAAATGCACGTCGGTTTTAAATTCGCAGGCTACCTGCGCTGAAGGCGTGGAAAACGAGCACGTGACGGAAAGGCTTCCGTACCCGATGGGTCCAAATCACATGCCCAGCAAAGTAGCCTTAAACCTGGACACACAATGGAGACCATTTGACCCTTTAAAATCATACTACAACCAGACTTCCAGGCCCAAGAGGTCACACAGTCATGCCCAGCAAAGTAGCTCTGGGCCTGGGCACACTTCACGTAGTTTGACCGTTTAAATAAAACTAGAAACAGACTTCCTGGCCCAAGAGGTCACACAGTCATGCCCAGCAAGGTTGCTTTAAACGTGGGCACACTTCAGACCGTTTCACTCTTTAAATCATTCAAAGCACCACATTTCAAGGCCCAAGAGGTCACAGAATCATGCCCATCAAAGTAGCTCTGGGCCTGGGCACACTTCACGCAGTTTGACCCTTTAAATAATTCTACAACCAGACACATACAGGTGCGCACATATACACAGATACACATTCTGTTTAATTTCTTCACATCTGCAGACTAGAGTAAGCTGAGGGTATAGTGTTAAACCAGGTACTACATAAACAGTATATAGTATATATACAGAGGATATAGTGTTAAACCAGGTACTACATACAGAGTATATAGTATACATACAGAGTATATAGTTTGACCAAAAGATCGTGCTGATCTTTGATCTCCTGGTTCTTCATCTCCAGCGCCACTTTCAGACTCATAATGTCCTCCTCTATGGGCTGGTATAACACACACACGAATCATCACTACAGCCAGTACAATGGAAAGGTGGGAATGTGTACTGAATGTGTACTGACGTTATAAGTGAAAGGTGGAGCTACTGGTGGATGTGTACTGACACTATAAGGGATCTCTACCTGCAGTGACAGTCTGAGCTTCTCAAGTTCTTCCTCCAGAGATTTCTTCTCCTGTTCACAGGCCATTTTCATATCTGCCAGAGCAAGTATCATTACTGCTGGATATAACATAGATTGTATATACTACATAATTACTACTGAATATATAAAATATAATATATATAGTACTATACATATATTAGTATCACTTTTATTGGAGCCTAAAGGCTAACATTCATTATTAGTTATGTTAGTATTATTGCATTTCCATAGTACTTACTCTTGATGGACCTGTTATGCTCCTCCTCCTCCTGCTGTTTCTGCAGGAGCTCTGTCTCCTCCTGCTGCTTGTGTTTCAGCATCTCCTGAAGAACCTGCAGCTCCTTCTGCTTCTGCAACCTCAACTCCTTCAGCTGCTCCAACAAACTGTTCTCCAACTCCTCCTTCTCACACCGCAAACACTCCAATCGGGCCACAGGCCCCACTAGTGACACAGAACCACACACACACACACACAAAGAGAGAGATAAACATGTATAAATGTATAAGAATTTGTGGATAAAATTATTATGAGATTATTTATAATCAAACGACTACACTACACAACCACATCTTCCTTTTATTTACATATTATACAGATATTTAGAGATATTTACATTTTATTTACCCGCGTGCGTCTCTCTTCTCCAAGGTAGCGGAGAGATATGAAAGGATAAAAGGGGAAAAGAATAAAATGCACGTCGGTTTTAAATTCGCAGGCTACCTGCGCTGAAGGCGTGGAAAACGAGCACGTGACGGAAAGGCTTCCGTACCCGATGGGTCCAAATCACATGCCCAGCAAAGTAGCCTTAAACCTGGACACACAATGGAGAGCATTTGACCCTTTAAAATCATACTACAACCAGACTTCCAGGCCCAAGAGGTCACACAGCCATGCCCAGCAAAGTAGCTCTGGGCCTGGGCACACTTCACGCAGTTTGACCGTTTAAATAAAACTAGAAACAGACTTCCTGGCCCAAGAGGTCACAGTCATACCCAGCAAAGTACGTTTAAACCTGGAAACAAATCAGATCCTTTCTGTCATTCAAAGGAATGGGCCTGCAACTCACAACCACATCCCCAGTGAAGCGCACCGTCACCCAGCCACACTACCCCACCTTGCCCGTCCTGGAACAACCACACCTCCAGGGCACCACATGCCAATCTCTCATGCCCAGCAAACTGCAACCTCACGCAGCCAGGCCACACACTGTCTCCCCTTGTACAGTCCAAGGACGAACTCCTCCACAAACCTGGTGTTCACGCGCACACACGCAATTACAACGAATTGGTGGAGAACTTTGAAACAAACGTGCTGACTTTGAATACTCACATCTAGGCTGGGCCAGGTCCAAATGGCCTGCAGCTCGGTGCGCATTAACTGCTTGACTGTCCGTCACGAACGCCACCTGCCAAGCGTTCGTTCCGTCCCTGGCGGATTTTAAAAAATCCTAGCGTGAGAACGATGGGTCCGATCCGCGTGCCGCTTAAAGGCGATTACAGGGGAGATGCAACCCTTTCCAAAGAACCATGAAAATACTTTCTACTCCCAAGGAAACGAGATATTAAGCCGCAATGACATCCGACGCGCGCATTTTCTCCGCCGCGCAACACATTTAAAAAAATCATAGCGTGAAAACCGTGGGTTCGATCCGCGTGCCGCTCGAAGGCGATTACAGGGGAGATGCAGCCCTTTCCAAAGAGGCATGAACAGACTTCCTACTCCCAAGGAGCCCAAAGATATTAAGCCGCAAATACGTCCTACGCGCCTTTTCTACGCCGCGCACCACATTTAAAAAATCGTATCGGAAGAACGGTGGGTCCAATCCGCGTGCCGCTTAAAGGCGATTACAAGGGAGATGCAAACCTTTCCAAAGAGCCATGAAAAGACTTTCTACTCCCAAGGAGACAATAGATATTAAGCCGAAATGACGTCCGACGCGCGCATTTCCTCCGCCGCGCACCACATTTAAAAAAATCATAGCTTGAAAACCGTGGGTTCGATCCGCGTGCCGCTCGAAGGCGATTACAGGGGAGATGCAGCCCTTTCCAAAGAGCCATGAACAGACTTTCTACACCCAATGAGACAAGAGATATTAAGCCGCAAATACGTCCGGCGCGCGTCTTTTCTCCGCCGCGCAACACATTTAAAAAAAATCGTAGCGTGAAAAACGTGGGTTCGATCCGCGTGCCGCTCGAAGGTGATTACAGGGGAGATGCATCCCTTTCAAAAGAGCCATGAACAGACTTTCTACTCCCAAGGAGACCAGAAATATTAACATATAAAGCGTTACGCTCCAGTCGGATGAACGAGAAACGCTTGTACAATTGCAACGAATTGGAGGAGAAAGTTTAAACAAACGCGCTGACTTTGAAGGCTCACATCTAGGCCGGGCCAACTCCAAATGGCCTGCAACTCGGTCCGCATCACGTCCATGACTTTTCCTAACGAACGCCACCTGCCAAGCTTTCGGCCCGTCCCTGTCGGCATTAAAAAATCGTAGCGTGATAACGATGGTTCCGATCCGCGTGCCACTCGAAGGCGATTACAGGGGAGATACAGCCCTTTCCAAAGAGACATGAACAGACTTTCTACTCCCAAGGAGACAAGAGATATTACGCGCATTTTCTCGGACGCGCACCACGTTTAAAAAATCGTAGCGTGAGAACGGTGGGTCCGATCCGCGTGCCGCTTAAAGGCGATTACAGGGGAGATGGAGCCCTTTCCAAAAAGGCATGAACAGACTTCCTACTCCCAAGGAGACAAGAGATATTAAGCCGCAATGACGTCCGACGCGCGCATTTTCTCCGACGCGCAACACATTTAAAAAAATCATAGCGTCAAAACCGTGGGTTCGATCCGCGTGCCGCTCGAAGGCGATTACAGGGGAGATGCAGCCCTTTCCAAAGAGCCATGAACAGACTTTCTACACCCAATGAGACAAGAGATATTAAGCCGCAAATACGTCCGGCGCGCGTCTTTTCTCCGCCGCGCAACACATTTAAAAAAAATCGTAGCGTGAAAACCGTGGGTTCGATCCGCGTGCCGCTCGAAGACGATTACAGGGGAGATGCAGCCCTTTCCAAAGAGCCATGAACAGACTTTCTACTCCCAATGAGACAAGAGATATCAAGCCGCAAATACGTCCGGCGCGCGTCTATTCTCCGCCGCGCAACACATTTAAAAAAAATCGTAGCGTGAAAACCGTGGGTTCGATCCGCGTGCCGCTTAAAGGCGATTACAGGGGAGATGCAGCCCTTTCCAAAGAGCCATGAAAAGACTTTCTACTCCCAAGGAGACAAGAGATATTAAGCCGAAATGACGTCCGACGCGCGCATTTCCTCCGCCGCGCACCACATTTAAAAAAATCATAGCGTGAAAACCGTGGGTTCGATCCGCGTGCCGCTCGAAGGCGATTACAGGGGAGATGCAGCCCTTTCCAAAGAGGCATGAACAGACTTCCTACTCCCAAGGAGCCCAAAGATATTAAGCCGCAAATACGTCCTACGCGCGTCTTTTCTACGCCGCGCACCACATTTAAAAAATCGTATCGGAAGAACGGTGGGTCCAATCCGCGTGCCGCTTAAAGGCGATTACAAGGGAGATGCAAACCTTTCCAAAGAGCCATGAAAAGACTTTCTACTCCCAAGGAGACAATAGATATTAAGCCGAAATGACGTCCGACGCGCGCATTTTCTCCGCCGCGCACCACATTTAAAAAAATCATAGCGTGAAAACCGTGGGTTCGATCCGCGTGCCGCTCGAAGGCGATTACAGGGGAGATACAGCCCTTTCAAAAGAGCCATGAACAGACTTTCTACACCCAATGAGACAAGAGATATTAAGCCGCAAATACGTCCGGCGCGCGTCTTTTCTCCGCCGCGCAACACATTTAAAAAAAATCGTAGCGTGAAAAACGTGGGTTCGATCCGCGTGCCGCTCGAAGGCGATTACAGGGGAGATGCATCCCTTTCAAAAGAGCCATGAACAGACTTTCTACTCCCAAGGAGACCAGAAATATTAACATATAAAGCGTTACGCTCCAGTCGGATGAACGAGAAACGCTTGTACAATTGCAACGAATTGGAGGAGAAAGTTTAAACAAACGCGCTGACTTTGAACGCTCACATCTAGGCCGGGCCAACTCCAAATGGCGTGCAACTCGGTGTGTATCACCTCCATGACTGTCCCTAACGAACGCCACCTGCCACGCTTTCGGCCCGTCCCTGGCGGCATTAAAAAATCGTAGCGTGATAACGATGGTTCCGATGCGCGTGCCGCTCGAAGGCGATTACAGGGGAGATACAGCCCTTTCCAAAGAGCCATGAACAGACTTTCTACTCCCAAGGAGACAAGAGATATTACGCGCATTTTCTCCGACGCGCACCACGTTTAAAAAATCGTAGCGTGAGAACGGTGCGTCCGATCCGCGTGCCGCTTAAAGGCGATTACAGGGGAGATGCATCCCTTTCCAAAGAGCCATGAACAGACTTTCTACTCCCAAGGAGACCAGAGATATTAACAGATAAAGCGTTACGCTCCAGTCGGATGAGCGAGAAACGCTTGTACAATTGCAACGAATTGGAGGAGAAAGTTTAAACAAACGCGCTGACTTTGAAGGCTCACATCTAGGCCGGGCCAGGTCCAAATGGCGTGCAACTCGGTCCGCATCACGTCCATGACTTTTCCTAACGAACGCCACCTGCCAAGCTTTCGGCCCGTCCCTGTCGGCATTAAAAAATCGTAGCGTGATAACGATGGTTCCGATCCGCGTGCCGCGCGAAGGCGATTACAGGGGAGATGCAGCCCTTTCCAAAGAACCATGAAAAGACTTTCTACTCCCAAGGAGACAAGAGATATTAAGCCGCAATGACGTCCGACGCGCGCATTTTCTCCGCCGCGCAGCACATTTAAAAAAATCATAGTGTGAAAACCGTGGGTTCGATCCACGTGCCGCTCGAAGGCGATTACAGGGGAGATGCAGCCCTTTCCAAAGAGCCATGAACAGACTTCCTACTCCCAAGGAGCCCAAAGATATTAAGCCGCAAATACGTCCTACGCGCGTCTTTTCCACGCCGCGCACCACATTTAAAAAATCGTATCGGAAGAACGGTGGGTCCAATCCGCGTGCCGCTTAAAGGCGATTACAAGGGAGATGCAAACCTTTCCAAAGAGCCATGAAAAGACTTTCTACTCCCAAGGAGACAATAGATATTAAGCCGAAATGAAGTCCGACGCGCGCATTTTCTCCGTCGC
Source organism: Electrophorus electricus (assembly GCF_041902795.1). Taxonomy (NCBI): domain Eukaryota; kingdom Metazoa; phylum Chordata; class Actinopteri; order Gymnotiformes; family Gymnotidae; genus Electrophorus; species Electrophorus electricus. Next base: position 36,370,626 of record NC_137501.1, on the reverse strand, counting down.
GCACCACATTTAAAAAAATCATAGCGTGAAAACCGTGGGTTCGATCCGCGTGCCGCTCGAAGGCGATTACAGAGGAGATGCAGCCCTTTCCAAAGAGCCATGAAAAGACTTTCTACTCCCAAGGAGACAAGAGATATTAAGCCGAAATGACGTCCGACGTGCGCATTTCCTCCGCCGCGCACCACATTTAAAAAAATCATAGCGTGAAAACCGTGGGTTCGATCCGCGTGCCGCTCGAAGGCGATTACAGGGGAGATGCAGCCCTTTCCAAAGAGCCATGAACAGACTTTCTACACCCAATGAGACAAGAGATATTAAGCCGCAAATACGTCCGGCGCGCGTCTTTTCTCCGCCGCGCAACACATTTAAAAAAAATCGTAGCGTGAAAAACGTGGGTTCGATCCGCGTGCCGCTCGAAGGCGATTACAGGGGAGATGCATCCCTTTCAAAAGAGCCATGAACATACTTTCTACTCCCAAGGAGACCAGAAATATTAACATATAAAGCGTTACGCTCCAGTCGGATGAACGAGAAACGCTTGTACAACTGCAACGAATTGGAGGAGAAAGTTTAAACAAACGCGCTGACTTTGAACGCTCACATCTAGGCCGGGCCAACTCCAAATGGCGTGCAACTCGGTGTGCATCACCTCCATGACTGTCCCTAACGAACGCCACCTGCCACGCTTTCGGCCTATCCCTGGCGGCATTAAAAAATCGTAGCGTGATGGTTCCGATGCGCGTGCCGCTCGAAAGCGATTACAGGGGAGATACAGCCCTTTCCAAAGAGCCATGAACAGACTTTCTACTCCCAAGGAGACAAGAGATATTACGCGCATTTTCTCCGACGCGCACCACGTTTAAAAAATCGTAGCGTGATGGTTCCGATGCGCGTGCCGCTCGAAGGCGATTACAGGGGAGATACAGCCCTTTCCAAAGAACCATGAAAAGACTTTCTACTCCCAAGGAGACAAGAGATATTAAGCCGCAATGACGTCCGACGCGCGCATTTTCTCCGACGCGCAACACATTTAAAAAAATCATAGCGTGAAAACCGTGGGTTCGATCCGCGTGCCGCTCGAAGGCGATTACAGGGGAGATGCAGCCCTTTCCAAAGAGCCATGAACAGACTTTCTACTCCCAATGAGACAAGAGATATCAAGCCGCAAATACGTCCGGCGCGCGTCTATTCTCCGCCGCGCAACACATTTAAAAAAAATCGTAACGTGAAAACCGTGGGTTCGATCCGCGTGCCGCTTAAAGGCGATTACAGGGGAGATGCAGCCCTTTCCAAAGAGCCATGAAAAGACTTTCTACTCCCAAGGAGACAAGAGATATTAAGCCGAAATGACGTCCTACGTGCGTCTTTTCTACGCCGCGCACCACATTTAAAAAATCGTATCGGAAGAACGGTGGGTCCAATCCGCGTGCCGCTTAAAGGCGATTACAACGGAGATGCAAACCTTTCCAAAGAGCCATGAACAGACTTTCTACACCCAATGAGACAAGAGATATTAAGCCGCAAATACGTCCGGCGCGCGTCTTTTCTCCGCCGCGCAACACATTTAAAAAAAATCGTAGCGTGAAAAACGTGGGTTCGATCCGCGTGCCGCTCGAAGGCGATTACAGGGGAGATGCATCCCTTTCAAAAGAGCCATGAACAGACTTTCTACTCCCAAGGAGACAAGAGATATTACGCGCATTTTCTCCGACGCGCACCACGTTTAAAAAATCGTAGCGTGAGAACGGTGGGTCCGATCCGCGTGCCGCTTAAAGGCGATTACAGGGGAGATGCATCCCTTTCCAAAGAGCCATGAACAGACTTTCTACTCCCAAGGAGACCAGAGATATTAACAGATAAAGCGTTACGCTCCAGTCGGATGAGCGAGAAACGCTTGTACAATTGCAACGAATTGGAGGAGAAAGTTTAAACAAACGCGCTGACTTTGAAGGCTCACATCTAGGCCGGGCCAGGTCCAAATGGCCTGCAACTCGGTCCGCATCACGTCCATGACTGTCCCTAACGAACGCCACCTGCCACGCTTTCGGCCTATCCCTGGCGGCATTAAAAAATAGTAGCGTGATAACGATGGTTCCGATGCGCGTGCCGCTCGAAGGCGATTACAGGGGAGATACAGCCCTTTCCAAAGAGCCATGAACAGACTTTCTACTCCCAAGGAGACAAGAGATATTACGCGCATTTTCTCCGACGCGCACCACGTTTAAAAAATCGTAGCGTGAGAACGGTGGGTCCGATCCGCGTGCCGCTTAAAGGCGATTACAGGGGAGATGCAACCCTTTCCAATGAACCATGAAAAGACTTTCTACTCCCAAGGAGACAAGAGATATTAAGCCGCAATGACGTTCGACGCGCGCATTTTCTCCGCCGCGCAGCACATTTAAAAAAATCATAGCGTGAAAACCGTGGGTTCGATCCGCGTGCCGCTCGAAGGCGATTACAGGGGAGATGCCGCCCTTTCCAAAGAGCCATGAAAAGACTTTCTACTCCCAAGGAGACAAGAGATATTAAGCCGAAATGACGTCCGACGCGCGCATTTTCTCCGCCGCGCACCACATTTAAAAAAATCATAGCGTGAAAACCGTGGGTTCGATCCGCGTGCCGCTCGAAGGCGATTACAGCGGAGATGCAGCCCTTTCCAAAGAGCCATGAAAAGACTTTCTACTCCCAAGGAGACAAGAGATATTAAGCCGAAATGACGTCCGACGCGCGCATTTCCTCCGCCGCGCACCACATTTAAAAAAATCATAGCGTGAAAACCGTGGGTTCGATCCGCGTGCCGCTCGAAGGCGATTACAGGGGAGATGCAGCCCTTTCAAAAGAGCCATGAACAGACTTTCTACACCCAATGAGACAAGAGATATTAAGCCGCAAATACGTCGGGCGCGCGTCTTTTCTCCGCCGCGCAACACATTTAAAAAAAATCGTAGCGTGAAAAACGTGGGTTCGATCCGCGTGCCGCTCGAAGGCGATTACAGGGGAGATGCATCCCTTTCAAAAGAGCCATGAACAGACTTTCTACTCCCAAGGAGACCAGAAATATTAACATATAAAGCGTTACGCTCCAGTCGGATGAACGAGAAACGCTTGTACAATTGCAACGAATTGGAGGAGAAAGTTTAAACAAACGCGCTGACTTTGAAGGCTCACATCTAGGCCGGGCCAGGTCCAAATGGCCTGCAACTCGGTCCGCATCACGTCCATGACTTTTCCTAACGAACGCCACCTGCCAAGCTTTCGGCCCGTCCCTGTCGGCATTAAAAAATCGTAGCGTGATAACGATGGTTCCGATCCGCGTGCCGCGCGAAGGCGATTACAGGGGAGATGCAGCCCTTTCCAAAGAGCCATGAACAGACTTTCTACTCCCAATGAGACAAGAGATATCAAGCCGCAAATACGTCCGGCGCGCGTCTATTCTCCGCCGCGCAACACATTTAAAAAAAATCGTAGCGTGAAAACCGTGGGTTCGATCCGCGTGCCGCTTAAAGGCGATTACAGGGGAGATGCAGCCCTTTCCAAAGAGCCATGAAAAGACTTTCTACTCCCAAGGAGACAAGAGATATTAAGCCGAAATGACGTCCGACGCGCGCATTTCCTCCGCCGCGCACCACATTTAAAAAAATCATAGCGTGAAAACCGTGGGTTCGATCCGCGTGCCGCTCGAAGGCGATTACAGGGGAGATGCAGCCCTTTCCAAAGAGGCATGAACAGACTTCCTACTCCCAAGGAGCCCAAAGATATTAAGCCGCAAATACGTCCTACGCGCGTCTTTTCTACGCCGCGCACCACATTTAAAAAATCGTATCGGAAGAACGGTGGGTCCAATCCGCGTGCCGATTAAAGGCGATTACAAGGGAGATGCAAACCTTTCCAAAGAGCCATGAAAAGACTTTCTACTCCCAAGGAGACAATAGATATTAAGCCGAAATGACGTCCGACGCGCGCATTTTCTCCGCCGCGCACCACATTTAAAAAAATCATAGCGTGAAAACCGTGGGTTCGATCCGCGTGCCGCTCGAAGGCGATTACAGCGGAGATGCAGCCCTTTCCAAAGAGCCATGAAAAGACTTTCTACTCCCAAGGAGACAAGAGATATTAAGCCGAAATGACGTCCGACGCGCGCATTTCCTCCGCCGCGCAACACATTTAAAAAAAATCGTAGCGTGAAAAACGTGGGTTCGATCCGCGTGCCGCTCGAAGGCGATTACAGGGGAGATGCATCCCTTTCAAAAGAGCCATGAACAGACTTTCTACTCCCAAGGAGACCAGAAATATTAACATATAAAGCGTTACGCTCCAGTCGGATGAACGAGAAACGCTTGTACAATTGCAACGAATTGGAGGAGAAAGTTTAAACAAACGCGCTGACTTTGAACGCTCACATCTAGGCCGGGCCGACTCCAAATGGCGTGCAACTCTGTGTGCATCACCTCCATAACTGTCCCTAACGAACGCCACCTGCCACGCTTTCGGCCTATCCCTGGCGGCATTAAAAAATCGTAGCGTGATAACGATGGTTCCGATGCGCGTGCCGCTCGAAGGCGATTACAGGGGAGATACAGCCCTTTCCAAAGAGCCATGAACAGACTTTCTACTCCCAAGGAGACAAGAGATATTATGCGCATTTTCTCCGACGCGCACCACGTTTAAAAAATAGTAGCGTGAGAACGGTGGGTCCGATCCGCGTGCCGCTTAAAGGCGATTACAGGGGAGATGCAACCCTTTCCAAAGAACCATGAAAAGACTTTCTACTCCCAAGGAGACAAGAGATATTAAGCCGCAATGACGTCCGACGCGCGCATTTTCTCCGCCGCGCAGCACATTTAAAAAAATCATAGCGTGAAAACCGTGGGTTCGATCCGCGTGCCGCTCGAAGGCGATTACAGGGGAGATGGAGCCCTTTCCAGAGAGGCATGAACAGACTTCCTACTCCCAAGGAGCCCAAAGATATTAAGCCGCAAATACGTCCTACGCGCGTCTTTTCTACGCCGCGCACCACATTGAAAAAATCGTATCGGAAGAACGGTGGGTCCGATCCGCGTGCCGCTTAAAGGCGATTACAAGGGAGATGCAAACCTTTCCAAAGAGCCATGAAAAGACTTTCTACTCCCAAGGAGACAATAGATATTAAGCCGAAATGACGTCCGACGCGCGCATTTTCTCCGCCGCGCACCACATTTAAAAAAATCATAGCGTGAAAACCATGGGTTCGATCCGCGTGCCGCTCGAAGGCGATTACAGCGGAGATGCAGCCCTTTGCAAAGAGCCATGAAAAGACTTTCTACTCCCAAGGAGACAAGAGATATTAAGCCGAAATGACGTCCGACGCGCGCATTTCCTCCGCCGCGCACCACATTTAAAAAAATCATAGCGTGAAAACCGTGGGTTCGATCCGCGTGCCGCTCGAAGGCGATTACAGGGGAGATGCATCCCTTTCAAAAGAGCCATGAACAGACTTTCTACTCCCAAGGAGACCAGAAATATTAACATATAAAGCGTTACGCTCCAGTCGGATGAACGAGAAACGCTTGTACAATTGCAACGAATTGGAGGAGAAAGTTTAAACAAACGCGCTGACTTTGAAGGCTCACATCTAGGCCGGGCCAGGTCCAAATGGCCTGCAACTCGGTCCGCATCACGTCCATGACTTTTCCTAACGAACGCCACCTGCCAAGCTTTCGGCCCGTCCCTGTCGGCATTAAAAAATCGTAGCGTGATAACGATGGTTCCGATCCGCGTGCCGCGCGAAGGCGATTACAGGGGAGATGCAGCCCTTTCCAAAGAGCCATGAACAGACTTTCTACTCCCAATGAGACAAGAGATATCAAGCCGCAAATACGTCCGGCGCGCGTCTATTCTCCGCCGCGCAACACATTTAAAAAAAATCGTAGCGTGAAAACCGTGGGTTCGATCCGCGTGCCGCTTAAAGGCGATTACAGGGGAGATGCAGCCCTTTCCAAAGAGCCATGAAAAGACTTTCTACTCCCAAGGAGACAAGAGATATTAAGCCGAAATGACGTCCGACGCGCGCATTTCCTCCGCCGCGCACCACATTTAAAAAAATCATAGCGTGAAAACCGTGGGTTCGATCCGCGTGCCGCTCGAAGGCGATTACAGGGGAGATGCAGCCCTTTCCAAAGAGGCATGAACAGACTTCCTACTCCCAAGGAGCCCAAAGATATTAAGCCGCAAATACGTCCTACGCGCGTCTTTTCTACGCCGCGCACCACATTTAAAAAATCGTATCGGAAGAACGGTGGGTCCAATCCGCGTGCCGCTTAAAGGCGATTACAAGGGAGATGCAAACCTTTCCAAAGAGCCATGAAAAGACTTTCTACTCCCAAGGAGACAAGAGATATTAAGCCGAAATGACGTCCACGCGCGCATTTCCTCCGCCGCGCACCACATTTAAAAAAATCATAGCGTGAAAACCGTGGGTTCGATCCGCGTGCCGCTCGAAGGCGATTACAGGGGAGATGCAGCCCTTTCAAAAGAGCCATGAACAGACTTTCTACTCCCAAGGAGACCAGAAATATTAACATATAAATCGTTACGCTCCAGTCGGATGAACGAGAAACGCTTGTACAATTGCAACGAATTGGAGGAGAAAGTTTAAACAAACGCGCTGACTTTGAACGCTCACATCTAGGCCGGGCCAACTCCAAATGGCGTGCAACTCGGTGCGCATCACCTCCATGACTGTCGCTAACGAACGCCACCTGCCACGCTTTCGGCCTATCCCTGGCGGCATTAAAAAATCGTAGCGTGATAACGATGGTTCCGATGCGCGTGCCGCTCGAAGGCGATTACAGGGGAGATACAGCCCTTTCCAAAGAGCCATGAACAGACTTTCTACTCCCAAGGAGACAAGAGATATTACGCGCATTTTCTCCGACGCGCACCACGTTTAAAAAATCGTAGCGTGAGAACGGTGGGTCCGATCCGCGTGCCGCTTAAAGGCGATTACAGGGGAGATGCATCCCTTTCCAAAGAGCCATGAACAGACTTTCTACTCCCAAGGAGACCAGAGATATTAACAGATAAAGCGTTACGCTCCAGTCGGATGAGCGAGAAACGCTTGTACAATTGCAACGAATTGGAGGAGAAAGTTTAAACAAACGCGCTGACTTTGAAGGCTCACATCTAGGCCGGGCCAGGTCCAAATGGCCTGCAACTCGGTCCGCATCACGTCCATGACTTTTCCTAACGAACGCCACCTGCCAAGCTTTCGGCCCGTCCCTGGCGGCATTAAAAAATCGTAGCGTGATAACGATGGTTCCGATGCGCGTGCCGCTCGAAGGCGATTACAGGGGAGATACAGCCCTTTCCAAAGAGCCATGAACAGACTTTCTACTCCCAAGGAGACAAGAGATATTACGCGCACTTTCTCCGACGCGCACCACGTTTAAAAAATCGTAGCGTGAGAACGGTGGGTCCGATCCGCGTGCCGCTTAAAGGCGATTACAGGGGAGATGCATCCCTTTCCAAAGAGCCATGAACAGACTTTCTACTCCCAAGGAGACCAGAGATATTAACAGATAAAGCGTTACGCTCCAGTCGGATGAGCGAGAAACGCTTGTACAATTGCAACGAATTGGAGGAGAAAGTTTAAACAAACGCGCTGACTTTGAAGGCTCACATCTAGGCCGGGCCAGGTCCAAATGGCCTGCAACTCGGTCCGCATCACGTCCATGACTTTTCCTAACGAACGCCACCTGCCAAGCTTTCGGCCCGTCCCTGTCGGCATTAAAAAATCGTAGCGTGATAACGGTGGTTCCGATCCGCGTGCCGCGCGAAGGCGATTACAGGGGAGATGCAGCCCTTTCCAAAGAGCCATAAAAAGACTTTCTATTCCCAAGGAGACAAGAGATATTAAGCCGCAATGACGTCCGACGCGCGCATTTTCTCCGCCGCGCACCACATTTAAAAAATCGTATCGGAAGAACGGTGGGTCCAATCCGCGTGCCGCTTAAAGGCGATTACAAGGGAGATGCAAACCTTTCCAAAGAGCCATGAAAAGACTTTCTACTCCCAAGGAGACAATAGATATTAAGCCGAAATGACGTCCGACGCGCGCATTTCCTCCGCCGCGCACCACATTTAAAAAAATCATAGCTTGAAAACCGTGGGTTCGATCCGCGTGCCGCTCGAAGGCGATTACAGGGGAGATGCAGCCCTTTCCAAAGAGCCATGAACAGACTTTCTACACCCAATGAGACAAGAGATATTAAGCCGCAAATACGTCCGGCGCGCGTCTTTTCTCCGCCGCGCAACACATTTAAAAAAAATCGTAGCGTGAAAAACGTGGGTTCGATCCGCGTGCCGCTCGAAGGTGATTACAGGGGAGATGCATCCCTTTCAAAAGAGCCATGAACAGACTTTCTACTCCCAAGGAGACCAGAAATATTAACATATAAAGCGTTACGCTCCAGTCGGATGAACGAGAAACGCTTGTACAATTGCAACGAATTGGAGGAGAAAGTTTAAACAAACGCGCTGACTTTGAAGGCTCACATCTAGGCCGGGCCAACTCCAAATGGCCTGCAACTCGGTCCGCATCACGTCCATGACTTTTCCTAACGAACGCCACCTGCCAAGCTTTCGGCCCGTCCCTGTCGGCATTAAAAAATCGTAGCGTGATAACGATGGTTCCGATCCGCGTGCCACTCGAAGGCGATTACAGGGGAGATACAGCCCTTTCCAAAGAGACATGAACAGACTTTCTACTCCCAAGGAGACAAGAGATATTACGCGCATTTTCTCGGACGCGCACCACGTTTAAAAAATCGTAGCGTGAGAACGGTGGGTCCGATCCGCGTGCCGCTTAAAGGCGATTACAGGGGAGATGGAGCCCTTTCCAAAAAGGCATGAACAGACTTCCTACTCCCAAGGAGACAAGAGATATTAAGCCGCAATGACGTCCGACGCGCGCATTTTCTCCGACGCGCAACACATTTAAAAAAATCATAGCGTCAAAACCGTGGGTTCGATCCGCGTGCCGCTCGAAGGCGATTACAGGGGAGATGCAGCCCTTTCCAAAGAGCCATGAACAGACTTTCTACACCCAATGAGACAAGAGATATTAAGCCGCAAATACGTCCGGCGCGCGTCTTTTCTCCGCCGCGCAACACATTTAAAAAAAATCGTAGCGTGAAAACCGTGGGTTCGATCCGCGTGCCGCTCGAAGACGATTACAGGGGAGATGCAGCCCTTTCCAAAGAGCCATGAACAGACTTTCTACTCCCAATGAGACAAGAGATATCAAGCCGCAAATACGTCCGGCGCGCGTCTATTCTCCGCCGCGCAACACATTTAAAAAAAATCGTAGCGTGAAAACCGTGGGTTCGATCCGCGTGCCGCTTAAAGGCGATTACAGGGGAGATGCAGCCCTTTCCAAAGAGCCATGAAAAGACTTTCTACTCCCAAGGAGACAAGAGATATTAAGCCGAAATGACGTCCGACGCGCGCATTTCCTCCGCCGCGCACCACATTTAAAAAAATCATAGCGTGAAAACCGTGGGTTCGATCCGCGTGCCGCTCGAAGGCGATTACAGGGGAGATGCAGCCCTTTCCAAAGAGGCATGAACAGACTTCCTACTCCCAAGGAGCCCAAAGATATTAAGCCGCAAATACGTCCTACGCGCGTCTTTTCTACGCCGCGCACCACATTTAAAAAATCGTATCGGAAGAACGGTGGGTCCAATCCGCGTGCCGCTTAAAGGCGATTACAAGGGAGATGCAAACCTTTCCAAAGAGCCATGAAAAGACTTTCTACTCCCAAGGAGACAATAGATATTAAGCCGAAATGACGTCCGACGCGCGCATTTTCTCCGCCGCGCACCACATTTAAAAAAATCATAGCGTGAAAACCGTGGGTTCGATCCGCGTGCCGCTCGAAGGCGATTACAGGGGAGATACAGCCCTTTCAAAAGAGCCATGAACAGACTTTCTACACCCAATGAGACAAGAGATATTAAGCCGCAAATACGTCCGGCGCGCGTCTTTTCTCCGCCGCGCAACACATTTAAAAAAAATCGTAGCGTGAAAAACGTGGGTTCGATCCGCGTGCCGCTCGAAGGCGATTACAGGGGAGATGCATCCCTTTCAAAAGAGCCATGAACAGACTTTCTACTCCCAAGGAGACCAGAAATATTAACATATAAAGCGTTACGCTCCAGTCGGATGAACGAGAAACGCTTGTACAATTGCAACGAATTGGAGGAGAAAGTTTAAACAAACGCGCTGACTTTGAACGCTCACATCTAGGCCGGGCCAACTCCAAATGGCGTGCAACTCGGTGTGTATCACCTCCATGACTGTCCCTAACGAACGCCACCTGCCACGCTTTCGGCCCGTCCCTGGCGGCATTAAAAAATCGTAGCGTGATAACGATGGTTCCGATGCGCGTGCCGCTCGAAGGCGATTACAGGGGAGATACAGCCCTTTCCAAAGAGCCATGAACAGACTTTCTACTCCCAAGGAGACAAGAGATATTACGCGCATTTTCTCCGACGCGCACCACGTTTAAAAAATCGTAGCGTGAGAACGGTGCGTCCGATCCGCGTGCCGCTTAAAGGCGATTACAGGGGAGATGCATCCCTTTCCAAAGAGCCATGAACAGACTTTCTACTCCCAAGGAGACCAGAGATATTAACAGATAAAGCGTTACGCTCCAGTCGGATGAGCGAGAAACGCTTGTACAATTGCAACGAATTGGAGGAGAAAGTTTAAACAAACGCGCTGACTTTGAAGGCTCACATCTAGGCCGGGCCAGGTCCAAATGGCGTGCAACTCGGTCCGCATCACGTCCATGACTTTTCCTAACGAACGCCACCTGCCAAGCTTTCGGCCCGTCCCTGTCGGCATTAAAAAATCGTAGCGTGATAACGATGGTTCCGATCCGCGTGCCGCGCGAAGGCGATTACAGGGGAGATGCAGCCCTTTCCAAAGAACCATGAAAAGACTTTCTACTCCCAAGGAGACAAGAGATATTAAGCCGCAATGACGTCCGACGCGCGCATTTTCTCCGCCGCGCAGCACATTTAAAAAAATCATAGTGTGAAAACCGTGGGTTCGATCCACGTGCCGCTCGAAGGCGATTACAGGGGAGATGCAGCCCTTTCCAAAGAGCCATGAACAGACTTCCTACTCCCAAGGAGCCCAAAGATATTAAGCCGCAAATACGTCCTACGCGCGTCTTTTCCACGCCGCGCACCACATTTAAAAAATCGTATCGGAAGAACGGTGGGTCCAATCCGCGTGCCGCTTAAAGGCGATTACAAGGGAGATGCAAACCTTTCCAAAGAGCCATGAAAAGACTTTCTACTCCCAAGGAGACAATAGATATTAAGCCGAAATGAAGTCCGACGCGCGCATTTTCTCCGTCGCGCACCACATTTAAAAAAATCATAGCGTGAAAACCGTGGGTTCGATCCGCGTGCCGCTCGAAGGCGATTACAGAGGAGATGCAGCCCTTTCCAAAGAGCCATGAAAAGACTTTCTACTCCCAAGGAGACAAGAGATATTAAGCCGAAATGACGTCCGACGTGCGCATTTCCTCCGCCGCGCACCACATTTAAAAAAATCATAGCGTGAAAACCGTGGGTTCGATCCGCGTGCCGCTCGAAGGCGATTACAGGGGAGATGCAGCCCTTTCCAAAGAGCCATGAACAGACTTTCTACACCCAATGAGACAAGAGATATTAAGCCGCAAATACGTCCGGCGCGCGTCTTTTCTCCGCCGCGCAACACATTTAAAAAAAATCGTAGCGTGAAAAACGTGGGTTCGATCCGCGTGCCGCTCGAAGGCGATTACAGGGGAGATGCATCCCTTTCAAAAGAGCCATGAACATACTTTCTACTCCCAAGGAGACCAGAAATATTAACATATAAAGCGTTACGCTCCAGTCGGATGAACGAGAAACGCTTGTACAACTGCAACGAATTGGAGGAGAAAGTTTAAACAAACGCGCTGACTTTGAACGCTCACATCTAGGCCGGGCCAACTCCAAATGGCGTGCAACTCGGTGTGCATCACCTCCATGACTGTCCCTAACGAACGCCACCTGCCACGCTTTCGGCCTATCCCTGGCGGCATTAAAAAATCGTAGCGTGATGGTTCCGATGCGCGTGCCGCTCGAAAGCGATTACAGGGGAGATACAGCCCTTTCCAAAGAGCCATGAACAGACTTTCTACTCCCAAGGAGACAAGAGATATTACGCGCATTTTCTCCGACGCGCACCACGTTTAAAAAATCGTAGCGTGATGGTTCCGATGCGCGTGCCGCTCGAAGGCGATTACAGGGGAGATACAGCCCTTTCCAAAGAACCATGAAAAGACTTTCTACTCCCAAGGAGACAAGAGATATTAAGCCGCAATGACGTCCGACGCGCGCATTTTCTCCGACGCGCAACACATTTAAAAAAATCATAGCGTGAAAACCGTGGGTTCGATCCGCGTGCCGCTCGAAGGCGATTACAGGGGAGATGCAGCCCTTTCCAAAGAGCCATGAACAGACTTTCTACTCCCAATGAGACAAGAGATATCAAGCCGCAAATACGTCCGGCGCGCGTCTATTCTCCGCCGCGCAACACATTTAAAAAAAATCGTAACGTGAAAACCGTGGGTTCGATCCGCGTGCCGCTTAAAGGCGATTACAGGGGAGATGCAGCCCTTTCCAAAGAGCCATGAAAAGACTTTCTACTCCCAAGGAGACAAGAGATATTAAGCCGAAATGACGTCCTACGCGCGTCTTTTCTACGCCGCGCACCACATTTAAAAAATCGTATCGGAAGAACGGTGGGTCCAATCCGCGTGCCGCTTAAAGGCGATTACAACGGAGATGCAAACCTTTCCAAAGAGCCATGAACAGACTTTCTACACCCAATGAGACAAGAGATATTAAGCCGCAAATACGTCCGGCGCGCGTCTTTTCTCCGCCGCGCAACACATTTAAAAAAAATCGTAGCGTGAAAAACGTGGGTTCGATCCGCGTGCCGCTCGAAGGCGATTACAGGGGAGATGCATCCCTTTCAAAAGAGCCATGAACAGACTTTCTACTCCCAAGGAGACAAGAGATATTACGCGCATTTTCTCCGACGCGCACCACGTTTAAAAAATCGTAGCGTGAGAACGGTGGGTCCGATCCGCGTGCCGCTTAAAGGCGATTACAGGGGAGATGCATCCCTTTCCAAAGAGCCATGAACAGACTTTCTACTCCCAAGGAGACCAGAGATATTAACAGATAAAGCGTTACGCTCCAGTCGGATGAGCGAGAAACGCTTGTACAATTGCAACGAATTGGAGGAGAAAGTTTAAACAAACGCGCTGACTTTGAAGGCTCACATCTAGGCCGGGCCAGGTCCAAATGGCCTGCAACTCGGTCCGCATCACGTCCATGACTGTCCCTAACGAACGCCACCTGCCACGCTTTCGGCCTATCCCTGGCGGCATTAAAAAATAGTAGCGTGATAACGATGGTTCCGATGCGCGTGCCGCTCGAAGGCGATTACAGGGGAGATACAGCCCTTTCCAAAGAGCCATGAACAGACTTTCTACTCCCAAGGAGACAAGAGATATTACGCGCATTTTCTCCGACGCGCACCACGTTTAAAAAATCGTAGCGTGAGAACGGTGGGTCCGATCCGCGTGCCGCTTAAAGGCGATTACAGGGGAGATGCAACCCTTTCCAATGAACCATGAAAAGACTTTCTACTCCCAAGGAGACAAGAGATATTAAGCCGCAATGACGTTCGACGCGCGCATTTTCTCCGCCGCGCAGCACATTTAAAAAAATCATAGCGTGAAAACCGTGGGTTCGATCCGCGTGCCGCTCGAAGGCGATTACAGGGGAGATGCCGCCCTTTCCAAAGAGCCATGAAAAGACTTTCTACTCCCAAGGAGACAAGAGATATTAAGCCGAAATGACGTCCGACGCGCGCATTTTCTCCGCCGCGCACCACATTTAAAAAAATCATAGCGTGAAAACCGTGGGTTCGATCCGCGTGCCGCTCGAAGGCGATTACAGCGGAGATGCAGCCCTTTCCAAAGAGCCATGAAAAGACTTTCTACTCCCAAGGAGACAAGAGATATTAAGCCGAAATGACGTCCGACGCGCGCATTTCCTCCGCCGCGCACCACATTTAAAAAAATCATAGCGTGAAAACCGTGGGTTCGATCCGCGTGCCGCTCGAAGGCGATTACAGGGGAGATGCAGCCCTTTCAAAAGAGCCATGAACAGACTTTCTACACCCAATGAGACAAGAGATATTAAGCCGCAAATACGTCGGGCGCGCGTCTTTTCTCCGCCGCGCAACACATTTAAAAAAAATCGTAGCGTGAAAAACGTGGGTTCGATCCGCGTGCCGCTCGAAGGCGATTACAGGGGAGATGCATCCCTTTCAAAAGAGCCATGAACAGACTTTCTACTCCCAAGGAGACCAGAAATATTAACATATAAAGCGTTACGCTCCAGTCGGATGAACGAGAAACGCTTGTACAATTGCAACGAATTGGAGGAGAAAGTTTAAACAAACGCGCTGACTTTGAAGGCTCACATCTAGGCCGGGCCAGGTCCAAATGGCCTGCAACTCGGTCCGCATCACGTCCATGACTTTTCCTAACGAACGCCACCTGCCAAGCTTTCGGCCCGTCCCTGTCGGCATTAAAAAATCGTAGCGTGATAACGATGGTTCCGATCCGCGTGCCGCGCGAAGGCGATTACAGGGGAGATGCAGCCCTTTCCAAAGAGCCATGAACAGACTTTCTACTCCCAATGAGACAAGAGATATCAAGCCGCAAATACGTCCGGCGCGCGTCTATTCTCCGCCGCGCAACACATTTAAAAAAAATCGTAGCGTGAAAACCGTGGGTTCGATCCGCGTGCCGCTTAAAGGCGATTACAGGGGAGATGCAGCCCTTTCCAAAGAGCCATGAAAAGACTTTCTACTCCCAAGGAGACAAGAGATATTAAGCCGAAATGACGTCCGACGCGCGCATTTCCTCCGCCGCGCACCACATTTAAAAAAATCATAGCGTGAAAACCGTGGGTTCGATCCGCGTGCCGCTCGAAGGCGATTACAGGGGAGATGCAGCCCTTTCCAAAGAGGCATGAACAGACTTCCTACTCCCAAGGAGCCCAAAGATATTAAGCCGCAAATACGTCCTACGCGCGTCTTTTCTACGCCGCGCACCACATTTAAAAAATCGTATCGGAAGAACGGTGGGTCCAATCCGCGTGCCGCTTAAAGGCGATTACAAGGGAGATGCAAACCTTTCCAAAGAGCCATGAAAAGACTTTCTACTCCCAAGGAGACAAGAGATATTAAGCCGAAATGACGTCCACGCGCGCATTTCCTCCGCCGCGCACCACATTTAAAAAAATCATAGCGTGAAAACCGTGGGTTCGATCCGCGTGCCGCTCGAAGGCGATTACAGGGGAGATGCAGCCCTTTCAAAAGAGCCATGAACAGACTTTCTACTCCCAAGGAGACCAGAAATATTAACATATAAATCGTTACGCTCCAGTCGGATGAACGAGAAACGCTTGTACAATTGCAACGAATTGGAGGAGAAAGTTTAAACAAACGCGCTGACTTTGAACGCTCACATCTAGGCCGGGCCAACTCCAAATGGCGTGCAACTCGGTGCGCATCACCTCCATGACTGTCGCTAACGAACGCCACCTGCCACGCTTTCGGCCTATCCCTGGCGGCATTAAAAAATCGTAGCGTGATAACGATGGTTCCGATGCGCGTGCCGCTCGAAGGCGATTACAGGGGAGATACAGCCCTTTCCAAAGAGCCATGAACAGACTTTCTACTCCCAAGGAGACAAGAGATATTACGCGCATTTTCTCCGACGCGCACCACGTTTAAAAAATCGTAGCGTGAGAACGGTGGGTCCGATCCGCGTGCCGCTTAAAGGCGATTACAGGGGAGATGCATCCCTTTCCAAAGAGCCATGAACAGACTTTCTACTCCCAAGGAGACCAGAGATATTAACAGATAAAGCGTTACGCTCCAGTCGGATGAGCGAGAAACGCTTGTACAATTGCAACGAATTGGAGGAGAAAGTTTAAACAAACGCGCTGACTTTGAAGGCTCACATCTAGGCCGGGCCAGGTCCAAATGGCCTGCAACTCGGTCCGCATCACGTCCATGACTTTTCCTAACGAACGCCACCTGCCAAGCTTTCGGCCCGTCCCTGGCGGCATTAAAAAATCGTAGCGTGATAACGATGGTTCCGATGCGCGTGCCGCTCGAAGGCGATTACAGGGGAGATACAGCCCTTTCCAAAGAGCCATGAACAGACTTTCTACTCCCAAGGAGACAAGAGATATTACGCGCACTTTCTCCGACGCGCACCACGTTTAAAAAATCGTAGCGTGAGAACGGTGGGTCCGATCCGCGTGCCGCTTAAAGGCGATTACAGGGGAGATGCATCCCTTTCCAAAGAGCCATGAACAGACTTTCTACTCCCAAGGAGACCAGAGATATTAACAGATAAAGCGTTACGCTCCAGTCGGATGAGCGAGAAACGCTTGTACAATTGCAACGAATTGGAGGAGAAAGTTTAAACAAACGCGCTGACTTTGAAGGCTCACATCTAGGCCGGGCCAGGTCCAAATGGCCTGCAACTCGGTCCGCATCACGTCCATGACTTTTCCTAACGAACGCCACCTGCCAAGCTTTCGGCCCGTCCCTGTCGGCATTAAAAAATCGTAGCGTGATAACGGTGGTTCCGATCCGCGTGCCGCGCGAAGGCGATTACAGGGGAGATGCAGCCCTTTCCAAAGAGCCATGAACAGACTTTCTACTCCCAAGGAGCCCAAAGATATTAAGCCGCAAATAAGTCCTACGCGCGTCTTTTCTACGCCGCGCACCACATTTAAAAAATCGTTCCGTAAGAACGGTGGGTCCGATCCGCGTGCCGCTTAAAGGCGATTACAGGGGAGATGCAACCCTTTCCAAAGAGCCATAAAAAGACTTTCTATTCCCAAGGAGACAAGAGATATTAAGCCGCAATGACGTCCGACGCGCGCATTTTCTCCGCCGCGCACCACATTTAAAAAAATCATAGCGTGAAAACCGTGGGTTCGATCCGCGTGCCGCTCGAAGGCGATTACAGGGGAGATGCAGCCCTTTCCAAAGAGCCATGAACAGACTTTCTACACCCAATGAGACAAGAGATATTAAGCAGCAAATACGTCCGGCGCGCGTCTTTTCTCCGCCGCGCAACACATTTAAAAAAAATCGTAGCGTGAAAAACGTGGGTTCGATCCGCGTGCCGCTCGAAGGCGATTACAGGGGAGATGCATCCCTTTCAAAAGAGCCATGAACAGACTTTCTACTCCCAAGGAGACCAGAAATATTAACATATAAAGCGTTACGCTCCAGTCGGATGAACGAGAAACGCTTGTACAATTGCAACGAATTGGAGGAGAAAGTTTAAACAAACGCGCTGACTTTGAACGCTCACATCTAGGCCGGGCCAACTCCAAATGGCGTGCAACTCGGTGCGCATCACCTCCATGACTGTCGCTAACGAACGCCACCTGCCACGCTTTCGGCCAGTCCCTGGCGGCATTAAAAAATCGTAGCGTGATAACGATGGTTCCGATGCGCGTGCCGCTCGAAGGCGATTACAGGGGAGATACAGCCCTTTCCAAAGAGCCATGAACAGACTTTCTACTCCCAAGGAGACAAGAGATATTACGCGCATTTTCTCCGACGCGCACCACGTTTAAAAAATCGTAGCGTGAGAACGGTGGGTCCGATCCGCGTGCCGCTCGAAGGAGATTACAGGGGAGATGCAGCGCTTTCCAAAGAGCCATGAACAGACTTTCTACTCCCAAGGAGACAAGAGATATTAAGCCGCAATGACGTCCGACGCGCGCATTTTCTCCGCCGCGCACCACATTTAAAAAATCGTATCGTGAGAACGGTGGGTCCGATCCGCGTGCCGCTTAAAGGCAATTACAGGGGAGATGCAGCGCTTTCCAAAGAGCCATGAACAGACTTTCTACTCCCAAGGAGCCCAAAGATATTAAGCCGCAAATACGTCCTACGCGCGTCTTTTCTACGCCGCGCACCACATTTAAAAAATCGTAGCGTAAGAACGGTGGGTCCGATCCGCGTGCCGCTTAAAGGCGATTACAGGGGAGATGCAGCCCTTTCCAAAGAGCCATGAAAAGACTTTCTACTCCCAAGGAGACAAGAGATATTAAGCCGAAATGACGTCCGACGCGCGCATTTCCTCCGCCGCGCACCACATTTAAAAAAATCATAGCGTGAAAACCGTGGGTTCGATCCGCGTGCCGCTCGAAGGCGATTACAGGGGAGATACAGCCCTTTCCAAAGAGCCATGAACAGACTTTCTACTCCCAAGGAGACAAGAGATATTACGCGCATTTTCTCCGACGCGCACCACGTTTAAAAAATCGTAGCGTGAGAACGGTGGGTCCGATCCGCGTGCCGCTTAAAGGCGATTACAGGGGAGATGCATCCCTTTCCAAAGAGCCATGAACAGACTTTCTACTCCCAAGGAGACCAGAGATATTAACAGATAAAGCGTTACGCTCCAGTCGGATGAGCGAGAAACGCTTGTACAATTGCAACGAATTGGAGGAGAAAGTTTAAACAAACGCGCTGACTTTGAAGGCTCACATCTAGGCCGGGCCAGGTCCAAATGGCCTACAACTCAGTCCGCATCACGTCCATGACTTTTCCTAACGAACGCCACCTGCCAAGCTTTCGGCCCGTCCCTGTCGGCATTAAAAAATCGTAGCGTGATAAAGATGGTTCCGATCCGCGTGCCGCGCGAAGGCGATTACAGGGGAGATGCAGCCCTTTCCAAAGAGCCATGAACAGACTTTCTACTCCCCAGGAGCCCAAAGATATTAAGCCGCAAATAAGTCCTACGCGCGTCTTTTCTACGCCTCGCACCACATTTAAAAAATCGTAGCGTAAGAACGGTGGGTCCGATCCGCGTGCCGCTTAAAGGCGATTACAGGGGAGATGCAACCCTTTCCAAAGAACCATGAAAACACTTTCTACTCCCAAGGAGACAAGAGATATTAAGCCGCAATGACGTCCGACGCGCGCATTTTCTCCGCCGCAGCACATTTAAAAAAATCATAGCGTGAAAACCGTGGGTTCGATCCGCGTGCCGCTCGAAGGCGATTACAGGGGAGATGGAGCCCTTTCCAAAAAGGCATGAACAGACTTCCTACTCCCAAGGAGCCCAAAGATATTAAGCCGCAAATACGTCCTACGCGCGTCTTTTCTACGCCGCGCACCAAATTTAAAAAATCGTATCGTAAGAACGGTGGGTCCGATCCGCGTGCCGCTTAAAGGCGATTACAGGGGAGATGCAGCCCTTTCCAAAGAGCCATGAAAAGACTTTCTACTCCCAAGGAGACAAGAGATATTAAGCCGAAATGACGTCCGACGCGCGCATTTTCTCCGCCGCGCACCACATTTTAAAAAATCATAGCGTGAAAACCGTGGGTTCGATCCGCGTGCCGCTCGAAGGCGATTACAGCGGAGATGCAGCCCTTTCCAAAGAGCCATGAAAAGACTTTCTACTCCCAAGGAGACAAGAGATATTAAGCCGAAATGACGTCCGACGCGCGCATTTCCTCCGCCGCGCACCACATTTAAAAAAATCATAGCGTGAAAACCGTGGGTTCGATCCGCGTGCCGCTCGAAGGCGATTACAGGGGAGATGCAGCCCTTTCCAAAGAGCCATGAACAGACTTTCTACACCCAATGAGACAAGAGATATTAAGCCGCAAATACGTCCGGCGCGCGTCTTTTCTCCGCCGCGCAACACATTTAAAAAAAATCGTAGCGTGAAAAAAGTGGGTTCGATCCGCGTGCCGCTTAAAGGCGATTACAGGGGAGATGCAGCCCTTTCCAAAGAGCCATGAAAAGACTTTCTACTCCCAAGGAGACAAGAGATATTAAGCCGAAATGACGTCCGACGCGCGCATTTTCTCCGCCGCGCACCACATTTTAAAAAATCATAGCGTGAAAACCGTGGGTTCGATCCGCGTGCCGCTCGAAGGCGATTACAGCGGAGATGCAGCCCTTTCCAAAGAGCCATGAAAAGACTTTCTACTCCCAAGGAGACAAGAGATATTAAGCCGAAATGACGTCCGACGCGCGCATTTCCTCCGCCGCGCACCACATTTAAAAAAATCATAGCGTGAAAACCGTGGGTTCGATCCGCGTGCCGCTCGAAGGCGATTACAGGGGAGATGCAGCCCTTTCCAAAGAGCCATGAACAGACTTTCTACACCCAATGAGACAAGAGATATTAAGCCGCAAATACGTCCGGCGCGCGTCTTTTCTCCGCCGCGCAACACATTTAAAAAAAATCGTAGCGTGAAAAAAGTGGGTTCGATCCGCGTGCCGCTCGAAGGCGATTACAGGGGAGATGCAGCCCTTTCCAAAGAGGCATGAACAGACTTCCTACTCCCAAGGAGCCCAAAGATATTAAGCCGCAAATACGTCCGGCGCGCGTCTTTTCTCCGCCGCGCAACACATTTAAAAAAAATCGTAGCGTGAAAAAAGTGGGTTCGATCCGCGTGCCGCTCGAAGGCGATTACAGGGGAGATGCAGCCCTTTCCAAAGATCCATGAACAGACTTCCTACTCCCAAGGAGACAAGAGATATTAACATATAAAGCGTTACGCTCCAGTCGGATGAGCGAGAAACGCTTGAGCAGTTGCAACGAATTGGAGGAGAAAGTTTAAACAAACGCGCTGACTTTGAACGCTCACATCTAGGCCGGGCCAGGTCCAAATGGCCTGCAACTCGGTGCGCATCACCTCCATGACGGTCCCTAACGAACGCCACCTGCCACGCTTTCGGCCCGTCCCTGGCGGCATTAAAAAATCGTAGCGTGATAACGATGGTTCCGATGCGCGTGCCGCGCGAAGGCGATTACAGGGGAGATGCAGCCCTTTCCAAAGAGCCATGAACAGACTTTCTACTCACAAGGAGACAAGAGATATTAAGCCGCAATGATATCCGACGCGCGCATTTTCTCCGCCGCACACCACATTTAAAAAATCGTAGCGTGAGAACGGTGGGTCCGATCCGCATGCCGCTTAAAGGCGATTAGAGGGGAGATGCAACCCTTTCCAAAGAGCCATGAAAAGACTTTCTATTCCCAAGGAGACAAGAGATATTAAGCCGCAATGACGTCCGACGCGCGCATTTTCTCCGCCGCGCACCACATTTAAAAAAATCATAGCGTGAAAACCGTGGGTTCGATCCGCGTGCCGCTCGAAGGCGATTACAGGGGAGATGCAGCCCTTTCCAAAGAGCCATGAACAGACTTCCTACTCCCAAGGAGACAAGAGATATTAAGCAGCAATGATGTCCGACACGCGCATTTTCTCCGCCGCGCACCACATTTAAAAAATCTTAGCGTGAGAACGGTGGGTCCGATCCGCGTGCCGCTTAAAGGCGATTACAGGGGAGATGCAGCCCTTTCCAAAGAGCCATGAAAAGACTTTCTACTCCCAAGGAGACAAGAGATATTAAGCCGAAATGACGTCCGACGCGCGCATTTTCTCCGCCGCGCACCACATTTAAAAAAAATCATAGCGTGAAAACAGTGGGTTCGATCCGCGTGCCGCTCGAAGGCGATTACAGGGGAGAGGCAGCCCTTTCCAAAGATCCATGAACAGACTTCCTACTCCCAAGGAGACAAGAGATATTAACATATAAAGCGTTACGCTCCAGTCGGATGAGCGAGAAACGCTTGAGCAGTTGCAACGAATTGGAGGAGAAAGTTTAAACAAACGCGCTGACTTTGAACGCTCACATCTAGGTCTGGCCAAGTCCAAATGGCGTGCAACTCGGTGCGCATCACCTCCATGACTATCCCTAACGAACGCCACCTGCCACGCTTTCGGCCCGTCCCTGGCGGCTTTAAAAAATCGTAGCGTGATAACCGTGGGTCCAATCCGCTTGAAGCTCGAAGGCGATTAGAGGGGAGATGCAGCCCTTTCCAAAGAGCCATGAACAGACTTCCTACTCCCAAGGAGACAAGAGATATTAAGCCACAAATACGTCCGGACCGCGTCTTTTCTCCGCAGCTCACCACATTTAAAAAAATCGTAGCGTGAAAACCGTGGGTTCGATATAGTATACATACAGAGTATATAGTTTGACCAAAAGATCGTGCTGATCTTTGATCTCCTGGTTCTTCATCTCCAGCGCCACTTTCAGACTCATAATGTCCTCCTCTATGGGCTGGTATAACACACACACGAATCATCACTACAGCCAGTACAATGGAAAGGTGGGAATGTGTACTGAATGTGTACTGACGTTATAAGTGAGAGGTGGTGGTACTGGTGGATGTGTACTGACACTATAAGGGATCTCTACCTGCAGTGACAGTTTGAGCTTCTCAAGTTCTTCCTCCAGAGATTTCTTCTCCTGTTCACAGGCCATTTTCATATCTGCCAGAGCAAGTATCATTACTGCTGGACATAACACAGATTGTATATACTACATAATTACTGCTGAATATATAAAATATAATATATATAGTACTATACATATATTAGTGTCACTTTTATTGGAGCCTAAAGGCTAACATTCATTATTAGTTATGTTAGTATTATTGCATTTCCATAGTACTTACTCTTGATGGACCTGTTATGCTCCTCCTACTCCTGCTATTTCTGCAGGAGCTCTGTCTCCTCCTGCTGCTTGTGTTTCAGCATCTCCTGAAGAACCTGCAGCTCCTTCTGCTTCTGCAACCTCAACTCCTTCAGCTGCTCAAACAAACTGTTCTCCAACTCCTCCTTCTCACACCGCAAACACTCCAATCAGGCCACAGGCCCCACTAGTGACACAGAACCACACACACACACACACAGACACACACACACACACACACACACAGAGAGAGATAAACATGTATAAATGTATAAGAATTTGTGGATAAAATTATTATGAGATTATTTATAATCAAACGACTACACTACACAACCACATCTTCCTTTTATTTACATATTATACAGATATTTAGAGATATTTACATTTTATTTACCCGCGTGCGTCTCTCTTCTCCAAGGTAGCGGAGAGATATGAAAGGATAAAAGGGGAAAAGAATAAAATGCACGTCGGTTTTAAATTCGCAGGCTACCTGCGCTGAAGGCGTGGAAAACGAGCACGTGACGGAAAGGCTTCCGTACCCGATGGGTCCAAATCACATGCCCAGCAAAGTAGCCTTAAACCTGGACACACAATGGAGAGCATTTGACCCTTTAAAATCATACTACAACCAGACTTCCAGGCCCAAGAGGTCACACAGTCATGCCCAGCAAAGTAGCTCTGGGCCTGGGCACACTTCACGCAGTTTGACCGTTTAAATAAAACCAGAAACAGACTTCCTGGCCCAAGAGGTCACATAGTCATGCCCAGCAAGGTTGCTTTAAACGTGGGCACACTTCAGACCGTTTCACTCTTTAAATCATTCAAAGCACCACATTTCAAGGCCCAAGAGGTCACAGAATCATGCCCATCAAAGTAGCTCTGGGCCTGGGCACACTTTACGGAGTTTGACCCTTTAAATAATACTACAACCAGACACATACAGGTGCGCACATATACACAGATACACATTCTGTTTAATTTCTTCACATCTGCAGACTAGAGTAAGCTGAGGGTATAGTGTTAAACCAGGAGCTACATAAACAGTATATAGTATATATAAAGAGGATATAGTGTTAAACCAGGTACTACATACAGAGTATATAGTATACATACAGAGTATATAGTTTGACCAAAAGATCGTGCTGATCTTTGATCTCCTGGTTTTTCATCTCCAGCGCCACTTTCAGACTCATAATGTCCTCCTCTATGGGCTGGTATAACCCACACATACGAATCATCACTACAGCCAGTACAATGGAAAGGTGGGAATGTGTACTGAATGTGTACTGACGTTATAAGTGAAAGGTGGAGGTACTGGTGGATGTGTACTGACACTATAAGGGATCTCTACCTGCAGTGACAGTCTGAGCTTCTCAAGTTCTTCCTCCAGAGATTTCTTCTCCTGTTCACAGGCCATTTTCATATCTGCCAGAGCAAGTATCATTACTGCTGGATATAACATAGATTGTATATACTACATAATTACTACTGAATATATAAAATATAATATATATAGTACTATACATATATTAGTATCACTTTTATTGGAGCCTAAAGGCTAGCATTCATTATTAGTTATGTTAGTATTATTGCATTTCCATAGTACTTACTCTTTATGGACCTGTTATGCTCCTCCTCCTCCTGCTGTTTCTGCAGGAGCTCTGTCTCCTCATGCTGCTTGTGTTTCAGCATCTCCTGAAGAACCTGCAGCTCCTTCTGCTTCTGCAACCTCAACTCCTTCAGCTGCTCCAACAAACTGTTCTCCAACTCCTCCTTCTCACACCGCAAACACTCCAATCGGGCCACAGGCCCCACTAGTGACACAGAACCACACACACACACACACAGACACACACACACACACACACACAGAGAGAGATAAACATGTATAAATGTATAAGAATTTGTGGATAAAATTATTATGAGATTATTTATAATCAAACGACTACACTACACAACCACATCTTCCTTTTATTTACATATTATACAGATATTTAGAGATATTTACATTTTATTTACCCGCGTGCGTCTCTCTTCTCCAAGGTAGCGGAGAGATATGAAAGGATAAAAGGGGAAAAGAATAAAATGCACGTCGGTTTTAAATTCGCAGGCTACCTGCGCTGAAGGCGTGGAAAACGAGCACGTGACGGAAAGGCTTCCGTACCCGATGGGTCCAAATCACATGCCCAGCAAAGTAGCCTTAAACCTGGACACACAATGGAGAGCATTTGACCCTTTAAAATCATACTACAACCAGACTTCCAGGCCCAAGAGGTCACACAGTCATGCCCAGCAAAGTAGCTCTGGGCCTGGGCACACTTCACGCAGTTTGACCGTTTAAATAAAACTAGAAACAGACTTCCTGGCCCAAGAGGTCACACAGTCATGCCCAGCAAGGTTGCTTTAAACGTGGGCACACTTCAGACCGTTTCACTCTTTAAATCATTCAAAGCACCACATTTCAAGGCCCAAGAGGTCACAGAATCATGCCCATCAAAGTAGCTCTGGGCCTGGGCACACTTTACGGAGTTTGACCCTTTAAATAATACTACAACCAGACACATACAGGTGCGCACATATACACAGATACACATTCTGTTTAATTTCTTCACATCTGCAGACTAGAGTAAGCTGAGGGTATAGTGTTAAACCAGGAGCTACATAAACAGTATATAGTATATATAAAGAGGATATAGTGTTAAACCAGGTACTACATACAGAGTATATAGTATACATACAGAGTATATAGTTTGACCAAAAGATCGTGCTGATCTTTGATCTCCTGGTTCTTCATCTCCAGCGCCACTTTCAGACTCATAATGTCCTCCTCTATGGGCTGGTATAACACACACACGAATCATCACTACAGCCAGTACAATGGAAAGGTGGGAATGTGTACTGAATGTGTACTGACGTTATAAGTGAAAGGTGGAGCTACTGGTGGATGTGTACTGACACTATAAGGGATCTCTACCTGCAGTGACAGTCTGAGCTTCTCAAGTTCTTCCTCCAGAGATTTCTTCTCCTGTTCACAGGCCATTTTCATATCTGCCAGAGCAAG
This sequence comes from Electrophorus electricus, assembly GCF_041902795.1. NCBI lineage: Eukaryota > Metazoa > Chordata > Actinopteri > Gymnotiformes > Gymnotidae > Electrophorus > Electrophorus electricus. Next base: position 36,344,864 of record NC_137501.1, on the reverse strand, counting down.
TATCATTACTGCTGGATATAACATAGATTGTATATACTACATAATTACTACTGAATATATAAAATATAATATATATAGTACTATACATATATTAGTATCACTTTTATTGGAGCCTAAAGGCTAACATTCATTATTAGTTATGTTAGTATTATTGCATTTCCATAGTACTTACTCTTGATGGACCTGTTATGCTCCTCCTCCTCCTGCTATTTCTGCAGGAGCTCTGTCTCCTCCTGCTGCTTGTGTTTCAGCATCTCCTGAAGAACCTGCAGCTCCTTCTGCTTCTGCAACCTCAACTCCTTCAGCTGCTCAAACAAACTGTTCTCCAACTCCTCCTTCTCACACCGCAAACACTCCAATCGGGCCACAGGCCCCACTAGTGACACAGAACCACACACACACACACACAGACACACACACACACACACACACAGAGAGAGATAAACATGTATAAATGTATAAGAATTTGTGGATAAAATTATTATGAGATTATTTATAATCAAACGACTACACTACACAACCACATCTTCCTTTTATTTACATATTATACAGATATTTAGAGATATTTACATTTTATTTACCCGCGTGCGTCTCTCTTCTCCAAGGTAGCGGAGAGATATGAAAGGATAAAAGGGGAAAAGAATAAAATGCACGTCGGTTTTAAATTCGCAGGCTACCTGCGCTGAAGGCGTGGAAAACGAGCACGTGACGGAAAGGCTTCCGTACCCGATGGGTCCAAATCACATGCCCAGCAAAGTAGCCTTAAACCTGGACACACAATGGAGAGCATTTGACCCTTTAAAATCATACTACAACCAGACTTCCAGGCCCAAGAGGTCACACAGTCATGCCCAGCAAAGTAGCTCTGGGCCTGGGCACACTTCACGCAGTTTGACCGTTTAAATAAAACTAGAAACAGACTTCCTGGCCCAAGAGGTCACACAGTCATGCCCAGCAAGGTTGCTTTAAACGTGGGCACACTTCAGACCGTTTCACTCTTTAAATCATTCAAAGCACCACATTTCAAGGCCCAAGAGGTCACAGAATCATGCCCATCAAAGTAGCTCTGGGCCTGGGCACACTTTACGGAGTTTGACCCTTTAAATAATACTACAACCAGACACATACAGGTGCGCACATATACACAGATACACATTCTGTTTAATTTCTTCACATCTGCAGACTAGAGTAAGCTGAGGGTATAGTGTTAAACCAGGAGCTACATAAACAGTATATAGTATATATAAAGAGGATATAGTGTTAAACCAGGTACTACATACAGAGTATATAGTATACATACAGAGTATATAGTTTGACCAAAAGATCGTGCTGATCTTTGATCTCCTGGTTCTTCATCTCCAGCGCCACTTTCAGACTCATAATGTCCTCCTCTATGGGCTGGTATAACCCACACATACGAATCATCACTACAGCCAGTACAATGGAAAGGTGGGAATGTGTACTGAATGTGTACTGACGTTATAAGTGAAAGGTGGAGGTACTGGTGGATGTGTACTGACACTATAAGGGATCTCTACCTGCAGTGACAGTCTGAGCTTCTCAAGTTCTTCCTCCAGAGATTTCTTCTCCTGTTCACAGGCCATTTTCATATCTGCCAGAGCAAGTATCATTACTGCTGGATATAAAATAGATTGTATATACTACATAATTACTACTGAATATATAAAATATAATATATATAGTACTATACATATATTAGTATCACTTTTATTGGAGCCTAAAGGCTAGCATTCATTATTAGTTATGTTAGTATTATTGCATTTCCATAGTACTTACTCTTGATGGACCTGTTATGCTCCTCCTCCTCCTGCTGTTTCTGCAGGAGCTCTGTCTCCTCCTGCTGCTTGTGTTTCAGCATCTCCTGAAGAACCTGCAGCTCCTTCTGCTTCTGCAACCTCAACTCCTTCAGCTGCTCCAACAAACTGTTCTCCAACTCCTCCTTCTCACACCGCAAACACTCCAATCGGGCCACAGGCCCCACTAGTGACACAGAACCACACACACACACACACACACACACACACACACACACACACACACACACACACAGAGATAAACATGTATAAATGTATAAGAATTTGTGGATAAAATTATTATGAGATTATTTATAATGAAACGACTACACTACACAACCACTTCTTCCTTTTATTTACATATTATACAGATATTTAGAGATATTTACGTTTTATTTACCCGCGTGCGTCTCTCTTCTCCAAGGTAGCGGAGAGATATGAAGGGATAAAAGGGGAAAAGAATAAAATGCACGTCGGTTTTAAATTCGCAGGCTACCTGCGCTGAAGGCGTGGAAAACGAGCACGTGACGGAAAGGCTTCCGTACCCGATGGGTCCAAATCACATGCCCAGCAAAGTAGCCTTAAACCTGGACACACAATGGAGACCATTTGACCCTTTAAAATCATACTACAACCAGACTTCCAGGCCCAAGAGGTCACACAGTCATGCCCAGCAAAGTAGCTCTGGGCCTGGGCACACTTCACGCAGTTTGACCGTTTAAATAAAACTAGAAACAGACTTCCTGGCCCAAGAGGTCACACAGTCATGCCCAGCAAGGTTGCTTTAAACGTGGGCACACTTCAGACCGTTTCACTCTTTAAATCATTCAAAGCACCACATTTCAAGGCCCAAGAGGTCACAGAATCATGCCCATCAAAGTAGCTCTGGGCCTGGGCACACTTCACGCAGTTTGACCCTTTAAATAATACTACAACCAGACACATACAGGTGCGCACATATACACAGATACACATTCTGTTTAATTTCTTCACATCTGCAGACTAGAGTAAGCTGAGGGTATAGTGTTAAACCAGGTACTACATAAACAGTATATAGTATATATACAGAGGATATAGTGTTAAACCAGGTACTACATACAGAGTATATAGTATACATACAGAGTATATAGTTTGACCAAAAGATCGTGCTGATCTTTGATCTCCTGGTTCTTCATCTCCAGCGCCACTTTCAGACTCATAATGTCCTCCTCTATGGGCTGGTATAACACACACACGAATCATCACTACAGCCAGTACAATGGAAAGGTGGGAATGTGTACTGAATGTGTACTGACGTTATAAGTGAAAGGTGGAGCTACTGGTGGATGTGTACTGACACTATAAGGGATCTCTACCTGCAGTGACAGTCTGAGCTTCTCAAGTTCTTCCTCCAGAGATTTCTTCTCCTGTTCACAGGCCATTTTCATATCTGCCAGAGCAAGTATCATTACTGCTGGATATAACATAGATTGTATATACTACATAATTACTACTGAATATATAAAATATAATATATATAGTACTATACATATATTAGTATCACTTTTATTGGAGCCTAAAGGCTAACATTCATTATTAGTTATGTTAGTATTATTGCATTTCCATAGTACTTACTCTTGATGGACCTGTTATGCTCCTCCTCCTCCTGCTGTTTCTGCAGGAGCTCTGTCTCCTCCTGCTGCTTGTGTTTCAGCATCTCCTGAAGAACCTGCAGCTCCTTCTGCTTCTGCAACCTCAACTCCTTCAGCTGCTCCAACAAACTGTTCTCCAACTCCTCCTTCTCACACCGCAAACACTCCAATCGGGCCACAGGCCCCACTAGTGACACAGAACCACACACACACACACACACACACACACACACACACACACACACACACACACACACACACACACACACACAGAGAGATAAACATGTATAAATGTATAAGAATTTGTGGATAAAATTATTATGAGATTATTTATAATGAAACGACTACACTACACAACCACTTCTTCCTTTTATTTACATATTATACAGATATTTAGAGATATTTACATTTTCTTTACCCGCGTGCGTCTCTCTTCTCCAAGGTAGCGGAGAGATATGAAGGGATAAAAGGGGAAAAGAATAAAATGCACGTCGGTTTTAAATTCGCAGGCTACCTGCGCTGAAGGCGTGGAAAACGAGCACGTGACGGAAAGGCTTCCGTACCCGATGGGTCCAAATCACATGCCCAGCAAAGTAGCCTTAAACCTGGACACACAATGGAGACCATTTGACCCTTTAAAATCATACTACAACCAGACTTCCAGGCCCAAGAGGTCACACAGTCATGCCCAGCAAAGTAGCTCTGGGCCTGGGCACACTTCACGTAGTTTGACCGTTTAAATAAAACTAGAAACAGACTTCCTGGCCCAAGAGGTCACACAGTCATGCCCAGCAAGGTTGCTTTAAACGTGGGCACACTTCAGACCGTTTCACTCTTTAAATCATTCAAAGCACCACATTTCAAGGCCCAAGAGGTCACAGAATCATGCCCATCAAAGTAGCTCTGGGCCTGGGCACACTTCACGCAGTTTGACCCTTTAAATAATTCTACAACCAGACACATACAGGTGCGCACATATACACAGATACACATTCTGTTTAATTTCTTCACATCTGCAGACTAGAGTAAGCTGAGGGTATAGTGTTAAACCAGGTACTACATAAACAGTATATAGTATATATACAGAGGATATAGTGTTAAACCAGGTACTACATACAGAGTATATAGTATACATACAGAGTATATAGTTTGACCAAAAGATCGTGCTGATCTTTGATCTCCTGGTTCTTCATCTCCAGCGCCACTTTCAGACTCATAATGTCCTCCTCTATGGGCTGGTATAACACACACACGAATCATCACTACAGCCAGTACAATGGAAAGGTGGGAATGTGTACTGAATGTGTACTGACGTTATAAGTGAAAGGTGGAGCTACTGGTGGATGTGTACTGACACTATAAGGGATCTCTACCTGCAGTGACAGTCTGAGCTTCTCAAGTTCTTCCTCCAGAGATTTCTTCTCCTGTTCACAGGCCATTTTCATATCTGCCAGAGCAAGTATCATTACTGCTGGATATAACATAGATTGTATATACTACATAATTACTACTGAATATATAAAATATAATATATATAGTACTATACATATATTAGTATCACTTTTATTGGAGCCTAAAGGCTAACATTCATTATTAGTTATGTTAGTATTATTGCATTTCCATAGTACTTACTCTTGATGGACCTGTTATGCTCCTCCTCCTCCTGCTGTTTCTGCAGGAGCTCTGTCTCCTCCTGCTGCTTGTGTTTCAGCATCTCCTGAAGAACCTGCAGCTCCTTCTGCTTCTGCAACCTCAACTCCTTCAGCTGCTCCAACAAACTGTTCTCCAACTCCTCCTTCTCACACCGCAAACACTCCAATCGGGCCACAGGCCCCACTAGTGACACAGAACCACACACACACACACACAAAGAGAGAGATAAACATGTATAAATGTATAAGAATTTGTGGATAAAATTATTATGAGATTATTTATAATCAAACGACTACACTACACAACCACATCTTCCTTTTATTTACATATTATACAGATATTTAGAGATATTTACATTTTATTTACCCGCGTGCGTCTCTCTTCTCCAAGGTAGCGGAGAGATATGAAAGGATAAAAGGGGAAAAGAATAAAATGCACGTCGGTTTTAAATTCGCAGGCTACCTGCGCTGAAGGCGTGGAAAACGAGCACGTGACGGAAAGGCTTCCGTACCCGATGGGTCCAAATCACATGCCCAGCAAAGTAGCCTTAAACCTGGACACACAATGGAGAGCATTTGACCCTTTAAAATCATACTACAACCAGACTTCCAGGCCCAAGAGGTCACACAGCCATGCCCAGCAAAGTAGCTCTGGGCCTGGGCACACTTCACGCAGTTTGACCGTTTAAATAAAACTAGAAACAGACTTCCTGGCCCAAGAGGTCACAGTCATACCCAGCAAAGTACGTTTAAACCTGGAAACAAATCAGATCCTTTCTGTCATTCAAAGGAATGGGCCTGCAACTCACAACCACATCCCCAGTGAAGCGCACCGTCACCCAGCCACACTACCCCACCTTGCCCGTCCTGGAACAACCACACCTCCAGGGCACCACATGCCAATCTCTCATGCCCAGCAAACTGCAACCTCACGCAGCCAGGCCACACACTGTCTCCCCTTGTACAGTCCAAGGACGAACTCCTCCACAAACCTGGTGTTCACGCGCACACACGCAATTACAACGAATTGGTGGAGAACTTTGAAACAAACGTGCTGACTTTGAATACTCACATCTAGGCTGGGCCAGGTCCAAATGGCCTGCAGCTCGGTGCGCATTAACTGCTTGACTGTCCGTCACGAACGCCACCTGCCAAGCGTTCGTTCCGTCCCTGGCGGATTTTAAAAAATCCTAGCGTGAGAACGATGGGTCCGATCCGCGTGCCGCTTAAAGGCGATTACAGGGGAGATGCAACCCTTTCCAAAGAACCATGAAAATACTTTCTACTCCCAAGGAAACGAGATATTAAGCCGCAATGACATCCGACGCGCGCATTTTCTCCGCCGCGCAGCACATTTAAAAAAATCATAGCGTGAAAACCGTGGGTTCGATCCGCGTGCCGCTCGAAGGCGATTACAGGGGAGATGCAGCCCTTTCCAAAGAGGCATGAACAGACTTCCTACTCCCAAGGAGCCCAAAGATATTAAGCCGCAAATACGTCCTACGCGCCTTTTCTACGCCGCGCACCACATTTAAAAAATCGTATCGGAAGAACGGTGGGTCCAATCCGCGTGCCGCTTAAAGGCGATTACAAGGGAGATGCAAACCTTTCCAAAGAGCCATGAAAAGACTTTCTACTCCCAAGGAGACAATAGATATTAAGCCGAAATGACGTCCGACGCGCGCATTTCCTCCGCCGCGCACCACATTTAAAAAAATCATAGCTTGAAAACCGTGGGTTCGATCCGCGTGCCGCTCGAAGGCGATTACAGGGGAGATGCAGCCCTTTCAAAAGAGCCATGAACAGACTTTCTACTCCCAAGGAGACCAGAAATATTAACATATAAAGCGTTACGCTCCAGTCGGATGAACGAGAAACGCTTGTACAATTGCAACGAATTGGAGGAGAAAGTTTAAACAAACGCGCTGACTTTGAAGGCTCACATCTAGGCCGGGCCAACTCCAAATGGCCTGCAACTCGGTCCGCATCACGTCCATGACTTTTCCTAACGAACGCCACCTGCCAAGCTTTCGGCCCGTCCCTGTCGGCATTAAAAAATCGTAGCGTGATAACGATGGTTCCGATCCGCGTGCCGCGCGAAGGCGATTACAGGGGAGATGCAGCCCTTTCCAAAGAGCCATGAACAGACTTTCTACTCCCAAGGAGCCCAAAGATATTAAGCCGCAAATAGGTCCTACGCGCGTCTTTTCTACGCCGCGCACCACATTTAAAAAATCGTAGCGTAAGAACGGTGGGTCCGATCCGCGTGCCGCTTAAAGGCGATTACAGGGGAGATGCAAACCTTTCCAAAGAGCCATGAAAAGACTTTCTACTCCCAAGGAGACAAGAGATATTAAGCCGCAATGACGTCCGACGCGCGCATTTTCTCCGACGCGCAACACATTTAAAAAAATCATAGCGTGAAAACCGTGGGTTCGATCCGCGTGCCGCTCGAAGGCGATTACAGCGGAGATGCAGCCCTTTCCAAAGAGCCATGAAAAGACTTTCTACTCCCAAGGAGACAAGAGATATTAAGCCGAAATGACGTCCGACGCGCGCCACATTTAAAAAAATCATAGCGTGAAAACCGTGGGTTCGATCCGCGTGCCGCTCGAAGGCGATTACAGCGGAGATGCAGCCCTTTCCAAAGAGCCATGAACAGACTTCCTACTCCCAATGAGACAAGAGATATCAAGCCGCAAATACGTCCGGCGCGCGTCTATTCTCCGCCGCGCAACACATATAAAAAAATCGTAGCGTGAAAACCGTGGGTTCGATCCGCGTGCCGCTTAAAGGCGATTACATGGGAGATGCAGCCCTTTCCAAAGAGCCATGAAAAGACTTTCTACTCCCAAGGAGACAAGAGATATTAAGCCGAAATGACATCCGACGCGCGCATTTCCTCCGCCGCGCACCACATTTTAAAAAATCATAGCGTGAAAACCGTGGGTTCGATCCGCGTGCCGCTCGAAGGCGATTACAGCGGAGATGCAGCCCTTTCCAAAGAGCCATGAAAAGACTTTCTACTCCCAAGGAGACAAGAGATATTAAGCCGAAATGACGTCCGACGCGCGCATTTCCTCCGCCGCGCACCACATTTAAAAAAATCATAGAGTGAAAACCGTGGGTTCGATCCGCGTGCCGCTCGAAGGCGATTACAGGGGAGATGCAGCCCTTTCCAAAGAGCCATGAACAGACTTTCTACACCCAATGAGACAAGAGATATTAAGCCGCAAATACGTCCGGCGCGCGTCTTTTCTCCGCCGCGCAACACATTTAAAAAAAATCGTAGCGTGAAAAACGTGGGTTCGATCCGCGTGCCGCTCGAAGGCGATTACAGGGGAGATGCATCCCTTTCAAAAGAGCCATGAACAGACTTTCTACTCCCAAGGAGACCAGAAATATTAACATATAAAGCGTTACGCTCCAGTCGGATGAACGAGAAACGCTTGTACAATTGCAACGAATTGGAGGAGAAAGTTTAAACAAACGCGCTGATTTTGAACGCTCACATCTAGGCCGGGCCAACTCCAAATGGCGTGCAACTCGGTGTGCATCACCTCCATGACTGTCCCTAACGAACGCCACCTGCCACGCTTTCGGCCTATCCCTGGCGGCATTAAAAAATCGTAGCGTGATAACGATGGTTCCGATGCGCGTGCCACTCGAAGGCGATTACAGGGGAGATACAGCCCTTTCCAAAGAGACATGAACAGACTTTCTACTCCCAAGGAGACAAGAGATATTACGCGCATTTTCTCGGACGCGCACCACGTTTAAAAAATCGTAGCGTGAGAACGGTGGGTCCGATCCGCGTGCCGCTTAAAGGCGATTACAGGGGAGATGGAGCCCTTTCCAAAAAGGCATGAACAGACTTCCTACTCCCAAGGAGACAAGAGATATTAAGCCGCAATGACGTCCGACGCGCGCATTTTCTCCGACGCGCAACACATTTAAAAAAATCATAGCGTCAAAACCGTGGGTTCGATCCGCGTGCCGCTCGAAGGCGATTACAGGGGAGATGCAGCCCTTTCCAAAGAGCCATGAACAGACTTTCTACACCCAATGAGACAAGAGATATTAAGCCGCAAATACGTCCGGCGCGCGTCTTTTCTCCGCCGCGCAACACATTTAAAAAAAATCGTAGCGTGAAAACCGTGGGTTCGATCCGCGTGCCGCTCGAAGACGATTACAGGGGAGATGCAGCCCTTTCCAAAGAGCCATGAACAGACTTTCTACTCCCAATGAGACAAGAGATATCAAGCCGCAAATACGTCCGGCGCGCGTCTATTCTCCGCCGCGCAACACATTTAAAAAAAATCGTAGCGTGAAAACCGTGGGTTCGATCCGCGTGCCGCTTAAAGGCGATTACAGGGGAGATGCAGCCCTTTCCAAAGAGCCATGAAAAGACTTTCTACTCCCAAGGAGACAAGAGATATTAAGCCGAAATGACGTCCGACGCGCGCATTTCCTCCGCCGCGCACCACATTTAAAAAAATCATAGCGTGAAAACCGTGGGTTCGATCCGCGTGCCGCTCGAAGGCGATTACAGGGGAGATGCAGCCCTTTCCAAAGAGGCATGAACAGACTTCCTACTCCCAAGGAGCCCAAAGATATTAAGCCGCAAATACGTCCTACGCGCGTCTTTTCTACGCCGCGCACCACATTTAAAAAATCGTATCGGAAGAACGGTGGGTCCAATCCGCGTGCCGCTTAAAGGCGATTACAAGGGAGATGCAAACCTTTCCAAAGAGCCATGAAAAGACTTTCTACTCCCAAGGAGACAATAGATATTAAGCCGAAATGACGTCCGACGCGCGCATTTTCTCCGCCGCGCACCACATTTAAAAAAATCATAGCGTGAAAACCGTGGGTTCGATCCGCGTGCCGCTCGAAGGCGATTACAGGGGAGATGCAGCCCTTTCAAAAGAGCCATGAACAGACTTTCTACACCCAATGAGACAAGAGATATTAAGCCGCAAATACGTCCGGCGCGCGTCTTTTCTCCGCCGCGCAACACATTTAAAAAAAATCGTAGCGTGAAAAACGTGGGTTCGATCCGCGTGCCGCTCGAAGGCGATTACAGGGGAGATGCATCCCTTTCAAAAGAGCCATGAACAGACTTTCTACTCCCAAGGAGACCAGAAATATTAACATATAAAGCGTTACGCTCCAGTCGGATGAACGAGAAACGCTTGTACAATTGCAACGAATTGGAGGAGAAAGTTTAAACAAACGCGCTGACTTTGAACGCTCACATCTAGGCCGGGCCAACTCCAAATGGCGTGCAACTCGGTGTGTATCACCTCCATGACTGTCCCTAACGAACGCCACCTGCCACGCTTTCGGCCCGTCCCTGGCGGCATTAAAAAATCGTAGCGTGATAACGATGGTTCCGATGCGCGTGCCGCTCGAAGGCGATTACAGGGGAGATACAGCCCTTTCCAAAGAGCCATGAACAGACTTTCTACTCCCAAGGAGACAAGAGATATTACGCGCATTTTCTCCGACGCGCACCACGTTTAAAAAATCGTAGCGTGAGAACGGTGCGTCCGATCCGCGTGCCGCTTAAAGGCGATTACAGGGGAGATGCATCCCTTTCCAAAGAGCCATGAACAGACTTTCTACTCCCAAGGAGACCAGAGATATTAACAGATAAAGCGTTACGCTCCAGTCGGATGAGCGAGAAACGCTTGTACAATTGCAACGAATTGGAGGAGAAAGTTTAAACAAAGGCGCTGACTTTGAAGGCTCACATCTAGGCCGGGCCAGGTCCAAATGGCCTGCAACTCGGTCCGCATCACGTCCATGACTTTTCCTAACGAACGCCACCTGCCAAGCTTTCGGCCCGTCCCTGTCGGCATTAAAAAATCGTAGCGTGATAACGATGGTTCCGATCCGCGTGCCGCGCGAAGGCGATTACAGGGGAGATGCAGCCCTTTCCAAAGAACCATGAAAAGACATTCTACTCCCAAGGAGACAAGAGATATTAAGCCGCAATGACGTCCGACGCGCGCATTTTCTCCGCCGCGCAGCACATTTAAAAAAATCATAGTGTGAAAACCGTGGGTTCGATCCACGTGCCGCTCGAAGGCGATTACAGGGGAGATGCAGCCCTTTCCAAAGAGCCATGAACAGACTTCCTACTCCCAAGGAGCCCAAAGATATTAAGCCGCAAATACGTCCTACGCGCGTCTTTTCCACGCCGCGCACCACATTTAAAAAATCGTATCGGAAGAACGGTGGGTCCAATCCGCGTGCCGCTTAAAGGCGATTACAAGGGAGATGCAAACCTTTCCAAAGAGCCATGAAAAGACTTTCTACTCCCAAGGAGACAATAGATATTAAGCCGAAATGAAGTCCGACGCGCGCATTTTCTCCGTCGCGCACCACATTTAAAAAAATCATAGCGTGAAAACCGTGGGTTCGATCCGCGTGCCGCTCGAAGGCGATTACAGAGGAGATGCAGCCCTTTCCAAAGAGCCATGAAAAGACTTTCTACTCCCAAGGAGACAAGAGATATTAAGCCGAAATGACGTCCGACGTGCGCATTTCCTCCGCCGCGCACCACATTTAAAAAAATCATAGCGTGAAAACCGTGGGTTCGATCCGCGTGCCGCTCGAAGGCGATTACAGGGGAGATGCAGCCCTTTCCAAAGAGCCATGAACAGACTTTCTACACCCAATGAGACAAGAGATATTAAGCCGCAAATACGTCCGGCGCGCGTCTTTTCTCCGCCGCGCAACACATTTAAAAAAAATCGTAGCGTGAAAAACGTGGGTTCGATCCGCGTGCCGCTCGAAGGCGATTACAGGGGAGATGCATCCCTTTCAAAAGAGCCATGAACATACTTTCTACTCCCAAGGAGACCAGAAATATTAACATATAAAGCGTTACGCTCCAGTCGGATGAACGAGAAACGCTTGTACAACTGCAACGAATTGGAGGAGAAAGTTTAAACAAACGCGCTGACTTTGAACGCTCACATCTAGGCCGGGCCAACTCCAAATGGCGTGCAACTCGGTGTGCATCACCTCCATGACTGTCCCTAACGAACGCCACCTGCCACGCTTTCGGCCTATCCCTGGCGGCATTAAAAAATCGTAGCGTGATGGTTCCGATGCGCGTGCCGCTCGAAGGCGATTACAGGGGAGATACAGCCCTTTCCAAAGAGCCATGAACAGACTTTCTACTCCCAAGGAGACAAGAGATATTACGCGCATTTTCTCCGACGCGCACCACGTTTAAAAAATCGTAGCGTGATGGTTCCGATGCGCGTGCCGCTCGAAGGCGATTACAGGGGAGATACAGCCCTTTCCAAAGAGCCATGAAAAGACTTTCTACTCCCAAGGAGACAAGAGATATTAAGCCGCAATGACGTCCGACGCGCGCATTTTCTCCGACGCGCAACACATTTAAAAAAATCATAGCGTGAAAACCGTGGGTTCGATCCGCGTGCCGCTCGAAGGCGATTACAGGGGAGATGCAGCCCTTTCCAAAGAGCCATGAACAGACTTTCTACTCCCAATGAGACAAGAGATATCAAGCCGCAAATACGTCCGGCGCGCGTCTATTCTCCGCCGCGCAACACATTTAAAAAAAATCGTAACGTGAAAACCGTGGGTTCGATCCGCGTGCCGCTTAAAGGCGATTACAGGGGAGATGCAGCCCTTTCCAAAGAGCCATGAAAAGTCTTTCTACTCCCAAGGAGACAAGAGATATTAAGCCGAAATGACGTCCTACGCGCGTCTTTTCTACGCCGCGCACCACATTTAAAAAATCGTATCGGAAGAACGGTGGGTCCAATCCGCGTGCCGCTTAAAGGCGATTACAACGGAGATGCAAACCTTTCCAAAGAGCCATGAACAGACTTTCTACACCCAATGAGACAAGAGATATTAAGCCGCAAATACGTCCGGCGCGCGTCTTTTCTCCGCCGCGCAACACATTTAAAAAAAATCGTAGCGTGAAAAACGTGGGTTCGATCCGCGTGCCGCTCGAAGGCGATTACAGGGGAGATGCATCCCTTTCAAAAGAGCCATGAACAGACTTTCTACTCCCAAGGAGACCAGAAATATTAACATATAAAGCGTTACGCTCCAGTCGGATGAACGAGAAACGCTTGTACAATTGCAACGAATTGGAGGAGAAAGTTTAAACAAACGCGCTGACTTTGAACGCTCACATCTAGGCCGGGCCAACTCCAAATGGCGTGCAACTCGGTGCGCATCACCTCCATGACTGTCCCTAACGAACGCCACCTGCCACGCTTTCGGCCCGTCCCTGGCGGCATTAAAAAATCGTAGCGTGATAACGATGGTTCCGATGCGCGTGCCGCTCGAAGGCGATTACAGGGGAGATACAGCCCTTTCCAAAGAGCCATGAACAGACTTTCTACTCCCAAGGAGACAAGAGATATTACGCGCATTTTCTCCGACGCGCACCACGTTTAAAAAATCGTAGCGTGAGAACGGTGGGTCCGATCCGCGTGCCGTTTAAAGGCGATTACAGGGGAGATGCATCCCTTTCCAAAGAGCCATGAACAGACTTTCTACTCCCAAGGAGACCAGAGATATTAACAGATAAAGCGTTACGCTCCAGTCGGATGAGCGAGAAACGCTTGTACAATTGCAACGAATTGGAGGAGAAAGTTTAAACAAACGCGCTGACTTTGAAGGCTCACATCTAGGCCGGGCCAGGTCCAAATGGCCTGCAACTCGGTCCGCATCACGTCCATGACTTTTCCTAACGAACGCCACCTGCCAAGCTTTCGGCCCGTCCCTGTCGGCATTAAAAAATCGTAGCGTGATAACGATGGTTCCGATCCGCGTGCCGCGCGAAGGCGATTACAGGGGAGATGCAGCCCTTTCCAAAGAACCATGAAAAGACTTTCTACTCCCAAGGAGACAAGAGATATTAAGCCGCAATGACGTCCGACGCGCGCATTTTCTCCACCGCGCAGCACATTTAAAAAAATCATAGCGTGAAAACCGTGGGTTCGATCCACGTGCCGCTCGAAGGCGATTACAGGGGAGATGCAGCCCTTTCCAAAGAGCCATGAACAGACTTTCTACTCCCAAGGAGACCAGAAATATTAACATATAAAGCGTTACGCTCCAGTCGGATGAACGAGAAACGCTTGTACAACTGCAACGAATTGGAGGAGAAAGTTTAAACAAACGCGCTGACTTTGAACGCTCACATCTAGGCCGGGCCAACTCCAAATGGCGTGCAACTCGGTGTGCATCACCTCCATGACTGTCCCTAACGAACGCCACCTGCCACGCTTTCGGCCTATCCCTGGCGGCATTAAAAAATAGTAGCGTGATAACGATGGTTCCGATGCGCGTGCCGCTCGAAGGCGATTACAGGGGAGATACAGCCCTTTCCAAAGAGCCATGAACAGACTTTCTACTCCCAAGGAGACAAGAGATATTACGCGCATTTTCTCCGACGCGCACCACGTTTAAAAAATCGTAGCGTGAGAACGGTGGGTCCGATCCGCGTGCCGCTTAAAGGCGATTACAGGGGAGATGCAACCCTTTCCAATGAACCATGAAAAGACTTTCTACTCCCAAGGAGACAAGAGATATTAAGCCGCAATGACGTCCGACGCGCGCATTTTCTCCGCCGCGCAGCACATTTAAAAAAATCATAGCGTGAAAACCGTGGGTTCGATCCGCGTGCCGCTCGAAGGCGATTACAGGGGAGATGCCGCCCTTTCCAAAGAGCCATGAAAAGACTTTCTACTCCCAAGGAGACAAGAGATATTAAGCCGAAATGACGTCCGACGCGCGCATTTTCTCCGCCGCGCACCACATTTAAAAAAATCATAGCGTGAAAACCGTGGGTTCGATCCGCGTGCCGCTCGAAGGCGATTACAGCGGAGATGCAGCCCTTTCCAAAGAGCCATGAAAAGACTTTCTACTCCCAAGGAGACAAGAGATATTAAGCCGAAATGACGTCCGACGCGCGCATTTCCTCCGCCGCGCACCACATTTAAAAAAATCATAGCGTGAAAACCGTGGGTTCGATCCGCGTGCCGCTCGAAGGCGATTACAGGGGAGATGCAGCCCTTTCAAAAGAGCCATGAACAGACTTTCTACACCCAATGAGACAAGAGATATTAAGCCGCAAATACGTCCGGCGCGCGTCTTTTCTCCGCCGCGCAACACATTTAAAAAAAATCGTAGCGTGAAAAACGTGGGTTCGATCCGCGTGCCGCTCGAAGGCGATTACAGGGGAGATGCATCCCTTTCAAAAGAGCCATGAACAGACTTTCTACTCCCAAGGAGACCAGAAATATTAACATATAAAGCGTTACGCTCCAGTCGGATGAACGAGAAACGCTTGTACAATTGCAACGAATTGGAGGAGAAAGTTTAAACAAACGCGCTGACTTTGAAGGCTCACATCTAGGCCGGGCCAGGTCCAAATGGCCTGCAACTCGGTCCGCATCACGTCCATGACTTTTCCTAACGAACGCCACCTGCCAAGCTTTCGGCCCGTCCCTGTCGGCATTAAAAAATCGTAGCGTGATAACGATGGTTCCGATCCGCGTGCCGCGCGAAGGCGATTACAGGGGAGATGCAGCCCTTTCCAAAGAACCATGAAAAGACTTTCTACTCCCAAGGAGACAAGAGATATTAAGCCGCAATGACGTCCGACGCGCGCATTTTCTCCGCCGCGCAGCACATTTAAAAAAATCATAGTGTGAAAACCGTGGGTTCGATCCACGTGCCGCTCGAAGGCGATTACAGGGGAGATGCAGCCCTTTCCAAAGAGCCATGAACAGACTTCCTACTCCCAAGGAGCCCAAAGATATTAAGCCGCAAATACGTCCTACGCGCGTCTTTTCCACGCCGCGCACCACATTTAAAAAATCGTATCGGAAGAACGGTGGGTCCAATCCGCGTGCCGCTTAAAGGCGATTACAAGGGAGATGCAAACCTTTCCAAAGAGCCATGAAAAGACTTTCTACTCCCAAGGAGACAATAGATATTAAGCCGAAATGAAGTCCGACGCGCGCATTTTCTCCGACGCGCACCACATTTAAAAAAATCATAGCGTGAAAACCGTGGGTTCGATCCGCGTGCCGCTCGAAGGCGATTACAGCGGAGATGCAGCCCTTTCCAAAGAGCCATGAAAAGACTTTCTACTCCCAAGGAGACAAGAGATATTAAGCCGAAATGACGTCCGACGTGCGCATTTCCTCCGCCGCGCACCACATTTAAAAAAATCATAGCGTGAAAACCGTGGGTTCGATCCGCGTGCCGCTCGAAGGCGATTACAGGAGAGATGCAGCCCTTTCCAAAGATCCATGAACAGACTTCCTACTCCCAAGGAGACAAGAGATATTAACATATAAAGCGTTACGCTCCAGTCGGATGAGCGAGAAACGCTTGAGCAGTTGCAACGAATTGGAGGAGAAAGTTTAAACAAACGCGCTGAATTTGAACGCTCACATCTAGGTCTGGCCAAGTCCAAATGGCGTGCAACTCGGTGCGCATCACCTCCATGACTGTCCCTAACGAACGCCACCTGCCACGCTTTCGGCCCGTCCCTGGCGGCTTTAAAAAATCGTAGCGTGATAACCGTGGGTCCAATCCGCTTGAAGCTCGAAGGCGATTAGAGGGGAGATGCAGCCCTTTCCAAAGAGCCATGAACAGACTTCCTACTCCCAAGGAGACAAGAGATATTAAGCCACAAATACGTCCGGACCGCGTCTTTTCTCCGCAGCTCACCACATTTAAAAAAATCGTAGCGTGAAAACCGTGGGTTCGATATAGTATACATACAGAGTATATAGTTTGACCAAAAGATCGTGCTGATCTTTGATCTCCTGGTTCTTCATCTCCAGCGCCACTTTCAGACTCATAATGTCCTCCTCTATGGGCTGGTATAACACACACACGAATCATCACTACAGCCAGTACAATGGAAAGGTGGGAATGTGTACTGAATGTGTACTGACGTTATAAGTGAAAGGTGGAGCTACTGGTGGATGTGTACTGACACTATAAGGGATCTCTACCTGCAGTGACAGTCTGAGCTTCTCAAGTTCTTCCTCCAGAGATTTCTTCTCCTGTTCACAGGCCATTTTCATATCTGCCAGAGCAAGTATCATTACTGCTGGATATAACATAGATTGTATATACTACATAATTACTACTGAATATATAAAATATAATATATATAGTACTATACATATATTAGTATCACTTTTATTGGAGCCTAAAGGCTAACATTCATTATTAGTTATGTTAGTATTATTGCATTTCCATAGTACTTACTCTTGATGGACCTGTTATGCTCCTCCTCCTCCTGCTGTTTCTGCAGGAGCTCTGTCTCCTCCTGCTGCTTGTGTTTCAGCATCTCCTGAGGAACCTGCAGCTCCTTCTGCTTCTGCAACCTCAACTCCTTCAGCTGCTCCAACAAACTGTTCTCCAACTCCTCCTTCTCACACCGCAAACACTCCAATCGGGCCACAGGCCCCACTAGTGACACAGAACCACACACACACACACACACACACAGAGAGAGATAAACATGTATAAATGTATAAGAATTTGTGGATAAAATTATTATGAGATTATTTATAATCAAACGACTACACTACACAACCACATCTTCCTTTTATTTACATATTATACAGATATTTAGAGATATTTACATTTTATTTACCCGCGTGCGTCTCTCTTCTCCAAGGTAGCGGAGAGATATGAAAGGATAAAAGGGGAAAAGAATAAAATGCACGTCGGTTTTAAATTCGCAGGCTACCTGCGCTGAAGGCGTGGAAAACGAGCACGTGACGGAAAGGCTTCCGTACCCGATGGGTCCAAATCACATGCCCAGCAAAGTAGCCTTAAACCTGGACACACAATGGAGACCATTTGACCCTTTAAAATCATTCTACAACCAGACTTCCAGGCCCAAGAGGTCACACAGTCATGCCCAGCAAAGTAGCTCTGGGCCTGGGCACACTTCACGCAGTTTGACCGTTTAAATAATACTACAACCAGACTTCCAGGCCCAAGAGGTCACACAGTCATGCCCAGCAAGGTTACTTTAAACGTGGGCACACTTCAGACCGTTTCACTCTTTAAATCATTCAAAGCACCACATTTCAAGGCCCAAGAGGTCACAGAATCATGCCCATCAAAGTAGCTCTGGGCCTGGGCACACTTCACGCAGTTTGACCCTTTAAATAATACTACAACCAGACGCATACAGGTGCGCACATATACACAGATACACATTCTGTTTAATTTCTTCACATCTGCAGACTAGAGTAAGCTGAGGTTATAGTGTTAAACCAGGTACTACATAAACAGTATATAGTATATATACAGAGGATATAGTGTTAAACCAGGTACTACATACAGAGTATATAGTATACATACAGAGTATATAGTTTGACCAAAAGATCGTGCTGATCTTTGATCTCCTGGTTCTTCATCTCCAGCGCCACTTTCAGACTCATAATGTCCTCCTCTATGGGCTGGTATAACACACACACGAATCATCACTACAGCCAGTACAATGGAAAGGTGGGAATGTGTACTGCATGTGTACTGACGTTATAAGTGAAAGGTGGAGGTACTGGTGGATGTGTACTGACACTATAAGAGATCTCTACCTGCAGTGACAGTCTGAGCTTCTCAAGTTCTTCCTCCAGAGATTTCTTCTCCTGTTCACAGGCCATTTTCATATCTGCCAGAGCAAGTATCATTACTGCTGGATATAACAGATTGTATATACTACATAATTACTACTGAATATATAAAATATAATATATATAGTACTATACATATATTAGTATCACTTTTATTGGAGCCTAAAGGCTAACATTCATTATTAGTTATGTTAGTATTATTGCATTTCCATAGTACTTACTCTTGATGGACCTGTTATGCTCCTCCTCCTCCTGCTGTTTCTGCAGGAGCTCTGTCTCCTCCTGCTGCTTGTGTTTCAGCATCTCCTGAAGAACCTGCAGCTCCTTCTGCTTCTGCAACCTCAACTCCTTCAGCTGCTCCAACAAATTGTTCTCCAACTCCTCCTTCTCACACCGCAAACACTCCAATCGGGCCACAGGCCCCACTAGTGACACAGAACCACACACACACACACACACACACACACACACACACACACACACACACACACACAGACAAAGAGAGAGATAAACATGTATAAATGTATAAGAATTTGTGGATAAAATTATTATGAGATTATTTATAATGAAACGACTACACTACACAACCACTTCTTCCTTTTATTTACATATTATACAGATATTTAGAGATATTTACATTTTATTTACCCGCGTGCGTCTCTCTTCTCCAAGGTAGCGGAGAGATATGAAGGGATAAAAGGGGAAAAGAATAAAATGCACGTCGGTTTTAAATTCGCAGGCTACCTGTGCTGAAGGCGTGGAAAACGAGCACGTGACGGAAAGGCTTCCGTACCCGATGGGTCCAAATCACATGCCCAGCAAAGTAGCCTTAAACCTGGACACACAATGGAGACCATTTGACCCTTTAAAATCATACTACAACCAGACTTCCAGGCCCAAGAGGTCACACAGTCATGCCCAGCAAAGTAGCTCTGGGCCTGGGCACACTTCACGCAGTTTGACCGTTTAAATAAAACCAGAAACAGACTTCCTGGCCCAAGAGGTCACACAGTCATGCCCAGCAAGGTTGCTTTAAACGTGGGCACACTTCAGACCGTTTCACTCTTTAAATCATTCAAAGCACCACATTTCAAGGCCCAAGAGGTCACAGAATCATGCCCATCAAAGTAGCTCTGGGCCTGGGCACACTTCACGCAGTTTGACCCTTTAAATAATACTACAACCAGACACATACAGGTGCGCACATATACACAGATACACATTCTGTTTAAATTTCTTCACATCTGCAGACTAGAGTAAGCTGAGGGTATAGTGTTAAACCAGGTACTACATAAACAGTATATAGTATATATACAGAGGATATAGTGTTAAACCAGGTACTACATACAGAGTATATAGTATACATACAGAGTATATAGTTTGACCAAAAGATCGTGCTGATCTTTGATCTCCTGGTTCTTCATCTCCAGCGCCACTTTCAGACTCATAATGTCCTCCTCTATGGGCTGGTATAACACACACACGAATCATCACTACAGCCAGTACAATGGAAAGGTGGGAATGTGTACTGAATGTGTACTGACGTTATAAGTGAAAGGTGGAGGTACTGGTGGATGTGTACTGACACTATAAGGGATCTCTACCTGCAGTGACAGTCTGAGCTTCTCAAGTTCTTCCTCCAGAGATTTCTTCTCCTGTTCACAGGCCATTTTCATATCTGCCAGAGCAAGTATCATTACTGCTGGATATAACACAGATTGTATATACTACATAATTACTACTGAATATATAAAATATAATATAAATAGTACTATACATATATTAGTATCACTTTTATTGGAGCCTAAAGGCTAACATTCATTATTAGTTATGTTAGTATTATTGCATTTCCATAGTACTTACCCTTGAGGGACCTGTTATGCTCCTCCTCCTCCTGCTGTTTCTGCAGGAGCTCTGTCTCCTCCTGCTGCTTGTGTTTCAGCATCTCCTGAAGAACCTGCAGCTCCTTCTGCTTCTGCAACCTCAACTCCTTCAGCTGCTCCAACAAACTGTTCTCCAACTCCTCCTTCTCACACCGCAAACACTCCAATCGGGCCACAGGCCCCACTAGTGACACAGAACCACACACACACACACAGACACACACACAGACACACACACAGACACACACAAAGAGAGAGATAAACATATATAAATGTATAAGAATTTGTGGATAAAATTATTATGAGATTATTCATAATCAAACGACTACACTACACAACCACTTCTTCCTTTTATTTACATGTTATACAGATATTTACAGATATTTACATTTTATTTACCCGCGTGCGTCTCTCTTCTCCAAGGTAGCGGAGAGATATGAAAGGATAAAAGGGGAAAAGAATAAAATGCACGTCGGTTTTAATTTCGCAGGCTACCTGCGCTGAAGGCGTGGAAAACGAGCACGTGACGGAAAGGCTTCCGTACCCGATGGGTCCAAATCACATGCCCAGCAAAGTAGCCTTAAACCTGGACACACAATGGAGACCATTTGACCCTTTAAAATCATACTACAACCAGACTTCCAGGCCCAAGAGGTCACACAGTCATGCACAGCAAAGTAGCTCTGGGCCTGGGCACACTTCACGCAGTTTGACCGTTTAAATAAAAGTAGAAACAGACTTCCTGGCCCAAGAGGTCACACAGTCATGCCCAGCAAGGATGCTTTAAACGTGGGCACACTTCAGACCGTTTCACTCTTTAAATCATTCAAAGCACCACATTTCAAGGCCCAAGAGGTCACAGAATCATGCCCATCAAAGTAGCTCTGCGCCTGGGCACACTTCACGCAGTTTGACCCTTTAAATAATACTACAACCAGACACATACAGGTGCGCACATATACACAGATACACATTCTGTTTAATTTCTTCACATCTGCAGACTAGAGTAAGCTGAGGGTATAGTGTTAAACCAGGTACTACATAAACAGTATATAGTATATATACAGAGGATATAGTGTTAAACCAGGTACTACATACAGAGTATATAGTTTGACCAAAAGATCGTGCTGATCTGTGATCTCCTGGTTCTTCATCTCCAGCGCCAATTTCAGACTCATAATGTCCTCCTCTATGGGCTGGTATAACACACACACGAATCATCACTACAGCCAGTACAATGGAAAGGTGGGAATGTGTACTGAATGTGTACTGACGTTATAAGTGAAAGGTGGAGGTACTGGTGGATGTCTATTGACACTATAAGGGATCTCTACCTGCAGTGACAGTCTGAGCTTCTCAAGTTCTTCCTCCAGAGATTTCTTCTCCTGTTCACAGGCCATTTTCATATCTGCCAGAGCAAGTATCATTACTGCTGGATATAACACAGATTGTATATACTACATAATTACTACTGAATATATAAAATATAATATATATAGTACTATACATCTATTAGTATCACTTTTATTGGAGCCTAAAGGCTAACATTCATTATTAATTATGTTAGTATTATTGCATTTCCATAGTACTTACTCTTGATGGACCTGTTATGCTCCTCCTCCTCCTGCTGTTTCTGCAGGAGCTCTGTCTCCTCCTGCTGCTTGTGTTTCAGCATCTCCTGAAGAACCTGCAGCTCCTTCTGCTTCTGCAACCTCAACTCCTTCAGCTGCTCCAACAAATTGTTCTCCAACTCCTCCTTCTCACACCGCAAACACTCCAATCGGGCCACAGGCCCCACTAGTGACACAGAACCACACACACACACACACACACACAAACACACACACAGAGAGAGATAAACATGTATAAATGTATAAGAATTTGTGGATAAAATTATTATGAGATTATTTATAATCAAACGACTACACTACACAACCACTTCTTCCTTTTATTTACATATTATACAGATATTTACATTTTATTTACCCGCGTACGTCTCTCTTCTCCAAGGTAGCGGAGAGATATGAAGGGATAAAAGGGGAAAAGAATAAAATGCACGTCGGTTTTAAATTCGCAGGCTACCTGCGCTGAAGGCGTGGAAAACTAGCACATGATGGAAAGGCTTCCGTACCCGATGGGTCCAAATCACATGCCCAGCAAAGTAGCCTTAAACCTGGACACACAATGGAGACCATTTGACCCTTTAAAATCATTCTACAACCAGACTTCCAGGCCCAAGAGGTCACACAGTCATGCACAGCAAAGTAGCTCTGGGCCTGGGCACACTTCACGCAGTTTGACCGTTTAAATAATACTACAACCAGACTTCCAGGCACAAGAGGTCACACAGTCATGCCCAGCAAGGTTACTTTAAACGTGGGCACACTTCAGACCGTTTCACTCTTTAAATCATTCAAAGCACCACATTTCAAGGCCCAAGAGGTCACAGAATCATGCCCATCAAAGTAGCTCTGGGCCTGGGCACACTTCACGCAGTTTGACCCTTTAAATAATACTACAACCAGACGCATACAGGTGCGCACATATACACAGATACACATTCTGTTTAATTTCTTCACATCTGCAGACTAGAGTAAGCTGAGGTTATAGTGTTAAACCAGGTACTACATAAACAGTATATAGTATATATACAGAGGATATAGTGTTAAACCAGGTACTACATACAGAGTATATAGTATACATACAGAGTATATAGTTTGACCAAAAGATCGTGCTGATCTTTGATCTCCTGGTTCTTCATCTCCAGCGCCACTTTCAGACTCATAATTTCCTCCTCTATGGGCTGGTATAACACACACACGAATCATCACTACAGCCAGTACAATGGAAAGGTGGGAATGTGTACTGAATGTGTACTGACGTTATAAGTGAAAGGTGGAGGTACTGGTGGATGTCTATTGACACTATAAGGGATCTCTACCTGCAGTGACAGTCTGAGCTTCTCAAGTTCTTCCTCCAGAGATTTCTTCTCCTGTTCACAGGCCATTTTCATATCTGCCAGAGCAAGTATCATTACTGCTGGATATAACACAGATTGTATATACTACATAATTACTACTGAATATATAAAATATAATATATATAGTACTATACATCTATTAGTATCACTTTTATTGGAGCCTAAAGGCTAACATTCATTATTAATTATGTTAGTATTATTGCATTTCCATAGTACTTACTCTTGATGGACCTGTTATGCTCCTCCTCCTCCTGCTGTTTCTGCAGGAGCTCTGTCTCCTCCTGCTGCTTGTGTTTCAGCATCTCGTGAAGAACCTGCAGCTCCTTCTGCTTCTGCAACCTCAACTCCTTCAGCTGCTCCAACAAACTGTTCTCCAACTCCTCCTTCTCACACCGCAAACACTCCAATCGGGCCACAGGCCCCACTAGTGACACAGAACAACACACACACACACACACAGACACACACACAGACACACACACACACAAAGAGAGAGATAAACATGTATAAATGTATAAGAATTTGTGGATAAAATTATTATGAGATTATTCATAATCAAACGACTACACTACACAACCACTTCTTCCTTTTATTTACATGTTATACAGATATTTACAGATATTTACATTTTATTTACCCGCGTGCGTCTCTCTTCTCCAAGGTAGCGGAGAGATATGAAAGGATAAAAGGGGAAAAGAATAAAATGCATGTCGGTTTTAATTTCGCAGGCTACCTGCGCTGAAGGCATGGAAAACGAGCACGTGACGGAAAGGCTTCCGTACCCGATGGGTCCAAATCACATGCCCAGCAAAGTAGCCTTAAACCTGGACACACAATGGAGACCATTTGACCCTTTAAAATCATATTACAACCAGACTTCCAGGCCCAAGAGGTCACACAGTCATGCACAGCAAAGTAGCTCTGGGCCTGGGCACACTTCACGCAGTTTGACCGTTTAAATAAAAGTAGAAACAGACTTCCTGGCCCAAGAGGTCACACAGTCATGCCCAGCAAGGATGCTTTAAACGTGGGCACACTTCAGACCGTTTCACTCTTTAAATCATTCAAAGCACCACATTTCAAGGCCCAAGAGGTCACAGAATCATGCCCATCAAAGTAGCTCTGCGCCTGGGCACACTTCACGCAGTTTGACCCTTTAAATAATACTACAACCAGACACATACAGGTGCGCACATATACACAGATACACATTCTGTTTAATTTCTTCACATCTGCAGACTAGAGTAAGCTGAGGGTATAGTGTTAAACCAGGTACTACATAAACAGTATATAGTATTTATACAGAGGATATAGTGTTAAACCAGGTACTATATAGAGAGTATATAGTTTGACCAAAAGATCGTGCTGATATTTGATCTCCTGGTTCTTCATCTCCAGTGCCACTTTCAGACTCATAATGTCCTCCTCTATGGGCTGGTATAACACACACACGAATCATCACTACAGCCAGTACAATGGAAAGGTGGGAATGTGTACTGAATGTGTACTGACGTTATAAGTGAAAGGTGGAGCTACTGGTGGATGTGTACTGACACTATAAGGGATCTCTACCTGCAGTGACAGTCTGAGCTTCTCAAGTTCTTCCTCCAGAGATTTCTTCTCCTGTTCACAGGCCATTTTCATATCTGCCAGAGCAAGTATCATTACTGCTGGATATAACACAGATTGTATATACTACATAATTACTACTGAATATATAAAATATAATATATATAGTACTATACATATATTAGTATCACTTTTATTGGAGCCTAAAGGCTAACATTCATTATTAGTTATGTTAGTATTATTGCATTTCCATAGTACTTACTCTTGATGGACCTGTTATGCTCTTCCTCCTCCTGCTGTTTCTGCAGGAGCTCTGTCTCCTCCTGCTGCTTGTGTTTCAGCATCTCCTGAAGAACCTGCAGCTCCTTCTGCTTCTGCAACCTCAACTCCTTCAGCTGCTCCAACAAACTGTTCTCCAACTCCTCCTTCTCACACCGCAAACACTCCAATCGGGCCACAGGCCCCACTAGTGACACAGAACCACACACACACACACACACAGAGAGAGATAAACATGTATAAATGTATAAGAATTTGTGGATAAAATTATTATGAGATTATTTATAATGAAACGACTACACTACACAACCACTTCTTCCTTTTATTTACATATTATACAGATATTTAGAGATATTTACATTTTATTTACCCGCGTGCGTCTCTCTTCTCCAAGGTAGCGGAGAGATATGAAAGGATAAAAGGGGAAAACAATAAAATGCACGTCGGTTTTAAATTCGCAGGCTACCTGCGCTGAAGGCGTGGAAAACGAGCACGTGACGGAAAGGCTTCCGTACCCGATGGGTCCAAATCACATGCCAAGCAAAGTAGCCTTAAACCTGGACACACAATGGAGACCATTTGACCCTTTAAAATCATACTACAACCAGACTTCCAGGCCCAAGAGGTCACACAGTCATGCCCAGCAAAGTAGCTCTGGGCCTGGGCACACTTCACGCAGTTTGACCGTTTAAATAAAAGTAGAAACAGACTTCCTGGCCCAAGAGTTCACACAGTCATGCCCAGCAAGGATGCTTTAAACGTGGGCACACTTCAGACCGTTTCACTCTTTAAATCATTCAAAGCACCACATTTCAAGGCCCAAGAGGTCACAGAATCATGCCCATCAAAGTAGCTCTGGGCCTGGGCACACTTCATGCAGTTTGACCCTTTAAATAATACTACAACCAGACACATACAGGTGCGCACATATACACAGATACACATTCTGTTTAATTTATTCACATCTGCAGACTAGAGTAAGCTGAGGGTATAGTGTTAAACCAGGTACTACATAAACAGTATATAGTATATATACAGAGGATATAATGTTAAACCAGGTACTACATACAGAGTATATAGTTTGACCAAAAGATCGTGCTGATCTTTGATCTCCTGGTTCTTCATCTCCAGCGCCACTTTCAGACTCATAATGTCCTCCTCTATGGGCTGGTATAACACACACACGAATCATCACTACAGCCAGTACAATGGAAAGGTGGGAATGTGTACTGAATGTGTACTGACGTTATAAGTGAAAAGTGGAGGTACTGGTGGATGTGTACTGACACTATAAGGGATCTCTACCTGCAGTGACAGTCTGAGCTTCTCAAGTTCTTCCTCCAGAGATTTCTTCTCCTGTTCACAGGCCATTTTCATATCTGCCAGAGCAAGTATCATTACTGCTGGATATAACACAGATTGTATATACTACATAATTACTACTGAATATATAAAATATAATATATATAGTACTATACATATATTAGTATCACTTTTATTGGAGCCTAAAGGCTAACATTCATTATTAGTTATGTTAGTATTATTGCATTTCCATAGTACTTACTCTTGATGGACCTGTTATGCTCCTCCTCCTCCTGCTGTTGCTGCAGGAGCTCTGTCTCCTCTTGCTGCTTGTGTTTCAGCATCTCCTGAAGAACCTGCAGCTCTTTCTGCTTCTGCAACCTCAACTCCTTCAGCTGCTCCAACAAATTGTTCTCCAACTCCTCCTTCTCACACCGCAAACACTCCAATCGGGCCACAGGCCCCACTAGTGACACAGAACCACACACACACACACAGAGAGAGAGATAAACATGTATAAATGTATAAGAATTTGTGGATAAAATTATTATGAGATTATTTATAATCAAACGACTACACTACACAACCACATCTTCCTTTTATTTACATATTATACAGATATTTAGAGATATTTACATTTTATTTACCCGCGTGCGTCTCTCTTCTCCAAGGTAGCGGAGAGATATGAAAGGATAAAAGGGGAAAAGAATAAAATGCACGTCGGTTTTAAATTCGCAGGCTACCTGCGCTGAAGGCGTGGAAAACGAGCACGTGACGGAAAGGCTTCCGTACCCGATGGGTCCAAATCACATGCCCAGCAAAGTAGCCTTAAACCTGGACACACAATGGAGACCATTTGACCCTTTAAATAATACTACAACCAGACACATACAGGTGCGCACATATACACAGATACACATTCTGTTTAAATTTCTTCACATCTGCAGACTAGAGTAAGCTGAGGGTATAGTGTTAAACCAGGAACTACATAAACAGTATATAGTATATATACAGAGGATATAGTGTTAAACCAGGTACTACATAAAGAGTATATAGTATACATACAGAGTATATAGTTTGACCAAAAGATCGTGCTGATCTTTGATCTCCTGGTTCTTCATCTCCAGCGCCACTTTCAGACTCATAAAGTCCTCCTCTATGGGCTGGTATAACACACAGACGAATCATATCTACAGCCAGTACAATGGAAAGGTGGGAATGTGTACTGAATGTGTACTGACGTTATAAGTGAAAGGTGGAGGTACTGGTGGATGTGTACTGACACTATAAGGGATCTCTACCTGCAGTCACAGTCTGAGCTTCTCAAGTTCTTCCTCCAGAGATTTCTTCTCCTGTTCACAGGCCATTTTCATATCTGCCAGAGCAAGTATCATTACTGCTGGATATAACACAGATTGTATATACTACATAATTACTACTGAATATATAAAATATAATATATATAGTACTATACATATATTAGTATCACTTTTATTGGAGCCTAAAGGCTAACATTCATTATTAGTTATGTTAGTATTATTGCATTTCCATAGTACTTACTCTTGATGGACCTGTTATGCTCCTCCTCCTCTTGCTGTTTCTGCAGGAGCTCTGTCTCCTCCTGCTGCTTGTGTTTCAGCATCTCCTGAAGAACCTGCAGCTCCTTCTGCTTCTGCAACCTCAACTCCTTCAGCTGCTCCAACAAATTGTTCTCCAACTCCTCCTTCTCACACCGCAAACACTCCAATCGGGCCACAGGCCCCACTAGTGACACAGAACCACACACACACACACACAGAGAGAGATAAACATGTATAAATGTATAAGAATTTGTGGATAAAATTATTATGAGATTATTTATAATCAAACGACTACACTACACAACCACATCTTCCTTTTATTTACATATTATACAGATATTTAGAGATATTTACATTTTATTTACCTGCGTGCGTCTTTCTTCTCCAAGGTAGCGGAGAGATATGAAAGGATAAAAGGGGAAAAGAATAAAATGCACGTCGGTTTTAAATTCGCAGGCTACCTGCGCTGAAGGCGTGGAAAACGAGCACGTGACGGAAAAGCTTGCGTACCCGATGGGTCCAAATCACATGCCCAGCAAAGTAGCCTTAAACCTGGACACACAATGGAGACCATTTGAGCCTTTAAAATCATACTACAACCAGACTTCCAGGCACAAGAGGTCACACAGTCATGCCCAGCAAAGTAGGTCTGGGCCTGGGCACACTTCACGCAGTTTGACCGTTTAAATAAAACTAGAAACAGACTTCCTGGCCCAAGAGGTCACACAGTCATGCCCAGCAAAGTAGCTCTGGGCCTGGGCACACTTCAATCACTTTGTGCCTTTAAATCATACTACTACTACCACCAGACTTCCAGGGCCTAGAGGTCACACAGTCATGCACAGCAAAGTAGCTCTGGGCCTGGGCACACTTCATGCAGTTTGACCCTTTAAATAATACTACAACCAGACACATACAGGTGCGCACATATACACAGATACACATTCTGTTTAATTTCTTCACATCTGCAGACTAGAGTAAGCTGAGGGTATAGTGTTAAACCAGGTACTACATAAACAGTATATAGTATATATACAGAGGATATAGTGTTAAACCAGGTACTACATACAGAGTATATAGTATACATACAGAGTATATAGTTTGACCAAAAGATCGTGCTGATCTTTGATCTCCTGTTTCTTCATCTCCAGCGCCACTTTCAGACTCATAATGTCCTCCTCTATGGGCTGGTATAACACACACTCGAATCATCACTACAGCCAGTACAATGGAAAGGTGGGAATGTGTACTGAATGTGTACTGACGTTATAAGTGAAAGGTGGAGCTACTGGTGGATGTGTACTGACACTATAAGGGATCTCTACCTGCAGTGACAGTCTGAGCTTCTCAAGTTCTTCCTCCAGAGATTTCTTCTCCTGTTCACAGGCCATTTTCATATCTGCCAGAGCAAGTATCATTACTGCTGGATATAACACAGATTGTATATACTACATAATTACTACTGAATATATAAAATATAATATATATAGTACTATACATATATTAGTATCACTTTTATTGGAGCCTAAAGGCTAACATTCATTATTAGTTATGTTAGTATTATTGCATTTCCATAGTACTTACCCTTGAGGGACCTGTTATGCTCCTCCTCCTCCTGCTGTTTCTGCAGGAGCTCTGTCTCCTCCTGCTGCTTGTGTTTCAGCATCTCCTGAAGAACCTGCAGCTCCTTCTGCTTCTGCAACCTCAACTCCTTCAGCTGCTCCAACAAACTGTTCTCCAACTCCTCCTTCTCACACCGCAAACACTCCAATCGGGCCACAGGCCCCACTAGTGACACAGAACCACACACACGCACACACAGACACACACACACACACACACACACACACACACACAAAGAGAGAGATAAACATGTATAAATGTATAAGAATTTGTGGATAAAATTATTATGAGATTATTTATAATGAAACGACTACACTACACAACCACTTCTTCCTTTTATTTACATATTATACAGATATTTACAGATATTTACATTTTATTTCCCAGCGTGCGTCTCTCTTCTCCAAGGTAGCGGAGAGATATGAAAGGATAAAAGGGGAAAAGAATAAAATGCACGTCGGTTTTAAATTCGCAGGCTACCTGCGCTGAAGGCGTGGAAAACGAGCACGTGACGGAAAGGCTTCCGTACCCGATGGGTCCAAATCACATGCCCAGCAAAGTAGCCTTAAACCTGGACACACAATGGAGACCATTTGACCCTTTAAATAATACTACAACCAGACACATACAGGTGCGCACATATACACAGATACACATTCTGTTTAAATTTCTTCAAATCTGCAGACTAGAGTAAGCTGAGGGTATAGTGTTAAACCAGGAACTACATAAACAGTATATAGTATATATACAGAGGATATAGTGTTAAACCAGGTACTACATACAGAGTATATAGTATACATACAGAGTATATAGTTTGACCAAAAGATCGTGCTGATCTTTGATCTCCTGGTTCTTCATCTCCAGCGCCACTTTCAGACTCATAATGTCCTCCTCTATGGGCTGGTATAACCCACACACACGAATCATCACTACAGCCAGTACAATGGAAAGGTGGGAATGTGTACTGAATGTGTACTGACGTTATAAGTGAAAGGTGGAGGTACTGGTGGATGTGTACTGACACTATAAGGGATCTCTACCTGCAGTGACAGTCTGAGCTTCTCAAGTTCTTCCTCCAGAGATTTCTTCTCCTGTTCACAGGCCATTTTCATATCTGCCAGAGCAAGTATCATTACTGCTGGATATAACATAGATTGTATATACTACATAATTACTACTGAATATATAAAATATAATATATATAGTACTATACATATATTAGTATCACTTTTATTGGAGCCTAAAGGCTAGCATTCATTATTAGTTATGTTAGTATTATTGCATTTCCATAGTACTTACTCTTGATGGACCTGTTATGCTCCTCCTCCTCCTGCTGTTTCTGCAGGAGCTCTGTCTCCTCCTGCTGCTTGTGTTTCAGCATCTCCTGAAGAACCTGCAGCTCCTTCTGCTTCTGCAACCTCAACTCCTTCAGCTGCTCCAACAAACTGTTCTCCAACTCCTCATTCCTCATTCTCACACCGCAAACACTCCAATCGGGCCACAGGCCCCACTAGTGACACAGAACCACACACACACACACACACACACAAAGAGAGAGATAAACATGTATAAATGTATAAGAATTTGTGGATAAAATTATTATGAGATTATTTATAATCAAACGACTACACTACACAACCACATCTTCCTTTTATTTACATATTATACAGATATTTAGAGATATTTACATTTTATTTACCCGCGTGCGTCTCTCTTCTCCAAGGTAGCGGAGAGATATGAAAGGATAAAAGGGGAAAAGAATAAAATGCACGTCGGTTTTAAATTCGCAGGCTACCTGCGCTGAAGGCGTGGAAAACGAGCACGTGACGGAAAGGCTTCCGTACCCGATGGGTCCAAATCACATGCCCAGCAAAGTAGCCTTAAACCTGGACACACAATGGAGACCATTTGACCCTTTAAAATCATACTACAACCAGACTTCCAGGCCCAAGAGGTCACACAGTCAATTCCCAGCAAAGTAGCTCTGGGCCTGGGCACACATGACGCAGTTTGACCGTTTAAATAAAACTAAACCAGACACATACAGGTCGGCACATATACACAGAT
Organism: Electrophorus electricus; assembly: GCF_041902795.1. Lineage (NCBI taxonomy): Eukaryota > Metazoa > Chordata > Actinopteri > Gymnotiformes > Gymnotidae > Electrophorus > Electrophorus electricus. The sequence goes on along the minus strand of NC_137501.1, from coordinate 36,312,808 downwards.
ACACATTCTGTTTAATTTCTTCACATCTGCAGACTAGAGTAAGCTGAGGGTATAGTGTTAAACCAGGTACTACATAAACAGTATATAGTATATATTCAGAGGATATAGTGTTAAACCAGGTACTACATACAGAGTATATAGTATACATACAGAGTATATAGTTTGACCAAAAGATCGTGCTGATCTTTGATCTCCTGGTTCTTCATCTCCAGCGCTACTTTCAGACTCATAATGTCCTCCTCTATGGGCTGGTATAAAACACACACGAATCATCACTACAGCCAGTACAATGGAAAGGTGGGAATGTGTACTGAATGTGTACTGACGTTATAAGTGAAAGGTGGAGCTACTGGTGGATGTGTACTGACACTATAAGGGATCTCTACCTGCAGTGACAGTCTGAGCTTCTCAAGTTCTTCCTCCAGAGATTTCTTCTCCTGTTCACAGGCCATTTTCATATCTGCCAGAGCAAGTATCATTACTGCTGGATATAACACAGATTGTATATACTACATAATTACTACTGAATATATAAAATATAATATATATAGTACTATACATATATTAGTGTCACTTTTATTGGAGCCTAAAGGCTAACATTCATTATTAGTTATGTTAGTATTATTGCATTTCCATAGTACTTACTCTTGATGGACCTGTTATGCTCCTCCTCCTCCTGCTGTTTCTGCAGGAGCTCTGTCTCCTCCTGCTGCTTGTGTTTCAGCATCTCCTGAAGAACCTGCAGCTCCTTCTGCAACCTCAACTCCTTCAGCTGCTCCAACAAACTGTTCTCCAACTCCTCCTTCTCACACCGCAAACACTCCAATCGGGCCACAGGCCCCACTAGTGACACAGAACCACACACACACACACACAGACACACACGCACACACACAGAGAGAGATAAACATGTATAAATGTATAAGAATTTGTGGATAAAATTACTATGAGATTATTTATAATCAAACGACTACACTATACAACCACATCTTCCTTTTATTTACATATTATACAGACATTTAGAGATATTTACATTTTATTTACCCACGTGCGTCTCTCTTCTCCAAGGTAGCAGAGAGATATTAAAGGATAAAAGGGGAAAAGAATAAAATGCACGTCGGTTTTAAATTCGCAGGCTACCTGCGCTGAAGGCGTGGAAAACGAGCACGTGACGGAAAGGCTTCCGTACCCGATGGGTCCAAATCACATGCCCAGCAAAGTAGCCTTAAACCTGGACACACAATGGAGACCATTTGACCCTTTAAAATCATACTACAACCAGACTTCCAGGCCCAAGAGGTCACATAGTCATTCCCAGCAAAGTAGCTCTGGGCCTGGGCACACTTCACGCAGTTTGACCCTTTAAATAATACTACAACCAGACACATACAGGTGGGCACATATACACAGATACACATTCTGTTTAATTTCTTCACATCTGCAGACTAGAGTAAGCTGAGGGTATAGTGTTAAACCAGGTACTACATAAACAGTATATAGTATATATACAGAGGATATAGTGTTAAACCAGGTACTACATACAGAGTATATAGTATACATACAGAGTATATAGTTTGACCAAAAGATCGTGCTGATCTTTGATCTCCTGGTTCTTCATCTCCAGCGCTACTTTCAGACTCATAATGTCCTCCTCTATGGGCTGGTACAAAACACACACGAATCATCACTACAGCCAGTACAATGGAAAGGTGGGAATGTGTACTGAATGTGTACTGACGTTATAAGTGAAAGGTGGAGCTACTGGTGGATGTGTACTGACACTATAAGGGATCTCTACCTGCAGTGACAGTCTGAGCTTCTCAAGTTCTTCCTCCAGAGATTTCTTCTCCTGTTCACAGGCCATTTTCATATCTGCCAGAGCAAGTATCATTACTGCTGGATATAACACAGATTGTATATACTACATAATTACTACTGAATATATAAAATATAATATATATAGTACTATACATATATTAGTGTCACTTTTATTGGAGCCTAAAGGCTAACATTCATTATTAGTTATGTTAGTATTATTGCATTTCCATAGTACTTACTCTTGATGGACCTGTTATGCTCCTCCTCCTCCTGCTGTTTCTGCAGGAGCTCTGTCTCCTCCTGCTGCTTGTGTTTCAGCATCTCCTGAAGAACCTGCAGCTCCTTCTGCAACCTCAACTCCTTCAGCTGCTCCAACAAACTGTTCTCCAACTCCTCCTTCTCACACCGCAAACACTCCAATCGGGCCACAGGCCCCACTAGTGACACAGAACCACACACACACACACACACACACACACACAGAAAGAGAGAGATAAACATGTATAAATGTATAAGAATTTGAGGATAAAATTATTATGAGATTATTTATAATCAAACGACTACACTATACAACCACTTCTTCCTTTTATTTAGATATTATACAGATATGTACAGATATTTACATTTTATTTACCCGCGTGCGTCTCTCTTCTCCAAGGTAGCGGAGAGATATGAAAGGATAAAAGGGGAAAAGAATAAAATGCACGTCGGTTTTAAATTCGCAGGCTACCTGCGCTGAAGGCGTGGAAAACGAGCACGTGACGGAAAGGCTTCCGTACCCGATGGGTCCAAATCACATGCCCAGCAAAGTAGCCTTAAACCTGGACACACAATGGAGACCATTTGACCCTTTAAAATCATACTACAACCAGACTTCCAGGCCCAAGAGGTCACACAGTCATGCCCAGCAAAGTAGCTCTGGGCCTGGGCACACATGACGCAGTTTGACCGTTTAAATAAAACTAAACCAGACACATACAGGTGCGCACATATACACAGATACACATTCTGTTTAATTGCTTCACATCTGCAGACTAGAGTAAGCTGAGGGTATAGTGTTAAACCAGGTACTACATAAACAGTATATAGTATATATACAGAGGATATAGTGTTAAACCAGGTACTACATACAGAGTATATAGTATACATACAGAGTATATAGTTTGACCAAAAGATCGTGCTGATCTTTGATCTCCTGGTTCTTCATCTCCAGCGCTACTTTCAGACTCATAATGTCCTCCTCTATGGGCTGGTATAACACACACACGAATCATCACTACAGCCAGTACAATGGAAAGGTGGGAATGTGTACTGAATGTGTACTGACGTTATAAGTGAAAGGTGGAGGTACTGGTGGATGTGTACTGACACTATAAGGGATCTCTACCTGCAGTGACAGTCTGAGCTTCTCAAGTTCTTCCTCCAGAGATTTCTTCTCCTGTTCACAGGCCATTTTCATATCTGCCAGAGCAAGTATCATTACTGCTGGATATAACACAGATTGTATATACTACATAATTACTACTGAATATATAAAATATAATATATATAGTACTATACATATATTAGTATCACTTTTATTGGAGCCTAAAGGCTAACATTCATTATTAGTTATGTTAGTATTATTGCATTTCCATAGTACTTACTCTTGATGGACCTGTTATGCTCCTCCTCCTCCTGCTGTTTCTGCAGGAGCTCTGTCTCCTCTTGCTGCTTGTGTTTCAGCATCTCCTGAAGAACCTGCAGCTCTTTCTGCTTCTGCAACCTCAACTCCTTCAGCTGCTCCAACAAATTGTTCTCCAACTCCTCCTTCTCACACTGCAAACACTCCAATCGGGCCACAGGCCCCACTAGTGACACAGAACCACACACACACACACACAGACACACACACACACACAGAGAGAGAGATAAACATGTATAAATGTATAAGAATTTGTGGATAAAATTACTATGAGATTATTTATAATCAAACGACTACACTATACAACCACATCTTCCTTTTATTTACATATTATACAGACATTTAGAGATATTTACATTTTATTTACCCGCGTGCGTCTCTCTTCTCCAAGGTAGCAGAGAGATATGAAAAGATAAAAGGGGAAAAGAATAAAATGCACGTCGGTTTTAAATTCGCAGGCTACCTGCGCTGAAGGCGTGGAAAACCAGCACGTGACGGAAAAGCTTCCGTACCCGATGGGTCCAAATCACATGCCCAGCAAAGTAGCCTTAAACCTGGACACACAATGGAGACCATTTGACCCTTTAAAATCATACTACAACCAGACTTCCAGGCCCAAGAGGTCACATAGTCATTCCCAGCAAAGTAGCTCTGGGCCTGGGCACACTTCACGCAGTTTGACCCTTTAAATAATACTACAACCAGACACATACAGGTGGGCACATATACACAGATACACATTCTGTTTAATTTCTTCACATCTGCAGACTAGAGTAAGCTGAGGGTATAGTGTTAAACCAGGTACTACATAAACAGTATATAGTATATATACAGAGGATATAGTGTTAAACCAGGTACTACATACAGAGTATATAGTATACATACAGAGTATATAGTTTGACCAAAAGATCGTGCTGATCTTTGATCTCCTGGTTCTTCATCTCCAGCGCCACTTTCAGACTCAATGTCCTCCTCTATGGGCTGGTATAACACACACAAAAATCATCACTACAGCCAGTACAATGGAAAGGTGGGAATGTGTACTGAATGTGTACTGACGTTATAAGTGAAAGGTGGAGCTACTGGTGGATGTGTACTGACACTATAAGGGATCTCTACCTGCAGTGACAGTCTGAGCTTCTCAAGTTCTTCCTCCAGAGATTTCTTCTCCTGTTCACAGGCCATTTTCATATCTGCCAGAGCAAGTATCATTACTGCTGGATATAACACAGATTGTATATACTACATAATTACTACTGAATATACAAAATATAATATATATAGTACTATACATATATTAGTATCACTTTTATTGGAGCCTAAAGGCTAACATTCATTATTAGTTATGTTAGTATTATTGCATTTCCATAGTACTTACTCTTGATGGACCTGTTATGCTCCTCCTCCTCCTGCTGTTTCTGCAGGAGCTCAGTCTCCTCCTGCTGCTTGTGTTTCAGCATCTCCTGAAGAACCTGCAGCTCCTTCTGCTTCTGCAACCTCAACTCCTTCAGCTGCTCCAACAAATTGTTCTCCAACTCCTCCTTCTCACACCGCAAACACTCCAATCGGGCCACAGGCCCCACTAGTGACACAGAACCCCACACACACACACAGAGAGATAAACATGTATAAATGTATAAGAATTTGTGGATAAAATTATTATGAGATTATTTATAATCAAACGACTACACTACACAACCACTTCTTCCTTTTATTTACATATTATACAGATATTTACAGATATTTACCCGTGTGCGTCTCTCTTCTCCAAGGTAGCGGAGAGATATGAAAGGATAAAAGGGGAAAAGAATAAAATGCACGTCGGTTTTAAATTCGCAGGCTACCTGCGCTGAAGGCGTGGAAAACGAGCACGTAACGGACAGGCTTCCGTACCCGATGGGTCCAAATCACATGCCCAGCAAAGTAGCCTTAAACCTGGACACACAATGGAGACCATTTGACCCTTTAAAATCATACTACAACCAGACTTCCAGGCCCAAGAGGTCACACAGTCATGCCCAGCAAAGTAGCTCTGGGCCTGGGCACACTTCACGCAGTTTGACCCTTTAACCAAAACTAGAAACAGACCTGCAAGCCCCGGAGCTCACAGAATCATACCCAGTAAAGTAGCTAGCTAGCTTTCAGCTCAGTAACCGTAGCTAGCTAGCTAGCTATCAGCTCAGTAAACCATACAATCAAATGTCCACCAAGCATTTAAACCGCAAGCATTTAAACCACTAGATACCGCTAGTTACCGGCTGCACGGTTAACAGTGCAAAGCCATTACCAAGCTACCTAGCTAGCTAGCTAGCTACCGGAAGCACTTTTAACAGTGCAAAGTCAGTAGCTAGCTAGTAGTAGCTACTGTAGCTAGCTAGCTACCGGAAGCACTTTTAACAGTGCAAAGTCAGTAGCTAGCTAGTAGTAGCTACTGTAGCTAGCTAGCTAGCTACTGACTTTGCACTGTTAACCTTGCAGCCGGTAGCTCGCTAGCTAGCTAGCAGCTCAGTAACCGTACAAATTCGCCTGCTGCTGAAAACTGTCAAGTTGTATTTATAGCTTTCGTTTTAGTTCTCTCAGCTTACTTATTTGGTTTTTTTGTGTGTGTGTTTTTTTCAGGGAAGTTTAATAATTTCTTAGAAATCTTGGAACATTTTGCCAGTTGGCATCTAGGAAAGCCTTTCTGCCCACAGACAATAAACACAAGCCAGAATTCCTCAAACAGGAATGAATCTACTAATTTAGTAACATTTCAGGCACATGAGTGGAGGAACTAGCAAATTCTAAATGATGAAATCGAAGCTGATAAAAATCCATGAAAATATAAACTGGTCATGAAAAAATGCTTGTGAATTGAAAATGTAAGTGATAGGATTAAAACAGTCTTGATTTGATATATTTTTAAAAATCAAATATCAAGTTTGATCATTCATGACCAAGGGAGTTTCTATGAGGGTGTAAACAACAAATGCATGTGAACTAAATACTACAGTGGTATATAATTAAATAATTGGAATAACTTTGTGTCACGTCATTTAACGTTTAACTCAAGCCGTTTGTGTTACCGGACTCTTTTATCACTTAACATTAGTAACTGTTTTAGTTGCCTTGTTTATCCAATAACATTCATTAATTAATCAATCCATGGTTTAACCCAAGCAATTTTCGTTACTTCCGCCTCTCGACGCAAAAATGTCAATCAGAACGTTGCGCCCGCAAACTTCAAATAAACGATAAATAAGGCAAGTAATAAAAATGGATAAAGTTGAAAGATAAGTTGATTAAACTTGAGTCAAATAAAACTACTTATCAGTCAAAACGTCAATTCATATGCATTTTATTGACTCAAAATTTAATTTACGTGCATTTTAATCAGCCATATTTTTGGTGTATAGACCTGAGTTTTGTCGTTGAAGAGAATAAAAGAATCCGTCGTGTAAACTTACGCCATCTGCAGGCTGAGATGGTGTTGGGTTGACCCGGATGTGACGTTTGCCAAGCTGATGACATATCACGATATTAATTGTGAGATTTCCTTACCATCTTTGCTCTTCGCAGAAGGGCACAGTGCGGTTTACAGGGCACAGTTTGACCGTTTAAATAATACTACAACCAGACTTCCAGGCACAAGAGGTCACACAGTCATGCCCAGCAAGGTTGCTTTAAACGTGGGCACACTTCAGACCGTTTCACTCTTTAAATCGTTCAAAGCACCAGATTTCAAGGCCCAAGAGGTCACAGAATCATGCCCAGCAAAGTAGCTCTGGGCCTGGGCACACTTCATGCAGTTTGACCCTTTAAATAATACTACAACCAGACTTCCAGGCACAAGAGGTCACACAGTCATGCCCAGCAAAGTAGCTCTGGGCATGGGCACACTTCATGCAGTTTGACCCTTTAAATAATACTACAACCAGACTTCCAGGCACAAGAGGTCACACAGTCATGCACAGCAAAGTAGTGCTGGGCCAGGGCACACTTCATGTACTTTGTGCCTTTAAATAATACTACAACCAGACTTCCAAGCCGAAGAGGTCACAGAGTCATGCCCAGCAAAGTCGCTATGGGCCTGGGCAGACCATGCAATTTGACCCTTTAACCAAAACTAGAAACAGAACTCAAAGCCCAGGAGGTCACAGAATCATGCCCATCAAAGTAGCTCTGGGCCTGTGTACACTTCAGGCCATTTCACCTTTTATATAATGGAAACACCAGACCTCCAGGCCCAAGAGGTCACACAGTCATGCCCAGAAAAGTAACTCTGGGCCTATACACACTTCACGCAGTTTGACCGTTTAAATAAAACTAGAAACAGACTTCCTGGCCCAAGAGGTCACACAGTCATGCCCAGCAAAGTAGCCTTAAACCTGGACACACAATGGAGACCATTTGACCCTTTAAAATCATACTACAACCAGACTTCCAGGCCCAAGAGGTCACACAGTCATGCCCAGCAAAGTAGCTCTGGGCCTGGGCACACTTCACGCAGTTTGACCGTTTAAATAAAACTAGAAACAGACTTCCTGGCCCAAGAGGTCACACAGTCATGCCCAGCAAAGTAGCCTTAAACCTGGACACACAATGGAGACCATTTGACCCTTTAAAATCATACTACAACCAGACTTCCAGGCCCAAGAGGTCACACAGTCATGCCCAGCAAAGTAGCTCTGGGCCTGGGCACACTTCACGCAGTTTGACCGTTTAAATAAAACTAGAAACAGACTTCCTGGCCCAAGAGGTCACACAGTCATGCCCATCAAAGTAGCTCTGGGCCTGGGCACACTTCACGCAGTTTGACCCTTTAAATAATACTACAACCAGACACATACAGGTGCGCACATATACACAGATACACATTCTGTTTAATTTCTTCACATCTGGAGACTAGAGTAAGCTGAGGGTATAATGTTAAACCAGGTACTATGTAAACAGTATATAGTTTTACCAAAAGATCGTGCTGATCTTTGATCTCCTGGTTCTTTATCTCCAGCCACTTTCAGACTCATGTCCTCCTCTATGGGCTGGTATAACACACACACACACACACACACACACACACACACACACACACACACACACACACACACACACACACACACACACAGACAAACAGAAAGACACACAGACATATGAAATTAGCAAGCCATATAGTGTAGAAATAGATTGATGTTATTCAGGGACCTCATTTATAAAACTTTGTGGATTCCAAAGTGAAAGTGTGTGTATTCTGCACAAATAACAGGAAATGGCATATACCCCCCAAAAACTTAGATTTCTAAAGCCTCGAATATGAATTATTGGGAGATAGAGGCGACAATGCAGCGCTAAAGACAAAAAAGGAATTTTAACCACAGGTATGAGTGCCAGCACCAGCAACCGCAGGTGTGAGTGGCATTATATTTACATTTACCCTCCACATCCTTTGTGTCTGTGTATTCGTCCTCGATGCGTCCAGCACACCAGCTCCAGAAACGCCTCATTTTTCCTCTGTCCTCTTCAGTGTCTTTCCACAGACTGATCTGTAAAGGTGTTCATGGGATTCCCCTCACGTGTGACATCGGGCCACAGGACATATGGGGTTCTAAAGTTCCAAGAGCGTAGATGAGTTGTTTTTCTTTGAATTTCCTAATTTCATTGCTGCCATAGCAACAACTGGCAATGCAAACAGACGTGTCATTAATGCAGTGACTCTACCTCAACCTGGATTGATCAACCATGTACGGCTCACCGGAGACTGTGATACGTATAACATCCCAAAGTGTACTTAATTCTGAGCAAAATCTAACTAGCCTCATTACTGCTGAACTATGAGGGGCCATTTAGGGAGAAATCAGGGAAACACTACTTGTACATACATATGAAACATTTTCACATAAATAGCCTACTACTTACATTTGTGTATAATAATTTAAACTCGCATATACACGCACTTGCCCACTCAATCTCTGGTGCGTAAACAAAGAGTTGCACTATGCTTATGTTGGTATGGGGGTGTCTGTGTGTATATAACAATTTTCAGTGCGCCCGGAAGTCATTTCATTGTCATTTCAAGGCAGATATTTAACATGTGTACAGTGCGTATAATAGACAGAGGAAGACTGTTGAACTATTAATATTAGGACGGTTATTGACATCTGTGTAATGAGTAGTGCTTCTCTTAATGACAACTGTAACTGTTTTCCCATATAGAATTGTGTGCCTTATATTGTTTGGAGGAACTTTTTCTTCTCATTTAGAAATATGTGGACTAAGTGCTCAGATTGTCTTATTACTTATTATGCTCAGTCTCACCATTTTTGGCAGATTTCACCACGTTATTACGAACGTGGATACGTTATCTTATAATTATAAGCAGTGTGAGATGTGAAGCTAAGCGAAGCACATGTGCAGAATTTCTAACAATAGCCTGTTTTGTATAGCCTGGCTAACTGACCAATCAGTGAAATTAAATGTGGTTGCTGAGCCTGTTGCAGCTGGGTCAATTTAATTTGATTTCATTGTGTTTAATTTTAAACTCAGCTGCGTGCCATGAGACACAAGTTAATCTGAGCATTTTTTGTTCTAACGCCGACTTAACCTAGCCATGTTTTACAGTTATCTTGAAATAATTGAGGTTCATCGCTAGAGGGTGCTGTTCATCTTTTTTTCTCTTTTTTTCTATTATTGATCAGGAAAAAACGATAAAACAGAGAATTTGTGGATAAAATTATTATGAGATTATTTATAATCAAATGACTACACTACACAACCACTTCTTCCTTTTATTTACATATTATACACATATTTACATTTTATTTACTCGTGTGCGTCTCTCTTCTCCAATGTAGCGGAGAGATATGAAAGGATAAAAGGGGAAAAGAATAAAATGCACGTCGGTTTTAAATTCGCAGGCTACCTGCGCTGAAGGCGTGGAAAACGAGCACGTGACGGAAAAGCTTCCGTACCCGATGGGTCCAAATCACATGCCCAGCAAAGTAGCCTTAAACCTGGACACACAATGGAGACCATTTGACCCTTTAAAATCATACTACAACCAGACTTCCAGGCACAAGAGGTCACACAGTCATGCCCAGCAAAGTAGCTCTGGGCCTGGGCACACTTCATGCAGTTTGACCCTTTAAATAAAACTACAACCAGACACATACAGGTGCGCACATATACACAGATACACATTCTGTTTAATTTCTTCACATCTGCAGACTAGAGTAAGCTGAGGGTATAGTGTTAAACCAGGTACTACATAAACAGTATATAGTATATATACAGAGGATATAGTGTTAAACCAGGTACTACATACAGAGTATATAGTATACATACAGAGTATATAGTTTGACCAAAAGATCGTGCTGATCTTTGATCTCCTGGTTCTTCATCTCCAGCGCCACTTTCAGACTCATAATGTCCTCCTCTATGGGCTGGTATAACACACACACGAATCATCACTACAGCCAGTACAATGGAAAGGTGGGAATGTGTACTGAATGTGTACTGACGTTATAAGTGAAAGGTGGAGGTACTGGTGGATGTGTACTGACACTATAAGGGATCTCTACCTGCAGTGACAGTCTGAGCTTCTCAAGTTCTTCCTCCAGAGATTTCTTCTCCTGTTCACAGGCCATTTTCATATCTGCCAGAGCAAGTATCATTACTGCTGGATATAACACAGATAGTATATACTACATAATTCACTTCTTCCTTTTATTTACATATTATACAGATATTTACAGATATTTACATTTTATTTACCCGCGTGCGTCTCTCTTCTCCAAGGTAGCGGAGAGATATGAAAGGATAAAAGGGGAAAAGAATAAAATGCACGTCGGTTTAAAATTCGCAGGCTACCTGCGCTGAAGGCGTGGAAAATGAGCACGTGACGGAAAGGCTTCCGTACCCGATGGGTCCAAATCACATGCCAAGCAAAGTAGCCTTAAACCTGGACACACAATGGAGACCATTTGACCCTTTAAAATCATACTACAACCAGACTTCCAGGCCCAAGAGGTCACACAGTCATGCCCAGCAAAGTAGCTCTGGGCATGGGCACACTTCACGCAGTTTGACCGTTTAAATAAAAGTAGAAACAGACTTCCTGGCCCAAGAGGTCACACAGTCATGCCCAGCAAGGATGCTTTAAACGTGGGCACACTTCAGACCGTTTCACTCTTTAAATCATTCAAAGCACCACATTTCAAGGCCCAAGAGGTCACAGAATCATGCCCATCAAAGTAGCTCTGGGCCTGGGCACACTTCATGCAGTTTGACCCTTTAAATAATACTACAACCAGACACATACAGGTGCGCACATATACACAGATACACATTCTGTTTAATTTCTTCACATCTGCAGACTAGAGTAAGCTGAGGGTATAGTGTTAAACCAGGTACTACATAAACAGTATATAGTATATATACAGAGGATATAATGTTAAACCAGGTACTACATACAGACTATATAGTTTGACCAAAAGATCGTGCTGATCTTTGATCTCCTGGTTCTTCATCTCCAGCGCCACTTTCAGACTCATAATGTCCTCCTCTATGGGCTGGTATAACACACACTCGAATCATCACTACAGCCAGTACAATGGAAAGGTGGGAATGTGTACTGAATGTGTACTGACGTTATAAGTGAAAGGTGGAGCTACTGGTGGATGTGTACTGACACTATAAGGGATCTCTACCTGCAGTGACAGTCTGAGCTTCTCAAGTTCTTCCTCCAGAGATTTCTTCTCCTGTTCACAGGCCATTTTCATATCTGCCAGAGCAAGTATCATTACTGCTGGATATAACACAGATTGTATATACTACATAATTACTACTGAATATATAAAATATAATATATATAGTACTATACATTTATTAGTATCACTTTTATTGGAGCCTAAAGGCTAACATTCATTATTAGTTATGTTAGTATTATTGCATTTCCATAGTACTTACTCTTGATGGACCTGTTATGCTCCTCCTCCTCCTGCTGTTTCTGCAGGAGCTCTGTCTCCTCCTGCTGCTTGTGTTTCAGCATCTCCTGAAGAACCTGCAGCTCCTTCTGCTTCTGCAACCTCAACTCCTTCAGCTGCTCCAACAAACTGTTCTCCAACTCCTCCTTCTCACACCGCAAACACTCCAATCGGGCCACAGGCCCCACTAGTGACACAGAACCACACACACACACACAAACACACACACACACACACACACACACACACACACACACACACAAAGAGAGAGATAAACATGTATAAATGTATAAGAATTTGTGGATAAAATTATTATGAGATTATTCATAATCAAACGACTACACTACACAACCACTTCTTCCTTTTATTTACATATTATACAGATATTTACAGATATTTACATTTTATTTACCCGCATGCGTCTCTCTTCTCCAAGGTAGCGGAGAGATATGAAAGGATAAAAGGGGAAAAGAATAAAATGCACGTCGGTTTTAAATTCCCAGGCTACCTGCGCTGAAGGCGTGGAAAACGAGCACGTGACGGAAAGGCTTCCGTACCCGATGGGTCCAAATCACATGCCCAGCAAAGTAGCCTTAAACCTGGACACACAATGGAGACCATTTGACCCTTTAAAATCATACTACAACCAGACTTCCAGGCCCAAGAGGTCACACAGTCATGCCCAGCAAGGATGCTTTAAACGTGGGCACACTTCAGACCGTTTCACTCTTTAAATCATTCAAAGCACCACATTTCAAGACCCAAGAGGTCACAGAATCATGCCCATCAAAGTAGCTCTGCGCCTGGGCACACTTCACGCAGTTTGACCCTTTAAATAATACTACAACCAGAAACATACAGGTGCGCACATATACACAGATACACATTCTGTTTAATTTCTTCACATCTGCAGACTAGAGTAAGCTGAGGGTATAGTGTTAAACCAGGTACTACATAAACAGTATATAGTATATATACAGAGGATATAGTGTTAAACCAGGTACTACATACAGAGTATATAGTATACATACAGAGTATATAGTTTGACCAAAAGATCGTGCTGATCTTTGATCTCCTGGTTCTTCATCTCCAGCGCCACTTTCAGACTCAATGTCCTCCTCTATGGGCTGGTATAACACAGACACGAATCATCACTACAGCCAGTACAATGGAAAGGTGGGAATGTGTACTGAATGTGTACTGACGTTATAAGTGAGAGGTGGTGGTACTGGTGGATGTGTACTGACACTATAAGGGATCTCTACCTGCAGTGACAGTTTGAGCTTCTCAAGTTCTTCCTCCAGAGATTTCTTCTCCTGTTCACAGGCCATTTTCATATCTGCCAGAGCAAGTATCATTACTGCTGGATATAACACAGATTGTATATACTACATAATTACTACTGAATATATAAAATATAATATATATAGTACTATACATATATTAGTGTCACTTTTATTGGAGCCTAAAGGCTAACATTCATTATTAGTTATGTTAGTATTATTGCATTTCCATAGTACTTACTCTTGATGGACCTGTTATGCTCCTCCTCCTCCTGCTGTTTCTGCAGGAGCTCAGTCTCCTCCTGCTGCTTGTGTTTCAGCATCTCCTGAAGAACCTGCAGCTCCTTCTACTTCTGCAACCTCAACTCCTTCAGCTGCTCCAACAAACTGTTCTCCAACTCCTCCTTCTCACACCGCAAACACTCCAATCGGGCCACAGGCCCCACTAGTGACACAGAACCACACACACACACACACACACACACACACAGAGAGAGAGATAAACATGTATAAATGTATAAGAATATGAGGATAAAATTATTATGAGATTATTTATAATCAAACGACTACACTATACAACCACTTCTTCCTTTCATTTAGATATTATACAGATATGTACAGATATTTACATTTTATTTACCCGCGTGCGTCTCTCTTCTCCAAGGTAGCGGAGAGATATGAAAGGATAAAAGGGGAAAAGAATAAAATGCACGTCGGTTTTAAATTCGCAGGCTACATGCGCTGAAGGCGTGGAAAACGAGCACGTGACGGAAAGGCTTCCGTACCCGATGGGTCCAAATCACATGCCCAGCAAAGTAGCCTTAAACCTGGACACACAATGGAGACCATTTGACCCTTTAAAATCATACTACAACCAGACTTCCAGGCCCAAGAGGTCACACAGTCATGCCCAGCAAAGTAGCTCTGGGCCTGAGCACACATGACGCAGTTTGACCGTTTAAATAAAACTAAACCAGACACATACAGGTGGGCACATATACACAGATACACATTCTGTTTAATTTCTTCACATCTGCAGACTAGAGTAAGCTGAGGGTATAGTGTTAAACCAGGTACTACATAAACAGTATATAGTATATATACAGAGGATATAGTGTTAAACCAGGTACTACATACAGAGTATATAGTATACATACAGAGTATATAGTTTGACCAAAAGATCGTGCTGATCTTTGATCTCCTGGTTCTTCATCTCCAGCGCTACTTTCAGACTCATAATGTCCTCCTCTATGGGCTGGTATAAAACACACACGAATCATCACTACAGCCAGTACAATGGAAAGGTGGGAATGTGTACTGAATGTGTACTGACGTTATAAGTGAAAGGTGGAGCTACTGGTGGATGTGTACTGACACTATAAGGGATCTCTACCTGCAGTGACAGTCTGAGCTTCTCAAGTTCTTCCTCCAGAGATTTCTTCTCCTGTTCACAGGCCATTTTCATATCTGCCAGAGCAAGTATCATTACTGCTGGATATAACACAGATTGTATATACTACATAATTACTACTGAATATATAAAATATAATATATATAGTACTATACATATATTAGTGTCACTTTTATTGGAGCCTAAAGGCTAACATTCATTATTAGTTATGTTAGTATTATTGCATTTCCATAGTACTTACTCTTGATGGACCTGTTATGCTCCTCCTCCTCCTGCTGTTTCTGCAGGAGCTCTGTCTCCTCCTGCTGCTTGTGTTTCAGCATCTCCTGAAGAACCTGCAGCTCCTTCTGCAACCTCAACTCCTTCAGCTGCTCCAACAAACTGTTCTCCAACTCCTCCTTCTCACACCGCAAACACTCCAATCGGGCCACAGGACCCACTAGTGACACAGAACCACACACACACACACACACACACACACACACACACACACACACACACACACACACAGAAAGAGAGAGATAAACATGTATAAATGTGTAAGAATTTGAGGATAAAATTATTATGAGATTATTTATAATCAAACGACTACACTATACAACCACTTCTTCCTTTTATTTAGATATTATACAGATATGTACAGATATTTACATTTTATTTACCCGCGTGCGTCTCTCTTCTCCAAGGTAGCGGAGAGATATGAAAGGATAAAAGGGGAAAAGAATAAAATGCACGTCGGTTTTAAATTCGCAGGCTACCTGCGCTGAAGGCGTGGAAAACGAGCACGTGACGGAAAGGCTTCCGTACCCGATGGGTCCAAATCACATGCCCAGCAAAGTAGCCTTAAACCTGGACACACAATGGAGACCATTTGACCCTTTAAAATCATACTACAACCAGACTTCCAGGCCCAAGAGGTCACACAGTCATGCCCAGCAAAGTAGCTCTGGGCCTGGGCACACATGACGCAGTTTGACCGTTTAAATAAAACTAAACCAGACACATACAGGTGCGCACATATACACAGATACACATTCTGTTTAATTTCTTCACATCTGCAGACTAGAGTAAGCTGAGGGTATAGTGTTAAACCAGGTACTACATAAACAGTATATAGTATATATACAGAGGATATAGTGTTAAACCAGGTACTACATACAGAGTATATAGTATACATACAGAGTATATAGTTTGACCAAAAGATCGTGCTGATCTTTGATCTCCTGGTTCTTCATCTCCAGCGCTACTTTCAGACTCATAATGTCCTCCTCTATGGGCTGGTATAACACACACACGAATCATCACTACAGCCAGTACAATGGAAAGGTGGGAATGTGTACTGAATGTGTACTGACGTTATAAGTGAAAGGTGGAGGTACTGGTGGATGTGTACTGACACTATAAGGGATCTCTACCTGCAGTGACAGTCTGAGCTTCTCAAGTTCTTCCTCCAGAGATTTCTTCTCCTGTTCACAGGCCATTTTCATATCTGCCAGAGCAAGTATCATTACTGCTGGATATAACACAGATTGTATATACTACATAATTACTACTGAATATATAAAATATAATATATATAGTACTATACATATATTAGTATCACTTTTATTGGAGCCTAAAGGCTAACATTCATTATTAGTTATGTTAGTATTATTGCATTTCCATAGTACTTACTCTTGATGGACCTGTTATGCTCCTCCTCCTCCTGCTGTTTCTGCAGGAGCTCTGTCTCCTCTTGCTGCTTGTGTTTCAGCATCTCCTGAAGAACCTGCAGCTCCTTCTGCTTCTGCAACCTCAACTCCTTCAGCTGCTCCAACAAATTGTTCTCCAACTCCTCCTTCTCACACTGCAAACACTCCAATCGGGCCACAGGCCCCACTAGTGACACAGAACCACACACACACACACACAGACACACACGCACACACACAGAGAGAGATAAACATGTATAAATGTATAAGAATTTGTGGATAAAATTACTATGAGATTATTTATAATCAAACGACTACACTATACAACCACATCTTCCTTTTATTTACATATTATACAGACATTTAGAGATATTTACATTTTATTTACCCGCGTGCGTCTCTCTTCTCCAAGGTAGCAGAGAGATATTAAAGGATAAAAGGGGAAAAGAATAAAATGCACGTCGGTTTTAAATTCGCAGGCTACCTGCGCTGAAGGCGTGGAAAACGAGCACGTGACGGAAAGGCTTCCGTACCCGATGGGTCCAAATCACATGCCCAGCAAAGTAGCCTTAAACCTGGACACACAATGGAGACCATTTGACCCTTTAAAATCATACTACAACCAGACTTCCAGGCCCAAGAGGTCACATAGTCATTCCCAGCAAAGTAGCTCTGGGCCTGGGCACACTTCACGCAGTTTGACCCTTTAAATAATACTACAACCAGACACATACAGGTGGGCACATATACACAGATACACATTCTGTTTAATTTCTTCACATCTGCAGACTAGAGTAAGCTGAGGGTATAGTGTTAAACCAGGTACTACATAAACAGTATATAGTATATATACAGAGGATATAGTGTTAAACCAGGTACTACATACAGAGTATATAGTATACATACAGAGTATATAGTTTGACCAAAAGATCGTGCTGATCTTTGATCTCCTGGTTCTTCATCTCCAGCGCTACTTTCAGACTCATAATGTCCTCCTCTATGGGCTGGTACAAAACACACACGAATCATCACTACAGCCAGTACAATGGAAAGGTGGGAATGTGTACTGAATGTGTACTGACGTTATAAGTGAAAGGTGGAGCTACTGGTGGATGTGTACTGACACTATAAGGGATCTCTACCTGCAGTGACAGTCTGAGCTTCTTAAGTTCTTCCTCCAGAGATTTCTTCTCCTGTTCACAGGCCATTTTCATATCTGCCAGAGCAAGTATCATTACTGCTGGATATAACACAGATTGTATATACTACATAATTACTACTGAATATATAAAATATAATATATATAGTACTATACATATATTAGTGTCACTTTTATTGGAGCCTAAAGGCTAACATTCATTATTAGTTATGTTAGTATTATTGCATTTCCATAGTACTTACTCTTGATGGACCTGTTATGCTCCTCCTCCTCCTGCTGTTTCTGAAGGAGCTCTGTCTCCTCCTGCTGCTTGTGTTTCAGCATCTCCTGAAGAACCTGCAGCTCCTTCTGCAACCTCAACTCCTTCAGCTGCTCCAACAAACTGTTCTCCAACTCCTCCTTCTCACACCGCAAACACTCCAATCGGGCCACAGGCCCCACTAGTGACACAGAACCACACACACACACACACACACACACACACACACACACACACAGAAAGAGAGAGATAAACATGTATAAATGTATAAGAATTTGAGGATAAAATTATTATGAGATTATTTATAATCAAACGACTACACTATACAACCACTTCTTCCTTTTATTTAGATATTATACAGATATGTACAGATATTTACATTTTATTTACCCGCGTGCGTCTCTCTTCTCCAAGGTAGCGGAGAGATATGAAAGGATAAAAGGGGAAAAGAATAAAATGCACGTCGGTTTTAAATTCGCAGGCTACCTGCGCTGAAGGCGTGGAAAACGAGCACGTGACGGAAAGGCTTCCGTACCCGATGGGTCCAAATCACATGCCCAGCAAAGTAGCCTTAAACCTGGACACACAATGGAGACCATTTGACCCTTTAAAATCATACTACAACCAGACTTCCAGGCCCAAGAGGTCACACAGTCATGCCCAGCAAAGTAGCTCTGGGCCTGGGCACACATGACGCAGTTTGACCGTTTAAATAAAACTAAACCAGACACATACAGGTGCGCACATATACACAGATACACATTCTGTTTAATTTCTTCACATCTGCAGACTAGAGTAAGCTGAGGGTATAGTGTTAAACCAGGTACTACATAAACAGTATATAGTATATATACAGAGGATATAGTGTTAAACCAGGTACTACATACAGAGTATATAGTATACATACAGAGTATATAGTTTGACCAAAAGATCGTGCTGATCTTTGATCTCCTGGTTCTTCATCTCCAGCGCTACTTTCAGACTCATAATGTCCTCCTCTATGGGCTGGTATAACACACACACGAATCATCACTACAGCCAGTACAATGGAAAGGTGGGAATGTGTACTGAATGTGTACTGACGTTATAAGTGAAAGGTGGAGGTACTGGTGGATGTGTACTGACACTATAAGGGATCTCTACCTGCAGTGACAGTCTGAGCTTCTCAAGTTCTTCCTCCAGAGATTTCTTCTCCTGTTCACAGGCCATTTTCATATCTGCCAGAGCAAGTATCATTACTGCTGGATATAACACAGATTGTATATACTACATAATTACTACTGAATATATAAAATATAATATATATAGTACTATACATATATTAGTATCACTTTTATTGGAGCCTAAAGGCTAACATTCATTATTAGTTATGTTAGTATTATTGCATTTCCATAGTACTTACTCTTGATGGACCTGTTATGCTCCTCCTCCTCCTGCTGTTTCTGCAGGAGCTCTGTCTCCTCTTGCTGCTTGTGTTTCAGCATCTCCTGAAGAACCTGCAGCTCTTTCTGCTTCTGCAACCTCAACTCCTTCAGCTGCTCCAACAAATTGTTCTCCAACTCCTCCTTCTCACACTGCAAACACTCCAATCGGGCCACAGGCCCCACTAGTGACACAGAACCACACACACACACACACAGACACACACACACATACAGAGAGAGAGATAAACATGTATAAATGTATAAGAATTTGTGGATAAAATTACTATGAGATTATTTATAATCAAACGACTACACTATACAACCACATCTTCCTTTTATTTACATATTATACAGACATTTAGAGATATTTACATTTTATTTACCCGCGTGCGTCTCTCTTCTCCAAGGTAGCAGAGAGATATGAAAGGATAAAAGGGGAAAAGAATAAAATGCACGTCGGTTTTAAATTCGCAGGCTACCTGCGCTGAAGGCGTGGAAAACCAGCACGTGACGGAAAGGCTTCCGTACCCGATGGGTCCAAATCACATGCCCAGCAAAGTAGCCTTAAACCTGGACACACAATGGAGACCATTTGACACTTTAAAATCATACTACAACCAGACTTCCAGGCCCAAGAGGTCACATAGTCATTCCCAGCAAAGTAGCTCTGGGCCTGGGCACACATCACGCAGTTTGACCCTTTAAATAATACTACAACCAGACACATACAGGTGGGCACATATACACAGATACACATTCTGTTTAATTTCTTCACATCTGCAGACTAGAGTAAGCTGAGGGTATAGTGTTAAACCAGGTACTACATAAACAGTATATAGTATATATACAGAGGATATAGTGTTAAACCAGGTACTACATACAGAGTATATAGTATACATACAGAGTATATAGTTTGACCAAAAGATCGTGCTGATCTTTGATCTCCTGGTTCTTCATCTCCAGCGCCACTTTCAGACTCAATGTCCTCCTCTATGGGCTGGTATAACACACACAAAAATCATCACTACAGCCAGTACAATGGAAAGGTGGGAATGTGTACTGAATGTGTACTGACGTTATAAGTGAAAGGTGGAGCTACTGGTGGATGTGTACTGACACTATAAGGGATCTCTACCTGCAGTGACAGTCTGAGCTTCTCAAGTTCTTCCTCCAGAGATTTCTTCTCCTGTTCACAGGCCATTTTCATATCTGCCAGAGCAAGTATCATTACTGCTGGATATAACACAGATTGTATATACTACATAATTACTACTGAATATACAAAATATAATATATATAGTACTATACATATATTAGTATCACTTTTATTGGAGCCTAAAGGCTAACATTCATTATTAGTTATGTTAGTATTATTGCATTTCCATAGTACTTACTCTTGATGGACCTGTTATGCTCCTCCTCCTCCTGCTGTTTCTGCAGGAGCTCAGTCTCCTCCTGCTGCTTGTGTTTCAGCATCTCCTGAAGAACCTGCAGCTCCTTCTGCTTCTGCAACCTCAACTCCTTCAGCTGCTCCAACAAATTGTTCTCCAACTCCTCCTTCTCACACCGCAAACACTCCAATCGGGCCACAGGCCCCACTAGTGACACAGAACCCCACACACACACACAGAGAGATAAACATGTATAAATGTATAAGAATTTGTGGATAAAATTATTATGAGATTATTTATAATCAAACGACTACACTACACAACCACTTCTTCCTTTTATTTACATATTATACAGATATTTACAGATATTTACCCGTGTGCGTCTCTCTTCTCCAAGGTAGCGGAGAGATATGAAAGGATAAAAGGGGAAAAGAATAAAATGCACGTCGGTTTTAAATTCGCAGGCTACCTGCGCTGAAGGCGTGGAAAACGAGCACGTGACGGAAAGGCTTCCGTACCCGATGGGTCCAAATCACATGCCCAGCAAAGTAGCCTTAAACCTGGACACACAATGGAGACCATTTGACCCTTTAAATAATACTACAACCAGACACATACAGGTGCGCACATATACACAGATACACATTCTGTTTAAATTTCTTCACATCTGCAGACTAGAGTAAGCTGAGGGTATAGTGTTAAACCAGGTACTACATAAACAGTATATAGTATATATACAGAGGATATAGTGTTAAACCAGGTACTACATACAGAGTATATAGTATACATACAGAGTATATAGTTTGACCAAAAGATCGTGCTGATCTTTGATCTCCTGGTTCTTCATCTCCAGCGCTACTTTCAGACTCATAATGTCCTCCTCTATGGGCTGGTATAACACACACACGAATCATCACTACAGCCAGTACAATGGAAAGGTGGGAATGTGTACTGAATGTGTACTGACGTTATAAGTGAAAGGTGGAGGTACTGGTGGATGTGTACTGACACTATAAGGGATCTCTACCTGCAGTGACAGTCTGAGCTTCTCAAGTTCTTCCTCCAGAGATTTCTTCTCCTGTTCACAGGCCATTTTCATATCTGCCAGAGCAAGTATCATTACTGCTGGATATAACACAGATTGTATATACTACATAATTACTACTGAATATATAAAATATAATATATATAGTACTATACATATATTAGTATCACTTTTATTGGAGCCTAAAGGCTAACATTCATTATTAGTTATGTTAGTATTATTGCATTTCCATAGTACTTACTCTTGATGGACCTGTTATGCTCCTCCTCCTCCTGCTGTTTCTGCAGGAGCTCTGTCTCCTCTTGCTGCTTGTGTTTCAGCATCTCCTGAAGAACCTGCAGCTCTTTCTGCTTCTGCAACCTCAACTCCTTCAGCTGCTCCAACAAATTGTTCTCCAACTCCTCCTTCTCACACTGCAAACACTCCAATCGGGCCACAGGCCCCACTAGTGACACAGAACCACACACACACACACACAGACACACACACACATACAGAGAGAGAGATAAACATGTATAAATGTATAAGAATTTGTGGATAAAATTACTATGAGATTATTTATAATCAAACGACTACACTATACAACCACATCTTCCTTTTATTTACATATTATACAGACATTTAGAGATATTTACATTTTATTTACCCGCGTGCGTCTCTCTTCTCCAAGGTAGCAGAGAGATATGAAAGGATAAAAGGGGAAAAGAATAAAATGCACGTCGGTTTTAAATTCGCAGGCTACCTGCGCTGAAGGCGTGGAAAACCAGCACGTGACGGAAAGGCTTCCGTACCCGATGGGTCCAAATCACATGCCCAGCAAAGTAGCCTTAAACCTGGACACACAATGGAGACCATTTGACCCTTTAAAATCATACTACAACCAGACTTCCAGGCCCAAGAGGTCACATAGTCATTCCCAGCAAAGTAGCTCTGGGCCTGGGCACACTTCACGCAGTTTGACCCTTTAAATAATACTACAACCAGACACATACAGGTGGGCACATATACACAGATACACATTCTGTTTAATTTCTTCACATCTGCAGACTAGAGTAAGCTGAGGGTATAGTGTTAAACCAGGTACTACATAAACAGTATATAGTATATATACAGAGGATATAGTGTTAAACCAGGTACTACATACAGAGTATATAGTATACATACAGAGTATATAGTTTGACCAAAAGATCGTGCTGATCTTTGATCTCCTGGTTCTTCATCTCCAGCGCCACTTTCAGACTCAATGTCCTCCTCTATGGGCTGGTATAACACACACAAAAATCATCACTACAGCCAGTACAATGGAAAGGTGGGAATGTGTACTGAATGTGTACTGACGTTATAAGTGAAAGGTGGAGCTACTGGTGGATGTGTACTGACACTATAAGGGATCTCTACCTGCAGTGACAGTCTGAGCTTCTCAAGTTCTTCCTCCAGAGATTTCTTCTCCTGTTCACAGGCCATTTTCATATCTGCCAGAGCAAGTATCATTACTGCTGGATATAACACAGATTGTATATACTACATAATTACTACTGAATATACAAAATATAATATATATAGTACTATACATATATTAGTATCACTTTTATTGGAGCCTAAAGGCTAACATTCATTATTAGTTATGTTAGTATTATTGCATTTCCATAGTACTTACTCTTGATGGACCTGTTATGCTCCTCCTCCTCCTGCTGTTTCTGCAGGAGCTCAGTCTCCTCCTGCTGCTTGTGTTTCAGCATCTCCTGAAGAACCTGCAGCTCCTTCTGCTTCTGCAACCTCAACTCCTTCAGCTGCTCCAACAAATTGTTCTCCAACTCCTCCTTCTCACACCGCAAACACTCCAATCGGGCCACAGGCCCCACTAGTGACACAGAACCCCACACACACACACAGAGAGATAAACATGTATAAATGTATAAGAATTTGTGGATAAAATTATTATGAGATTATTTATAATCAAACGACTACACTACACAACCACTTCTTCCTTTTATTTACATATTATACAGATATTTACAGATATTTACCCGTGTGCGTCTCTCTTCTCCAAGGTAGCGGAGAGATATGAAAGGATAAAAGGGGAAAAGAATAAAATGCACGTCGGTTTTAAATTCGCAGGCTACCTGCGCTGAAGGCGTGGAAAACGAGCACGTGACGGAAAGGCTTCCGTACCCGATGGGTCCAAATCACATGCCCAGCAAAGTAGCCTTAAACCTGGACACACAATGGAGACCATTTGACCCTTTAAATAATACTACAACCAGACACATACAGGTGCGCACATATACACAGATACACATTCTGTTTAAATTTCTTCACATCTGCAGACTAGAGTAAGCTGAGGGTATAGTGTTAAACCAGGAACTACATAAACAGTATATAGTATATATACAGAGGATATAGTGTTAAACCAGGTACTACATACAGAGTATATAGTATACATACAGAGTATATAGTTTGACCAAAAGATCGTGCTGATCTTTGATCTCCTGGTTCTTCATCTCCAGCGCCACTTTCAGACTCATAATGTCCTCCTCTATGGGCTGGTATAACACACACACGAATCATCACTACAGCCAGTACAATGGAAAGGTGGGAATGTGTACTGAATGTGTACTGACGTTATAAGTGAAAGGTGGAGCTACTGGTGGATGTGTACTGACACTATAAGGGATCTCTACCTGCAGTGACAGTCTGAGCTTCTCAAGTTCTTCCTCCAGAGATTTCTTCTCCTGTTCACAGGTCATTTTCATATCTGCCAGAGCATGTATCATTACTGCTGGATATAACACAGATTGTATATACTACATAATTACTACTGAATATATAAAATATAATATATATAGTACTATACATATATTAGTATCACTTTTATTGGAGCCTAAAGGCTAACATTCATTATTAGTTATGTTAGTATTATTGCATTTCCATAGTACTTACTCTTGATGGACCTGTTATGCTCCTCCTCCTCCTGCTGTTTCTGCAGGAGCTCTGTCTCCTCCTGCTGCTTGTGTTTCAGCATCTCCTGAAGAACCTGCAGCTCCTTCTGCTTCTGCAACCTCAACTCCTTCAGCTGCTCCAACAAACTGTTCTCCAACTCCTCCTTCTCACACCGCAAACACTCCAATCGGGCCACAGGCCCCACTAGTGACACAGAACCACACACACACACACACAGACACACACACACACACACACACACACACAGAGAGAGAGATAAACATGTATAAATGTATAAGAATTTGAGGATAAAATTATTATGAGATTATTTATAATCAAACGACTACACTATACAACCACTTCTTCCTTTTATTTAGATATTATACAGATATGTACAGATATTTACATTTTATTTACCCGCGTGCGTCTCTCTTCTCCAAGGTAGCGGAGAGATATGAAAGGATAAAAGGGGAAAAGAATAAAATGCACGTCGGTTTTAAATTCGCAGGCTACCTGCGCTGAAGGCGTGGAAAACGAGCACGTGACGGAAAGGCTTCCGTACCCGATGGGTCCAAATCACATGCCCAGCAAAGTAGCCTTAAACCTGGACACACAATGGAGACCATTTGACCCTTTAAAATCATACTACAACCAGACTTCCAGGCCCAAGAGGTCACACAGTCATGCCCAGCAAAGTAGCTCTGGGCCTGGGCACACTTCAATCACTTTGTGCCTTTAAATCATACTACTACTACCAGACTTCCAGGCCCAAGAGGTCAAACACATTCATGCCCAGCAAAGTAGCTCTGGGCCTGGGCACACTTCAATCACTTTGTGCCTTTAAATCATAGTACTACTACCAGACTTCCAGGCCCAAGAGGTCAAACACAGTCATGCCCAGCAAAGTAGCTCTGGGCCTGGGCACACTTCATTCACTTTGTGCCTTTAAATCATACTACTACTACCACCAGACTTCCAGGCCCAAGAGGTCACACAGTCATGCCCAGCAAAGTAGCTCTGGGCCTGGGCACACTTCACGCAGTTTGACCCTTTAACCAAAACTAGAAACAGACCTGCAAGCCCAGGAGCTCACAGAATCATACCCAGTAAAGTAGCTAGCTAGCTTTCAGCTCAGTAACCGTAGCTAGCTAGCTAGCTATCAGCTCAGTAAACCATACAATCAAATGTCCACCAAGCATTTAAACCGCAAGCATTTAAACCACTAGATACCGCTAGTTACCGGCTGCACGGTTAACAGTGCAAAGCCATTACCAAGCTACCTAGCTAGCTAGCTAGCTACCGGAAGCACTTTTAACAGTGCAAAGTCAGTAGCTAGCTAGTAGTAGCTACTGTAGCTAGCTAGCTACCGGAAGCACTTTTAACAGTGCAAAGTCAGTAGCTAGCTAGTAGTAGCTACTGTAGCTAGCTAGCTAGCTACTGACTTTGCACTGTTAACCTTGCAGCCGGTAGCTCGCTAGCTAGCTAACAGCTCAGTAACCGTACAAATTCGCCTGCTGCTGAAAACTGTCAAGTTGTATTTATAGCTTTCGTTTTAGTTCTCTCAGCTTACTTATTTGGTTTTTTTGTGTGTGTGTTTTTTTTCAGGGAAGTTTAATAATTTCTTAGAAATCTTGGAACATTTTGCCAGTTGGCATCTAGGAAAGCCTTTCTGCCCACAGACAATAAACACAAGCCAGAATTCCTCAAACAGGAATGAATCTACTAATTTAGTAACATTTCAGGCACATGAGTGGAGGAACTAGCAAATTCTAAATGATGAAATCGAAGCTGATAAAAATCCATGAAAATATAAACTGGTCATGAAAAAATGCTTGTGAATTGAAAATGTAAGTGATAGGATTAAAACAGTCTTGATTTGATATATTTTTAAAAATCAAATATCAAGTTTGATCATTCATGACCAAGGGAGTTTCTATGAGGGTGTAAACAACAAATGCATGTGAACTAAATACTACAGTGGTATATAATTAAATAATTGGAATAACTTTGTGTCACGTCATTTAACGTTTAACTCAAGCCGTTTGTGTTACCGGACTCTTTTATCACTTAACATTAGTAACTGTTTTAGTTGCCTTGTTTATCCAATAACATTCATTAATTAATCAATCCATGGTTTAACCCAAGCAATTTTCGTTACTTCCGCCTCTCGACGCAAAAATGTCAATCAGAACGTTGCGCCCGCAAACTTCAAATAAACGATAAATAAGGCAAGTAATAAAAATGGATAAAGTTGAAAGATAAGTTGATTAAACTTGAGTCAAATAAAACTACTTATCAGTCAAAACGTCAATTCATATGCATTTTATTGACTCAAAATTTAATTTACGTGCATTTTAATCAGCCATATTTTTGGTGTATAGACCTGAGTTTTGTCGTTGAAGAGAATAAAAGAATCCGTCGTGTAAACTTACGCCATCTGCAGGCTGAGATGGTGTTGGGTTGACCCGGATGTGACGTTTGCCAAGCTGATGACATATCACGATATTAATTGTGAGATTTCCTTACCATCTTTGCTCTTGGCAGAAGGGCACAGTGCGGTTTACAGGGCACAGTTTGACCCTTTAAATAATACTACAACCAGACTTCCAGGCACAAGAGGTCACACAGTCATGCCCAGCAAGGTTGCTTTAAACGTGGGCACACTTCAGACCGTTTCACTCTTTAAATCGTTCAAAGCACCAGATTTCAAGGCCCAAGAGGTCACAGAATCATGCCCAGCAAAGTAGCTCTGGGCCTGGGCACACTTCATGCAGTTTGACCCTTTAAATAATACTACAACCAGACTTCCAGGCACAAGAGGTCACACAGTCATGCCCAGCAAAGTAGCTCTGGGCATGGGCACACTTCATGCAGTTTGACCCTTTAAATAATACTACAACCAGACTTCCAGGCACAAGAGGTCACACAGTCATGCACAGCAAAGTAGTGCTGGGCCAGGGCACACTTCATGTACTTTGTGCCTTTAAATAATACTACAACCAGACTTCCAAGCCGAAGAGGTCACAGAGTCATGCCCAGCAAAGTCGCTATGGGCCTGGGCAGACCATGCAATTTGACCCTTTAACCAAAACTAGAAACAGAACTCAAAGCCAAGGAGGTCACAGAATCATGCCCATCAAAGTAGCTCTGGGCCTGTGTACACTTCAGGCCATTTCACCTTTTATATAATGGAAACACCAGACCTCCAGGCCCAAGAGGTCACACAGTCATGCCCAGAAAAGTAACTCTGGGCCTATACACACTTCACGCAGTTTGACCGTTTAAATAAAACTAGAAACAGACTTCCTGGCCCAAGAGGTCACACAGTCATGCCCAGCAAAGTAGCCTTAAACCTGGACACACAATGGAGACCATTTGACCCTTTAAAATCATACTACAACCAGACTTCCAGGCCCAAGAGGTCACACAGTCATGCCCAGCAAAGTAGCTCTGGGCCTGGGCACACTTCACGCAGTTTGACCGTTTAAATAAAACTAGAAACAGACTTCCTGGCCCAAGAGGTCACACAGTCATGCCCAGCAAAGTAGCCTTAAACCTGGACACACAATGGAGACCATTTGACCCTTTAAAATCATACTACAACCAGACTTCCAGGCCCAAGAGGTCACACAGTCATGCCCAGCAAAGTAGCTCTGGGCCTGGGCACACTTCACGCAGTTTGACCGTTTAAATAAAACTAGAAACAGACTTCCTGGCCCAAGAGGTCACACAGTCATGCCCAGCAAGGATGCTTTAAACGTGGGCACACTTCAGACCGTTTCACTCTTTAAATCATTCAAAGCACCACATTTCAAGGCCCAAGAGGTCACAGAATCATGCCCATCAAAGTAGCTCTGGGCCTGGGCACACTTCATGCAGTTTGACCCTTTAAATAATACTACAACCAGACACATACAGGTGCGCACATATACACAGATACACATTCTGTTTAATTTCTTCACATCTGCAGACTAGAGTAAGCTGAGGGTATAGTGTTAAACCAGGTACTACATAAACAGTATATAGTATATATACAGAGGATATAATGTTAAACCAGGTACTACATACAGACTATATAGTTTGACCAAAAGATCGTGCTGATCTTTGATCTCCTGGTTCTTCATCTCCAGCGCCACTTTCAGACTCATAATGTCCTCCTCTATGGGCTGGTATAACACACACACGAATCATCACTACAGCCAGTACAATGGAAAGGTGGGAATGTGTACTGAATGTGTACTGACGTTATAAGTGAAAGGTGGAGCTACTGGTGGATGTGTACTGACACTATAAGGGATCTCTACCTGCAGTGACAGTCTGAGCTTCTCAAGTTCTTCCTCCAGAGATTTCTTCTCCTGTTCACAGGTCATTTTCATATCTGCCAGAGCATGTATCATTACTGCTGGATATAACACAGATTGTATATACTACATAATTACTACTGAATATATAAAATATAATATATATAGTACTATACATATATTAGTATCACTTTTATTGGAGCCTAAAGGCTAACATTCATTATTAGTTATGTTAGTATTATTGCATTTCCATAGTACTTACTCTTGATGGACCTGTTATGCTCCTCCTCCTCCTGCTGTTTCTGCAGGAGCTCTGTCTCCTCCTGCTGCTTGTGTTTCAGCATCTCCTGAAGAACCTGCAGCTCCTTCTGCTTCTGCAACCTCAACTCCTTCAGCTGCTCCAACAAACTGTTCTCCAACTCCTCCTTCTCACACCGCAAACACTCCAATCGGGCCACAGGCCCCACTAGTGACACAGAACCACACACACACACACACAGACACACACACACACACACACACACACAGAGAGAGAGATAAACATGTATAAATGTATAAGAATTTGAGGATAAAATTATTATGAGATTATTTATAATCAAACGACTACACTATACAACCACATCTTCCTTTTATTTACATATTATACAGACATTTAGAGATATTTACATTTTATTTACCCGCGTGCGTCTCTCTTCTCCAAGGTAGCAGAGAGATATGAAAGGATAAAAGGGGAAAAGAATAAAATGCACGTCGGTTTTAAATTCGCAGGCTACCTGCGCTGAAGGCGTGGAAAACCAGCACGTGACGGAAAGGCTTCCGTACCCGATGGGTCCAAATCACATGCCCAGCAAAGTAGCCTTAAACCTGGACACACAATGGAGACCATTTGACCCTTTAAAATCATACTACAACCAGACTTCCAGGCCCAAGAGGTCACATAGTCATTCCCAGCAAAGTAGCTCTGGGCCTGGGCACACTTCACGCAGTTTGACCCTTTAAATAATACTACAACCAGACACATACAGGTGGGCACATATACACAGATACACATTCTGTTTAATTTCTTCACATCTGCAGACTAGAGTAAGCTGAGGGTATAGTGTTAAACCAGGTACTACATAAACAGTATATAGTATATATACAGAGGATATAGTGTTAAACCAGGTACTACATACAGAGTATATAGTATACATACAGAGTATATAGTTTGACCAAAAGATCGTGCTGATCTTTGATCTCCTGGTTCTTCATCTCCAGCGCCACTTTCAGACTCAATGTCCTCCTCTATGGGCTGGTATAACACACACAAAAATCATCACTACAGCCAGTACAATGGAAAGGTGGGAATGTGTACTGAATGTGTACTGACGTTATAAGTGAAAGGTGGAGCTACTGGTGGATGTGTACTGACACTATAAGGGATCTCTACCTGCAGTGACAGTCTGAGCTTCTCAAGTTCTTCCTCCAGAGATTTCTTCTCCTGTTCACAGGCCATTTTCATATCTGCCAGAGCAAGTATCATTACTGCTGGATATAACACAGATTGTATATACTACATAATTACTACTGAATATACAAAATATAATATATATAGTACTATACATATATTAGTATCACTTTTATTGGAGCCTAAAGGCTAACATTCATTATTAGTTATGTTAGTATTATTGCATTTCCATAGTACTTACTCTTGATGGACCTGTTATGCTCCTCCTCCTCCTGCTGTTTCTGCAGGAGCTCAGTCTCCTCCTGCTGCTTGTGTTTCAGCATCTCCTGAAGAACCTGCAGCTCCTTCTGCTTCTGCAACCTCAACTCCTTCAGCTGCTCCAACAAATTGTTCTCCAACTCCTCCTTCTCACACCGCAAACACTCCAATCGGGCCACAGGCCCCACTAGTGACACAGAACCCCACACACACACACAGAGAGATAAACATGTATAAATGTATAAGAATTTGTGGATAAAATTATTATGAGATTATTTATAATCAAACGACTACACTACACAACCACTTCTTCCTTTTATTTACATATTATACAGATATTTACAGATATTTACCCGTGTGCGTCTCTCTTCTCCAAG
Source organism: Electrophorus electricus (assembly GCF_041902795.1). Classification (NCBI taxonomy): domain Eukaryota; kingdom Metazoa; phylum Chordata; class Actinopteri; order Gymnotiformes; family Gymnotidae; genus Electrophorus; species Electrophorus electricus. The sequence goes on along the minus strand of NC_137501.1, from coordinate 36,281,363 downwards.
GTAGCGGAGAGATATGAAAGGATAAAAGGGGAAAAGAATAAAATGCACGTCGGTTTTAAATTCGCAGGCTACCTGCGCTGAAGGCGTGGAAAACGAGCACGTGACGGAAAGGCTTCCGTACCCGATGGGTCCAAATCACATGCCCAGCAAAGTAGCCTTAAACCTGGACACACAATGGAGACCATTTGACCCTTTAAATAATACTACAACCAGACACATACAGGTGCGCACATATACACAGATACACATTCTGTTTAAATTTCTTCACATCTGCAGACTAGAGTAAGCTGAGGGTATAGTGTTAAACCAGGAACTACATAAACAGTATATAGTATATATACAGAGGATATAGTGTTAAACCAGGTACTACATACAGAGTATATAGTATACATACAGAGTATATAGTTTGACCAAAAGATCGTGCTGATCTTTGATCTCCTGGTTCTTCATCTCCAGCGCCACTTTCAGACTCATAAAGTCCTCCTCTATGCGCTGGTATAACACACACACGAATCATCACTACAGCCAGTACAATGGAAAGGTGGGAATGTGTACTGAATGTGTACTGACGTTATAAGTGAAAGGTGGAGCTACTGGTGGATGTGTACTGACACTATAAGGGATCTCTACCTGCAGTGACAGTCTGAGCTTCTCAAGTTCTTCCTCCAGAGATTTCTTCTCCTGTTCACAGGTCATTTTCATATCTGCCAGAGCATGTATCATTACTGCTGGATATAACACAGATTGTATATACTACATAATTACTACTGAATATATAAAATATAATATATATAGTACTATACATATATTAGTATCACTTTTATTGGAGCCTAAAGGCTAACATTCATTATTAGTTATGTTAGTATTATTGCATTTCCATAGTACTTACTCTTGATGGACCTGTTATGCTCCTCCTCCTCCTGCTGTTTCTGCAGGAGCTCTGTCTCCTCCTGCTGCTTGTGTTTCAGCATCTCCTGAAGAACCTGCAGCTCCTTCTGCTTCTGCAACCTCAACTCCTTCAGCTGCTCCAACAAACTGTTCTCCAACTCCTCCTTCTCACACCGCAAACACTCCAATCGGGCCACAGGCCCCACTAGTGACACAGAACCACACACACACACACACAGACACACACACACACACACACACACACACAGAGAGAGAGATAAACATGTATAAATGTATAAGAATTTGAGGATAAAATTATTATGAGATTATTTATAATCAAACGACTACACTATACAACCACTTCTTCCTTTTATTTAGATATTATACAGATATGTACAGATATTTACATTTTATTTACCCGCGTGCGTCTCTCTTCTCCAAGGTAGCGGAGAGATATGAAAGGATAAAAGGGGAAAAGAATAAAATGCACGTCGGTTTTAAATTCGCAGGCTACCTGCGCTGAAGGCGTGGAAAACGAGCACGTGACGGAAAGGCTTCCGTACCCGATGGGTCCAAATCACATGCCCAGCAAAGTAGCCTTAAACCTGGACACACAATGGAGACCATTTGACCCTTTAAAATCATACTACAACCAGACTTCCAGGCCCAAGAGGTCACACAGTCATGCCCAGCAAAGTAGCTCTGGGCCTGGGCACACTTCAATCACTTTGTGCCTTTAAATCATACTACTACTACCAGACTTCCAGGCCCAAGAGGTCAAACACATTCATGCCCAGCAAAGTAGCTCTGGGCCTGGGCACACTTCAATCACTTTGTGCCTTTAAATCATAGTACTACTACCAGACTTCCAGGCCCAAGAGGTCAAACACAGTCATGCCCAGCAAAGTAGCTCTGGGCCTGGGCACACTTCATTCACTTTGTGCCTTTAAATCATACTACTACTACAACCAGACTTCCAGGCCCAAGAGGTCACACAGTCATGCCCAGCAAAGTAGCTCTGGGCCTGGGCACACTTCACGCAGTTTGACCCTTTAACCAAAACTAGAAACAGACCTGCAAGCCCAGGAGCTCACAGAATCATACCCAGTAAAGTAGCTAGCTAGCTTTCAGCTCAGTAACCGTAGCTAGCTAGCTAGCTATCAGCTCAGTAAACCATACAATCAAATGTCCACCAAGCATTTAAACCGCAAGCATTTAAACCACTAGATACCGCTAGTTACCGGCTGCACGGTTAACAGTGCAAAGCCATTACCAAGCTACCTAGCTAGCTAGCTAGCTACCGGAAGCACTTTTAACAGTGCAAAGTCAGTAGCTAGCTAGTAGTAGCTACTGTAGCTAGCTAGCTACCGGAAGCACTTTTAACAGTGCAAAGTCAGTAGCTAGCTAGTAGTAGCTACTGTAGCTAGCTAGCTAGCTACTGACTTTGCACTGTTAACCTTGCAGCCGGTAGCTCGCTAGCTAGCTAACAGCTCAGTAACCGTACAAATTCGCCTGCTGCTGAAAACTGTCAAGTTGTATTTATAGCTTTCGTTTTAGTTCTCTCAGCTTACTTATTTGGTTTTTTTGTGTGTGTGTTTTTTTTCAGGGAAGTTTAATAATTTCTTAGAAATCTTGGAACATTTTGCCAGTTGGCATCTAGGAAAGCCTTTCTGCCCACAGACAATAAACACAAGCCAGAATTCCTCAAACAGGAATGAATCTACTAATTTAGTAACATTTCAGGCACATGAGTGGAGGAACTAGCAAATTCTAAATGATGAAATCGAAGCTGATAAAAATCCATGAAAATATAAACTGGTCATGAAAAAATGCTTGTGAATTGAAAATGTAAGTGATAGGATTAAAACAGTCTTGATTTGATATATTTTTAAAAATCAAATATCAAGTTTGATCATTCATGACCAAGGGAGTTTCTATGAGGGTGTAAACAACAAATGCATGTGAACTAAATACTACAGTGGTATATAATTAAATAATTGGAATAACTTTGTGTCACGTCATTTAACGTTTAACTCAAGCCGTTTGTGTTACCGGACTCTTTTATCACTTAACATTAGTAACTGTTTTAGTTGCCTTGTTTATCCAATAACATTCATTAATTAATCAATCCATGGTTTAACCCAAGCAATTTTCGTTACTTCCGCCTCTCGACGCAAAAATGTCAATCAGAACGTTGCGCCCGCAAACTTCAAATAAACGATAAATAAGGCAAGTAATAAAAATGGATAAAGTTGAAAGATAAGTTGATTAAACTTGAGTCAAATAAAACTACTTATCAGTCAAAACGTCAATTCATATGCATTTTATTGACTCAAAATTTAATTTACGTGCATTTTAATCAGCCATATTTTTGGTGTATAGACCTGAGTTTTGTCGTTGAAGAGAATAAAAGAATCCGTCGTGTAAACTTACGCCATCTGCAGGCTGAGATGGTGTTGGGTTGACCCGGATGTGACGTTTGCCAAGCTGATGACATATCACGATATTAATTGTGAGATTTCCTTACCATCTTTGCTCTTGGCAGAAGGGCACAGTGCGGTTTACAGGGCACAGTTTGACCCTTTAAATAATACTACAACCAGACTTCCAGGCACAAGAGGTCACACAGTCATGCCCAGCAAGGTTGCTTTAAACGTGGGCACACTTCAGACCGTTTCACTCTTTAAATCGTTCAAAGCACCAGATTTCAAGGCCCAAGAGGTCACAGAATCATGCCCAGCAAAGTAGCTCTGGGCCTGGGCACACTTCATGCAGTTTGACCCTTTAAATAATACTACAACCAGACTTCCAGGCACAAGAGGTCACACAGTCATGCCCAGCAAAGTAGCTCTGGGCATGGGCACACTTCATGCAGTTTGACCCTTTAAATAATACTACAACCAGACTTCCAGGCACAAGAGGTCACACAGTCATGCACAGCAAAGTAGTGCTGGGCCAGGGCACACTTCATGTACTTTGTGCCTTTAAATAATACTACAACCAGACTTCCAAGCCGAAGAGGTCACAGAGTCATGCCCAGCAAAGTCGCTATGGGCCTGGGCAGACCATGCAATTTGACCCTTTAACCAAAACTAGAAACAGAACTCAAAGCCAAGGAGGTCACAGAATCATGCCCATCAAAGTAGCTCTGGGCCTGTGTACACTTCAGGCCATTTCACCTTTTATATAATGGAAACACCAGACCTCCAGGCCCAAGAGGTCACACAGTCATGCCCAGAAAAGTAACTCTGGGCCTATACACACTTCACGCAGTTTGACCGTTTAAATAAAACTAGAAACAGACTTCCTGGCCCAAGAGGTCACACAGTCATGCCCAGCAAAGTAGCCTTAAACCTGGACACACAATGGAGACCATTTGACCCTTTAAAATCATACTACAACCAGACTTCCAGGCCCAAGAGGTCACACAGTCATGCCCAGCAAAGTAGCTCTGGGCCTGGGCACACTTCACGCAGTTTGACCGTTTAAATAAAACTAGAAACAGACTTCCTGGCCCAAGAGGTCACACAGTCATGCCCAGCAAAGTAGCCTTAAACCTGGACACACAATGGAGACCATTTGACCCTTTAAAATCATACTACAACCAGACTTCCAGGCCCAAGAGGTCACACAGTCATGCCCAGCAAAGTAGCTCTGGGCCTGGGCACACTTCACGCAGTTTGACCGTTTAAATAAAACTAGAAACAGACTTCCTGGCCCAAGAGGTCACACAGTCATGCCCAGCAAGGATGCTTTAAACGTGGGCACACTTCAGACCGTTTCACTCTTTAAATCATTCAAAGCACCACATTTCAAGGCCCAAGAGGTCACAGAATCATGCCCATCAAAGTAGCTCTGGGCCTGGGCACACTTCATGCAGTTTGACCCTTTAAATAATACTACAACCAGACACATACAGGTGCGCACATATACACAGATACACATTCTGTTTAATTTCTTCACATCTGCAGACTAGAGTAAGCTGAGGGTATAGTGTTAAACCAGGTACTACATAAACAGTATATAGTATATATACAGAGGATATAATGTTAAACCAGGTACTACATACAGACTATATAGTTTGACCAAAAGATCGTGCTGATCTTTGATCTCCTGGTTCTTCATCTCCAGCGCCACTTTCAGACTCATAATGTCCTCCTCTATGGGCTGGTATAACACACACACGAATCATCACTACAGCCAGTACAATGGAAAGGTGGGAATGTGTACTGAATGTGTACTGACGTTATAAGTGAAAGGTGGAGCTACTGGTGGATGTGTACTGACACTATAAGGGATCTCTACCTGCAGTGACAGTCTGAGCTTCTCAAGTTCTTCCTCCAGAGATTTCTTCTCCTGTTCACAGGTCATTTTCATATCTGCCAGAGCATGTATCATTACTGCTGGATATAACACAGATTGTATATACTACATAATTACTACTGAATATATAAAATATAATATATATAGTACTATACATATATTAGTATCACTTTTATTGGAGCCTAAAGGCTAACATTCATTATTAGTTATGTTAGTATTATTGCATTTCCATAGTACTTACTCTTGATGGACCTGTTATGCTCCTCCTCCTCCTGCTGTTTCTGCAGGAGCTCTGTCTCCTCCTGCTGCTTGTGTTTCAGCATCTCCTGAAGAACCTGCAGCTCCTTCTGCTTCTGCAACCTCAACTCCTTCAGCTGCTCCAACAAACTGTTCTCCAACTCCTCCTTCTCACACCGCAAACACTCCAATCGGGCCACAGGCCCCACTAGTGACACAGAACCACACACACACACACACAGACACACACACACACACACACACACACACAGAGAGAGAGATAAACATGTATAAATGTATAAGAATTTGAGGATAAAATTATTATGAGATTATTTATAATCAAACGACTACACTATACAACCACTTCTTCCTTTTATTTAGATATTATACAGATATGTACAGATATTTACATTTTATTTACCCGCGTGCGTCTCTCTTCTCCAAGGTAGCGGAGAGATATGAAAGGATAAAAGGGGAAAAGAATAAAATGCACGTCGGTTTTAAATTCGCAGGCTACCTGCGCTGAAGGCGTGGAAAACGAGCACGTGACGGAAAGGCTTCCGTACCCGATGGGTCCAAATCACATGCCCAGCAAAGTAGCCTTAAACCTGGACACACAATGGAGACCATTTGACCCTTTAAAATCATACTACAACCAGACTTCCAGGCCCAAGAGGTCACACAGTCATGCCCAGCAAAGTAGCTCTGGGCCTGGGCACACTTCAATCACTTTGTGCCTTTAAATCATACTACTACTACCAGACTTCCAGGCCCAAGAGGTCAAACACATTCATGCCCAGCAAAGTAGCTCTGGGCCTGGGCACACTTCAATCACTTTGTGCCTTTAAATCATAGTACTACTACCAGACTTCCAGGCCCAAGAGGTCAAACACAGTCATGCCCAGCAAAGTAGCTCTGGGCCTGGGCACACTTCATTCACTTTGTGCCTTTAAATCATACTACTACTACCACCAGACTTCCAGGCCCAAGAGGTCACACAGTCATGCCCAGCAAAGTAGCTCTGGGCCTGGGCACACTTCACGCAGTTTGACCCTTTAACCAAAACTAGAAACAGACCTGCAAGCCCAGGAGCTCACAGAATCATACCCAGTAAAGTAGCTAGCTAGCTTTCAGCTCAGTAACCGTAGCTAGCTAGCTAGCTATCAGCTCAGTAAACCATACAATCAAATGTCCACCAAGCATTTAAACCGCAAGCATTTAAACCACTAGATACCGCTAGTTACCGGCTGCACGGTTAACAGTGCAAAGCCATTACCAAGCTACCTAGCTAGCTAGCTAGCTACCGGAAGCACTTTTAACAGTGCAAAGTCAGTAGCTAGCTAGTAGTAGCTACTGTAGCTAGCTAGCTACCGGAAGCACTTTTAACAGTGCAAAGTCAGTAGCTAGCTAGTAGTAGCTACTGTAGCTAGCTAGCTAGCTACTGACTTTGCACTGTTAACCTTGCAGCCGGTAGCTCGCTAGCTAGCTAACAGCTCAGTAACCGTACAAATTCGCCTGCTGCTGAAAACTGTCAAGTTGTATTTATAGCTTTCGTTTTAGTTCTCTCAGCTTACTTATTTGGTTTTTTTGTGTGTGTGTTTTTTTTCAGGGAAGTTTAATAATTTCTTAGAAATCTTGGAACATTTTGCCAGTTGGCATCTAGGAAAGCCTTTCTGCCCACAGACAATAAACACAAGCCAGAATTCCTCAAACAGGAATGAATCTACTAATTTAGTAACATTTCAGGCACATGAGTGGAGGAACTAGCAAATTCTAAATGATGAAATCGAAGCTGATAAAAATCCATGAAAATATAAACTGGTCATGAAAAAATGCTTGTGAATTGAAAATGTAAGTGATAGGATTAAAACAGTCTTGATTTGATATATTTTTAAAAATCAAATATCAAGTTTGATCATTCATGACCAAGGGAGTTTCTATGAGGGTGTAAACAACAAATGCATGTGAACTAAATACTACAGTGGTATATAATTAAATAATTGGAATAACTTTGTGTCACGTCATTTAACGTTTAACTCAAGCCGTTTGTGTTACCGGACTCTTTTATCACTTAACATTAGTAACTGTTTTAGTTGCCTTGTTTATCCAATAACATTCATTAATTAATCAATCCATGGTTTAACCCAAGCAATTTTCGTTACTTCCGCCTCTCGACGCAAAAATGTCAATCAGAACGTTGCGCCCGCAAACTTCAAATAAACGATAAATAAGGCAAGTAATAAAAATGGATAAAGTTAAAAGATAAGTTGATTAAACTTGAGTCAAATAAAACTACTTATCAGTCAAAACGTCAATTCATATGCATTTTATTGACTCAAAATTTAATTTACGTGCATTTTAATCAGCCATATTTTTGGTGTATAGACCTGAGTTTTGTCGTTGAAGAGAATAAAAGAATCCGTCGTGTAAACTTACGCCATCTGCAGGCTGAGATGGTGTTGGGTTGACCCGGATGTGACGTTTGCCAAGCTGATGACATATCACGATATTAATTGTGAGATTTCCTTACCATCTTTGCTCTTGGCAGAAGGGCACAGTGCGGTTTACAGGGCACAGTTTGACCCTTTAAATAATACTACAACCAGACTTCCAGGCACAAGAGGTCACACAGTCATGCCCAGCAAGGTTGCTTTAAACGTGGGCACACTTCAGACCGTTTCACTCTTTAAATCGTTCAAAGCACCAGATTTCAAGGCCCAAGAGGTCACAGAATCATGCCCAGCAAAGTAGCTCTGGGCCTGGGCACACTTCATGCAGTTTGACCCTTTAAATAATACTACAACCAGACTTCCAGGCACAAGAGGTCACACAGTCATGCCCAGCAAAGTAGCTCTGGGCATGGGCACACTTCATGCAGTTTGACCCTTTAAATAATACTACAACCAGACTTCCAGGCACAAGAGGTCACACAGTCATGCACAGCAAAGTAGTGCTGGGCCAGGGCACACTTCATGTACTTTGTGCCTTTAAATAATACTACAACCAGACTTCCAAGCCGAAGAGGTCACAGAGTCATGCCCAGCAAAGTCGCTATGGGCCTGGGCAGACCATGCAATTTGACCCTTTAACCAAAACTAGAAACAGAACTCAAAGCCAAGGAGGTCACAGAATCATGCCCATCAAAGTAGCTCTGGGCCTGTGTACACTTCAGGCCATTTCACCTTTTATATAATGGAAACACCAGACCTCCAGGCCCAAGAGGTCACACAGTCATGCCCAGAAAAGTAACTCTGGGCCTATACACACTTCACGCAGTTTGACCGTTTAAATAAAACTAGAAACAGACTTCCTGGCCCAAGAGGTCACACAGTCATGCCCAGCAAAGTAGCCTTAAACCTGGACACACAATGGAGACCATTTGACCCTTTAAAATCATACTACAACCAGACTTCCAGGCCCAAGAGGTCACACAGTCATGCCCAGCAAAGTAGCTCTGGGCCTGGGCACACTTCACGCAGTTTGACCGTTTAAATAAAACTAGAAACAGACTTCCTGGCCCAAGAGGTCACACAGTCATGCCCAGCAAAGTAGACTTAAACCTGGATACACAATGGAGACCATTTGACCCTTTAAAATCATACTACAACCAGACTTCCAGGCCCAAGAGGTCACACAGTCATGCCCAGCAAAGTAGCTCTGGGCCTGGGCACACTTCACGCAGTTTGACCGTTTAAATAAAACTAGAAACAGACTTCCTGGCCCAAGAGGTCACACAGTCATGCCCAGCAAGGATGCTTTAAACGTGGGCACACTTCAGACCGTTTCACTCTTTAAATCATTCAAAGCACCACATTTCAAGGCCCAAGAGGTCACAGAATCATGCCCATCAAAGTAGCTCTGGGCCTGGGCACACTTCATGCAGTTTGACCCTTTAAATAATACTACAACCAGACACATACAGGTGCGCACATATACACAGATACACATTCTGTTTAATTTCTTCACATCTGCAGACTAGAGTAAGCTGAGGGTATAGTGTTAAACCAGGTACTACATAAACAGTATATAGTATATATACAGAGGATATAATGTTAAACCAGGTACTACATACAGACTATATAGTTTGACCAAAAGATCGTGCTGATCTTTGATCTCCTGGTTCTTCATCTCCAGCGCCACTTTCAGACTCATAATGTCCTCCTCTATGGGCTGGTATGACACACACACGAATCATCACTTCAGCCAGTACAATGGAAAGGTGGGAATGTGTACTGAATGTGTACTGACGTTATAAGTGAAAGGTGGAGCTACTGGTGGATGTGTACTGACACTATAAGGGATCTCTACCTGCAGTGACAGTCTGAGCTTCTCAAGTTCTTCCTCCAGAGATTTCTTCTCCTCTTCACAGGCCATTTTCATATCTGCCAGAGCATGTATCATTACTGCTGGATATAACACAGATTGTATATACTACATAATTACTACTGAATATATAAAATATAATATATATAGTACTATACATATATTAGTATCACTTTTATTGGAGCCTAAAGGCTAACATTCATTATTAGTTATGTTAGTATTATTGCATTTACATAGTACTTACTCTTGATGGACCTGTTATGCTCCTCCTCCTCCTGCTGTTTCTGCAGGAGCTCTGTCTCCTCCTGCTGCTTGTGTTTCAGCATCTCCTGAAGAACCTGCAGCTCCTTCTGCTTCTGCAACCTCAACTCCTTCAGCTGCTCCAACAAACTGTTCTCCAACTCCTCCTTCTCACACCGCAAACACTCCAATCGGGCCACAGGCCCCACTAGTGACACAGAACCACACACACACACACACACACACACACACACACACACACACACACACACACACACACAGAGTGAGATAAACAAGTATAAATGTATAAGAATTTGTGGATAAAATTATTATGAGATTATTTATAATGAAACGACTACACTACACAACCACTTCTTCCTTTTATTTACATATTATACAGAAATTTACAGATATTTACATTTTATTTACCCGCGTGCGTCTCTCTTCTCCAAGGTAGCGGAGAGATATGAAAGGATAAAAGGGGAAAAGAATAAAATGCACGTCGGTTTTAAATTCGCAGGCTACCTGCGCTGAAGGCGTGGAAAACGAGCACGTGACGGAAAGGCTTCCGTACCCGATGGGTCCAAATCACATGCCCAGCAAAGTAGCCTTAAACCTGGACACACAATGGAGACCATTTGACCCTTTAAATAATACTACAACCAGACACATACAGGTGCGCACATATACACATTCTGTTTAAATTTCTTCACATCTGCAGACTAGAGTAAGCTGAGGGTATAGTGTTAAACCAGGAACTACATAAACAGTATATAGTATATATACAGAGGATATAGTGTTAAACCAGGTACTACATACATAGTATATAGTATACATACAGAGTATATAGTTTGACCAAAAGATCGTGCTGATCTTTGATCTCCTGGTTCTTCATCTCCAGCGCCACTTTCAGACTCATAATGTCCTCCTCTATGGGCTGGTATAACCCACACACACGAATCATCACTACAGCCAGTACAATGGAAAGGTGGGAATGTGTACTGAATGTGTACTGACGTTATAAGTGAAAGGTGGAGGTACTGGTGGATGTGTACTGACACTATAAGGGATCTCTACCTGCAGTGACAGTCTGAGCTTCTCAAGTTCTTCCTCCAGAGATTTCTTCTCCTGTTCACAGGCCATTTTCATATCTGCCAGAGCAAGTATCATTACTGCTGGATATAACATAGATTGTATATACTACATAATTACTACTGAATATATAAAATATAATATATATAGTACTATACATATATTAGTATCACTTTTATTGGAGCCTAAAGGCTAGCATTCATTATTAGTTATGTTAGTATTATTGCATTTCCATAGTACTTACTCTTGATGGACCTGTTATGCTCCTCCTCCTCCTGCTGTTTCTGCAGGAGCTCTGTCTCCTCCTGCTGCTTGTGTTTCAGCATCTCCTGAAGAACCTGCAGCTCCTTCTGCTTCTGCAACCTCAACTCCTTCAGCTGCTCCAACAAACTGTTCTCCAACTCCTCCTTCTCACACCGCAAACACTCCAATCGGGCCACAGGCCCCACTAGTGACACAGAACCACACACACACACACACACACACACACACACACACACACACAAAGAGAGAGATAAAAATGTATAAATGTATAAGAATTTGTGGATAAAATTATTATGAGATTATTTATAATCAAACGACTACACTACACAACCACTTCTTCCTTTTATTTACATATTATACAGATATTTACAGATATTTACATTTTATTTACCCGCGTGCGTCTCTCTTCTCCAAGGTAGCGGAGAGATATGAAAGGATAAAAGGTGAAAAGAATAAAATGCACGTCGGTTTTAAATTCGCAGGCTACTTGCGCTGAAGGCGTGGAAAACGAGCACGTGACGGAAAGGCTTCCGTACCCGATGGGTCCAAATCACATGCCCAACAAAGTAGCCTTAAACCTGGACACACAATGGAGACCATTTGACCCTTTAAAATCATACTACAACCAGACTTCCAGGCCCAAGAGGTCACACAGTCATGCCCAGCAAAGTAGCTCTGGGCCTGGGCACACTTCACGCAGTTTTACCGTTTAAATAAAACTAGAAACAGACACATACAGGTGCGCACATATACACAGATACACATTCTGTTTAATTTCTTCACATCTGCAGACTAGAGTAAGCTGAGGGTATAGTGTTAAACCAGGTACTGCATAAACAGTATATAGTATATATACAGAGGATATAATGTTAAACCAGGTACTACATACAGAGTATATAGTTTGACCAAAAGATCGTGCTGATCTTTGATCTCCTGGTTCTTCATCTCCAGCGCCACTTTCAGACTCAAAGTCCTCCTCTATGGGCTGGTATAACACACACAAGAATCATCACTACAGCCAGTACAATGGAAAGGTGGGAATGTGTACTGAATGTGTACTGACGTTATAAGTGAAAGGTGGAGGTACTGGTGGATGTGTACTGACACTATAAGGGATCTCTACCTGCAGTGACAGTCTGAGCTTCTCAAGTTCTTCCTCCAGAGATTTCTTCTCCTGTTCACAGGCCATTTTCATATCTGCCAGAGCAAGTATCATTACTGCTGGATATAACACAGATTGTATATACTACATAATTACTACTGAATATATAAAATATAATATATATAGTACTATACATATATTAGTATCACTTTTATTGGAGCCTAAAGGCTAACATTCATTATTAGTTATGTTAGTATTATTGCATTTCCATAGTACTTACTCTTGATGGACCTGTTATGCTCCTCCTCCTCCTGCTGTTTCTGCAGGAGCTCTGTCTCCTCTTGCTGCTTGTGTTTCAGCATCTCCTGAAGAACCTGCAGCTCCTTCTGCTTCTGCAACCTCAACTCCTTCAGCTGCTCCAACAAACTGTTCTCCAACTCCTCCTTCTCACACCGCAAACACTCCAATCGGGACACAGGCCCCACGAGTGACACAGAACCACACACACACACACAAAGAGAGAGATAAACATGTATAAATGTATAAGAATTTGTGGATAAAATTATTATGAGATTATTTATAATCAAACGACTACACTACACAACCACACCTTCCTTTTATTTACATATTATACAGATATTTAGAGATATTTACATTTTATTTACCCGCGTGCGTCTCTCTTCTCCAAGGTAGCGGAGAGATATGAAAGGATAAAAAGGGAAAAGAATAAAATGCGCGTCGGTTTTAAATTCGCAGGCTACCTGCGCTGAAGGCGTGGAAAACGAGCACGTGACGGAAAGGCTTCCGTACCCGATGGGTCCAAATCACATGCCCAGCAAAGTAGACTTAAACCTGGATACACAATGGAGACCATTTGACCCTTTAAAATCATACTACAAGCAGACTTCCAGGCCCAAGAGGTCACACAGTCATGCCCAGCAAAGTAGCTCTCGGCCTGGGCACACTTTACGCAGTTTGACCGTTTAAATAAAACTAGAAACAGACTTCCTGGCCCAAGAGGTCACACAGTCATGCCCAGCAAGGTTACTTTAAACGTGGGCACACTTCAGAACGTTTCACTCTTTAAATCATTCAAAGCACCACATTTCGAGGCCCAAGAGGTCACAGAATCATGCCCATCAAAGTAGCTCTGGGCCTGGGCACACTTGACGCAGTTTGACCCTTTAAATAATACTACAACCAGACACATACAGGTGCGCACATATACACAGATACACATTCTGTTTAATTTCTTCACATCTGCAGACTAGAGTAAGCTGAGGGTATAGTGTTAAACCAGGTACTACATAAACAGTATATAGTATATATACAGAGGATATAGTGTTAAACCAGGTACTACATACAGAGTATATAGTTTGACCAAAAGATCGTGCTTATCTTTGATCTCCTGGTTCTTCATCTCCAGCGCCACTTTCAGAATTATAATGTCCTCCTCTATGGGCTGGTATAACACACACACGAATCATCACTACAGCCAGTACAATGGAAAGGTGGGAATGTGTACTGAATGTGTACTGACGTTATAAGTGAAAGGTGGAGGTACTGGTGGATGTGTACTGACACTATAAGGGATCTCTACCTGCAGTGACAGTCTGTGCTTCTCAAGTTCTTCCTCCAGAGATTTCTTCTCCTGTTCACAGGCCATTTTCATATCTGCCAGAGCAAGTATCATTACTGCTGGATATAACACAGATTGTATATACTACATAATTACTACTGAATATATAAAATATAATATATATAGTACTATACATCTATTAGTATCACTTTTATTGGAGCCTAAAGGCTAGCATTCATTATTAGTTATGTTAGTATTATTGCATTTCCATAGTACTTACTCTTGATGGACCTGTTATGCTCCTCCTCCTCCTGCTGTTTCTGCAGGAGCTCTGTCTCCTCCTGCTGCTTGTGTTTCAGCATCTCCTGAAGAACCTGCAGCTCCTTCTGCTTCTGCAACCTCAACTCCTTCAGCTGCTCCAACAAATTGTTCTCCAACTCCTCCTTCTCACACCGCAAACACTCCAATCGGGCCACAGGCCCCACTAGTGACACAGAACCACACACACACACACACACACACAAACACACAGAGAGAGAGATAAACATGTATAAATGTATAAGAATTTGTGGATAAAATTATTATGAGATTATTTATAATCAAACGACTACACTACACAACCACTTCTTCCTTTTATTTACATATTATACAGATATTTACATTTTATTTACCCGCGTGCGTCTCTCTTCTCCAAGGTAGCGGAGAGATATGAATGGATAAAAGGGGAAAAGAATAAAATGCACGTCGGTTTTAAATTCGCAGGCTACCTGCGCTGAAGGCGTGGAAAACGAGCACATGACGGAAAGGCTTCCGTACCCGATGGGTCCAAATCACATGCCCAGCAAAGTAGCCTTAAACCTGGACACACAATGGAGACCATTTGACCCTTTAAAATCATTCTACAACCAGACTTCCAGGCCCAAGAGGTCACACAGTCATGCCCAGCAAGGTTACTTTAAACGTGGGCACACTTCAGACCGTTTCACTCTTTAAATCATTCAAAGCACCACATTTCGAGGCCCAAGAGGTCACAGAATCATGCCCATCAAAGTAGCTCTGGGCCTGGGCACACTTGACGCAGTTTGACCCTTTAAATAATACTACAACCAGACACATACAGGTGCGCACATATACACAGATATACATTCTGTTTAATTTCTTCACATCTGCAGACTAGAGTAAGCTGAGGGTATAGTGTTAAACCAGGTACTACATAAACAGTATATAGTATATATACAGAGGATATAGTGTTAAACCAGGTACTACATACAGAGTATATAGTATACATACAGAGTATATAGTTTGACCAAAAGATCGTGCTGATCTTTGATCTCCTGGTTCTTCATCTCCAGCGCTACTTTCAGACTCATAATGTCCTCCTCTATGGGCTGGTATAACACACACACGAATCATCACTACAGCCAGTACAATGGAAAGGTGGGAATGTGTACTGAATGTGTACTGACGTTATAAGTGAAAGGTGGAGCTACTGGTGGATGTGTACTGACACTATAAGGGATCTCTACCTGCAGTGACAGTCTGAGCTTCTCAAGTTCTTCCTCCAGAGATTTCTTCTCCTGTTCACAGGCCATTTTCATATCTGCCAGAGCAAGTATCATTACTGCTGGATATAACACAGATTGTATATACTACATAATTACTACTGAATATATAAAATATAATATATATAGTACTATACATATATTAGTATCACTTTTATTGGAGCCTAAAGGCTAACATTCATTATTAGTTATGTTAGTATTATTGCATTTCCATAGTACTTACTCTTGATGGACCTGTTATGCTCCTCCTCCTCCTGCTGTTTCTGCAGGAGCTCTGTCTCCTCTTGCTGCTTGTGTTTCAGCATCTCCTGAAGAACCTGCAGCTCTTTCTGCTTCTGCAACCTCAACTCCTTCAGCTGCTCCAACAAATTGTTCTCCAACTCCTCCTTCTCACACCGCAAACACTCCAATCGGGCCACAGGCCCCACGAGTGACACAGAACCACACACACACACACAAAGAGAGAGATAAACATGTATAAATGTATAAGAATTTGTGGATAAAATTATTATGAGATTATTTATAATCAAACGACTACACTACACAACCACACCTTCCTTTTATTTACATATTATACAGATATTTAGAGATATTTACATTTTATTTACCCGCGTGCGTCTCTCTTCTCCAAGGTAGCGGAGAGATATGAAAGGATAAAAAGGGAAAAGAATAAAATGCGCGTCGGTTTTAAATTCGCAGGCTACCTGCGCTGAAGGCGTGGAAAACGAGCACGTGACGGAAAGGCTTCCGTACCCGATGGGTCCAAATCACATGCCCAGCAAAGTAGACTTAAACCTGGATACACAATGGAGACCATTTGACCCTTTAAAATCATACTACAAGCAGACTTCCAGGCCCAAGAGGTCACACAGTCATGCCCAGCAAAGTAGCTCTGGGCCTGGGCACACTTTACGCAGTTTGACCGTTTAAATAAAACTAGAAACAGACTTCCTGGCCCAAGAGGTCACACAGTCATGCCCAGCAAGGTTACTTTAAACGTGGGCACACTTCAGACCGTTTCACTCTTTAAATCATTCAAAGCACCACATTTCGAGGCCCAAGAGGTCACAGAATCATGCCCATCAAAGTAGCTCTGGGCCTGGGCACACTTGACGCAGTTTGACCCTTTAAATAATACTACAACCAGACACATACAGGTGCGCACATATACACAGATACACATTCTGTTTAATTTCTTCACATCTGCAGACTAGAGTAAGCTGAGGGTATAGTGTTAAACCAGGTACTACATAAACAGTATATAGTATATATACAGAGGATATAGTGTTAAACCAGGTACTACATACAGAGTATATAGTTTGACCAAAAGATCGTGCTGATCTTTGATCTCCTGGTTCTTCATCTCCAGCGCCACTTTCAGAATTATAATGTCCTCCTCTATGGGCTGGTATAACACACACACGAATCATCACTACAGCCAGTACAATGGAAAGGTGGGAATGTGTACTGAATGTGTACTGACGTTATAAGTGAAAGGTGGAGGTACTGGTGGATGTGTACTGACACTATAAGGGATCTCTACCTGCAGTGACAGTCTGTGCTTCTCAAGTTCTTCCTCCAGAGATTTCTTCTCCTGTTCACAGGCCATTTTCATATCTGCCAGAGCAAGTATCATTACTGCTGGATATAACACAGATTGTATATACTACATAATTACTACTGAATATATAAAATATAATATATATAGTACTATACATCTATTAGTATCACTTTTATTGGAGCCTAAAGGCTAACATTCATTATTAATTATGTTAGTATTATTGCATTTCCATAGTACTTACTCTTGATGGACCTGTTATGCTCCTCCTCCTCCTGCTGTTTCTGCAGGAGCTCTGTCTCCTCCTGCTGCTTGTGTTTCAGCATCTCCTGAAGAACCTGCAGCTCCTTCTGCTTCTGCAACCTCAACTCCTTCAGCTGCTCCAACAAATTGTTCTCCAACTCCTCCTTCTCACACCGCAAACACTCCAATCGGGCCACAGGCCCCACTAGTGACACAGAACCACACACACACACACACACACACAAACACACAGAGAGAGAGATAAACATGTATAAATGTATAAGAATTTGTGGATAAAATTATTATGAGATTATTTATAATCAAACGACTACACTACACAACCACTTCTTCCTTTTATTTACATATTATACAGATATTTACATTTTATTTACCCGCGTGCGTCTCTCTTCTCCAAGGTAGCGGAGAGATATGAAGGGATAAAAGGGGAAAAGAATAAAATGCACGTCGGTTTTAAATTCGCAGGCTACCTGCGCTGAAGGCGTGGAAAACGAGCACATGACGGAAAGGCTTCCGTACCCGATGGGTCCAAATCACATGCCCAGCAAAGTAGCCTTAAACCTGGACACACAATGGAGACCATTTGACCCTTTAAAATCATTCTACAACCAGACTTCCAGGCCCAAGAGGTCACACAGTCATGCCCAGCAAGGTTACTTTAAACGTGGGCACACTTCAGACCGTTTCACTCTTTAAATCATTCAAAGCACCACATTTCGAGGCCCAAGAGGTCACAGAATCATGCCCATCAAAGTAGCTCTGGGCCTGGGCACACTTGACGCAGTTTGACCCTTTAAATAATACTACAACCAGACACATACAGGTGCGCACATATACACAGATATACATTCTGTTTAATTTCTTCACATCTGCAGACTAGAGTAAGCTGAGGGTATAGTGTTAAACCAGGTACTACATAAACAGTATATAGTATATATACAGAGGATATAGTGTTAAACCAGGTACTACATACAGAGTATATAGTATACATACAGAGTATATAGTTTGACCAAAAGATCGTGCTGATCTTTGATCTCCTGGTTCTTCATCTCCAGCGCTACTTTCAGACTCATAATGTCCTCCTCTATGGGCTGGTATAACACACACACGAATCATCACTACAGCCAGTACAATGGAAAGGTGGGAATGTGTACTGAATGTGTACTGACGTTATAAGTGAAAGGTGGAGCTACTGGTGGATGTGTACTGACACTATAAGGGATCTCTACCTGCAGTGACAGTCTGAGCTTCTCAAGTTCTTCCTCCAGAGATTTCTTCTCCTGTTCACAGGCCATTTTCATATCTGCCAGAGCAAGTATCATTACTGCTGGATATAACACAGATTGTATATACTACATAATTACTACTGAATATATAAAATATAATATATATAGTACTATACATATATTAGTATCACTTTTATTGGAGCCTAAAGGCTAACATTCATTATTAGTTATGTTAGTATTATTGCATTTCCATAGTACTTACTCTTGATGGACCTGTTATGCTCCTCCTCCTCCTGCTGTTTCTGCAGGAGCTCTGTCTCCTCTTGCTGCTTGTGTTTCAGCATCTCCTGAAGAACCTGCAGCTCTTTCTGCTTCTGCAACCTCAACTCCTTCAGCTGCTCCAACAAATTGTTCTCCAACTCCTCCTTCTCACACCGCAAACACTCCAATCGGGCCACAGGCCCCACGAGTGACACAGAACCACACACACACACACAAAGAGAGAGATAAACATGTATAAATGTATAAGAATTTGTGGATAAAATTATTATGAGATTATTTATAATCAAACGACTACACTACACAACCACACCTTCCTTTTATTTACATATTATACAGATATTTAGAGATATTTACATTTTATTTACCCGCGTGCGTCTCTCTTCTCCAAGGTAGCGGAGAGATATGAAAGGATAAAAAGGGAAAAGAATAAAATGCGCGTCGGTTTTAAATTCGCAGGCTACCTGCGCTGAAGGCGTGGAAAACGAGCACGTGACGGAAAGGCTTCCGTACCCGATGGGTCCAAATCACATGCCCAGCAAAGTAGACTTAAACCTGGATACACAATGGAGACCATTTGACCCTTTAAAATCATACTACAAGCAGACTTCCAGGCCCAAGAGGTCACACAGTCATGCCCAGCAAAGTAGCTCTGGGCCTGGGCACACTTTACGCAGTTTGACCGTTTAAATAAAACTAGAAACAGACTTCCTGGCCCAAGAGGTCACACAGTCATGCCCAGCAAGGTTACTTTAAACGTGGGCACACTTCAGACCGTTTCACTCTTTAAATCATTCAAAGCACCACATTTCGAGGCCCAAGAGGTCACAGAATCATGCCCATCAAAGTAGCTCTGGGCCTGGGCACACTTGACGCAGTTTGACCCTTTAAATAATACTACAACCAGACACATACAGGTGCGCACATATACACAGATACACATTCTGTTTAATTTCTTCACATCTGCAGACTAGAGTAAGCTGAGGGTATAGTGTTAAACCAAGTACTACATAAACAGTATATAGTATATATACAGAGGATATAGTGTTAAACCAGGTACTACATACAGAGTATATAGTTTGACCAAAAGATCGTGCTGATCTTTGATCTCCTGGTTCTTCATCTCCAGCGCCACTTTCAGAATTATAATGTCCTCCTCTATGGGCTGGTATAACACACACACGAATCATCACTACAGCCAGTACAATGGAAAGGTGGGAATGTGTACTGAATGTGTACTGACGTTATAAGTGAAAGGTGGAAGTACTGGTGGATGTGTACTGACACTATAAGGGATCTCTACCTGCAGTGACAGTCTGTGCTTCTCAAGTTCTTCCTCCAGAGATTTCTTCTCCTGTTCACAGGCCATTTTCATATCTGCCAGAGCAAGTATCATTACTGCTGGATATAACACAGATTGTATATACTACATAATTACTACTGAATATATAAAATATAATATATATAGTACTATACATATATTAGTATCACTTTTATTGGAGCCTAAAGGCTAACATTCATTATTAATTATGTTAGTATTATTGCATTTCCATAGTACTTACTCTTGATGGACCTGTTATGCTCCTCCTCCTCCTGCTGTTTCTGCAGGAGCTCTGTCTCCTCCTGCTGCTTGTGTTTCAGCATCTCCTGAAGAACCTGCAGCTCCTTCTGCTTCTGCAACCTCAACTCCTTCAGCTGCTCCAACAAATTGTTCTCCAACTCCTCCTTCTCACACCGAAAACAATCCAATCGGGCCACAGGCCCCACTAGTGACACAGAACCACACACACACACACACACACACACAAACACACAGAGAGAGAGATAAACATGTATAAATGTATAAGAATTTGTGGATAAAATTATTATGAGATTATTTATAATCAAACGACTACACTACACAACCACTTCTTCCTTTTATTTACATATTATACAGATATTTACATTTTATTTACCCGCGTGCGTCTCTCTTCTCCAAGGTAGCGGAGAGATATGAAGGGATAAAAGGGGAAAAGAATAAAATGCACGTCGGTTTTAAATTCGCAGGCTACCTGCGCTGAAGGCGTGGAAAACGAGCACATGACGGAAAGGCTTCCGTACCCGATGGGTCCAAATCACATGCCCAGCAAAGTAGCCTTAAACCTGGACACACAATGGAGACCATTTGACCCTTTAAAATCATTCTACAACCAGACTTCCAGGCCCAAGAGGTCACACAGTCATGCCCAGTAAGGTTACTTTAAACGTGGGCACACTTCAGACCGTTTCACTCTTTAAATCATTCAAAGCACCACATTTCGAGGCCCAAGAGGTCACAGAATCATGCCCATCAAAGTAGCTCTGGGCCTGGGCACACTTGACGCAGTTTGACCCTTTAAATAATACTACAACCAGACACATACAGGTGCGCACATATACACAGATACACATTCTGTTTAATTTCTTCACATCTGCAGACTAGAGTAAGCTGAGGGTATAGTGTTAAACCAGGTACTACATAAACAGTATATAGTATATATACAGAGGATATAGTGTTAAACCAGGTACTACATACAGAGTATATAGTATACATACAGAGTATATAGTTTGACCAAAAGATCGTGCTGATCTTTGATCTCCTGGTTCTTCATCTCCAGCGCTACTTTCAGACTCATAATGTCCTCCTCTATGGGCTGGTATAACACACACACGAATCATCACTACAGCCAGTACAATGGAAAGGTGGGAATGTGTACTGAATGTGTACTGACGTTATAAGTGAAAGGTGGAGCTACTGGTGGATGTGTACTGACACTATAAGGGATCTCTACCTGCAGTGACAGTCTGAGCTTCTCAAGTTCTTCCTCCAGAGATTTCTTCTCCTGTTCACAGGCCATTTTCATATCTGCCAGAGCAAGTATCATTACTGCTGGATATAACACAGATTGTATATACTACATAATTACTACTGAATATATAAAATATAATATATATAGTACTATACATATATTAGTATCACTTTTATTGGAGCCTAAAGGCTAACATTCATTATTAGTTATGTTAGTATTATTGCATTTCCATAGTACTTACTCTTGATGGACCTGTTATGCTCCTCCTCCTCCTGCTGTTTCTGCAGGAGCTCTGTCTCCTCTTGCTGCTTGTGTTTCAGCATCTCCTGAAGAACCTGCAGCTCTTTCTGCTTCTGCAACCTCAACTCCTTCAGCTGCTCCAACAAATTGTTCTCCAACTCCTCCTTCTCACACCGCAAACACTCCAATCGGGCCACAGGCCCCACTAGTGACACAGAACCACACACACACACACACAGACACACACACACACACAGAGAGAGAGATAAACATGTATAAATGTATAAGAATTTGTGGATAAAATTATTATGAGATTATTTATAATCAAACGACTACACTATACAACCACATCTTCCTTTTATTTACATATTATACAGACATTTAGAGATATTTACATTTTATTTACCCGCGTGCGTCTCTCTTCTCCAAGGTAGCAGAGAGATATGAAAGGATAAAAGGGGAAAAGAATAAAATGCACGTCGGTTTTAAATTCGCAAGCTACCTGCGCTGAAGGCGTGGAAAACAAGCACGTGACGGAAAGGCTTCCGTACCCGATGGGTCCAAATCACATGCCCAGCAAACTAGCCTTAAACCTGGACACACAATGGAGACCATTTGACCCTTTAAAATCATACTACAACCAGACTTCCAGGCCCAAGAGGTCACATAGTCATTCCCAGCAAAGTAGCTCTGGGCCTGGGCACACTTCACGCAGTTTGACCCTTTAAATAATACTACAACCAGACACATACAGGTGGGCACATATACACAGATACACATTCTGTTTAATTTCTTCACATCTGCAGACTAGAGTAAGCTGAGGGTATAGTGTTAAACCAGGTACTACATAAACAGTATATAGTATATATACAGAGGATATAGTGTTAAACCAGGTACTACATACAGAGTATATAGTATACATAAAGAGTATATAGTTTGACCAAAAGATCGTGCTGATCTTTGATCTCCTGGTTCTTCATCTCCAGCGCCACTTTCAGACTCATAATGTCCTCCTCTATGGGCTGGTATAACACACACACAAATCATCACTACAGCCAGTACAATGGAAAGGTGGGAATGTGTACTGAATGTGTACTGACGTTATAAGTGAAAGGTGGAGCTACTGGTGGATGTGTACTGACACTATAAGGGATCTCTACCTGCAGTGACAGTCTGAGCTTCTCAAGTTCTTCCTCCAGAGATTTCTTCTCCTGTTCACAGGCCATTTTCATATCTGCCAGAGCAAGTATCATTACTGCTGGATATAACACAGATTGTATATACTACATAATTACTACTGAATATACAAAATATAATATATATAGTACTATACATATATTAGTATCACTTTTATTGGAGCCTAAAGGCTAACATTCATTATTAGTTATGTTAGTATTATTGCATTTCCATAGTACTTACTCTTGATGGACCTGTTATGCTCCTCCTCCTCCTGCTGTTTCTGCAGGAGCTCAGTCTCCTCCTGCTGCTTGTGTTTCAGCATCTCCTGAAGAACCTGCAGCTCCTTCTGCTTCTGCAACCTCAACTCCTTCAGCTGCTCCAACAAATTGTTCTCCAACTCCTCCTTCTCACACCGCAAACACTCCAATCGGGCCACAGGCCCCACTAGTGACACAGAACCCCACACACACACACACACACACACACACACACACACACACACACACACACACACAGAGAGAGAGAGATAAACATGTATAAATGTATAAGAATTTGAGGATAAAATTATTATGAGATTATTTATAATCAAACGACTACACTATACAACCACTTCTTCCTTTTATTTAGATATTATACAGATATGTACAGATATTTACATTTTATTTACCCGCGTGCGTCTCTCTTCTCCAAGGTAGCGGAGAGATATGAAAGGATAAAAGGGGAAAAGAATAAAATGCACGTCGGTTTTAAATTCGCAGGCTACCTGCGCTGAAGGCGTGGAAAACGAGCACGTGACGGAAAGGCTTCCGTACCCGATGGGTCCAAATCACATGCCCAGCAAAGTAGCCTTAAACCTGGACACACAATGGAGACCATTTGACCCTTTAAAATCATACTACAACCAGACTTCCAGGCCCAAGAGGTCACACAGTCATGCCCAGCAAAGTAGCTCTGGGCCTGGGCACACTTCACGCAGTTTGACCGTTTAAATAAAACTAGAAACAGACTTCCTGGCCCAAGAGGTCACAGTCATACCCAGCAAAGTACGTTTAAACCTGGAAACAAATCAGATCCTTTCTGTCATTCAAAGGAATGGGCCTGCAACTCACAACCACATCCCCAGTGAAGCGCACCGTCACCCAGCCACACTACGCCACCTTGCCCGTCCTGGAACAACCACACCTCCAGGGCACCACATGCCAATCTCTCATGCCCAGCAAACTGCAACCTCACGCAGCCAGGCCACACACTGTCGCCCCTTGTACCGTCCAGGGACGAACTCCTCCACAAACCTGGTGTTCATGCACACACACGCAATTACAACGAATTGGTGGAGAACTTTGAAACAAACGTGCTGACTTTGAATACTCACATCTAGGCTGGGCCAGGTCCAAACGGCCTGCAGCTCGGTGCCCATCACCTCCATGACTGTCCCTAACGAACGCCACCTGCCACGCTTTCGGCCCGTCCCTGGCGGCATTAAAAAATCGTAGCGTGATAACGATGGTTCCGATCCGCGTGCCGCTCGAAGGCGATTACAGGGGAGATGCAACCCTCTCCAAAGAGCCATGAACATACTTTCTACTCCCAAGGACACAAGAGATATTAAGCCGCAATGACGTCCGACGCGCGCATTTTCTCCGCCGCGCACCACATATAAAAAATCGTAGCGTGAAAACAGTGGGTTCGATCCGCGTGCCGCTCGAAGGCGATTACAGGGGAGATGCATCCCTTTCCAAAGAGCCATGAACAGACTTCCTACTCCCAAGGAGACAAGAGATATTAAGCCGCAATGACGTCCGACGCGCGTCTTTTCTCCGCAGCTCACCACATTTAAAAAAATCGAAGCGTGAAAACCGTGGGTTCGATATAGTATACATACAGAGTATATAGTTTGACCAAAAGATCGTGCTGATCTTTGATCTCCTGGTTCTTCATCTCCAGCGCCACTTTCAGACTCAATGTCCTCCTCTATGGGCTGGTATAACACAGACACGAATCATCACTACAGCCAGTACAATGGAAAGGTGGGAATGTGTACTGAATGTGTACTGACGTTATAAGTGAGAGGTGGTGGTACTGGTGGATGTGTACTGACACTATAAGGGATCTCTACCTGCAGTGACAATTTGAGCTTCTCAAGTTCTTCCTCCAGAGGTTTCTTCTCCTGTTCACAGGCCATTTTCATATCTGCCAGAGCAAGTATCATTACTGCTGGATATAACACAGATTGTATATACTACATAATTACTACTGAATATATAAAATATAATATATATAGTACTATACATATATTAGTGTCACTTTTATTGGAGCCTAAAGGCTAACATTCATTATTAGTTATGTTAGTATTATTGCATTTCCATAGTACTTACTCTTGATGGACCTGTTATGCTCCTCCTCCTCCTGCTGTTTCTGCAGGAGCTCTGTCTCCTCCTGCTGCTTGTGTTTCAGCATCTCCTGAAGAACCTGCAGCTCCTTCTGCTTCTGCAACCTCAACTCCTTCAGCTGCTCCAACAAACTGTTCTCCAACTCCTCCTTCTCACACCGCAAACACTCCAATCGGGCCACAGGCCCCACTAGTGACACAGAACCACACACACACACACACACACACACACACACACACACAGAGAGAGAGATAAACATGTATAAATGTATAAGAATTTGAGGATAAAATTATTATGAGATTATTTATAATCAAACGACTACACTATACAACCACTTCTTCCTTTTATTTAGATATTATACAGATATGTACAGATATTTACATTTTATTTACCCGCGTGCGTCTCTCTTCTCCAAGGTAGCGGAGAGATATGAAAGGATAAAAGGGGAAAAGAATAAAATGCACGTCGGTTTTAAATTCGCAGGCTACCTGCGCTGAAGGCGTGGAAAACGAGCACGTGACGGAAAGGCTTCCGTTCCCGATGGGTCCAAATCACATGCCCAGCAAAGTAGCCTTAAACCTGGACACACAATGGAGACCATTTCACCCTTTAAAATCATACTACAACCAGACTTCCAGGCCCAAGAGGTCACACAGTCATGCCCAGCAAAGTAGCTCTGGGCCTGGGCACACTTCACGCAGTTTGACCGTTTAAATAAAACTAGAAACAGACTTCCTGGCCCAAGAGGTCACACAGTCATGCCCAGCAAGGTTGCTTTAAACGTGGGCACACTTCAGACCGTTTCACTCTTTAAATCATTCAATGCACCACATTTCAAGGCCCAAGAGGTCACAGAATCATGCCCATCAAAGTAGCTCTGGGCCTGGGCACACTTTACGGAGTTTGGCCCTTTAAATAATACTACAACCAGACACATACAGGTGCGCACATATACACAGATACACATTCTGTTTAATTTCTTCACATCTGCAGACTAGAGTAAGCTGAGGGTATAGTGTTAAACCAGGTGCTACATAAACAGTATATAGTATATATACAGAGGATATAGTGTTAAACCAGGTACTACATACAGAGTATATAGTATACATACAGAGTATATAGTTTGACCAAAAGATCGTGCTGATCTTTGATCTCCTGGATCTTCATCTCCAGCGCCACTTTCAGACTCATAATGTCCTCCTCTATGGGCTGGTATAACACACACACGAATCATCACTACAGCCAGTACAATGGAAAGGTGGGAATGTGTACTGAATGTGTACTGACGTTATAAGTGAAAGGTGGAGGTACTGGTGGATGTGTACTGACACTATAAGGGATCTCTACCTGCAGTGACAGTCTGAGCTTCTCAAGTTCTTCCTCCAGAGATTTCTTCTCCTGTTCACAGGCCATTTTCATATCTGCCAGAGCAAGTATCATTACTGCTGGATATAACACAGATTGTATATACTAAATAATTACTACTGAATATATAAAATATAATATATATAGTACTATACATATATTAGTGTCACTTTTATTGGAGCCTAAAGGCTAACATTCATTATTAGTTATGTTAGTATTATTGCATTTCCATAGTACTTACTCTTGATGGACCTGTTATGCTCCTCCTCCTCCTGCTGTTTCTGCAGGAGCTCTGTCTCCTCCTGCTGCTTGTGTTTCAGCATCTCCTGAAGAACCTGCAGCTCCTTCTGCTTCTGCAACCTCAACTCCTTCAGCTGCTCCAACAAACTGTTCTCCAACTCCTCCTTCTCACACCGCAAACACTCCAATCGGGCCACAGGCCCCACTAGTGACACAGAACCACACACACACACACACACAAACACACACACACACACACACACACACACACACAAAGAGAGAGATAAACATGTATAAATGTATAAGAATTTGTGGATAAAATTATTATGAGATTATTCATAATCAAACGACTACACTACACAACCACTTCTTCCTTTTATTTACATATTATACAGATATTTACAGATATTTACATTTTATTTACCCGCATGCGTCTCTCTTCTCCAAGGTAGCGGAGAGATATGAAAGGATAAAAGGGGAAAAGAATAAAATGCACGTCGGTTTTAAATTCGCAGGCTACCTGCACTGAAGGCGTGGAAAACGAGCACGTGACGGAAAGGCTTCCGTACCCGATGGGTCCAAATCACATGCCCAGCAAAGTAGCCTTAAACCTGGACACACAATGGAGACCATTTGACCCTTTAAAATCATACTACAACCAGACTTCCAGGCCCAAGAGGTCACACAGTCATGCCCAGCAAGGATGCTTTAAACGTGGGCACACTTCAGACCGTTTCACTCTTTAAATCATTCAAAGCACCACATTTCAAGACCCAAGAGGTCACAGAATCATGCCCATCAAAGTAGCTCTGCGCCTGGGCACACTTCACGCAGTTTGACCCTCTAAATAATACTACAACCAGACACATACAGGTGCGCACATATACACAGATACACATTCTGTTTAATTTCTTCACATCTGCAGACTAGAGTAAGCTGAGGGTATAGTGTTAAACGAGGTACTACATAAACAGTATATAGTATATATACAGAGGATATAATGTTAAACCAGGTACTACATACAGAGTATATAGTTTGACCAAAAGATCGTGCTGATCTTTGATCTCCTGGTTCTTCATCTCCAGCGCCACTTTCAGACTCATAATGTCCTCCTCTATGGGCTGGTATAACACACACACGAATCATCACTACAGCCAGTACAATGGAAAGGTGGGAATGTGTACTGAATGTGTACTGACGTTATAAGTGAAAGGTGGAGCTACTGGTGGATGTGTACTGACACTATAAGGGATCTCTACCTGCAGTGACAGTCTGAGCTTCTCAAGTTCTTCCTCCAGAGATTTCTTCTCCTGTTCACAGGCCATTTTCATATCTGCCAGAGCATGTATCATTACTGCTGGATATAACACAGATTGTATATACTACATAATTACTACTGAATATATAAAATATAATATATATAGTACTATACATATATTAGTATCACTTTTATTGGAGCCTAAAGGCTAACATTCATTATTAGTTATGTTAGTATTATTGCATTTCCATAGTACTTACTCTTGATGGACCTGTTATGCTCCTCCTCCTCCTGCTGTTTCTGCAGGAGCTCTGTCTCCTCCTGCTGCTTGTGTTTCAGCATCTCCTGAAGAACCTGCAGCTCCTTCTGCTTCTGCAACCTCAACTCCTTCAGCTGCTCCAACAAACTGTTCTCCAACTCCTCCTTCTCACACCGCAAACACTCCAATCGGGCCACAGGCCCCACTAGTGACACAGAACCACACACACACACAGACACACACACAGACACACACACACACACACACACACACACACACACACACACACACAGAGAGAGATAAACATGTATAAATGTATAATAATTTGTGGATAAAATTATTATGAGATTATTTATAATCAAACGACTACACTACACAACCACTTCTTCCTTTTATTTACATATTATACAGATATTTACAGATATTTACATTTTATTTACCCGCGTGCGTCTCTCTTCTCCAAGGTAGCGGAGAGATATGAAAGGATAAAAGGGGAAAAGAATAAAATGCACGTCGGTTTTAAATTCGCAGGCTACCTGCGCTGAAGGCGTGGAAAACGAGCACGTGACGGAAAGGCTTCCGTACCCGATGGGTCCAAATCACATGCCCAGCAAAGTAGCCTTAAACCTGGACACACAATGGAGACCATTTGACCCTTTAAAATCATACTACAACCAGACTTCCAGGCCCAAGAGGTCACACAGTCATGCCCAGCAAAGTAGCTCTGGGCCTGGGCACACTTCACGCAGTTTGACCGTTTAAATAAAACTAGAAACAGACTTCCTGGCCCAAGAGGTCACACAGTCATGCCCAGCAAGGTTGCTTTAAACGTGGGCACACTTCAGACCGTTTCACTCTTTAAATCATTCAATGCACCACATTTCAAGGCCCAAGAGGTCACAGAATCATGCCCATCAAAGTAGCTCTGGGCCTGGGCACACTTTACGGAGTTTGACCCTTTAAATAATACTACAACCAGACACATACAGGTGCGCACATATACACAGATACACATTCTGTTTAATTTCTTCACATCTGCAGACTAGAGTAAGCTGAGGGTATAGTGTTAAACCAGGTGCTACATAAACAGTATATAGTATATATACAGAGGATATAGTGTTAAACCAGGTACTACATACAGAGTATATAGTATACATACAGAGTATATAGTTTGACCAAAAGATCGTGCTGATCTTTGATCTCCTGGTTCTTCATCTCCAGCGCCACTTTCAGACTCATAATGTCCTCCTCTATGGGCTGGTATAACACACACACGAATCATCACTACAGCGAGTACAATGGAAAGGTAGGAATGTGTACTGAATGTGTACTGACGTTATAAGTGAAAGGTGGAGCTACTGGTGGATGTGTACTGACACTATAAGGGATCTCTACCTGCAGTGACAGTCTCAGCTTCTCAAGTTCTTCCTCCAGAGATTTCTTCTCCTGTTCACAGGCCATTTTCATATCTGCCAGAGCAAGTATCATTACTGCTGGATATAACACAGATTGTATATACTACATAATTACTACTGAATATATAAAATATAATATATATAGTACTATACATATATTAGTATCACTTTTATTGGAGCCTAAAGGCTAACATTCATTATTAGTTATGTTAGTATTATTGCATTTCCATAGTACTTACCCTTGAGGGACCTGTTATGCTCCTCCTCCTCCTGCTGTTTCTGCAGGAGCTCTGTCTCCTCCTGCTGCTTGTGTTTCAGCATCTCCTGAAGAACCTGCAGCTCCTTCTGCAACCTCAACTCCTTCAGCTGCTCCAACAAACTGTTCTCCAACTCCTCCTTCTCACACCGCAAACACTCCAATCGGGCCACAGGCCCCACTAGTGACACAGAACCACACACACACACACACACACACACACACACACACACACACACACACAGAGAGAGATAAACATGTATAAATGTATAAGAATTTGTGGATAAAATTATTATGAGATTATTTATAATCAAACGACTACACTACACAACCACTTCTTCCTTTTATTTACATATTATACAGATATTTAGAGATATTTACATTTTATTTACCCGCGTGCGTCTCTCTTCTCCAAGGTAGCGGAGAGATATGAAGGGATAAAAGGGGAAAAGAATAAAATGCACGTCGGTGTTAAATTCGCAGGCTACCTGCGCTGAAGGCGTGGAAAACGAGCACGTGACGGAAAGGCTTCCGTACCCGATGGGTCCAAATCACATGCCCAGCAAAGTAGCCTTAAACCTGGACACACAATGGAGACCATTTGACCCTTTAAATAATACTACAAGCAGACACATACAGGTGCGCACATATACACAGATACACATTCTGTTTAAATTTCTTCACATCTGCAGACTAGAGTAAGCTGAGGGTATAGTGTTAAACCAGGAACTACATAAACAGTATATAGTATATATACAGAGGATATAGTGTTAAACCAGGTACTACATACAGAGTATATAGTATACATACAGAGTATATAGTTTGACCAAAAGATCGTGCTGATCTTTGATCTCCTGGTTCTTCATCTCCAGCGCCACTTTCAGACTCATAAAGTCCTCCTCTATGGGCTGGTATAACACACACACGAATCATATCTACAGCCAGTACAATGGAAAGGTGGGAATGTGTACTGAATGTGTACTGACATTATAAGTGAAAGGTGGAGGTACTGGTGGATGTGTACTGACACTATAAGGGATCTCTACCTGCAGTGACAGTCTGAGCTTCTCAAGTTCTTCCTCCAGAGATTTATTCTCCTGTTCACAGGCCATTTTCATATCTGCCAGAGCAAGTATCATTACTGCTGGATATAACACAGATTGTATATACTACATAATTACTACTGAATATATAAAATATAATATATATAGTACTATACATATATTAGTATCACTTTTATTGGAGCCTAAAGGCTAACATTCATTATTAGTTATGTTAGTATTATTGCATTTCCATAGTACTTACTCTTGATGGACCTGTTATGCTCCTCCTCCTCCTGCTGTTTCTGCAGGAGCTCTGTCTCCTCTTGCTGCTTGTGTTTCAGCATCTCCTGAAGAACCTGCAGCTCCTTCTGCTTCTGCAACCTCAACTCCTTCAGCTGCTCCAACAAATTGTTCTCCAACTCCTCCTTCTCCCACCGCAAACACTCCAATCGGGCCACAGGCCCCACTAGTGACACAGAACCACACACACACATACAGAGAGAGAGATAAACATGTATAAATGTATAAGAATTTGTGGATAAAATTATTATGAGATTATTTATAATCAAACGACTACACTACACAACCACTTCTTCCTTTTATTTACATATTATACAGATATTTACAGATATTTACATTTTATTTACCCGCGTGCGTCTCTCTTCTCCAAGGTAGCGGAGAGATATGAAAGGATAAAAGGGGAAAAGAATAAAATGCACGTCGGTTTTAAATTCGCAGGCTACCTGCGCTGAAGGCGTGGAAAACGAGCACGTAACAGACAGGCTTCCGTACCCGATGGGTCCAAATCACATGCCCAGCAAAGTAGCCTTAAACCTGGACACACAATGGAGACCATTTGACCCTTTAAAATCATACTACAACCAGACTTCCAGGCCCAAGAGGTCACACAGTCATGCCCAGCAAAGTAGCTCTGGGCCTGGGCACACTTCACGCAGTTTGACCGTTTAAATAAAACTAGAAACAGACTTCCTGGCCCAAGAGGTCACAGAGTCATGCCTGGGTCTGGGCACACTTCACGCAGTTTGACCCTTTAAATAATACTACAACCAGACACATACAGGTGCGCACATATACACAGATACACATTCTGTTTAATTTCTTCACATCTGCAGACTAGAGTAAGCTGAGGGTATAGTGTTAAACCAGGTACTACATAAACAGTATATAATATATATACAGAGGACATAATGTTAAACCAGGTACTACATACAGAGTATATAGTTTTACCAAAAGATCGTGCTGATCTTTGATCTCCTGGTTCTTCATCTCCAGCACCACTTTCAGACTCATGTCCTCCTCTATGGGCTGGTATAACACACACACACACACACACACACACAAATTAGCAAGCCATATAGTGTAGAAATAGATAGATGTTATTCAGGGACCTCATTTATAAAACTTTGTGGATTCCAAAGTGAAAGTGTGTGTATTCTGCACAAATAACAGGAAATGGCATATACCCCCCAAAAACTTAGATTTCTAAAGCCTCGAGTATGAATTATTGGGAGATAGAGGCGACAATGCAGCGCTAAAGACAAAAAAGGAATTTTAACCACAGGTATGAGTGCCAGCACCAGCAACCGCAGGTGTGAGTGGCATTATATTTACATTTACCCTCCACATCCTTTGTGTCTGTGTATTCGTCCTCGATGCGTCCAGCACACCATCTCCAGAAACGCCTCATTTTTCCTCTGTCTTCTTCAGTGTCTTTCCACAGACTGATCTGTAAAGGTGTTCATGGGATTCCCCTCACGTGTGACATCGGGCCACAGGACATATGGGGTTCTAAAGTTCCAAGAGCGTAGATGAGTTGTTTTTCTTTGAATTTCCTAATTTCATTGCTGCCATAGCAACAACTGGCAATGCAAACAGACGTGTCATTAATGCAGTGACTCTACCTCAACCTGGATTGATCAACCATGTACGGCTCACCGGAGACTGTGATACGTATAACATCCCAAAGTGTACTTAATTCTGAGCAAAATCTAACTAGCCTCATTACTGCTGAACTATGAGGGGCCATTTAGGGAGAAATCAGGGAAACACTACTTGTACATACATATGAAACATTTTCACATAAATAGCCTACTACTTACATTTGTGTATAATAATTTAAACTCGCATATACACGCACTTGCCCACTCAATCTCTGGTGCGTAAACAAAGAGTTGCACTATGCTTATGTTGGTATGGGGGTGTCTGTGTGTATTGTTTGGAGGAACTTTTTCTTCTCATTTAGAAATATGTGGACTAAGTGCTCAGATTGTCTTATTACGTATTATGCTCAGTCTCACCATTTTTGGCAGATTTCACCACGTTATTACGAACGTGGATACATTATCTTATAATTATAAGCAGTGTGAGATGTGAAGCTAAGCGAAGCACATGTGCAGAATTTCTAACAATAGCCTGTTTTGTATAGCCTGGCTAACTGACCAATCAGTGAAATTAAATGTGGTTGCAGAGCCTGTTGCAGCTGGGTCAGTTTAATTTGATTTAATTGTGTTTAATTTTAAACTCAGCTGCGTGCCATGAGACACAAGTTAATCTGAGCATTTTTTGTTCTAACGCCGACTTAACCTAGCCATGTTTTACAGTTATCTTGAAATAATTGAGGTTCATCGCTAGAGGGTGCTGTTCATCTTTTTTTTTCTTTTTTTCTATTATTGATCAGGAAAAAACGATAAAACAGAGAATTTGTGGATAAAATTATTATGAGATTATTTATAATCAAATGACTACACTACACAACCACTTCTTCCTTTTATTTACATATTATACAGATATTTACATTTTATTTACTCGTGTGCGTCTCTCTTCTCCAATGTAGCGGAGAGATATGAAAGGATAAAAGGGGAAAAGAATAAAATGCACGTCGGTTTTAAATTCGCAGGCTACCTGCGCTGAAGGCGTGGAAAACGAGCACGTGACGGAAAAGCTTCCGTACCCGATGGGTCCAAATCACATGCCCAGCAAAGTAGCCTTAAACCTGGACACACAATGGAGACCATTTGACCCTTTAAAATCATACTACAACCAGACTTCCAGGCACAAGAGGTCACACAGTCATGCCCAGCAAAGTAGGTCTGGGCCTGGGCACACTTCACGCAGTTTGACCGTTTAAATAAAACTAGAAACAGACTTCCTGGCCCAAGAGGTCACACAGTCATGCCCAGCAAAGTAGCTCTGGGCCTGGGCACACTTCAATCACTTTGTGCCTTTAAATCATACTACTACTACCACCAGACTTCCAGGGCCTAGAGGTCACACAGTCATGCACAGCAAAGTAGCTCTGGGCCTGGGCACACTTCATGCAGTTTGACCCTTTAAATAATACTACAACCAGACACATACAGGTGCGCACATATACACAGATACACATTCTGTTTAATTTCTTCACATCTGCAGACTAGAGTAAGCTGAGGGTATAGTGTTAAACCAGGTACTACATAAACAGTATATAGTATATATACAGAGGATATAGTGTTAAACCAGGTACTACATACAGAGTATATAGTATACATACAGAGTATATAGTTTGACCAAAAGATCGTGCTGATCTTTGATCTCCTGGTTCTTCATCTCCAGCACCACTTTCAGACTCATAATGTCCTCCTCTATGGGCTGGTATAACACACACACGAATCATCACTACAGCCAGTACAATGGAAAGGTGGGAATGTGTACTGAATGTGTACTGACGTTATAAGTGAAAGGTGGAGGTACTGGTGGATGTGTACTGACACTATAAGGGATCTCTACCTGCAGTGACAGTCTGTGCTTCTCAAGTTCTTCCTCCAGAGATTTCTTCTCCTGTTCACAGGCTATTTTCATATCTGCCAGAGCAAGTATCATTACTGCTGGATATAACACAGATAGTATATACTACATAATTCACTTCTTCCTTTTATTTACATATTATACAGATATTTACAGATATTTACATTTTATTTACCCGCGTGCGTCTCTCTTCTCCAAGGTAGCGGAGAGATATGAAAGGATAAAAGGGGAAAAGAATAAAATGCACGTCGGTTTAAAATTCGCAGGCTACCTGCGCTGAAGGCGTGGAAAATGAGCACGTGACGGAAAGGCTTCCGTACCCGATGGGTCCAAATCACATGCCAAGCAAAGTAGCCTTAAACCTGGACACACAATGGAGACCATTTGACCCTTTAAAATCATACTACAACCAGACTTCCAGGCCCAAGAGGTCACACAGTCATGCCCAGCAAAGTAGCTCTGGGCATGGGCACACTTCACGCAGTTTGACCGTTTAAATAAAAGTAGAAACAGACTTCCTGGCCCAAGAGGTCACAAAGTCATGCCCAGCAAGGATGCTTTAAACGTGGGCACACTTCAGACCGTTTCACTCTTTAAATCATTCAAAGCACCACATTTCAAGGCCCAAGAGGTCACAGAATCATGCCCATCAAAGTAGCTCTGGGCCTGGGCACACTTCATGCAGTTTGACCCTTTAAATAATACTACAACCAGACACATACAGGTGCGCACATATACACAGATACACATTCTGTTTAATTTCTTCACATCTGCAGACTAGAGTAAGCTGAGGGTATAGTGTTAAACCAGGTACTACATAAACAGTATATAGTATATATACAGAGGATATAATGTTAAACCAGGTACTACATACAGACTATATAGTTTGACCAAAAGATCGTGCTGATCTTTGATCTCCTGGTTCTTCATCTCCAGCGCCACTTTCAGACTCATAATGTCCTCCTCTATGGGCTGGTATAACACACACTCTAATCATCACTACAGCCAGTACAATGGAAAGGTGGGAATGTGTACTGAATGTGTACTGACGTTATAAGTGAAAGGTGGAGCTACTGGTGGATGTGTACTGACACTATAAGGGATCTCTACCTGCAGTGACAGTCTGAGCTTCTCAAGTTCTTCCTCCAGAGATTTCTTCTCCTGTTCACAGGCCATTTTCATATCTGCCAGAGCAAGTATCATTACTGCTGGATATAACACAGATTGTATATACTACATAATTACTACTGAATATATAAAATATAATATATATAGTACTATACATATATTAGTATCACTTTTATTGGAGCCTAAAGGCTAACATTCATTATTAGTTATGTTAGTATTATTGCATTTCCATAGTACTTACCCTTGAGGGACCTGTTATGCTCCTCCTCCTCCTGCTGTTTCTGCAGGAGCTCTGTCTCCTCCTGCTGCTTGTGTTTCAGCATCTCCTGAAGAACCTGCAGCTCCTTCTGCTTCTGCAACCTCAACTCCTTCAGCTGCTCCAACAAACTGTTCTCCAACTCCTCCTTCTCACACCGCAAACACTCCAATCGGGCCACAGGCCCCACTAGTGACACAGAACCACACACACGCACACACAGACACACACACACACAAACACACACACACACAAAGAGAGAGATAAACATGTATAAATGTATAAGAATTTGTGGATAAAATTATTATGAGATTATTTATAATGAAACGACTACACTACACAACCACTTCTTCCTTTTATTTACATATTATACAGATATTTACAGATATTTACATTTTATTTCCCAGCGTGCGTCTCTCTTCTCCAAGGTAGCGGAGAGATATGAAAGGATAAAAGGGGAAAAGAATAAAATGCACGTCGGTTTTAAATTCGCAGGCTACCTGCGCTGAACGCGTGGAAAACAAGCACGTGACGGAAAGGCTTCCGTACCCGATGGGTCCAAATCACATGCCCAGCAAAGTAGCCTTAAACCTGGACACACAATGGAGACCATTTGACCCTTTAAAATCATACTACAACCAGACTTCCAGGCCCAAGAGGTCACACAGTCATGCCCAGCAAGGATGCTTTAAACGTGGGCACACTTCAGACCGTTTCACTCTTTAAATCATTCAAAGCACCACATTTCAAGACCCAAGAGGTCACAGAATCATGCCCATCAAAGTAGCTCTGCGCCTGGGCACACTTCACGCAGTTTGACCCTCTAAATAATACTACAACCAGACACATACAGGTGCGCACATATACACAGATACACATTCTGTTTAATTTCTTCACATCTGCAGACTAGAGTAAGCTGAGGGTATAGTGTTAAACCAGGTACTACATAAACAGTATATAGTATATATACAGAGGATATAATGTTAAACCAGGTACTACATACAGAGTATATAGTTTGACCAAAAGATCGTGCTGATCTTTGATCTCCTGGTTCTTCATCTCCAGCGCCACTTTCAGACTCATAATGTCCTCCTCTATGGGCTGGTATAACACACACACGAATCATCACTACAGCCAGTACAATGGAAAGGTGGGAATGTGTACTGAATGTGTACTGACGTTATAAGTGAAAGGTGGAGCTACTGGTGGATGTGTACTGACACTATAAGGGATCTCTACCTGCAGTGACAGTCTGAGCTTCTCAAGTTCTTCCTCCAGAGATTTCTTCTCCTGTTCACAGGTCATTTTCATATCTGCCAGAGCATGTATCATTACTGCTGGATATAACACAGATTGTATATACTACATAATTACTACTGAATATATAAAATATAATATATATAGTACTATACATATATTAGTATCACTTTTATTGGAGCCTAAAGGCTAACATTCATTATTAGTTATGTTAGTATTATTGCATTTCCATAGTACTTACTCTTGATGGACCTGTTATGCTCCTCCTCCTCCTGCTGTTTCTGCAGGAGCTCTGTCTCCTCCTGCTGCTTGTGTTTCAG
The DNA here is from genome assembly GCF_041902795.1 of Electrophorus electricus. NCBI lineage: Eukaryota > Metazoa > Chordata > Actinopteri > Gymnotiformes > Gymnotidae > Electrophorus > Electrophorus electricus. The sequence goes on along the minus strand of NC_137501.1, from coordinate 36,243,191 downwards.
CATCTCCTGAAGAACCTGCAGCTCCTTCTGCTTCTGCAACCTCAACTCCTTCAGCTGCTCCAACAAACTGTTCTCCAACTCCTCCTTCTCACACCGCAAACACTCCAATCGGGCCACAGGCCCCACTAGTGACACAGAACCACACACACACACACACACACAGACACACACACACACACACACACACACACACACACACAAAGAGAGAGATAAACATGTATAAATGTATAAGAATTTGTGGATAAAATTATTATGAGATTATTTATAATGAAACGACTACACTACACAACCACTTCTTCCTTTTATTTACATATTATACAGATATTTAGAGATATTTACATTTTATTTACCCGCGTGCGTCTCTCTTCTCCAAGGTAGCGGAGAGATATGAAGGGATAAAAGGGGAAAAGAATAAAATGCACGTCGGTTTTAAATTCGCAGGCTACCTGCGCTGAAGGCGTGGAAAACGAGCACGTGACGGAAAGGCTTCCGTACCCGATGGGTCCAAATCACATGCCCAGCAAAGTAGCCTTAAACCTGGACACACAATGGAGACCATTTGACCCTTTAAAATCATACTACAACCAGACTTCCAGGCCCAAGAGGTCACACAGTCATGCCCAGCAAAGTAGCTCTGGGCCTGGGCACACTTCACGCAGTTTGACCCTTTAAATAAAACTAGAAACAGACTTCCTGGCCCAAGAGGTCACACAGTCATGCCCAGCAAGGTTGCTTTAAACGTGGGCACACTTCAGACCGTTTCACTCTTTAAATCATTCAAAGCACCACATTTCAAGGCCCAAGAGGTCACAGAATCATGCCCATCAAAGTAGATCTGGGCCTGGGCACACTTCACGCAGTTTGACCCTTTAAATAATACTACAACCAGACACATACAGGTGCGCACATATACACAGATACACATTCTGTTTAATTTCTTCAAATCTGCAGACTAGAGTAAGCTGAGGGTATAGTGTTAAACCAGGTACTACATAAACAGTATATAGTATATATACAGAGGATATAGTGTTAAACCAGGTACTACATACAGAGTATATAGTATACATACAGAGTATATAGTTTGACCAAAAGATCGTGCTGATCTTTGATCTCCTGGTTCTTCATCTCCAGCGCCACTTTCAGACTCATAATGTCCTCCTCTATGGGCTGGTATAACACACACACGAATCATCACTACAGCCAGTACAATGGAAAGGTGGGAATGTGTACTGAATGTGTACTGACGTTATAAGTGAAAGGTGGAGCTACTGGTGGATGTGTACTGACACTATAAGGGATCTCTACCTGCAGTGACAGTCTGAGCTTCTCAAGTTCTTCCTCCAGAGATTTCTTCTCCTGTTCACAGGCCATTTTCATATCTGCCAGAGCAAGTATCATTACTGCTGGATATAACACAGATTGTATATACTACATAATTACTAATGAATATATTAAAAAATAATATATATAGTACTATACATCTATTAGTATCACTTTTATTGGCGCCTAAAGGCTAACATTCATTATTAATTATGTTAGTATTATTGCATTTCCATAGTACTTACTCTTGATGGACCTGTTATGCTCCTCCTCCTCCTGCTGTTTCTGCAGGAGCTCTGTCTCCTCCTGCTGCTTGTGTTTCAGCATCTCATGAAGAACCTGCAGCTCCTTCTGCTTCTGCAACCTCAACTCCTTCAGCTGCTCCAACAAACTGTTCTCCAACTCCTCCTTCTCACACCGCAAACACTCCAATCGGGCCACAGGCCCCACTAGTGACACAGAACCACACACACACACACACACACACACACACACACACACACACACACACAGAGAGAGAGATAAACATGTATAAATGTATAAGAATATGAGGATAAAATTATTATGAGATTATTTATAATCAAACGACTACACTATACAACCACTTCTTCCTTTTATTTAGATATTATACAGATATGTACAGATATTTACATTTTATTTACCCGCGTGCGTCTCTCTTCTCCAAGGTAGCGGAGAGATATGAAAGGATAAAAGGGGAAAAGAATAAAATGCACGTCGGTTTTAAATTCGCAAGCTACCTGCGCTGAAGGCGTGGAAAACGAGCACGTGACGGAAAGGCTTCCGTACCCGATGGGTCCAAATCACATGCCCAGCAAAGTAGCCTTAAACCTGGACACACAATGGAGCCCATTTGACCCTTTAAAATCATACTACAACCAGACTTCCAGGCCCAAGAGGTCACACAGTCATGCCCAGCAAAGTAGCTCTGGGCCTGGGCACACTTCACGCAGTTTGACCGTTTAAATAAAACTAGAAACAGACTTCCTGGCCCAAGAGGTCACACAGTCATGCCCAGCAAGGTTGCTTTAAATGTGGGCACACTTCAGACCGTTTCACTCTTTAAATCATTCAATGCACCACATTTCAAGGCCCAAGAGGTCACAGAATCATGCCCATCAAAGTAGCTCTGGGCCTGGGCACACTTTACGGAGTTTGACCCTTTAAATAATACTACAACCAGACACATACAGGTGCGCACATATACACAGATACACATTCTGTTTAATTTCTTCACATCTGCAGACTAGAGTAAGCTGAGGGTATAGTGTTAAACCAGGTGCTACATAAACAGTATATAGTATATATACAGAGGATATAGTGTTAAACCAGCTACTACATACAGAGTATATAGTATACATACAGAGTATATAGTTTGACCAAAAGATCGTGCTGATCTTTGATCTCCTGGTTCTTCATCTCCAGCGCCACTTTCAGACTCATAATGTCCTCCTCTATGGGCTGGTATAACACACACACACGAATCATCACTACAGCGAGTACAATGGAAAGGTGGGAATGTGTACTGAATGTGTACTGACGTTATAAGTGAAAGGTGGAGCTACTGGTGGATGTGTACTGACACTATAAGGGATCTCTACCTGCAGTGACAGTCTCAGCTTCTCAAGTTCTTCCTCCAGAGATTTCTTCTCCTGTTCACAGGCCATTTTCATATCTGCCAGAGCAAGTATCATTACTGCTGGATATAACACAGATTGTATATACTACATAATTACTACTGAATATATAAAATATAATATATATAGTACTATACATATATTAGTATCACTTTTATTGGAGCCTAAAGGCTAACATTCATTATTAGTTATGTTAGTATTATTGTATTTCCATAGTACTTACCCTTGAGGGACCTGTTATGCTCCTCCTCCTCCTGCTGTTTCTGCAGGAGCTCTGTCTCCTCCTGCTGCTTGTGTTTCAGCATCTCCTGAAGAACCTGCAGCTCCTTCTGCTTCTGCAACCTCAACTCCTTCAGCTGCTCCAACAAACTGTTCTCCAACTCCTCCTTCTCACACCGCAAACACTCCAATCGGGCCACAGGCCCCAATAGTGACACAGAACCACACACACACACACACAGACACACACACACACACACACACACAAAGAGAGAGATAAACATGTATAAATGTATAAGAATTTGTGGATAAAATTATTATGAGATTATTTATAATGAAACGACTACACTACACAACCACTTCTTCCTTTTATTTACATATTATACAGATATTTACAGATATTTACATTTTATTTACCCGCGTGCGTCTCTCTTTTCCAAGGTAGCGGAGAGATATGAAAGGATAAAAGGGGAAAACAATAAAATGCACGTCGGTTTTAAATTCGCAGGCTACCTGCGCTGAAGGCGTGGAAAACGAGCACGTGACGGAAAAGCTTCCGTACCCGATGGGTCCAAATCACATGCCCAGCAAAGTAGCCTTAAACCTGGACACACAATGGAGACCATTTGACCCTTTAAAATCATACTACAACCAGACTTCCAGGCACAAGAGGTCACACAGTCATGCCCAGCAAAGTAGGTCTGGGCCTGGGCACACTTCACGCAGTTTGACCGTTTAAATAAAACTAGAAACATACTTCCTGGCCCAAGAGGTCACACAGTCATGCCCAGCAAAGTAGCTCTTGGCCTGGCCACACTTCAATCACTTTGTGCCTTTAAATCATACTACTACTACCACCAGACTTCCAGGGCCTAGAGGTCACACAGTCATGCACAGCAAAGTAGCTCTGGGCCTGGGCACACTTCATGCAGTTTGACCCTTTAAATAATACTACAACCAGACACATACAGGTGCGCACATATACACAGATACACATTCTGTTTAATTTCTTCACATCTGCAGACTAGAGTAAGCTGAGGGTATAGTGTTAAACCAGGTACTACATAAACAGTATATAGTATATATACAGAGGATATAGTGTTAAACCAGGTACTACATACAGAGTATATAGTATACATACAGAGTATATAGTTTGACCAAAAGATCGTGCTGATCTTTGATCTCCTGGTTCTTCATCTCCAGCGCCACTTTCAGACTCATAATGTCCTCCTCTATGGGCTGGTATAACACACACACGAATCATCACTACAGCCAGTACAATGGAAAGGTGGGAATGTGTACTGAATGTGTACTGACGTTATAAGTGAAAGGTGGAGGTACTGGTGGATGTGTACTGACACTGTAAGGGATCTCTACCTGCAGTGACAGTCTGTGCTTCTCAAGTTCTTCCTCCAGAGATTTCTTCTCCTGTTCACAGGCCATTTTCATATCTGCCAGAGCAAGTATCATTACTGCTGGATATAACACAGATAGTATATACTACATAATTCACTTCTTCCTTTTATTTACATATTATACAGATATTTACAGATATTTACATTTTATTTACCCGCGTGCGTCTCTCTTCTCCAAGGTAGCGGAGAGATATGAAAGGATAAAAGGGGAAAAGAATAAAATGCACGTCGGTTTAAAATTCGCAGGCTACCTGCGCTGAAGGCGTGGAAAATGAGCACGTGACGGAAAGGCTTCCGTACCCGATGGGTCCAAATCACATGCCAAGCAAAGTAGCCTTAAACCTGGACACACAATGGAGACCATTTGACCCTTTAAAATCATACTACAACCAGACTTCCAGGCCCAAGAGGTCACACAGTCATGCCCAGCAAAGTAGCTCTGGGCATGGGCACACTTCACGCAGTTTGACCGTTTAAATAAAAGTAGAAACAGACTTCCTGGCCCAAGAGGTCACACAGTCATGCCCAGCAAGGATGCTTTAAACGTGGGCACACTTCAGACCGTTTCACTCTTTAAATCATTCAAAGCACCACATTTCAAGGCCCAAGAGGTCACAGAATCATGCCCATCAAAGTAGCTCTGGGCCTGGGCACACTTCATGCAGTTTGACCCTTTAAATAATACTACAACCAGACACATACAGGTGCGCACATATACACAGATACACATTCTGTTTAATTTCTTCACATCTGCAGACTAGAGTAAGCTGAGGGTATAGTGTTAAACCAGGTACTACATAAACAGTATATAGTATATATACAGAGGATATAATGTTAAACCAGGTACTACATACAGACTATATAGTTTGACCAAAAGATCGTGCTGATCTTTGATCTCCTGGTTCTTCATCTCCAGCGCCACTTTCAGACTCATAATGTCCTCCTCTATGGGCTGGTATAACACACACTCGAATCATCACTACAGCCAGTACAATGGAAAGGTGGGAATGTGTACTGAATGTGTACTGACGTTATAAGTGAAAGGTGGAGCTACTGGTGGATGTGTACTGACACTATAAGGGATCTCTACCTGCAGTGACAGTCTGAGCTTCTCAAGTTCTTCCTCCAGAGATTTCTTCTCCTGTTCACAGGCCATTTTCATATCTGCCAGAGCAAGTATCATTACTGCTGGATATAACACAGATTGTATATACTACATAATTACTACTGAATATATAAAATATAATATATATAGTACTATACATATATTAGTATCACTTTTATTGGAGCCTAAAGGCTAACATTCATTATTAGTTATGTTAGTATTATTGCATTTCCATAGTACTTACCCTTGAGGGACCTGTTATGCTCCTCCTCCTCCTGCTGTTTCTGCAGGAGCTCTGTCTCCTCCTGCTGCTTGTGTTTCAGCATCTCCTGAAGAACCTGCAGCTCCTTCTGCTTCTGCAACCTCAACTCCTTCAGCTGCTCCAACAAACTGTTCTCCAACTCCTCCTTCTCACACCGCAAACACTCCAATCGGGCCACAGGCCCCACTAGTGACACAGAACCACACACACGCACACACAGACACACACACACACACACACACACACACACAAAGAGAGAGATAAACATGTATAAATGTATAAGAATTTGTGGATAAAATTATTATGAGATTATTTATAATGAAACGACTACACTACACAACCACTTCTTCCTTTTATTTACATATTATACAGATATTTACAGATATTTACATTTTATTTCCCAGCGTGCGTCTCTCTTCTCCAAGGTAGCGGAGAGATATGAAAGGATAAAAGGGGAAAAGAATAAAATGCACGTCGGTTTTAAATTCGCAGGCTACCTGCGCTGAAGGCGTGGAAAACGAGCACGTGACGGAAAGGCTTCCGTACCCGATGGGTCCAAATCACATGCCCAGCAAAGTAGCCTTAAACCTGGACACACAATGGAGACCATTTGACCCTTTAAAATCATACTACAAGCAGACTTCCAGGCCCAAGAGGTCACACAGTCATGCCCAGCAAAGTACCTCTGGGCCTGGGCACACTTCACGCAGTTTGACCGTTTAAATAAAACTAGAAACAGACTTCCTGGCCCAAGAGGTCACACAGTCATGCCCAGCAAGGTTGCTTTAAACGTGGGCACACTTCAGACCGTTTCACTCTTTAAATCATTCAAAGCACCACATTTCAAGGCCCAAGAGGTCACAGAATCATGCCCATCAATGTAGCTCTGGGCCTGGGCACACTTCACGCAGTTTGACCCTTTAAATAATACTACAACCAGACACATACAGGTGCGCACATATACACAGATACACATTCTGTTTAAATTTCTTCACATCTGAAGACTAGAGTAAGCTGAGGGTATAGTGTTAAACCAGGTACTACATAAACAGTATATAGTATATATACAGAGGATATAGTGTTAAACCAAGTACTACATACAGAGTATATAGTATACATACAGAGTATATAGTTTGACCAAAAGATCGTGCTGATCTTTGATCTCCTGGTTCTTCATCTCCAGCGCCACTTTCAGACTCATAAAGTCCTCCTCTATGGGCTGGTATAACACACACACGAATCATCACTACAGCCAGTACAATGGAAAGGTGGGAATGTGTACTGAATGTGTACTGACGTTATAAGTGAGAGGTGGAGGTACTGGTGGATGTGTACTGACACTATAAGGGATCTCTACCTGCAGTGACAGTCTGAGCTTCTCAAGTTCTTCCTCCAGAGATTTCTTCTCCTGTTCACAGGCCATTTTCATATCTGCCAGAGCAAGTATCATTACTGCTGGATATAACACAGATTGTATATACTACATAATTACTACTGAATGTATAAAATATAATATATATAGTACTATACATATATTAGTATCACTTTTATTGGAGCCTAAAGGCTAACATTCATTATTAGTTATGTTAGTATTATTGCATTTCCATAGTACTTACTCTTGATGGACCTGTTATGCTCCTCCTCCTCCTGCTGTTTCTGCAGGAGCTCTGTCTCCTCCTGCTGCTTGTGTTTCAGCATCTCCTGAAGAACCTGCAGCTCCTTCTGCTTCTGCAACCTCAACTCCTTCAGCTGCTCCAACAAACTGTTCTCCAACTCCTCCTTCTCACACCGCAAACACTCCAATCGGGACACAGGCCCCACTAGTGACACAGAACCACACACACACACACAGACACAGACACACACACACACACACACACATACACACACACACAGAGAGAGATAAACATGTATAAATGTATAAGAATTTGTGGATAAAATTATTATGAGATTATTTATAATCAAACGACTACACTACACAACCACATCTTCCTTTTATTTACATATTATACAGATATTTAGAGATATTTACATTTTATTTACCCGCGTGCGTCTCTCTTCTCCAAGGTAGCGTAGAGATATGAAAGGATAAAAGGGGAAAAGAATAAAATGCACGTCGGTTTTAAATTCGCAGGCTACCTGCGCTGAAGGCGTGGAAAACGAGCACGTGACGGAAAGGCTTCCGTACCCGATGGGTCCAAATCACATGCCCAGCAAAGTAGACTTAAACCTGGATACACAATGGAGACCATTTGACCCTTTAAAATCATACTACAAGCAGACTTCCAGGCCCAAGAGGTCACACAGCCATGCCCAGCAAAGTAGCTCTGGGCCTGGGCACACTTTACGAAGTTTGACCGTTTAAATAAAACTAGAAACAGACTTCCTGGCCCAAGAGGTCACACAGTCATGCCCAGCAAGGTTGCTTTAAACGTGGGCACACTTCAGACCGTTTCACTCTTTAAATCATTCAAAGCACCACATTTCAAGGCCCAAGAGGTCACAGAATCATGCCCATCAAAGTAGCTCTGGGCCTGGGCACACTTCACGCAGTTTGACCCTTTAAATAATACTACAACCAGACACATACAGGTGCGCACATATACACAGATACACATTCTGTTTAATTTCTTCACATCTGCAGACTAGAGTAAGCTGAGGGTATAGTGTTAAACCAGGTACTACATAAACAGTATATAGTATATATACAGAGGATATAGTGTTAAACCAGGTACTACATACAGAGTATATAGTTTGACCAAAAGATCGTGCTGATCTTTGATCTCCTGGTTCTTCATCTCCAGTGCCACTTTCAGACTCATAATGTCCTCCTCTATGGGCTGGTATAACACACACACGAATCATCACTACAGCCAGTACAATGGAAAGGTGGGAATGTGTACTGAATGTGTACTGACGTTATAAGTGAAAGGTGGAGGTACTGGTGGATGTGTACTGACACTAGAAGGGATCTCTACCTGCAGTGACAGTCTGAGCTTCTCAAGTTCTTCCTCCAGAGATTTCTTCTCCTGTTCACTGGCCATTTTCATATCTGCCAGAGCAAGTATCATTACTGCTGGATATAACACAGATTGTATATACTACATAATTACTACTGAATATATAAAATATAATATATATAGTACTATACATATATTAGTATCACTTTTATTGGAGCCTAAAGGCTAACATTCATTATTAGTTATGTTAGTATTATTGCATTTCCATAGTACTTACTCTTGATGGACCTGTTATGCTCCTCCTCCTCCTGCTGTTTCTGCAGGAGCTCTGTCTCCTCCTGCTGCTTGTGTTTCAGCATCTCCTGAAGAACCTGCAGCTCCTTCTGCTTCTGCAACCTCAACTCCTTCAGCTGCTCCAACAAACTGTTCTCCAACTCCTCCTTCTTACACCGCAAACACTCCAATCGGGCCACAGGCCCCACTAGTGACACAGAACCACACACACACACACACACACACACACAAAGAGAGAGATAAACATGTATAAATGTATAAGAATTTGTGGATAAAATTATTATGAGATTATTTATAATCAAACGACTACACTACACAACCACATCTTCCTTTTATTTACATATTATACAGACATTTAGAGATATTTACATTTTATTTACCCGCGTGCGTCTCTCTTCTCCAAGGTAGCGGAGAGATATGAAAGGATAAAAGGGGAAAAGAATAAAATGCACGTCGGTTTTAAATTCGCAGGCTACCTGCGCTGAAGGCGTGGAAAACGAGCACGTGACGGAAAGGCTTCCGTACCCGATGGGTCCAAATCACATGCCCAGCAAAGTAGCCTTAAACCTGGACACACAATGGAGACCATTTGACCCTTTAAAATCATACTACAAGCAGACTTCCAGGCCCAAGAGGTCACAAAGTCATGCCCAGCAAAGTAGCTCTGGGCCTGGGCACACTTCACGCAGTTTGACCGTTTAAATAAAACTAGAAACAGACTTCCTGGCCCAAGAGGTCACACAGTCATGCCTGGGTCTGGGCACACTTCACGCAGTTTGACCCTTTAAATAATACTACAACCAGACACATACAGGTGCGCACATATACACAGATACACATTCTGTTTAATTTCTTCACATCTGCAGACTAGAGAAAGCTGAGGGTATAGTGTTAAACCAGGTACTACATAAACAGTATATAGTATATATACAGAGGATATAGTGTTAAACCAGGTACTACATACAGAGTATATAGTATACATACAGAGTATATAGTTTGACCAAAAGATCGTGCTGATCTTTGATCTCCTGGTTCTTCATCTCCAGCGCCACTTTCAGACTCATAATGTCCTCCTCTATGGGCTGGTATAACCCACACACACGAATCATCACTAAAGCCAGTACAATGGAAAGGTGGGAATGTGTACTGAATGTGTATTGACGTTATAAGTGAAAGGTGGAGGTACTGGTGGATGTGTACTGACACTATAAGGGATCTCTACCTGCAGTGACAGTCTGAGCTTCTCAAGTTCTTCCTCCAGAGATTTCTTCTCCTGTTCACAGGCCATTTTCATATCTGCCAGAGCAAGTATCATTACTGCTGGATATAACACAGATTGTATATACTACATAATTACTACTGAATATATAAAATATAATATATATAGTACTATACATATATTAGTATCACTTTTATTGGAGCCTAAAGGCTAACATTCATTATTAGTTATGTTAGTATTATTGCATTTCCATAGTACTTACTCTTGATGGACCTGTTATGCTCCTACTCCTCCTGCTGTTTCTGCAAGAGCTCTGTCTCCTCCTGCTGCTTGTGTTTCAGCATCTCCTGAAGAACCTGCAGCTCCTTCTGCTTCTGCAACCTCAACTCCTTCAGCTGCTCCAACAAACTGTTCTCAAACTCCTTCTCACACCGCAAACACTCCAATCGGGCCACAGGCCCCACTAGTGACACAGAACCACACACACACACACACAGACACACACACAGACACACACACAGACACACACACAAAGAGAGAGATAAACATGTATATATGTATAAGAATTTGTGGATAAAATTATTATGAGATTATTCATAATCAAACGACTACACTACACAACCACTTCTTCCTTTTATTTACATGTTATACAGATATTTACAGATATTTACATTTTATTTACCCGCGTGCGTCTCTCTTCTCCAAGGTAGCGGAGAGATATGAAAGGATAAAAGGGGAAAAGAATAAAATGCACGTCGGTTTTAATTTCGCAGCCTACCTGCGCTGAAGGCGTGGAAAACGAGCACGTGACGGAAAGGCTTCCGTACCCGATGGGTCCAAATCACATGCCCAGCAAAGTAGCCTTAAACCTGGACACACAATGGAGACCATTTGACCCTTTAAAATCATACTACAACCAGACTTCCAGGCCCAAGAGGTCACACAGTCATGCACAGCAAAGTAGCTCTGGGCCTGGGCACACTTCACGCAGTTTGACCGTTTAAATAAAAGTAGAAACAGACTTCCTGGCCCAAGAGGTCACACAGTCATGCCCAGCAAGGATGCTTTAAACGTGGGCACACTTCAGACCGTTTCACTCTTTAAATCATTCAAAGCACCACATTTCAAGGCCCAAGAGGTCACAGAATCATGCCCATCAAAGTAGCTCTGGGCCTGGGCACACTTCACGCAGTTTGACCCTTTAAATAATACTACAACCAGACACATACAGGTGCGCACATATACACAGATACACATTCTGTTTAAATTTCTTCACATCTGAAGACTAGAGTAAGCTGAGGGTATAGTGTTAAACCAGGTACTACATAAACAGTATATAGTATATATACAGAGGATATAGTGTTAAACCAGGTACTACATACAGAGTATATAGTATACATACAGAGTATATAGTTTGACCAAAAGATCGTGCTGATCTTTGATCTCCTGGTTCTTCATCTCCAGCGCCACTTTCAGACTCATAAAGTCCTCCTCTATGGGCTGGTATAACACACACACGAATCATCACTACAGCCAGTACAATGGAAAGGTGGGAATGTGTACTGAATGTGTACTGACGTTATAAGTGAGAGGTGGAGGTACTGGTGGATGTGTACTGACACTATAAGGGATCTCTACCTGCAGTGACAGTCTGAGCTTCTCAAGTTCTTCCTCCAGAGATTTCTTCTCCTGTTCACAGGCCATTTTCATATCTGCCAGAGCAAGTATCATTACTGCTGGATATAACACAGATTGTATATACTACATAATTACTACTGAATATATAAAATATAATATATATAGTACTATACATATATTAGTATCACTTTTATTGGAGCCTAAAGGCTAACATTCATTATTAGTTATGTTAGTATTATTGCATTTCCATAGTACTTACTCTTGATGGACCTGTTATGCTCCTCCTCCTCCTGCTGTTTCTGCAGGAGCTCTGTCTCCTCCTGCTGCTTGTGTTTCAGCATCTCCTGAAGAACCTGCAGCTCCTTCTGCTTCTGCAACCTCAACTCCTTCAGCTGCTCCAACAAACTGTTCTCCAACTCCTCATTCCTCATTCTCACACCGCAAACACTCCAATCGGGCCACAGGCCCCACTAGTGACACAGAACCACACACACACACACACACACACACACACACACACACACACACACACACACACAAAGAGAGAGATAAACATGTATAAATGTATAAGAATTTGTGGATAAAATTATTATGAGATTATTTATAATGAAACGACTACACTACACAACCACTTCTTCCTTTTATTTACATATTATACAGATATTTACAGATATTTACATTTTATTTACCCGCGTGCGTCTCTCTTCTCCAAGGTAGCGGAGAGATATGAAAGGATAAAAGGGGAAAAGAATAAAATGCACGTCGGTTTTAAATTCGCAGGCTACCTGCGCTGAAGGCGTGGAAAACGAGCACGTGACGGAAAGGCTTCCGTACCCGATGGGTCCAAATCACATGCCAAGCAAAGTAGCCTTAAACCTGGACACACAATGGAGACCATTTGACCCTTTAAAATCATACTACAACCAGACTTCCAGGCCCAAGAGGTCACACAGTCATGCCCAGCAAAGTAGCTCTGGGCATGGGCACACTTCACGCAGTTTGACCGTTTAAATAAAAGTAGAAACAGACTTCCTGGCCCAAGAGGTCACACAGTCATGCCCAGCAAGGATGCTTTAAACGTGGGCACACTTCAGACCGTTTCACTCTTTAAATCATTCAAAGCACCACATTTCAAGGCCCAAGAGGTCACAGAATCATGCCCATCAAAGTAGCTCTGGGCCTGGGCACACTTCATGCAGTTTGACCCTTTAAATAATACTACAACCAGACACATACAGGTGCGCACATATACACAGATACACATTCTGTTTAATTTCTTCACATCTGCAGACTAGAGTAAGCTGAGGGTATAGTGTTAAACCAGGTACTACATAAACAGTATATAGTATATATACAGAGGATATAATGTTAAACCAGGTACTACATACAGAGTATATAGTTTGACCAAAAGATCGTGCTGATCTTTGATCTCCTGGTTCTTCATCTCCAGCGCCACTTTCAGACTCATAATGTCCTCCTCTATGGGCTGGTATAACACACACACGAATCATCACTACAGCCAGTACAATGGAAAGGTGGGAATGTGTACTGAATGTGTACTGACGTTATAAGTGAAAGGTGGAGGTACTGGTGGATGTGTACTGACACTATAAGGGATCTCTACCTGCAGTGACAGTCTGAGCTTCTCAAGTTCTTCCTCCAGAGATTTCTTCTCCTGTTCACAGGCCATTTTCATATCTGCCAGAGCAAGTATCATTACTGCTGGATATAACACAGATTGTATATACTACATAATTACTACTGAATATATAAAATATAATATATATAGTACTATACATATATTAGTATCACTTTTATTGGAGCCTAAAGGCTAACATTCATTATTAGTTATGTTAGTATTATTGCATTTCCATAGTACTTACTCTTGATGGACCTGTTATGCTCCTCCTCCTCCTGCTGTTTCTGCAGGAGCTCTGTCTCCTCCTGCTGCTTGTGTTTCAGCATCTCCTGAAGAACCTGCAGCTCCTTCTGCTTCTGCAACCTCAACTCCTTCAGCTGCTCCAACAAATTGTTCTCCAACTCCTCCTTCTCACACCGCAAACACTCCAATCGGGCCACAGGCCCCACTAGTGACACAGAACCACACACACACACAGAGAGAGAGATAAACATGTATAAATGTATAAGAATTTGTGGATAAAATTATTATGAGATTATTTATAATCAAACGACTACACTACACAACCACATCTTCCTTTTATTTACATATTATACAGATATTTAGAGATATTTACATTTTATTTACCTGCGTCCGTCTCTCTTCTCCAAGGTAGCGGAGAGATATGAAAGGATAAAAGGGGAAAAGAATAAAATGCACGTCGGTTTTAAATTCGCAGGCTACCTGCGCTGAAGGCGTGGAAAACGAGCACGTGACGGAAAGGCTTCCGTACCCCATGGGTCCAAATCACATGCCAAGCAAAGTAGCCTTAAACCTGGACACACAATGGAGACCATTTGACCCTTTAAAATCATACTACAACCAGACTTCCAGGCCCAAGAGGTCACACAGTCATGCCCAGCAAAGTAGCTCTGGGCATGGGCACACTTCACGCAGTTTGACCGTTTAAATAAAAGTAGAAACAGACTTCCTGGCCCAAGAGGTCACACAGTCATGCCCAGCAAGGATGCTTTAAACGTGGGCACACTTCAGACCGTTTCACTCTTTAAATCATTCAAAGCACCACATTTCAAGGCCCAAGAGGTCACAGAATCATGCCCATCAAAGTAGCTCTGGGCCTGGGCACACTTCATGCAGTTTGACCCTTTAAATAATACTACAACCAGACACATACAGGTGCGCACATATACACAGATACACATTCTGTTTAATTTATTCACATCTGCAGACTAGAGTAAGCTGAGGGTATAGTGTTAAACCAGGTACTACATAAACAGTATATAGTATATATAAAGAGGATATAATGTTAAACCAGGTACTACATACAGAGTATATAGTTTGACCAAAAGATCGTGCTGATCTTTGATCTCCTGGTTCTTCATCTCCAGCGCCACTTTCAGACTCATAATGTCCTCCTCTATGGGCTGGTATAACACAAACACGAATCATCACTACAGCCAGTACAATGGAAAGGTGGGAATGTGTACTGAATGTGTACTGACGTTATAAGTGAAAGGTGGAGGTACTGGTGGATGTGTACTGACACTATAAGGGATCTCTACCTGCAGTGACAGTCTGAGCTTCTCAAGTTCTTCCTCCAGAGATTTCTTCTCCTGTTCACAGGCCATTTTCATATCTGCCAGAGCAAGTATCATTACTGCTGGATATAACACAGATTGTATATACTACATAATTACTACTGAATATATAAAATATAATATATATAGTACTATACATATATTAGTATCACTTTTATTGGAGCCTAAAGGCTAACATTCATTATTAGTTATGTTAGTATTATTGCATTTCCATAGTACTTACCCTTGAGGGACCTGTTATGCTCCTCCTCCTCCTGCTGTTTCTGCAGGAGCTCTGTCTCCTCCTGCTGCTTGTGTTTCAGCATCTCCTGAAGAACCTGCAGCTCCTTCTGCTTCTGCAACCACAACTCCTTCAGCTGCTCCAACAAACTGTTCTCCAACTCCTCCTTCTCACACCGCAAACACTCCAATCGGGCCACAGGCCCCACTAGTGACACAGAACCACACACACACACACACAGAGAGAGATAAACATGTATAAATGTATAAGAATTTGTGGATAAAATTATTATGAGATTATTTATAATGAAACGACTACACTACACAACCACTTCTTCCTTTTATTTACATATTATACAGATATTTACAGATATTTACATTTTATTTACCCGCGTGCGTCTCTCTTCTCCAAGGTAGCGGAGAGATATGAAAGGATAAAAGGGGAAAAGAATAAAATGCACGTCGGTTTTAAATTCGCAGGCTACCTGCGCTGAAGGCGTGGAAAACGAGCACGTGACGGAAAGGCTTCCGTACCCGATGGGTCCAAATCACATGCCCAGCAAAGTAGCCTTAAACCTGGACACACAATGGAGACCATTTGACCCTTTAAATAATACTACAACCAGACACATACAGGTGCTCACATATACACAGATACACATTCTGTTTAAATTTCTTCACATCTGCAGACTAGAGTAAGCTGAGGGTATAGTGTTAAACCAGGTGCTACATAAACAGTATATAGTATATATACAGAGGATATAGTGTTAAACCAGGTACTACATACAGAGTATATAGTATACATACAGAGTATATAGTTTGACCAAAAGATCGTGCTGATCTTTGATCTCCTGGTTCTTCATCTCCAGCACCACTTTCAGACTCATAATGTCCTCCTCTATGGGCTGGTATAACCCACACATACGAATCATCACTACAGCCAGTACAATGGAAAGGTGGGAATGTGTACTGAATGTGTACTGACGTTATAAGTGAAAGGTGGAGGTATTGGTGGATGTGTACTGACACTATAAGGGATCTCTACCTGCAGTGACAGTCTGAGCTTCTCAAGTTCTTCCTCCAGAGATTTCTTCTCCTGTTCACAGGCCATTTTCATATCTGCCAGAGCAAGTATCATTACTGCTGGATATAACATAGATTGTATATACTACATAATTACTACTGAATATATAAAATATAATATATATAGTACTATACATATATTAGTATCACTTTTATTGGAGCCTAAAGGCTAGCATTCATTATTAGTTATGTCAGTATTATTGCATTTCCATAGTACTTACTCTTGATGGACCTGTTATGCTCCTCCTCCTCCTGCTGTTTCTGCAGGAGCTCTGTCTCCTCCTGCTGCTTGTGTTTCAGCATCTCCTGAAGAACCTGCAGCTCCTTCTGCTTCTGCAACCTCAACTCCTTCAGCTGCTCCAACAAACTGTTATCCAACTCCTCCTTCTCACACCGCAAACACTCCAATCGGGCCACAGGCCCCACTAGAGACACAGAACCACACACACACACACACACAGAGAGATAAACATGAATAAATGTATAAGAATTTGTGGATAAAATTATTATGAGATTATTTATAATCAAACGACTACACTACACAACCACATCTTCCTTTTATTTACATATTATACAGATATTTAGAGATATTTACATTTTATTTACCCGCGTGCGTCTCTCTTCTCCAAGGTAGCGGAGAGATATGAAAGGATAAAAGGGGAAAAGAATAAAATGCACGTCGGTTTTAAATTCGCAGGCTACCTGCGCTGAAGGCGTGGAAAACGAGCACGTGACGGAAAGGCTTCCGTACCCGATGGGTCCAAATCACATGCCCAGCAAAGTAGCCTTAAACCTGGACACACAATGGAGACCATTTGACCCTTTAAAATCATACTACAACCAGACTTCCAGGCCCAAGAGGTCACACAGTCATGCCCAGCAAAGTAGCTGTGGGCCTGGGCACACTTCACGCAGTTTGACCGTTTAAATAAAACTAGAAACAGACTTCCTGGCCCAAGAGGTCACACAGTCATGCCCAGCAAGGTTGCTTTAAACGTGGGCACACTTCAGACCGTTTCACTCTTTAAATCATTCAAAGCACCACATTTCAAGGCCCAAGAGGTCACAGAATCATGCCCATCAAAGTAGCTCTGGGCCTGGGCACACTTTACGGAGTTTGACCCTTTAAATAATACTACAACCAGACACATACAGGTGCACACATATACACAGATACACATTCTGTTTAATTTCTTCACATCTGCAGACTAGAGTAAGCTGAGGGTATAGTGTTAAACCAGGTGCTACATAAACAGTATATAGTATATATACAGAGGATATAGTGTTAAACCATGTACTACATACAGAGTATATAGTATACATACAGAGTATATAGTTTGACCAAAAGATCGTGCTGATCTTTGATCTCCTGGTTCTTCATCTCCAGCGCCACTTTCAGACTCATAATGTCCTCCTCTATGGGCTGGTATAACCCACACATACGAATCATCACTACAGCCAGTACAATGGAAAGGTGGGAATGTGTACTGAATGTGTACTGACGTTATAAGTGAAAGGTGGAGGTACTGGTGGATGTGTACTGACACTATAAGGGATCTCTACCTGCAGTGACAGTCTGAGCTTCTCAAGTTCTTCCTCCAGAGATTTCTTCTCCTGTTCACAGGCCATTTTCATATCTGCCAGAGCAAGTATCATTACTGCTGGATATAACATAGATTGTATATACTACATAATTACTACTGAATATATAAAATATAATATATATAGTACTATACATATATTAGTATCACTTTTATTGGAGCCTAAAGGCTAGCATTCATTATTAGTTATGTTAGTATTATTGCATTTCCATAGTACTTACTCTTGATGGACCTGTTATGCTCCTCCTCCTCCTGCTGTTTCTGCAGGAGCTCTGTCTCCTCCTGCTGCTTTTGTTTCAGCATCTCCTGAAGAACCTGCAGCTCCTTCTGCTTCTGCAACCTCAACTCCTTCAGCTGCTCCAACAAACTGTTATCCAACTCCTCCTTCTCACACCGCAAACACTCCAATCGGGCCACAGGCCCCACTAGTGACACAGAACCACACACACACACACACACACAGAGAGATAAACATGTATAAATGTGTAAGAATTTGTGGATAAAATTATTATGAGATTATTTATAATCAAACGACTACACTACACAACCACATCTTCCTTTTATTTACATATTATACAGATATTTAGAGATATTTACATTTTATTTACCCGCGTGCGTCTCTCTTCTCCAAGGTAGCGGAGAGATATGAAAGGATAAAAGGGGAAAAGAATAAAATGCACGTCCGTTTTAAATTCGAAGGCTACCTGCGCTGAAGGCGTGGAAAACGAGCACGTGACGGAAAGGCTTCCGTACCCGATGGGTCCAAATCACATGCCCAGCAAAGTAGCCTTAAACCTGGACACACAATGGAGACCATTTGACCCTTTAAAATCATACTACAACCAGACTTCCAGGCCCAAGAGGTCACACAGTCATGCCCAGCAAAGTACCTCTGGGCCTGGGCACACTTCACGCAGTTTGACCTTTTAAATAAAACTAGAAACAGACTTCCTGGCCCAAGAGGTCACACAGTCATGCCCAGCAAGGTTGCTTTAAACGTGGGCACACTTCAGACCGTTTCACTCTTTAAATCATTCAAAGCACCACATTTCAAGGCCCAAGAGGTCACAGAATCATGCCCATCAAAGTAGCTCTGGGCCTGGGCACACTTCACGCAGTTTGACCCTTTAAATAATACTACAACCAGACACATACAGGTGCGCACATATACACAGATACACATTCTGTTTAAATTTCTTCACATCTGAAGACTAGAGTAAGCTGAGGGTATAGTGTTAAACCAGGTACTACATAAACAGTATATAGTATATATACAGAGGATATAGTGTTAAACCAGGTACTACATACAGAGTATATAGTATACATACAGAGTATATAGTTTGACCAAAAGATCGTGCTGATCTTTGATCTCCTGGTTCTTCATCTCCAGCGCCACTTTCAGACTCATAATGTCCTCCTCTATGGGCTGGTATAACACACACACAAATCATCACTACAGCCAGTACAATGGAAAGGTGGGAATGTGTACTGAATGTGTACTGACGTTATAAGTGAGAGGTGGTGGTACTGGTGGATGTGTACTGACAATATAAGGGATCTCTACCTGCAGTGACAGTTTGAGCTTCTCAAGTTCTTCCTCCAGAGATTTCTTCTCCTGTTCACAGGACATTTTAATATCTGCCAGAGCAAGTATCATTACTGCTGGATATAACACAGATTGTATATACTACATAATTACTACTGAATATATAAAATATAATATATATAGTACTATACATATATTAGTGTCACTTTTATTGGAGCCTAAAGGCTAACATTCATTATTAGTTATGTTAGTATTATTGCATTTCCATAGTACTTACTCTTGATGGACCTGTTATGCTCCTCTTCCTCCTGCTGTTTCTGCAGGAGCTCTGTCTCCTCCTGCTGCTTGTGTTTCAGCATCTCCTGAAGAACCTGCAGCTCCTTCTGCTTCTGCAACCTCAACTCCTTCAGCTGCTCCAACAAACTGTTCTCCAACTCCTCCTTCTCACACCGCAAACACTCCAATCGGGCCACAGGCCCCACTAGTGACACAGAACCACACACACACACAGACACAGACACACACACACACACACACACACACACACACACACACACAGAAAGATAAACATGTATAAATGTATAATAATTTGTGGATAAAATTATTATGAGATTATTTATAATCAAACGACTACACTACACAACCACTTCTTCCTTTTATTTACATATTATACAGATATTTACAGATATTTACATTTTATTTACCCGCGTGCGTCTCTCTTCTCCAAGGTAGCGGAGAGATATGAAAGGATAAAAGGGGAAAAGAATAAAATGCACGTCGGTTTTAAATTCGCAGGCTACCTGCGCTGAAGGCGTGGAAAACGAGCACGTGACGGAAAGGCTTCCGTACCCGATGGGTCCAAATCACATGCCCAGCAAAGTAGCCTTAAACCTGGACACACAATGGAGACCATTTGACCCTTTAAAATCATACTACAAGCAGACTTCCAGGCCCAAGAGGTCACACAGTCATGCCCAGCAAAGTACCTCTGGGCCTGGGCACACTTCACGCAGTTTGACCGTTTAAATAAAACTAGAAACAGACTTCCTGGCCCAAGAGGTCACACAGTCATGCCCAGCAAGGTTGCTTTAAACGTGGGCACACTTCAGACCGTTTCACTCTTTAAATCATTCAAAGCACCACATTTCAAGGCCCAAGAGGTCACAGAATCATGCCCATCAAAGTAGCTCTGGGCCTGGGCACACTTCACGCAGTTTGACCCTTTAAATAATACTACAACCAGACACATACAGGTGCGCACATATACACAGATACACATTCTGTTTAAATTTCTTCACATCTGAAGACTAGAGTAAGCTGAGGGTATAGTGTTAAACCAGGTACTACATAAACAGTATATAGTATATATACAGAGGATATAGTGTTAAACCAGGTACTACATACAGAGTATATAGTATACATACAGAGTATATAGTTTGACCAAAAGATCGTGCTGATCTTTGATCTCCTGGTTCTTCATCTCCAGCGCCACTTTCAGACTCATAAAGTCCTCCTCTATGGGCTGGTATAACCCACACACACGAATCATCACTACAGCCAGTACAATGGAAAGGTGGGAATGTGTACTGAATGTGTACTGACGTTATAAGTGAGAGGTGGAGGTACTGGTGGATGTGTACTGACACTATAAGGGATCTCTACCTGCAGTGACAGTCTGAGCTTCTCAAGTTCTTCCTCCAGAGATTTCTTCTCCTGTTCACAGGCCATTTTCATATCTGCCAGAGCAAGTATCATTACTGCTGGACATCACACAGATTGTATATACTACGTAATTACTACTGAATATATAAAATATAATATATATAGTACTATACATATATTAGTATCACTTTTATTGGAGCCTAAAGGCTAACATTCATTATTAGTTATGTTAGTATTATTGCATTTCCATAGTACTTACTCTTGATGGACCTGTTATGCTCCTCCTCCTCCTGCTGTTTCTGCAGGAGCTCTGTCTCCTTTTGCTGCTTGTGTTTCAGCATCTCCTGAAGAACCTGCAGCTCCTTCTGCTTCTGCAACCTCACATCCTTCAGCTGCTCCAACAAACTGTTCTCCAACTCCTCCTTCTCACACCGCAAACACTCCAATCGGGCCACAGGCACAACTAGTGACACAGAACCACACACACACACAGACACACACACACACACACAGAGAGAGAGATAAACATGTATAAATGTATAAGAATTTGTGGATAAAATTATTATGAGATTATTTATAATCAAACGACTACACTACACAACCACTTCTTCCTTTTATTTACATATTATACAGATATTTACAGATATTTACATTTTATTTACCCGCGTGCGTCTCTCTTCTCCAAGGTAGCGGAGAGATATGAAAGGATAAAAGGGGAAAAGAATAAAATGCACGTCGGTTTTAAATTCGCAGGCTACCTGCGCTGAAGGCGAATAAAACGAGCACTTGAGGGAAAGGCTTCCGTACCCGATGGGTCCAAATCACATGCCCAGCAAACTAGCCTTAAACCTGGACACACAATGGAGACCATTTGACCCTTTAAAATCATACTAAAACCAGACTTCCAGGCCCAAGAGGTCACACAGTCATGCCCAGCAAAGTAGCTCTGGGCCTGGGCACACTTCACGCAGTTTGACCGTTTAAATAAAACTAGAAACAGACTTCCTGGCCCAAGAGGTCACAGAGTCATGCCTGGGTCTGGGCACACTTCACGCAGTTTGACCCTTTAAATAAAACTACAACCAGACACATACAGGTGCGCACATATACACAGATACACATTCTGTTTAATTTCTTCACATCTGCAGACTAGAGTAAGCTGAGGGTATAGTGTTAAACCAGGTACTACATAAACAGTATATAATATATATACAGAGGATATAATGTTAAACCAGGTACTACATACAGAGTATATAGTTTGACCAAAAGATCGTGCTGATCTTTGATCTCCTGGTTCTTCATCTCCAGCACCACTTTCAGACTCATGTCCTCCTCTATGGGCTGGTATAACACACACACACACACACACACACACACACACACACAAATTAGCAAGCCATATAGTGTAGAAATAGATAGATGTTATTCAGGGACCTCATTTATAAAACTTTGTGGATTCCAAAGTGAAAGTGTGTGTATTCTGCACATATAACAGGAAATGGCATATACCCCCCAAAAACTTAGATTTCTAAAGCCTCGAGTATGAATTATTGGGAGATAGAGGCGACAATGCAGCGCTAAAGACAAAAAAGGTATTTTAACCACAGGTATGAGTGCCAGCACCAGCAACCGCAGGTGTGAGTGGCATTATATTTACATTTACCCTCCACATCCTTTGTGTCTGTGTATTCGTCCTCGATGCGTCCAGCACACCAGCTCCAGAAACGCCTCATTTTTCCTCTGTCCTCTTCAGTGTCTTTCCACAGACTGATCTGTAAAGGTGTTCATGGGATTCCCCTCACGTGTGACATCGGGCCACAGGACATATGGGGTTCTAAAGTTCCAAGAGCGTAGATGAGTTGTTTTTCTTTGAATTTCCTAATTTCATTGCTGCCATAGCAACAACTGGCAATGCAAACAGACGTGTCATTAATGCAGTGACTCTACCTCAACCTGGATTGATCAACCATGTACGGCTCACCGGAGACTGTGATACGTATAACATCCCAAAGTGTACTTAATTCTGAGCAAAATCTAACTAGCCTCATTACTGCTGAACTATGAGGGGCCATTTAGGGAGAAATCAGGGAAACACTACTTGTACATACATATGAAACATTTTCACATAAATAGCCTACTACTTACATTTGTGTATAATAATTTAAACTCGCATATACACGCACTTGCCCACTCAATCTCTGGTGCGTAAACAAAGAGTTGCACTATGCTTATGTTGGTATGGGGGTGTCTGTGTGTATATAACAATTTTCAGTGCGCCCGGAAGTCATTTCATTGTCATTTCAAGGCAGATATTTAACATGTGTACAGTGCGTATAATAGACAGAGGAAGACTGTTGAACTATTAATATTAGGACGGTTATTGACATCTGTGTAATGAGTAGTGCTTCTCTTAATGACAACTGTAACTGTTTTCCCATATAGAATTGTGTGCCTTATATTGTTTGGAGGAACTTTTTCTTCTCATTTAGAAATATGTGGACTAAGTGCTCAGATTGTCTTATTACTTATTATGCTCAGTCTCACCATTTTTGGCAGATTTCACCACGTTATTACGAACGTGGATACGTTATCTTATAATTATAAGCAGTGTGAGATGTGAAGCTAAGCGAAGCACATGTGCAGAATTTCTAACAATAGCCTGTTTTGTATAGCCTGGCTAACTGACCAATCAGTGAAATTAAATGTGGTTGCTGAGCCTGTTGCAGCTGGGTCAATTTAATTTGATTTCATGGTGTTTAATTTTAAACTCAGCTGCGTACCATGAGACACAAGTTAATCTGAGCATTTTTTGTTCTAACGCCGACTTAACCTAGCCATGTTTTACAGATATCTTGAAATAATTGAGGTTCATCGCTAGAGGGTGCTGTTCATCTTTTTTTTTCTTTTCTTCTATTATTGATCAGGAAAAAACGATAAAATAGAGAATTTGTGGATAAAATTATTATGAGATTATTTATAATCAAACGACTACACTACACAACCACTTCTTCCTTTTATTTACATATTATACAGATATTTACATTTTATTTACCCGCGTGCGTCTCTCTTCTCCAATGTAGCGGAGAGATATGAAAGGATAAAAGGGGAAAAGAATAAAATGCACGTCGGTTTTAAATTCGCAGGCTACCTGCGCTGAAGGCGTATAAAACGAGCACGTGACGGAAAGGCTTCCGTACCCGATGGGTCCAAATCACATGCCCAGCAAAGTAGCCTTAAACCTGGACACACAATGGAGACCATTTGACCCTTTAAAATCATACTACAACCAGACTTCCAGGCCCAAGAGGTCACACAGTCATGCCCAGCAAAGTAGCTCTGGGCCTGGGCACACTTCACGCAGTTTGACCCTTTAAATAATACTACAACCAGACACATACAGGTGGGCACATATACACAGATACACATTCTGTTTAATTTCTTCACATCTGCAGACTAGAGTAAGCTGAGGGTATAGTGTTCAACCAGGTACTACATAAACAGTATATAGTATATATACAGAGGATATAGTGTTAAACCAGGTACTACATACAGAGTATATAGTATACATACAGAGTATATAGTTTGACCAAAAGATCGTGCTGATCTTTGATCTCCTGGTTCTTCATCTCCAGCGCCACTTTCAGACTCATAAAGTCCTCCTCTATGGGCTGGTATAACACACACACGAATCATCACTAAAGCCAGTACAATGGAAAGGTGGGAATGTGTACTGAATGTGTACTGACGTTATAAGTGAAAGGTAGAGGTACTGGTGGATGTGTACTGACACTATAAGGGATCTCTACCTGCAGTGACAGTCTGAGCTTCTCAAGTTCTTCCTCCAGAGATTTCTTCTCCTGTTCACAGGCCATTTTCATATCTGCCAGAGCAAGTATCATTACTGCTGGACATCACACAGATTGTATATACTACGTAATTACTACTGAATATATAAAATATAATATATATAGTACTATACATATATTAGTATCACTTTTATTGGAGCCTAAAGGCTAACATTCATTATTAGTTATGTTAGTATTATTGCATTTCCATAGTACTTACTCTTGATGGACCTGTTATGCTCCTCCTCCTCCTGCTGTTTCTGCAGGAGCTCTGTCTCCTCCTGCTGCTTGTGTTTCAGCATCTCCTGAAGAACCTGCAGCTCCTTCTGCTTCTGCAACCTCAACTCCTTCAGTTGCTCCAACAAACTGTTCTCCAACTCCTCCTTCTCACTCCGCAAACACTCCAATCGGGCCACAGGCCCCACTAGTGACACAGAACCACACACACACACAAACACACACACACACACACACACACACACACACACACACACACACACACACAAAGAGAGAGATAAACATGTATAAATGTATAAGAATTTGTGGATAAAATTATTATGAGATTATTCATAATCAAACGACTACACTACACAACCACTTCTTCCTTTTATTTACATATTATACAGATATTTACAGATATTTACATTTTATTTACCCGCGTGCGTCTCTCTTCTCCAAGGTAGTGGAGAGATATGAAAGGATAAAAGGGGAAAAGAATAAAATGCACGTCGGTTTTAAATTCGCAGGCTACCTGCGCTGAAGGCGTGGAAAACGAGCACGTGACGGAAAGGCTTCCGTACCCGATGGGTCCAAATCACATGCCCAGCAAAGTAGCCTTAAACCTGCACACACAATGGAGACCATTTGACCCTTTAAAATCATACTACAACCAGACTTCCAGGCCCAAGAGGTCACACAGTCATGCCCAGCAAAGTAGCTCTGGGCCTGGGCACACTTCACGCAGTTTGACCGTTTAAATAAAACTAGAAACAGACTTCCTGGCCCAAGAGGTCACACAGTCATGCCCAGCAAGGTTACTTTAAACGTGAGCACACTTCAGACCGTTTCACTCTTTAAATCGTTCAAAGCACCACATTTCAAGGCCCAAGAGGTCACACAGTCATGCCCAGCAAAGTAGCTCTGGGCCTGGGCACACTTCATGCAATTTGACCCTTTAAATAATATTACAACCAGACTTCCAGGCACAAGAGGTCACACAGTCATGCCCAGCAAGGTTACTTTAAACGTGGGCACACTTCAGACCGTTTCACTCTTTAAATCATTCAAAGCACCACATTTCAAGGCCCAAGAGGTCACAGAATCATGCCCATCAAAGTAGCTCTGGGCCTGGGCACACTTCACGCAGTTTGACCGTTTAAATAAAACTAGAAACAGACTTCCTGGCCCAAGAGGTCACAGTCATACCCAGCAAAGTACGTTTAAACCTGGAAACAAATCAGATCCTTTCTGTCATTCAAAGGAATGGGCCTGCAACTCACAACCACATCCCCAGTGAAGCGCACCGTCACCCAGCCACACTACCCCACCTTGCCCGTCCTGGAACAACCACACCTCCAGGGCACCACATGCCAATCTCTCATGCCCAGCAAACTGCAACCTCACGCAGCCAGGCCACACACTGTCTCCCCTTGTACCGTCCAGGGACGAACTCCTCCACAAACCTGGTGTTCACGCGCACACACGCAATTACAACGAATTGGTGGAGAACTTTGAAACAAACGTGCTGACTTTGAATACTCACATCTAGGCTGGGCCAGGTCCAAATGGCCTGCAGCTCGGTGCGCATTAACTGCTTGACTGTCCGTCACGAACACCACCTGCCAAGCGTTCGTTCCGTCCCTGGCGGATTTTAAAAAATCGTAGCGTGAGAACGATGGTTCCGATCCGCGTGCCGCTTAAAGGCGATTACAGGGGAGATGCAGCCCTTTCCAAAGAGCCATGAAAAGACTTTCTACTCCCAATGAGACAAGAGACATTAAGCCGAAATGACGTCCGACGCGCGCATTTTCTCCGCCGCGCACCACATTTAAAAAAATCATAGCGTGAAAACCGTGGGTTCGATCCGCGTGCCGCTCGAAGGCGATTACAGGGGAGATGCAGCCCTTTCCACAGAGCCATGAACAGACTTCCTACTCCCAAGGAGACAAGAGATATTAAGCCGCAATGACGTCCGAAGCGCGTCTTTTCTACGCCGCGCACCACATTTATAAAAAATCGTAGCGTGAAAACCGTGGGTTCGATACGCGTGCCGCTTAAAAGCGATTACAGGGGAGATGCATCCCTTTCCAAAGAGCCATGAACAGACTTTCTACTCCCAAGGAGCCCAAAGATATTAAGCCGCAAATACGTCCTACGCGCGTCTTTTCTACGCCGCGCACCACATTTAAAAAATCGTAGCGTAAGAACGGTGGGTCCGATCCGCGTGCCGCTTAAAGGCGATTACAGGGGAGATGCAACCCTTTCCAAAGAGCCATGAAAAGACTTTCTACTCCCAAGGAGACCAGAGATATTAAGCCGCAATGACGTCCGACGCGCGCATTTTCTCCGACGCGCACCACGTTTAAAAAATCGTAGCGTGAGAACGGTGGGTCCGATCCGCGTGCCGCTTAAAGGCGATTACAAGGGAGATGCAACCCTTTCCAAAGAGCCATGAACAGACTTTCTACTCCCAAGGAGACAAGAGATATTAAGCCGCAATGACGTCCGACGCGCGCATTTTCTCCGACGCGCACCACGTTTAAAAAATCGTAGCGTGAGAACGGTGGGTCCGATCCGCGTGCCGCTTAAAGGCGATTACAGGAGAGATGCATTCCTTTCCAAAGAGCCATGAACAGACTTTCTACTCCCAAGGAGACCAGGGATATTAACAGATAAAGCGTTACGCTCCAGTCGGATGAGCGAGAAACGCTTGTACAATTGCAACGAATTGGAGGAGAAAGTTTAAACAAACGCGCTGACTTTGAACGCTCACATCTAGGCCGGGCCAGCTCCAAATGGCCTGCAACTCGGCGCGCATCACCTCCATGACTGTCCCTAACGAACGCCACCTGCCACGCTTTCGGCCGGTCCCTGTCGGCATTAAAAAATCGTAGCGTGATAACGATGGTTCCGATCCGCTTGCCGCGCGAAGCCGATTACAGGGGAGATGCAGCCCTTTCCAAAGAGCCATGAACAGACTTTCTACTCCCAAGGAGCCCAAAGATATTAAGCCGCAAATACGTCCTACGCGCGTCTTTTCTACGCCGCGCACCACATTTAAAAAATCGTAGCGTGAGAACGGTGGGTCCGATCCGCGTGCCGCTTAAAGGCGATTACAGGGGAGATGCAGCCCTTTCCAAAGAGCCATGAACAGACTTTCTACTCCCAATGAGACAAGAGATATTAAGCCGCAATGACGTCCGACGCGCGTCTTTTCTATGCCGCGCACCACATTTAAAAAATCGTAGCGTAAGAACGGTGGGTCCGATCCGCGTGCCGCTTAAAGGCGATTACAGGGGAGATGCAACCCTTTCCAAAGAGCCATGAAAAGACTTTCTACTCCCAAGGAGACAAGAGATATTAAGCCGCAATGACGTCCGACGCGCGCATTTTCTCCGACGCGCAACACATTTAAAAAAATCATAGCGTGAAAACCGTGGGTTCGATCCGCGTGCCGCTCGAAGGCGATTACAGGGGAGATGCAGCCCTTTCCAAAGAGCCATGAACAGACTTTCTACTCCCAAGGAGACCAGAGATATTAACAGATAAAGCGTTACGCTCCAGTCGGATGAGCGAGAAACGCTTGTACAATTGCAACGAATTGGAGGAGAAAGTTTAAACAAACGCGCTGACTTTGAACGCTCACATCTAGGCCGGGCCAGGTCCAAATGGCCTGCAACTCGGCGCGCATCACCTCCATGACTGTCCCTAACGAACGCCACCTGCCACGCTTTCGGCCCGTCCCTGTCGGCATTAAAAAATCGTAGCGTGATAACGATGGTTCCGATCCGCGTGCCGCGCGAAGGCGATTACAGGGTAGATGCAGCCCTTTCCAAAGAGCCATGAACAGACTTTCTACTCCCAAGGAGCCCAAAGATATTAAGCCGCAAATACGTCCTACGCGCGTCTTTTCTACGCCGCGCACCACATTTAAAAAATCGTAGCGTAAGAACGGTGGGTCCGATCCGCGTGCCGCTTAAAGGCGATTACAGGGGAGATGCAACCCTTTCCAAAGAGCCATGAAAAGACTTTCTACTCCCAAGGAGACAAGAGATATTAAGCCGCAATGACGTCCGACGCGCGTCTTTTCTATGCCGCGCACCACATTTAAAAAATCGTAGCGTAAGAACGGTGGGTCCGATCCGCGTGCCGCTTAAAGGCGATTACAGGGGAGATGCAACCCTTTCCAAAGAGCCATGAAAAGACTTTCTACTCCCAAGGAGACAAGAGATATTAAGCCGCAATGACGTCCGACGCGCGCATTTTCTCCGACGCGCAACACATTTAAAAAAATCATAGCGTGAAAACCGTGGGTTCGATCCGCGTGCCGCTCGAACGCGATTGCAGGGGAGATGCAGCCCTTTCCAAAGAGCCATGAAAAGACATTCTACTCCCAAGGAGACAAGAGATATTAAGCCGCAATGACGTCCGACGCGCTCATTTTCTCCGACGCGCAACACATTTAAAAAAATCATAGCGTGAAAACCGTGGGTTCGATCCGCGTGCCGCTCGAAGGCGATTACAGGGGAGATGCAGCCCTTTCCAAAGAGCCATGAACAGACTTTCTACTCCCAAGGAGACCAGAGATATTAACAGATAAAGCGTTACGCTCCAGTCGGATGAGCGAGACACGCTTGTACAATTGCAACGAATTGGAGGAGAAAGTTTAAACAAACGCGCTGACTTTGAACGCTCACATCTAGGCCGGGCCAGGTCCAAATGGCCTGCAACTCGGCGCGCATCACCTCCATGACTGTCCCTAACGAACGCCACCTGCCACGCTTTCGGCCCGTCCCTGTCGGCATTAAAAAATCGTAGCGTGATAACGATGGTTCCGATCCGCGTGCCGCGCGAAGCCTATTACAGGGTAGATGCAGCCCTTTCCAAAGAGCCATGAACAGACTTTCTACTCCCAAGGAGCCCAAAGATATTAAGCCGCAAATACGTCCTACGCGCGTCTTTTCTACTCCGCGCACCACATTTAAAAAATCGTAGCGTAAGAACGGTGGGTCCGATCCGCGTGCCGCTTAAAGGCGATTACAGGGGAGATGCAACCCTTTCCAAAGAGCCATGAAAAGACTTTCTACTCCCAAGGAGACAAGAGATATTAAGCCGCAATGACGTCCGACGCGCGCATTTTCTCCGCCGCGCACCACATTTAAAAAATCGTATCGTGAGAACGGTGGGTCCGATCCGCGTGCCGCTTAAAGGCGATTACAGGGGAGATGCAGCCCTTTCCAAAGAGCCATGAACAGACTTTCTACTCCCAAGGAGACAAGAGATATTAAGCCGCAATGACGTCCGACGCGCGCATTTTCTCCGACGCGCAACACATTTAAAAAAATCATAGCGTGAAAACCGTGGGTTCCATCCGCGTGCCGCTCGAAGGCGATTACAGGGGAGATGCAGCCCTTTCCAAAGAGCCATGAACAGACTTTCTACTCCCAAGGAGACCAGAGATATTAACAGATAAAGCGTTACGCTCCAGTCGGATGAGCGAGAAACGCTTGTACAATTGCAACGAATTGGAGGAGAAAGTTTAAACAAACGCGCTGACTTTGAACGTTCACATCTAGGCCGGGCCAGGTCCAAATGGCCTGCAACTCGGTGCGCATCACCTCCATGACGGTCCCTAACGAACACCACCTGCCACGCTTTCGGCCCGTCCCTGGCGGCATTAAAAAATCGTAGCGTGATAACGATGGTTCCGATCCGCGTGCCGCTCGAAGGCGATAACAGTGGAGATGCAGCCCTTTCCAAATAGCCATGAACAGACTTTCTACTCCCAAGGAGCTCAAAGATATTAAGCCGCAAATACGTCATACGCGCGCATTTTCTCCGACACGCACCACGTTTAAAAAATCGTAGCGTGGGAACGGTGGGTCCGATCCGCGTGCCGCTTAAAAGCGATTACAGGGGAGATGCATCCCTTTCCAAAGAGCCATGAACAGACTTTCTACTCCCAAGGAGACAAGAGATATTAAGCCGCAATGATGTCCGACGCGCGCATTTTCTCCGCCGCGCACCACATTTAAAAAATCTTAGCGTGAGAACGGTGGGTCCGATCCGCGTGCCGCTTAAAGGCGATTACAGGGGAGATGCAGCCCTTTCCAAAGAGCCATGAAAAGACTTTCTACTCCCAAGGAGACAAGAGATATTAAGCCGAAATGACGTCCGACGCGCGCATTTTCTCCGCCGCGCACCACATTTTAAAAAATCATAGCGTGAAAACCGTGGGTTCGATCCGCGTGCGGCTCGAAGGCGATTACAGGGGAGATGCAGCCCTTTCAAAGAGCCATCAACAGATTTTCTACTCCCAAGGAGACAAGAGATATTAAGCCGCAATGACGTCCGACGCGCGCATTTATTGCGCCGCGCACCACATTTAAAAAATCGTAGCGTGAGAACGGTGGGTCCGATCCGCGTGCCGCTTAAAGGCGATTACAGGGGAGATGCAGCCCTTTCCAAAGAGCCATGAACAGACTTTCTACTCCCAAGGAGCCCAAAGATATTAAGCCGCAAATACGTCCTACGCGCGTCTTTTCTACGCCGCGCACCACATTTAAAAAATCGTAGCGTAAGAACGGTGGGTCCGATCCGCATGCCGCTTAAAGGCGATTACAGGGGAGATGCAACCCTTTCCAAAGAGCCCTGAAAAGACTTTCTACTCCCAAGGAGACAAGAGATATTAAGCCGAAATGACGTCCGACGCGCGTCTTTTCTATGCCGCGCACCACATTTAAAAAATCGTAGCGTAAGAACGGTGGGTCCGATCCGCGTGCCGCTTAAAGGCGATTACAGGGGAGATGCAACCCTTTCCAAAGAGCCATGAAAAGACTTTCTACTCCCAAGGAGACAAGAGATATTAAGCCGCAATGACGTCCGACGCGCGCATTTTCTCCGACGCGCAACACATTTAAAAAAATCATAGCGTGAAAACCGTGGGTTCGATCCGCGTGCCGCTCGAAGGCGATTGCAGGGGAGATGCAGCCCTTTCCAAAGAGCCATGAAAAGACATTCTACTCCCAAGGAGACAAGAGATATTAAGCCGCAATGACGTCCGACGCGCTCATTTTCTCCGACGCGCAACACATTTAAAAAAATCATAGCGTGAAAACCGTGGGTTCGATCCGCGTGCCGCTCGAAGGCGATTACAGGGGAGATGCAGCCCTTTCCAGAGAGCCATGAACAGACTTTCTACTCCCAAGGAGACCAGAGATATTAACAGATAAAGCGTTACGCTCCAGTCGGATGAGCGAGACACGCTTGTACAATTGCAACGAATTGGAGGAGAAAGTTTAAACAAACGCGCTGACTTTGAACGCTCACATCTAGGCCGGGCCAGGTCCAAATGGCCTGCAACTCGGCGCGCATCACCTCCATGACTGTCCCTAACGAACGCCACCTGCCACGCTTTCGGCCCGTCCCTGTCGGCATTAAAAAATCGTAGCGTGATAACGATGGTTCCGATCCGCGTGCCGCGCGAAGCCTATTACAGGGTAGATGCAGCCCTTTCCAAAGAGCCATGAACAGACTTTCTACTCCCAAGGAGCCCAAAGATATTAAGCCGCAAATACGTCCTACGCGCGTCTTTTCTACGCCGCGCACCACATTTAAAAAATCGTAGCGTAAGAACGGTGGGTCCGATCCGCGTGCCGCTTAAAGGCGATTACAGGGGAGATGCAACCCTTTCCAAAGAGCCATGAAAAGACTTTCTACTCCCAAGGAGACAAGAGATATTAAGCCGCAATGACGTCCGACGCGCGCATTTTCTCCGCCGCGCACCACATTTAAAAAAATCATAGCGTGAAAACCGTGGGTTCCATCCGCGTGCCGCTCGAAGGCGATTACAGGGGAGATGCATCCCTTTCCAAAGAGCCATGAACAGACTTTCTACTCCCAAGGAGACCAGAAATATTAACATATAAAGCGTTACGCTCCAATCGGATGAGCGAGAAACGCTTGTACAATTGCAACGAATTGGAGGAGAAAGTTTAAACAAACGCGCTGATTTGAACGCTCACATCTAGGTCTGGCCAAGTCCAAATGGCGTGCAACTCGGTGCGCATCACCTCCATGACTGTCCCTAACGAACGCCACCTGCCACGCTTTCGGCCCGTCCCTGGCGGCTTTAAAAAATCGTAGCGTGATAACCGTGGGTCCAATCCGCTTGAAGCTCGAAGGCGATTAGAGGGGAGATGCAGCCCTTTCCAAAGAGCCATGAACAGACTTCCTACTCCCAAGGAGACAAGAGATATTAAGCCACAAATACGTCCGGACCGCGTCTTTTCTCCGCAGCTCACCACATTTAAAAAAATCGTAGCGTGAAAACCGTGGGTTCGATATAGTATACATACAGAGTATATAGTTTGACCAAAAGATCGTGCTGATCTTTGATCTCCTGGTTCTTCATCTCCAGCGCCACTTTCAGACTCATAATGTCCTCCTCTATGGGCTGGTATAACACAGACACGAATCATCACTACAGCCAGTACAATGGAAAGGTGGGAATGTGTACTGAATGTGTACTGACGTTATAAGTGAGAGGTGGTGGTACTGGTGGATGTGTACTGACACTATAAGGGATCTCTACCTGCAGTGACAGTTTGAGCTTCTCAAGTTCTTCCTCCAGAGATTTCTTCTCCTGTTCACAGGCCATTTTCATATCTGCCAGAGCAAGTATCATTACTGCTGGATATAACACAGATTGTATATACTACATAATTACTGCTGAATATATAAAATATAATATATATAGTACTATACATATATTAGTGTCACTTTTATTGGAGCCTAAAGGCTAACATTCATTATTAGTTATGTTAGTATTATTGCATTTCCATAGTACTTACTCTTGATGGACCTGTTATGCTCCTCCTCCTCCTGCTGTTTCTGCAGGAGCTCTGTCTCCTCCTGCTGCTTGTGTTTCAGCATCTCCTGAAGAACCTGCAGCTCCTTCTGCTTCTGCAACCTCAACTCCTTCAGCTGCTCAAACAAACTGTTCTCCAACTCCTCCTTCTCACACCGCAAACACTGCAATCGGGCCACAGGCCCCACTAGTGACACAGAACCACACACACACACACACACAGACACACACACACACACACACAGAGAGAGATAAACATGTATAAATGTATAAGAATTTGTGGATAAAATTATTATGAGATTATTTATAATCAAACGACTACACTACACAACCACATCTTCCTTTTATTTACATATTATACAGATATTTAGAGATATTTACATTTTATTTACCCGCGTGCGTCTCTCTTCTCCAAGGTAGCGGAGAGATATGAAAGGATAAAAGGGGAAAAGAATAAAATGCACGTCGGTTTTAAATTCGCAGGCTACCTGCGCTGAAGGCGTGGAAAACGAGCACGTGACGGAAAGGCTTCCGTACCCGATGGGTCCAAATCACATGCCCAGCAAAGTAGCCTTAAACCTGGACACACAATGGAGACCATTTGACCCTTTAAAATCATACTACAACCAGACTTCCAGGCCCAAGAGGTCACACAGTCATGCCCAGCAAAGTAGCTCTGGGCCTGGGCACACTTCACGCAGTTTGACCGTTTAAATAAAACTAGAAACAGACTTCCTGGCCCAAGAGGTCACAGTCATACCCAGCAAAGTACGTTTAAACCTGGAAACAAATCAGATCCTTTCTGTCATTCAAAGGAATGGGCCTGCAACTCACAACCACATCCCCAGTGAAGCGCACCGTCACCCAGCCACACTACCCCACCTTGCCCGTCCTGGAACAACCACACCTCCAGGGCACCACATGCCAATCTCTCATGCCCAGCAAACTGCAACCTCACGCAGCCAGGCCACACACTGTCTCCCCTTGTACAGTCCAAGGACGAACTCCTCCACAAACCTGGTGTTCACGCGCACACACGCAATTACAACGAATTGGTGGAGAACTTTGAAACAAACGTGCTGACTTTGAATACTCACATCTAGGCTGGGCCAGGTCCAAATGGCCTGCAGCTCGGTGCGCATTAACTGCTTGACTGTCCGTCACGAACGCCACCTGCCAAGCGTTCGTTCCGTCCCTGGCGGATTTTAAAAAATCGTAGCGTGAGAACGATGGGTCCGATCCGCGTGCCGCTTAAAGGCGATTACAGGGGAGATGCAACCCTTTCCAAAGAACCATGAAAAGACTTTCTACTCCCAAGGAAACGAGATATTAAGCCGCAATGACATCCGACGCGCGCATTTTCTCCGCCGCGCAGCACATTTAAAAAAATCACAGCGTGAAAACCGTGGGTTCGATCCGCGTGCCGCTCGAAGGCGATTACAGGGGAGATGCAGCCCTTTCCAAAGAGCCATGAACAGACTTTCTACACCCAATGAGACAAGAGATATTAAGCCGCAAATACGTCCGGCGCGCGTCTTTTCTCCGCCGCGCAGCACATTTAAAAAAAATCGTAGCGTGAAAAACGTGGGTTCGATCCGCGTGCCGCTCGAAGGCGATTACAGGGGAGATGCATCCCTTTCAAAAGAGCCATGAACAGACTTTCTACTCCCAAGGAGACCAGAAATATTAACTTATAAATCGTTACGCTCCAGTCGGATGAACGAGAAACGCTTGTACAATTGCAACGAATTGGAGGAGAAAGTTTAAACAAACGCGCTGACTTTGAACGCTCACATCTAGGCCGGGCCAACTCCAAATGGCGTGCAACTCGGTGCGCATCACCTCCATGACTGTCGCTAACGAACGCCACCTGCCACGCTTTCGGCCTATCCCTGGCGGCATTAAAAAATCGTAGCGTGATAACGATGGTTCCGATGCGCGTGCCGCTCGAAGGCGATTACAGGGGAGATACAGCCCTTTCCAAAGAGCCATGAACAGACTTTCTACTCCCAAGGAGACAAGAGATATTACGCGCATTTTCTCCGACGCGCACCACGTTTAAAAAATCGTAGCGTGAGAACGGTGGGTCCGATCCGCGTGCCGCTTAAAGGCGATTACAGGGGAGATGCAACCCTTTCCAAAGAACCATGAAAAGACTTTCTACTCCCAAGGAGACAAGAGATATTAAGCCGCAATGACGTCCGACGCGCGCATTTTCTCCGCCGCGCAGCACATTTAAAAAAATCATAGCGTGAAAACCGTGGGTTCCATCCGCGTGCCGCTCGAAGGCGATTACAGGGGAGATGGAGCCCTTTCCAAAGAGGCATGAACAGACTTCCTACTCCCAAGGAGCCCAAAGATATTAAGCCGCAAATACGTCCTACGCGCGTCTTTTCTACGCCGCGCACCACATTTAAAAAATCGTAGCGTAAGAACGGTGGGTCCGATCCGCGTGCCGCTTAAAGGCGATTACAGGGGAGAGGCAAACCTTTCCAAAGAGCCATGAACAGACTTTCTACTCCCAATGAGACAAGAGATATCAAGCCGCAAATACGTCCGGCGCGCGTCTATTCTCCGCCGCGCAACACATTTAAAAAAAATCGTAGCGTGAAAACCGTGGGTTCGATCCGCGTGCCGCTTAAAGGCGATTACAGGGGAGATGCAGCCCTTTCCAAAGAGCCATGAAAAGACTTTCTACTCCCAAGGAGACAAGAGATATTAAGCCGAAATGACGTCCGACGCGCGCATTTCCTCCGCCGCGCACCACATTTAAAAAAATCATAGCGTGAAAACCGTGGGTTCGATCCGCGTGCCGCTCGAAGGCGATTACAGGGGAGATGCAGCCCTTTCCAAAGAGGCATGAACAGACTTCCTACTCCCAAGGAGCCCAAAGATATTAAGCCGCAAATACATCCTACGCGCGTCTTTTCTACGCCGCGCACCACATTTAAAAAAATCATAGCGTGAAAACCGTGGGTTCGATCCGCGTGCCGCTCGAAGGCGATTACAGGGGAGATGCAGCCCTTTCCAAAGAGCCATGAACAGACTTTCTACTCCCAAGGAGACCAGAAATATTAACTTATAAAGCGTTACGCTCCAGTCGGATGAACGAGAAACGCTTGTACAATTGCAACGAATTGGAGGAGAAAGTTTAAACAAACGCGCTGACTTTGAACGCTCACATCTAGGCCGGGCCAACTCCAAATGGCGTGCAACTCGGTGTGCATCACCTCCATGACTGTCCCTAACGAACGCCACCTGCCACGCTTTCGGCCTATCCCTGGCGGCATTAAAAAATCGTAGCGTGATAACGATGGTTCCGATGCGCGTGCCGCTCGAAGGCGATTACAGGGGAGATACAGCCCTTTCCAAAGAGCCATGAACAGACTTTCTACTCCCAAGGAGACAAGAGATATTACGCGCATTTTCTCCGACGCGCACCACGTTTAAAAAATCGTAGCGTGAGAACGGTGGGTCCGATCCGCGTGCCGCTTAAAGGCGATTACAGGGGAGATGCAACCCTTTCCAAAGAACCATGAACAGACTTCCTACTCCCAAGGAGACAAGAGATATTAAGCCGCAATGACGTCCGACGCGCGCATTTTCTCCGCCGCGCAGCACATTTAAAAAAATCATAGCGTGAAAACCGTGGGTTCGATCCGCGTGCCGCTCGAAGGCGATTACAGGGGAGATGGAGCCCTTTCCAAAGAGGCATGAACAGACTTCCTACTCCCAAGGAGCCCAAAGATATTAAGCCGCAAATACGTCCTACGCACGTCTTTTCTACGCCGCGCACCACATTTAAAAAATCGTAGCGTAAGAACGGTGGGTCAGATCCGCGTGCCGCTTAAAGGCGATTACAGGGGAGATGCAAACCTTTCCAAAGAGCCATGAAAAGACTTTCTACTCCCAAGGAGACAAGAGATATTAAGCCGCAAATACGTCCTACGCGCGTCTTTTCTACGCCGCGCACCACATTTAAAAAATCGTAGCGTAAGAACGGTGGGTCCGATCCGCATGCCGCTTAAAGGCGATTACAGGGGAGATGCAACCCTTTCCAAAGAGCCCTGAAAAGACTTTCTACTCCCAAGGAGACAAGAGATATTAAGCCGAAATGACGTCCGACGCGCGTCTTTTCTATGCCGCGCACCACATTTAAAAAATCGTAGCGTAAGAACGGTGGGTCCGATCCGCGTGCCGCTTAAAGGCGATTACAGGGGAGATGCAACCCTTTCCAAAGAGCCATGAAAAGACTTTCTACTCCCAAGGAGACAAGAGATATTAAGCCGCAATGACGTCCGACGCGCGCATTTTCTCCGACGCGCAACACATTTAAAAAAATCATAGCGTGAAAACCGTGGGTTCGATCCGCGTGCCGCTCGAAGGCGATTGCAGGGGAGATGCAGCCCTTTCCAAAGAGCCATGAAAAGACATTCTACTCCCAAGGAGACAAGAGATATTAAGCCGCAATGACGTCCGACGCGCTCATTTTCTCCGACGCGCAACACATTTAAAAAAATCATAGCGTGAAAACCGTGGGTTCGATCCGCGTGCCGCTCGAAGGCGATTACAGGGGAGATGCAGCCCTTTCCAGAGAGCCATGAACAGACTTTCTACTCCCAAGGAGACCAGAGATATTAACAGATAAAGCGTTACGCTCCAGTCGGATGAGCGAGACACGCTTGTACAATTGCAACGAATTGGAGGAGAAAGTTTAAACAAACGCGCTGACTTTGAACGCTCACATCTAGGCCGGGCCAGGTCCAAATGGCCTGCAACTCGGCGCGCATCACCTCCATGACTGTCCCTAACGAACGCCACCTGCCACGCTTTCGGCCCGTCCCTGTCGGCATTAAAAAATCGTAGCGTGATAACGATGGTTCCGATCCGCGTGCCGCGCGAAGCCTATTACAGGGTAGATGCAGCCCTTTCCAAAGAGCCATGAACAGACTTTCTACTCCCAAGGAGCCCAAAGATATTAAGCCGCAAATACGTCCTACGCGCGTCTTTTCTACGCCGCGCACCACATTTAAAAAATCGTAGCGTAAGAACGGTGGGTCCGATCCGCGTGCCGCTTAAAGGCGATTACAGGGGAGATGCAACCCTTTCCAAAGAGCCATGAAAAGACTTTCTACTCCCAAGGAGACAAGAGATATTAAGCCGCAATGACGTCCGACGCGCGCATTTTCTCCGCCGCGCACCACATTTAAAAAAATCATAGCGTGAAAACCGTGGGTTCCATCCGCGTGCCGCTCGAAGGCGATTACAGGGGAGATGCATCCCTTTCCAAAGAGCCATGAACAGACTTTCTACTCCCAAGGAGACCAGAAATATTAACATATAAAGCGTTACGCTCCAATCGGATGAGCGAGAAACGCTTGTACAATTGCAACGAATTGGAGGAGAAAGTTTAAACAAACGCGCTGATTTGAACGCTCACATCTAGGTCTGGCCAAGTCCAAATGGCGTGCAACTCGGTGCGCATCACCTCCATGACTGTCCCTAACGAACGCCACCTGCCACGCTTTCGGCCCGTCCCTGGCGGCTTTAAAAAATCGTAGCGTGATAACCGTGGGTCCAATCCGCTTGAAGCTCGAAGGCGATTAGAGGGGAGATGCAGCCCTTTCCAAAGAGCCATGAACAGACTTCCTACTCCCAAGGAGACAAGAGATATTAAGCCACAAATACGTCCGGACCGCGTCTTTTCTCCGCAGCTCACCACATTTAAAAAAATCGTAGCGTGAAAACCGTGGGTTCGATATAGTATACATACAGAGTATATAGTTTGACCAAAAGATCGTGCTGATCTTTGATCTCCTGGTTCTTCATCTCCAGCGCCACTTTCAGACTCATAATGTCCTCCTCTATGGGCTGGTATAACACAGACACGAATCATCACTACAGCCAGTACAATGGAAAGGTGGGAATGTGTACTGAATGTGTACTGACGTTATAAGTGAGAGGTGGTGGTACTGGTGGATGTGTACTGACACTATAAGGGATCTCTACCTGCAGTGACAGTTTGAGCTTCTCAAGTTCTTCCTCCAGAGATTTCTTCTCCTGTTCACAGGCCATTTTCATATCTGCCAGAGCAAGTATCATTACTGCTGGATATAACACAGATTGTATATACTACATAATTACTGCTGAATATATAAAATATAATATATATAGTACTATACATATATTAGTGTCACTTTTATTGGAGCCTAAAGGCTAACATTCATTATTAGTTATGTTAGTATTATTGCATTTCCATAGTACTTACTCTTGATGGACCTGTTATGCTCCTCCTCCTCCTGCTGTTTCTGCAGGAGCTCTGTCTCCTCCTGCTGCTTGTGTTTCAGCATCTCCTGAAGAACCTGCAGCTCCTTCTGCTTCTGCAACCTCAACTCCTTCAGCTGCTCAAACAAACTGTTCTCCAACTCCTCCTTCTCACACCGCAAACACTGCAATCGGGCCACAGGCCCCACTAGTGACACAGAACCACACACACACACACACACAGACACACACACACACACACACAGAGAGAGATAAACATGTATAAATGTATAAGAATTTGTGGATAAAATTATTATGAGATTATTTATAATCAAACGACTACACTACACAACCACATCTTCCTTTTATTTACATATTATACAGATATTTAGAGATATTTACATTTTATTTACCCGCGTGCGTCTCTCTTCTCCAAGGTAGCGGAGAGATATGAAAGGATAAAAGGGGAAAAGAATAAAATGCACGTCGGTTTTAAATTCGCAGGCTACCTGCGCTGAAGGCGTGGAAAACGAGCACGTGACGGAAAGGCTTCCGTACCCGATGGGTCCAAATCACATGCCCAGCAAAGTAGCCTTAAACCTGGACACACAATGGAGACCATTTGACCCTTTAAAATCATACTACAACCAGACTTCCAGGCCCAAGAGGTCACACAGTCATGCCCAGCAAAGTAGCTCTGGGCCTGGGCACACTTCACGCAGTTTGACCGTTTAAATAAAACTAGAAACAGACTTCCTGGCCCAAGAGGTCACAGTCATACCCAGCAAAGTACGTTTAAACCTGGAAACAAATCAGATCCTTTCTGTCATTCAAAGGAATGGGCCTGCAACTCACAACCACATCCCCAGTGAAGCGCACCGTCACCCAGCCACACTACCCCACCTTGCCCGTCCTGGAACAACCACACCTCCAGGGCACCACATGCCAATCTCTCATGCCCAGCAAACTGCAACCTCACGCAGCCAGGCCACACACTGTCTCCCCTTGTACAGTCCAAGGACGAACTCCTCCACAAACCTGGTGTTCACGCGCACACACGCAATTACAACGAATTGGTGGAGAACTTTGAAACAAACGTGCTGACTTTGAATACTCACATCTAGGCTGGGCCAGGTCCAAATGGCCTGCAGCTCGGTGCGCATTAACTGCTTGACTGTCCGTCACGAACGCCACCTGCCAAGCGTTCGTTCCGTCCCTGGCGGATTTTAAAAAATCGTAGCGTGAGAACGATGGGTCCGATCCGCGTGCCGCTTAAAGGCGATTACAGGGGAGATGCAACCCTTTCCAAAGAACCATGAAAAGACTTTCTACTCCCAAGGAAACGAGATATTAAGCCGCAATGACATCCGACGCGCGCATTTTCTCCGCCGCGCAGCACATTTAAAAAAATCACAGCGTGAAAACCGTGGGTTCGATCCGCGTGCCGCTCGAAGGCGATTACAGGGGAGATGCAGCCCTTTCCAAAGAGCCATGAACAGACTTTCTACACCCAATGAGACAAGAGATATTAAGCCGCAAATACGTCCGGCGCGCGTCTTTTCTCCGCCGCGCAGCACATTTAAAAAAAATCGTAGCGTGAAAAACGTGGGTTCGATCCGCGTGCCGCTCGAAGGCGATTACAGGGGAGATGCATCCCTTTCAAAAGAGCCATGAACAGACTTTCTACTCCCAAGGAGACCAGAAATATTAACTTATAAATCGTTACGCTCCAGTCGGATGAACGAGAAACGCTTGTACAATTGCAACGAATTGGAGGAGAAAGTTTAAACAAACGCGCTGACTTTGAACGCTCACATCTAGGCCGGGCCAACTCCAAATGGCGTGCAACTCGGTGCGCATCACCTCCATGACTGTCGCTAACGAACGCCACCTGCCACGCTTTCGGCCTATCCCTGGCGGCATTAAAAAATCGTAGCGTGATAACGATGGTTCCGATGCGCGTGCCGCTCGAAGGCGATTACAGGGGAGATACAGCCCTTTCCAAAGAGCCATGAACAGACTTTCTACTCCCAAGGAGACAAGAGATATTACGCGCATTTTCTCCGACGCGCACCACGTTTAAAAAATCGTAGCGTGAGAACGGTGGGTCCGATCCGCGTGCCGCTTAAAGGCGATTACAGGGGAGATGCAACCCTTTCCAAAGAACCATGAAAAGACTTTCTACTCCCAAGGAGACAAGAGATATTAAGCCGCAATGACGTCCGACGCGCGCATTTTCTCCGCCGCGCAGCACATTTAAAAAAATCATAGCGTGAAAACCGTGGGTTCCATCCGCGTGCCGCTCGAAGGCGATTACAGGGGAGATGGAGCCCTTTCCAAAGAGGCATGAACAGACTTCCTACTCCCAAGGAGCCCAAAGATATTAAGCCGCAAATACGTCCTACGCGCGTCTTTTCTACGCCGCGCACCACATTTAAAAAATCGTAGCGTAAGAACGGTGGGTCCGATCCGCGTGCCGCTTAAAGGCGATTACAGGGGAGAGGCAAACCTTTCCAAAGAGCCATGAACAGACTTTCTACTCCCAATGAGACAAGAGATATCAAGCCGCAAATACGTCCGGCGCGCGTCTATTCTCCGCCGCGCAACACATTTAAAAAAAATCGTAGCGTGAAAACCGTGGGTTCGATCCGCGTGCCGCTTAAAGGCGATTACAGGGGAGATGCAGCCCTTTCCAAAGAGCCATGAAAAGACTTTCTACTCCCAAGGAGACAAGAGATATTAAGCCGAAATGACGTCCGACGCGCGCATTTCCTCCGCCGCGCACCACATTTAAAAAAATCATAGCGTGAAAACCGTGGGTTCGATCCGCGTGCCGCTCGAAGGCGATTACAGGGGAGATGCAGCCCTTTCCAAAGAGGCATGAACAGACTTCCTACTCCCAAGGAGCCCAAAGATATTAAGCCGCAAATACATCCTACGCGCGTCTTTTCTACGCCGCGCACCACATTTAAAAAAATCATAGCGTGAAAACCGTGGGTTCGATCCGCGTGCCGCTCGAAGGCGATTACAGGGGAGATGCAGCCCTTTCCAAAGAGCCATGAACAGACTTTCTACTCCCAAGGAGACCAGAAATATTAACTTATAAAGCGTTACGCTCCAGTCGGATGAACGAGAAACGCTTGTACAATTGCAACGAATTGGAGGAGAAAGTTTAAACAAACGCGCTGACTTTGAACGCTCACATCTAGGCCGGGCCAACTCCAAATGGCGTGCAACTCGGTGTGCATCACCTCCATGACTGTCCCTAACGAACGCCACCTGCCACGCTTTCGGCCTATCCCTGGCGGCATTAAAAAATCGTAGCGTGATAACGATGGTTCCGATGCGCGTGCCGCTCGAAGGCGATTACAGGGGAGATACAGCCCTTTCCAAAGAGCCATGAACAGACTTTCTACTCCCAAGGAGACAAGAGATATTACGCGCATTTTCTCCGACGCGCACCACGTTTAAAAAATCGTAGCGTGAGAACGGTGGGTCCGATCCGCGTGCCGCTTAAAGGCGATTACAGGGGAGATGCAACCCTTTCCAAAGAACCATGAACAGACTTCCTACTCCCAAGGAGACAAGAGATATTAAGCCGCAATGACGTCCGACGCGCGCATTTTCTCCGCCGCGCAGCACATTTAAAAAAATCATAGCGTGAAAACCGTGGGTTCGATCCGCGTGCCGCTCGAAGGCGATTACAGGGGAGATGGAGCCCTTTCCAAAGAGGCATGAACAGACTTCCTACTCCCAAGGAGCCCAAAGATATTAAGCCGCAAATACGTCCTACGCACGTCTTTT
The DNA here is from genome assembly GCF_041902795.1 of Electrophorus electricus. Classification (NCBI taxonomy): domain Eukaryota; kingdom Metazoa; phylum Chordata; class Actinopteri; order Gymnotiformes; family Gymnotidae; genus Electrophorus; species Electrophorus electricus. The sequence goes on along the minus strand of NC_137501.1, from coordinate 36,198,755 downwards.
CTACGCCGCGCACCACATTTAAAAAATCGTAGCGTAAGAACGGTGGGTCAGATCCGCGTGCCGCTTAAAGGCGATTACAGGGGAGATGCAAACCTTTCCAAAGAGCCATGAAAAGACTTTCTACTCCCAAGGAGACAAGAGATATTAAGCCGCAATGACGTCCGACGCGCGCATTTTCTCCGACGCGCAACACATTTAAAAAAATCATAGCGTGAAAACCGTGGGTTCGATCCGCGTGCCGCTCGAAGGCGATTACAGGGGAGATGCAGCCCTTTCCAAAGAGCCATGAACAGACTTTCTACTCCCAAGGAGACAAGAGATATTAAGCCGAAATGACGTCCGACGCGCGCATTTTCTCCGCCGCGCACCACATTTAAAAAAAATCATAGCGTGAAAACCGTGGGTTCGATCCGCGTGCCGCTCGAAGGCGATTACAGCGGAGATGCAGCCCTTTCCAAAGAGCCATGAAAAGACTTTCTACTCCCAAGGAGACAAGAGATATTAAGCCGAAATGACGTCCGACGCGCGCATTTCCTCCGCCGCGCACCACATTTAAAAAAATCATAGCGTGAAAACCGTGGGTTCGATCCGCGTGCCGCTCGAAGGCGATTACAGGGGAGATGCATCCCTTTCAAAAGAGCCATGAACAGACTTTCTACTCCCAAGGAGACCAGAAATATTAACATATAAAGCGTTACGCTCCAGTCGGATGAACGAGAAACGCTTGTACAATTGCAACGAATTGGAGGAGAAAGTTTAAACAAACGCGCTGACTTTGAACGCTCACATCTAGGCCGGGCCAACTCCAAATGGCGTGCAACTCGGTGTGCATCACCTCCATGACTGTCCCTAACGAACGCCACCTGCCACGCTTTCGGCCTATCCCTGGCGGCATTAAAAAATCGTAGCGTGATAACGATGGTTCCGATGCGCGTGCCGCTCGAAGGCGATTACAGGGGAGATGCAAACCTTTCCAAAGAGCCATGAAAAGACTTTCTACTCCCAAGGAGACAAGAGATATTACGCCGCAATGACGTCCGACGCGCGCATTTTCTCCGACGCGCAACACATTTAAAAAAATCATAGCGTGAAAACCGTGGGTTCGATCCGCGTGCCGCTCGAAGGCGATTACAGGGGAGATGCAGCCCTTTCCAAAGAGCCATGAACAGACTTTCTACTCCCAATGAGACAAGAGATATCAAGCCGCAAATACGTCCGGCGCGCGTCTATTCTCCGCCGCGCAACACATTTAAAAAAAATCGTAGCGTGAAAACCGTGGGTTCGATCCGCGTGCCGCTTAAAGGCGATTACAAGGGAGATGCAGCCCTTTCCAAAGAGCCATGAAAAGACTTTCTACTCCCAAGGAGACAATAGATATTAAGCCGAAATGACGTCCGACGCGCGCATTTTCTCCGCCGCGCACCACATTTAAAAAAAATCATAGCGTGAAAACCGTGGGTTCGATCCGCGTGCCGCTCGAAGGCGATTACAGCGGAGATGCAGCCCTTTCCAAAGAGCCATGAAAAGACTTTCTACTCCCAAGGAGACAAGAGATATTAAGCCGAAATGACGTCCTACGCGCGCATTTTCTCCGCCGCGCACCACATTTAAAAAAAATCATAGCGTGAAAACCGTGGGTTCGATCCGCGTGCCGCTCGAAGGCGATTACAGCGGAGATGCAGCCCTTTCCAAAGAGCCATGAAAAGACTTTCTACTCCCAAGGAGACAAGAGATATTAAGCCGAAATGACGTCCGACGCGCGCATTTCCTCCGCCGCGCACCACATTTAAAAAAATCATAGCGTGAAAACCGTGGGTTCGATCCGCGTGCCGCTCGAAGGCGATTACAGGGGAGATGCATCCCTTTCAAAAGAGCCATGAACAGACTTTCTACTCCCAAGGAGACCAGAAATATTAACATATAAAGCGTTACGCTCCAGTCGGATGAACGAGAAACGCTTGTACAATTGCAACGAATTGGAGGAGAAAGTTTAAACAAACGCGCTGACTTTGAACGCTCACATCTAGGCCGGGCCAACTCCAAATGGCGTGCAACTCGGTGTGTATCACCTCCATGACTGTCCCTAACGAACGCCACCTGCCACGCTTTCGGCCTATCCCTGGCGGCATTAAAAAATCGTAGCGTGATAACGATGGTTCCGATGCGCGTGCCGCTCGAAGGCGATTACAGGGGAGATACAGCCCTTTCCAAAGAGCCATGAACAGACTTTCTACTCCCAAGGAGACAAGAGATATTACGCGCATTTTCTCCGACGCGCACCACGTTTAAAAAATCGTAGCGTGAGAACGGTGGGTCCGATCCGCGTGCCGCTCGAAGGCGATTACAGGGGAGATGCAGCCCTTTCCAAAGGAGCCATGAACAGACTTTCTACTCCCAAGGAGACAAGAGATATTAAGCCACAAATACGTCCGGACCGCGTCTTTTCTCCGCAGCTCACCACATTTAAAAAAATCGTAGCGTGAAAACCGTGGGTTCGATATAGTATACATACAGAGTATATAGTTTGACCAAAAGATCGTGCTGATCTTTGATCTCCTGGTTCTTCATCTCCAGCGCCACTTTCAGACTCATAAAGTCCTCCTCTATGGGCTGGTATAACCCACACATACGAATCATCACTACAGCCAGTACAATGGAAAGGTGGGAATGTGTACTGAATGTGTACTGACGTTATAAGTGAAAGGTGGAGGTACTGGTGGATGTGTACTGACACTATAAGGGATCTCTACCTGCAGTGACAGTCTGAGCTTCTCAAGTTCTTCCTCCAGAGATTTCTTCTCCTGTTCACAGGCCATTTTCATATCTGCCAGAGCAAGTATCATTACTGCTGGATATAACATAGATTGTATATACTGCATAATTACTACTGAATATATAAAATATAATATATATAGTACTATACATATATTAGTATCACTTTTATTGGAGCCTAAAGGCTAGCATTCATTATTAGTTATGTTAGTATTATTGCATTTCCATAGTACTTACTCTTGATGGACCTGTTATGCTCCTCCTCCTCCTGCTGTTTCTGCAGGAGCTCTGTCTCCTCCTGCTGCTTGTGTTTCAGCATCTCCTGAAGAACCTGCAGCTCCTTCTGCTTCTGCAACCTCAACTCCTTCAGCTGTTCCAACAAATTGTTCTCCAACTCCTCCTTCTCACACCGCAAACACTCCAATCGGGCCACAGGCCCCACTAGTGACACAGAACCACACACACACACACACACAGAGAGAGATAAACATGTATAAATGTATAAGAATTTGTGGATAAAATTATTATGAGATTATTTATAATCAAACGACTACACTATACAACCACATCTTCCTTTTATTTACATATTATACAGACATTTAGAGATATTTACATTTTATATACCCGCGTGCGTCTCTCTTCTCCAAGGTAGCGGAGAGATATGAAAGGATAAAAGGGGAAAAGAATAAAATGCACGTCGGTTTTAAATTCGCAGGCTACCTGCGCTGAAGGCGTGGAAAACGAGCACGTGACGGAAAGGCTTCCGTACCCGATGGGTCCAAATCACATGCCCAGCAAAGTAGCCTTAAACCTGGACACACAATGGAGACCATTTGACCCTTTAAAATCATACTACAACCAGACTTCCAGGCCCAAGAGGTCACACAGTCATGCCCAGCAAAGTAGCTCTGGGTCTGGGCACACATGACGCAGTTTGACCGTTTAAATAAAACTAAACCAGACACATACAGGTGGGCACATATACACAGATACACATTCTGTTTAATTTCTTCACATCTGCAGACTAGAGTAAGCTGAGGGTATAGTGTTAAACCAGGTACTACATAAACAGTATATAGTATATATACAGAGGATATAGTGTTAAACCAGGTACTACATACAGAGTATATAGTATACATACAGAGTATATAGTTTGACCAAAAGATCGTGCTGATCTTTGATCTCCTGGTTCTTCATCTCCAGCGCTACTTTCAGACTCATAATGTCCTCCTCTATGGGCTGGTATAAAACACACACGAATCATCACTACAGCCAGTACAATGGAAAGGTGGGAATGTGTACTGAATGTGTACTGACGTTATAAGTGAAAGGTGGAGCTACTGGTGGATGTGTACTGACACTATAAGGGATCTCTACCTGCAGTGACAGTCTGAGCTTCTCAAGTTCTTCCTCCAGAGATTTCTTCTCCTGTTCACAGGCCATTTTCATATCTGCCAGAGCAAGTATCATTACTGCTGGATATAAAACAGATTGTATATACTACATAATTACTACTGAATATATAAAATATAATATATATAGTACTATACATATATTAGTGTCACTTTTATTGGAGCCTAAAGGCTAACATTCATTATTAGTTATGTTAGTATTATTGCATTCCCATAGTACTTACTCTTGATGGACCTGTTATGCTCCTCCTCCTCCTGCTGTTTCTGCAGGAGCTCTGTCTCCTCCTGCTGCTTGTGTTTCAGCATCTCCTGAAGAACCTGCAGCTCCTTCTGCAACCTCAACTCCTTCAGCTGCTCCAACAAACTGTTCTCCAACTCCTCCTTCTCACACCGCAAACACTCCAATCGGGCCACAGGCCCCACTAGTGACACAGAACCACACACACACACACACACACACACACACACACACACACACACACACACACACACATACACACAGAAAGAGAGAGATAAACATGTATAAATGTATAAGAATATGAGGATAAAATTATTATGAGATTATTTATAATCAAACGACTACACTATACAACCACTTCTTCCTTTTATTTAGATATTATACAGATATGTACAGATATTTACATTTTATTTACCCGCGTGCGTCTCTCTTCTCCAAGGTAGCGGAGAGATATGAAAGGATAAAAGGGGAAAAGAATAAAATGCACGTCGGTTTTAAATTCGCAGGCTACCTGCGCTGAAGGCGTGGAAAACAAGCACGTGACGGAAAGGCTTCCGTACCCGATGGGTCCAAATCACATGCCCAGCAAAGTAGCCTTAAACCTGGACACACAATGGAGACCATTTGACCCTTTAAAATCATACTACAACCAGACTTCCAGGCCCAAGAGGTCACACAGTCATGCCCAGCAAAGTAGCTCTGGGCCTGGGCACACATGACGCAGTTTGACCGTTTAAATAAAACTAAACCAGACACATACAGGTGGGCACATATACACAGATACACATTCTGTTTAATTTCTTCACATCTGCAGACTAGAGTAAGCTGAGGGTATAGTGTTAAACCAGGTACTACATAAACAGTATATAGTATATATACAGAGGATATAGTGTTAAACCAGGTACTACATACAGAGTATATAGTATACATACAGAGTATATAGTTTGACCAAAAGATCGTGCTGATCTTTGATCTCCTGGTTCTTCATCTCCAGCGCTACTTTCAGACTCATAATGTCCTCCTCTATGGGCTGGTATAAAACACACACGAATCATCACTACAGCCAGTACAATGGAAAGGTGGGAATGTGTACTGAATGTGTACTGACGTTATAAGTGAAAGGTGGAGCTACTGGTGGATGTGTACTGACACTATAAGGGATCTCTACCTGCAGTGACAGTCTGAGCTTCTCAAGTTCTTCCTCCAGAGATTTCTTCTCCTGTTCACAGGCCATTTTCATATCTGCCAGAGCAAGTATCATTACTGCTGGATATAACACAGATTGTATATACTACATAATTACTACTGAATATATAAAATATAATATATATAGTACTATACATATATTAGTGTCACTTTTATTGGAGCCTAAAGGCTAACATTCATTATTAGTTATGTTAGTATTATTGCATTTCCATAGTACTTACTCTTGATGGACCTGTTATGCTCCTCCTCCTCCTGCTGTTTCTGCAGGAGCTCTGTCTCCTCCTGCTGCTTGTGTTTCAGCATCTCCTGAAGAACCTGCAGCTCCTTCTGCAACCTCAACTCCTTCAGCTGCTCCAACAAACTGTTCTCCAACTCCTCCTTCTCACACCGCAAACACTCCAATCGGGCCACAGGCCCCACTAGTGACACAGAACCACACACACACACACACACACACACACACACACACACACACACACACACACACACACAGAAAGAGAGAGATAAACATGTATAAATGTGTAAGAATTTGAGGATAAAATTATTATGAGATTATTTATAATCAAACGACTACACTATACAACCACTTCTTCCTTTTATTTAGATATTATACAGATATGTACACATATTTACATTTCATTTACCCGCGTGCGTCTCTCTTCTCCAAGGTAGCGGAGAGATATGAAAGGATAAAAGGGGAAAAGAATAAAATGCACGTCGGTTTTAAATTCGCAGGCTACCTGCGCTGAAGGCGTGGAAAACGAGCACGTGACGGAAAGGCTTCCGTACCCGATGGGTCCAAATCACATGCCCAGCAAAGTAGCCTTAAACCTGGACACACAATGGAGACCATTTGACCCTTTAAAATCATACTACAACCAGACTTCCAGGCCCAAGAGGTCACACAGTCATGCCCAGCAAAGTAGCTCTGGGCCTGGGCACACATGACGCAGTTTGACCGTTTAAATAAAACTAAACCAGACACATACAGGTGCGCACATATACACAGATACACATTCTGTTTAATTTCTTCACATCTGCAGACTAGAGTAAGCTGAGGGTATAGTGTTAAACCAGGCACTACATAAACAGTATATAGTATATATACAGAGGATATAGTGTTAAACCAGGTACTACATACAGAGTATATAGTATACATACAGAGTATATAGTTTGACCAAAAGATCGTGCTGATCTTTGATCTCCTGGTTCTTCATCTCCAGCGCTACTTTCAGACTCATAATGTCCTCCTCTATGGGCTGGTATAACACACACACGAATCATCACTACAGCCAGTACAATGGAAAGGTGGGAATGTGTACTGAATGTGTACTGACGTTATAAGTGAAAGGTGGAGGTACTGGTGGATGTGTACTGACACTATAAGGGATCTCTACCTGCAGTGACAGTCTGAGCTTCTCAAGTTCTTCCTCCAGAGATTTCTTCTCCTGTTCACAGGCCATTTTCATATCTGCCAGAGCAAGTATCATTACTGCTGGATATAACACAGATTGTATATACTACATAATTACTACTGAATATATAAAATATAATATATATAGTACTATACATATATTAGTGTCACTTTTATTGGAGCCTAAAGGCTAACATTCATTATTAGTTATGTTAGTATTATTGCATTTCCATAGTACTTACTCTTGATGGACCTGTTATGCTCCTCCTCCTCCTGCTGTTTCTGCAGGAGCTCTGTCTCCTCCTGCTGCTTGTGTTTCAGCATCTCCTGAAGAACCTGCAGCTCCTTCTGCAACCTCAACTCCTTCAGCTGCTCCAACAAACTGTTCTCCAACTCCTCCTTCTCACACCGCAAACACTCCAATCGGGCCACAGGCCCCACTAGTGACACAGAACCACACACACACACACACACACACACACACACACAGAAAGAGAGAGATAAACATGTATAAATGTATAAGAATTTGAGGATAAAATTATTATGAGATTATTTATAATCAAACGACTACACTATACAACCACTTCTTCCTTTTATTTAGATATTATACAGATATGTACAGATATTTACATTTTATTTACCCGCGTGCGTCTCTCTTCTCCAAGGTAGCGGAGAGATATGAAAGGATAAAAGGGGAAAAGAATAAAATGCACGTCGGTTTTAAATTCGCAGGCTACCTGCGCTGAAGGCGTGGAAAACGAGCACGTGACGGAAAGGCTTCCGTACCCGATGGGTCCAAATCACATGCCCAGCAAAGTAGCCTTAAACCTGGACACACAATGGAGACCATTTGACCCTTTAAAATCATACTACAACCAGACTTCCAGGCCCAAGAGGTCACACAGTCATGCCCAGCAAAGTAGCTCTGGGCCTGGGCACACTTCACGCAGTTTGACCGTTTAAATAAAACTAGAAACAGACTTCCTGGCCCAAGAGGTCACACAGTCATGCCCAGCAAGGTTGCTTTAAACGTGGGCACACTTCAGACCGTTTCACTCTTTAAATCATTCAAAGCACCACATTTCAAGGCCCAAGAGGTCACAGAATCATGCCCATCAAAGTAGCTCTGGGCCTGGGCACACTTCACGCAGTTTGACCCTTTAAATAATACTACAACCAGACACATACAGGTGCGCACATATACACAGATACACATTCTGTTTAATTTCTTCACATCTGCAGACTAGAGTAAGCTGAGGGTATAGTGTTAAACCAGGTACTACATAAACAGTATATAGTATATATACAGAGGATATAGTGTTAAACCAGGTACTACATACAGAGTATATAGTATACATACAGAGTATATAGTTTGACCAAAAGATCGTGCTGATCTTTGATCTCCTGGTTCTTCATCTCCAGCGCTACTTTCAGACTCATAATGTCCTCCTCTATGGGCTGGTATAACACACACACGAATCATCACTACAGCCAGTACAATGGAAAGGTGGGAATGTGTACTGAATGTGTACTGACGTTATAAGTGAAAGGTGGAGGTACTGGTGGATGTGTACTGACACTATAAGGGATCTCTACCTGCAGTGACAGTCTGAGCTTCTCAAGTTCTTCCTCCAGAGATTTCTTCTCCTGTTCACAGGCCATTTTCATATCTGCCAGAGCAAGTATCATTACTGCTTGATATAACACAGATTGTATATACTACATAATTACTACTGAATATATAAAATATAATATATATAGTACTATACATATATTAGTATCACTTTTATTGGAGCCTAAAGGCTAACATTCATTATTAGTTATGTTAGTATTATTGCATTTCCATAGTACTTACTCTTGATGGACCTGTTATGCTCCTCCTCCTCCTGCTGTTTCTGCAGGAGCTCTGTCTCCTCTTGCTGCTTGTGTTTCAGCATCTCCTGAAGAACCTGCAGCTCTTTCTGCTTCTGCAACCTCAACTCCTTCAGCTGCTCCAACAAATTGTTCTCCAACTCCTCCTTCTCACACTGCAAACACTCCAATCGGGCCACAGGCCCCACTAGTGACACAGAACCACACACACACACACACAGACACACACACACACACACAGAGAGAGATAAACATGTATAAATGTATAAGAATTTGTGGATAAAATTACTATGAGATTATTTATAATCAAACGACTACACTATACAACCACATCTTCCTTTTATTTACATATTATACAGACATTTAGAGATATTTACATTTTATTTACCCGCGTGCGTCTCTCTTCTCCAAGGTAGCAGAGAGATATTAAAGGATAAAAGGGGAAAAGAATAAAATGCACGTCGGTTTTAAATTCGCAGGCTACTTGCGCTGAAGGCGTGGAAAACGAGCACGTGACGGAAAGGCTTCCGTACCCGATGGGTCCAAATCACATGCCCAGCAAAGTAGCCTTAAACCTGGACACACAATGGAGACCATTTGACCCTTTAAAATCATACTACAACCAGACTTCCAGGCCCAAGAGGTCACATAGTCATTCCCAGCAAAGTAGCTCTGGGCCTGGGCACACTTCACGCAGTTTGACCCTTTAAATAATACTACAACCAGACACATACAGGTGGGCACATATACACAGATACACATTCTGTTTAATTTCTTCACATCTGCAGACTAGAGTAAGCTGAGGGTATAGTGTTAAACCAGGTACTACATAAACAGTATATAGTATATATACAGAGGATATAGTGTTAAACCAGGTACTACATACAGAGTATATAGTATACATACAGAGTATATAGTTTGACCAAAAGATCGTGCTGATCTTTGATCTCCTGGTTCTTCATCTCCAGCGCTACTTTCAGACTCATAATGTCCTCCTCTATGGGCTGGTACAAAACACACACGAATCATCACTACAGCCAGTACAATGGAAAGGTGGGAATGTGTACTGAATGTGTACTGACGTTATAAGTGAAAGGTGGAGCTACTGGTGGATGTGTACTGACACTATAAGGGATCTCTACCTGCAGTGACAGTCTGAGCTTCTCAAGTTCTTCCTCCAGAGATTTCTTCTCCTGTTCACAGGCCATTTTCATATCTGCCAGAGCAAGTATCATTACTGCTGGATATAACACAGATTGTATATACTACATAATTACTACTGAATATATAAAATATAATATATATAGTACTATACATATATTAGTGTCACTTTTATTGGAGCCTAAAGGCTAACATTCATTATTAGTTATGTTAGTATTATTGCATTTCCATAGTACTTACTCTTGATGGACCTGTTATGCTCCTCCTCCTCCTGCTGTTTCTGCAGGAGCTCTGTCTCCTCCTGCTGCTTGTGTTTCAGCATCTCCTGAAGAACCTGCAGCTCCTTCTGCAACCTCAACTCCTTCAGCTGCTCCAACAAACTGTTCTCCAACTCCTCCTTCTCACACCGCAAACACTCCAATCGGGCCACAGGCCCCACTAGTGACACAGAACCACACACACACACACACACACACACACACACACAGAAAGAGAGAGATAAACATGTATAAATGTATAAGAATTTGAGGATAAAATTATTATGAGATTATTTATAATCAAACGACTACACTATACAACCACTTCTTCCTTTTATTTAGATATTATACAGATATGTACAGATATTTACATTTTATTTACCCGCGTGCGTCTCTCTTCTCCAAGGTAGCGGAGAGATATGAAAGGATAAAAGGGGAAAAGAATAAAATGCACGTCGGTTTTAAATTCGCAGGCTACCTGCGCTGAAGGCGTGGAAAACGAGCACGTGACGGAAAGGCTTCCGTACCCGATGGGTCCAAATCACATGCCCAGCAAAGTAGCCTTAAACCTGGACACACAATGGAGACCATTTGACCCTTTAAAATCATACTACAACCAGACTTCCAGGCCCAAGAGGTCACACAGTCATGCCCAGCAAAGTAGCTCTGGGCCTGGGCACACTTCACGCAGTTTGACCGTTTAAATAAAACTAGAAACAGACTTCCTGGCCCAAGAGGTCACACAGTCATGCCCAGCAAGGTTGCTTTAAACGTGGGCACACTTCAGACCGTTTCACTCTTTAAATCATTCAAAGCACCACATTTCAAGGCCCAAGAGGTCACAGAATCATGCCCATCAAAGTAGCTCTGGGCCTGGGCACACTTCACGCAGTTTGACCCTTTAAATAATACTACAACCAGACACATACAGGTGCGCACATATACACAGATACACATTCTGTTTAATTTCTTCACATCTGCAGACTAGAGTAAGCTGAGGGTATAGTGTTAAACCAGGTACTACATAAACAGTATATAGTATATATACAGAGGATATAGTGTTAAACCAGGTACTACATACAGAGTATATAGTATACATACAGAGTATATAGTTTGACCAAAAGATCGTGCTGATCTTTGATCTCCTGGTTCTTCATCTCCAGCGCCACTTTCAGACTCATAATGTCCTCCTCTATGGGCTGGTATAACACACACACGAATCATCACTACAGCCAGTACAATGGAAAGGTGGGAATGTGTACTGAATGTGTACTGACGTTATAAGTGAAAGGTGGAGCTACTGGTGGATGTGTACTGACACTATAAGGGATCTCTACCTGCAGTGACAGTCTGAGCTTCTCAAGTTCTTCCTCCAGAGATTTCTTCTCCTGTTCACAGGCCATTTTCATATCTGCCAGAGCAAGTATCATTACTGCTGGATATAACACAGATTGTATATACTACATAATTACTACTGAATATATAAAATATAATATATATAGTACTATACATATATTAGTATCACTTTTATTGGAGCCTAAAGGCTAACATTCATTATTAGTTATGTTAGTATTATTGCATTTCCATAGTACTTACTCTTGATGGACCTGTTATGCTCCTCCTCCTCCTGCTGTTTCTGCAGGAGCTCTGTCTCCTCCTGCTGCTTGTGTTTCAGCATCTCCTGAAGAACCTGCAGCTCCTTCTGCTTCTGCAACCTCAACTCCTTCAGCTGCTCCAACAAACTGTTCTCCAACTCCTCCTTCTCACACCGCAAACACTCCAATCGGGCCACAGGCCCCACTAGTGACACAGAACCACACACACACACACACACACAAAGAGAGAGATAAACATGTATAAATGTATAAGAATTTGTGGATAAAATTATTATGAGATTATTTATAATCAAACGACTACACTACACAACCACATCTTCCTTTTATTTACATATTATACAGATATTTAGAGATATTTACATTTTATTTACCCGCGTGCGTCTCTCTTCTCCAAGGTAGCGGAGAGATATGAAAGGATAAAAGGGGAAAAGAATAAAATGCACGTCGGTTTTAAATTCGCAGGCTACCTGCGCTGAAGGCGTGGAAAACAAGCACGTGACGGAAAGGCTTCCGTACCCGATGGGTCCAAATCACATGCCCAGCAAAGTAGCCTTAAACCTGGACACACAATGGAGAGCATTTGACCCTTTAAAATCATACTACAACCAGACTTCCAGGCCCAAGAGGTCACACAGCCATGCCCAGCAAAGTAGCTCTGGGCCTGGGCACACTTCACGCAGTTTGACCGTTTAAATAAAACTAGAAACAGACTTCCTGGCCCAAGAGGTCACAGTCATACCCAGCAAAGTACGTTTAAACCTGGAAACAAATCAGATCCTTTCTGTCATTCAAAGGAATGGGCCTGCAACTCACAACCACATCCCCAGTGAAGCGCACCGTCACCCAGCCACACTACCCCACCTTGCCCGTCCTGGAACAACCACACCTCCAGGGCACCACATGCCAATCTCTCATGCCCAGCAAACTGCAACCTCACGCAGCCAGGCCACACACTGTCTCCCCTTGTACAGTCCAAGGACGAACTCCTCCACAAACCTGGTGTTCACGCGCACACAGGCAATTACAACGAATTGGTGGAGAACTTTGAAATAAACGTGCTGACTTTGAATACTCACATCTAGGCTGGGCCAGGTCCAAATGGCCTGCAGCTCGGTGCGCATTAACTGCTTGACTGTCCGTCACGAACGCCACCTGCCAAGCGTTCGTTCCGTCCCTGGCGGATTTTAAAAAATCGTAGCGTGAGAACGATGGGTCCGATCCGCGTGCCGCTTAAAGGCGATTACAGGGGAGATGCAACCCTTTCCAAAGAACCATGAAAAGACTTTCTACTCCCAAGGAGACAAGAGATATTAAGCCGCAATGACGTCCGACGCGCGCATTTTCTCCGCCGCGCAGCACATTTAAAAAAATCATAGCGTGAAAACCGTGGGTTCGATCCGCGTGCCGCTCGAAGGCGATTACAGGGGAGATGCAGCCCTTTCCAAAGAGGCATGAACAGACTTCCTACTCCCAAGGAGCCCAAAGATATTAAGCCGCAAATAAGTCCTACGCGCGTCTTTTCTACGCCGCGCACCACATTTAAAAAATCGTATCGGAAGAACGGTGGGTCCAATCCGCGTGCCGCTTAAAGGCGATTACAAGGGAGATGCAAACCTTTCCAAAGAGCCATGAAAAGACTTTCTACTCCCAAGGAGACAATAGATATTAAGCCGCAATGACGTCCGACGCGCGCATTTTCTCCGCCGCGCAGCACATTTAAAAAAATCATAGCGTGAAAACCGTGGGTTCGATCCGCGTGCCGCTCGAAGGCGATTACAGGGGAGATGCAGCCCTTTCCAAAGAGGCATGAACAGACTTCCTACTCCCAAGGAGCCCAAAGATATTAAGCCGCAAATAAGTCCTACGCGCGTCTTTTCTACGCCGCGCACCACATTTAAAAAATCGTATCGGAAGAACGGTGGGTCCAATCCGCGTGCCGCTTAAAGGCGATTACAAGGGAGATGCAAACCTTTCCAAAGAGCCATGAAAAGACTTTCTACTCCCAAGGAGACAATAGATATTAAGCCGAAATGACGTCCGACGCGCGCATTTCCTCCGCCGCGCACCACATTTAAAAAAATCATAGCGTGAAAACCGTGGGTTCGATCCGCGTGCCGCTCGAAGGCGATTACAGGGGAGATGCATCCCTTTCCAAAGAGCCATGAACAGACTTTCTACTCCCAAGGAGACCAGAAATATTAACATATAAAGCGTTACGCTCCAGTCGGATGAACGAGAAACGCTTGTACAATTGCAACGAATTGGAGGAGAAAGTTTAAACAAACGCGCTGACTTTGAACGCTCACATCTAGGCCGGGCCAACTCCAAATGGCGTGCAACTCGGTGTGCATCACCTCCATGACTTTCCCTAACGAACGCCACCTGCCACGCTTTCGGCCTATCCCTGGCGGCATTAAAAAATCGTAGCGTGATAACGATGGTTCCGATGCGCGTGCCGCTCGAAGGCGATTACAGGGGAGATACAGCCCTTTCCAAAGAGCCATGAACAGACTTTCTACTCCCAAGGAGACAAGAGATATTACGCGCATTTTCTCCGACGCGCACCACGTTTAAAAAATCGTAGCGTGAGAACGGTGGGTCCGATCCGCGTGCCGCTTAAAGGCGATTACAGGGGAGATGCAACCCTTTCCAAAGAACCATGAAAAGACTTTCTACTCCCAAGGAGACAATAGATATTAAGCCGAAATGACGTCCGACGCGCGCATTTTCTCCGCCGCGCACCACATTTAAAAAAATCATAGCGTGAAAACCGTGGGTTCGATCCGCGTGCCGCTCGAAGGCGATTACAGCGGAGATGCAGCCCTTTCCAAAGAGCCATGAAAAGACTTTCTACTCCCAAGGAGACAAGAGATATTAAGCCGAAATGACGTCCCACGCGCGCATTTCCTCCGCCGCGCACCACATTTAAAAAAATCATAGCGTGAAAACCGTGGGTTCGATCCGCGTGCCGCTCGAAGGCGATTACAGGGGAGATGCAGCCCTTTCCAAAGAGCCATGAACAGACTTTCTACACCCAATGAGACAAGAGATATTAAGCCGCAAATACGTCCGGCGCGCGTCTATTCTCCGCCGCGCAACACATTTAAAAAAAATCGTAGCGTGAAAAACGTGGGTTCGATCCGCGTGCCGCTTAAAGGCGATTACAGGGGAGATGCAGCCCTTTCCAAAGAGCCATGAAAAGACTTTCTACTCCCAAGGAGACAAGAGATATTAAGTCGAAATGACGTCCGACGCGCGCATTTCCTCCGCCGCGCACCACATTTAAAAAAATCATAGCGTGAAAACCGTGGGTTCGATCCGCGTGCCGCTCGAAGGCGATTACAGGGGAGATGCAGCCCTTTCCAAAGAGGCATGAACAGACTTCCTACTCCCAAGGAGCCCAAAGATATTAAGCCGCAAATACGTCCTACGCGCGTCTTTTCTACGCCGCGCACCACATTTAAAAAATCGTATCGGAAGAACGGTGGGTCCAATCCGCGTGCCGCTTAAAGGCGATTACAAGGGAGATGCAAACCTTTCCAAAGAGCCATGAAAAGACTTTCTACTCCCAAGGAGACAAGAGATATTAAGCCGAAATGACGTCCGACGCGCGCATTTTCTCCGCCGCGCACCACATTTAAAAAAATCATAGCGTGAAAACCGTGGGTTCGATCCGCGTGCCGCTCGAAGGCGATTACAGCGGAGATGCAGCCCTTTCCAAAGAGCCATGAACAGACTTTCTACACCCAATGAGACAAGAGATATTAAGCCGCAAATACGTCCGGCGCGCGTCTTTTCTCCGACGCGCAACACATTTAAAAAAATCATAGCGTGAAAACCGTGGGTTCGATCCGCGTGCCGCTCGAAGGCGAGATGCAGCCCTTTCCAAAGAGCCATGAACAGACTTTCTACTCCCAAGGAGACCAGAGATATTAACAGATAAAGCGTTACGCTCCAGTCGGATGAGCGAGAAACGCTTGTACAATTGCAACGAATTGGAGGAGAAAGTTTAAACAAACGCGCTGACTTTGAACGCTCACATCTAGGCCGGGCCAGGTCCAAATGGCCTGCAACTTGGTGCGCATCACCTCCATGACGGTCCCTAACGAACGCCACCTGCCACGATTTCGGCCCGTCCCTGGCGGCATTAAAAAATCGTAGCGTGATAACGATGGTTCCGATGCGCGTGCCGCGCGAAGGCGATTACAGGGGAGATGCAGCCCTTTCCAAAGAGCC
Source organism: Electrophorus electricus (assembly GCF_041902795.1). Classification (NCBI taxonomy): domain Eukaryota; kingdom Metazoa; phylum Chordata; class Actinopteri; order Gymnotiformes; family Gymnotidae; genus Electrophorus; species Electrophorus electricus. The sequence continues at coordinate 36,182,571 of NC_137501.1, read as the reverse complement.
ATGAACAGACTTTCTACTCACAAGGAGACAAGAGATATTAAGTCGCAATGATATCCGACGCGCGCATTTTCTCCGCCGCGCACCACATTTAAAAAATCTTAGCGTGAGAACGGTGGGTCCGATCCGCGTGCCGCTTAAAGGCGATTACAGGGGAGATGCAGCCCTTTCCAAAGAGCCATGAAAAGACTTTCTACTCCCAAGGAGACAAGAGATATTAAGCCGAAATGACGTCCGACGCGCGCATTTTCTCCGCCGCGCACCACATTTAAAAAAATCATAGCGTGAAAACCGTGGGTTCGATCCGCGTGCCGCTCGAAGGCGATTACAGGGGAGATGCAGCCCTTTCCAAAGATCCATGAACAGACTTCCTACTCCCAAGGAGACAAGAGATATTAACATATAAAGCGTTACGCTCCAGTCGGATGAGCGAGAAACGCTTGAGCAGTTGCAACGAATTGGAGGAGAAAGTTTAAACAAACGCGCTGAATTTGAACGCTCACATCTAGGTCTGGCCAAGTCCAAATGGCGTGCAACTCGGTGCGCATCACCTCCATGACTGTCCCTAACGAACGCCACCTGCCACGCTTTCGGCCCGTCCCTGGCGGCTTTAAAAAATCGTAGCGTGATAACCGTGGGTTCGATCCGCGTGCCGCTCGAAGGCGATTACAGCGGAGATGCAGCCCTTTCCAAAGAGCCATGAAAAGACTTTCTACTCCCAAGGAGACAAGAGATATTAAGCCGAAATGACGTCCCACGCGCGCATTTCCTCCGCCGCGCACCACATTTAAAAAAATCATAGCGTGAAAACCGTGGGTTCGATCCGCGTGCCGCTCGAAGGCGATTACAGGGGAGATGCAGCCCTTTCCAAAGAGCCATGAACAGACTTTCTACACCCAATGAGACAAGAGATATTAAGCCGCAAATACGTCCGGCGCGCGTCTTTTCTCCGCCGCGCAACACATTTAAAAAAAATCGTAGCGTGAAAAACGTGGGTTCGATCCGCGTGCCGCTCGAAGGCGATTACAGGGTAGATGCATCCCTTTCAAAAGAGCCATGAACAGACTTTCTACTCCCAAGGAGACCAGAAATATTAACATATAAATCGTTACGCTCCAGTCGGATGAACGAGAAACGCTTGTACAATTGCAACGAATTGGAGGAGAAAGTTTAAACAAACGCGCTGATTTTGAAGGCTCACATCTAGGCCGGGCCAGGTCCAAATGGCCTGCAACTCGGTCCGCATCACGTCCATGACTTTTCCTAACGAACGCCACCTGCCAAGCTTTCGGCCCGTCCCTGTCGGCATTAAAAAATCGTAGCGTGATAACGATGGTTCCGATCCGCGTGCCGCGCGAAGGCGATTACAGGGGAGATGCAGCCCTTTCCAAAGAGCCATGAACAGACTTTCTACTCCCAATGAGACAAGAGATATCAAGCCGCAAATACGTCCGGCGCGCGTCTATTCTCCGCCGCGCAACACATTTAAAAAAAATCGTAGCGTGAAAACCGTGGGTTCGATCCGCGTGCCGCTTAAAGGCGATTACAGGGGAGATGCAGCCCTTTCCAAAGAGCCATGAAAAGACTTTCTACTCCCAAGGAGACAAGAGATATTAAGTCGAAATGACGTCCGACGCGCGCATTTCCTCCGCCGCGCACCACATTTAAAAAAATCATAGCGTGAAAACCGTGGGTTCGATCCGCGTGCCGCTCGAAGGCGATTACAGGGGAGATGCAGCCCTTTCCAAAGAGCCATGAACAGACTTCCTACTCCCAAGGAGACAAGAGATATTAAGCAGCAATGATGTCCGACACGCGCATTTTCTCCGCCGCGCACCACATTTAAAAAATCTTAGCGTGAGAACGGTGGGTCCGATCCGCGTGCCGCTTAAAGGCGATTACAGGGGAGATGCAGCCCTTTCCAAAGAGCCATGAACAGACTTCCTACTCCCAAGGAGACAAGAGATATTAAGCCGAAATGACGTCCGACGCGCGCATTTTCTCCGCCGCGCACCACATTTAAAAAAATCATAGCGTGAAAACCGTGGGTTCGATCCGCGTGCCGCTCGAAGACGATTACAGGGGAGATGCAGCCCTTTCCAAAGATCCATGAACAGACTTCCTACTCCCAAGGAGACAAGAGATATTAACATATAAAGCGTTACGCTCCAGTCGGATGAGCGAGAAACGCTTGAGCAGTTGCAACGAATTGGAGGAGAAAGTTTAAACAAACGCGCTGAATTTGAACGCTCACATCTAGGTTTAGTAGACTTCCTACTCCCAAGGAGACAAGAGATATTAAGCCACAAATACGTCCGGACCGCGTCTTTTCTCCGCAGCTCACCACATTTAAAAAAATCGTAGCGTGAAAACCGTGGGTTCGATATAGTATACATACAGAGTATATAGTTTGACCAAAAGATCGTGCTGATCTTTGATCTCCTGGTTCTTCATCTCCAGCGCCACTTTCAGACTCATAATGTCCTCCTCTATGGGCTGGTATAACACAGACACGAATCATCACTACAGCCAGTACAATGGAAAGGTGGGAATGTGTACTGAATGTGTACTGACCTTATAAGTGAGAGGTGGTGGTACTGGTGGATGTGTACTGACACTATAAGGGATCTCTACCTGCAGTGACAGTTTGAGCTTCTCAAGTTCTTCCTCCAGAGATTTCTTCTCCTGCTCACAGGCCATTTTCATATCTGCCAGAGCAAGTATCATTACTGCTGGATATAACACAGATTGTATATACTACATAATTACTGCTGAATATATAAAATATAATATATATAGTACTATACATATATTAGTGTCACTTTTATTGGAGCCTAAAGGCTAACATTCATTATTAGTTATGTTAGTATTATTGCATTTCCATAGTACTTACTCTTGATGGACCTGTTATGCTCCTCCTCCTCCTGCTGTTTCTGCAGGAGCTCTGTCTCCTCCTGCTGCTTGTGTTTCAGCATCTCCTGAAGAACCTGCAGCTCCTTCTGCTTCTGCAACCTCAACTCCTTCAGCTGCTCCAACAAACTGTTCTCCAACTCCTCCTTCTCACACCGCAAACACTCCAATCGGGCCACAGGCCCCACTAGTGACACAGAACCACACACACACACACACACAGAGAGAGATAAACATGTATAAATGTATAAGAATTTGTGGATAAAATTATTATGAGATTATTTATAATGAAACGACTACACTACACAACCACTTCTTCCTTTTATTTACATATTATACAGATATTTAGAGATATTTACATTTCATTTACCCGCGTGCGTCTCTCTTCTCCAAGGTAGCGGAGAGATATGAAGGGATAAAAGGGGAAAAGAATAAAATGCACGTCGGTTTTAAATTCGCAGGCTACCTGCGCTGAAGGCGTGGAAAACGAGCACGTGACGGAAAGGCTTCCGTACACGATGGGTCCAAATCACATGCCCAGAAAAGTAGCCTTAAACCTGGACACACAATGGAGACCATTTGACCCTTTAAAATCATACTACAACCAGACTTCCAGGCCCAAGAGGTCACACAGTCATGCCCAGCAAAGTAGCTCTGGGCCTGGGCACACTTCACGCAGTTTGACCGTTTAAATAAAACTAGAAACAGACTTCCTGGCCCAAGAGGTCACACAGTCATGCCCAGCAAGGTTGCTTTAAACGTGGGCACACTTCAGACCGTTTCACTCTTTAAATCATTCAAAGCACCACATTTCAAGGCCCAAGATGTCACAGAATCATGCCCATCAAAGTAGCTCTGGGCCTGGGCACACTTCACGCAGTTTGACCCTTTAAATAATACTACAACCAGACACATACAGGTGCGCACATATACACAGATACACATTCTGTTTAATTTCTTCACATCTGCAGACTAGAGTAAGCTGAGGGTATAGTGTTAAACCAGGTACTACATAAACAGTATATAGTATATATACAGAGGATATAGTGTTAAACCAGGTACTACATACAGAGTATATAGTATACATACAGAGTATATAGTTTGACCAAAAGATCGTGCTGATCTTTGATCTCCTGGTTCTTCATCTCCAGCGCCACTTTCAGACTCATAATGTCCTCCTCTATGGGCTGGTATAACACACACACGAATCATCACTACAGCCAGTACAATGGAAAGGTGGGAATGTGTACTGAATGTGTACTGACGTTATAAGTGAAAGGTGGAGCTACTGGTGGATGTGTACTGACACTATAAGGGATCTCTACCTGCAGTGACAGTCTGAGCTTCTCAAGTTCTTCCTCCAGAGATTTCTTCTCCTGTTCACAGGCCATTTTCATATCTGCCAGAGCAAGTATCATTACTGCTGGATATAACATAGATTGTATATACTACATAATTACTACTGAATATATAAAATATAATATATATAGTACTATACATATATTAGTATCACTTTTATTGGAGCCTAAAGGCTAACATTCATTATTAGTTATGTTAGTATTATTGCATTTCCATAGTACTTACTCTTGATGGACCTGTTATGCTCCTCCTCCTCCTGCTGTTTCTGCAGGAGCTCTGTCTCCTCCTGCTGCTTGTGTTTCAGCATCTCCTGAGGAACCTGCAGCTCCTTCTGCTTCTGCAACCTCAACTCCTTCAGCTGCTCCAACAAACTGTTCTCCAACTCCTCCTTCTCACACCGCAAACACTCCAATCAGGCCACAGGCCCCACTAGTGACACAGAACCACACACACACACACACACAGACACACACACACACACACACACACACACACACACACACACACACACACACACACACACAAAGAGAGAGATAAACATGTATAAATGTATAAGAATTTGTGGATAAAATTATTATGAGATTATTCATAATCAAACGACTACACTACACAACCACTTCTTCCTTTTATTTACATATTATACAGATATTTAGAGATATTTACATTTTATTTACCCGCGTGCGTCTCTCTTCTCAAAGGTAGTGGATAGATATGAAAGGATAAAAGGGGAAAAGAATAAAATGCACGTCGGTTTTAAATTCGCAGGCTACCTGCGCTGAAGGCGTGGAAAACGAGCACGTGACGGAAAGGCTTCCGTACCCGATGGGTCCAAATCACATGCCCAGCAAAGTAGCCTTAAACCTGCACACAAAATGGAGACCATTTGACCCTTTAAAATCATACTACAACCAGACTTCCAGGCCCAAGAGGTCACACAGTCATGCCCAGCAAAGTAGCTCTGGGCCTGGGCACACTTCACGCAGTTTGACCCTTTAAATAATACTACAACCAGACTTCCAGGCACAAGAGGTCACACAGTCATGCACAGCAAAGTAGCTCTGGGCCTGGGCACACTTCATTCACTTTGTACCTTTAAATCATACTACTACTACTACCAGACTTCCAGGCCCAAGAGGTCACACAGTCATGCACAGCAAAGTAGCTCTGGGCCTGGGCACACTTCATTCACTTTGTACCTTTAAATCATACTGCTACTACTACCAGACTTCCAGGCCCAAGAGGTCAAACACAGTCATGCACAGCAAAGTAGCTCTGGGCCTGGGCACACTTCAATCACTTTGTGCCTTTAAATCATACTACTACTACCAGACTTCCAGGGCCAAGAGGTCACACAGTCATGCACAGCAAAGTAGCTCTGGGCCTGGGCACACTTCACGCAGTTTGACCCTTTAAATAATACTACAACCAGACACATACAGGTGCGCACATATACACATTCTTTTTAATTTCTTCACATCTGCAGACTAGAGTAAGCTGAGGGTATAGTGTTAAACCATGTACTACATAAACAGTATATAGTATATATACAGAGGATATAATGTTAAACCAGGTACTACATACAGAGTATATAGTTTGACCAAAAGTTCGTGCTGATCTTTGATCTCCTGGTTCTTCATCTCCAGCGCCACTTTCAGACTCAATGTCCTCCTCTATGGGCTGGTATAACACACACAGGAATCATCACTACAGCCAGTACAATGGAAAGGTGGGAATGTGTACCGAATGTGTACTGACGTTATAAGTGAAAGGTGGAGGTACTGGTGGATGTGTACTGACACTATAAGGGATCTCTACCTGCAGTGACAGTCTGAGCTTCTCAAGTTCTTCCTCCAGAGATTTCTTCTCCTGTTCACAGGCCATTTTCATATCTGCCAGAGCAAGTATCATTACTGCTGGATATAACACAGATTGTATATACTACATAATTACTGCTGAATATATAAAATATAATATATATAGTACTATACATATATTAGTATCACTTTTATTGGAGCCTAAAGGCTAACATTCATTATTAGTTATGTTAGTATTATTGCATTTCCATAGTACTTACTCTTGATGGACCTGTTATGCTCCTCCTCCTCCTGCTGTTTCTGCAGGAGCTCTGTCTCCTCCTGCTGATTGTGTTTCAGCATCTCCTGAAGAACCTGCAGCTCCTTCTGCTTCTGCAACCTCAACTCCTTCAGCTGCTCCAAGAAACTGTTATCCAACTCCTCCTTCTCACACCGCAAACACTCCAATCGGGCCACAGGCCCCACTAGTGACACAGAACCACACACACACACACACACACACACACACACACACACACACACAGACAAAGAGAGAGATAAACATGTATATATGTATAAGAATTTGTGGATAAAATTATTATGAGATTATTTATAATGAAACGACTACACTACACAACCACTTCTTCCTTTTATTTACATATTATACAGATATTTAGAGATATTAACATTTTATTTACCCGCGTGCGTCTCTCTTCTCCAAGGTAGCGGAGAGATATGAAGGGATAAAAGGGGAAAAGAATAAAATGCACGTCGGTTTTAAATTCGCAGGCTACCTGCGCTGAAGGCGTGGAAAACGAGCACGTGACGGAAAGGCTTCCGTACCCGATGGGTCCAAATCACATGCCCAGCAAAGTAGCCTTAAACCTGGACACACAATGGAGACCATTTGACCCTTTAAAATCATACTACAACCAGACTTCCAGGCCCAAGAGGTCAAACACAGTCATGCACAGCAAAGTAGCTCTGGGCCTGGGCACACTTCAATCACTTTGTGCCTTTAAATCATACTACTACTACCAGACTTCCAGGGCCAAGAGGTCACACAGTCATGCACAGCAAAGTAGCTCTGGGCCTGGGCACACTTCACGCAGTTTGACCGTTTAAATAAAACTAGAAACAGACTTTCTGGCCCAAGAGGTCACACAGACATGCCCAGCAAGGTTGCTTTAAACGTGGGCACACTTCAGACCGTTTCACTCTTTAAATCATTCAAAGCACCACATTTCAAGGCCCAAGAGGTCACAGAATCATGCCCATCAAAGTAGCTCTGGGCCTGGGCACACTTCACGCAGTTTGACCCTTTAAATAATACTACAACCAGACACATACAGGTGCGCACATATACACAGATACACATTCTGTTTAAATTTCTTCACATCTGCAGACTAGAGTAAGCTGAGGGTATAGTGTTAAACCAGGTACTACATAAACAGTATATAGTATATATACAGAGGATATAGTGTTAAACCAGGTACTACATACAGAGTATATAGTATACATACAGAGTATATAGTTTGACCAAAAGATCGTGCTGATCTTTGATCTCCTGGTTCTTCATCTCCAGCGCCACTTTCAGACTCATAATGTCCTCCTCTATGGGCTGGTATAACACACACACGAATCATCACTACAGCCAGTACAATGGAAAGGTGGGAATGTGTACTGAATGTGTACTGACGTTATAAGTGAAAGGTGGAGGTACTGGTGGATGTGTACTGACACTATAAGGGATCTCTACCTGCAGTGACACTCTGAGCTTCTCAAGTTCTTCCTCCAGAGATTTCTTCTCCTGTTCACAGGCCATTTTCATATCTGCCAGAGCAAGTATCATTACTGCTGGATATAACACAGATTGTATATACTACATAATTACTACTGAATATATAAAATATAATATATATAGTACTATACATATATTAGTATCACTTTTATTGGAGCCTAAAGGCTAACATTCATTATTAGTTATGTTAGTATTATTGCATTTCCATAGTACTTACCCTTGAGGGACCTGTTATGCTCCTCCTCCTCCTGCTGTTTCTGCAGGAGCTCTGACTCCTCCTGCTGCTTGTGTTTCAGCATCTCCTGAAGAACCTGCAGCTCCTTCTGCTTCTGCAACCTCAACTCCTTCAGCTGCTCCAACAAACTGTTCTCCAACTCCTCCTTCTCACACCGCAAACACTCCAATCGGGCCACAGGCCCCACTAGTGACACAGAACCACACACACACACACACACACAGACACACACACACACACACACACAAAGAGAGAGATAAACATGTATAAATGTATAAGAATTTGTGGATAAAATTATTATGAGATTATTTATAATGAAACGACTACACTACACAACCACTTCTTCCTTTTATTTACATATTATACAGATATTTAGAGATATTTACATTTTATTTACCCGCGTGCGTCTCTCTTCTCCAAGGTAGCGGAGAGATATGAAGGGATAAAAGGGGAAAAGAATAAAATGCACGTCGGTTTTAAATTCGCAGGCTACCTGCGCTGAAGGCGTGGAAAACGAGCACGTGACGGAAAGGCTTCCGTACCCGATGGGTCCAAATCACATGCCCAGCAAAGTAGCCTTAAACCTGGACACACAATGGAGACCATTTGACCCTTTAAAATCATACTACAACCAGACTTCCAGGCCCAAGAGGTCACACAGTCATGCCCAGCAAAGTAGCTCTGGGCCTGGGCACACTTCACGCAGTTTGACCCTTTAAATAATACTACAACCAGACTTCCAGGCACAAGAGGTCACACAGTCATGCACAGCAAAATAGCTCTGGGCCTGGGCACACTTCATTCACTTTGTACCTTTAAATCATACTACTACTACTACCAGACTTCCAGGCCCAAGAGGTCACACAGTCATGCACAGCAAAGTAGCTCTGGGCCTGGGCACACTTCATTCACTTTGTACCTTTAAATCATACTGCTACTACTACCAGACTTCCAGGCCCAAGAGGTCAAACACAGTCATGCACAGCAAAGTAGCTCTGGGCCTGGGCACACTTCAATCACTTTGTGCCTTTAAATCATACTACTACTACCAGACTTCCAGGGCCAAGAGGTCACACAGTCATGCACAGCAAAGTAGCTCTGGGCCTGGGCACACTTCACGCAGTTTGACCATTTAAATAAAACTAGAAACAGACTTCCTGGCCCAAGAGGTCACACAGTCATGCCCATCAAAGTAGCTCTGGGCCTGGGCACACTTCACGCAGTTTGACCCTTTAAATAATACTACAACCAGACACATACAGGTGCGCACATATACACATTCTTTTTAATTTCTTCACATCTGCAGACTAGAGTAAGCTGAGGGTATAGTGTTAAACCATGTACTACATAAACAGTATATAGTATATATACAGAGGATATAATGTTAAAGCAGGTACTACATACAGAGTATATAGTTTGACCAAAAGTTCGTGCTGATCTTTGATCTCCTGGTTCTTCATCTCCAGCGCCACTTTCAGACTCAATGTCCTCCTCTATGGGCTGGTATAACACACACACGAATCATCACTACAGCCAGTACAATGGAAAGGTGGGAATGTGTACCGAATGTGTACTGACGTTATAAGTGAAAGGTGGAGGTACTGGTGGATGTGTACTGACACTATAAGGGATCTCTACCTGCAGTGACAGTCTGAGCTTCTCAAGTTCTTCCTCCAGAGATTTCTTCTCCTGTTCACAGGCCATTTTCATATCTGCCAGAGCAAGTATCATTACTGCTGGACATAACACAGATTGTATATACTACATAATTACTACTGAATATATAAAATATAATATATATAGTACTATACATATATTAGTATCACTTGTATTGGAGCCTAAAGGCTAACATTCATTATTAGTTATGTTAGTATTATTGCATTTCCATAGTACTTACTCTTGATGGACCTGTTATGCTCCTCCTCCTCCTGCTGTTTCTGCAGGAGCTCTGTCTCCTCTTGCTGCTTGTGTTTCAGCATCTCCTGAAGAACCTGCAGCTCCTACTGCTTCTGCAACCTCAACTCCTTCAGCTGCTCCAACATATTGTTCTCCAACTCCTCCTTCTCACACCGCAAACACTCCAATCGGGCCACATGCCCCACTAGTGACACAGAACCACACACACACACACAGAGAGAGAGATAAACATGTATAAATGTATAAGAATTTGTGGATAAAATTACTATGAGATTATTTATAATCAAATGACTACACTACACAACCACATCTTCCTTTTATTTACATATTATACAGATATTTAGAGATATTTACATTTTATTTACAAGCGTGCGTCTCTCTTCTCCAAGGTAGCGGAGAGATATGAAAGGATAAAAGGGGAAAAGAATAAAATGCACGTCGGTTTTAAATTCGCAGGCAACCTGCGCTGAAGGCGTGGAAAACGAGCACGTGACGGAAAGGCTTCCGTACCCGATGGGTCCAAATCACATGCCCAGCAAAGTAGCCTTAAACCTGGACACACAATGGAGACCATTTGACCCTTTAAAATCATACTACAACCAGACTTCCAGGCCCAAGAGGTCACACAGTCATGCCCAGCAAAGTAGCTCTGGGCCTGGGCACACTTCACGCAGTTTGACCGTTTAAATAAAACTAAACCAGACACATACAGGTGCGCACATATACACAGATACACATTCTGTTTAATTTCTTCACATCTGCAGACTAGAGTAAGCTGAGGGTATAGTGTTAAACCAGGTACTACATAAACAGTATATAGTATATATACAGAGGATATAATGTTAAACCAGGTACTACATACAGAGTATATAGTTTGATCAAAACATCGTGCTGATCTTTGATCTCCTGGTTCTTCATCTCCAGCGCCACTTTCAGACTCATCATGTCCTCCACTATGGGCTGGTATAACACACACACGAATCATCACTACAGCCAGTACAATGGAAAGGTGGGAATGTGTACTGAATGTGTACTGACGTTATAAGTGAAAGGTGGAGGTACTGGTGGATGTGTACTGACACTATAAGGGATCTCTACCTGCAGTGACAGTCTGAGCTTCTCAAGTTCTTCCTTCAGAGATTTCTTCTCGTGTTCACAGGCCATTTTGATATCTGCCAGAGCAAGTATCATTACTCCTGGATATAACACAGATTGTATATACTACATAATATCTACTGAATATATAAAATATAATATATATAGTACTATACATATATTAGTATCACTTTTATTGGAGCCTAAAGGCTAACATTCATTATTAGTTATGTTAGTATTATTGCATTTCCATAGTACTTACTCTTGATGGACCTGTTATGCTCCTCCTCCTCCTGCTGTTTCTGCAGGAGCTCTGTCTCCTCCTGCTGCTTGTGTTTCAGCATCTCCTGAAGAACCTGCAGCTCCTTCTGCTTCTGCAACCTCAACTCCTTCGGCTGCTCCAACAAACTGTTCTCCAACTCCTCCTTCTCACACCGCAAACACTCCAATCGGACCACAGGCCCCATTAGTGACACAGAACCACACACACACACAGACACACACACACACACACAGAGAGAGATAAACATGTATAAATGTATAAGAATTTGTGGATAAAATTATTATGAGATTATTTATAATCAAACGACTACACTACACAACCACTTCTTCCTTTTATTTACATATTATACAGATATTTACATTTTATTTACCCGCGTGCGTCTCTCTTCTCCAAGGTAGCGGAGAGATATGAAAGGATAAAAGGGGAAAAGAATAAAATGCACGTCGGTTTTAAATTCGCAGGCTACCTGCGCTGAAGGCGTGGAAAACGAGCACGTGACGGAAAGGCTTCCGTACCCGATGGGTCCAAATCACATGCCCAGCAAAGTAGCCTTAAACCTGCACACACAATGGAGACCATTTGACCCTTTAAAATCATACTACAACCAGACTTCCAGGCCCAAGAGGTCACACAGTCATGCCCAGCAAAGTAGCTCTGGGCCTGGGCACACTTCACGCAGTTTGACCCTTTAAATAATACTACAACCAGACTTCCAGGCACAAGAGGTCACACAATCATGCACAGCAAAGTAGCTTTGGGCCTGGGCACACTTCATTCACTTTGTACCTTTAAATCATACTACTACTACTACCAGACTTCCAGGCCCAAGAGGTCACACAGTCATGCACAGCAAAGTAGCTCTGGGCCTGGGCACACTTCAATCACTTTGTGCCTTTAAATCATACTACTACTACCACCAGACTTCCAGGGCCAAGAGGTCACACAGTCATGCACAGCAAAGTAGCTCTGGGCCTGGGCACACTTCATGCAGTTTGACCCTTTAAATAATACTACAACCAGACACATACAGGTGCACACATATACACAGATACACATTCTGTTTAATTTCTTCACATCTGCAGAATAGAGAAAGCTGAGGGTATAGTGTTAAACCAGGTACTACATAAACAGTATATAGTATATATACAGAGGATATAGTGTTAAACCAGGTACTACATACAGAGTATATAGTATACATACAGAGTATATAGTTTGACCAAAAGATCGTGCTGATCTTTGATCTCCTGGTTCTTCATCTCCAGCGCCACTTTCAGACTCATAATGTCCTCCTCTATGGGCTGGTATAACACACACACGAATCATCACTACAGCCAGTACAATGGAAAGGTGGGAATGTGTACTGAATGTGTACTGACGTTATAAGTGAAAGGTGGAGGTACTGGTGGATGTGTACTGACACTATAAGGGATCTCTACCTGCAGTGACAGTCTGTGCTTCTCAAGTTCTTCCTCCAGAGATTTCTTCTCCTGTTCACAGGCCATTTTCATATCTGCCAGAGCAAGTATCATTACTGCTGGATATAACACAGATAGTATATACTACATAATTCACTTCTTCCTTTTATTTACATATTATACAGATATTTACAGATATTTACATTTTATTTACCCGCGTGCGTCTCTCTTCTCCAAGGTAGCGGAGAGATATGAAAGGATAAAAGGGGAAAAGAATAAAATGCACGTCGGTTTTAAATTCGCAGGCTACCTGCGCTGAAGGCGTGGAAAACGAGCACGTGACGGAAAAGCTTCCGTACCCGATGGGTCCAATTCACATGCCAAGCAAAGTAGCCTTAAACCTGGACACACAATGGAGACCATTTGACCCTTTAAAATCATACTACAACCAGACTTCCAGGCCCAAGAGGTCACACAGTCATGCCCAGCAAAGTAGCTCTGGGCATGGGCACACTTCACGCAGTTTGACCGTTTAAATAAAAGTAGAAACAGACTTCCTGGCCCAAGAGGTCACACAGTCATGCCCAGCAAGGATGCTTTAAACGTGGGCACAATTCAGACCGTTTCACTCTTTAAATCATTCAAAGCACCACATTTCAAGGCCCAAGAGGTCACAGAATAATGCCCATCAAAGTAGCTCTGGGCCTGGGCACACTTCATGCAGTTTGACCCTTTAAATAATACTACAACCAGACACATACAGGTGCGCACATATACACAGATACACATTCTGTTTAATTTCTTCACATCTGCAGACTAGAGTAAGCTGAGGGTATAGTGTTAAACCAGGTACTACATAAACAGTATATAGTATATATACAGAGGATATAATGTTAAACCAGGTACTACATACAGAGTATATAGTTTGACCAAAAGATCGTGCTGATCTTTGATCTCCTGGTTCTTCATCTCCAGCGCCACTTTCAGACTCATAATGTCCTCCTCTATGGGCTGGTATAACCCACACACACGAATCATCACTACAGCCAGTACAATGGAAAGGTGGGAATGTGTACTGAATGTGTACTGATGTTATAAGTGAAAGGTGGAGGTACTGGTGGATGTGTACTGACACTATAAGGGATCTCTACCTGCAGTGACAGTCTGAGCTTCTCAAGTTGTTCCTCCAGAGATTTCTTCTCCTGTTCACAGGCCATTTTCATATCTGCCAGAGCAAGTATCATTACTGCTGGATATAACACAGATTGTATATACTACATAATTACTACTGAATATATAAAATATAATATATATAGTACTATACATATATTAGTATCACTTTTATTGGAGCCTAAAGGCTAACATTCATTATTAGTTATGTTAGTATTATTGCATTTCCATAGTACTTACCCTTGAGGGACCTGTTATGCTCCTCCTCCTCCTGCTGTTTCTGCAGGAGCTCTGTCTCCTCCTGCTGCTTGTGTTTCAGCATCTCCTGAAGAACCTGCAGCTCCTTCTGCTTCTGCAACCTCAACTCCTTCAGCTGCTCCAACAAACTGTTCTCCAACTCCTCCTTCTCACACCGCAAACACTCCAATCGGGCCACAGGCCCCACTAGTGACACAGAACCACACACACACACACACACACAGACACACACACACACACACACACACACACACACACAAAGAGAGAGATAAACATGTATAAAAGTATAAGAATTTGTGGATAAAATTATTATGAGATTATTCATAATCAAACGACTACACTACACAACCACTTCTTCCTTTTATTTACATATTATACAGATATTTAGAGATATTTACATTTTATTTACCCGCGTGCGTCTCTCTTCTCCAAGGTAGCGGAGAGATATGAAAGGATAAAAGGGGAAAAGAATAAAATGCACGTCGGTTTTAAATTCGCAGGCTACCTGCGCTGAAGGCGTGGAAAACGAGCACGTGACGGAAAAGCTTCCGTACCCGATGGGTCCAATTCAGATGCCAAGCAAAGTAGCCTTAAACCTGGACACACAATGGAGACCATTTGACCCTTTAAAATCATACTACAACCAGACTTCCAGGCCCAAGAGGTCACACAGTCATGCCCAGCAAAGTAGCTCTGGGCCTGGGCACACTTCACGCAGTTTGACCGTTTAAATAAAAGTAGAAACAGACTTCCTGGCCCAAGAGGTCACACAGTCATGCCCAGCAAGGATGCTTTAAACGTGGGCACACTTCAGACCGTTTCACTCTTTAAATCATTCAAAGCACCACATTTCAAGGCCCAAGAGGTCACAGAATCATGCCCATCAAAGTAGCTCTGCGCCTGGGCACACTTCACGCAGTTTGACCCTTTAAATAATACTACAACCAGACACATACAGGTGCGCACATATACACAGATACACATTCTGTTTAATTTCTTCACATCTGCAGACTAGAGTAAGCTGAGGGTATAGTGTTAAACCAGGTACTACATAAACAGTATATAGTATATATACAGAGGATATAGTGTTAAACCAGGTACTACATACAGAGTATATAGTATACATACAGAGTATATAGTTTGACCAAAAGATCGTGCTGATCTTTGATCTCCTGGTTCTTCATCTCCAGCGCCACTTTCAGACTCATAATGTCCTCCTCTATGGGCTGGTATAACACACACACGAATCATCACTACAGCCAGTACAATGGAAAGGTGGGAATGTGTACTGAATGTGTACTGACGTTATAAGTGAAAGGTGGAGGTACTGGTGGATGTCTATTGACACTATAAGGGATCTCTACCTGCAGTGACAGTCTGAGCTTCTCAAGTTCTTCCTCCAGAGATTTCTTCTCCTGTTCACAGGCCATTTTCATATCTGCCAGAGCAAGTATCATTACTGCTGGATATAACACAGATTGTATATACTACATAATTACTACTGAATATATAAAATATAATATATATAGTACTATACATCTATTAGTATCACTTTTATTGGAGCCTAAAGGCTAACATTCATTATTAATTATGTTAGTATTATTGCATTTCCATAGTACTTACTCTTGATGGACCTGTTATGCTCCTCCTCCTCCTGCTGTTTCTGCAGGAGCTCTATCTCCTCCTGCTGCTTGTGTTTCAGCATCTCGTGAAGAACCTGCAGCTCCTTCTGCTTCTGCAACCTCAACTCCTTCAGCTGCTCCAACAAACTGTTCTCCAACTCCTCCTTCTCACACCGCAAACACTCCAATCGGGCCACAGGCCCCACTAGTGACACAGAACCACACACACACACACACACACAAAGAGAGAGATAAACATGTATAAATGTATAAGAATTTGTGGATAAAATTATTATGAGATTATTCATAATCAAACGACTACACTACACAACCACTTCTTCCTTTTATTTACATATTATACAGATATTTACAGATATTTACATTTTATTTACCCGCGTGCGTCTCTCTTCTCCAAGGTAGCGGAGAGATATGAAAGGATAAAAGGGGAAAAGAATAAAATGCACGTCGGTTTTAAATTCGCAGGCTACATGCGCTGAAGGCGTGGAAAACGAGCACGTGACGGAAAGGCTTCCGTACCCGATGGGTCCAAATCACATGCCCAGCAAAGTAGCCTTAAACCTGGACACACAATGGAGACCATTTGACCCTTTAAAATCATACTACAACCAGACTTCCAGGCCCAAGAGGTCACACAGTCATGCACAGCAAAGTAGCTCTGGGCCTGGGCACACTTCACGCAGTTTGACCGTTTAAATAAAAGTAGAAACAGACTTCCTGGCCCAAGAGGTCACACAGTCATGCCCAGCAAGGATGCTTTAAACGTGGGCACACTTCAGACCGTTTCACTCTTTAAATCATTCAAAGCACCACATTTCAAGGCCCAAGAGGTCACAGAATCATGCCCATCAAAGTAGCTCTGCGCCTGGGCACACTTCACGCAGTATGAACCTTTAAATAATACTACAACCAGACACATACAGGTGCGCACATATACACAGATACACATTCTGTTTAATTTCTTCACATCTGCAGACTAGAGTAAGCTGAGGGTATAGTGTTAAACCAGGTACTACATAAACAGTATATAGTATATATACAGAGGATATAGTGTTAAACCAGGTACTACATACAGAGTATATAGTATACATACAGAGTATATAGTTTGACCAAAAGATCGTGCTGATCTTTGATCTCCTGGTTCTTCATCTCCAGTGCCACTTTCAGACTCATAATGTCCTCCTCTATGGGCTGGTATAACACACACACGAATCATCACTACAGCCAGTACAATGGAAAGGTGGGAATGTGTACTGAATGTGTACTGACGTTATAAGTGAAAGGTGGAGGTACTGGTGGATGTGTACTGACACTAGAAGGGATCTCTACCTGCAGTGACAGTCTGAGCTTCTCAAGTTCTTCCTCCAGAGATTTCTTCTCCTGTTCACTGGCCATTTTCATATCTGCCAGAGCAAGTATCATTACTGCTGGATATAACACAGATTGTATATACTACATAATTACTACTGAATATATAAAATATAATATATATAGTACTATACATATATTAGTATCACTTTTATTGGAGCCTAAAGGCTAACATTCATTATTAGTTATGTTAGTATTATTGCATTTCCATAGTACTTACTCTTGATGGACCTGTTATGCTCCTCCTCCTCCTGCTGTTTCTGCAGGAGCTCTGTCTCCTCCTGCTGCTTGTGTTTCAGCATCTCCTGAAGAACCTGCAGCTCCTTCTGCTTCTGCAACCTCAACTCCTTCAGCTGCTCCAACAAACTGTTCTCCAACTCCTCCTTCTTACACCGCAAACACTCCAATCGGGCCACAGGCCCCACTAGTGACACAGAACCACACACACACACACACACACACACACACACACACACACACACACACACACACACACACACACAGAGAGATAAACATGTATAAATGTATAAGAATATGAGGATAAAATTATTATGAGATTATTTATAATCAAACGACTACACTATACAACCACTTCTTCCTTTTATTTAGATATTATACAGATATGTACAGATATTTACATTTTATTTACCCGCGTGCGTCTCTCTTCTCCAAGGTAGTGGAGAGATATGAAAGGATAAAAGGGGAAAAGAATAAAATGCACGTCGGTTTTAAATTCGCAGGCTACCTGCGCTGAAGGCGTGGAAAACGAGCACGTAACGGACAGGCTTCCGTACCCGATGGGTCCAAATCACATGCCCAGCAAAGTAGCCTTAAACCTGGACACACAATGGAGACCATTTGACCCTTTAAAATCATACTACAACCAGACTTCCAGGCCCAAGAGGTCACACAGTCATGCCCAGCAAAGTAGCTCTGGGCCTGGGCACACTTCACGCAGTTTGACCCTTTAACCAAAACTAGAAACAGACCTGCAAGCCCAGGAGCTCACAGAATCATACCCAGTAAAGTAGCTAGCTAGCTTTCAGCTCAGTAACCGTAGCTAGCTATCTAGCTATCAGCTCAGTAAACCATACAATCAAATGTCCACCAAGCATTTAAACCGCAAGCATTTAAACCACTAGATACCGCTAGTTACCGGCTGCACGGTTAACAGTGCAAAGCCATTACCAAGCTACCTAGCTAGCTAGCTAGCTAGCTACCGGAAGCACTTTTAACAGTGCAAAGTCAGTAGCTAGCTAGTAGTAGCTACTGTAGCTAGCTAGCTAGCTACTGACTTTGCACTGTTAACCTTGCAGCCGGTAGCTCGCTAGCTAGCTAGCAGCTCAGTAACCGTACAAATTCGCCTGCTGCTGAAAACTGTCAAGTTGTATTTATAGCTTTCGTTTTAGTTCTCTCAGCTTACTTATTTGGTTTTTTTGTGTGTGTGTTTTTTTCAGGGAAGTTTAATAATTTCTTAGAAATCTTGGAACATTTTGCCAGTTGGCATCTAGGAAAGCCTTTCTGCCCACAGACAATAAACACAAGCCAGAATTCCTCAAACAGGAATGAATCTACTAATTTAGTAACATTTCAGGCACATGAGTGGAGGAACTAGCAAATTCTAAATGATGAAATCGAAGCTGATAAAAATCCATGAAAATATAAACTGGTCATGAAAAAATGCTTGTGAATTGAAAATGTAAGTGATAGGATTAAAACAGTCTTGATTTGATATATTTTTAAAAATCAAATATCAAGTTTGATCATTCATGACCAAGGGAGTTTCTATGAGGGTGTAAACAACAAATGCATGTGAACTAAATACTACAGTGGTATATAATTAAATAATTGGAATAACTTTGTGTCACGTCATTTAACGTTTAACTCAAGCCGTTTGTGTTACCGGACTCTTTTATCACTTAACATTAGTAACTGTTTTAGTTGCCTTGTTTATCCAATAACATTCATTAATTAATCAATCCATGGTTTAACCCAAGCAATTTTCGTTACTTCCGCCTCTCGACGCAAAAATGTCAATCAGAACGTTGCGCCCGCAAACTTCAAATAAACGATAAATAAGGCAAGTAATAAAAATGGATAAAGTTGAAAGATAAGTTGATTAAACTTGAGTCAAATAAAACTACTTATCAGTCAAAACGTCAATTCATATGCATTTTATTGACTCAAAATTTAATTTACGTGCATTTTAATCAGCCATATTTTTGGTGTATAGACCTGAGTTTTGTCGTTGAAGAGAATAAAAGAATCCGTCGTGTAAACTTACGCCATCTGCAGGCTGAGATGGTGTTGGGTTGACCCGGATGTGACGTTTGCCAAGCTGATGACATATCACGATATTAATTGTGAGATTTCCTTACCATCTTTGCTCTTCGCAGAAGGGCACAGTGCGGTTTACAGGGCACAGTTTGACCCTTTAAATAATACTACAACCAGACTTCCAGGCACAAGAGGTCACACAGTCATGCCCAGCAAGGTTGCTTTAAACGTGGGCACACTTCAGACCGTTTCACTCTTTAAATCGTTCAAAGCACCAGATTTCAAGGCCCAAGAGGTCACAGAATCATGCCCAGCAAAGTAGCTCTGGGCCTGGGCACACTTCATGCAGTTTGACCCTTTAAATAATACTACAACCAGACTTCCAGGCACAAGAGGTCACACAGTCATGCCCAGCAAAGTAGCTCTGGGCCTGGGCACACTTCATGCAGTTTGACCCTTTAAATAATACTACAACCAGACTTCCAGGCACAAGAGGTCACACAGTCATGCACAGCAAAGTAGTGCTGGGCCAGGGCACACTTCATGTACTTTGTGCCTTTAAATAATACTACAACCAGACTTCCAAGCCGAAGAGGTCACAGAGTCATGCCCAGCAAAGTCGCTATGGGCCTGGGCAGACCATGCAATTTGACCCTTTAACCAAAACTAGAAACAGAACTCAAAGCCCAGGAGGTCACAGAATCATGCCCATCAAAGTAGCTCTGGGCCTGTGTACACTTCAGGCCATTTCACCTTTTATATAATGGAAACACCAGACCTCCAGGCCCAAGAGGTCACACAGTCATGCCCAGAAAAGTAACTCTGGGCCTATACACACTTCACGCAGTTTAAATAAAACTAGAAACAGACTTCCTGGCCCAAGAGGTCACACAGTCATGCCCAGCAAAGTAGCCTTAAACCTGGACACACAATGGAGACCATTTGACCCTTTAAAATTATACTACAACCAGACTTCCAGGCCCAAGAGGTCACACAGTCATGCCCAGCAAAGTAGCTCTGGGCCTGGGCACACTTCAATCACTTTGTGCCTTTAAATCATACTACTACTACCACCAGACTTCCAGGGCCAAGAGGTCACACAGTCATGCACAGCAAAGTAGCTCTGGGCCTGGGCACACATCATGCAGTTTGACCCTTTAAATAATACTACAACCAGACACATACAGGTGCACACATATACACAGATACACATTCTGTTTAATTTCTTCACATCTGCAGACTAGAGTAAGCTGAGGGTATAGTGTTAAACCAGGTACTACATAAACAGTATATAGTATATATACAGAGGATATAGTGTTAAACCAGGTACTACATACAGAGTATATAGTATACATACAGAGAATATAGTTTGACCAAAAGATCGTGCTGATCTTTGATCTCCTGGTTCTTCATCTCCAGCGCCACTTTCAGACTCATAATGTCGTCCTCTATGGGCTGGTATAACACACACACACGAATCATCACTACAGCCAGTACAATGGAAAGGTGGGAATGTGTACTGAATGTGTACTGACGTTATAAGTGAAAGGTGGAGGTACTGGTGGATGTGTACTGACACTATAAGGGATCTCTACCTGCAGTGACAGTCTGAGCTTCTCAAGTTCTTCCTCCAGAGATTTCTTCTCCTGTTCACAGGCCATTTTCATATCTGCCAGAGCAAGTATCATTACTGCTGGATATAACATAGATTGTATATACTACATAATTACTACTGAATATATAAAATATAATATATATAGTACTATACATATATTAGTATCACTTTTATTGGAGCCTAAAGGCTAGCATTCATTATTAGTTATGTTAGTATTATTGCATTTCCATAGTACTTACTCTTGATGGACCTGTTATGCTCCTCCTCCTCCTGCTGTTTCTGCAGGAGCTCTGTCTCCTCCTGCTGCTTGTGTTTCAGCATCTCCTGAAGAACCTGCAGCTCCTTCTGCTTCTGCAACCTCAACTCCTTCAGCTGCTCCAACAAACTGTTCTCCAACTCCTCCTTCTCACACCGCAAACACTCCAATCGGGTCACAGGCCCCACTAGTGACACAGAACCACACACACACACAGACACAGACACACACACACACACACACACACACACACACACACACACACACACACACACACACACACACACACACACAGAGAGAGAGATAAACATGTATAAATGTATAAGAATTTGTGGATAAAATTATTATGAGATTATTTATAATCAAACGACTACACTACACAACCACATCTTCCTTTTATTTACATATTATACAGATATTTAGAGATATTTACATTTTATTTACCCGCGTGCGTCTCTCTTCTCCAAGGTAGCGGAGAGATATGAAAGGATAAAAGGGGAAAAGAATAAAATGCACGTCGGTTTTAAATTCGCAGGCTACCTGCGCTGAAGGCGTGGAAAACGAGCACGTGACGGAAAGGCTTCCGTACCCGATGGGTCCAAATCACATGCCCAGCAAAGTAGACTTAAACCTGGATACACAATGGAGACCATTTGACCCTTTAAAATCATACTACAAGCAGACTTCCAGGCCCAAGAGGTCACACAGCCATGCCCAGCAAAGTAGCTCTGGGCCTGGGCACACTTTACGCAGTTTGACCGTTTAAATAAAACTAGAAACAGACTTCCTGGCCCAATAGGTCACACAGTCATGCCCAGCAAGGTTGCTTTAAACGTGGGCACACTTCAGACCGTTTCACTCTTTAAATCATTCAAAGCACCACATTTCAAGGCCCAAGAGGTCACAGAATCATGCCCATCAAAGTAGCTCTGGGCCTGGGCACACTTCACGCAGTTTGACCCTTTAAATAATACTACAACCAGACACATACAGGTGCGCACATATACACAGATACACATTCTGTTTAATTTCTTCACATCTGCAGACTAGAGTAAGCTGAGGGTATAGTGTTAAACCAGGTACTACATAAACAGTATATAGTATATATACAGAGGATATAATGTTAAACCAGGTACTACATACAGAGTATATAGTTTGACCAAAAGATCGTGCTGATCTTTGATCTCCTGGTTCTTCATCTCCAGCGCCACTTTCAGACTCATAATGTCCTCCTCTATGGGCTGGTATAACACACACACGAATCATCACTACAGCCAGTACAATGGAAAGGTGGGAATGTGTACTGAATGTGTACTGACGTTATAAGTGAAAGGTGGAGGTACTGGTGGATGTGTACTGACACTATAAGGGATCTCTACCTGCAGTGACAGTCTGAGCTTCTCAAGTTCTTCCTCCAGAGATTTCTTCTCCTGTTCACAGGCCATTTTCATATCTGCCAGAGCAAGTATCATTACTGCTGGAAATAACACAGATTGTATATACTACATAATTACTACTGAATATATAAAATATAATATATATAGTACTATACATATATTAGTATCACTTTTATTGTAGCCTAAAGGCTAACATTCATTATTAGTTATGTTAGTATTATTGCATTTCCATAGTACTTACTCTTGATGGACCTGTTATGCTCCTCCTCCTCCTGCTGTTTCTGCAGGAGCTCTGTCTCCTCCTGCTGCTTGTGTTTCAGCATCTCCTGAAGAACCTGCAGCTCCTTCTGCTTCTGCAACCTCAACTCCTTCAGTTGCTCCAACAAACTGTTCTCCAACTCCTCTTTCTCACTCCGCAAACACTCCAATCGGGCCACAGGCCCCACTAGTGACACAGAACCACACACAAACACACACACACACACACACACACACACACACACACACACACACACACACACACACAAAGAGAGAGATAAACATGTATAAATGTATAAGAATTTGTGGATAAAATTATTATGAGATTATTCATAATCAAACGACTACACTACACAACCACTTCTTCCTTTTATTTACATATTATACAGATATTTACAGATATTTACATTTTATTTACCCGCGTGCGTCTCTCTTCTCCAAGGTAGCGGAGAGATATGAAAGGATAAAAGGGGAAAAGAATAAAATGCACGTCGGTTTTAAATTCGCAGGCTACCTGCGCTGAAGGCGTGGAAAACGAGCACGTGACGGAAAGGCTTCCGTACCCGATGGGTCCAAATCACATGCCCAGCAAAGTAGCCTTAAACCTGGACACACAATGGAGACCATTTGACCCTTTAAAATCATACTACAACCAGACTTCCAGGCCCAAGAGGTCACACAGTCATGCCCAGCAAAGTAGCTCTGGGCCTGGGCACACTTCACGCAGTTTGACCCTTTAAATAATACTACAACCAGACTTCCAGGCACAAGAGGTCACACAGTCATGCACAGCAAAGTAGCTCTGGGCCTGGGCACACTTCATTCACTTTGTACCTTTAAATCATACTACTACTACTACCAGACTTCCAGGCCCAAGAGGTCACACAGTCATGCACAGCAAAGTAGCTCTGGGCCTGGGCACACTTCATTCACTTTGTACCTTTAAATCATACTACTACTACTACCAGACTTCCAGGCCCAAGAGGTCAAACACAGTCATGCACAGCAAAGTAGCTCTGGGCCTGGGCACACTTCAATCAATTTGTGCCTTTAAATCATACTACTACTACCAGACTTCCAGGGCCAAGAGGTCACACAGTCATGCACAGCAAAGTAGCTCCGGGACTGGGTACACTTCACGCAGTTTGACCATTTAAATAAAACTAGAAACAGACTTCCTGGCCCAAGAGGTCACACAGTCATGCCCATCAAAGTAGCTCTGGGCCTGGGCACACTTCACGCAGTTTGACCCTTTAAATAATATTACAACCAGACACATACAGGTGCGCACAAATACACATTCTTTTTAATTTCTTCACATCTGCAGACTAGAGTAAGCTGAGGGTATAGTGTTAAACCATGTACTACATAAACAGTATATAGTATATATACAGAGGATATAATGTTAAACCAGGTACTACATACAGAGTATATAGTTTGACCAAAAGTTCGTGCTGATCTTTGATCTCCTGGTTCTTAATCTCCAGCGCCACTTTCAGACTCAATGTCGTCCTCTATGGGCTGGTATAACACACACACGAATCATCACTACAGCCAGTACAATGGAAAGGTGGGAATGTGTACCGAATGTGTACTGACGTTATAAGTGAAAGGTGGAGGTACTGGTGGATGTGTACTGACACTATAAGGGATCTCTACCTGCAGTGACAGTCTGAGCTTCTCAAGTTCTTCCTCCAGAGATTTCTTCTCCTGTTCACAGGCCATTTTCATATCTGCCAGAGCAAGTATCATTACTGCTGGACATAACACAGATTGTATATACTACATAATTACTACTGAATATATAAAATATAATATATATAGTACTATACATATATTAGTATCACTTTTATTGTAGCCTAAAGGCTAACATTCATTATTAGTTATGTTAGTATTATTGCATTTCCATAGTACTTACTCTTGATGGACCTGTTATGCTCCTCCTCCTCCTGCTGTTTCTGCAGGAGCTCTGTCTCCTCTTGCTGCTTGTGTTTCAGCATCTCCTGAAGAACCTGCAGCTCCTTCTGCTTCTGCAACCTCAACTCCTTCGGCTGCTCCAACATATTGTTCTCCAACTCCTCCTTCTCACACCGCAAACACTCCAATCGGGCCACATGCCCCACTAGTGACACAGAACCACACACACACACACACACACAGACACACACACACACACACAGAGAGAGAGATAAACATGTATAAATGTATAAGAATTTGTGGATAAAATTACTATGAGATTATTTATAATCAAACGACTACACTACACAACCACATCTTCCTTTTATTTACATATTATACAGATATTTAGAGATATTTACATTTTATTTACAAGCGTGCGTCTCTCTTCTCCAAGGTAGCGGAGAGATATGAAAGGATAAAAGGGGAAAAGAATAAAATGCACGTCGGTTTTAAATTCGCAGGCAACCTGCGCTGAAGGCGTGGAAAACGAGCACGTGACGGAAAGGCTTCCGTACCCGATGGGTCCAAATCACATGCCCAGCAAAGTAGCCTTAAACCTGGACACACAATGGAGACCATTTGACCCTTTAAAATCATACTACAACCAGACTTCCAGGCCCAAGAGGTCATACAGTCATGCCCAGCAAAGTAGCTCTGGGCCTGGGCACACTTCACGCAGTTTGACCCTTTAAATAATACTACAACCAGACACATACAGGTGGGCACATATACACAGATACACATTCTGTTTAATTTCTTCACATCTGCAGACTAGAGTAAGCTGAGGGTATAGTGTTAAACCAGGTACTACATAAACAGTATATAGTATATATACAGAGGATATAATGTTAAACCAGGTACTACATACAGAGTATATAGTTTGACCAAAAGATCGTGCTGATCTTTGATCTCCTGGTTCTTCATCTCCAGCGCCACTTTCAGACTCATAATGTCCTCCTCTATGGGCTGGTATAACACACACACGAATCATCACTACAGCCAGTACAATGGAAAGGTGGGAATGTGTACTGAATGTGTACTGACGTTATAAGTGAAAGGTGGAGCTACTGGTGGATGTGTACTGACACTATAAGGGATCTCTACCTGCAGTGACAGTCTGAGCTTCTCAAGTTCTTCCTCCAGAGATTTCTTCTCCTGTTCACAGGCCATTTTCATATCTACCAGAGCAAGTATCATTACTGCTGGATATAACACAGATTGTATATACTACATAATTACTACTGAATATATAAAATATAATATATATAGTACTATACATATATTAGTATCACTTTTATTGGAGCCTAAAGGCTAACATTCATTATTAGTTATGTTAGTATTATTGCATTTCCATAGTACTTACTCTTGATGGACCTGTTATGCTCCTCCTCCTCCTGCTGTTTCTGCAGGAGCTCTGTCTCCTCTTGCTGCTTGTGTTTCAGCATCTCCTGAAGAACCTGCAGCTCTTTCTGCTTCTGCAACCTCAACTCCTTCAGCTGCTCCAACAAATTGTTCTCCAACTCCTCCTTCTCACACCGCAAACACTCCAATCGGGCCACAGGCCCCACTAGTGACACAGAACCACACACACACACACACAGACACACACACACACACACACAGAGAGAGAGATAAACATGTATAAATGTATAAGAATTTGTGGATAAAATTACTATGAGATTATTTATAATCAAACGACTACACTATACAACCACATCTTCCTTTTATTTACATATTATACAGACATTTAGAGATATTTACATTTTATTTACCCGCGTGCGTCTCTCTTCTCCAAGGTAGCGGAGAGATATGAAAGGATAAAAGGGGAAAAGAATAAAATGCACGTCGGTTTTAAATTCGCAAGCTACCTGCGCTGAAGGCGTGGAAAACGAGCACGTGACGGAAAGGCTTCCGTACCCGATGGGTCCAAATCACATGCCAAGCAAAGTAGCCTTAAACCTGGACACACAATGGAGACCATTTGACCCTTTAAAATCATACTACAACCAGACTTCCAGGCCCAAGAGGTCACACAGTCATGCCCAGCAAAGTAGCTCTGGGCATGGGCACACTTCACACAGTTTGACCGTTTAAATAAAAGTAGAAACAGACTTCCTGGCCCAAGAGGTCACACAGTCATGCCCAGCAAGGATGCTTTAAACGTGGGCACACTTCAGACCGTTTCACTCTTTAAATCATTCAAAGCACCACATTTCAAGGCCCAAGAGGTCACAGAATCATGCCCATCAAAGTAGCTCTGGGCCTGGGCACACTTCATGCAGTTTGACCCTTTAAATAATACTACAACCAGACACATACAGGTGCGCACATATACACAGATACACATTCTGTTTAAATTTCTTCACATCTGCAGACTAGAGTAAGCTGAGGGTATAGTGTTAAACCAGGTACTACATAAACAGTATATAGTATATATACAGAGGATATAATGTTAAACCAGGTACTACATACAGAGTATATAGTTTGACCAAAAGATCGTGCTGATCTTTGATCTCCTGGTTCTTCATCTCCAGCGCCACTTTCAGACTCATAATGTCCTCCTCTATGGGCTGGTATAACACACACACGAATCATCACTACAGCCAGTACAATGGAAAGGTGGGAATGTGTACTGAATGTGTACTGACGTTATAAGTGAAAGGTGGAGCTACTGGTGGATGTGTACTGACACTATAAGGGATCTCTACCTGCAGTGACAGTCTGAGCTTCTCAAGTCCTTCCTCCAGAGATTTCTTCTCCTGTTCACAGGCCATTTTCATATCTGCCAGAGCAAGTATCATTACTGCTGGATATAACACAGATTGTATATACTACATAATTACTACTGAATATATAAAATATAATATATATAGTACTATACATATATTAGTATCACTTTTATTGGAGCCTAAAGGCTAACATTCATTATTAGTTATGTTAGTATTATTGCATTTCCATAGTACTTACCCTTGAGGGACCTGTTATGCTCCTCCTCCTCCTGCTGTTTCTGCAGGAGCTCTGTCTCCTCCTGCTGCTTGTGTTTCAGCATCTCCTGAAGAACCTGCAGCTCCTTCTGCTTCTGCAACCTCAACTCCTTCAGCTGCTCCAACAAACTGTTATCCAACTCCTCCTTCTCACACCGCAAACACTCCAATCGGGCCACAGGCCCCACTAGTGACACAGAACCACACACACACACACACAGACACACACACACACACACACACACACACACACACACACACACAAAGAGAGAGATAAACATGTATAAATGTATAAGAATTTGTGGATAAAATTATTATGAGATTATTTATAATGAAACGACTACACTACACAACCACTTCTTCCTTTTATTTACATATTATACAGATATTTACAGATATTTACATTTTATTTACCCGCGTGCGTCTCTCTTCTCCAAGGTAGCGGAAAGATATGAAAGGATAAAAGGGGAAAAGAATAAAATGCACGTCGGTTTTAAATTCGCAGGCTACCTGCGCTGAAGGCGTGGAAAACGAGCACGTGACGGAAAGGCTTCCGTACCCGATGGGTCCAAATCACATGCCCAGCAAAGTAGCCTTAAACCTGGACACACAATGGAGACCATTTGACCCATTAAATAATACTACAACCAGACACATACAGGTGCGCACATATACACAGATACACATTCTGTTTAAATTTCTTCACATCTGCAGACTAGAGTAAGCTGAGGGTATAGTGTTAAACCAGGAACTACATAAACAGTATATAGTATATATACAGAGGATATAGTGTTAAACCAGGTACTACATACAGAGTATATAGTATACATACAGAGTATATAGTTTGACCAAAAGATCGTGCTGATCTTTGATCTCCTGGTTCTTCATCTCCAGCGCCACTTTCAGACTCATAATGTCCTCCTCTATGGGCTGGTATAACACACACACGAATCATCACTACAGCCAGTACAATGGAAAGGTGGGAATGTGTACTGAATGTGTACTGACGTTATAAGTGAAAGGTGGAGCTACTGGTGGATGTGTACTGACACTATAAGGGATCTCTACCTGCAGTGACAGTCTGAGCTTCTCAAGTTCTTCCTCCAGAGATTTCTTCTCCTGTTCACAGGCCATTTTCATATCTGCCAGAGCAAGTATCATTACTGCTGGATATAACACAGATTGTATATACTACATAATTACTACTGAATATATAAAATATAATATATATAGTACTATACATATATTAGTATCACTTTTATTGGAGCCTAAAGGCTAACATTCATTATTAGTTATGTTAGTATTATTGCATTTCCATAGTACTTACCCTTGAGGGACCTGTTATGCTCCTCCTCCTCCTGCTGTTTCTGCAGGAGCTCTGTCTCCTCCTGCTGCTTGTGTTTCAGCATCTCCTGAAGAACCTGCAGCTCCTTCTGCTTCTGCAACCTCAACTCCTTCAGCTGCTCCAACAAACTGTTCTCCAACTCCTCCTTCTCACACCGCAAACACTCCAATCGGGCCACAGGCCCCACTAGTGACACAGAACCACACACACACACACACACACACACACACACACACACAGACAAAGAGAGAGATAAACATGTATAAATGTATAAGAATTTGTGGATAAAATTATTATGAGATTATTTATAATGAAACGACTACACTACACAACCACTTCTTCCTTTTATTTACATATTATACAGATATTTAGAGATATTTACATTTTATTTACCCGCGTGCGTCTCTCTTCTCCAAGGTAGCGGAGAGATATGAAAGGATAAAAGGGGAAAAGAATAAAATGCACGTCGGTTTTAAATTCGCAGGCTACCTGCGCTGAAGGCGTGGAAAACGAGCACGTGACGGAAAGGCTTCCGTACCCGATGGGTCCAAATCACATGCCAAGCAAAGGAGCCTTAAACCTGGACACACAATGGAGACCATTTGACCCTTTAAAATCATACTACAACCAGACTTCCAGGCCCAAGAGGTCACACAGTCATGCCCAGCAAAGTAGCTCTGGGCATGGGCACACTTCACACAGTTTGACCGTTTAAATAAAAGTAGAAACAGACTTCCTGGCCCAAGAGGTCACACAGTCATGCCCAGCAAGGATGCTTTAAACGTGGGCACACTTCAGACCGTTTCACTCTTTAAATCATTCAAAGCACCACATTTCAAGGCCCAAGAGGTCACAGAATCATGCCCATCAAAGTAGCTCTGGGCCTGGGCACACTTCACGCAGTTTGACCCTTTAAATAATACTACAACCAGACACATACAGGTGCGCACATATACACAGATACACATTCTGTTTAAATTTCTTCACATCTGCAGACTAGAGTAAGCTGAGGGTATAGTGTTAAACCAGGTACTACATAAACAGTATATAGTATATATACAGAGGATATAGTGTTAAACCAGGTACTACATACAGAGTATATAGTATACATACAGAGTATATAGTTTGACCAAAAGATCGTGCTGATCTTTGATCTCCTGGTTCTTCATCTCCAGCGCCACTTTCAGACTCATAATGTCCACCTCTATGGGCTGGTATAACACACACACGAATCATCACTACAGCCAGTACAATGGAAAGGTGGGAATGTGTACTGAATGTGTACTGACGTTATAAGTGAAAGGTGGAGCTACTGGTGGATGTGTACTGACACTATAAGGGATCTCTACCTGCAGTGACAGTCTGAGCTTCTCAAGTTCTTCCTCCAGAGATTTCTTCTCCTGTTCACAGGCCATTTTCATATCTGCCAGAGCAAGTATCATTACTGCTGGATATAACACAGATTGTATATACTACATAATTACTACTGAATATATAAAATATAATATATATAGTACTATACATATATTAGTATCACTTTTATTGGAGCCTAAAGGCTAACATTCATTATTAGTTATGTTAGTATTATTGCATTTCCATAGTACTTACCCTTGAGGGACCTGTTATGCTCCTCCTCCTCCTGCTGTTTCTGCAGGAGCTCTGTCTCCTCCTGCTGCTTGTGTTTCAGCATCTCCTGAAGAACCTGCAGCTCCTTCTGCTTCTGCAACCTCAACTCCTTCAGCTGCTCCAACAAACTGTTCTCCAACTCCTCCTTCTCACACCGCAAACACTCCAATCGGGCCACAGGCCCCACTAGTGACACAGAACCACACACACACACACACAGACACACACACACACACACACACACACACACACACACACACACACAAAGAGAGAGATAAACATGTATAAATGTATAAGAATTTGTGGATAAAATTATTATGATATTATTTATAATGAAACGACTACACTACACAACCACTTCTTCCTTTTATTTACATATTATACAGATATTTACAGATATTTACATTTTATTTACCCGCGTGCGTCTCTCTTCTCCAAGGTAGCGGAGAGATATGAAAGGATAAAAGGGGAAAAGAATAAAATGCACGTCGGTTTTAAATTCGCAGGCTACCTGCGCTGAAGGCGTGGAAAACGAGCACGTGACGGAAAGGCTTCCGTACCCGATGGGTCCAAATCACATGCCCAGCAAAGTAGCCTTAAACCTGGACACACAATGGAGACCATTTGACCCTTTAAATAATACTACAACCAGACACATACAGGTGCGCACATATACACAGATACACATTCTGTTTAAATTTCTTCACATCTGCAGACTAGAGTAAGCTGAGGGTATAGTGTTAAACCAGGAACTACATAAACAGTATATAATATATATACAGAGGATATAGTGTTAAACCAGGTACTACATACAGAGTATATAGTATACATACAGAGTATATAGTTTGACCAAAAGATCATGCTGATCTTTGATCTCCTGGTTCTTCATCTCCAGCGCCACTTTCAGACTCATAATGTCCTCCTCTATGGGTTGGTATAACACACACACGAATCATATCTACAGCCAGTACAATGGAAAGGTGGGAATGTGTACTGAATGTGTACTGACGTTATAAGTGAAAGGTGGAGGTACTGGTGGATGTGTACTGACACTATAAGGGATCTCTACCTGCAGTGACAGTCTGAGCTTCTCAAGTTCTTCCTCCAGAGATTTCTTCTCCTGTTCACAGGCCATTTTCATATCTGCCAGAGCAAGTATCATTACTGCTGGATATAACACAGATTGTATATACTACATAATTACTACTGAATATATAAAATATAATATATATAGTACTATACATATATTAGTATCACTTTTATTGGAGCCTAAAGGCTAACATTCATTATTAGTTATGTTAGTATTATTGCATTTCCATAGTACTTACTCTTGATGGACCTGTTATGCTCCTCCTCCTCCTGCTGTTTCTGCAGGAGCTCTGTCTCCTCCTGCTGCTTGTGTTTCAGCATCTCCTGAAGAACCTGCAGCTCCTTCTGCTTCTGCAACCTCAACTCCTTCAGCTGCTCCAACAAACTGTTATCCAACTCCTCCTTCTCACACCGCAAACACTCCAATCGGGCCACAGGCCCCACTAGTGACACAGAACCACACACACACACACACAGAGAGAGATAAACATGTATAAATGTATAAGAATTTGTGGATAAAATTATTATGAGATTATTTATAATCAAACGACTACACTACACAACCACATCTTCCTTTTATTTACATATTATACAGATATTTAGAGATATTTACATTTTATTTACCCGCGTGCGTCTCTCTTCTCCAAGGTAGCGGAGAGATATGAAAGGATAAAAGGGGAAAAGAATAAAATGCACGTCCGTTTTAAATTCGCAGGCTACCTGCGCTGAAGGCGTGGAAAACGAGCACGTGACGGAAAGGCTTCCGTACCCGATGGGTCCAAATCACATGCCCAGCAAAGTAGCCTTAAACCTGGACACACAATGGAGACCATTTGACCCTTTAAAATCATACTACAACCAGACTTCCAGGCCCAAGAGGTCACACAGTCATGCCCAGCAAAGTAGCTCTGGGCCTGGGCACACTTCACGCAGTTTGGCCGTTTAAATAAAACTAGAAACAGACTTCCTGGCCCAAGAGGTCACACAGTCATGCCCAGCAAGGTTGCTTTAAACGTGGGCACACTTCAGACCGTTTCACTCTTTAAATCATTCAAAGCACCACATTTCAAGGCCCAAGAGGTCACAGAATCATGCCCATCAAAGTAGCTCTGGGCCTGGGCACACTTCACGCAGTTTGACCCTTTAAATAATACTACAACCAGACACATACAGGTGCGCACATATACACAGATACACATTCTGTTTAATTTCTTCACATCTGCAGACTAGAGTAAGCTGATGGTATAGTGTTAAACCAGGTACTACATAAACAGTATATAGTATATATACAGAGGATATAGTGTTAAACCAGGTACTACATACAGAGTATATAGTATACATACAGAGTATGTATACAGAGTATGTATACACTTCACGCAGTTTGACCGTTTAAATAAAACTAGAAACAGACTTCCTGGCCCAAGAGGTCACAGTCATACCCAGCAAAGTACGTTTAAACCTGGAAACAAATCAGATCCTTTCTGTCATTCAAAGGAATGGGCCTGCAACTCACAACCACATCCCCAGTGAAGCGCACCGTCACCCAGCCACACTACCCCACCTTGCCCGTCCTGGAACAACCACACCTCCAGGGCACCACATGCCAATCTCTCATGCCCAGCAAACTGCAACCTCACGCAGCCAGGCCACACACTGTCTCCCCTTGTACAGTCCAAGGACGAACTCCTCCACAAACCTGGTGTTCACGCGCACACACGCAATTACAACGAATTGGTGGAGAACTTTGAAACAAACGTGCTGACTTTGAATACTCACATCTAGGCTGGGCCAGGTCCAAATGGCCTGCAGCTCGGTGCGCATTAACTGCTTGACTGTCCGTCACGAACGCCACCTGCCAAGCGTTCGTTCCGTCCCTGGCGGAATTTAAAAAATCGTAGCGTGAGAACGATGGGTCCGATCCGCGTGCCGCTTAAAGGCGATTACAGGGGAGATGCAACCCTTTCCAAAGAACCATGAAAAGACTTTCTACTCCCAAGGAAACGAGATATTAAGCCGCAATGACATCCGACGCGCGCATTTTCTCCGCCGCGCAGCACATTTAAAAAAATCATAGCGTGAAAACCGTGGGTCCGATCCGCGTGCCGCTTAAAGGCGATTACAGGGGAGATGCATCCCTTTCCAAAGAGCCATGAACAGACTTTCTACTCCCAAGGAGACCAGAGATATTAACAGATAAAGCGTTACGCTCCAGTCGGATGAGCGAGAAACGCTTGTACAATTGCAACGAATTGGAGGAGAAAGTTTAAACAAACGCGCTGACTTTGAAGGCTCACATCTAGGCCGGGCCAGGTCCAAATAGCCTGAAACTCGGTCCGCATCACGTCCATGACTTTTCCTAACGAACGCCACCTGCCAAGCTTTCGGCCCGTCCCTGTCGGCATTAAAAAATCGTAGCGTGATAAGGATGGTTCCGATCCGCGTGCCGCGCGAAGGCGATTACAGGGGAGATGCAGTCCTTTCCAAAGAACCATGAAAAGACTTTCTACTCCCAAGGAGACAAGAGATATTAAGCCGCAATGACGTCCGACGCGCGCATTTTCTCCGCCGCGCAGCACATTTAAAAAAATCATAGCGTGAAAACCGTGGGTTCGATCCACGTGCCGCTCGAAGGCGATTACAGGGGAGATGCAGCCCTTTCCAAAGAGGCATGAACAGACTTCCTACTCCCAAGGAGCCCAAAGATATTAAGCCGCAAATACGTCCTACGCGCGTCTTTTCTACGCCGCGCACCACATTTAAAAGATCGTATAGGAAGAACGGTGGGTCCAATCCGCGTGCCGCTTAAAGGCGATTACAAGGGAGATGCAAACCTTTCCAAAGAGCCATGAAAAGACTTTCTACTCCCAAGGAGACAAGAGATATTAAGCCGAAATGACGTCCGACGCGCGCATTTCCTCCGCCGCGCACCACATTTAAAAAAATCATAGCGTGAAAACCGTGGGTTCGATCCGCGTGCCGCTCGAAGGCGATTACAGAGGAGATGCAGCCCTTTCCAAAGAGGCATGAACAGACTTCCTACTCCCAAGGAGCCCAAAGATATTAAGCCGCAAATACGTCCTACGCGCGTCTTTTCTACGCCGCGCACCACATTTAAAAAATCGTATCGGAAGAACGGTGGGTCCAATCCGCGTGCCGCTTAAAGGCGATTACAAGGGAGATGCAAACCTTTCCAAAGAGCCATGAAAAGACTTTCTACTCCCAAGGAGACAATAGATATTAAGCCGAAATGACGTCCGACGCGCGCATTTTCTCCGCCGCGCACCACATTTAAAAAAATCATAGCGTGAAAACCGTGGGTTCGATCCGCGTGCCGCTCGAAGGCGATTACAGCGGAGATGCAGCCCTTTCCAAAGAGCCATGAAAATACTTTCTACTCCCAAGGAGACAAGAGATATTAAGCCGAAATGACGTCCGACGCGCGCATTTCCTCCGCCGCGCAGCACATTTAAAAAAATCATAGCGTGAAAACCGTGGGTTCGATCCGCGTGCCGCTCGAAGGCGATTACAGGGGAGATGCAGCCCTTTCCAAAGAGCCATGAACAGACTTTCTACACCCAATGAGACAAGAGATATTAAGCCGCAAATACGTCCGGCGCGCGTCTTTTCTCCGCCGCGCAACACATTTAAAAAAATCGTAGCGTGAAAACCGTGGGTTCGATCCGCGTGCCGCTCGAAGGCGATTACAGGGGAGATGCAGCCCTTTCCAAAGAGGCATGAACAGACTTCCTACTCCCAAGGAGCCCAAAGATATTAAGCCGCAAATACGTCCTACGCGCGTCTTTTCTACGCCGCGCACCACATTTAAAAAATCGTATCGGAAGAACGGTGGGTCCAATCCGCGTGCCGCTTAAAGGCGATTACAAGTGAGATGCAAACCTTTCCAAAGAGCCATGAAAAGACTTTCTACTCCCAAGGAGACAATAGATATTAAGCCGAAATGACGTCCGACGCGCGCATTTTCTCCGACGCGCACCACATTTAAAAAAATCATAGCGTGAAAACCGTGGGTTCGATCCGCGTGCCGCTCGAAGGCGATTACAGCGGAGATGCAGCCCTTTCCAAAGAGCCATGAACAGACTTTCTACTCCCAAGGAGACAAGAGATATTAAGCCGAAATGACGTCCGACGCGCGTCTTTTCTACGCCGCGCATCACATTTAAAAAATCGTATCGGAAGAACGGTGGGTCCAATCCGCGTGCCGCTTAAAGGCGATTACAAGGGAGATGCAAACCTTTCCAAAGAGCCATGAAAAGACTTTCTACTCCCAAGGAGACAATAGATATTAAGCCGAAATGACGTCCGATGCGCGCATTTTCTCCGCCGCGCACCACATTTAAAAAAATCATAGCGTGAAAACCGTGGGTTCGATCCGCGTGCCGCTCGAAGGCGATTACAGGGGAGATGCAGCCCTTTCCAAAGAGCCATGAACAGACTTTCTACACCCAATGAGACAAGAGATATTAAGCCGCAAATACGTCCGGCGCGCGTCTTTTCTCCGCCGCGCAACACATTTAAAAAAAATCGTAGCGTGAAAAACGTGGGTTCGATCCGCGTGCCGCTCGAAGGCGATTACAGGGGAGATGCATCCCTTTCAAAAGAGCCATGAACAGACTTTCTACTCCCAAGGAGACCAGAAATATTAACATATAAAGCGTTACGCTCCAGTCGGATGAACGAGAAACGCTTGTACAATTGCAACGAATTGGAGGAGAAATTTTAAACAAACGCGCTGACTTTGAACGCTCACATCTAGGCCGGGCCAACTCCAAATGGCGTGCAACTCGGTGCGCATCACCTCCATGACTGTCCCTAACGAACGCCACCTGCCACGCTTTCGGCCCGTCCCTGGCGGTATAAAAAAATCGTAGCGTGATAACGATGGTTCCGATGCGCGTGCCGCTCGAAGGCGATTACAGGGGAGATACAGCCCTTTCCAAAGAGCCATGAACAGACTTTCTACTCCCAAGGAGACAAGAGATATTACGCGCATTTTCTCCGACGCGCACCACGTTTAAAAAATCGTAGCGTGAGAACGGTGGGTCCGATCCGCGTGCCGCTTAAAGGCGATTACAGGGGAGATGCATCCCTTTCCAAAGAGCCATGAACAGACTTTCTACTCCCAAGGAGACCAGAGATATTAACAGATAAAGCGTTACGCTCCAGTCGGATGAGCGAGAAACGCTTGTACAATTGCAACGAATTGGAGGAGAAAGTTTAAACAAACGCGCTGACTTTGAAGGCTCACATCTAGGCCGGGCCAGGTCCAAATAGCCTGAAACTCGGTCCGCATCACGTCCATGACTTTTCCTAACGAACGCCACCTGCCAAGCTTTCGGCCCGTCCCTGTCGGCATTAAAAAATCGTAGCGTGATAAGGATGGTTCCGATCCGCGTGCCGCGCGAAGGCGATTACAGGGGAGATGCAGCCCTTTCCAAAGAACCATGAAAAGACTTTCTACTCCCAAGGAGACAAGAGATATTAAGCCGCAATGACGTCCGACGCGCGCATTTTCTCCGCCGCGCAGCACATTTAAAAAAATCATAGCGTGAAAACCGTGGGTTCGATCCACGTGCCGCTCGAAGGCGATTACAGGGGAGATGCAGCCCTTTCCAAAGAGGCATGAACAGACTTCCTACTCCCAAGGAGCCCAAAGATATTAAGCCGCAAATACGTCCTACGCGCGTCTTTTCTACGCCGCGCACCACATTTAAAAGATCGTATCGGAAGAACGGTGGGTCCAATCCGCGTGCCGCTTAAAGGCGATTACAAGGGAGATGCAAACCTTTCCAAAGAGCCATGAAAAGACTTTCTACTCCCAAGGAGACAAGAGATATTAAGCCGAAATGACGTCCGACGCGCGCATTTCCTCCGCCGCGCAC
Organism: Electrophorus electricus; assembly: GCF_041902795.1. Lineage (NCBI taxonomy): Eukaryota > Metazoa > Chordata > Actinopteri > Gymnotiformes > Gymnotidae > Electrophorus > Electrophorus electricus. The sequence goes on along the minus strand of NC_137501.1, from coordinate 36,144,624 downwards.
CACATTTAAAAAAATCATAGCGTGAAAACCGTGGGTTCGATCCGCGTGCCGCTCGAAGGCGATTACAGAGGAGATGCAGCCCTTTCCAAAGAGGCATGAACAGACTTCCTACTCCCAAGGAGCCCAAAGATATTAAGCCGCAAATACGTCCTACGCGCGTCTTTTCTACGCCGCGCACCACATTTAAAAGATCGTATCGGAAGAACGGTGGGTCCAATCCGCGTGCCGCTTAAAGGCGATTACAAGGGAGATGCAAACCTTTCCAAAGAGCCATGAAAAGACTTTCTACTCCCAAGGAGACAATAGATATTAAGCCAAAATGACGTCCGACGCGCGCATTTTCTCCGCCGCGCACCACATTTAAAAAAATCATAGCGTGAAAACCGTGGGTTCGATCCGCGTGCCGCTCGAAGGCGATTACAGCGGAGATGCAGCCCTTTCCAAAGAGCCATGAAAATACTTTCTACTCCCAAGGAGACAAGAGATATTAAGCCGAAATGACGTCCGACGCGCGCATTTCCTCCGCCGCGCACCACATTTAAAAAAATCATAGCGTGAAAACCGTGGGTTCGATCCGCGTGCCGCTCGAATGCGATTACAGAGGAGATGCAGCCCTTTCCAAAGAGGCATGAACAGACTTCCTACTCCCAAGGAGCCCAAAGATATTAAGCCGCAAATACGTCCTACGCGCGTCTTTTCTACGCCGCGCATCACATTTAAAAAATCGTATCGGAAGAACGGTGGGTCCAATCCGCGTGCCGCTTAAAGGCGATTACAAGTGAGATGCAAACCTTTCCAAAGAGCCATGAAAAGACTTTCTACTCCCAAGGAGACAATAGATATTAAGCCGAAATGACGTCCGACGCGCGCATTTTCTCCGACGCGCACCACATTTAAAAAAATCATAGCGTGAAAACCGTGGGTTCGATCCGCGTGCCGCTCGAAGGCGATTACAGCGGAGATGCAGCCCTTTCCAAAGAGCCATGAAAAGACTTTCTACTCCCAATAAGACAAGAGATATTAAGCCGCAATGACGTCCGACGCGCGCATTTTGTCCGCCGCGCAACACATTTAAAAAAAATCGTAGCGTGAAAACCGTGGGTTCGATCCGCGTGCCGCTTAAAGGCGATTACAGGGGAGATGCAGCCCTTTCCAAAGAGCCATGAACAGACTTTCTACTCCCAAGGAGACAAGAGATATTAAGCCGAAATGACGTCCGACGAGCGTCTTTTCTACGCCGCGCACCACATTTAAAAAATCGTATCGGAAGAACGGTGGGTCCAATCCGCGTGCCGCTTAAAGCCGATTACAAGGGAGATGCAAACCTTTCCAAAGAGCCATGAAAAGACTTTCTACTCCCAAGGAGACAATAGATATTAAGCCGAAATGACGTCCGACGCGCGCATTTTCTCCGCCGCGCACCACATTTAAAAAAATCATAGCGTGAAAACCGTGGGTTCGATCCGCGTGCCGCTCGAAGGCGATTACAGGGGAGATGCAGCCCTTTCCAAAGAGCCATGAACAGACTTTCTACACCCAATGAGACAAGAGATATTAAGCCGCAAATACGTGGCGCGCAACACATTTAAAAAAAATCGTAGCGTGAAAAACGTGGGTTCGATCCGCGTGCCGCTCGAAGGCGATTACAGGGGAGATGCATCCCTTTCAAAAGAGCCATGAACAGACTTTCTACTCCCAAGGAGACCAGAAATATTAACATATAAAGCGTTACGCTCCAGTCGGATGAACGAGAAACGCTTGTACAATTGCAACGAATTGGAGGAGAAAGTTTAAACAAACGCGCTGACTTTGAACGCTCACATCTAGGCCGGGCCAACTCCAAATGGCGTGCAACTCGGTGCGCATCACCTCCATGACTGTCCCTAACGAACGCCACCTGCCACGCTTTCGGCCCGTCCCTGGCGGCATAAAAAAATCGTAGCGTGATAACGATGGTTCCGATGCGCGTGCCGCTCGAAGGCGATTACAGGGGAGATACAGCCCTTTCCAAAGAGCCATGAACAGACTTTCTACTCCCAAGGAGACAAGAGATATTACGCGCATTTTCTCCGACGCGCACCACGTTTAAAAAATCGTAGCGTGAGAACGGTGGGTCCGATCCGCGTGCCGCTTAAAGGCGATTACAGGGGAGATGCATCCCTTTCCAAAGAGCCATGAACAGACTTTCTACTCCCAAGGAGACCAGAGATATTAACAGATAAAGCGTTACGCTCCAGTCGGATGAGCGAGAAACGCTTGTACAATTGCAACGAATTGGAGGAGAAAGTTTAAACAAACGCGCTGACTTTGAAGGCTCACATCTAGGCCGGGCCAGGTCCAAATAGCCTGAAACTCGGTCCGCATCACGTCCATGACTTTTCCTAACGAACGCCACCTGCCAAGCTTTCGGCCCGTCCCTGTCGGCATTAAAAAATCGTAGCGTGATAAGGATGGTTCCGATCCGCGTGCCGCGCGAAGGCGATTACAGGGGAGATGCAGCCCTTTCCAAAGAACCATGAAAAGACTTTCTACTCCCAAGGAGACAAGAGATATTAAGCCGAAATGACGTCCGACGCGCGCATTTTCTCCGCCGCGCAGCACATTTAAAAAAATCATAGCGTGAAAACCGTGGGTTCGATCCACGTGCCGCTCGAAGGCGATTACAGGGGAGATGCAGCCCTTTCCAAAGAGGCATGAACAGACTTCCTACTCCCAAGGAGCCCAAAGATATTAAGCCGCAAATACGTCCTACGCGCGTCTTTTCTACGCCGCGCACCACATTTAAAAGATCGTATCGGAAGAACGGTGGGTCCAATCCGCGTGCCGCTTAAAGGCGATTACAAGGGAGATGCAAACCTTTCCAAAGAGCCATGAAAAGACTTTCTACTCCCAAGGAGACAATAGATATTAAGCCAAAATGACGTCCGACGCGCGCATTTTCTCCGCCGCGCACCACATTTAAAAAAATCATAGCGTGAAAACCGTGGGTTCGATCCGCGTGCCGCTCGAAGGCGATTACAGCGGAGATGCAGCCCTTTCCAAAGAGCCATGAAAATACTTTCTACTCCCAAGGAGACAAGAGATATTAAGCCGAAATGACGTCCGACGCGCGCATTTCCTCCGCCGCGCACCACATTTAAAAAAATCATAGCTTGAAAACCGTGGGTTCGATCCGCGTGCCGCTCGAAGGCGATTACAGGGGAGATGCAGCCCTTTCCAAAGAGCCATGAACAGACTTTCTACACCCAATGAGACAAGAGATATTAAGCCGCAAATACGTCCGGCGCGCGTCTTTTCTCCGCCGCGCAACACATTTAAAAAAAATCGTAGCGTGAAAAACGTGGGTTCGATCCGCGTGCCGCTCGAAGGCGATTACAGGGGAGATGCATCCCTTTCAAAAGAGCCATGAACAGACTTTCTACTCCCAAGGAGACCAGAAATATTAACATATAAAGCGTTACGCTCCAGTCGGATGAACGAGAAACGCTTGTACAATTGCAACGAATTGGAGGAGAAAGTTTAAACAAACGCGCTGACTTTGAACGCTCACATCTAGGCCGGGCCAACTCCAAATGGCGTGCAACTCGGTGCGCCTCACCTCCATGACTGTCCCTAACGAACGCCACCTGCCACGCTTTCGGCCCGTCCCTGGCGGCATTAAAAAATCGTAGCGTGATAACGATGGTTCCGATGCGCGTGCCGCTCGAAGGCGATTACAGGGGAGATACAGCCCTTTCCAAAGAGCCATGAACAGACTTTCTACTCCCAAGGAGACAAGAGATATTACGCGCATTTTCTCCGACGCGCACCACGTTTAAAAAATCGTAGCGTGAGAACGGTGGGTCCGATCCGCGTGCCGCTTAAAGGCGATTACAGGGGAGATGCATCCCTTTCCAAAGAGCCATGAACAGACTTTCTACTCCCAAGGAGACCAGAAATATTAACATATAAAGCGTTACGCTCCAGTCGGATGAACGAGAAACGCTTGTACAATTGCAACGAATTGGAGGAGAAAGTTTAAACAAACGCGCTGACTTTGAACGCTCACATCTAGGCCGGGCCAACTCCAAATGGCGTGCAACTCGGTGCGCCTCACCTCCATGACTGTCCCTAACGAACGCCACCTGCCACGCTTTCGGCCCGTCCCTGGCGGCATTAAAAAATCGTAGCGTGATAACGATGGTTCCGATGCGCGTGCCGCTCGAAGGCGATTACAGGGGAGATACAGCCCTTTCCAAAGAGCCATGAACAGACTTTCTACTCCCAAGGAGACAAGAGATATTACGCGCATTTTCTCCGACGCGCACCACGTTTAAAAAATCGTAGCGTGAGAACGGTGGGTCCGATCCGCGTGCCGCTTAAAGGCGATTACAGGGGAGATGCATCCCTTTCCAAAGAGCCATGAACAGACTTTCTACTCCCAAGGAGACCAGAAATATTAACATATAAAGCGTTACGCTCCAGTCGGATGAACGAGAAACGCTTGTACAATTGCAACGAATTGGAGGAGAAAGTTTAAACAAACGCGCTGACTTTGAACGCTCACATCTAGGCCGGGCCAACTCCAAATGGCGTGCAACTCGGTGCGCATCACCTCCATGACTGTCCCTAACGAACGCCACCTGCCACGCTTTCGGCCCGTCCCTGGCGGCATTAAAAAATCGTAGCGTGATAACGATGGTTCCGATGCGCGTGCCGCTCGAAGGCGATTACAGGGGAGATACAGCCCTTTCCAAAGAGCCATGAACAGACTTTCTACTCCCAAGGAGACAAGAGATATTACGCGCATTTTCTCCGACGCGCACCACGTTTAAAAAATCGTAGCGTGAGAACGGTGGGTCCGATCCGCGTGCCGCTTAAAGGCGATTACAGGGGAGATGCATCCCTTTCCAAAGAGCCATGAACAGACTTTCTACTCCCAAGGAGACCAGAGATATTAACAGATAAAGCGTTACGCTCCAGTCGGATGAGCGAGAAACGCTTGTACAATTGCAACGAATTGGAGGAGAAAGTTTAAACAAACGCGCTGACTTTGAAGGCTCACATCTAGGCCGGGCCAGGTCCAAATAGCCTGAAACTCGGTCCGCATCACGTCCATGACTTTTCCTAACGAACGCCACCTGCCAAGCTTTCGGCCCGTCCCTGTCGGCATTAAAAAATCGTAGCGTGATAAGGATGGTTCCGATCCGCGTGCCGCGCGAAGGCGATTACAGGGGAGATGCAGCCCTTTCCAAAGAACCATGAAAAGACTTTCTACTCCCAAGGAGACAAGAGATATTAAGCCGCAATGACGTCCGACGCGCGCATTTTCTCCGCCGCGCAGCACATTTAAAAAAATCATAGCGTGAAAACCGTGGGTTCGATCCACGTGCCGCTCGAAGGCGATTACAGGGGAGATGCAGCCCTTTCCAAAGAGGCATGAACAGACTTCCTACTCCCAAGGAGCCCAAAGATATTAAGCCGCAAATACGTCCTACGCGCGTCTTTTCTACGCCGCGCACCACATTTAAAAGATCGTATCGGAAGAACGGTGGGTCCAATCCGCGTGCCGCTTAAAGGCGATTACAAGGGAGATGCAAACCTTTCCAAAGAGCCATGAAAAGACTTTCTACTCCCAAGGAGACAAGAGATATTAAGCCGAAATGACGTCCGACGCGCGCATTTCCTCCGCCGCGCACCACATTTAAAAAAATCATAGCGTGAAAACCGTGGGTTCGATCCGCGTGCCGCTCGAAGGCGATTACAGAGGAGATGCAGCCCTTTCCAAAGAGGCATGAACAGACTTCCTACTCCCAAGGAGCCCAAAGATATTAAGCCGCAAATACGTCCTACGCGCGTCTTTTCTACGCCGCGCACCACATTTAAAAAATCGTATCGGAAGAACGGTGGGTCCAATCCGCGTGCCGCTTAAAGGCGATTACAAGGGAGATGCAAACCTTTCCAAAGAGCCATGAAAAGACTTTCTACTCCCAAGGAGACAATAGATATTAAGCCGAAATGACGTCCGACGCGCGCATTTTCTCCGCCGCGCACCACACTTAAAAAAATCATAGCGTGAAAACCGTGGGTTCGATCCGCGTGCCGCTCGAAGGCGATTACAGCGGAGATGCAGCCCTTTCCAAAGAGCCATGAAAAGACTTTCTACTCCCAAGGAGACAAGAGATATTAAGCCGAAATGACGTCCGACGCGAGCATTTCCTCCGCCGCGCACCACATTTAAAAAAATCATAGCTTGAAAACCGTGGGTTCGATCCGCGTGCCGCTCGAAGGCGATTACAGGGGAGATGCAGCCCTTTCCAAAGAGCCATGAACAGACTTTCTACACCCAATGAGACAAGAGATATAAAGCCGCAAATACGTCCGGCGCGCGTCTTTTCTCCGCCGCGCAACACATTTAAAAAAAATCGTAGCGTGAAAAACGTAGGTTCGATCCGCGTGCCGCTCGAAGGCGATTACAGGGGAGATGCATCCCTTTCAAAAGAGCCATGAACAGACTTTCTACTCCCAAGGAGACCAGAAATATTAACATATAAAGCGTTACGCTCCAGTCGGATGAACGAGAAACGCTTGTACAATTGCAACGAATTGGAGGAGAAAGTTTAAACAAACGCGCTGACTTTGAACGCTCACATCTAGGCCGGGCCAACTCCAAATGGCGTGCAACTCGGTGCGCATCACCTCCATGACTGTCCCTAACGAACGCCACCTGCCACGCTTTCGGCCCGTCCCTGGCGGCATTAAAAAATCGTAGCGTGATAACGATGGTTCCGATGCGCGTGCCGCTCGAAGGCGATTACAGGGGAGATACAGCCCTTTCCAAAGAGCCATGAACAGACTTTCTACTCCCAAGGAGACAAGAGATATTACGCGCATTTTCTCCGACGCGCACCACGTTTAAAAAATCGTAGCGTGAGAACGGTGGGTCCGATCCGCGTGCCGCTTAAAGGCGATTACAGGGGAGATGCATCCCTTTCCAAAGAGCCATGAACAGACTTTCTACTCCCAAGGAGACCAGAGATATTAACAGATAAAGCGTTACGCTCCAGTCGGATGAGCGAGAAACGCTTGTACAATTGCAACGAATTGGAGGAGAAAGTTTAAACAAACGCGCTGACTTTGAAGGCTCACATCTAGGCCGGGCCAGGTCCAAATGGCCTGCAACTCGGTCCGCATCACGTCCATGACTTTTCCTAACGAACGCCACCTGCCAAGCTTTCGGCCCGTCCCTGTCGGCATTAAAAAATCGTAGCGTGATAAGGATGGTTCCGATCCGCGTGCCGCGCGAAGGCGATTACAGGGGAGATGCAGCCCTTTCCAAAGAACCATGAAAAGACTTTCTACTCCCAAGGAGACAAGAGATATTAAGCCGCAATGACGTCCGACGCGCGCATTTTCTCCGCCGCGCAGCACATTTCAAAAAATCATAGCGTGAAAACCGTGGGTTCGATCCACGTGCCGCTCGAAGGCGATTACAGGGGAGATGCAGCCCTTTCCAAAGAGGCATGAACAGACTTCCTACTCCCAAGGAGCCCAAAGATATTAAGCCGCAAATACGTCCTACGCGCGTCTTTTCTACGCCGCGCACCACATTTAAAAGATCGTATCGGAAGAACGGTGGGTCCAATCCGCGTGCCGCTTAAAGGCGATTACAAGGGAGATGCAAACCTTTCCAAAGAGCCATGAAAAGACTTTCTACTCCCAAGGAGACAAGAGATATTAAGCCGCAATGACGTCCGACGCGCGCATTTTCTCCGCCGCGCAGCACATTTAAAAAAATCATAGCGTGAAAACCGTGGGTTCGATCCACGTGCCGCTCGAAGGCGATTACAGGGGAGATGCAGCCCTTTCCAAAGAGGCATGAACAGACTTCCTACTCCCAAGGAGCCCAAAGATATTAAGCCGCAAATACGTCCTACGCGCGTCTTTTCTACGCCGCGCACCACATTTAAAAGATCGTATCGGAAGAACGGTGGGTCCAATCCGCGTGCCGCTTAAAGGCGATTACAAGGGAGATGCAAACCTTTCCAAAGAGCCATGAAAAGACTTTCTACTCCCAAGGAGACAATAGATATTAAGCCAAAATGACGTCCGACGCGCGCATTTTCTCCGCCGCGCACCACATTTAAAAAAATCATAGCGTGAAAACCGTGGGTTCGATCCGCGTGCCGCTCGAAGGCGATTACAGCGGAGATGCAGCCCTTTCCAAAGAGCCATGAAAATACTTTCTACTCCCAAGGAGACAAGAGATATTAAGCCGAAATGACGTCCGACGCGCGCATTTCCTCCGCCGCGCACCACATTTAAAAAAATCATAGCTTGAAAACCGTGGGTTCGATCCGCGTGCCGCTCGAAGGCGATTACAGGGGAGATGCAGCCCTTTCCAAAGAGCCATGAACAGACTTTCTACACCCAATGAGACAAGAGATATTAAGCCGCAAATACGTCCGGCGCGCGTCTTTTCTCCGCCGCGCAACACATTTAAAAAAAATCGTAGCGTGAAAAACGTGGGTTCGATCCGCGTGCCGCTCGAAGGCGATTACAGGGGAGATGCATCCCTTTCAAAAGAGCCATGAACAGACTTTCTACTCCCAAGGAGACCAGAAATATTAACATATAAAGCGTTACGCTCCAGTCGGATGAACGAGAAACGCTTGTACAATTGCAACGAATTGGAGGAGAAAGTTTAAACAAACGCGCTGACTTTGAACGCTCACATCTAGGCCGGGCCAACTCCAAATGGCGTGCAACTCGGTGCGCATCACCTCCATGACTGTCCCTAACGAACGCCACCTGCCACGCTTTCGGCCCGTCCCTGGCGGCATTAAAAAATCGTAGCGTGATAACGATGGTTCCGATGCGCGTGCCGCTCGAAGGCGATTACAGGGGAGATACAGCCCTTTCCAAAGAGCCATGAACAGACTTTCTACTCCCAAGGAGACAAGAGATATTACGCGCATTTTCTCCGACGCGCACCACGTTTAAAAAATCGTAGCGTGAGAACGGTGGGTCCGATCCGCGTGCCGCTTAAAGGCGATTACAGGGGAGATGCATCCCTTTCCAAAGAGCCATGAACAGACTTTCTACTCCCAAGGAGACCAGAGATATTAATAGATAAAGCGTTACGCTCCAGTCGGATGAGCGAGAAACGCTTGTACAATTGCAACGAATTGGAGGAGAAAGTTTAAACAAACGCGCTGACTTTGAAGGCTCACATCTAGGCCGGGCCAGGTCCAAATAGCCTGAAACTCGGTCCGCATCACGTTCATGACTTTTCCTAACGAACGCCACCTGCCAAGCTTTCGGCCCGTCCCTGTCGGCATTAAAAAATCGTAGCGTGATAAGGATGGTTCCGATCCGCGTGCCGCGCGAAGGTGATTACAGGGGAGATGCAGCCCTTTCCAAAGAACCATGAAAAGACTTTCTACTCCCAAGGAGACAAGAGATATTAAGCCGCAATGACGTCCGACGCGCGCATTTTCTCCTACGCGCACCACATTTAAAAAAATCATAGCGTGAAAACCGTGGGTTCGATCCGCGTGCCGCTCGAAGGCGATTACAGCGGAGATGCAGCCCTTTCCAAAGAGCCATGAAAAGACTTTCTACTCCCAAGGAGACAAGAGATATTAAGCCGCAATGACGTCCGACGCGCGCATTTTCTCCGACGCGCAACACATTTAAAAAAATCATAGCGTGAAAACCGTGGGTTCGATCCGCGTGCCGCTCGAAGGCGATTACAGGGGAGATGCAGCCCTTTCCAAAGAGCCATGAACAGACTTTCTACTCCCAATGAGACAAGAGATATCAAGCCGCAAATACGTCCGGCGCGCGTCTATTCTCCCCCGCGCAACACATTTAAAAAAAATCGTAGCGTGAAAACCGTGGGTTCGATCCGCGTGCCGCTTAAAGGCGATTACAGGGGAGATGCAGCCCTTTCCAAAGAGCCATGAAAAGACTTTCTACTCCCAAGGAGACAAGAGATATTAAGCCGAAATGACGTCCGACGCGCGCATTTCCTCCGCCGCGCACCACATTTAAAAAAATCATAGCGTGAAAACCGTGGGTTCGATCCGCGTGCCGCTCGAAGGCGATTACAGGGGAGATGCAGCCCTTTCCAAAGAGGCATGAACAGACTTCCTACTCCCAAGGAGCCCAAAGATATTAAGCCGCAAATACGTCCTACGCGCGTCTTTTCTACGCCGCGCACCACATTTAAAAAATCGTATCGGAAGAACGGTGGGTCCAATCCGCGTGCCGCTTAAAGGCGATTACAAGGGAGATGCAAACCTTTCCAAAGAGCCATGAAAAGACTTTCTACTCCCAAGGAGACAATAGATATTAAGCCGAAATGACGACCGACGCGCGCATTTTCTCCGCCGCGCACCACATTTAAAAAAATCATAGCGTGAAAACCGTAGGTTCGATCCGCGTGCCGCTCGAAGGCGATTACAGCGGAGATGCAGCCCTTTCCAAAGAGCCATGAAAAGACTTTCTACTCCCAAGGAGACAAGAGATATTAAGCCGAAATGACGTCCGACGCGCGCATTTCCTCCGCCGCGCACCACATTTAAAAAAATCATAGCTTGAAAACCGTGGGTTCGATCCGCGTGCCGCTCGAAGGCGATTACAGGGGAGATGCAGCCCTTTCCAAAGAGCCATGAACAGACTTTCTACACCCAATGAGACAAGAGATATTAAGCCGCAAATACGTCCGGCGCGCGTCTTTTCTCCGCCGCGCAACACATTTAAAAAAAATCGTAGCGTGAAAAACGTGGGTTCGATCCGCGTGCCGCTCGAAGGCGATTACAGGGGAGATGCATCCCTTTCAAAAGAGCCATGAACAGACTTTCTACTCCCAAGGAGACCAGAAATATTAACATATAAAGCGTTACGCTCCAGTCGGATGAACGAGAAACGCTTGTACAATTGCAACGAATTGGAGGAGAAAGTTTAAACAAACGCGCTGACTTTGAACGCTCACATCTAGGCCGGGCCAACTCCAAATGGCGTGCAACTCGGTGCGCATCACCTCCATGACTGTCCCTAACGAACGCCACCTGCCAAGCTTTCGGCCCGTCCCTGTCGGCATTAAAAAATCGTAGCGTGATAAGGATAGTTCCGATCCGCGTGCCGCGCGAAGGCGATTATAGGGGAGATGCAGCCCTTTCCAAAGAACCATGAAAAGACTTTCTACTCCCAAGGAGACAAGAGATATTAAGCCGCAAATACGTCCTACGCGCGTCTTTTCTACGCCGCGCACCACATTTAAAAAATCGTATCGGAAGAACGGTGGGTCCAATCCGCGTGCCGCTTAAAGGCGATTACAAGGGAGATGCAAACCTTTCCAAAGAGCCATGAAAAGACTTTCTACTCCCAAGGAGACAATAGATATTAAGCCGAAATGACGTCCGACGCGCGCATTTTCTCCGACGCGCACCACATTTAAAAAAATCATAGCGTGAAAACCGTGGGTTCGATCCGCGTGCCGCTCGAAGGCGATTACAGCGGAGATGCAGCCCTTTCCAAAGAGCCATGAAAAGACTTTCTACTCCCAAGGAGACAAGAGATATTAAGCCGCAATGACGTCCGACGCGCGCATTTTCTCCGACGCGCAACACATTTAAAAAAATCATAGCGTGAAAACCGTGGGTTCGATCCGCGTGCCGCTCGAAGGCGATTACAGGGGAGATGCAGCCCTTTCCAAAGAGCCATGAACAGACTTTCTACTCCCAATGAGACAAGAGATATCAAGCCGCAAATACGTCCGGCGCGCGTCTATTCTCCCCCGCGCAACACATTTAAAAAAAATCGTAGCGTGAAAACCGTGGGTTCGATCCGCGTGCCGCTTAAAGGCGATTACAGGGGAGATGCAGCCCTTTCCAAAGAGGCATGAACAGACTTCCTACTCCCAAGGAGCCCAAAGATATTAAGCCGCAAATACGTCCTACGCGCGTCTTTTCTACGCCGCGCACCACATTTAAAAAATCGTATCGGAAGAACGGTGGGTCCAATCCGCGTGCCGCTTAAAGGCGATTACAAGGGAGATGCAAACCTTTCCAAAGAGCCATGAAAAGACTTTCTACTCCCAAGGAGACAATAGATATTAAGCCGAAATGACGTCCGACGCGCGCATTTTCTCCGCCGCGCACCACATTTAAAAAAAATCATAGCGTGAAAACCGTAGGTTCGATCCGCGTGCCGCTCGAAGGCGATTACAGCGGAGATGCAGCCCTTTCCAAAGAGCCATGAAAAGACTTTCTACTCCCAAGGAGACAAGAGATATTAAGCCGAAATGACGTCCGACGCGCGCATTTCCTCCGCCGCGCACCACATTTAAAAAAATCATAGCTTGAAAACCGTGGGTTCGATCCGCGTGCCGCTCGAAGGCGATTACAGGGGAGATGCAGCCCTTTCCAAAGAGCCATGAACAGACTTTCTACACCCAATGAGACAAGAGATATTAAGCCGCAAATACGTCCGGCGCGCGTCTTTTCTCCGCCGCGCAACACATTTAAAAAAAATCGTAGCGTGAAAAACGTGGGTTCGATCCGCGTGCCGCTCGAAGGCGATTACAGGGGAGATGCATCCCTTTCAAAAGAGCCATGAACAGACTTTCTACTCCCAAGGAGACCAGAAATATTAACATATAAAGCGTTACGCTCCAGTCGGATGAACGAGAAACGCTTGTACAATTGCAACGAATTGGAGGAGAAAGTTTAAACAAACGCGCTGACTTTGAACGCTCACATCTAGGCCGGGCCAACTCCAAATGGCGTGCAACTCGGTGCGCATCACCTCCATGACTGTCCCTAACGAACGCCACCTGCCACGCTTTCGGCCCGTCCCTGGCGGCATAAAAAAATCGTAGCGTGATAACGATGGTTCCGATGCGCGTGCCGCTCGAAGGCGATTACAGGGGAGATACAGCCCTTTCCAAAGAGCCATGAACAGACTTTCTACTCCCAAGGAGACAAGAGATATTACGCGCATTTTCTCCGACTCGCACCACGTTTAAAAAATCGTAGCGTGAGAACGGTGGGTCCGATCCGCGTGCCGCTTAAAGGCGATTACAGGGGAGATGCATCCCTTTCCAAAGAGCCATGAACAGACTTTCTACTCCCAAGGAGACCAGAGATATTAACAGATAAAGCGTTACGCTCCAGTCGGATGAGCGAGAAACGCTTGTACAATTGCAACGAATTGGAGGAGAAAGTTTAAACAAACGCGCTGACTTTGAAGGCTCACATCTAGGCCGGGCCAGGTCCAAATAGCCTGAAACTCGGTCCGCATCACGTCCATGACTTTTCCTAACGAACGCCACCTGCCAAGCTTTCGGCCCGTCCCTGTCGGCATTAAAAAATCGTAGCGTGATAAGGATGGTTCCGATGCGCGTGCCGCTCGAAGGCGATTACAGCGGAGATGCAGCCCTTTCCAAAGAGCCATGAAAAGACTTTCTACTCCCAAGGAGACAAGAGATATTAAGCCGCAATGACGTCCGACGCGCGCATTTTCTCCGACGCGCAACACATTTAAAAAAATCATAGCGTGAAAACCGTGGGTTCGATCCGCGTGCCGCTCGAAGGCGATTACAGGGGAGATGCAGCCCTTTCCAAAGAGCCATGAACAGACTTTCTACTCCCAATGAGACAAGAGATATCAAGCCGCAAATACGTCCGGCGCGCGTCTATTCTCCCCCGCGCAACACATTTAAAAAAAATCGTAGCGTGAAAACCGTGGGTTCGATCCGCGTGCCGCTTAAAGGCGATTACAGGGGAGATGCAGCCCTTTCCAAAGAGCCATGAAAAGACTTTCTACTCCCAAGGAGACAAGAGATATTAAGCCGAAATGACGTCCGACGCGCGCATTTCCTCCGCCGCGCACCACATTTAAAAAAATCATAGCGTGAAAACCGTGGGTTCGATCCGCGTGCCGCTCGAAGGCGATTACAGGGGAGATGCAGCCCTTTCCAAAGAGGCATGAACAGACTTCCTACTCCCAAGGAGCCCAAAGATATTAAGCCGCAAATACGTCCTACGCGCGTCTTTTCTACGCCGCGCACCACATTTAAAAAATCGTATCGGAAGAACGGTGGGTCCAATCCGCGTGCCGCTTAAAGGCGATTACAAGGGAGATGCAAACCTTTCCAAAGAGCCATGAAAAGACTTTCTACTCCCAAGGAGACAATAGATATTAAGCCGAAATGACGACCGACGCGCGCATTTTCTCCGCCGCGCACCACATTTAAAAAAATCATAGCGTGAAAACCGTAGGTTCGATCCGCGTGCCGCTCGAAGGCGATTACAGCGGAGATGCAGCCCTTTCCAAAGAGCCATGAAAAGACTTTCTACTCCCAAGGAGACAAGAGATATTAAGCCGAAATGACGTCCGACGCGCGCATTTCCTCCGCCGCGCACCACATTTAAAAAAATCATAGCTTGAAAACCGTGGGTTCGATCCGCGTGCCGCTCGAAGGCGATTACAGGGGAGATGCAGCCCTTTCCAAAGAGCCATGAACAGACTTTCTACACCCAATGAGACAAGAGATATTAAGCCGCAAATACGTCCGGCGCGCGTCTTTTCTCCGCCGCGCAACACATTTAAAAAAAATCGTAGCGTGAAAAACGTGGGTTCGATCCGCGTGCCGCTCGAAGGCGATTACAGGGGAGATGCATCCCTTTCAAAAGAGCCATGAACAGACTTTCTACTCCCAAGGAGACCAGAAATATTAACATATAAAGCGTTACGCTCCAGTCGGATGAACGAGAAACGCTTGTACAATTGCAACGAATTGGAGGAGAAAGTTTAAACAAACGCGCTGACTTTGAACGCTCACATCTAGGCCGGGCCAACTCCAAATGGCGTGCAACTCGGTGCGCATCACCTCCATGACTGTCCCTAACGAACGCCACCTGCCAAGCTTTCGGCCCGTCCCTGTCGGCATTAAAAAATCGTAGCGTGATAAGGATAGTTCCGATCCGCGTGCCGCGCGAAGGCGATTATAGGGGAGATGCAGCCCTTTCCAAAGAACCATGAAAAGACTTTCTACTCCCAAGGAGACAAGAGATATTAAGCCGCAAATACGTCCTACGCGCGTCTTTTCTACGCCGCGCACCACATTTAAAAAATCGTATCGGAAGAACGGTGGGTCCAATCCGCGTGCCGCTTAAAGGCGATTACAAGGGAGATGCAAACCTTTCCAAAGAGCCATGAAAAGACTTTCTACTCCCAAGGAGACAATAGATATTAAGCCGAAATGACGTCCGACGCGCGCATTTTCTCCGACGCGCACCACATTTAAAAAAATCATAGCGTGAAAACCGTGGGTTCGATCCGCGTGCCGCTCGAAGGCGATTACAGCGGAGATGCAGCCCTTTCCAAAGAGCCATGAAAAGACTTTCTACTCCCAAGGAGACAAGAGATATTAAGCCGAAATGACGTCCGACGCGCGCATTTCCTCCGCCGCGCACCACATTTAAAAAAATCATAGCGTGAAAACCGTGGGTTCGATCCACGTGCCGCTCGAAGGCGATTACAGGGGAGATGCAGCCCTTTCCAAAGAGGCATGAACAGACTTCCTACTCCCAAGGAGCCCAAAGATATTAAGCCGCAAATACGTCCTACGCGCGTCTTTTCTACGCCGCGCACCACATTTAAAAGATCGTATCGGAAGAACGGTGGGTCCAATCCGCGTGCCGCTTAAAGGCGATTACAAGGGAGATGCAAACCTTTCCAAAGAGCCATGAAAAGACTTTCTACTCCCAAGGAGACAATAGATATTAAGCCGAAATGACGTCCGACGCGCGCATTTCCTCCGCCGCGCACCACATTTAAAAAAATCATAGCGTGAAAACCGTGGGTTCGATCCGCGTGCCGCTCGAAGGCGATTACAGCGGAGATGCAGCCCTTTCCAAAGAGCCATGAAAATACTTTCTACTCCCAAGGAGACAAGAGATATTAAGCCGAAATGACGTCCGACGCGCGCATTTCCTCCGCCGCGCACCACATTTAAAAAAATCATAGCGTGAAAACCGTGGGTTCGATCCGCGTGCCGCTCGAAGGCGATTACAGGGGAGATGCAGCCCTTTCCAAAGAGCCATGAACAGACTTTCTACACCCAATGAGACAAGAGATATTAAGCCGCAAATACGTCCGGCGCGCGTCTTTTCTCCGCCGCGCAACACATTTAAAAAAAATCGTAGCGTGAAAACCGTGGGTTCGATCCGCGTGCCGCTCGAAGGCGATTACAGGGGAGATGCAGCCCTTTCCAAAGAGCCATGAAAAGACTTTCTACTCCCAAGGAGACAAGAGATATTAAGCCGCAATGACGTCCGACGCGCGCATTTTCTCCGACGCGCAACACATTTAAAAAAATCATAGCGTGAAAACCGTGGGTTCGATCCGCGTGCCGCTCGAAGGCGATTACAGCGGAGATGCAGCCCTTTCCAAAGAGCCATGAAAAGACTTTCTACTCCCAAGGAGACAATAGATATTAAGCCGAAATGACGTCCGACGCGCGCATTTTCTCCGACGCGCCCCACATTTAAAAAAATCATAGCGTGAAAACCGTGGGTTCGATCCGCGTGCCGCTCGAAGGCGATTACAGAGGAGATGCAGCCCTTTCCAAAGAGGCATGAACAGACTTCCTACTCCCAAGGAGCCCAAAGATATTAAGCCGCAAATACGTCCTACGCGCGTCTTTTCTACGCCGCGCACCACATTTAAAAAATCGTATCGGAAGAACGGTGGGTCCAATCCGCGTGCCGCTTAAAGGCGATTACAAGGGAGATGCAAACCTTTCCAAAGAGCCATGAAAAGACTTTCTACTCCCAAGGAGACAATAGATATTAAGCCGAAATGACGTCCCACGCGCGCATTTTCTCCGCCGCGCACCACATTTAAAAAAATCATAGCGTGAAAACCGTGGGTTCGATCCGCGTGCCGCTCGAAGGCGATTACAGCGGAGATGCAGCCCTTTCCAAAGAGCCATGAAAAGACTTTCTACTCCCAAGGAGACAAGAGATATTAAGCCGAAATGACGTCCGACGCGAGCATTTCCTCCGCCGCGCACCACATTTAAAAAAATCATAGCTTGAAAACCGTGGGTTCGATCCGCGTGCCGCTCGAAGGCGATTACAGGGGAGATGCAGCCCTTTCCAAAGAGCCATGAACAGACTTTCTACACCCAATGAGACAAGAGATATTAAGCCGCAAATACGTCCGGCGCGCGTCTTTTCTCCGCCGCGCAACACATTTAAAAAAAATCGTAGCGTGAAAAACGTGGGTTCGATCCGCGTGCCGCTTAAAGGCGATTACAGGGGAGATGCAGCCCTTTCCAAAGAGCCATGAAAAGACTTTCTACTCCCAAGGAGACAAGAGATATTACGCGCATTTTCTCCGACGCGCACCACGTTTAAAAAATCGTAGCGTGAGAACGGTGGGTCCGATCCGCGTGCCGCTTAAAGGCGATTACAGGGGAGATGCATCCCTTTCCAAAGAGCCATGAACAGACTTTCTACTCCCAAGGAGACCAGAAATATTAACATATAAAGCGTTACGCTCCAGTCGGATGAACGAGAAACGCTTGTACAATTGCAACGAATTGGAGGAGAAAGTTTAAACAAACGCGCTGACTTTGAACGCTCACATCTAGGCCGGGCCAACTCCAAATGGCGTGCAACTCGGTGCGCATCACCTCCATGACTGTCCCTAACGAACGCCACCTGCCACGCTTTCGGCCCGTCCCTGGCGGCATTAAAAAATCGTAGCGTGATAACGATGGTTCCGATGCGCGTGCCGCTCGAAGGCGATTACAGGGGAGATACAGCCCTTTCCAAAGAGCCATGAACAGACTTTCTACTCCCAAGGAGACAAGAGATATTACGCGCATTTTCTCCGACGCGCACCACGTTTAAAAAATCGTAGCGTGAGAACGGTGGGTCCGATCCGCGTGCCGCTTAAAGGCGATTACAGGGGAGATGCATCCCTTTCCAAAGAGCCATGAACAGACTTTCTACTCCCAAGGAGACCAGAGATATTAACAGATAAAGCGTTACGCTCCAGTCGGATGAGCGAGAAACGCTTGTACAATTGCAACGAATTGGAGGAGAAAGTTTAAACAAACGCGCTGACTTTGAAGGCTCACATCTAGGCCGGGCCAGGTCCAAATAGCCTGAAACTCGGTCCGCATCACGTCCATGACTTTTCCTAACGAACGCCACCTGCCAAGCTTTCGGCCCGTCCCTGTCGGCATTAAAAAATCGTAGCGTGATAAGGATGGTTCCGATCCGCGTGCCGCGCGAAGGCGATTACAGGGGAGATGCAGCCCTTTCCAAAGAACCATGAAAAGACTTTCTACTCCCAAGGAGACAAGAGATATTAAGCCGCAATGACGTCCGACGCGCGCATTTTCTCCGCCGCGCAGCACATTTAAAAAAATCATAGCGTGAAAACCGTGGGTTCGATCCACGTGCCGCTCGAAGGCGATTACAGGGGAGATGCAGCCCTTTCCAAAGAGGCATGAACAGACTTCCTACTCCCAAGGAGCCCAAAGATATTAAGCCGCAAATACGTCCTACGCGCGTCTTTTCTACGCCGCGCACCACATTTAAAAGATCGTATCGGAAGAACGGTGGGTCCAATCCGCGTGCCGCTTAAAGGCGATTACAAGGGAGATGCAAACCTTTCCAAAGAGCCATGAAAAGACTTTCTACTCCCAAGGAGACAAGAGATATTAAGCCGAAATGACGTCCGACGCGCGCATTTCCTCCGCCGCGCACCACATTTAAAAAAATCATAGCGTGAAAACCGTGGGTTCGATCCACGTGCCGCTCGAAGGCGATTACAGGGGAGATGCAGCCCTTTCCAAAGAGGCATGAACAGACTTCCTACTCCCAAGGAGCCCAAAGATATTAAGCCGCAAATACGTCCTACGCGCGTCTTTTCTACGCCGCGCACCACATTTAAAAGATCGTATCGGAAGAACGGTGGGTCCAATCCGCGTGCCGCTTAAAGGCGATTACAAGGGAGATGCAAACCTTTCCAAAGAGCCATGAAAAGACTTTCTACTCCCAAGGAGACAATAGATATTAAGCCGAAATGACGTCCGACGCGCGCATTTCCTCCGCCGCGCACCACATTTAAAAAAATCATAGCGTGAAAACCGTGGGTTCGATCCGCGTGCCGCTCGAAGGCGATTACAGCGGAGATGCAGCCCTTTCCAAAGAGCCATGAAAATACTTTCTACTCCCAAGGAGACAAGAGATATTAAGCCGAAATGACGTCCGACGCGCGCATTTCCTCCGCCGCGCACCACATTTAAAAAAATCATAGCGTGAAAACCGTGGGTTCGATCCGCGTGCCGCTCGAAGGCGATTACAGGGGAGATGCAGCCCTTTCCAAAGAGCCATGAACAGACTTTCTACACCCAATGAGACAAGAGATATTAAGCCGCAAATACGTCCGGCGCGCGTCTTTTCTCCGCCGCGCAACACATTTAAAAAAAATCGTAGCGTGAAAACCGTGGGTTCGATCCGCGTGCCGCTCGAAGGCGATTACAGGGGAGATGCAGCCCTTTCCAAAGAGCCATGAAAAGACTTTCTACTCCCAAGGAGACAAGAGATATTAAGCCGCAATGACGTCCGACGCGCGCATTTTCTCCGACGCGCAACACATTTAAAAAAATCATAGCGTGAAAACCGTGGGTTCGATCCGCGTGCCGCTCGAAGGCGATTACAGCGGAGATGCAGCCCTTTCCAAAGAGCCATGAAAAGACTTTCTACTCCCAAGGAGACAATAGATATTAAGCCGAAATGACGTCCGACGCGCGCATTTTCTCCGACGCGCCCCACATTTAAAAAAATCATAGCGTGAAAACCGTGGGTTCGATCCGCGTGCCGCTCGAAGGCGATTACAGAGGAGATGCAGCCCTTTCCAAAGAGGCATGAACAGACTTCCTACTCCCAAGGAGCCCAAAGATATTAAGCCGCAAATACGTCCTACGCGCGTCTTTTCTACGCCGCGCACCACATTTAAAAAATCGTATCGGAAGAACGGTGGGTCCAATCCGCGTGCCGCTTAAAGGCGATTACAAGGGAGATGCAAACCTTTCCAAAGAGCCATGAAAAGACTTTCTACTCCCAAGGAGACAATAGATATTAAGCCGAAATGACGTCCCACGCGCGCATTTTCTCCGCCGCGCACCACATTTAAAAAAATCATAGCGTGAAAACCGTGGGTTCGATCCGCGTGCCGCTCGAAGGCGATTACAGCGGAGATGCAGCCCTTTCCAAAGAGCCATGAAAAGACTTTCTACTCCCAAGGAGACAAGAGATATTAAGCCGAAATGACGTCCGACGCGAGCATTTCCTCCGCCGCGCACCACATTTAAAAAAATCATAGCTTGAAAACCGTGGGTTCGATCCGCGTGCCGCTCGAAGGCGATTACAGGGGAGATGCAGCCCTTTCCAAAGAGCCATGAACAGACTTTCTACACCCAATGAGACAAGAGATATTAAGCCGCAAATACGTCCGGCGCGCGTCTTTTCTCCGCCGCGCAACACATTTAAAAAAAATCGTAGCGTGAAAAACGTAGGTTCGATCCGCGTGCCGCTCGAAGGCGATTACAGGGGAGATGCATCCCTTTCAAAAGAGCCATGAACAGACTTTCTACTCCCAAGGAGACCAGAAATATTAACATATAAAGCGTTACGCTCCAGTCGGATGAACGAGAAACGCTTGTACAATTGCAACGAATTGGAGGAGAAAGTTTAAACAAACGCGCTGACTTTGAACGCTCACATCTAGGCCGGGCCAACTCCAAATGGCGTGCAACTCGGTGCGCATCACCTCCATGACTGTCCCTAACGAACGCCACCTGCCACGCTTTCGGCCCGTCCCTGGCGGCATTAAAAAATCGTAGCGTGATAACGATGGTTCCGATGCGCGTGCCGCTCGAAGGCGATTACAGGGGAGATACAGCCCTTTCCAAAGAGCCATGAACAGACTTTCTACTCCCAAGGAGACAAGAGATATTACGCGCATTTTCTCCGACGCGCACCACGTTTAAAAAATCGTAGCGTGAGAACGGTGGGTCCGATCCGCGTGCCGCTTAAAGGCGATTACAGGGGAGATGCATCCCTTTCCAAAGAGCCATGAACAGACTTTCTACTCCCAAGGAGACCAGAGATATTAACAGATAAAGCGTTACGCTCCAGTCGGATGAGCGAGAAACGCTTGTACAATTGCAACGAATTGGAGGAGAAAGTTTAAACAAACGCGCTGACTTTGAAGGCTCACATCTAGGCCGGGCCAGGTCCAAATGGCCTGCAACTCGGTCCGCATCACGTCCATGACTTTTCCTAACGAACGCCACCTGCCAAGCTTTCGGCCCGTCCCTGTCGGCATTAAAAAATCGTAGCGTGATAAGGATGGTTCCGATCCGCGTGCCGCGCGAAGTAGATTACAGGGGAGATGCAGCCCTTTCCAAAGAACCATGAAAAGACTTTCTACTCCCAAGGAGACAAGAGATATTAAGCCGCAATGACGTCCGACGCGCGCATTTTCTCCGCCGCGCAGCACATTTAAAAAAATCATAGCGTGAAAACCGTGGGTTCGATCCACGTGCCGCTCGAAGGCGATTACAGGGGAGATGCAGCCCTTTCCAAAGAGGCATGAACAGACTTCCTACTCCCAAGGAGCCCAAAGATATTAAGCCGCAAATACGTCCTACGCGCGTCTTTTCTACGCCGCGCACCACATTTAAAAGATCGTGTCGGAAGAACGGTGGGTCCAATCCGCGTGCCGCTTAAAGGCGATTACAAGGGAGATGCAAACCTTTCCAAAGAGCCATGAAAAGACTTTCTACTCCCAAGGAGACAAGAGATATTAAGCCGAAATGACGTCCGACGCGCGCATTTCCTCCGCCGCGCACCACATTTAAAAAAATCATAGCGTGAAAACCGTGGGTTCGATCCGCGTGCCGCTCGAAGTCGATTACAGAGGAGATGCAGCCCTTTCCAAAGAGGCATGAACAGACTTCCTACTCCCAAGGAGCCCAAAGATATTAAGCCGCAAATACGTCCTACGCGCGTCTTTTCTAGGCCGCGCACCACATTTAAAAGATCGTATCGGAAGAACGGTGGGTCCAATCCGCGTGCCGCTTAAAGGCAATTACAAGGGAGATGCAAACCTTTCCAAAGAGCCATGAAAAGACTTTCTACTCCCAAGGAGACAATAGATATTAAGCCGAAATGACGTCCGACGCGCGCATTTCCTCCGCCGCGCACCACATTTAAAAAAATCATAGCGTGAAAACCGTGGGTTCGATCCGCGTGCCGCTCGAAGGCGATTACAGCGGAGATGCAGCCCTTTCCAAAGAGCCATGAAAATACTTTCTACTCCCAAGGAGACAAGAGATATTAAGCCGAAATGACGTCCGACGCGCGCATTTCCTCCGCCGCGCACCACATTTAAAAAAATCATAGCGTGAAAACCGTGGGTTCGATCCGCGTGCCGCTCGAAGGCGATTACAGGGGAGATGCAGCCCTTTCCAAAGAGCCATGAACAGACTTTCTACACCCAATGAGACAAGAGATATTAAGCCGCAAATACGTCCGGCGCGCGTCTTTTCTCCGCCGCGCAACACATTTAAAAAAAATCGTAGCGTGAAAACCGTGGGTTCGATCCGCGTGCCGCTCGAAGGCGATTACAGGGGAGATGCAGCCCTTTCCAAAGAGCCATGAAAAGACTTTCTACTCCCAAGGAGACAAGAGATATTAAGCCGCAATGACGTCCGACGCGCGCATTTTCTCCGACGCGCAACACATTTAAAAAAATCATAGCGTGAAAACCGTGGGTTCGATCCGCGTGCCGCTCGAAGGCGATTACAGCGGAGATGCAGCCCTTTCCAAAGAGCCATGAAAAGACTTTCTACTCCCAAGGAGACAATAGATATTAAGCCGAAATGACGTCCGACGCGCGCATTTTCTCCGACGCGCCCCACATTTAAAAAAATCATAGCGTGAAAACCGTGGGTTCGATCCGCGTGCCGCTCGAAGGCGATTACAGAGGAGATGCAGCCCTTTCCAAAGAGGCATGAACAGACTTCCTACTCCCAAGGAGCCCAAAGATATTAAGCCGCAAATACGTCCTACGCGCGTCTTTTCTACGCCGCGCACCACATTTAAAAAATCGTATCGGAAGAACGGTGGGTCCAATCCGCGTGCCGCTTAAAGGCGATTACAAGGGAGATGCAAACCTTTCCAAAGAGCCATGAAAAGACTTTCTACTCCCAAGGAGACAATAGATATTAAGCCGAAATGACGTCCCACGCGCGCATTTTCTCCGCCGCGCACCACATTTAAAAAAATCATAGCGTGAAAACCGTGGGTTCGATCCGCGTGCCGCTCGAAGGCGATTACAGCGGAGATGCAGCCCTTTCCAAAGAGCCATGAAAAGACTTTCTACTCCCAAGGAGACAAGAGATATTAAGCCGAAATGACGTCCGACGCGAGCATTTCCTCCGCCGCGCACCACATTTAAAAAAATCATAGCTTGAAAACCGTGGGTTCGATCCGCGTGCCGCTCGAAGGCGATTACAGGGGAGATGCAGCCCTTTCCAAAGAGCCATGAACAGACTTTCTACACCCAATGAGACAAGAGATATTAAGCCGCAAATACGTCCGGCGCGCGTCTTTTCTCCGCCGCGCAACACATTTAAAAAAAATCGTAGCGTGAAAAACGTAGGTTCGATCCGCGTGCCGCTCGAAGGCGATTACAGGGGAGATGCATCCCTTTCAAAAGAGCCATGAACAGACTTTCTACTCCCAAGGAGACCAGAAATATTAACATATAAAGCGTTACGCTCCAGTCGGATGAACGAGAAACGCTTGTACAATTGCAACGAATTGGAGGAGAAAGTTTAAACAAACGCGCTGACTTTGAACGCTCACATCTAGGCCGGGCCAACTCCAAATGGCGTGCAACTCGGTGCGCATCACCTCCATGACTGTCCCTAACGAACGCCACCTGCCACGCTTTCGGCCCGTCCCTGGCGGCATTAAAAAATCGTAGCGTGATAACGATGGTTCCGATGCGCGTGCCGCTCGAAGGCGATTACAGGGGAGATACAGCCCTTTCCAAAGAGCCATGAACAGACTTTCTACTCCCAAGGAGCCCAAAGATATTAAGCCGCAAATACGTCCTACGCGCGTCTTTTCTACGCCGCGCACCACATTTAAAAAATCGTAGCGTAAGAACGGTGGGTCCGATCCGTGCCGCTTAAAGGCGATTACAGGGGAGATGCAACCCTTTCCAAAAAGCCATGAAAAGACTTTCTACTCCCAAGGAGACAAGAGATTTAAGCCGAAATGACGTCCGACGCGCGCATTTTCTCCGCCGCGAACCACATTTAAAAAAATCATAGCGTGAAAACCGTGGGTTCGATCCGCGTGCCGCTCGAAGGCGATTACAGGGGAGATGCAGCCCTTTCCAAAGAGCCATGAACAGACTTCCTACTCCCAAGGAGACAAGAGATATTAAGCCGCAATGATGTCCGACGCGCGCATTTTCTCCGACGCGCACCACATTTAAAAAATCGTAGCGTGAGAACGGTGGGTCCGATCCGCGTGCCGCTTAAAGGCGATTACAGGGGAGATGCATCCCTTTCCAAAGAGCCATGAAAAGACTTTCTACTCCCAAGGAGACAAGAGATATTAAGCCGAAATGACGTCCGACGCGCGCCTTTTCTCCGCCGCGCACCACATTTAAAAAAATCATAGCGTGAAAACCGTGGGTTCGATCCGCGTGCCGCTCGAAGGCGATTACAGGGGAGATGCAGCCCTTTCCAAAGATCCATGAACAGACTTCCTACTCCCAAGGAGACAAGAGATATTAACATATAAAGTGTTACGCTCCAGTCGGATGAGCAAGAAACGCTTGAGCAGTTGCAACGAATTGGAGGAGAAAGTTTAAACAAACGCGCTGACTTTGAACGCTCACATCTAGGTCTGGCCAAGTCCAAATGGCCTGCAACTCGGTGCGCATCACCTCCATGACTGTCCCTAACGAACGCCACCTGCCACGCTTTCGGCCCGTCCCTGGCGGCTTTAAAAAATCGTAGCGTGATAACCGTGGGTCCAATCCGCTTGAAGCTTGAAGGCGATTAGAGGGGAGATGCAGCCGTTTCCAAAGAGCCATGAACAGACTTCCTACTCCCAAGGAGACAAGAGATATTAAGCCACAAATACGTCCGGACCGCGTCTTTTCTCAGCAGCTCACCACATTTAAAAAAATCGTAGCGTGAAAACCGTGGGTTCGATATAGTATACATACAGAGTATATAGTTTGACCAAAAGATCGTGCTGATCTTTGATCTCTTGGTTCTTCATCTCCAGCGCCACTTTCAGACTCATAATGTCCTCCTCTATGGGCTGGTATAACACACACACGAATCATCACTACAGCCAGTACAATGGAAAGGTGGGAATGTGTACTGAATGTGTACTGACGTTATAAGTGAAAGGTGGAGCTACTGGTGGATGTGTACTGACACTATAAGGGATCTCTACCTGCAGTGACAGTCTGAGCTTCTCAAGTTCTTCCTCCAGAGATTTCTTCTCCTGTTCACAGGCCATTTTCATATCTACCAGAGCAAGTATCATTACTGCTGGATATAACACAGATTGTATATACTACATAATTACTACTTAATATATAAAATATAATATATATAGTACTATACATATATTAGTATCACTTTTATTGGAGCCTAAAGGCTAACATTCATTATTAGTTATGTTAGTATTATTGCATTTCCATAGTACTTACTCTTGATGGACCTGTTATGCTCCTCCTCCTCCTGCTGTTTCTGCAGGAGCTCTGTCTCCTCTTGCTGCTTGTGTTTCAGCATCTCCTGAAGAACCTGCAGCTCTTTCTGCTTCTGCAACCTCAACTCCTTCAGCTGCTCCAACAAATTGTTCTCCAACTCCTCCTTCTCACAAGGCAAACACTCCAATCGGGCCACAGGCCCCACTAGTGACACAGAACCACACACACACACACACAGACACACACACACACACAGAGAGAGAGATAAACATGTATAAATGTATAAGAATTTGTGGATAAAATTACTATGAGATTATTTATAATCAAACGACTACACTATACAACCACATCTTCCTTTTATTTACATATTATACAGACATTTAGAGATATTTACTTTTTATTTACCCGCGTGCGTCTCTCTTCTCCAAGGTAGCGGAGAGATATGAAAGGATAAAAGGGGAAAAGAATAAAATGCACGTCGGTTTTAAATTCGCAGGCTACCTGCGCTGAAGGCGTGGAAAACGAGCACGTGACGGAAAGGCTTCCGTACCCGATGGGTCCAAATCACATGCCCAGCAAAGTAGCCGTAAACCTGGACACACAATGGAGACCATTTGACCCTTTAAAATCATACTACAACCAGACTTCCAGGCCCAAGAGGTCACACAGTCATTCCCAGCAAAGTAGCTCTGGGCCTGGGCACACTTCACGCAGTTTGACCCTTTAAATAATACTACAACCAGACACATACAGGTGGGCACATATACACAGATACACATTCTGTTTAATTTCTTCACATCTGCAGACTAGAGTAAGCTGAGGGTATAGTGTTCAACCAGGTACTACATAAACAGTATATAGTATATATACAGAGGATATAGTGTTAAACCAGGTACTACATACAGAGTATATAGTATACATACAGAGTATATAGTTTGACCAAAAGATCGTGCTGATCTTTGATCTCCTGGTTCTTCATCTCCAGCGCCACTTTCAGACTCATAATGTCCTCCTCTATGGGCTGGTATAACCCACACACACGAATCATCACTACAGCCAGTACAATGGAAAGGTGGGAATGTGTACTGAATGTGTACTGACTTTATAAGTGAAAGGTGGAGGTACTGGTGGATGTGTACTGACACTAGAAGGGATCTCTACCTGCAGTGACAGTCTGAGCTTCTCAAGTTCTTCCTCCAGAGATTTCTTCTCCTGTTCACAGGCCATTTTCATATCTGCCAGAGCAAGTATCATTACTCCTGGATATAACACAGATTGTATATACTACATAATTACTACTGAATATATAAAATATAATATATATAGTACTATACATATATTAGTATCACTTTTATTGGAGCCTAAAGGCTAACATTCATTATTAGTTATGTTAGTATTATTGCATTTCCATAGTACTTACTCTTGATGGACCTGTTATGCTCCTCCTCCTCCTGCTGTTTCTGCAGGAGCTCTGTCTCCTCCTGCTGCTTGTGTTTCAGCATCTCCTGAAGAACCTGCAGCTCCTTCTGCTTCTGCAACCTCAACTCCTTCAGTTGCTCCAACAAACTGCTCTCCAACTCCTCCTTCTCACACCGCAAACACTCCAATCGGGCCACAGGCCCCACTAGTGACACAGAACCACACACACACACACACACACACACACACACACACACAAAGAGAGAGATAAACATGTATAAATGTATAAGAATTTGTGGATAAAATTATTATGAGATTATTCATGATCAAACGACTACACTACACAACCACTTCTTCCTTTTATTTACATATTATACAGATATTTACAGATATTTACATTTTATTTACCCGCGTGCGTCTCTCTTCTCCAAGGTAGCGGAGAGATATGAAAGGATAAAAGGGGAAAAGAATAAAATGCACGTCGGTTTTAAATTCGCAGGCTACCTGCGCTGAAGGCGTGGAAAACGAGCACGTGACGGAAAGGCTTCCGTACCCGATGGGTCCAAATCACATGCCCAGCAAAGTAGCCTTAAACCTGCACACACAATGGAGACCATTTGACCCTTTAAAATCATACTACAACCAGACTTCCAGGCCCAAGAGGTCACACAGTCATGCCCAGCAAAGTAGCTCTGGGCCTGGGCACACTTCACGCAGTTTGACCCTTTAAATAATACTACAACCAGACTTCCAGGCACAAGAGGTCACACAGTCATGCACAGCAAAGTAGCTCTGGGCCTGGGCACACTTCATTCACTTTGTACCTTTAAATCATACTACTACTACTACCAGACTTCCAGGCCCAAGAGGTCACACAGTCATGCACAGCAAAGTAGCTCTGGGCCTGGGCACACTTCATTCACTTTGTACCTTTAACTCATACTACTACTACTACCAGACTTCCAGGCCCAAGAGGTCAAACACAGTCATGCACAGCAAAGTAGCTCTGGGCCTGGGCACACTTCAATCACTTTGTGCCTTTAAATCATACTACTACTACCAGACTTCCAGGGCCAAGAGGTCACAAAGTCATGTACAGCAAAGTAGCTCTGGGCCTGGGCACACTTCACGCAGTTTGACCATTTAAATAAAACTAGAAACAGACTTCCTGGCCCAAGAGGTCACACAGTCATGCCCATCAAAGTAGCTCTGGGCCTGGGCACACTTCACGCAGTTTGACCCTTTAAATAATACTACAACCAGACACATACAGGTGCGCACATATACACATTCTTTTTAATTTCTTCACATCTGCAGACTAGAGTAGGCTGAGGGTATAGTTTTAAACCAGGTACTACATAAACAGTATATAGTATATATACAGAGGATATAATGTTAAACCAGGTACTACATACAGAGTATATAGTTTGACCAAAAGTTCGTGCTGATCTTTGATCTCCTGGTTCTTCATCTCCAGCGCCACTTTCAGACTCAATGTCCTCCTCTATGGGCTGGTATAACACACACACGAATCATCACTACAGCCAGTACAATGGAAAGGTGGGAATGTGTACCGAATGTGTACTGACGTTATAAGTGAAAGGTGGAGGTACTGGTGGATGTGTACTGACACTATAAGGGATCTCTACCTGCAGTGACAGTCTGAGCTTCTCAAGTTCTTCCTCCAGAGATTTCTTCTCCTGTTCACAGGCCATTTTCATATCTGCCAGAGCAAGTATCATTACTGCTGGACATAACACAGATTGTATATACTACATAATTACTACTGAATATATAAAATATAATATATATAGTACTATACATATATTAGTATCACTTTTATTGGAGCCTAAAGGCTAACATTCATTATTAGTTATGTTAGTATTATTGCATTTCCATAGTACTTACTCTTGATGGACCTGTTATTCTCCTCCTCCTCCTGCAGTTCCTGCAGGAGCTCGGTCTCCTTTTGCTGCTTGTGTTTCAGCATCTCCTGAAGAACCTGCAGCTCCTTCTGCTTCTGCAACCTCAACTCCTTCAGCTGCTCCAACAAACTGTTCTCCAACTCCTCCTTCTCACACCGCAAACACTCCAATCGGGCCACAGGCCCCACTAGTGACACAGAACCACACACACACACACACACAGACACACACACAGACACACACACACACACACACACAAAGAGAGAGATAAACATCTATAAATGTATAAGAATTTGTGGATAAAATTATTATGAGATTATTTATAATGAAACGACTACACTACACAACCACTTCTTCCTTTTATTTACATATTATACAGATATTTACAGATATTTACATTTTATTTACCCGCGTGCGTCTCTCTTCTCCAAGGTAGCGGAGAGATATGAAAGGATAAAAGGGGAAAAGAATAAAATGCACGTCGGTTTTAAATTCGCAGGCTACCTGCGCTGAAGGCGTGGAAAACGAGCACGTGACGGAAAGGCTTCCGTACCCGATGGGTCCAAATCACATGCCCAGCAAAGTAGCCTTAAACCTGGACACACAATGGAGACCATTTGACCCTTTAAATAATACTACAACCAGACACATACAGGTGCGCACATATACACAGATACACATTCTGTTTAAATTTCTTCACATCTGCAGACTAGAGTAAGCTGAGGGTATAGTGTTAAACCAGGAACTACATAAACAGTATATAGTATATATACAGAGGATATAGAATGACCAAAAGATCGTGCTGATCTTTGATCTCCTGGTTCTTCATCTCCAGCGCCACTTTCAGACTCATAAAGTCCTCCTCTATGGGCTGGTATAACACACACACGAATCATATCTACAGCCAGTACAATGGAAAGGTGGGAATGTGTACTGAATGTGTACTGACCTTATAAGTGAAAGGTGGAGGTACTGGTGGATGTGTACTGACACTATAAGGGATCTCTACCTGCAGTGACAGTCTGAGCTTCTCAAGTTCTTCCTCCAGAGATTTCTTCTCCTTTTCACAGGCCATTTTCATATCTGCCAGAGCAAGTATCATTACTGCTGGATATAACACAGATTGTATATACTAGATAATTACTACTGAATATATAAAATATAATATATATAGTACTATACATATATTAGTATCACTTTTATTGGAGCCTAAAGGCTAACATTCATTATTAGTTATGTTAGTATTATTGCATTTCCATAGTACTTACTCTTGATGGACCTGTTATGCTCCTCCTCCTCCTGCAGTTTCTGCAGGAGCTCTGTCTCCTTTTGCTGCTTGTGTTTCAGCATCTCCTGAAGAACCTGCAGCTCCTTCTGCTTCTGCAACCTCACATCCTTCAGCTGCTCCAACAAACTGTTCTCCAACTCCTCCTTCTCACACCGCAAACACTCCAATCGGGCCACAGGCACAACTAGTGACACAGAACCACACACACACACAGACACACACACACACACACACACACAGAGAGAGAGATAAACATGTATAAATGTATAAGAATTTGTGGATAAAATTATTATGAGATTATTTATAATCAAACGACTACACTACACAACCACTTCTTCCTTTTATTTACATATTATACAGATATTTACATTTTATTTACCCGCGTGCGTCTCTCTTCTCCAAGGTAGTGGAGAGATATGAAAGGATAAAAGGGGAAAAGAATAAAATGCACGTCGGTTTTAAATTCGCAGGCTACCTGCGCTGAAGGCGTATAAAACGAGCACTTGAGGGAAAGTCTTCCGTACCCGATGGGTCCAAATCACATGCCCAGCAAACTAGCCATAAACCTGGACACACAATGGAGACCATTTGACCCTTTAAAATCATACTAAAACCAGACTTCCAGGCCCAAGAGGTCACACAGTCATGCCCAGCAAAGTAGCTCTGGGCCTGGGCACACTTCACGCAGTTTGACCCTTTAAATAAAACTAGAAACAGACTTCCTGGCCCAAGAGGTCACAGAGTCATGCCTGGGTCTGGGCACACTTCACGCAGTTTGACCCTTTAAATAATACTACAACCAGACACATACAGGTGCGCACATATACACAGATACACATTCTGTTTAATTTCTTCACATCTGCAGACTAGAGTAAGCTGAGGGTATAGTGTTAAACCAGGTACTACATAAACAGTATATAATATATATACAGAGGATATAATGTTAAACCAGGTACTACATACAGAGTATATAGTTTTACCAAAAGATCGTGCTGATCTTTGATCTCCTGGTTCTTCATCTCCAGCACCACTTTCAGACTCATGTCCTCCTCTATGGGCTGGTATAACACACACACACACACACACACACACACAAATTAGCAAGCCATATAGTGTAGAAATAGATAGATGTTATTCAGGGACCTCATTTATAAAACTTTGTGGATTCCAAAGTGAAAGTGTGTGTATTCTGCACAAATAACAGGAAATGGCATATACCCCCCAAAAACTTAGATTTCTAAAGCCTCGAGTATGAATTATTGGGAGATAGAGGCGACAATGCAGCGCTAAAGACAAAAAAGGTATTTTAACCACAGGTATGAGTGCCAGCACCAGCAACCGCAGGTGTGAGTGGCATTATATTTACATTTACCCTCCACATCCTTTGTGTCTGTGTATTCGTCCTCGATGCGTCCAGCACACCATCTCCAGAAACGCCTCATTTTTCCTCTGTCTTCTTCAGTGTCTTTCCACAGACTGATCTGTAAAGGTGTTCATGGGATTCCCCTCACGTGTGACATCGGGCCACAGGACATATGGGGTTCTAAAGTTCCAAGAGCGTAGATGAGTTGTTTTTCTTTGAATTTCCTAATTTCATTGCTGCCATAGCAACAACTGGCAATGCAAACAGACGTGTCATTAATGCAGTGACTCTACCTCAACCTGGATTGATCAACCATGTACGGCTCACCGGAGACTGTGATACGTATAACATCCCAAAGTGTACTTAATTCTGAGCAAAATCTAACTAGCCTCATTACTGCTGAACTATGAGGGGCCATTTAGGGAGAAATCAGGGAAACACTACTTGTACATACATATGAAACATTTTCACATAAATAGCCTACTACTTACATTTGTGTATAATAATTTAAACTCGCATATACACGCACTTGCCCACTCAATCTCTGGTGCGTAAACAAAGAGTTGCACTATGCTTATGTTGGTATGGGGGTGTCTGTGTGTATATAACAATTTTCAGTGCGCCCGGAAGTCATTTCATTGTCATTTCAAGGCAGATATTTAACATGTGTACAGTGCGTATAATAGACAGAGGAAGACTGTTGAACTATTAATATTAGGACGGTTATTGACATCTGTGTAATGAGTAGTGCTTCTCTTAATGACAACTGTAACTGTTTTCCCATATAGAATTGTGTGCCTTATATTGTTTGGAGGAACTTTTTCTTCTCATTTAGAAATATGTGGACTAAGTGCTCAGATTGTCTTATTACTTATTATGCTCAGTCTCACCATTTTTGGCAGATTTCACCATGTTATTACGAACGTGGATACGTTATCTTATAATTATAAGCAGTGTGAGATGTGAAGCTAAGCGAAGCACATGTGCAGAATTTCTAACAATAGCCTGTTTTGTATAGCCTGGCTAACTGACCAATCAGTGAAATTAAATGTGGTTGCTGAGCCTGTTGCAGCTGGGTCAATTTAATTTGATTTCATTGTGTTTAATTTTAAACTCAGCTGCGTGCCATGAGACACAAGTTAATCTGAGCATTTTTTGTTCTAACGCCGACTTAACCTAGCCATGTTTTACAGTTATCTTGAAATAATTGAGGTTCATCGCTAGAGGGTGCTGTTCATCTTTTTTTTTTCTTTTCTTCTATTATTGATCAGGAAAAAACGATAAAATAGAGAATTTGTGGATAAAATTATTATGAGATTATTTATAATCAAACGACTACACTACACAACCACTTCTTCCTTTTATTTACATATTATACAGATATTTACATTTTATTTACCCGCGTGCGTCTCTATTCTCCAAGGTAGCGGAGAGACATGAAAGGATAAAAGGGGAAAAGAATAAAATGCACGTCGGTTTTAAATTCGCAGGCTACCTGCGCTGAAGGCGTGGAAAACGAGCACGTGACGGAAAGGCTTCCGTACCCGATGGGTCCAAATCACATGCCCAGCAAAGTAGCCTTAAACCTGGACACACAATGGAGACCATTTGACCCTTTAAAATCATACTACAACCAGACTTCCAGGCCCAAGAGGTCACACAGTCATGCCCAGCAAAGTAGCTCTGGGCCTGGGCACACTTCACGCAGTTTGATCATTTAAATAAAACTAGAAACAGACTTCCTGGCCCAAGAGGTCACACAGTCATGCCCATCAAAGTAGCTCTGGGCCTGGGCACACTTCACGCAGTTTGACCCTTTAAATAATACTACAACCAGACACATACAGGTGCGCACATATACACATTCTTTTTAATTTCTTCACATCTGCAGACTAGAGTAAGCTGAGGGTATAGTGTTAAACCATGTACTACATAAACAGTATATAGTATATATACAGAGGATATAATGTTAAACCAGGTACTACATACAGAGTATATAGTTTGACCAAAAGTTCGTGCTGATCTTTGATCTCCTGGTTCTTCATCTCCAGCGCCACTTTCAGACTCATAATGTCCTCCTCTATGGGCTGGTATAACACACACACGAATCATCACTACAGCCAGTACAATGGAAAGGTGGGAATTTGTACTGAATGTGTACTGACGTTATAAGTGAAAGGTGGAGGTACTGGTGGATGTGTACTGACACTATAAGGGATCTCTACCTGCAGTGACAGTCTGAGCTTCTCAAGTTCTTCCTTCAGAGATTTCTTCTCCTGTTCACAGGCCATTTTCATATCTGCCAGAGCGAGTATCATTACTCCTGGATATAACACAGATTGTATATACTACATAATTACTACTGAATATATAAAATATAATATATATAGTACTATACATATATTAGTATCACTTTTATTGGAGCCTAAAGGCTAACATTCATTATTAGTTATGTTAGTATTATTGCATTTCCATAGTACTTACTCTTGATGGACCTGTTATGCTCCTCCTCCGCCTGCTGTTTCTGCAGGAGCTCTGTCTCCTCCTGCTGCTTGTGTTTCAGCATCTCCTGAAGAACCTGCAGCTCCTTCTGCTTCTGCAACCTCAACTCCTTCGGCTGCTCCAACAAACTGTTCTCCAACTCCTCCTTCTCACACCGCAAACACTCCAATCGGACCACAGGCCCCACTAGTGACACAGAACCACACACACACACAGACACACACACACACACACACACACACACAGAGATAAACATGTATAAATGTATAAGAATTTGTGGATAAAATTATTATGAGATTATTCATAATCAAACGACTACACTACCCAACCACTTCTTCCTTTTATTTACATATTATACAGATATTTAGAGATATTTACATTTTATTTACCCGCGTGCGTCTCTCTTCTCCAAGGTAGCGGAGAGATATGAAGGGATAAAAGGGGAAAAGAATAAAATGCACGTCGGTTTTAAATTCGCAGGCTACCTGCGCTGAAGGCGTGGAAAACGAGCACGTGACGGAAAGGCTTCCGTACCCGATGGGTCCAAATCACATGCCCAGCAAAGTAGCCTTAAACCTGGACACACAATGGAGACCATTTGACCCTTTAAAATCATACTACAACCAGACTTCCAGGCCCAAGAGGTCACACAGTCATGCCCAGCAAAGTAGCTCTGGGTCTGGGCACACTTCACGCAGTTTGACCGTTTAAATAAAACTAGAAACAGACTTCCTGGCCCAAGAGGTCACAGTCATACCCAGCAAAGTACGTTTAAACCTGGAAACAAATCAGATCCTTTCTGTCATTCAAAGGAATGGGCCTGCAACTCACAACCACATCCCCAGTGAAGCGCACCGTCACCCAGCCACACTACCCCACCTTGCCCGTCCTGGAACAACCACACCTCCAGGGCACCACATGCCAATCTCTCATGCCCAGCAAACTGCAACCTCACGCAGCCAGGCCACACACTGTCTACCCTTGTACCGTCCAGGGACGAACTCCTCCACAAACCTGGTGTTCACGCGCACACACGCAATTACAACGAATTGGTGGAGAACTTTGAAACAAACGTGCTGACTTTGAATACTCACATCTAGGCTGGGCCAGGTCCAAATGGCCTGCAGCTCGGTGCGCATTAACTGCTTGACTGTCCGTCACGAACGCCACCTGCCAAGCGTTCGTTCCGTCCCTGGCGGATTTTAAAAAATCGTAGCGTGAGAACGATGGTTCCGATCCGCGTGCCGCTTAAAGTCGATTACAGTGGAGATGCAACCCTTTCCAAAGAGCCATGAAAAGACTTTCTACTCCCAAGGAGACAAGAGATATTAAGCCGCAATGACGTCCTACGCGCGTCTTTTCTACGCCGCGCACCACATTTAAAAAATCGTAGCGTAAGAACGGTGGGTCCGATCCGCGTGCCGCTTAAAGGCGATTACAGGGGAGATGCAACCCTTTCCAAAGAGCCATGAAAAGACTTTCTACTCCCAAGGAGACAAGAGATATTAAGCCGCAATGACGTCCGACGCGCGCATTTTCTCCGACGCGCGACACATTTAAAAAAATCATAGCGTGAAAACCGTGGGTTCGATCCGCGTGCCGCTCGAAGGCGATTACAGGGGAGATGCAGCCCTTTCAAAAGAGCCATGAACAGACTTTCTACTCCCAAGGAGACCAGAAATATTAACATATAAAGCGTTACGCTCCAGTCGGATGAGCGAGAAACGCTTGTACAATTGCAACGAATTGGAGGAGAAAGTTTAAACAAACGCGCTGAATTTGAACGCTCACATCTAGGCCGGGCCAGGTCCAAATGGCCTGCAACTCGGTGTGCATCACCTCCATGACTGTCCCTAACGAACGCCACCTGCCACGCTTTCGGCCCGTCCCTAGAGGCATTAAAAAATCGTAGCGTGCTAACGATGGTTCCGATCCGCGTGCCGCTCGAAGGCGATTACAGGGGAGATGCATCCCTTTCCAAAGAGCCATGAACAGACTTTCTACTCCCAAGGAGCCCAAAGATATTAAGCCGCAAATACGTCCTACGCGCGTCTTTTCTACGCCGCGCACCACATTTAAAAAATCGTATCGGAAGAACGGTGGGTCCAATCCGCGTGCCGCTTAAAGGCGATTACAAGGGAGATGCAAACCTTTCCAAAGAGCCATGAAAAGACTTTCTATTCCCAAGGAGACAATAGATATTAAGCCGAAATGACGTCCGACGCGCGCATTTTCTCCGCCGCGCACCACATTTAAAAAAATCATAGCGTGAAAACCGTGGGTTCGATCCGCGTGCCGCTCGAAGGCGATTACAGCGGAGATGCAGCCCTTTCCAAAGAGCCATGAAAAGACTTTCTACTCCCAAGGAGACAAGAGATATTAAGCCGCAATGACGTCCGACGCGCGCATTTTCTCCGACGCGCAACACATTTAAAAAAATCATAGCGTGAAAACCGTGGGTTCGATCCGCGTGCCGCTCGAAGGCGATTACAGGGGAGATGCAGCCCTTTCCAAAGAGCCATGAACAGACTTTCTACTCCCAATGAGACAAGAGATATCAAGCCCCAAATACGTCCGGCGCGCGTCTATTCTCCGCAGCGCAACACATTTAAAAAAAATCGTAGCGTGAAAACCGTGGGTTCGATCCGCGTGCCGCTTAAAGGCGATTACAGGGGAGATGCAGCCCTTTCCAAAGAGCCATGAAAAGACTTTCTACTCCCAAGGAGACAAGAGATATTAAGCCGAAATGACGTCCGACGCGCGCATTTCCTCCGCCGCGCACCACATTTAAAAAAATCATAGCGTTAAAACCGTGGGTTCGATCCGCGTGCCGCTCGAAGGCGATTACAGGGGAGATGCAGCCCTTTCCAAAGAGGCATGAACAGACTTCCTACTCCCAAGGAGCCCAAAGATATTAAGCCGCAAATACGTCCTACGCGCGTCTTTTCTACGCCGCGCACCACATTTAAAAAATCGTATCGGAAGAACGGTGGGTCCAATCCGCGTGCCGCTTAAAGGCGATTACAAGGGAGATGCAAACCTTTCCAAAGAGCCATGAAAAGACTTTCTACTCCCAAGGAGACAATAGATATTAAGCCGAAATGACGTCCGACGCGCGCATTTTCTCCGCCGCGCACCACATTTAAAAAAATCATAGCGTGAAAACCGTGGGTTCGATCCGCGTGCCGCTCGAAGGCGATTACAGCGGAGATGCAGCCCTTTCCAAAGAGCCATGAAAAGACTTTCTACTCCCAAGGAGACAAGAGATATTAAGCCGAAATGACGTCCGACGCGCGCATTTCCTCCGCCGCGCAACACATTTAAAAAAAATCGTAGCGTGAAAACCGTGGGTTCGATCCGCGTGCCGCTCGAAGGCGATTACAGGGGAGATGGAGCCCTTTCCAAAGAGGCATGAACAGACTTCCTACTCCCAAGGAGCCCAAAGATATTAAGCCGCAAATACGTCCTACGCGCGTCTTTTCTACGCCGCGCACCACATTTAAAAAATCGTAGCGTAAGAACGGTGGGTCCGATCCGCGTGCCGCTTAAAGGCGATTACAGGGGAGATGCAAACCTTTCCAAAGAGCCATGAAAAGACTTTCTACTCCCAAGGAGACAAGAGATATTAAGCCGCAATGACGTCCGACGCGCGCATTTTCTCCGACGCGCAACACATTTAAAAAAATCATAGCGTGAAAACCGTGGGTTCGATCCGCGTGCCGCTCGAAGGCGATTACAGGGGAGATGCAGCCCTTTCAAAAGAGCCATGAACAGACTTTCTACTCCCAAGGAGACCAGAAATATTAACATATAAAGCGTTACGCTCCAGTCGGATGAGCGAGAAACGCTTGTACAATTGCAACGAATTGGAGGAGAAAGTTTAAACAAACGCGCTGAATTTGAACGCTCACATCTAGGCCGGGCCAACTCCAAATGGCGTGCAACTCGGTGTGCATCACCTCCATGACTGTCCCTAACGATCGCCACCTGCCACGCTTTCGGCCTATCCCTGGCGGCATTAAAAAATCGTAGCGTGATAACGATGGTTCCGATGCGCGTGCCGCTCAAAGGCTATTACAGAGGAGATACAGCCCTTTCCAAAGAGCCATGAACAGACTTTCTACTCCCAAGGAGACAAGAGATATTACGCGCATTTTCTCCGACGCGCACCACGTTTAAAAAATCGTAGCGTGAGAACGGTGGGTCCGATCCGCGTGCCGCTTAAAGGCGATTACAGGGGAGATGCAACCCTTTCCAAAGAACCATGAAAAGACTTTCTACTCCCAAGGAGACAATAGATATTAAGCCGAAATGACGTCCGACGCGCGCATTTCCTCCGCCGCGCACCACATTTAAAAAAATCATAGCGTGAAAACCGTGGGTTCGATCCGCGTGCCGCTCGAAGGCGATTACAGAGGAGATGCAGCCCTTTCCAAAGAGGCATGAACAGACTTCCTACTCCCAAGGAGCCCAAAGATATTAAGCCGCAAATACGTCCTACGCGCGTCTTTTCTACGCCGCGCACCACATTTAAAAAATCGTATCGGAAGAACGGTGGGTCCAATCCGCGTGCCGCTTAAAGGCGATTACAAGGGAGATGCAAACCTTTCCAAAGAGCCATGAAAAGACTTTCTACTCCCAAGGAGACAATAGATATTAAGCCGAAATGACGTCCGACGCGCGCATTTTCTCCGCCGCGCACCACATTTAAAAAAATCATAGCGTGAAAACCGTGGGTTCGATCCGCGTGCCGCTCGAAGGCGATTACAGCGGAGATGCAGCCCTTTCCAAAGAGCCATGAAAAGACTTTCTACTCCCAAGGAGACAAGAGATATTAAGCCGCAATGACGTCCGACGCGCGCATTTTCTCCGACGCGCAACACATTTAAAAAAATCATAGCGTGAAAACCGTGGGTTCGATCCGCGTGCCGCTCGAAGGCGATTACAGGGGAGATGGAGCCCTTTCCAAAGAGGCATGAACAGACTTCCT
Organism: Electrophorus electricus; assembly: GCF_041902795.1. Lineage (NCBI taxonomy): Eukaryota > Metazoa > Chordata > Actinopteri > Gymnotiformes > Gymnotidae > Electrophorus > Electrophorus electricus. The sequence continues at coordinate 36,105,316 of NC_137501.1, read as the reverse complement.
ACTCCCAAGGAGCCCAAAGATATTAAGCCGCAAATACGTCCTACGCGCGTCTTTTCTACGCCGCGCACCACATTTAAAAAATCGTAGCGTAAGAACGGTGGGTCCGATCCGCGTGCCGCTTAAAGGCGATTACAGGGGAGATGCAAACCTTTCCAAAGAGCCATGAAAAGACTTTCTACTCCCAAGGAGACAAGAGATATTAAGCCGCAATGACGTCCGACGCGCGCATTTTCTCCGACGCGCAACACATTTAAAAAAAATCATAGCGTGAAAACCGTGGGTTCGATCCGCGTGCCGCTCGAAGGCGATTACAGGGGAGATGCAGCCCTTTCCAAAGAGCCATGAACAGACCTTCTACTCCCAATGAGACAAGAGATATCAAGCCGCAAATACGTCCGGCGCGCGTCTATTCTCCGCCGCGCAACACATTTAAAAAAAATCGTAGCGTGAAAACCGTGGGTTCGATCCGCGTGCCACTTAAAGGCGATTACAGGGGAGATGCAGCCCTTTCCAAAGAGCCATGAAAAGACTTTCTACTCCCAAGGAGACAAGAGATATTAAGCCGCAATGACGTCCGACGCGCGCATTTTCTCCGACGCGCAACACATTTAAAAAAATCATAGCGTGAAAACCGTGGGTTCGATCCGCGTGCCGCTCGAAGGCGATTACAGGGGAGATGCAGCCCTTTCCAAAGAGCCATGAACAGACTTTCTACTCCCAATGAGACAAGAGATATCAAGCCGCAAATACGTCCGGCGCGCGTCTATTCTCCGCCGCGCAACACATTTAAAAAAAATCGTAGCGTGAAAACCGTGGGTTCGATCCGCGTGCCGCTTAAACGCGATTACAGGGGAGATGCAGCCCTTTCCAAAGAGCCATGAAAAGACTTTCTACTCCCAAGGAGACAAGAGATATTAAGCCGAAATGACGTCCGACGCGCGCATTTCCTCCGCCGCGCACCACATTTAAAAAAATCATAGCGTTAAAACCGTGGGTTCGATCCGCGTGCCGCTCGAAGGCGATTACAGGGGAGATGCAGCCCTTTCCAAAGAGGCATGAACAGACTTCCTACTCCCAAGGAGCCCAAAGATATTAAGCCGCAAATACGTCCTACGCGCGTCTTTTCTACGCCGCGCACCACATTTAAAAAATCGTATCGGAAGAACGGTGGGTCCAATCCGCGTGCCGCTTAAAGGCGATTACAAGGGAGATGCAAACCTTTCCAAAGAGCCATGAAAAGACTTTCTACTCCCAAGGAGACAATAGATATTAAGCCGAAATGACGTCCGACGCGCGCATTTTCTCCGCCGCGCACCACATTTAAAAAAATCATAGCGTGAAAACCGTGGGTTCGATCCGCGTGCCGCTCGAAGGCGATTACAGGGGAGATGCAGCCCTTTCCAAAGAGGCATGAACAGACTTCCTACTCCCAAGGAGCCCAAAGATATTAAGCCGCAAATACGTCCTACGCGCGTCTTTTCTACGACGCGCACCACATTTAAAAAATCGTATCGGAAGAACGGTGGGTCCAATCCGCGTGCCGCTTAAAGGCGATTACAAGGGAGATGCAAACCTTTCCAAAGAGCCATGAAAAGACTTTCTACTCCCAAGGAGACAATAGATATTAAGCCGAAATGACGTCCGACGCGCGCATTTCCTCCGCCGCGCACCACATTTAAAAAAATCATAGCGTGAAAACCGTGGGTTCGATCCGCGTGCCGCTCGAAGGCGATTACAGGGGAGATGCAGCCCTTTCCAAAGAGCCATGAACAGACTTTCTACACCCAATGAGACAAGAGATATCAAGCCGCAAATACGTCCGGCGCGCGTCTATTCTCCGCCGCGCAACACATTTAAAAAAAATCGTAGCGTGAAAACCGTGGGTTCGATCCGCGTGCCGCTTAAAGGCGATTACAGGGGAGATGCAGCCCTTTCCAAAGAGCCATGAAAAGACTTTCTACTCCCAAGGAGACAAGAGATATTAAGCCGAAATGACGTCCGACGCGCGCATTTCCTCCGCCGCGCACCATATTTAAAAAAATCATAGCGTGAAAACCGTGGGTTCGATCCGCGTGCCGCTCGAAGGCGATTACAGGGGAGATGCAGCCCTTTCCAAAGAGGCATGAACAGACTTCCTACTCCCAAGGAGACAATAGATATTAAGCCGAAATGACGTCCGACGCGCGCATTTTCTCCGCCGCGCACCACATTTAAAAAAAATCATAGCGTGAAAACCGTGGGTTCGATCCGCGTGACGCTCGAAGGCGATTACAGGGGAGATGCAGCCCTTTCCAAAGAGCCATGAACAGACCTTCTACTCCCAATGAGACAAGAGATATCAAGCCGCAAATACGTCCGGCGCGCGTCTATTTTCCGCCGCGCAACACATTTAAAAAAAATCGTAGCGTGAAAACCGTGGGTTCGATCCGCGTGCCGCTTAAAGGCGATTACAGGGGAGATGCAGCCCTTTGCAAAGAGCCATGAAAAGACTTTCTACTCCCAAGGAGACAAGAGATATTAAGCCGAAATGACGTCCGACGCGCGCATTTCCTCCGCCGCGCACCACATTTAAAAAAATCATAGCGTGAAAACCGTGGGTTCGATCCGCGTGCCGCTCGAAGGCGATTACAGAGGAGATGCAACCCTTTCCAAAGAGGCATGAACAGACTTCCTACTCCCAAGGAGCCCAAAGATATTAAGCCGCAAATACGTCCTACGCGCGTCTTTTCTACGCCGCGCACCACATTTAAAAAATCGTATCGGAAGAACGGTGGGTCCAATCCGCGTGCCGCTTAAAGGCGATTACAAGGGAGATGCAAACCTTTCCAAAGAGCCATGAAAAGACTTTCTACTCCCAAGGAGACAATAGATATTAAGCCGAAATGACGTCCGACGCGCGCATTTTCTCCGCCGCGCACCACATTTAAAAAAATCATAGCGTGAAAACCGTGGGTTCGATCCGCGTGCCGCTCGAAGGCGATTACAGCGGAGATGCAGCCCTTTCCAAAGAGCCATGAAAAGACTTTCTACTCCCAAGGAGACAAGAGATATTAAGCCGAAATGACGTCCGACGCGCGCATTTCCTCCGCCGCGCACCACATTTAAAAAAATTATAGCGTGAAAACCGTGGGTTCGATCCGCGTGCCGCTCGAAGGCGATTACAGGGGAGATGCATCCCTTTCAAAAGAGCCATGAACAGACTTTCTACTCCCAAGGAGACCAGAAATATTAACATATAAAGCGTTACGCTCCAGTCGGATGAACGAGAAACGCTTGTACAATTGCAACGAATTGGAGGAGAAAGTTTAAACAAACGCGCTGACTTTGAACGCTCACATCTAGGCCGGGCCAACTCCAAATGGCGTGCAACTCGGTGTGCATCACCTCCATGACTGTCCCTAACGAACGCCACCTGCCACGCTTTCGGCCTATCCCTGGCGGCATTAAAAAATCGTAGCGTGATAACGATGGTTCCGATGCGCGTGCCGCTCGAAGGCGATTACAGGGGAGATACAGCCCTTTCCAAAGAGCCATGAACAGACTTTCTACTCCCAAGGAGACAAGAGATATTACGCGCATTTTCTCCGACGCGCACCACGTTTAAAAAATCCTAGCGTGAAAACCGTGGGTTCGATCCGCGTGCCGCTCGAAGGCGATTACAGGGGAGATGCAGCCCTTTCCAAAGAGGCATGAACAGACTTCCTACTCCCAAAGAGCCCAAAGATATTAAACCGCAAATACGTCCTACGCGCGTCTTTTCTACGCCGCGCACCACATTTAAAAAATCGTAGCGTAAGAACGGTGGGTCCGATCCGCGTGCCGCTTAAAGTCGATTACAGGGGAGATGCAAACCTTTCCAAAGAGCCATGAACAGACTTTCTACTCCCAATGAGACAAGAGATATCAAGCCGCAAATACGTCCGGCGCGCGTCTATTCTCCGCCGCGCAACACATTTAAAAAAAATCGTAGCGTGAAAACCGTGGGTTCGATCCGCGTGCCGCTTAAAGGCGATTACAGGGGAGATGCAAACCTTTCCAAAGAGCCATGAAAAGACTTTCTACTCCCAAGGAGACAAGAGATATTAAGCCGAAATGACGTCCGACGCGCGCATTTCCTCCGCCGCGCACCACATTTAAAAAAATCATAGCGTGAAAACCGTGGGTTCGATCCGCGTGCCGCTCGAAGGCGATTACAGGGGAGATGCAGCCCTTTCCAAAGAGGCATGAACAGACTTCCTACTCCCAAGGAGCCCAAATATATTAAGCCGCAAATACGTCCTACGCGCGTCTTTTCTACGCCGCGCACCACATTTAAAAAATCGTATCGGAAGAACGGTGGGTCCAATCCGCGTGCCGCTTAAAGGCGATTACAAGGGAGATGCAAACCTTTCCAAAGAGCCATGAAAAGACTTTCTATTCCCAAGGAGACAAGAGATATTAAGCCGCAAATACGTCCGGCGCGCGTCTTTTCTCCGCCGCGCAACACATTTAAAAAAAATCGTAGCGTGAAAAACGTGGGTTCGATCCGCGTGCCGCTCGAAGGCGATTACAGGGGAGATGCATCCCTTTCCAAAGAGCCATGAAAAGACTTTCTACTCCCAAGGAGACCAGAGATATTAACAGATAAAGCGTTACGCTCCAGTCGGATGAGCGAGAAACGCTTGTACAATTGCAACGAATTGGAGGAGAAAGTTTAAACAAACGCGCTGACTTTGAAGGCTCACATCTAGGCCGGGCCAGGTCCAAATGGCCTGCAACTCGGTCCGCATCACGTCCATGACTTTTCCTAACGAACGCCACCTGCCAAGCTTTCGGCCCGTCCCTGGCGGCATTAAAAAATCGAAGCGTGATAACGATGGTTCCGATCCGCGTGCCGCTCGAAGGCGATTACAGGGGAGATGCAGCCCTTTCCAAAGAGCCATGAACAGACTTTCTACTCCCAAGGAGCCCAAAGATATTAAGCCGCAAATATGTCCTACGCGCGTCTTTTCTACGCCGCGCACCACATTTAAAAAATCGTAGCGTAAGAACGGTGGGTCCGATCCGCGTGCCGCTTATAGGCGATTACAGGGGAGATGCAACCCTTTCCAAAGAGCCATGAAAAGATTTTCTACTCCCAAGGAGACAAGAGATTTAAGCCGAAATGACGTCCGACGCGCGCATTTCCTCCGCCGCGCACCACATTTAAAAAATCTTAGCGTGAGAACGGTGGGTCCGATCAGCGTGCCGCTTAAAGGCGATTACACGGGAGATGCAGCCCTTTCCAAAGAGCCATGAAAAGACTTTCTACTCCCAAGGAGACAAGAGATATTAAGCCGAAATGACGTCCGACGCGCGCATTTTCTCCGCCGCGCACCACATTTAAAAAAATCATAGCGTGAAAACCGTGGGTTCGATCCGCGTGCCGCTCGAAGGCGATTACAGGGGAGATGCAGCCCTTTCCAAAGATCCATGAACAGACTTCCTACTCCCAAGGAGACAAGAGATATTAACATATAAAGCGTTACGCTCCAGTCGGATGAACGAGAAACGCTTGAGCAGTTGCAACGAATTGGAGGAAAAAGTTTAAACAAACGCGCTGACTTTGAACGCTCACATCTAGGTCTGGCCAAGTCCAAATGGCGTGCAACTCGGTGCGCATCACCTCCATGACTGTCCCTAACGAACGCCACCTGCCACGCTTTCGGCCCGTCCCTGGCGGCTTTAAAAAATCGTAGCGTGATAACTGTGGGTCCAATCCGCTTGAAGCTCGAAGGCGATTAGAGGGGAGATGCAGCCCTTTCCAAAGAGCCATGAACAGACTTCCTACTCCCAAGGAGACAAGAGATATTAAGCCACAAATACGTCCGGACCGCGTCTTTTCTCCGCAGCTCACCACATTTAAAAAAATCGTAGCGTAAAAACCGTGGGTTCGATATAGTATACATACAGAGTATATAGTTTGACCAAAAGATCGTGCTGATCTTTGATCTCCTGGTTCTTCATCTCCAGCGCCACTTTCAGACTCATAATGTCCTCCTCTATGGGCTGGTATAACACAGACACGAATCATCACTACAGCCAGTACAACGGAAAGGTGGGAATGTGTACTGAATGTGTACTGACGTTATAAGTGAGAGGTGGTGGTACTGGTGGATGTGTACTGACACTATAAGGGATCTCTACCTGCAGTGACAGTTTGAGCTTCTCAAGTTCTTCCTCCAGAGATTTCTTCTCCTGTTCACAGGCCATTTTCATATCTGCCAGAGCAAGTATCATTACTGCTGGATATAACACAGATTGTATATACTACATAATTACTGCTGAATATATAAAATATAATATATATAGTACTATACATATATTAGTGTCACTTTTATTGGAGCCTAAAGGCTAACATTCATTATTAGTTATGTTAGTATTATTGCATTTCCATAGTACTTACTCTTGATGGACCTGTTATGCTCCTCCTCCTCCTGCTGTTTCTGCAGGAGCTCTGTCTCCTCCTGCTGCTTATGTTTCAGCATCTCCTGAAGAACCTGCAGCTCCTTCTGCTTCTGCAACCTCAACTCCTTCGGCTGCTCCAACAAACTGTTCTCCAACTCCTCCTTCTCACACCGCAAACACTCCAATCGGGCCACAGGCCCCACTAGTGACACAGAACCACACACACACACACACACAAAGAGAGAGATAAACATGTATAAATGTATAAGAATTTGTGGATAAAATTATTATGAGATTATTTATAATCAAACGACTACACTACACAACCACATCTTCCTTTTATTTACATATTATACAGATATTTAGAGATATTTACATTTTATTTACCCGCGTGCGTCTCTCTTCTCCAAGGTAGCGGAGAGATATGAAAGGATAAAAGGGGAAAAGAATAAAATGCACGTCGGTTTTAAATTCGCAGGCTACCTGCGCTGAAGGCGTGGAAAACGAGCACGTGACGGAAAGGCTTCCGTACCCGATGGGTCCAAATCACATGCCCAGCAAAGTAGCCTTAAACCTGGACACACAATGGAGAGCATTTGACCCTTTAAAATCATACTACAACCAGACTTCCAGGCCCAAGAGGTAACACAGCCATGCCCAGCAAAGTAGCTCTGGGCCTGGGCACACTTCACGCAGTTTGACCGTTTAAATAAAACTAGAAACAGACTTCCTGGCCCAAGAGGTCACAGTCATACCCAGCAAAGTACGTTTAAACCTGGAAACAAATCAGATCCTTTCTGTCATTCAAAGGAATGGGCCTGCAACTCACAACCACATCCCCAGTGAAGCGCACCGTCACCCAGCCACACTACCCCACCTTGCCCGTCCTGGAACAACCACACCTCCAGGGCACCACATGCCAATCTCTCATGCCCAGCAAACTGCAACCTCACGCCACACACTTTCTCCCCTTGTACCGTCCAAGGACGAACTCCTCCACAAACCTGGTGTTCACGCGCACACACGCAATTACAACGAATTGGTGGAGAACTTTGAAACAAACGTGCTGACTTTGAATACTCACATCTAGGCTGGGCCAGGTCCAAATGGCCTGCAGCCCGGTGCGCATTAACTGCTTGACTGTCCGTCACGAACGCCACCTGCCAAGCGTTCGTTCCGTCCCTGGCGGATTTAAAAAAAATCGTAGCGTGAGAACGATGGGTCCGATCCGCGTGCCGCTTAAAGGCGATTACAGGGGAGATGCAACCCTTTCCAAAGAACCATGAACAGACTTCCTACTCCCAAGGAGCCCAAAGATATTAAGCCGCAAATACGTCCTACTCGCGTCTTTTCTACGCCGCGCACCACATTTAAAAAATCGTATCGGAAGAACGGTGGGTCCAATCCGCGTGCCGCTTAAAGGCGATTACAAGGGAGATGCAAACCTTTCCAAAGAGCCATGAAAAGACTTTCTACTCCCAAGGAGACAATAGATATTAAGCCGCAATGATGTCCGACGCGCGCATTTTCTCCGGCGCGCACCACATTTAAAAAATCTTAGCGTGAGAACGGTGGGTCCGATCCGCGTGCCGCTTAAAGGCGATTACAGGGGAAATGCAGCCCTTTCCAAAGAGCCATGAAAAGACTTTCTACTCCCAAGGAGACAAGAGATATTAAGCCGAAATGACGTCCGACGCGCGCATTTTCTCCGCCGCGCACCACATTTTAAAAAATCATAGCGTGAAAACCGTGGGTTCGATCCGCGTGCCGCTCGAAGGCGATTACAGGGGAGATGTATCCCTTTCAAAAGAGCCATGAACAGACTTTCTACTCCCAAGGAGACCAGAAATATTAACATATAAAGCGTTACGCTCCAGTCGGATGAGCGAGAAACGCTTGTACAATTGCAACGAATTGGAGGAGAAAGTTTAAACACACGCGCTGAATTTGAACGCTCACATCTAGGCCGGGCCAGGTCCAAATGGCCTGCAACTCGGTGCGCATCTACCTCCATGACTGTCCCTAACGAACGCCACCTGCCATGCTTTCGGCCCGTCCCTAGAGGCATTAAAAAATCGTAGCGTGATAACGATGGTTCCGATCCGCGTGCCGCTCGAAGGCGATTACAGGGGAGATGCAGCCCTTTCCAAAGAGGCATGAACAGACTTCCTACTCCCAAGGAGCCCAAAGATATTAAGCCGCAAATACGTCCTACGCGCGTCTTTTCTACGCCGCGCACCACATTTAAAAAATCGTATCGGAAGAACGGTGGGTCCAATCCGCGTGCCGCTTAAAGGCGATTACAAGGGAGATGCAAACCTTTCCAAAGAGCCATGAAAAGACTTTCTACTCCCAAGGAGACAATAGATATTAAGCCGAAATGACGTCCGACGCGCGCATTTTCTCCGCCGCGCACCACATTTAAAAAAATCATAGCGTGAAAACCGTGGGTTCGATCCGCGTGCCGCTCGAAGGCGATTACAGGGGAGATGCAGCCCTTTCCAAAGAGGCATGAACAGACTTCCTACTCCCAAGGAGCCCAAAGATATTAAGCCGCAAATACGTCCTACGCGCGTCTTTTCTACGACGCGCACCACATTTAAAAAATCGTATCGGAAGAACGGTGGGTCCAATCCGCGTGCCGCTTAAAGGCGATTACAAGGGAGATGCAAACCTTTCCAAAGAGCCATGAAAAGACTTTCTACTCCCAAGGAGACAATAGATATTAAGCCGCAAATACGTCCGGCGCGCGTCTATTCTCCGCCGCGCAACACATTTAAAAAAAATCGTAGCGTGAAAACCGTGGGTTCGATCCGCGTGCCGCTTAAAGGCGATTACAGGGGAGATGCAGCCCTTTCCAAAGAGCCATGAAAAGACTTTCTACTCCCAAGGAGACAAGAGATATTAAGCCGAAATGACGTCCGACGCGCGCATTTCCTCCGCCGCGCACCATATTTAAAAAAATCATAGCGTGAAAACCGTGGGTTCGATCCGCGTGCCGCTCGAAGGCGATTACAGGGGAGATGCAGCCCTTTCCAAAGAGGCATGAACAGACTTCCTACTCCCAAGGAGACAATAGATATTAAGCCGAAATGACGTCCGACGCGCGCATTTTCTCCGCCGCGCACCACATTTAAAAAAAATCATAGCGTGAAAACCGTGGGTTCGATCCGCGTGACGCTCGAAGGCGATTACAGGGGAGATGCAGCCCTTTCCAAAGAGCCATGAACAGACCTTCTACTCCCAATGAGACAAGAGATATCAAGCCGCAAATACGTCCGGCGCGCGTCTATTTTCCGCCGCGCAACACATTTAAAAAAAATCGTAGCGTGAAAACCGTGGGTTCGATCCGCGTGCCGCTTAAAGGCGATTACAGGGGAGATGCAGCCCTTTGCAAAGAGCCATGAAAAGACTTTCTACTCCCAAGGAGACAAGAGATATTAAGCCGAAATGACGTCCGACGCGCGCATTTCCTCCGCCGCGCACCACATTTAAAAAAATCATAGCGTGAAAACCGTGGGTTCGATCCGCGTGCCGCTCGAAGGCGATTACAGAGGAGATGCAACCCTTTCCAAAGAGGCATGAACAGACTTCCTACTCCCAAGGAGCCCAAAGATATTAAGCCGCAAATACGTCCTACGCGCGTCTTTTCTACGCCGCGCACCACATTTAAAAAATCGTATCGGAAGAACGGTGGGTCCAATCCGCGTGCCGCTTAAAGGCGATTACAAGGGAGATGCAAACCTTTCCAAAGAGCCATGAAAAGACTTTCTACTCCCAAGGAGACAATAGATATTAAGCCGAAATGACGTCCGACGCGCGCATTTTCTCCGCCGCGCACCACATTTAAAAAAATCATAGCGTGAAAACCGTGGGTTCGATCCGCGTGCCGCTCGAAGGCGATTACAGCGGAGATGCAGCCCTTTCCAAAGAGCCATGAAAAGACTTTCTACTCCCAAGGAGACAAGAGATATTAAGCCGAAATGACGTCCGACGCGCGCATTTCCTCCGCCGCGCACCACATTTAAAAAAATTATAGCGTGAAAACCGTGGGTTCGATCCGCGTGCCGCTCGAAGGCGATTACAGGGGAGATGCATCCCTTTCAAAAGAGCCATGAACAGACTTTCTACTCCCAAGGAGACCAGAAATATTAACATATAAAGCGTTACGCTCCAGTCGGATGAACGAGAAACGCTTGTACAATTGCAACGAATTGGAGGAGAAAGTTTAAACAAACGCGCTGACTTTGAACGCTCACATCTAGGCCGGGCCAACTCCAAATGGCGTGCAACTCGGTGTGCATCACCTCCATGACTGTCCCTAACGAACGCCACCTGCCACGCTTTCGGCCTATCCCTGGCGGCATTAAAAAATCGTAGCGTGATAACGATGGTTCCGATGCGCGTGCCGCTCGAAGGCGATTACAGGGGAGATACAGCCCTTTCCAAAGAGCCATGAACAGACTTCCTACTCCCAAGGAGCCCAAATATATTAAGCCGCAAATACGTCCTACGCGCGTCTTTTCTACGCCGCGCACCACATTTAAAAAATCGTATCGGAAGAACGGTGGGTCCAATCCGCGTGCCGCTTAAAGGCGATTACAAGGGAGATGCAAACCTTTCCAAAGAGCCATGAAAAGACTTTCTATTCCCAAGGAGACAAGAGATATTAAGCCGCAAATACGTCCGGCGCGCGTCTTTTCTCCGCCGCGCAACACATTTAAAAAAAATCGTAGCGTGAAAAACGTGGGTTCGATCCGCGTGCCGCTCGAAGGCGATTACAGGGGAGATGCATCCCTTTCCAAAGAGCCATGAACAGACTTTCTACTCCCAAGGAGACCAGAGATATTAACAGATAAAGCGTTACGCTCCAGTCGGATGAGCGAGAAACGCTTGTACAATTGCAACGAATTGGAGGAGAAAGTTTAAACAAACGCGCTGACTTTGAAGGCTCACATCTAGGCCGGGCCAGGTCCAAATGGCCTGCAACTCGGTCCGCATCACGTCCATGACTTTTCCTAACGAACGCCACCTGCCAAGCTTTCGGCCCGTCCCTGGCGGCATTAAAAAATCGAAGCGTGATAACGATGGTTCCGATCCGCGTGCCGCTCGAAGGCGATTACAGGGGAGATGCAGCCCTTTCCAAAGAGCCATGAACAGACTTTCTACTCCCAAGGAGCCCAAAGATATTAAGCCGCAAATATGTCCTACGCGCGTCTTTTCTACGCCGCGCACCACATTTAAAAAATCGTAGCGTAAGAACGGTGGGTCCGATCCGCGTGCCGCTTATAGGCGATTACAGGGGAGATGCAACCCTTTCCAAAGAGCCATGAAAAGATTTTCTACTCCCAAGGAGACAAGAGATTTAAGCCGAAATGACGTCCGACGCGCGCATTTCCTCCGCCGCGCACCACATTTAAAAAATCTTAGCGTGAGAACGGTGGGTCCGATCAGCGTGCCGCTTAAAGGCGATTACACGGGAGATGCAGCCCTTTCCAAAGAGCCATGAAAAGACTTTCTACTCCCAAGGAGACAAGAGATATTAAGCCGAAATGACGTCCGACGCGCGCATTTTCTCCGCCGCGCACCACATTTAAAAAAATCATAGCGTGAAAACCGTGGGTTCGATCCGCGTGCCGCTCGAAGGCGATTACAGGGGAGATGCAGCCCTTTCCAAAGATCCATGAACAGACTTCCTACTCCCAAGGAGACAAGAGATATTAACATATAAAGCGTTACGCTCCAGTCGGATGAACGAGAAACGCTTGAGCAGTTGCAACGAATTGGAGGAAAAAGTTTAAACAAACGCGCTGACTTTGAACGCTCACATCTAGGTCTGGCCAAGTCCAAATGGCGTGCAACTCGGTGCGCATCACCTCCATGACTGTCCCTAACGAACGCCACCTGCCACGCTTTCGGCCCGTCCCTGGCGGCTTTAAAAAATCGTAGCGTGATAACTGTGGGTCCAATCCGCTTGAAGCTCGAAGGCGATTAGAGGGGAGATGCAGCCCTTTCCAAAGAGCCATGAACAGACTTCCTACTCCCAAGGAGACAAGAGATATTAAGCCACAAATACGTCCGGACCGCGTCTTTTCTCCGCAGCTCACCACATTTAAAAAAATCGTAGCGTAAAAACCGTGGGTTCGATATAGTATACATACAGAGTATATAGTTTGACCAAAAGATCGTGCTGATCTTTGATCTCCTGGTTCTTCATCTCCAGCGCCACTTTCAGACTCATAATGTCCTCCTCTATGGGCTGGTATAACACAGACACGAATCATCACTACAGCCAGTACAACGGAAAGGTGGGAATGTGTACTGAATGTGTACTGACGTTATAAGTGAGAGGTGGTGGTACTGGTGGATGTGTACTGACACTATAAGGGATCTCTACCTGCAGTGACAGTTTGAGCTTCTCAAGTTCTTCCTCCAGAGATTTCTTCTCCTGTTCACAGGCCATTTTCATATCTGCCAGAGCAAGTATCATTACTGCTGGATATAACACAGATTGTATATACTACATAATTACTGCTGAATATATAAAATATAATATATATAGTACTATACATATATTAGTGTCACTTTTATTGGAGCCTAAAGGCTAACATTCATTATTAGTTATGTTAGTATTATTGCATTTCCATAGTACTTACTCTTGATGGACCTGTTATGCTCCTCCTCCTCCTGCTGTTTCTGCAGGAGCTCTGTCTCCTCCTGCTGCTTGTGTTTCAGCATCTCCTGAAGAACCTGCAGCTCCTTCTGCTTCTGCAACCTCAACTCCTTCGGCTGCTCCAACAAACTGTTCTCCAACTCCTCCTTCTCACACCGCAAACACTCCAATCGGGCCACAGGCCCCACTAGTGACACAGAACCACACACACACACACACACAAAGAGAGAGATAAACATGTATAAATGTATAAGAATTTGTGGATAAAATTATTATGAGATTATTTATAATCAAACGACTACACTACACAACCACATCTTCCTTTTATTTACATATTATACAGATATTTAGAGATATTTACATTTTATTTACCCGCGTGCGTCTCTCTTCTCCAAGGTAGCGGAGAGATATGAAAGGATAAAAGGGGAAAAGAATAAAATGCACGTCGGTTTTAAATTCGCAGGCTACCTGCGCTGAAGGCGTGGAAAACGAGCACGTGACGGAAAGGCTTCCGTACCCGATGGGTCCAAATCACATGCCCAGCAAAGTAGCCTTAAACCTGGACACACAATGGAGAGCATTTGACCCTTTAAAATCATACTACAACCAGACTTCCAGGCCCAAGAGGTAACACAGCCATGCCCAGCAAAGTAGCTCTGGGCCTGGGCACACTTCACGCAGTTTGACCGTTTAAATAAAACTAGAAACAGACTTCCTGGCCCAAGAGGTCACAGTCATACCCAGCAAAGTACGTTTAAACCTGGAAACAAATCAGATCCTTTCTGTCATTCAAAGGAATGGGCCTGCAACTCACAACCACATCCCCAGTGAAGCGCACCGTCACCCAGCCACACTACCCCACCTTGCCCGTCCTGGAACAACCACACCTCCAGGGCACCACATGCCAATCTCTCATGCCCAGCAAACTGCAACCTCACGCCACACACTTTCTCCCCTTGTACCGTCCAAGGACGAACTCCTCCACAAACCTGGTGTTCACGCGCACACACGCAATTACAACGAATTGGTGGAGAACTTTGAAACAAACGTGCTGACTTTGAATACTCACATCTAGGCTGGGCCAGGTCCAAATGGCCTGCAGCCCGGTGCGCATTAACTGCTTGACTGTCCGTCACGAACGCCACCTGCCAAGCGTTCGTTCCGTCCCTGGCGGATTTAAAAAAAATCGTAGCGTGAGAACGATGGGTCCGATCCGCGTGCCGCTTAAAGGCGATTACAGGGGAGATGCAACCCTTTCCAAAGAACCATGAACAGACTTCCTACTCCCAAGGAGCCCAAAGATATTAAGCCGCAAATACGTCCTACGCGCGTCTTTTCTACGCCGCGCACCACATTTAAAAAATCGTATCGGAAGAACGGTGGGTCCAATCCGCGTGCCGCTTAAAGGCGATTACAAGGGAGATGCAAACCTTTCCAAAGAGCCATGAAAAGACTTTCTACTCCCAAGGAGACAATAGATATTAAGCCGCAATGATGTCCGACGCGCGCATTTTCTCCGGCGCGCACCACATTTAAAAAATCTTAGCGTGAGAACGGTGGGTCCGATCCGCGTGCCGCTTAAAGGCGATTACAGGGGAAATGCAGCCCTTTCCAAAGAGCCATGAAAAGACTTTCTACTCCCAAGGAGACAAGAGATATTAAGCCGAAATGACGTCCGACGCGCGCATTTTCTCCGCCGCGCACCACATTTTAAAAAATCATAGCGTGAAAACCGTGGGTTCGATCCGCGTGCCGCTCGAAGGCGATTACAGGGGAGATGTATCCCTTTCAAAAGAGCCATGAACAGACTTTCTACTCCCAAGGAGACCAGAAATATTAACATATAAAGCGTTACGCTCCAGTCGGATGAGCGAGAAACGCTTGTACAATTGCAACGAATTGGAGGAGAAAGTTTAAACACACGCGCTGAATTTGAACGCTCACATCTAGGCCGGGCCAGGTCCAAATGGCCTGCAACTCGGTGCGCATCTACCTCCATGACTGTCCCTAACGAACGCCACCTGCCATGCTTTCGGCCCGTCCCTAGAGGCATTAAAAAATCGTAGCGTGATAACGATGGTTCCGATCCGCGTGCCGCTCGAAGGCGATTACAGGGGAGATGCAGCCCTTTCCTAAGAGCCATGAACAGACTTTCTATTCCCAAGGAGACAAGAGATATTAAGCCGCAATGACGTCCGACGCGCACATTTTCTCCGCCGCGCAGCACATTTAAAAAAATCATAGCGTGAAAACCGTGGGTTCGATCCGCGTGCCGCTCGAAGGCGATTACAGGGGAGATGCAGCCCTTTCCAAAGAGCCATGAACAGACTTCCTACTCCCAAGGAGCCCAAAGATATTAAGCCGCAAATACGTCCTACGCGCGTCTTTTCTACGCCGCGCACCACATTTAAAAAATCGTATCGTAAGAACGGTGGGTCCGATCCGCGTGCCGCTTAAAGGCGATTACAGGGGAGATGCAGCCCTTTCCAAAGAGCCATGAATAGACTTTCTACTCCCAAGGAGCCCAAAGATATTAAGCCGCAAATACGTCCTACGCGCGTCTTTTCTACTCCGCGCACCACATTTAAAAAATCGTATCGTAAGAACGGTGGGTCCGATCCGCGTGCCACTTAAAGGCGATTACAGGAGAGATGCAGCCCTTTCCAAAGAGCCATGAATAGACTTTCTACTCCCAAGGAGACCAGAGATATTAACAGATAAAGCATTACGCTCCAGTCGGATGAGCGAGAAACGCTTGTACAATTGCAACGAATTGGAGGAGAAAGTTTAAACAAACGCGCTGACTTTGAACGCTCACATCTAGGCCGGGCCAGGTCCAAATGGCCTGCAACTCGGTGCGCATCACCTCCATGACGGTCCCTAACGAACGCCACCTGCCACGCTTTCGGCCCGTCCCTGTCGGCATTAAAAAATCGTAGCGTGATAACGATGGTTCCGATCCGCGTGCCGCGCGAAGGCGATTACAGGGGAGATGCAGCCCTTTCCAAAGAGCCATGAACAGACTTCTACTCCCAAGGAGCCCAAAGATATTAAGCCGCAATGATGTCCGACGCGCGCATTTATTGCGCCGCGCACCACATTTAAAAAATCCTAGCGTGAGAACGGTGGGTCCGATCCGCGTGCCGCTTAAAGGCGATTACAGGGGAGATGCAGCCCTTTCCAAAGAGCCATGAACAGACTTTCTACTCCCAAGGAGACAAGAGATATTAAGCCGCAATGACGTCCGACGCGCGCATTTTCTCCGCCGCGCACCACATTTAAAAAAATCATAGCGTGAAAACCGTGGGTTCGATCCGCGTGCCGCTCCAAGGCGATTACAGGGGAGATGCATCCCTTTCAAAGGAGCCATGAACAGACTTTCTACTCCCAAGGAGACAAGAGATATTAAGCCACAATGACGTCCGACGCGCGCATTTTCTCCGACACGCACCACGTTTAAAAAATCGTAGCGTGAGAACGGTGGGTCCGATCCGCGTGCCGCTTAAAGGCGATTACAGGGGAGATGCATCCCTTTCCAAAGAGCCATGAACAGACTTTCTACTCCCAAGGAGACCAGAGATATTAACAGATAAAGCGTTACGCTCCAGGCGGATGAGCGAGAAACGCTTGTACAATTGCAACGAATTGGAGGAGAAAGTTTAAACAAACGCGCTGACTTTGAACGCTCACATCTAGGCCGGGCCAGGTCCAAATGGCCTGCAACTCTGCGCGCATCACCTCCATGACTGTCCCTAACGAACGCCACCTGCCACGCTTTCGGCCCGTCCCTGGCGGCATTAAAAAATCGAAGCGTGATAACGATGGTTCCGATCCGCGTGCCGCTCGAAGGCGATTACAGGGGAGATGCAGCCCTTTCCAAAGAGCCATGAACAGACTTTCTACTCCCAAGGAGCCCAAAGATATTAAGCCGCAAATATGTCCTACGCGCGTCTTTTCTACGCCGCGCACCACATTTAAAAAATCGTAGCGTAAGAACGGTGGGTCCGATCCGCGTGCCGCTTATAGGCGATTACAGGGGAGATGCAACCCTTTCCAAAGAGCCATGAAAAGATTTTCTACTCCCAAGGAGACAAGAGATTTAAGCCGAAATGACGTCCAACGCGCGCATTTTCTCCGCCGCGCACCACATTTAAAAAAATCATAGCGTGAAAACCGTGGGTTCGATCCGCGTGCCGCTCGATGGCGATTACAGGGGAGATGCAGCCCTTTCCAAAGAGCCATGAACAGACTTCCTACTCCCAAGGAGACAAGAGATATCAAGCCGCAATGATGTCCGACACGCGCATTTTCTCCGCCGCGCACCACATTTAAAAAATCTTAGCGTGAGAACGGTGGGTCCGATCCGCGTGCCGCTTAAAGGCGATTACAGGGGAGATGCAGCCCTTTCCAAAGAGCCATGAAAAGACTTTCTACTCCCAAGGAGACAAGAGATATTAAGCCGAAATGACGTCCGACGCGCGCATTTTCTCCGCCGCGCACCACATTTAAAAAAATCATAGCGTGAAAACCGTGGGTTCGATCCGCGTGCCGCTCGAAGGCGATTACAGGGGAGATGCAGCCCTTTCCAAAGATCCATGAACAGACTTCCTACTCCCAAGGAGACAAGAGATATTAACATATAAAGCGTTACGCTCCAGTCGGATGAACGAGAAACGCTTGAGCAGTTGCAACGAATTGGAGGAGAAAGTTTAAACAAACGCGCTGACTTTGAACGCTCACATCTAGGTCTGGCCAAGTCCAAATGGCGTGCAACTCGGTGCGCATCACCTCCATGACTGTCCCTAACGAACGCCACCTGCCACGCTTTCGGCCCGTCCCTGGCGGCTTTAAAAAATCGTAGCGTGATAACAGTGGGTCCAATCCGCTTGAAGCTCGAAGGCGATTAGAGGGGAGATGCAGCCCTTTCCAAAGAGCCATGAACAGACTTCCTACTCCCAAGGAGACAAGAGATATTAAGCCACAAACACGTCCGGACCGCGTCTTTTCTCCGCAGCTCACCACATTTAAAAAAATCGTAGCGTGAAAACCGTGGGTTCGATATAGTATACATACAGAGTATATAGTTTGACCAAAAGATCGTGCTGATCTTTGATCTCCTGGTTCTTCATCTCCAGCGCCACTTTCAGACTCATAATGTCCTCCTCTATGGGCTGGTATAACACAGACACGAATCATCACTACAGCCAGTACAATGGAAAGGTGGGAATGTGTACTGAATGTGTACTGACGTTATAAGTGAGAGGTGGTGGTACTGGTGGATGTGTACTGACACTATAAGGGATCTCTACCTGCAGTGACAGTTTGAGCTTCTCAAGTTCTTCCTCCAGAGATTTCTTCTCCTGTTCACAGGCCATTTTCATATCTGCCAGAGCAAGTATCATTACTGCTGGATATAACACAGATTGTATATACTACATAATTACTGCTGAATATATAAAATATAATATATATAGTACTATACATATATTAGTGTCACTTTTATTGGAGCCTAAAGGCTAACATTCATTATTAGTTATGTTAGTATTATTGCATTTCCATAGTACTTACTCTTGATGGACCTGTTATGCTCCTCCTCCTCCTGCTGTTTCTGCAGGAGCTCTGTCTCCTCCTGCTGCTTGTGTTTCAGCATCTCCTGAAGAACCTGCAGCTCCTTCTGCTTCTGCAACCTCAACTCCTTCAGCTGCTCCAAGAAACTGTTATCCAACTCCTCCTTCTCACACCGCAAACACTCCAATCGGGCCACAGGCCCCACTAGTGACACAGAACCACACACACACACACACACACACAAAGAGAGAGATAAACATGTATAAATGTATAAGAATTTGTGGATAAAATTATTATGAGATTATTTATAATCAAACGACTACACTACACAACCACATCTTCCTTTTATTTACATATTATACAGATATTTAGAGATATTTACATTTTATTTACCCGCGTGCGTCTCTCTTCTCCAAGGTAGCGGAGAGATATGAAAGGATAAAAGGGGAAAAGAATAAAATGCACGTCGGTTTTAAATTCGCAGGCTACCTGCGCTGAAGGCGTGGAAAACGAGCACGTGACGGAAAGGCTTCCGTACCCGATGGGTCCAAATCACATGCCCAGCAAAGTAGCCTTAAACCTGGACACACAATGGAGACCATTTGACCCTTTAAATAATACTACAACCAGACACATACAGGTGCGCACATATACACAGATACACATTCTGTTTAAATTTCTTCACATCTGCAGACTAGAGTAAGCTGAGGGTATAGTGTTAAACCAGGAACTACATAAACAGTATATAGTATATATACAGAGGATATAGTGTTAAACCAGGTACTACATACAGAGTATATAGTATACATACAGAGTATATAGTTTGACCAAAAGATCGTGCTGATCTTTGATCTCCTGGTTCTTCATCTCCAGCGCCACTTTCAGACTCATAATGTCCTCCTCTATGGGCTGGTATAACCCACACACACGAATCATCACTACAGCCAGTACAATGGAAAGGTGGGAATGTGTACTGAATGTGTACTGACGTTATAAGTGAAAGGTGGAGGTACTGGTGGATGTGTACTGACACTATAAGGGATCTCTACCTGCAGTGACAGTCTGAGCTTCTCAAGTTCTTCCTCCAGAGATTTCTTCTCCTGTTCACAGGCCATTTTCATATCTGCCAGAGCAAGTATCATTACTGCTGGATATAACATAGATTGTATATACTACATAATTACTACTGAATATATAAAATATAATATATATAGTACTATACATATATTAGTATCACTTTTATTGGAGCCTAAAGGCTAGCATTCATTATTATGTTAGTATTATTGCATTTCCATAGTACTTACTCTTGATGGACCTGTTATGCTCCTCCTCCTCCTGCTGTTTCTGCAGGAGCTCTGTCTCCTCCTGCTGCTTGTGTTTCAGCATCTCCTGAAGAACCTGCAGCTCCTTCTGCTTCTGCAACCTCAACTCCTTCAGCTGCTCCAACAAACTGTTCTCCAACTCCTCCTTCTCACACCGCAAACACTCCAATCGGGCCACAGGCCCCACTAGTGACACAGAACCACACACACACACAGACACACACACACACACACACACACACACACAGAGAGATAAACATGTATAAATGTATAATAATTTGTGGATAAAATTATTATGAGATTATTTATAATCAAACGACTACACTACACAACCACTTCTTCCTTTTATTTACATATTATACAGATATTTACAGATATTTACATTTTATTTACCCGCGTGCGTCTCTCTTCTCCAAGGTAGCGGAGAGATATGAAAGGATAAAAGGGGAAAAGAATAAAATGCACGTCGGTTTTAAATTCGCAGGCTACCTGCGCTGAAGGCGTGGAAAACGAGCACGTGACGGAAAGGCTTCCGTACCCGATGGGTCCAAATCACATGCCCAGCAAAGTAGCCTTAAACCTGGACACACAGTGGAGACCATTTGACCCTTTAAAATCATACTACAAGCAGACTTCCAGGCCCAAGAGGTCACACAGTCATGCCCAGCAAAGTACCTCTGGGCCTGGGCACACTTCACGCAGTTTGACCGTTTAAATAAAACTAGAAACAGACTTCCTGGCCCAAGAGGTCACACAGTCATGCCCAGCAAGGTTGCTTTAAACGTGGGCACGTTATAAGTGAGAGGTGGAGGTACTGGTGGATGTGTACTGACACTATAAGGGATCTCTACCTGCAGTGACAGTCTGAGCTTCTCAAGTTCTTCCTCCAGAGATTTCTTCTCCTGTTCACAGGCCATTTTCATATCTGCCAGAGCAAGTATCATTACTGCTGGACATAACACAGATTGTATATACTACATAATTACTACTGAATATATAAAATATAATATATATAGTACTATACATATATTAGTATCACTTTTATTGGAGCCTAAAGGCTAACATTCATTATTAGTTATGTTAGTATTATTGCATTTCCATAGTACTTACTCTTGATGGACCTGTTATGCTCCTCCTCCTCCTGCTGTTTCTGCAGGAGCTCTGTCTCCTCCTGCTGCTTGTGTTTCAGCATCTCCTGAAGAACCTGCAGCTCCTTCTGCTTCTGCAACCTCAACTCCTTCGGCTGCTCCAACAAACTGTTCTCCAACTCCTCCTTCTCACACCGCAAACACTCCAATCGGACCACAGGCCCCACTAGTGACACAGAACCACACACACACACAGACACACACACACACACACACACACACACAGAGAGATAAACATGTATAAATGTATAAGAATTTGTGGATAAAATTATTATGAGATTATTTATAATCAAACGACTACACTACACAACCACTTCTTCCTTTTATTTACATATTATACAGATATTTACATTTTATTTACCCGCGTGCGTCTCTCTTCTCCAAGGTAGCGGAGAGATATGAAAGGATAAAAGGGGAAAAGAATAAAATGCACGTCGGTTTTAAATTCGCAGGCTACATGCGCTGAAGGCGTGGAAAACGAGCACGTGACGGAAAGGCTTCCGTACCCGATGGGTCCAAATCACATGCCCAGCAAAGTAGCCTTAAACCTGGACACACAATGGAGACCATTTGACCCTTTAAAATCATACTACAACCAGACTTCCAGGCCCAAGAGGTCACACAGTCATGCACAGCAAAGTAGCTCTGGGCCTGGGCACACTTCACGCAGTTTGACCGTTTAAATAAAAGTAGAAACAGACTTCCTGGCCCAAGAGGTCACACAGTCATGCCCAGCAAGGATGCTTTAAACGTGGGCACACTTCAGACCGTTTCACTCTTTAAATCATTCAAAGCACCACATTTCAAGGCCCAAGAGGTCACAGAATCATGCCCATCAAAGTAGCAATGCGCCTGGGCACACTTCACGCAGTATGAACCTTTAAATAATACTACAACCAGACACATACAGGTGCGCACATATACACAGATACACATTCTGTTTAATTTCTTCACATCTGCAGACTAGAGTAAGCTGAGGGTATAGTGTTAAACCAGGTACTACATAAACAGTATATAGTATATATACAGAGGATATAGTGTTAAACCAGGTACTACATACATAGTATATAGTATACATACAGAGTATATAGTTTGACCAAAAGATCGTGCTGATCTTTGATCTCCTGGTTCTTCATCTCCAGTGCCACTTTCAGACTCATAATGTCCTCCTCTATGGGCTGGTATAACACACACACGAATCATCACTACAGCCAGTACAATGGAAAGGTGGGAATGTGTACTGAATGTGTACTGACGTTATAAGTGAAAGGTGGAGGTACTGGTGGATGTGTACTGACACTAGAAGGGATCTCTACCTGCAGTGACAGTCTGAGCTTCTCAAGTTCTTCCTCCAGAGATTTCTTCTCCTGTTCACTGGCCATTTTCATATCTGCCAGAGCAAGTATCATTACTGCTGGATATAACACAGATTGTATATACTACATAATTACTACTGAATATATAAAATATAATATATATAGTACTATACATATATTAGTATCACTTTTATTGGAGCCTAAAGGCTAACATTCATTATTAGTTATGTTAGTATTATTGCATTTCCATAGTACTTACTCTTGATGGACCTGTTATGCTCCTCCTCCTCCTGCTGTTTCTGCAGGAGCTCTGTCTCCTCCTGCTGCTTGTGTTTCAGCATCTCCTGAAGAACCTGCAGCTCCTTCTGCTTCTGCAACCTCAACTCCTTCAGCTGCTCCAACAAACTGTTCTCCAACTCCTCATTCCTCATTCTCACACCGCAAACACTCCAATCGGGCCACAGGCCCCACTAGTGACACAGAACCACACACACACACACACACACACACACACACACACACACACACACACACAAAGAGAGAGATAAACATGTATAAATGTATAAGAATTTGTGGATAAAATTATTATGAGATTATTTATAATCAAACGACTACACTACACAACCACATCTTCCTTTTATTTACATATTATACAGATATTTACAGATATTTACATTTTATTTACCCGCGTGCGTCTCTCTTCTCCAAGGTAGCGGAGAGATATGAAAGGATAAAAGGGGAAAAGAATAAAATGCACGTCGGTTTTAAATTCGCCGGCTACCTGCGCTGAAGGCGTGGAAAACGAGCACGTGACGGAAAGGCTTCCGTACCCGATGGGTCCAAATCACATGCCCAGCAAAGTAGCCTTAAACCTGGACACACAATGGAGACCATTTGACCCTTTAAAATCATACTACAACCAGACTTCCAGGCCCAAGAGGTCACACAGTCATGCCCAGCAAAGTAGCTCTGGGCCTGGGCACACTTCACGCAGTTTGACCGTTTAAATAAAACTAGAAACAGACTTCCTGGCCCAAGAGGTCACACAGTCATGCCCAGCAAGGTTGCTTTAAACGTGGGCACACTTCAGACCGTTTCACTCTTTAAATCATTCAAAGCACCACATTTCAAGGCCCAAGAGGTCACAGAATCATGCCCATCAAAGTAGCTCTGGGCCAGGGCACACTTTACGGAGTTTGACCCTTTAAATAATACTACAACCAGACACATACAGGTGCGCACATATACACAGATACACATTCTGTTTAATTTCTTCACATCTGAAGACTAGAGTAAGCTGAGGGTATAGTGTTAAACCAGGTACTACATAAACAGTATATAGTATATATACAGAGGATATAGTGTTAAACCAGGTACTACATACAGAGTATATAGTATACATACAGAGTATATAGTTTGACCAAAAGATCGTGCTGATCTTTGATCTCCTGGTTCTTCATCTCCAGCGCCACTTTCAGACTCATAATGTCCTCCTCTATGGGCTGGTATAACCCACACACACGAATCATCACTACAGCCAGTACAATGGAAAGGTGGGAATGTGTACTGAATGTGTACTGACGTTATAAGTGAAAGGTGGAGGTACTGGTGGATGTGTACTGACACTATAAGGGATCTCTACCTGCAGTGACAGTCTGAGCTACTCAAGTTCTTCCTCCAGAGATTTCTTCTCCTGTTCACAGGCCATTTTCATATCTGCCAGAGCAAGTATCATTACTGCTGGATATAACACAGATTGTATATACTACATAATTACTACTGAATATATAAAATATAATATATATAGTACTATACATATATTAGTATCACTTTTATTGGAGCCTAAAGGCTAACATTCATTATTAGTTATGTTAGTATTATTGCATTTCCATAGTACTTACTCTTGATGGACCTGTTATACTCCTCCTCCTCCTGCTGTTTCTGCAGGAGCTCTGTCTCCTCCTGCTGCTTGTGTTTCAGCATCTCCTGAAGAACCTGCAGCTCCTTCTGCTTCTGCAACCTCAACTCCTTCAGCTGCTCCAACAAATTGTTCTCCAACTCCTCCTTCTCACACCGCAAACACTCCAATCGGGCCACAGGCCCCACTAGTGACACAGAACCACACACACACACACAGAGAGAGAGATAAACATGTATAAATGTATAAGAATTTGTGGATAAAATTATTATGAGATTATTTATAATCAAACGACTACACTACACAACCACATCTTCCTTTTATTTACATATTATACAGATATTTAGAGATATTTACATTTTATTTTCCCGCGTGCGTCTCTCTTCTCCAAGGTAGCGGAGAGATATGAAAGGATAAAAGGGGAAAAGAATAAAATGCACGTCGGTTTTAAATTCGCAGGCTACCTGCGCTGAAGGCGTGGAAAACGAGCACGTGACGGAAAGGCTTCCGTACCCGATGGGTCCAAATCACATGCCCAGCAAAGTAGCCTTAAACCTGGACACACAATGGAGACCATTTGACCCTTTAAAATCATACTACAACCAGACTTCCAGGCCCAAGAGGTCACACAGTCATGCCCAGCAAAGTAGCTCTGGGCCTGGGCACACTTCACGCAGTTTGACCGTTTAAATAAAACTAGAAACAGACTTCCTGGCCCAAGAGGTCACACAGTCATGCCCAGCAAGGTTGCTTTAAACGTGGGCACACTTCAGACCGTTTCACTCTTTAAATCATTCAAAGCACCACATTTCAAGGCCCAAGAGGTCACAGAATCATGCCCATCAAAGTAGCTCTGGGCCTGGGCACACTTTACGGAGTTTGACCCTTTAAATAATACTACAACCAGACACATACAGGTGCGCACATATACACAGATACACATTCTGTTTAATTTCTTCACATCTGCAGACTAGAGTAAGCTGAGGGTATAGTGTTAAACCAGGTACTACATAAACAGTATATAGTATATATACAGAGGATATAGTGTTAAACCAGGTACTACATACAGAGTATATAGTATACATACAGAGTATATAGTTTGACCAAAAGATCGTGCTGATCTTTGATCTCCTGGTTCTTCATCTCCAGCGCCACTTTCAGACTCATAATGTCCTCCTCTATGGGCTGGTATAACCCACACACACGAATCATCACTACAGCCAGTACAATGGAAAGGTGGGAATGTGTACTGAATGTGTACTGACGTTATAAGTGAAAGGTGGAGGTACTGGTGGATGTGTACTGACACTATAAGGGATCTCTACCTGCAGTGACAGTCTGAGCTTCTCAAGTTCTTCCTCCAGAGATTTCTTCTCCTGTTCACAGGCCATTTTCATATCTGCCAGAGCAAGTATCATTACTGCTGGATATAACAGATTGTATATACTACATAATTACTACTGAATATATAAAATATAATATATATAGTACTATACATATATTAGTATCACTTTTATTGGAGCCTAAAGGCTAGCATTCATTATTAGTTATGTTAGTATTATTGCATTTCCATAGTACTTACTCTTGATGGACCTGTTATGCTCCTCCTCCTCCTGCTGTTTCTGCAGGAGCTCTGTCTCCTCCTGCTGCTTGTGTTTCAGCATCTCCTGAAGAACCTGCAGCTCCTTCTGCTTCTGCAACCTCAACTCCTTCAGCTGCTCCAACAAATTGTTCTCCAACTCCTCCTTCTCACACCGCAAACACTCCAATCGGGCCACAGGCCCCACTAGTGACACAGAACCACACACACACACACACAGAGAGAGAGATAAACATGTATAAATGTATAAGAATTTGTGGATAAAATTATTATGAGATTATTTATAATCAAACGACTACACTACACAACCACATCTTCCTTTTATTTACATATTATACAGACATTTAGAGATATTTACATTTTATTTACCCGCGTGCGTCTCTCTTCTCCAAGGTAGCGGAGAGATATGAAAGGATAAAAGGGGAAAAGAATAAAATGCACGTCGGTTTTAAATTCGCAGGCTACCTGCGCTGAAGGCGTGGAAAACGAGCACGTGACGGAAAGGCTTCCGTACCCGATGGGTCCAAATCACATGCCCAGCAAAGTAGCCTTAAACCTGGACACACAATGGAGACCATTTGACCCTTTAAAATCATACTACAAGCAGACTTCCAGGCCCAAGAGGTCACAAAGTCATGCCCAGCAAAGTAGCTCTCGGCCTGGGCACACTTCACGCAGTTTGACCGTTTAAATAAAACTAGAAACAGACTTCCTGGCCCAAGAGGTCACACAGTCATGCCTGGGTCTGGGCACACTTCACGCAGTTTGACCCTTTAAATAATACTACAACCAGACACATACAGGTGCGCACATATACACAGATACACATTCTGTTTAATTTCTTCACATCTGCAGACTAGAGAAAGCTGAGGGTATAGTGTTAAACCAGGTACTACATAAACAGTATATAGTATATATACAGAGGATATAGTGTTAAACCAGGTACTACATACAGAGTATATAGTATACATACAGAGTATATAGTTTGACCAAAAGATCGTGCTGATCTTTGATCTCCTGGTTCTTCATCTCCAGCGCCACTTTCAGACTCATAATGTCCTCCTCTATGGGCTGGTATAACCCACACACACGAATCATCACTAAAGCCAGTACAATGGAAAGGTGGGAATGTGTACTGAATGTGTATTGACGTTATAAGTGAAAGGTGGAGGTACTGGTGGATGTGTACTGACACTATAAGGGATCTCTACCTGCAGTGACAGTCTGAGCTTCTCAAGTTCTTCCTCCAGAGATTTCTTCTCCTGTTCACAGGCCATTTTCATATCTGCCAGAGCAAGTATCATTACTGCTGGATATAACACAGATTGTATATACTACATAATTACTACTGAATATATAAAATATAATATATATAGTACTATACATATATTAGTATCACTTTTATTGGAGCCTAAAGGCTAACATTCATTATTAGTTATGTTAGTATTATTGCATTTCCATAGTACTTACTCTTGATGGACCTGTTATGCTCCTACTCCTCCTGCTGTTTCTGCAAGAGCTCTGTCTCCTCCTGCTGCTTGTGTTTCAGCATCTCCTGAAGAACCTGCAGCTCCTTCTGCTTCTGCAACCTCAACTCCTTCAGCTGCTCCAACAAACTGTTCTCAAACTCCTTCTCACACCGCAAACACTCCAATCGGGCCACAGGCCCCACTAGTGACACAGAACCACACACACACACACACAGACACACACACAGACACACACACAGACACACACACAAAGAGAGAGATAAACATGTATAAATGTATAAGAATTTGTGGATAAAATTATTATGAGATTATTCATAATCAAACGACTACACTACACAACCACTTCTTCCTTTTATTTACATGTTATACAGATATTTACAGATATTTACATTTTATTTACCCGCGTGCGTCTCTCTTCTCCAAGGTAGCGGAGAGATATGAAAGGATAAAAGGGGAAAAGAATAAAATGCACGTCGGTTTTAATTTCGCAGGCTACCTGCGCTGAAGGCGTGGAAAACGAGCACGTGACGGAAAGGCTTCCGTACCCGATGGGTCCAAATCACATGCCCAGCAAAGTAGCCTTAAACCTGGACACACAATGGAGACCATTTGACCCTTTAAAATCATACTACAACCAGACTTCCAGGCCCAAGAGGTCACACAGTCATGCACAGCAAAGTAGCTCTGGGCCTGGGCACACTTCACGCAGTTTGACCGTTTAAATAAAAGTAGAAACAGACTTCCTGGCCCAAGAGGTCACACAGTCATGCCCAGCAAGGATGCTTTAAACGTGGGCACACTTCAGACCGTTTCACTCTTTAAATCATTCAAAGCACCACATTTCAAGGCCCAAGAGGTCACAGAATCATGTCCATCAAAGTAGCTCTGGGCCTGGGCACACTTCACGCAGTTTGACCCTTTAAATAATACTACAACCAGACACATACAGATGCGCACATATACACAGATACACATTCTGTTTAAATTTCTTCACATCTGAAGACTAGAGTAAGCTGAGGGTATAGTGTTAAACCAGGTACTACATAAACAGTATATAGTATATATACAGAGGATATAGTGTTAAACCAGGTACTACATACAGAGTATATAGTATACATACAGAGTATATAGTTTGACCAAAAGATCGTGCTGATCTTTGATCTCCTGGTTCTTCATCTCCAGCGCCACTTTCAGACTCATAAAGTCCTCCTCTATGGGCTGGTATAACACACACACGAATCATCACTACAGCCAGTACAATGGAAAGGTGGGAATGTGTACTGAATGTGTACTGACGTTATAAGTGAGAGGTGGAGGTACTGGTGGATGTGTACTGACACTATAAGGGATCTCTACCTGCAGTGACAGTCTGAGCTTCTCAAGTTCTTCCTCCAGAGATTTCTTCTCCTGTTCACAGGCCATTTTCATATCTGCCAGAGCAAGTATCATTACTGCTGGATATAACACAGATTGTATATACTACATAATTACTACTGAATATATAAAATATAATATATATAGTACTATACATATATTAATATCACTTTTATTGGAGCCTAAAGGCTAACATTCATTATTAGTTATGTTAGTATTATTGCATTTCCATAGTACTTACTCTTGATGGACCTGTTATGCTCCTCCTCCTCCTGCTGTTTCTGCAGGAGCTCTGTCTCCTCCTGCTGCTTGTGTTTCAGCATCTCCTGAAGAACCTGCAGCTCCTTCTGCTTCTGCAACCTCAACTCCTTCAGCTGCTCCAACAAATTGTTCTCCAACTCCTCCTTCTCACACCGCAAACACTCCAATCGGGCCACAGGCCCCACTAGTGAAACAGAACCACACACACACACACAGAGAGAGAGATAAACATGTATAAATGTATAAGAATTTGTGGATAAAATTATTATGAGATTATTTATAATCAAACGACTACACTACACAACCACATCTTCCTTTTATTTACATATTATACAGACATTTAGAGATATTTACATTTTATTTACCCGCGTGCGTCTCTCTTCTCCAAGGTAGCGGAGAGATATGAAAGGATAAAAGGGGAAAAGAATAAAATGCACGTCGGTTTTAAATTCGCAGGCTACCTGCGCTGAAGGCGTGGAAAACGAGCACGTGACGGAAAGGCTTCCGTACCCGATGGGTCCAAATCACATGCCCAGCAAAGTAGCCTTAAACCTGGACACACAATGGAGACCATTTGACCCTTTAAAATCATACTACATGCAGACTTCCAGGCCCAAGAGGTCACAAAGTCATGCCCAGCAAAGTAGCTCTGGGCCTGGGCACACTTCACGCAGTTTGACCGTTTAAATAAAACTAGAAACAGACTTCCTGGCCCAAGAGGTCACACAGTCATGCCCAGCAAGGTTGCTTTAAACGTGGGCACACTTCAGACCGTTTCACTCTTTAAATCATTCAAAGCACCACATTTCAAGGCCCAAGAGGTCACAGAATCATGCCCATCAAAGTAGCTCTGGGCCTGGGCACACTTTACGGAGTTTGACCCTTTAAATAATACTACAACCAGACACATACAGGTGCGCACATATACACAGATACACATTCTGTTTAATTTCTTCACATCTGCAGACTAGAGTAAGCTGAGGGTATAGTGTTAAACCAGGTACTACATAAACAGTATATAGTATATATACAGAGGATATAGTGTTAAACCAGGTACTACATACAGAGTATATAGTATACATACAGAGTATATAGTTTGACCAAAAGATCGTGCTGATCTTTGATCTCCTGGTTCTTCATCTCCAGCGCCACTTTCAGACTCATAATGTCCTCCTCTATGGGCTGGTATAACCCACACACACGAATCATCACTACAGCCAGTACAATGGAAAGGTGGGAATGTGTACTGAATGTGTACTGACGTTATAAGTGAAAGGTGGAGGTACTGGTGGATGTGTACTGACACTATAAGGGATCTCTACCTGCAGTGACAGTCTGAGCTTCTCAAGTTCTTCCTCCAGAGATTTCTTCTCCTGTTCACAGGCCATTTTCATATCTGCCAGAGCAAGTATCATTACTGCTGGATATAACAGATTGTATATACTACATAATTACTACTGAATATATAAAATATAATATATATAGTACTATACATATATTAGTATCACTTTTATTGGAGCCTAAAGGCTAGCATTCATTATTAGTTATGTTAGTATTATTGCATTTCCATAGTACTTACTCTTGATGGACCTGTTATGCTCCTCCTCCTCCTGCTGTTTCTGCAGGAGCTCTGTCTCCTCCTGCTGCTTGTGTTTCAGCATCTCCTGAAGAACCTGCAGCTCCTTCTGCTTCTGCAACCTCAACTCCTTCAGCTGCTCCAACAAATTGTTCTCCAACTCCTCCTTCTCACACCGCAAACACTCCAATCGGGCCACAGGCCCCACTAGTGACACAGAACCACACACACACACACACAGAGAGAGAGATAAACATGTATAAATGTATAAGAATTTGTGGATAAAATTATTATGAGATTATTTATAATCAAACGACTACACTACACAACCACATCTTCCTTTTATTTACATATTATACAGACATTTAGAGATATTTACATTTTATTTACCCGCGTGCGTCTCTCTTCTCCAAGGTAGCGGAGAGATATGAAAGGATAAAAGGGGAAAAGAATAAAATGCACGTCGGTTTTAAATTCGCAGGCTACCTGCGCTGAAGGCGTGGAAAACGAGCACGTGACGGAAAGGCTTCCGTACCCGATGGGTCCAAATCACATGCCCAGCAAAGTAGCCTTAAACCTGGACACACAATGGAGACCATTTGACCCTTTAAAATCATACTACAAGCAGACTTCCAGGCCCAAGAGGTCACAAAGTCATGCCCAGCAAAGTAGCTCTCGGCCTGGGCACACTTCACGCAGTTTGACCGTTTAAATAAAACTAGAAACAGACTTCCTGGCCCAAGAGGTCACACAGTCATGCCTGGGTCTGGGCACACTTCACGCAGTTTGACCCTTTAAATAATACTACAACCAGACACATACAGGTGCGCACATATACACAGATACACATTCTGTTTAATTTCTTCACATCTGCAGACTAGAGAAAGCTGAGGGTATAGTGTTAAACCAGGTACTACATAAACAGTATATAGTATATATACAGAGGATATAGTGTTAAACCAGGTACTACATACAGAGTATATAGTATACATACAGAGTATATAGTTTGACCAAAAGATCGTGCTGATCTTTGATCTCCTGGTTCTTCATCTCCAGCGCCACTTTCAGACTCATAATGTCCTCCTCTATGGGCTGGTATAACCCACACACACGAATCATCACTAAAGCCAGTACAATGGAAAGGTGGGAATGTGTACTGAATGTGTATTGACGTTATAAGTGAAAGGTGGAGGTACTGGTGGATGTGTACTGACACTATAAGGGATCTCTACCTGCAGTGACAGTCTGAGCTTCTCAAGTTCTTCCTCCAGAGATTTCTTCTCCTGTTCACAGGCCATTTTCATATCTGCCAGAGCAAGTATCATTACTGCTGGATATAACACAGATTGTATATACTACATAATTACTACTGAATATATAAAATATAATATATATAGTACTATACATATATTAGTATCACTTTTATTGGAGCCTAAAGGCTAACATTCATTATTAGTTATGTTAGTATTATTGCATTTCCATAGTACTTACTCTTGATGGACCTGTTATGCTCCTACTCCTCCTGCTGTTTCTGCAAGAGCTCTGTCTCCTCCTGCTGCTTGTGTTTCAGCATCTCCTGAAGAACCTGCAGCTCCTTCTGCTTCTGCAACCTCAACTCCTTCAGCTGCTCCAACAAACTGTTCTCAAACTCCTTCTCACACCGCAAACACTCCAATCGGGCCACAGGCCCCACTAGTGACACAGAACCACACACACACACACACAGACACACACACAGACACACACACAGACACACACACAAAGAGAGAGATAAACATGTATAAATGTATAAGAATTTGTGGATAAAATTATTATGAGATTATTCATAATCAAACGACTACACTACACAACCACTTCTTCCTTTTATTTACATGTTATACAGATATTTACAGATATTTACATTTTATTTACCCGCGTGCGTCTCTCTTCTCCAAGGTAGCGGAGAGATATGAAAGGATAAAAGGGGAAAAGAATAAAATGCACGTCGGTTTTAATTTCGCAGGCTACCTGCGCTGAAGGCGTGGAAAACGAGCACGTGACGGAAAGGCTTCCGTACCCGATGGGTCCAAATCACATGCCCAGCAAAGTAGCCTTAAACCTGGACACACAATGGAGACCATTTGACCCTTTAAAATCATACTACAACCAGACTTCCAGGCCCAAGAGGTCACACAGTCATGCACAGCAAAGTAGCTCTGGGCCTGGGCACACTTCACGCAGTTTGACCGTTTAAATAAAAGTAGAAACAGACTTCCTGGCCCAAGAGGTCACACAGTCATGCCCAGCAAGGATGCTTTAAACGTGGGCACACTTCAGACCGTTTCACTCTTTAAATCATTCAAAGCACCACATTTCAAGGCCCAAGAGGTCACAGAATCATGTCCATCAAAGTAGCTCTGGGCCTGGGCACACTTCACGCAGTTTGACCCTTTAAATAATACTACAACCAGACACATACAGATGCGCACATATACACAGATACACATTCTGTTTAAATTTCTTCACATCTGAAGACTAGAGTAAGCTGAGGGTATAGTGTTAAACCAGGTACTACATAAACAGTATATAGTATATATACAGAGGATATAGTGTTAAACCAGGTACTACATACAGAGTATATAGTATACATACAGAGTATATAGTTTGACCAAAAGATCGTGCTGATCTTTGATCTCCTGGTTCTTCATCTCCAGCGCCACTTTCAGACTCATAAAGTCCTCCTCTATGGGCTGGTATAACACACACACGAATCATCACTACAGCCAGTACAATGGAAAGGTGGGAATGTGTACTGAATGTGTACTGACGTTATAAGTGAGAGGTGGAGGTACTGGTGGATGTGTACTGACACTATAAGGGATCTCTACCTGCAGTGACAGTCTGAGCTTCTCAAGTTCTTCCTCCAGAGATTTCTTCTCCTGTTCACAGGCCATTTTCATATCTGCCAGAGCAAGTATCATTACTGCTGGATATAACACAGATTGTATATACTACATAATTACTACTGAATATATAAAATATAATATATATAGTACTATACATATATTAATATCACTTTTATTGGAGCCTAAAGGCTAACATTCATTATTAGTTATGTTAGTATTATTGCATTTCCATAGTACTTACTCTTGATGGACCTGTTATGCTCCTCCTCCTCCTGCTGTTTCTGCAGGAGCTCTGTCTCCTCCTGCTGCTTGTGTTTCAGCATCTCCTGAAGAACCTGCAGCTCCTTCTGCTTCTGCAACCTCAACTCCTTCAGCTGCTCCAACAAATTGTTCTCCAACTCCTCCTTCTCACACCGCAAACACTCCAATCGGGCCACAGGCCCCACTAGTGAAACAGAACCACACACACACACACAGAGAGAGAGATAAACATGTATAAATGTATAAGAATTTGTGGATAAAATTATTATGAGATTATTTATAATCAAACGACTACACTACACAACCACATCTTCCTTTTATTTACATATTATACAGACATTTAGAGATATTTACATTTTATTTACCCGCGTGCGTCTCTCTTCTCCAAGGTAGCGGAGAGATATGAAAGGATAAAAGGGGAAAAGAATAAAATGCACGTCGGTTTTAAATTCGCAGGCTACCTGCGCTGAAGGCGTGGAAAACGAGCACGTGACGGAAAGGCTTCCGTACCCGATGGGTCCAAATCACATGCCCAGCAAAGTAGCCTTAAACCTGGACACACAATGGAGACCATTTGACCCTTTAAAATCATACTACATGCAGACTTCCAGGCCCAAGAGGTCACAAAGTCATGCCCAGCAAAGTAGCTCTGGGCCTGGGCACACTTCACGCAGTTTGACCGTTTAAATAAAACTAGAAACAGACTTCCTGGCCCAAGAGGTCACACAGTCATGCCTGGGTCTGGGCACACTTCACGCAGTTTGACCCTTTAAATAATACTACAACCAGACACATACAGGTGCGCACATATACACAGATACACATTCTGTTTAATTTCTTCACATCTGCAGACTAGAGAAAGCTGAGGGTATAGTGTTAAACCAGGTACTACATAAACAGTATATAGTATATATACAGAGGATATAGTGTTAAACCAGGTACTACATACAGAGTATATAGTATACATACAGAGTATATAGTTTGACCAAAAGATCGTGCTGATCTTTGATCTCCTGGTTCTTCATCTCCAGCGCCACTTTCAGACTCATAATGTCCTCCTCTATGGGCTGGTATAACCCACACACACGAATCATCACTAAAGCCAGTACAATGGAAAGGTGGGAATGTGTACTGAATGTGTATTGACGTTATAAGTGAAAGGTGGAGGTACTGGTGGATGTGTACTGACACTATAAGGGATCTCTACCTGCAGTGACAGTCTGAGCTTCTCAAGTTCTTCCTCCAGAGATTTCTTCTCCTGTTCACAGGCCATTTTCATATCTGCCAGAGCAAGTATCATTACTGCTGGATATAACACAGATTGTATATACTACATAATTACTACTGAATATATAAAATATAATATATATAGTACTATACATATATTAGTATCACTTTTATTGGAGCCTAAAGGCTAACATTCATTATTAGTTATGTTAGTATTATTGCATTTCCATAGTACTTACTCTTGATGGACCTGTTATGCTCCTACTCCTCCTGCTGTTTCTGCAAGAGCTCTGTCTCCTCCTGCTGCTTGTGTTTCAGCATCTCCTGAAGAACCTGCAGCTCCTTCTGCTTCTGCAACCTCAACTCCTTCAGCTGCTCCAACAAACTGTTCTCAAACTCCTTCTCACACCGCAAACACTCCAATCGGGCCACAGGCCCCACTAGTGACACAGAACCACACACACACACACACAGACACACACACAGACACACACACAAAGAGAGAGATAAACATGTATAAATGTATAAGAATTTGTGGATAAAATTATTATGAGATTATTCATAATCAAACGACTACACTACACAACCACTTCTTCCTTTTATTTACATGTTATACAGATATTTACAGATATTTACATTTTATTTACCCGCGTGCGTCTCTCTTCTCCAAGGTAGCGGAGAGATATGAAAGGATAAAAGGGGAAAAGAATAAAATGCACGTCGGTTTTAATTTCGCAGGCTACCTGCGCTGAAGGCGTGGAAAACGAGCACGTGACGGAAAGGCTTCCGTACCCGATGGGTCCAAATCACATGCCCAGCAAAGTAGCCTTAAACCTGGACACACAATGGAGACCATTTGACCCTTTAAAATCATACTACAACCAGACTTCCAGGCCCAAGAGGTCACACAGTCATGCCCAGCAAAGTAGCTCTGGGCCTGGGCACACTTCACGCAGTTTGACCGTTTAAATAATACTACAACCAGACTTCCAGGCACAAGAGGTCACACAGTAATGCCCAGCAAGGTTACTTTAAACGTGGGCACACTTCAGACCGTTTCACTCTTTAAATCATTCAAAGCACCACATTTCAAGGCCCAAGAGGTCACACAGTCATGCACAGCAAAGTAGCTCTGGGCCTGGGCACACTTCACGCAGTTTGACCGTTTAAATAAAACTAGAAACAGACTTCCTAGCCCAAGAGGTCACAGTCATACCCAGCAAAGTACGTTTAAACCTGGAAACAAATCAGATCCTTTCTGTCATTCAAAGGAATGGGCCTGCAACTCACAACCACATCCCCAGTGAAGCGCACCGTCACCCAGCCACACTACGCCACCTTGCCCGTCCTGGAACAACCACACCTCCAGGGCACCACATGCCAATCTCTCATGCCCAGCAAACTGCAACCTCACGCAGCCAGGCCACACACTGTCTCCCCTTGTACCGTCCAGGGACGAACTCCTCCACAAACCTAGTGTTCACGCACACACACGCAATTACAACGAATTGGTGGAGAACTTTGAAACAAACGTGCTGACTTTGAATACTCACATCTAGGCTCGGCCAGGTCCAAACGGCCTGCAGCTCGGTGCGCATCACCTCCATGACTGTCCCTAACGAACGCCACCTGCCACGCTTTCGGCCCGTCCCTGGCGGCATTAAAAAATCGTAGCGTGATAACGATGGTTCCGATCCGCGTGCCGCTCGAAGGCGATTACAGGGGAGATGCAGCCCTTTCCAAAGAGCCATGAACAGACTTTCTACTCCCTAGGAGCCCAAAGATATTAAGCCGGAAATATGTCCTACTCGCGTCTTTTCTACGCCGCGCACCACATTTAAAAAATCGTATCGTAAGAACGGTGGGTCCGATCCGCGTGCCGCTTAAAGGCGATTACAGGGGAGATGCAACCCTCTCCAAAGAGCCATGAACAGACTTTCTACTCCCAAGGACACAAGAGATATTAAGCCGCAATGACGTCCGACGCGCGCATTTTCTCCGCCGCGCACCACATATAAAAAATCGTAGCGTGAAAACAGTGGGTTCGATCCGCGTGCCGCTCGAAGGCGATTACAGGGGAGATGCATCCCTTTCCAAAGAGCCATGAACAGACTTCCTACTCCCAAGGAGACAAGAGATATTAAGCCGCAATGACGTCCGACGCGCGTCTTTTCTCCGCAGCTCACCACATTTAAAAAAATCGAAGCGTGAAAACCGTGGGTTCGATATAGTATACATACAGAGTATATAGTTTGACCAAAAGATCGTGCTGATCTTTGATCTCCTGGTTCTTCATCTCCAGCGCCACTTTCAGACTCAATGTCCTCCTCTATGGGCTGGTATAACACAGACACGAATCATCACTACAGCCAGTACAATGGAAAGGTGGGAATGTGTACTGAATGTGTACTGACGTTATAAGTGAGAGGTGGTGGTACTGGT
Source organism: Electrophorus electricus (assembly GCF_041902795.1). Lineage (NCBI taxonomy): Eukaryota > Metazoa > Chordata > Actinopteri > Gymnotiformes > Gymnotidae > Electrophorus > Electrophorus electricus. The sequence goes on along the minus strand of NC_137501.1, from coordinate 36,067,829 downwards.
GGATGTGTACTGACACTATAAGGGATCTCTACCTGCAGGGACAGTTTGAGCTTCTCAAGTTCTTCCTCCAGAGATTTCTTCTCCTGTTCACAGGCCATTTTCATATCTGCCAGAACAAATATCATTACTGCTGGATATAACACAGATTGTATATACTACATAATTACTACTGAATATATAAAATATAATATATATAGTACTATACATATATTAGTGTCACTTTTATTGGAGCCTAAAGGCTAACATTCATTATTAGTTATTTTAGTATTATTGCATTTCCATAGTACTTACTCTTGATGGACCTGTTATGCTCCTCCTCCTCCTGCTGTTTCTGCAGGAGCTCTGTCTCCTCCTGCTGCTTGTGTTTCAGCATCTCCTGAAGAACCTGCAGCTCCTTCTGCTTCTGCAACCTCAACTCCTTCAGCTGCTCCAACAAACTGTTCTCCAACTCCTCCTTCTCACACCGCAAACACTCCAATCGGGCCACAGGCCCCACTAGTGACACAGAACCACACACACACACACACACACACACACACACACACACACACACACACAAGAGAGAGATAAACATGTATAAATGTATAAGAATTTGTGGATAAAATTATTATGAGATTATTTATAATCAAACGACTACACTACACAACCACATCTTCCTTTTATTTACATATTATACAGATATTTAGAGATATTTACATTTTATTTACCCGGGTGCGTCTCTCTTTTCCAAGGTAGCGGAGAGATATGAAAGGATAAAAGGGGAAAAGAATAAAATGCACGTCGGTTTTAAATTCGCAGGCTACCTGCGCTGAAGGCGTGGAAAACGAGCACGTGACGGAAAGGCTTCCGTACCCGATGGGTCCAAATCACATGCCCAGCAAAGTAGCCTTAAACCTGGACACACAATGGAGACCATTTGACCCTTTAAATAATACTACAACCAGACACATACAGGTGCGCACATATACACAGATACACATTCTGTTTAAATTTCTTCACATCTGCAGACTAGAGTAAGCTGAGGGTATAGTGTTAAACCAGGAACTACATAAACAGTATATAGTATATATACAGAGGATATAGTGTTAAACCAGGTACTACATACAGAGTATATAGTATACATACAGAGTATATAGTTTGACCAAAAGATCGTGCTGATCTTTGATCTCCTGGTTCTTCATCTCCAGCGCCACTTTCAGACTCATAATGTCCTCCTCTATGGGCTGGTATAACCCACACACACGAATCATCACTACAGCCAGTACAATGGAAAGGTGGGAATGTGTACTGAATGTGTACTGACGTTATAAGTGAAAGGTGGAGGTACTGGTGGATGTGTACTGACACTATAAGGGATCTCTACCTGCAGTGACAGTCTGAGCTTCTCAAGTTCTTCCTCCAGAGATTTCTTCTCCTGTTCACAGGCCATTTTCATATCTGCCAGAGCAAGTATCATTACTGCTGGATATAACATAGATTGTATATACTACATAATTACTACTGAATATATAAAATATAATATATATAGTACTATACATATATTAGTATCACTTTTATTGGAGCCTAAAGGCTAGCATTCATTATTATGTTAGTATTATTGCATTTCCATAGTACTTACTCTTGATGGACCTGTTATGCTCCTCCTCCTCCTGCTGTTTCTGCAGGAGCTCTGTCTCCTCCTGCTGCTTTTGTTTCAGCATCTCCTGAAGAACCTGCAGCTCCTTCTGCTTCTGCAACCTCAACTCCTTCAGCTGCTCCAACAAACTGTTCTCCAACTCCTCCTTCTCACACCGCAAACACTCCAATCGGGCCACAGGCCCCACTAGTGACACAGAACCACACACACACAGACACAGACACACACACACACACAGAGAGAGAGATAAACATGTATAAATGTATAAGAATTTGTGGATAAAATTACTATGAGATTATTTATAATCAAACGACTACACTATACAACCACATCTTCCTTTTATTTACATATTATACAGACATTTAGAGATATTTACATTTTATTTACCCGCGTGCGTCTCTCTTCTCCAAGGTAGCGGAGAGATATGAAAGGATAAAAGGGGAAAAGAATAAAATGCACGTCGGTTTTAAATTCGCAGGCTACCTGCGCTGAAGGCGTGGAAAACGAGCACGTGACGGAAAGGCTTCCGTACCCGATGGGTCCAAATCACATGCCCAGCAAAGTAGCCTTAAACCTGGACACACAATGGAGACCATTTGACCCTTTAAAATCATACTACAACCAGACTTCCAGGCCCAAGAGGTCACACAGTCATGCCCAGCAAGGATGCTTTAAACGTGGGCACACTTCAGACCGTTTCACTCTTTAAATCATTCAAAGCACCACATTTCAAGGCCCAAGAGGTCACAGAATCATGCCCATCAAAGTAGCTCTGGGCCTGGGTACACTTCATGCAGTTTGACCCTTTAAATAATACTACAACCAGACACATACAGGTGCGCACATATACACAGATACACATTCTGTTTAATTTCTTCACATCTGCAGACTAGAGTAAGCTGAGGGTATAGTGTTAAACCAGGTACTACATAAACAGTATATAGTATATATACAGAGGATATAATGTTAAACCAGGTACTACATACAGAGTATATAGTTTGACCAAAAGATCGTGCTGATCTTTGATCTCCTGGTTCTTCATCTCCAGCGCCACTTTCAGACTCATAATGTCCTCCTCTATGGGCTGGTATAACACACACACGAATCATCACTACAGCCAGTACAATGGAAAGGTGGGAATGTGTACTGAATGTGTACTGACGTTATAAGTGAAAGGTGGAGCTACTGGTGGATGTGTACTGACACTATAAGGGATCTCTACCTGCAGTGACAGTCTGAGCTTCTCAAGTCCTTCCTCCAGAGATTTCTTCTCCTGTTCACAGGCCATTTTCATATCTGCCAGAGCAAGTATCATTACTGCTGGATATAACACAGATTGTATATACTACATAATTACTACTGAATATATAAAATATAATATATATAGTACTATACATATATTAGTATCACTTTTATTGGAGCCTAAAGGCTAACATTCATTATTAGTTATGTTAGTATTATTGCATTTCCATAGTACTTACTCTTGATGGACCTGTTATGCTCCTCCTCCTCCTGCTGTTTCTGCAGGAGCTCTGTCTCCTCCTGCTGCTTGTGTTTCAGCATCTCCTGAAGAACCTGCAGCTCCTTCTGCTTCTGCAACCTCAACTCCTTCAGCTGCTCCAACAAATTGTTCTCCAACTCCTCCTTCTCACACCGCAAACACTCCAATCGGGCCACAGGCCCCACTAGTGACACAGAACCACACACACACACACACAGAGAGAGATAAACATGTATAAATGTATAAGAATTTGTGGATAAAATTATTATGAGATTATTTATAATGAAACGACTACACTACACAACCACTTCTTCCTTTTATTTACATATTATACAGATATTTAGAGATATTTACATTTTATTTACCCGCGTGCGTCTCTCTTCTCCAAGGTAGCGGAGAGATATGAAAGGATAAAAGGGGAAAAGAATAAAATGCACGTCGGTTTTAAATTCGCAGGCTACCTGCGCTGAAGGCGTGGAAAACGAGCACGTGGCGGAAAGGCTTCCGTACCCGATGGGTCCAAATCACATGCCAAGCAAAGTAGCCTTAAACCTGGACACACAATGGAGACCATTTGACCCTTTAAAATCATACTACAACCAGACTTCCAGGCCCAAGAGGTCACACAGTCATGCCCAGCAAAGTAGCTCTGGGCCTGGGCACACTTCACGCAGTTTGACCGTTTAAATAAAAGTAGAAACAGACTTCCTGGCCCAAGAGGTCACACAGTCATGCCCAGCAAGGATGCTTTAAACGTGGGCACACTTCAGACCGTTTCACTCTTTAAATCATTCAAAGCACCACATTTCAAGGCCCAAGAGGTCACAGAATCATGCCCATCAAAGTAGCTCTGGGCCTGGGCACACTTCATGCAGTTTGACCCTTTAAATAATACTACAACCAGACACATACAGGTGCGCACATATACACAGATACACATTCTGTTTAATTTATTCACATCTGCAGACTAGAGTAAGCTGAGGGTATAGTGTTAAACCAGGTACTACATAAACAGTATATAGTATATATACAGAGGATATAATGTTAAACCAGGTACTACATACAGAGTATATAGTTTGACCAAAAGATCGTGCTGATCTTTGATCTCCTGGTTCTTCATCTCCAGCGCCACTTTCAGACTCATAATGTCCTCCTCTATGGGCTGGTATAACACACACACGAATCATCACTACAGCCAGTACAATGGAAAGGTGGGAATGTGTACTGAATGTGTACTGACGTTATAAGTGAAAGGTGGAGGTACTGGTGGATGTGTACTGACACTATAAGGGATCTCTACCTGCAGTGACAGTCTGAGCTTCTCAAGTTCTTCCTCCAGAGATTTCTTCTCCTGTTCACAGGCCATTTTCATATCTGCCAGAGCAAGTATCATTACTGCTGGATATAACACAGATTGTATATACTACATAATTACTACTGAATATATAAAATATAATATATATAGTACTATACATATATTAGTATCACTTTTATTGGAGCCTAAAGGCTAACATTCATTATTAGTTATGTTAGTATTATTGCATTTCCATAGTACTTACTCTTGATGGACCTGTTATGCTCCTCTTCCTCCTGCTGTTTCTGCAGGAGCTCTGTCTCCTCCTGCTGCTTGTGTTTCAGCATCTCCTGAAGAACCTGCAGCTCCTTCTGCTTCTGCAACCTCAACTCCTTCAGCTGCTCCAACAAACTGTTCTCCAACTCCTCCTTCTCACACCGCAAACACTCCAATCGGGCCACAGGCCCCACTAGTGACACAGAACCACACACACACACACACAGACACACACACACACACACACACAAAGAGAGAGATAAACATGTATAAATGTATAAGAATTTGTGGATAAAATTATTATGAGATTATTTATAATGAAACGACTACACTACACAACCACTTCTTCCTTTTATTTACATATTATACAGATATTTAGAGATATTTACATTTTATTTACCCGCGTGCGTCTCTCTTCTCCAAGGTAGCGGAGAGATATGAAAGGATAAAAGGGGAAAAGAATAAAATGCACGTCGGTTTTAAATTCGCAGGCTACCTGCGCTGAAGGCGTGGAAAACGAGCACGTGACGGAAAGGCTTCCGTACCCGATGGGTCCAAATCACATGCCCAGCAAAGTAGCCTTAAACCTGGACACACAATGGAGACCATTTGACCCTTTAAATAATACTACAACCAGACACATACAGGTGCGCACATATACACAGATACACATTCTGTTTAAATTTCTTCACATCTGCAGACTAGAGTAAGCTGAGGGTATAGTGTTAAACCAGGAACTACATAAACAGTATATAGTATATATACAGAGGATATAGTGTTAAACCAGGTACTACATACAGAGTATATAGTATACATACAGAGTATATAGTTTGACCAAAAGATCGTGCTGATCTTTGATCTCCTGGTTCTTCATCTCCAGCGCCACTTTCAGACTCATAAAGTCCTCCTCTATGGGCTGGTATAACACACAGACGAATCATATCTACAGCCAGTACAATGGAAAGGTGGGAATGTGTACTGAATGTGTACTGACGTTATAAGTGAAAGGTGGAGGTACTGGTGGATGTGTACTGACACTATAAGGGATCTCTACCTGCAGTGACAGTCTGAGCTTCTCAAGTTCTTCCTCCAGAGATTTCTTCTCCTGTTCACAGGCCATTTTCATATCTGCCAGAGCAAGTATCATTACTGCTGGATATAACACAGATTGTATATACTACATAATTACTACTGAATATATAAAATATAATATATATAGTACTATACATATATTAGTATCACTTTTATTGGAGCCTAAAGGCTAACATTCATTATTAGTTATGTTAGTATTATTGCATTTCCATAGTACTTACTCTTGATGGACCTGTTATGCTCCTCCTCCTCCTGCTGTTTCTGCAGGAGCTCTGTCTCCTCCTGCTGCTTGTGTTTCAGCATCTCCTGAAGAACCTGCAGCTCCTTCTGCTTCTGCAACCTCAACTCCTTCAGCTGCTCCAACAAATTGTTCTCCAACTCCTCCTTCTCACACCGCAAACACTCCAATCGGGCCACAGGCCCCACTAGTGACACAGAACCACACACACACACACAGAGAGAGAGATAAACATGTATAAATGTATAAGAATTTGTGGATAAAATTATTATGAGAATATTTATAATCAAACGACTACACTACACAACCACATCTTCCTTTTATTTACATATTATACAGATATTTAGAGATATTTACATTTTATTTACCTGCGTCCGTCTCTCTTCTCCAAGGTAGCGGAGAGATATGAAAAGATAAAAGGGGAAAAGAATAAAATGCACGTCGGTTTTAAATTCGCAGGCTACCTGCGCTGAAGGCGTGGAAAACGAGCACGTGACGGAAAGGCTTCCGTACCCGATGGGTCCAAATCACATGCCAAGCAAAGTAGCCTTAAACCTGGACACACAATGGAGACCATTTGACCCTTTAAAATCATACTACAACCAGACTTCCAGGCCCAAGAGGTCACACAGTCATGCCCAGCAAAGTAGCTCTGGGCATGGGCACACTTCACGCAGTTTGACCGTTTAAATAAAAGTAGAAACAGACTTCCTGGCCCAAGAGGTCACACAGTCATGCCCAGCAAGGATGCTTTAAACGTGGGCACACTTCAGACCGTTTCACTCTTTAAATCATTCAAAGCACCACATTTCAAGGCCCAAGAGGTCACAGAATCATGCCCATCAAAGTAGCTCTGGGCCTGGGCACACTTCATGCAGTTTGACCCTTTAAATAATACTACAACCAGACACATACAGGTGCGCACATATACACAGATACACATTCTGTTTAATTTATTCACATCTGCAGACTAGAGTAAGCTGAGGGTATAGTGTTAAACCAGGTACTACATAAACAGTCTATAGTATATATACAGAGGATATAATGTTAAACCAGGTACTACATACAGAGTATATAGTTTGACCAAAAGATCGTGCTGATCTTTGATCTCCTGGTTCTTCATCTCCAGCGCCACTTTCAGACTCATAATGTCCTCCTCTATGGGCTGGTATAACACACACACGAATCATCACTACAGCCAGTACAATGGAAAGGTGGGAATGTGTACTGAATGTGTACTGACGTTATAAGTGAAAGGTGGAGGTACTGGTGGATGTCTATTGACACTATAAGGGATCTCTACCTGCAGTGACAGACTGAGCTTCTCAAGTTCTTCCTCCAGAGATTTCTTCTCCTGTTCACAGGCCATTTTCATATCTGCCAGAGCAAGTATCATTACTGCTGGATATAACATAGATTGTATATACTACATAATTACTACTGAATATATAAAATATAATATATATAGTACTATACATATATTAGTATCACTTTTATTGGAGCCTAAAGGCTAGCATTCATTATTAGTTATGTTAGTATTATTGCATTTCCATAGTACTTACTCTTGATGGACCTGTTATGCTCCTCCTCCTCCTGCTGTTTCTGCAGGAGCTCTGTCTCCTCCTGCTGCTTGTGTTTCAGCATCTCCTGAAGAACCTGCAGCTCCTTCTGCTTCTGCAACCTCAACTCCTTCAGCTGCTCCAACAAACTGTTCTCCAACTCCTCCTTCTCACACCGCAAACACTCCAATCGGGCCACAGGCCCCACTAGTGACACAGAACCACACACACACACAGACACAGACACACACCCACACACACACACACACTCACACACACACACACACACACACACACACACACAGAGAGAGATGAACATGTATAAATGTATAAGAATTTGTGGATAAAATTATTATGAGATTATTTATAATCAAACGACTACACTACACAACCACTTCTTCCTTTTATTTACATATTATACAGATATTTACAGATATTTACATTTTATTTACCCGCATGCGTCTCTCTTCTCCAAGGTAGCGGAGAGATATGAAAGGATAAAAGGGGAAAAGAATAAAATGCACGTCGGTTTTAAATTCGCAGGCTACCTGCGCTGAAGGCGTGGAAAACGAGCACGTGACGGAAAGGCTTCCGTACCCGATGGGTCCAAATCACATGCCCAGCAAAGTAGCCTTAAACCTGGACACACAATGGAGACCATTTGACCCTTTAAAATCATACTACAAGCAGACTTCCAGGCCCAAGAGGTCACACAGTCATGCCCAGCAAAGTACCTCTGGGCCTGGGCACACTTCACGCAGTTTGACCGTTTAAATAAAACTAGAAACAGACTTCCTGGCCCAAGAGGTCACACAGTCATGCCCAGCAAGGTTGCTTTAAACGTGGGCACACTTCAGACCGTTTCACTCTTTAAATCATTCAAAGCACCACATTTCAAGGCCCAAGAGGTCACAGAATCATGCCCATCAAAGTAGCTCTGGGCCTGGGCACACTTCACGCAGTTTGACCCTTTAAATAATACTACAACCAGACACATACAGGTGCGCACATATACACAGATACACATTCTGTTTAAATTTCTTCACATCTGCAGACTAGAGTAAGCTGAGGGTATAGTGTTCAACCAGGTACTACATAAACAGTATATAGTATATATACAGAGGATATAGTGTTAAACCAGGTACTACATACAGAGTATATAGTATACATACAGAGTATATAGTTTGACCAAAAGATCGTGCTGATCTTTGATCTCCTGGTTCTTCATCTCCAGCGCCACTTTCAGACTCATAATGTCCTCCTCTATGGGCTGGTATAACCCACACACACGAATCATCACTACAGCCAGTACAATGGAAAGGTGGGAATGTGTACTGAATGTGTACTGACGTTATAAGTGAAAGGTGGAGGTACTGGTGGATGTGTACTGACACTATAAGGGATCTCTACCTGCAGTGACAGTCTGAGCTTCTCAAGTTCTTCCTCCAGAGATTTCTTCTCCTGTTCACAGGCCATTTTCATATCTGCCAGAGCAAGTATCATTACTGCTGGATATAACACAGATTGTATATACTACATAATTACTACTGAATATATAAAATATAATATATATAGTACTATACATATATTAGTATCACTTTTATTGGAGCCTAAAGGCTAACATTCATTATTAGTTATGTTAGTATTATTGCATTTCCATAGTACTTACTCTTGATGGACCTGTTATGCTCCTCCTCCTCCTGCTGTTTCTGCAGGAGCTCTGTCTCCTCCTGCTGCTTGTGTTTCAGCATCTCCTGAAGAACCTGCAGCTCCTTCTGCTTCTGCAACCTCAACTCCTTCAGCTGCTCCAACAAACTGTTCTCCAACTCCTCCTTCTCACACCGCAAACACTCCAATCGGGCCACAGGCCCCACTAGTGACACAGAACCACACACACACACACAAACACACACACACACACACACACACACAAAGAGAGAGATAAACATGTATAAATGTATAAGAATTTGTGGATAAAATTATTATGAGATTATTCATAATCAAACGACTACACTACACAACCACTTCTTCCTTTTATTTACATATTATACAGATATTTACAGATATTTACATTTTATTTACCCGCATGCATCTCTCTTCTCCAAGGTAGCGGAGAGATATGAAAGGATAAAAGGGGAAAAGAATAAAATGCACGTCGGTTTTAAATTCGCAGGCTACCTGCACTGAAGGCGTGGAAAACGAGCACGTGACGGAAAGGCTTCCGTACCCGATGGGTCCAAACCACATGCCCAGCAAAGTAGCCTTAAACCTGGACACACAATGGAGACCATTTGACCCTTTAAAATCATACTACAACCAGACTTCCAGGCCCAAGAGGTCACACAGTCATGCCCAGCAAGGATGCTTTAAACGTGGGCACACTTCAGACCGTTTCACTCTTTAAATCATTCAAAGCACCACATTTCAAGACCCAAGAGGTCACAGAATCATGCCCATCAAAGTAGCTCTGCGCCTGGGCACACTTCACGCAGTTTGACCCTTTAAATAATACTACAACCAGACACATACAGGTGCGCACATATACACAGATACACATTCTGTTTAATTTCTTCACATCTGCAGACTAGAGTAAGCTGAGGGTATAGTGTTAAACCAGGTACTACATAAACAGTATATAGTATATATACAGAGGATATAATGTTAAACCAGGTACTACATACAGAGTATATAGTTTGACCAAAAGATCGTGCTGATCTTTGATCTCCTGGTTCTTCATCTCCAGCGCCACTTTCAGACTCATAATGTCCTCCTCTATGGGCTGGTATAACACAGACACGAATCATCACTACAGCCAGTACAATGGAAAGGTGGGAATGTGTACTGAATGTGTACTGACGTTATAAGTGAGAGGTGGTGGTACTGGTGGATGTGTACTGACACTATAAGGGATCTCTACCTGCAGTGACAGTTTGAGCTTCTCAAGTTCTTCCTCCAGAGATTTCTTCTCCTGTTCACAGGACATTTTAATATCTGCCAGAGCAAGTATCATTACTGCTGGATATAACACAGATTGTATATACTACATAATTACTACTGAATATATAAAATCTAATATATATAGTACTATACATATATTAGTGTCACTTTTATTGGAGCCTAAAGGCTAACATTCATTATTAGTTATGTTAGTATTATTGCATTTCCATAGTACTTACTCTTGATGGACCTGTTATGCTCCTCCTCCTCCTGCTGTTTCTGCAGGAGCTCTGTCTCCTCCTGCTGCTTGTGTTTCAGCATCTCCTGAAGAACCTGCAGCTCCTTCTGCTTCTGCAACCTCAACTCCTTCAGCTGCTCCAACAAACTGTTCTCCAACTCCTCCTTCTCACACCGCAAACACTCCAATCGGGCCACAGGCCCCACTAGTGACACAGAACCACACACACACACACACACACACAAAGAGAGAGATAAACATGTATAAATGTATAAGAATTTGTGGATAAAATTATTATGAGATTATTTATAATCAAACGACTACACTACACAACCACATCTTCCTTTTATTTACATATTATACAGATATTTAGAGATATTTACATTTTATTTACCCGTGTGCGTCTCTCTTCTCCAAGGTAGCGGAGAGATATGAAAGGATAAAAGGGGAAAAGAATAAAATGCACGTCGGTTTTAAATTCGCAGGCTACCTGCGCTGAAGGCGTGGAAAACGAGCACGTGACGGAAAGGCTTCCGTACCCGATGGGTCCAAATCACATGCCCAGCAAAGTAGCCTTAAACCTGGACACACAATGGAGAGCATTTGACCCTTTAAAATCATACTACAACCAGACTTCCAGGCCCAAGAGGTCACACAGCCATGCCCAGCAAAGTAGCTCTGGGCCTGGGCACACTTCACGCAGTTTGACCGTTTAAATAAAACTAGAAACAGACTTCCTGGCCCAAGAGGTAACAGTCATACCCAGCAAAGTACGTTTAAACCTGGAAACAAATCAGATCCTTTCTGTCATTCAAAGGAATGGGCCTGCAACTCACAACCACATCCCCAGTGAAGCGCACCGTCACCCAGCCACACTACCCCACCTTGCCCGTCCTGGAACAACCACACCTCCAGGGCACCACATGCCAATCTCTCATGCCCAGCAAACTGCAACCTCACGCAGCCAGGCCACACACTGTCTCCCCTTGTACAGTCCAAGGACGAACTCCTCCACAAACCTGGTGTTCACGCGCACACACGCAATTACAACGAATTGGTGGAGAACTTTGAAACAAACGTGCTGACTTTGAAAACTCACATCTAGGCTGGGCCAGGTCCAAATGGCCTGCAGCTCGGTGCGCATTAACTGCTTGACTGTCCGTCACGAACGCCACCTGCCAAGCGTTCGTTCCGTCCCTGGCGGATTTTAAAAAATCGTAGCGTGAGAACGATGGGTCCGATCCGCGTGCCGCTTAAAGGCGATTACAGGGGAGATGCAACCCTTTCCAAAGAACCATGAAAAGACTTTCTACTCCCAAGGAAACGAGATATTAAGCCGCAATGACATCCGACGCGCGCATTTTCTCCGCCGCGCAACACATTTAAAAAAAATCGTAGCGTGAAAACCGTGGGTTCGATCCGCGTGCCGCTTAAAGGCGATTACAGGGGAGATGCAGCCCTTTCCAAAGAGCCATGAAAAGACTTTCTACTCCCAAGGAGACAAGAGATATTAAGCCGAAATGACGTCCGACGCGCGCATTTCCTCCGCCGCTCACCACATTTAAAAAAATCATAGCGTGAAAACCGTGGGTTCGATCCGCGTGCCGCTCGAAGGCGATTACAGGGGAGATGCAGCCCTTTCCAAAGAGCCATGAACAGACTTTCTACTCCCAATGAGACAAGAGATATCAAGCCGCAAATACGTCCGGCGCGCGTCTATTCTCCGCCGCGCAACACATTTAAAAAAAAATCGTAGCGTGAAAACCGTGGGTTCGATCCGCGTGCCGCTTAAAGGCGATTACAGGGGAGATGCAGCCCTTTCCAAAGAGCCATGAAAAGACTTTCTACTCCCAAGGAGACAAGAGATATTAAGCCGAAATGACGTCCGACGCGCGCATTTCCTCCGCCGCGCACCACATTTAAAAAAATCATAGCGTGAAAACCGTGGGTTCGATCCGCGTGCCGCTCGAAGGCGATTACAGGGGAGATGCAGCCCTTTCCAAAGAGGCATGAACAGACTTCCTACTCCCAAGGAGCACAAAGATATTAAGCCGCAAATACGTCCTACGCGCGTCTTTTCTACGCCGCGCACCACATTTAAAAAATCGTATCGGAAGAACGGTGGGTCCAATCCGCGTGCCGCTTAAAGGCGATTACAAGGGAGATGCAAACCTTTCCAAAGAGCCATGAAAAGACTTTCTACTCCCAAGGAGACAATAGATATTAAGCCGAAATGACGTCCGACGCGCGCATTTTCTACGCCGCGCACCACATTTAAAAAAATCATAGCGTGAAAACCGTGGGTTCGATCCGCGTGCCGCTCGAAGGCGATTACAGCGGAGATGCAGCCCTTTCCAAAGAGCCATGAAAAGACTTTCTACTCCCAAGGAGACAAGAGATATTAAGCCGAAATGACGTCCGACGCGCGCATTTCCTCCGCCGCGCACCACATTTAAAAAAATCATAGCTTGAAAACCGTGGGTTCGATCCGCGTGCCGCTCGAAGGCGATTACAGGGGAGATGCAGCCCTTTCCAAAGAGCCATGAACAGACTTTCTACACCCAATGAGACAAGAGATATTAAGCCGCAAATACGTCCGGCGCGCGTCTTTTCTCCGCCGCGCAACACATTTAAAAAAAATCGTAGCGTGAAAAACGTGGGTTCGATCCGCGTGCCGCTCGAAGGCGATTACAGGGGAGATGCATCCCTTTGAAAAGAGCCATGAACAGACTTTCTACTCCCAAGGAGACCAGAAATATTAACATATAAAGCGTTACGCTCCAGTCGGATGAACGAGAAACGCTTGTACAATTGCAACGAATTGGAGGAGAAAGTTTAAACAAACGCGCTGACTTTGAACGCTCACATCTAGGCCGGGCCAACTCCAAATGGCGTGCAACTCGGTGCGCATCACCTCCATGACTGTCCCTAACGAACGCCACCTGCCACGCTTTCGGCCCGTCCCTGGCGGCATTAAAAAATCGTAGCGTGATAACGATGGTTCCGATGCGCGTGCCGCTCGAAGGCGATTACAGGGGAGATACAGCCCTTTCCAAAGAGCCATGAACAGACTTTCTACTCCCAAGGAGACAAGAGATATTACGCGCATTTTCTCCGACGCGCACCACGTTTAAAAAATCGTAGCGTGAGAACGGTGGGTCCGATCCGCGTGCCGCTTAAAGGCGATTACAGGGGAGATGCATCCCTTTCCAAAGAGCCATGAACAGACTTTCTACTCCCAAGGAGACCAGAGATATTAACAGATAAAGCGTTACGCTCCAGTCGGATGAGAGAGAAACGCTTGTACAATTGCAACGAATTGGAGGAGAAAGTTTAAACAAACGCGCTGACTTTGAAGGCTCACATCTAGGCCGGGCCAGGTCCAAATGGCCTGCAACTCGGTCCGCATCACGTCCATGACTTTTCCTAACGAACGCCACCTGCCAAGCTTTCGGCCCGTCCCTGTCGGCATTAAAAAATCGTAGCGTGATAACGATGGTTCCGATCCGCGTGCCGCGAGAAGGCGATTACAGGGGAGATGCAGCCCTTTCCAAAGAACCATGAAAAGACTTTCTACTCCCAAGGAGACAAGAGATATTAAGCCGCAATGACGTCCGACGCGCGCATTTTTTCCGCCGCGCAGCACATTTAAAAAAATCATAGCGTGAAAACCGTGGGTTCGATCCACGTGCCGCTCGAAGGCGATTACAGGGGAGATGCAGCCCTTTCCAAAGAGGCATGAACAGACTTCCTACTCCCAAGGAGCCCAAAGATATTAAGCCGCAAATACGTCCTACGCGCGTCTTTTCTACGCCGCGCACCACATTTAAAAAATCGTATCGGAAGAACGGTGGGTCCAATCCGCGTGCCGCTTAAAGGCGATTACAAGGGAGATGCAAACCTTTCCAAAGAGCCATGAAAAGACTTTCTACTCCCAAGGAGACAATAGATATTAAGCCGAAATGACGTCCGACGCGCGCATTTTCTCCGACGCGCAACACATTTAAAAAAATCATAGCGTGAAAACCGTGGGTTCGATCCGCGTGCCGCTCGAAGGCTATTACAGCGGAGATGCAGCCCTTTCCAAAGAGGCATGAACAGACTTCCTACTCCCAAGGAGCCCAAAGATATTAAGCCGCAAATACGTCCTACGCGCGTCTTTTCTACGCCGCGCACCACATTTAAAAAATCGTATCGGAAGAACGGTGGGTCCAATCCGCGTGCCGCTTAAAGGCGATTACAAGGGAGATGCAAACCTTTCCAAAGAACCATGAAAAGACTTTCTACTCCCAAGGAGACAATAGATATTAAGCCGAAATGACGTCCGACGCGCGCATTTTCTCCGACGCGCACCACATTTAAAAAAATCATAGCGTGAAAACCGTGGGTTCGATCCGCGTGCCGCTCGAAGGCGATTACAGCGGAGATGCAGCCCTTTCCAAAGAGCCATGAAAAGACTTTCTACTCCCAAGGAGACAAGAGATATTAAGCCGAAATGACGTCCGACGCGCGCATTTCCTCCGCCGCGCACCACATTTAAAAAAATCATAGCGTGAAAACCGTGGGTTCGATCCGCGTGCCGCTCGAAGGCGATTACAGGGGAGATGCAGCCCTTTCCAAAGAGCCATGAACAGACTTTCTACATCCAATGAGACAAGAGATATTAAGCCGCAAATACGTCCGGCGCGCGTCTTTTCTCCGCCGCGCAACACATTTAAAAAAAATCGTAGCGTGAAAAACGTGGGTTCGATCCGCGTGCCGCTCGAAGGCGATTACAGGGGAGATACAGCCCTTTCCAAAGAGCCATGAACAGACTTTCTACTCCCAAGGAGACAAGAGATATTACGCGCATTTTCTCCGACGCGCACCACGTTTAAAAAATCGTAGCGTGAGAACGGTGGGTCCGATCCGCGTGCCGCTTAAAGGCGATTACAGGGGAGATGCATCCCTTTCCAAAGAGCCATGAACAGACTTTCTACTCCCAAGGAGACCAGAGATATTAACAGATAAAGCGTTACGCTCCAGTCGGATGAGCGAGAAACGCTTGTACAATTGCAACGAATTGGAGGAGAAAGTTTAAACAAACGCGCTGACTTTGAAGGCTCACATCTAGGCCGGGCCAGGTCCAAATGGCCTGCAACTCGGTCCGCATCACGTCCATGACTTTTCCTAACGAACGCCACCTGCCAAGCTTTCGGCCCGTCCCTGTCGGCATTAAAAAATCGTAGCATGATAACGATGGTTCCGATCCGCGTGCCGCGCGAAGGCGATTACAGGGGAGATGCAGCCCTTTCCAAAGAGCTATGAACAGACTTTCTACTCCCAAGGAGCCCAAAGATATTAAGCCGCAAATAAGTCCTACGCGCGTCTTTTCTACGCCGCGCACCACATTTAAAAAATCGTAGCGTAAGAACGGTGTGTCCGATCCGCGTGCCGCTTAAAGGCGATTACAGGGGAGATGCAACCCTTTCCAAAGAACCATGAAAAGACTTTCTACTCCCAAGGAGACCAGAGATATTAACAGATAAAGCGTTACGCTCCAGTCGGATGAGCGAGAAACGCTTGTACAATTGCAACGAATTGGAGGAGAAAGTTTAAACAAACGCGCTGACTTTGAACGCTCACATCTAGGCCGGGCCAGATCCAAATGGCCTGCAACTCGGTGCGCATCACCTCCATGACGGTCCCTAACGAACGCCACCTGCCAAGCTTTCGGCCCGTCCCTGGCGGCATTAAAAAATCGTAGCGTGATAACGATGGTTCCGATGCGCGTGCCGCGCGAAGGCGATTACAGGGGAGATGCAGCCCTTTCCAAAGAGCAATGAACAGACTTTCTACTCACAAGGAGACAAGAGATATTAAGCCGCAATGATATCCGACGCGCGCATTTTCTCCGCCGCACACCACATTTAAAAAATCGTAGCGTGAGAACGGTGGGTCCGATCCGCATGCCGCTTAAAGGCGATTACAGGGGAGATGCAACCCTTTCCAAAGAGCCATGAAAAGACTTTCTATTCCCAAGGAGACAAGAGATATTAAGCCGCAATGACGTCCGACGCGCGCGCACCACATTTAAAAAAATCATAGCGTGAAAACCGTGGGTTCGATCCGCGTGCCGCTTGAAGGCGATTACAGGGGAGATGCAGCATTTCCAAAGAGCCATGAACAGACTTCCTACTCCCAAGGAGAAAAGAGATATTAAGCAGCAATGATGTCCGACACGCGCATTTTCTCCGCCGCGCACCACATTTAAAAAATCTTAGCGTGAGAACGGTGGGTCCGATCCGCGTGCCGCTTAAAGGCGATTACAGGGGAGATGCAGCCCTTTCCAAAGAGCCATGAACAGACTTTCTACTCCCAATGAGACAAGAGATATCAAGCCGCAAATACGTCCGGCGCGCGTCTATTCTCCGCCGCGCAACACATTTAAAAAAAAATCGTAGCGTGAAAACCGTGGGTTCGATCCGCGTGCCGCTTAAAGGCGATTACAGGGGAGATGCAGCCCTTTCCAAAGAGCCATGAAAAGACTTTCTACTCCCAAGGAGACAAGAGATATTAAGCCGAAATGACGTCCGACGCGCGCATTTCCTCCGCCGCGCACCACATTTAAAAAAATCATAGCGTGAAAACCGTGGGTTCGATCCGCGTGCCGCTCGAAGGCGATTACAGGGGAGATGCAGCCCTTTCCAAAGAGGCATGAACAGACTTCCTACTCCCAAGGAGCACAAAGATATTAAGCCGCAAATACGTCCTACGCGCGTCTTTTCTACGCCGCGCACCACATTTAAAAAATCGTATCGGAAGAACGGTGGGTCCAATCCGCGTGCCGCTTAAAGGCGATTACAAGGGAGATGCAAACCTTTCCAAAGAGCCATGAAAAGACTTTCTACTCCCAAGGAGACAATAGATATTAAGCCGAAATGACGTCCGACGCGCGCATTTTCTACGCCGCGCACCACATTTAAAAAAATCATAGCGTGAAAACCGTGGGTTCGATCCGCGTGCCGCTCGAAGGCGATTACAGCGGAGATGCAGCCCTTTCCAAAGAGCCATGAAAAGACTTTCTACTCCCAAGGAGACAAGAGATATTAAGCCGAAATGACGTCCGACGCGCGCATTTCCTCCGCCGCGCACCACATTTAAAAAAATCATAGCTTGAAAACCGTGGGTTCGATCCGCGTGCCGCTCGAAGGCGATTACAGGGGAGATGCAGCCCTTTCCAAAGAGCCATGAACAGACTTTCTACACCCAATGAGACAAGAGATATTAAGCCGCAAATACGTCCGGCGCGCGTCTTTTCTCCGCCGCGCAACACATTTAAAAAAAATCGTAGCGTGAAAAACGTGGGTTCGATCCGCGTGCCGCTCGAAGGCGATTACAGGGGAGATGCATCCCTTTGAAAAGAGCCATGAACAGACTTTCTACTCCCAAGGAGACCAGAAATATTAACATATAAAGCGTTACGCTCCAGTCGGATGAACGAGAAACGCTTGTACAATTGCAACGAATTGGAGGAGAAAGTTTAAACAAACGCGCTGACTTTGAACGCTCACATCTAGGCCGGGCCAACTCCAAATGGCGTGCAACTCGGTGCGCATCACCTCCATGACTGTCCCTAACGAACGCCACCTGCCACGCTTTCGGCCCGTCCCTGGCGGCATTAAAAAATCGTAGCGTGATAACGATGGTTCCGATGCGCGTGCCGCTCGAAGGCGATTACAGGGGAGATACAGCCCTTTCCAAAGAGCCATGAACAGACTTTCTACTCCCAAGGAGACAAGAGATATTACGCGCATTTTCTCCGACGCGCACCACGTTTAAAAAATCGTAGCGTGAGAACGGTGGGTCCGATCCGCGTGCCGCTTAAAGGCGATTACAGGGGAGATGCATCCCTTTCCAAAGAGCCATGAACAGACTTTCTACTCCCAAGGAGACCAGAGATATTAACAGATAAAGCGTTACGCTCCAGTCGGATGAGAGAGAAACGCTTGTACAATTGCAACGAATTGGAGGAGAAAGTTTAAACAAACGCGCTGACTTTGAAGGCTCACATCTAGGCCGGGCCAGGTCCAAATGGCCTGCAACTCGGTCCGCATCACGTCCATGACTTTTCCTAACGAACGCCACCTGCCAAGCTTTCGGCCCGTCCCTGTCGGCATTAAAAAATCGTAGCATGATAACGATGGTTCCGATCCGCGTGCCGCGCGAAGGCGATTACAGGGGAGATGCAGCCCTTTCCAAAGAGCTATGAACAGACTTTCTACTCCCATGGAGCCCAAAGATATTAAGCCGCAAATAAGTCCTACGCGCGTCTTTTCTACGCCGCGCACCACATTTAAAAAATCGTAGCGTAAGAACGGTGGGTCCGATCCGCGTGCCGCTTAAAGGCGATTACAGGGGAGATGCAACCCTTTCCAAAGAACCATGAAAAGACTTTCTACTCCCAAGGAGACAAGAGATATTAAGCCGCAATGACGTCCGACGCGCGCATTTTCTCCGACGCGCAACACATTTAAAAAAATCATAGCGTGAAAACCGTGGGTTCGATCCGCGTGCCGCTCGAAGGCGATTACAGGGGAGATGCAGCCCTTTCCAAAGAGCCATGAACAGACTTTCTACTCCCAAGGAGACCAGAGATATTAACAGATAAAGCGTTACGCTCCAGTCGGATGAGCGAGAAACGCTTGTACAATTGCAACGAATTGGAGGAGAAAGTTTAAACAAACGCGCTGACTTTGAACGCTCACATCTAGGCCGGGCCAGATCCAAATGGCCTGCAACTCGGTGCGCATCACCTCCATGACGGTCCCTAACGAACGCCACCTGCCAAGCTTTCGGCCCGTCCCTGGCGGCATTAAAAAATCGTAGCGTGATAACGATGGTTCCGATGCGCGTGCCGCGCGAAGGCGATTACAGGGGAGATGCAGCCCTTTCCAAAGAGCAATGAACAGACTTTCTACTCACAAGGAGACAAGAGATATTAAGCCGCAATGATATCCGACGCGCGCATTTTCTCCGCCGCACACCACATTTAAAAAATCGTAGCGTGAGAACGGTGGGTCCGATCCGCATGCCGCTTAAAGGCGATTACAGGGGAGATGCAACCCTTTCCAAAGAGCCATGAAAAGACTTTCTATTCCCAAGGAGACAAGAGATATTAAGCCGCAATGACGTCCGACGCGCGCATTTTCTCCGCCGCGCACCACATTTAAAAAAATCATAGCGTGAAAACCGTGGGTTCGATCCGCGTGCCGCTTGAAGGCGATTACAGGGGAGATGCAGCATTTCCAAAGAGCCATGAACAGACTTCCTACTCCCAAGGAGAAAAGAGATATTAAGCAGCAATGATGTCCGACACGCGCATTTTCTCCGCCGCGCACCACATTTAAAAAATCTTAGCGTGAGAACGGTGGGTCCGATCCGCGTGCCGCTTAAAGGCGATTACAGGGGAGATGCAGCCCTTTCCAAAGAGCCATGAAAAGACTTTCTACTCCCAAGGAGACAAGAGATATTAAGCCGAAATGACGTCCGACGCGCGCAATTTCTCCGCCGCGCAACACATTTAAAAAAATCATAGCGTGAAAACCGTGGGTTCGATCCGCGTGCCGCTCGAAGGCGATTACAGCGGAGATGCAGCCCTTTCCAAAGAGCCATGAAAAGACTTTCTACTCCCAAGGAGACAAGAGATATTAAGCCGAAATGACGTCCGACGCGCGCGTTTCCTCCGCCGCGCACCACATTTAAAAAAATCATAGCTTGAAAACCGTGGGTTCGATCCGCGTGCCGCTCGAAGGCGATTACAGGGGAGATGCAGCCCTTTCCAAAGAGCCATGAACAGACTTTCTACACCCAATGAGACAAGAGATATTAAGCCGCAAATACGTCCGGCGCGCGTCTTTTCTCTGCCGCGCAACACATTTAAAAAAAATCGTAGCGTGAAAAACGTGGGTTCGATCCGCGTGCCGCTCGAAGGCGATTACAGGGGAGATGCATCCCTTTCAAAAGAGCCATGAACAGACTTTCTACTCCCAAGGAGACCAGAAATATTAACATATAAAGCGTTACGCTCCAGTCGGATGAACGAGAAACGCTTGTACAATTGCAACGAATTGGAGGAGAAAGTTTAAACAAACGCGCTGACTTTGAACGCTCACATCTAGGCCGGGCCAACTCCAAATGGCGTGCAACTCGGTGCGCATCACCTCCATGACTGTCCCTAACGAACGCCACCTGCCACGCTTTCGGCCCGTCCCTGGCGGCATTAAAAAATCGTAGCGTGATAACGATGGTTCCGATGCGCGTGCCGCTCGAAGGCGATTACAGGGGAGATACAGCCCTTTCCAAAGAGCCATGAACAGACTTTCTACTCCCAAGGAGACAAGAGATATTACGCGCATTTTCTCCGACGCGCACCACGTTTAAAAGATCGTAGCGTGAGAACGGTGGGTCCGATCCGCGTGCCGCTTAAAGGCTATTACAGGGGAGATGCATCCCTTTCCAAAGAGCCATGAACAGACTTTCTACTCCCAAGGAGACCAGAGATATTAACAGATAAAGCGTTACGCTCCAGTCGGATGAGCGAGAAACGCTTGTACAATTGCAACGAATTGGAGGAGAAAGTTTAAACAAACGCGCTGACTTTGAAGGCTCACATCTAGGCCGGGCCAGGTCCAAATGGCCTGCAACTCGGTCCGCATCACGTCCATGACTTTTCCTAACGAACGCCACCTGCCAAGCTTTCGGCCCGTCCCTGTTGGCATTAAAAAATCGTAGCGTGATAACGATGGTTCCGATCTGCGTGCCGCGCGAAGGCGATTACAGGGGAGATGCAGCCCTTTCCAAAGAACCATGAAAAGACTTTCTACTCCCAAGGAGACAAGAGATATTAAGCCGCAATGACGTCCGACGCGCTCATTTTCTCCGCCGCGCAGCACATTTAAAAAAATCATAGCGTGAAAACCGTGGGTTCGATCCGCGTGCCGCTCGAAGGCGATTACAGGGGAGATGCAGCCCTTTCCAAAGAGGCATGAACAGACTTCCTACTCCCAAGGAGCCCAAAGATATTAAGCCGCAAATACGTCCTTCGCGCGTCTTTTCTACGCCGCGCAACATTTAAAAAATCGTATCGTAAGAACGGTGGGTCCAATCCGCGTGCCGCTTAAAGGCGATTACAAGGGAGATGCAACCCTTTCCAAAGAGCCTTGAACAGACTTTCTACTCCCAAGGAGACAAGAGATATTAAGCCGCAATGACGTCCGACGCGCGCATTTTCTCCGACGCGCACCACGTTTAAAAAATCGTAGCGTGAGAACGGTGGGTCCGATCCGCGTGCCGCTTAAAGGCGATTACAGGGGAGATGCATCCCTTTCCAAAGAGCCATGAACAGACTTTCTACTCCCAAGGAGACCAGAGATATTAACAGATAAAGCGTTACGCTCCAGTCGGATGAGCGAGAAACGCTTGTACAATTGCAACGAATTGGAGGAGAAAGTTTAAACAAACGCGCTGACTTTGAACGCTCACATCTAGGCCGGGCCAGGTCCAAATGGCCTGCAACTCGGTGCGCATCACCTCCATGACGGTCCCTAACGAACGCCACCTGCCACGCTTTCGGCCCGTCCCTGGCGGCATTAAAAAATCATAGCGTGAAAACCGTGGGTTCGATCCGCGTGCCGCTCGAAGGCGATTACAGCGGAGATGCAGCCCTTTCCAAAGAGCCATGAAAAGACTTTCTACTCCCAAGGAGACAAGAGATATTAAGCCGCAATGACGTCCGACGCGCGCATTTTCTCCGACGCGCAACACATTTAAAAAAATCATAGCGTGAAAACCGTGGGTTCGATCCGCGTGCCGCTCGAAGGCGATTACAGGGGAGATGCAGCCCTTTCCAAAGAGGCATGAACAGACTTCCTACTCCCAAGGAGCCCAAAGATATTAAGCCGCAAATACGTCCTACGCGCGTCTTTTCTACGCCGCGCACCACATTTAAAAAATCGTATCGGAAGAACGGTGGGTCCAATCCGCGTGCCGCTTAAAGGCGATTACAAGGGAGATGCAAACCTTTCCAAAGAGCCATGAAAAGACTTTCTACTCCCAAGGAGACAATAGATATTAAGCCGAAATGACGTCCGACGCGCGCATTTTCTCCGCCGCGCACCACATTTAAAAAAATCATAGCGTGAAAACCGTGGGTTCGATCCGCGTGCCGCTCGAAGGCGATTACAGGGGAGATGCAGCCCTTTCCAAAGAGCCATGAACAGACCTTCTACTCCCAATGAGACAAGAGATATCAAGCCGCAAATACGTCCGGCGCGCGTCTATTCTCCGCCGCGCAACACATTTAAAAAAAATCGTAGCGTGAAAACCGTGGGTTCGATCCGCGTGCCGCTTAAAGGCGATTACAGGGGAGATGCAGCCCTTTCCAAAGAGCCATGAAAAGACTTTCTACTCCCAAGGAGACAAGAGATATTAAGCCGAAATGACGTCCGACGCGCGCATTTCCTCCGCCGCGCAACACATTTAAAAAAATCATAGCGTGAAAACCGTGGGTTCGATCCGCGTGCCGCTCGAAGGCGATTACAGAGGAGATGCAGCCCTTTCCAAAGAGGCATGAACAGACTTCCTACTCCCAAGGAGCCCAAAGATATTAAGCCGCAAATACGTCCTACGCGCGTCTTTTCTACGCCGCGCACCACATTTAAAAAATCGTATCGGAAGAACGGTGGGTCCAATCCGCGTGCGGCTTAAAGGCGATTACAAGGGAGATGCAAACCTTTCCAAAGAGCCATGAAAAGACTTTCTACTCCCAAGGAGACAATAGATATTAAGCCGAAATGACGTCCGACGCGCGCATTTTCTCCGCCGCGCACCACATTTAAAAAAATCATAGCGTGAAAACCGTGGGTTCGATCCGCGTGCCGCTCGAAGGCGATTACAGCGGAGATGCAGCCCTTTCCAAAGAGCCATGAAAAGACTTTCTACTCCCAAGGAGACAAGAGATATTAAGCCGCAATGACGTCCGACGCGCGCATTTTCTCCGACGCGCAACACATTTAAAAAAATCATAGCGTGAAAACCGTGGGTTCGATCCGCGTGCCGCTCGAAGGCGATTACAGGGGAGATGCAGCCCTTTCCAAAGAGCCATGAACAGACTTTCTACTCCCAATGAGACAAGAGATATCAAGCCGCAAATACGTCCGGCGCGCGTCTATTCTCCGCCGCGCAACACATTTAAAAAAAATCGTAGCGTGAAAACCGTGGGTTCGATCCGCGTGCCGCTTAAAGGCGATTACAGGGGAGATGCAGCCCTTTCCAAAGAGCCATGAAAAGACTTTGTACTCCCAAGGAGACAAGAGATATTAAGCCGAAATGACGTCCGACGCGCGCATTTCCTCCGCCGCGCACCACATTTAAAAAAATCATAGCGTTAAAACCGTGGGTTCGATCCGCGTGCCGCTCGAAGGCGATTACAGGGGAGATGCAGCCCTTTCCAAAGAGGCATGAACAGACTTCCTACTCCCAAGGAGCCCAAAGATATTAAGCCGCAAATACGTCCTACGCGCGTCTTTTCTACGCCGCGCACCACATTTAAAAAATCGTATCGGAAGAACGGTGGGTCCAATCCGCGTGCCGCTTAAAGGCGATTACAAGGGAGATGCAAACCTTTCCAAAGAGCCATGAAAAGACTTTCTACTCCCAAGGAGACAATAGATATTAAGCCGAAATGACGTCCGACGCGCGCATTTTCTCCGCCGCGCACCACATTTAAAAAAATCATAGCGTGAAAACCGTGGGTTCGATCCGCGTGCCGCTCGAAGGCGATTACAGCGGAGATGCAGCCCTTTCCAAAGAGCCATGAAAAGACTTTCTACTCCCAAGGAGACCAGAAATATTAACATATAAAGCGTTACGCTCCAGTCGGATGAACGAGAAACGCTTGTACAATTGCAACGAATTGGAGGAGAAAGTTTAAACAAACGCGCTGACTTTGAACGCTCACATCTAGGCCGGGCCAACTCCAAATGGCGTGCAACTCGGTGCGCATCACCTCCATGACTGTCCCTAACGAACGCCACCTGCCACGCTTTCGGCCCGTCCCTGGCGGCATTAAAAAATCGTAGCGTGATAACGATGGTTCCGATGCGCGTGCCGCTCGAAGGCGATTACAGGGGAGATACAGCCCTTTCCAAAGAGCCATGAACAGACTTTCTACTCCCAAGGAGACAAGAGATATTACGCGCATTTTCTCCGACGCGCACCACGTTTAAAAAATCGTAGCGTGAGAACGGTGGGTCCGATCCGCGTGCCGCTTAAAGGCGATTACAGGGGAGATGCATCCCTTTCCAAAGAGCCATGAACAGACTTTCTACTCCCAAGGAGACCAGAGATATTAACAGATAAAGCGTTACGCTCCAGTCGGATGAGCGAGAAACGCTTGTACAATTGCAACGAATTGGAGGAGAAAGTTTAAACAAACGCGCTGACTTTGAAGGCTCACATCTAGGCCGGGCCAGGTCCAAATGGCCTGCAACTCGGTCCGCATCACGTCCATGACTTTTCCTAACGAACGCCACCTGCCAAGCTTTCGGCCCGTCCCTGTCGGCATTAAAAAATCGTAGCGTGATAAGGTTGGTTCCGATCCGCGTGCCGCGCGAAGGCGATTACAGGGGAGATGCAGCCCTTTCCAAAGAACCATGAAAAGACTTTCTACTCCCAAGGAGACAAGAGATATTAAGCCGCAATGACGTCCGACGCGCGCATTTTCTCCGCCGCGCAGCACATTTAAAAAAATCATAGCGTGAAAACCGTGGGTTCGATCCACGTGCCGCTCGAAGGCGATTACAAGGGAGATGCAAACCTTTCCAAAGAGCCATGAAAAGACTTTCTACTCCCAAGGAGACAATAGATATTAAGCCGAAATGACGTCCGACGCGCGCATTTTCTCCGACGCGCACCACATTTAAAAAAATCATAGCGTGAAAACCGTGGGTTCGATCCGCGTGCCGCTCGAAGGCGATTACAGCGGAGATGCAGCCCTTTCCAAAGAGCCATGAACAGACTTTCTACTCCCAAGGAGACCAGAAATATTAACATATAAATCGTTACGCTCCAGTCGGATGAACGAGAAACGCTTGTACAATTGCAACGAATTGGAGGAGAAAGTTTAAACAAACGCGCTGACTTTGAACGCTCACATCTAGGCCGGGCCAACTCCAAATGGCGTGCAACTCGGTGGGCATCACCTCCATGACTGTCGCTAACGAACGCCACCTGCCACGCTTTCGGCCTATCCCTGGCGGCATTAAAAAATCGTAGCGTGATAACGATGGTTCCGATGCGCGTGCCGCTCGAAGGCGATTACAGGGGAGATACAGCCCTTTCCAAAGAGCCATGAACAGACTTTCTACTCCCAAGGAGACCAGAGATATTAACAGATAAAGCGTTACGCTCCAGTCGGATGAGCGAGAAACGCTTGTACAATTGCAACGAATTGGAGGAGAAAGTTTAAACAAACGCGCTGACTTTGAAGGCTCACATCTAGGCCGGGCCAACTCCAAATGGCGTGCAACTCGGTGCGCATCACCTCCATGACTGTCCCTAACGAACGCCACCTGCCACGCTTTCGGCCCGTCCCTGGCGGCATTAAAAAATCGTAGCGTGATAACGATGGTTCCGATGCGCGTGCCGCTCGAAGGCGATTACAGGGGAGATACAGCCCTTTCCAAAGAGCCATGAACAGACTTTCTACTCCCAAGGAGACCAGAGATATTAACAGATAAAGCGTTACGCTCCAGTCGGATGAGCGAGAAACGCTTGTACAATTGCAACGAATTGGAGGAGAAAGTTTAAACAAACGCGCTGACTTTGAAGGCTCACATCTAGGCCGGGCCAGGTCCAAATGGCCTGCAACTCGGTCCGCATCACGTCCATGACTTTTCCTAACGAACGCCACCTGCCAAGCTTTCGGCCCGTCCCTGTCGGCATTAAAAAATCGTAGCGTGAAAACGATGGTTCCGATCCGCGTGCCGCGCGAAGGCGATTACAGGGGAGATGCAGCCCTTTCCAAAGAGGCATGAACAGACTTCCTACTCCCAAGGAGCCCAAAGATATTAAGCCGCAAATACGTCCTACGCGCGTCTTTTCTACGCCGCGCACCACATTTAAAAAATCGTATCGGAAGAACGGTGGGTCCAATCCGCGTGCCGCTTAAAGGCGATTACAAGGGAGATGCAAACCTTTCCAAAGAGCCATGAAAAGACTTTCTACTCCCAAGGAGACAATAGATATTAAGCCGAAATGACGTCCGACGCGCGCATTTTCTCCGACGCGCACCACATTTAAAAAAATCATAGCGTGAAAACCGTGGGTTCGATCCGCGTGCCGCTCGAAGGCGATTACAGCGGAGATGCAGCCCTTTCCAATGAGCCATGAAAAGACTTTCTACTCCCAAGGAGACAAGAGATATTAAGCCGAAATGACGTCCGACGCGCGCATTTCCTCCGCCGCGCACCACATTTAAAAAAATCATAGCGTGAAAACCGTGGGTTCGATCCGCGTGCCGCTCGAAGGCGATTACAGGGGAGATGCAGCCCTTTCCAAAGAGCCATGAACAGACTTTCTACATCCAATGAGACAAGAGATATTAAGCCGCAAATACGTCCGGCGCGCGTCTTTTCTCCGCCGCGCAACACATTTAAAAAAAATCGTAGCGTGAAAAACGTGGGTTCGATCCGCGTGCCGCTCGAAGGCGATTACAGGGGAGATGCATCCCTTTCAAAAGAGCCATGAACAGACTTTCTACTCCCAAGGAGACCAGAAATATTAACATATAAAGCGTTACGCTCCAGTCGGATGAACGAGAAACGCTTGTACAATTGCAACGAATTGGAGGAGAAAGTTTAAACAAACGCGCTGACTTTCAACGCTCACATCTAGGCCGGGCCAACTCCAAATGGCGTGCAACTCGGTGCGCATCACCTCCATGACTGTCGCTAACGAACGCCACCTGCCACGCTTTCGGCCTATCCCTGGCGGCATTAAAAAATCGTAGCGTGATAACGATGGTTCCGATGCGCGTGCCGCTCGAAGGCGATTACAGGGGAGATACAGCCCTTTCCAAAGAGCCATGAACAGACTTTCTACTCCCAAGGAGACAAGAGATATTACGCGCATTTTCTCCGACGCGCACCACGTTTAAAAAATCGTAGCGTGAGAACGGTGGGTCCGATCCGCGTGCCGCTTAAAGGCGATTACAGGGGAGATGCATCCCTTTCCAAAGAGCCATGAACAGACTTTCTACTCCCAAGGAGACCAGAGATATTAACAGATAAAGCGTTACGCTCCAGTCGGATGAGCGAGAAACGCTTGTACAATTGCAACGAATTGGAGGAGAAAGTTTAAACAAACGCGCTGACTTTGAAGGCTCACATCTAGGCCGGGCCAGGTCCAAATGGCCTGCAACTCGGTCCGCATCACGTCCATGACTTTTCCTAACGAACGCCACCTGCCAAGCTTTCGGCCCGTCCCTGTCGGCATTAAAAAATCGTAGCATGATAACGATGGTTCCGATCCGCGTGCCGCGCGAAGGCGATTACAGGGGAGATGCAGCCCTTTCCAAAGAGCTATGAACAGACTTTCTACTCCCAAGGAGCCCAAAGATATTAAGCCGCAAATAAGTCCTACGCGCGTCTTTTCTACGCCGCGCACCACATTTAAAAAATCGTAGCGTAAGAACGGTGGGTCCGATCCGCGTGCCGCTTAAAGGCGATTACAGGGGAGATGCAACCCTTTCCAAAGAACCATGAAAAGACTTTCTACTCCCAAGGAGACAAGAGATATTAAGCCGCAATGACGTCCGACGCGCGCATTTTCTCCGACGCGCAACACATTTAAAAAAATCATAGCGTGAAAACCGTGGGTTCGATCCGCGTGCCGCTCGAAGGCGATTACAGGGGAGATGCAGCCCTTTCCAAAGAGCCATGAACAGACTTTCTACTCCCAAGGAGACCAGAGATATTAAGCCGCAATGACGTCCGACGCGCGCATTTTTTCCGCTGCGCAGCACATTTAAAAAAATCATAGCGTGAAAACCGTGGGTTCGATCCACGTGCCGCTCGAAGGCGATTACAGGGGAGATGCAGCCCTTTCCAAAGAGGCATGAACAGACTTCCTACTCCCAAGGAGCCCAAAGATATTAAGCCGCAAATACGTCCTACGCGCGTCTTTTCTACGCCGCGCACCACATTTAAAAAATCGTATCGGAAGAACGGTGGGTCCAATCCGCGTGCCGCTTAAAGGCGATTACAAGGGAGATGCAAACCTTTCCAAAGAGCCATGAAAAGACTTTCTACTCCCAAGGAGACAATAGATATTAAGCCGAAATGACGTCCGACGCGCGCATTTTCTCCGACGCGCAACACATTTAAAAAAATCATAGCGTGAAAACCGTGGGTTCGATCCGCGTGCCGCTTGAAGGTGATTACAGCGGAGATGCAGCCCTTTCCAAAGAGCCATGAAAAGACTTTCTACTCCCAAGGAGACAAGAGATATTAAGCCGAAATGACGTCCGACGCGCGCATTTCCTCCGCCGCGCACAACATTTAAAAAAATCATAGCGTGAAAACCGTGGGTTCGATCCGCGTGCCGCTCGAAGGCGATTACAGGGGAGATGCAGCCCTTTCCAAAGAGCCATGAACAGACTTTCTACACCCAATGAGACAAGAGATATTAAGCCGCAAATACGTCCGGCGCGCGTCTTTGCTCCGCCGCGCAACACATTTAAAAAAAATCGTAGCGTGAAAAACGTGGGTTCGATCCGCGTGCCGCTCGAAGGCGATTACAGGGGAGATGCATCCCTTTCAAAAGAGCCATGAACAGACTTTCTACTCCCAAGGAGACCAGAAATATTAACATATAAAGCGTTACGCTCCAGTCGGATGAACGAGAAACGCTTGTACAATTGCAACGAATTGGAGGAGAAAATTTAAACAAACGCGCTGACTTTGAACGCTCACATCTAGGCCGGGCCAACTCCAAATGGCGTGCAACTCGGTGCGCATCACCTCCATGACTGTCCCTAACGAACGCCACCTGCCACGCTTTCGGCCCGTCCCTGGCGGCATTAAAAAATCGTAGCGTGATAACGATGGTTCCGATGCGCGTGCCGCTCGAAGGCGATTACAGGGGAGATACAGCCCTTTCCAAAGAGCCATGAACAGACTTTCTACTCCCAAGGAGACCAGAGATATTAACAGATAAAGCGTTACGCTCCAGTCGGATGAGCGAGAAACGCTTGTACAATTGCAACGAATTGGAGGAGAAAGTTTAAACAAACGCGCTGACTTTGAAGGCTCACATCTAGGCCGGGCCAGGTCCAAATGGCCTGCAACTCGGTCCGCATCACGTCCATGACTTTTCCTAACGAACGCCACCTGCCAAGCTTTCGGCCCGTCCCTGTCGGCATTAAAAAATCGTAGCGTGATAACGATGGTTCCGATCCGCGTGCCGCGCGAAGGCGATTACAGGGGAGATGCAGCCCTTTCCAAAGAGGCATGAACAGACTTCCTACTCCCAAGGAGCCCAAAGATATTAAGCCGCAAATACGTCCTACGCGCGTCTTTTCTACGCCGCGCACCACATTTAAAAAATCGTATCGGAAGAACGGTGGGTCCAATCCGCGTGCCGCTTAAAGGCGATTACAAGGGAGATGCAAACCTTTCCAAAGAGCCATGAAAAGACTTTCTACTCCCAAGGAGACAATAGATATTAAGCCGAAATGACGTCCGACGCGAGCATTTTCTCCGACGCGCACCACATTTAAAAAAATCATAGCGTGAAAACCGTGGGTTCGATCCGCGTGCCGCTCGAAGGCGATTACAGCGGAGATGCAGCCCTTTCCAATGAGCCATGAAAAGACTTTCTACTCCCAAGGAGACAAGAGATATTAAGCCGAAATGACGTCCGACGCGCGCATTTCCTCCGCCGCGCACCACATTTAAAAAAATCATAGCGTGAAAACCGTGGGTTCGATCCGCGTGCCGCTCGAAGGCGATTACAGGGGAGATGCAGCCCTTTCCAAAGAGCCATGAACAGACTTTCTACATCCAATGAGACAAGAGATATTAAGCCGCAAATACGTCCGGCGCGCGTCTTTTCTCCGCCGCGCAACACATTTAAAAAAAATCGTAGCGTGAAAAACGTGGGTTCGATCCGCGTGCCGCTCGAAGGCGATTACAGGGGAGATGCATCCCTTTCAAAAGAGCCATGAACAGACTTTCTACTCCCAAGGAGACCAGAAATATTAACATATAAAGCGTTACGCTCCAGTCGGATGAACGAGAAACGCTTGTACAATTGCAACGAATTGGAGGAGAAAGTTTAAACAAACGCGCTGACTTTCAACGCTCACATCTAGGCCGGGCCAACTCCAAATGGCGTGCAACTCGGTGCGCATCACCTCCATGACTGTCGCTAACGAACGCCACCTGCCACGCTTTCGGCCTATCCCTGGCGGCATTAAAAAATCGTAGCGTGATAACGATGGTTCCGATGCGCGTGCCGCTCGAAGGCGATTACAGGGGAGATACAGCCCTTTCCAAAGAGCCATGAACAGACTTTCTACTCCCAAGGAGACAAGAGATATTACGCGCATTTTCTCCGACGCGCACCACGTTTAAAAAATCGTAGCGTGAGAACGGTGGGTCCGATCCGCGTGCCGCTTAAAGGCGATTACAGGGGAGATGCATCCCTTTCCAAAGAGCCATGAACAGACTTTCTACTCCCAAGGAGACCAGAGATATTAACAGATAAAGCGTTACGCTCCAGTCGGATGAGCGAGAAACGCTTGTACAATTGCAACGAATTGGAGGAGAAAGTTTAAACAAACGCGCTGACTTTGAAGGCTCACATCTAGGCCGGGCCAGGTCCAAATGGCCTGCAACTCGGTCCGCATCACGTCCATGACTTTTCCTAACGAACGCCACCTGCCAAGCTTTCGGCCCGTCCCTGTCGGCATTAAAAAATCGTAGCATGATAACGATGGTTCCGATCCGCGTGCCGCGCGAAGGCGATTACAGGGGAGATGCAGCCCTTTCCAAAGAGCTATGAACAGACTTTCTACTCCCAAGGAGCCCAAAGATATTAAGCCGCAAATAAGTCCTACGCGCGTCTTTTCTACGCCGCGCACCACATTTAAAAAATCGTAGCGTAAGAACGGTGGGTCCGATCCGCGTGCCGCTTAAAGGCGATTACAAGGGAGATGCAAACCTTTCCAAAGAGCCATGAAAAGACTTTCTACTCCCAAGGAGACAATAGATATTAAGCCGAAATGACGTCCGACGCGCGCATTTTCTCCGACGCGCAACACATTTAAAAAAATCATAGCGTGAAAACCGTGGGTTCGATCCGCGTGCCGCTCGAAGGCTATTACAGCGGAGATGCAGCCCTTTCCAAAGAGGCATGAACAGACTTCCTACTCCCAAGGAGCCCAAAGATATTAAGCCGCAAATACGTCCTACGCGCGTCTTTTCTACGCCGCGCACCACATTTAAAAAATCGTATCGGAAGAACGGTGGGTCCAATCCGCGTGCCGCTTAAAGGCGATTACAAGGGAGATGCAAACCTTTCCAAAGAACCATGAAAAGACTTTCTACTCCCAAGGAGACAATAGATATTAAGCCGAAATGACGTCCGACGCGCGCATTTTCTCCGACGCGCACCACATTTAAAAAAATCATAGCGTGAAAACCGTGGGTTCGATCCGCGTGCCGCTCGAAGGCGATTACAGCGGAGATGCAGCCCTTTCCAAAGAGCCATGAAAAGACTTTCTACTCCCAAGGAGACAAGAGATATTAAGCCGAAATGACGTCCGACGCGCGCATTTCCTCCGCCGCGCACCACATTTAAAAAAATCATAGCGTGAAAACCGTGGGTTCGATCCGCGTGCCGCTCGAAGGCGATTACAGGGGAGATGCAGCCCTTTCCAAAGAGCCATGAACAGACTTTCTACATCCAATGAGACAAGAGATATTAAGCCGCAAATACGTCCGGCGCGCGTCTTTTCTCCGCCGCGCAACACATTTAAAAAAAATCGTAGCGTGAAAAACGTGGGTTCGATCCGCGTGCCGCTCGAAGGCGATTACAGGGGAGATACAGCCCTTTCCAAAGAGCCATGAACAGACTTTCTACTCCCAAGGAGACAAGAGATATTACGCGCATTTTCTCCGACGCGCACCACGTTTAAAAAATCGTAGCGTGAGAACGGTGGGTCCGATCCGCGTGCCGCTTAAAGGCGATTACAGGGGAGATGCATCCCTTTCCAAAGAGCCATGAACAGACTTTCTACTCCCAAGGAGACCAGAGATATTAACAGATAAAGCGTTACGCTCCAGTCGGATGAGCGAGAAACGCTTGTACAATTGCAACGAATTGGAGGAGAAAGTTTAAACAAACGCGCTGACTTTGAAGGCTCACATCTAGGCCGGGCCAGGTCCAAATGGCCTGCAACTCGGTCCGCATCACGTCCATGACTTTTCCTAACGAACGCCACCTGCCAAGCTTTCGGCCCGTCCCTGTCGGCATTAAAAAATCGTAGCATGATAACGATGGTTCCGATCCGCGTGCCGCGCGAAGGCGATTACAGGGGAGATGCAGCCCTTTCCAAAGAGCTATGAACAGACTTTCTACTCCCATGGAGCCCAAAGATATTAAGCCGCAAATAAGTCCTACGCGCGTCTTTTCTACGCCGCGCACCACATTTAAAAAATCGTAGCGTAAGAACGGTGGGTCCGATCCGCGTGCCGCTTAAAGGCGATTACAGGGGAGATGCAACCCTTTCCAAAGAACCATGAAAAGACTTTCTACTCCCAAGGAGACAAGAGATATTAAGCCGCAATGACGTCCGACGCGCGCATTTTCTCCGACGCGCAACACATTTAAAAAAATCATAGCGTGAAAACCGTGGGTTCGATCCGCGTGCCGCTCGAAGGCGATTACAGGGGAGATGCAGCCCTTTCCAAAGAGCCATGAACAGACTTTCTACTCCCAAGGAGACCAGAGATATTAACAGATAAAGCGTTACGCTCCAGTCGGATGAGCGAGAAACGCTTGTACAATTGCAACGAATTGGAGGAGAAAGTTTAAACAAACGCGCTGACTTTGAACGCTCACATCTAGGCCGGGCCAGATCCAAATGGCCTGCAACTCGGTGCGCATCACCTCCATGACGGTCCCTAACGAACGCCACCTGCCAAGCTTTCGGCCCGTCCCTGGCGGCATTAAAAAATCGTAGCGTGATAACGATGGTTCCGATGCGCGTGCCGCGCGAAGGCGATTACAGGGGAGATGCAGCCCTTTCCAAAGAGCAATGAACAGACTTTCTACTCACAAGGAGACAAGAGATATTAAGCCGCAATGATATCCGACGCGCGCATTTTCTCCGCCGCACACCACATTTAAAAAATCGTAGCGTGAGAACGGTGGGTCCGATCCGCATGCCGCTTAAAGGCGATTACAGGGGAGATGCAACCCTTTCCAAAGAGCCATGAAAAGACTTTCTATTCCCAAGGAGACAAGAGATATTAAGCCGCAATGACGTCCGACGCGCGCATTTTCTCCGCCGCGCACCACATTTAAAAAAATCATAGCGTGAAAACCGTGGGTTCGATCCGCGTGCCGCTTGAAGGCGATTACAGGGGAGATGCAGCATTTCCAAAGAGCCATGAACAGACTTCCTACTCCCAAGGAGAAAAGAGATATTAAGCAGCAATGATGTCCGACACGCGCATTTTCTCCGCCGCGCACCACATTTAAAAAATCTTAGCGTGAAAACCGTGGGTTCGATCCGCGTGCCGCTCGAAGGCGATTACAGGGGAGATGCAGCCCTTTCCAAAGAGCCATGAACAGACTTTCTACACCCAATGAGACAAGAGATATTAAGCCGCAAATACGTCCGGCGCGCGTCTTTTCTCTGCCGCGCAACACATTTAAAAAAAATCGTAGCGTGAAAAACGTGGGTTCGATCCGCGTGCCGCTCGAAGGCGATTACAGGGGAGATGCATCCCTTTCAAAAGAGCCATGAACAGACTTTCTACTCCCAAGGAGACCAGAAATATTAACATATAAAGCGTTACGCTCCAGTCGGATGAACGAGAAACGCTTGTACAATTGCAACGAATTGGAGGAGAAAGTTTAAACAAACGCGCTGACTTTGAACGCTCACATCTAGGCCGGGCCAACTCCAAATGGCGTGCAACTCGGTGCGCATCACCTCCATGACTGTCCCTAACGAACGCCACCTGCCACGCTTTCGGCCCGTCCCTGGCGGCATTAAAAAATCGTAGCGTGATAACGATGGTTCCGATGCGCGTGCCGCTCGAAGGCGATTACAGGGGAGATACAGCCCTTTCCAAAGAGCCATGAACAGACTTTCTACTCCCAA
The DNA here is from genome assembly GCF_041902795.1 of Electrophorus electricus. Lineage (NCBI taxonomy): Eukaryota > Metazoa > Chordata > Actinopteri > Gymnotiformes > Gymnotidae > Electrophorus > Electrophorus electricus. The sequence goes on along the minus strand of NC_137501.1, from coordinate 36,032,622 downwards.
GGAGACAAGAGATATTACGCGCATTTTCTCCGACGCGCACCACGTTTAAAAGATCGTAGCGTGAGAACGGTGGGTCCGATCCGCGTGCCGCTTAAAGGCGATTACAGGGGAGATGCATCCCTTTCCAAAGAGCCATGAACAGACTTTCTACTCCCAAGGAGACCAGAGATATTAACAGATAAAGCGTTACGCTCCAGTCGGATGAGCGAGAAACGCTTGTACAATTGCAACGAATTGGAGGAGAAAGTTTAAACAAACGCGCTGACTTTGAAGGCTCACATCTAGGCCGGGCCAGGTCCAAATGGCCTGCAACTCGGTCCGCATCACGTCCATGACTTTTCCTAACGAACGCCACCTGCCAAGCTTTCGGCCCGTCCCTGTCGGCATTAAAAAATCGTAGCATGATAACGATGGTTCCGATCCGCGTGCCGCGCGAAGGCGATTACAGGGGAGATGCAGCCCTTTCCAAAGAGCTATGAACAGACTTTCTACTCCCAAGGAGCCCAAAGATATTAAGCCGCAAATAAGTCCTACGCGCGTCTTTTCTACGCCGCGCACCACATTTAAAAAATCGTAGCGTAAGAACGGTGGGTCCGATCCGCGTGCCGCTTAAAGGCGATTACAGGGGAGATGCAACCCTTTCCAAAGAACCATGAAAAGACTTTCTACTCCCAAGGAGACAAGAGATATTAAGCCGCAATGACGTCCGACGCGCGCATTTTCTCCGACGCGCAACACATTTAAAAAAATCATAGCGTGAAAACCGTGGGTTCGATCCGCGTGCCGCTCGAAGGCGATTACAGGGGAGATGCAGCCCTTTCCAAAGAGGCATGAACAGACTTCCTACTCCCAAGGAGCCCAAAGATATTAAGCCGCAAATACGTCCTTCGCGCGTCTTTTCTACGCCGCGCAACATTTAAAAAATCGTATCGTAAGAACGGTGGGTCCAATCCGCGTGCCGCTTAAAGGCGATTACAAGGGAGATGCAACCCTTTCCAAAGAGCCATGAACAGACTTTCTACTCCCAAGGAGACAAGAGATATTAAGCCGCAATGACGTCCGACGCGCGCATTTTCTCCGACGCGCACCACGTTTAAAAAATCGTAGCGTGAGAACGGTGGGTCCGATCCGCGTGCCGCTTAAAGGCTATTACAGGGGAGATGCATCCCTTTCCAAAGAGCCATGAACAGACTTTCTACTCCCAAGGAGACCAGAGATATTAACAGATAAAGCGTTACGCTCCAGTCGGATGAGCGAGAAACGCTTGTACAATTGCAACGAATTGGAGGAGAAAGTTTAAACAAACGCGCTGACTTTGAAGGCTCACATCTAGGCCGGGCCAGGTCCAAATGGCCTGCAACTCGGTCCGCATCACGTCCATGACTTTTCCTAACGAACGCCACCTGCCAAGCTTTCGGCCCGTCCCTGTTGGCATTAAAAAATCGTAGCGTGATAACGATGGTTCCGATCTGCGTGCCGCGCGAAGGCGATTACAGGGGAGATGCAGCCCTTTCCAAAGAACCATGAAAAGACTTTCTACTCCCAAGGAGACAAGAGATATTAAGCCGCAATGACGTCCGACGCGCTCATTTTCTCCGCCGCGCAGCACATTTAAAAAAATCATAGCGTGAAAACCGTGGGTTCGATCCGCGTGCCGCTCGAAGGCGATTACAGGGGAGATGCAGCCCTTTCCAAAGAGGCATGAACAGACTTCCTACTCCCAAGGAGCCCAAAGATATTAAGCCGCAAATACGTCCTTCGCGCGTCTTTTCTACGCCGCGCAACATTTAAAAAATCGTATCGTAAGAACGGTGGGTCCAATCCGCGTGCCGCTTAAAGGCGATTACAAGGGAGATGCAACCCTTTCCAAAGAGCCTTGAACAGACTTTCTACTCCCAAGGAGACAAGAGATATTAAGCCGCAATGACGTCCGACGCGCGCATTTTCTCCGACGCGCACCACGTTTAAAAAATCGTAGCGTGAGAACGGTGGGTCCGATCCGCGTGCCGCTTAAAGGCGATTACAGGGGAGATGCATCCCTTTCCAAAGAGCCATGAACAGACTTTCTACTCCCAAGGAGACCAGAGATATTAACAGATAAAGCGTTACGCTCCAGTCGGATGAGCGAGAAACGCTTGTACAATTGCAACGAATTGGAGGAGAAAGTTTAAACAAACGCGCTGACTTTGAACGCTCACATCTAGGCCGGGCCAGGTCCAAATGGCCTGCAACTCGGTGCGCATCACCTCCATGACGGTCCCTAACGAACGCCACCTGCCACGCTTTCGGCCCGTCCCTGGCGGCATTAAAAAATCATAGCGTGAAAACCGTGGGTTCGATCCGCGTGCCGCTCGAAGGCGATTACAGCGGAGATGCAGCCCTTTCCAAAGAGCCATGAAAAGACTTTCTACTCCCAAGGAGACAAGAGATATTAAGCCGCAATGACGTCCGACGCGCGCATTTTCTCCGACGCGCAACACATTTAAAAAAATCATAGCGTGAAAACCGTGGGTTCGATCCGCGTGCCGCTCGAAGGCGATTACAGGGGAGATGCAGCCCTTTCCAAAGAGGCATGAACAGACTTCCTACTCCCAAGGAGCCCAAAGATATTAAGCCGCAAATACGTCCTACGCGCGTCTTTTCTACGCCGCGCACCACATTTAAAAAATCGTATCGGAAGAACGGTGGGTCCAATCCGCGTGCCGCTTAAAGGCGATTACAAGGGAGATGCAAACCTTTCCAAAGAGCCATGAAAAGACTTTCTACTCCCAAGGAGACAATAGATATTAAGCCGAAATGACGTCCGACGCGCGCATTTTCTCCGCCGCGCACCACATTTAAAAAAATCATAGCGTGAAAACCGTGGGTTCGATCCGCGTGCCGCTCGAAGGCGATTACAGGGGAGATGCAGCCCTTTCCAAAGAGCCATGAACAGACCTTCTACTCCCAATGAGACAAGAGATATCAAGCCGCAAATACGTCCGGCGCGCGTCTATTCTCCGCCGCGCAACACATTTAAAAAAAATCGTAGCGTGAAAACCGTGGGTTCGATCCGCGTGCCGCTTAAAGGCGATTACAGGGGAGATGCAGCCCTTTCCAAAGAGCCATGAAAAGACTTTCTACTCCCAAGGAGACAAGAGATATTAAGCCGAAATGACGTCCGACGCGCGCATTTCCTCCGCCGCGCAACACATTTAAAAAAATCATAGCGTGAAAACCGTGGGTTCGATCCGCGTGCCGCTCGAAGGCGATTACAGAGGAGATGCAGCCCTTTCCAAAGAGGCATGAACAGACTTCCTACTCCCAAGGAGCCCAAAGATATTAAGCCGCAAATACGTCCTACGCGCGTCTTTTCTACGCCGCGCACCACATTTAAAAAATCGTATCGGAAGAACGGTGGGTCCAATCCGCGTGCGGCTTAAAGGCGATTACAAGGGAGATGCAAACCTTTCCAAAGAGCCATGAAAAGACTTTCTACTCCCAAGGAGACAATAGATATTAAGCCGAAATGACGTCCGACGCGCGCATTTTCTCCGCCGCGCACAACATTTAAAAAAATCATAGCGTGAAAACCGTGGGTTCGATCCGCGTGCCGCTCGAAGGCGATTACAGCGGAGATGCAGCCCTTTCCAAAGAGCCATGAAAAGACTTTCTACTCCCAAGGAGACAAGAGATATTAAGCCGCAATGACGTCCGACGCGCGCATTTTCTCCGACGCGCAACACATTTAAAAAAATCATAGCGTGAAAACCGTGGGTTCGATCCGCGTGCCGCTCGAAGGCGATTACAGGGGAGATGCAGCCCTTTCCAAAGAGCCATGAACAGACTTTCTACTCCCAATGAGACAAGAGATATCAAGCCGCAAATACGTCCGGCGCGCGTCTATTCTCCGCCGCGCAACACATTTAAAAAAAATCGTAGCGTGAAAACCGTGGGTTCGATCCGCGTGCCGCTTAAAGGCGATTACAGGGGAGATGCAGCCCTTTCCAAAGAGCCATGAAAAGACTTTGTACTCCCAAGGAGACAAGAGATATTAAGCCGAAATGACGTCCGACGCGCGCATTTCCTCCGCCGCGCACCACATTTAAAAAAATCATAGCGTTAAAACCGTGGGTTCGATCCGCGTGCCGCTCGAAGGCGATTACAGGGGAGATGCAGCCCTTTCCAAAGAGGCATGAACAGACTTCCTACTCCCAAGGAGCCCAAAGATATTAAGCCGCAAATACGTCCTACGCGCGTCTTTTCTACGCCGCGCACCACATTTAAAAAATCGTATCGGAAGAACGGTGGGTCCAATCCGCGTGCCGCTTAAAGGCGATTACAAGGGAGATGCAAACCTTTCCAAAGAGCCATGAAAAGACTTTCTACTCCCAAGGAGACAATAGATATTAAGCCGAAATGACGTCCGACGCGCGCATTTTCTCCGCCGCGCACCACATTTAAAAAAATCATAGCGTGAAAACCGTGGGTTCGATCCGCGTGCCGCTCGAAGGCGATTACAGAGGAGATGCAGCCCTTTCCAAAGAGGCATGAACAGACTTCCTACTCCCAAGGAGCCCAAAGATATTAAGCCGCAAATACGTCCTACGCGCGTCTTTTCTACGCCGCGCACCACATTTAAAAAATCGTATCGGAAGAACGGTGGGTCCAATCCGCGTGCCGCTTAAAGGCGATTACAAGGGAGATGCAAACCTTTCCAAAGAGCCATGAAAAGACTTTCTACTCCCAAGGAGACAATAGATATTAAGCCGAAATGACGTCCGACGCGCGCATTTTCTCCGCCGCGCACCACATTTAAAAAAATCATAGCGTGAAAACCGTGGGTTCGATCCGCGTGCCGCTCGAAGGCGATTACAGCGGAGATGCAGCCCTTTCCAAAGAGCCATGAAAAGACTTTCTACTCCCAAGGAGACCAGAAATATTAACATATAAAGCGTTACGCTCCAGTCGGATGAACGAGAAACGCTTGTACAATTGCAACGAATTGGAGGAGAAAGTTTAAACAAACGCGCTGACTTTGAACGCTCACATCTAGGCCGGGCCAACTCCAAATGGCGTGCAACTCGGTGCGCATCACCTCCATGACTGTCCCTAACGAACGCCACCTGCCACGCTTTCGGCCCGTCCCTGGCGGCATTAAAAAATCGTAGCGTGATAACGATGGTTCCGATGCGCGTGCCGCTCGAAGGCGATTACAGGGGAGATACAGCCCTTTCCAAAGAGCCATGAACAGACTTTCTACTCCCAAGGAGACAAGAGATATTACGCGCATTTTCTCCGACGCGCACCACGTTTAAAAAATCGTAGCGTGAGAACGGTGGGTCCGATCCGCGTGCCGCTTAAAGGCGATTACAGGGGAGATGCATCCCTTTCCAAAGAGCCATGAACAGACTTTCTACTCCCAAGGAGACCAGAGATATTAACAGATAAAGCGTTACGCTCCAGTCGGATGAGCGAGAAACGCTTGTACAATTGCAACGAATTGGAGGAGAAAGTTTAAACAAACGCGCTGACTTTGAAGGCTCACATCTAGGCCGGGCCAGGTCCAAATGGCCTGCAACTCGGTCCGCATCACGTCCATGACTTTTCCTAACGAACGCCACCTGCCAAGCTTTCGGCCCGTCCCTGTCGGCATTAAAAAATCGTAGCGTGATAAGGTTGGTTCCGATCCGCGTGCCGCGCGAAGGCGATTACAGGGGAGATGCAGCCCTTTCCAAAGAACCATGAAAAGACTTTCTACTCCCAAGGAGACAAGAGATATTAAGCCGCAATGACGTCCGACGCGCGCATTTTCTCCGCCGCGCAGCACATTTAAAAAAATCATAGCGTGAAAACCGTGGGTTCGATCCACGTGCCGCTCGAAGGCGATTACAAGGGAGATGCAAACCTTTCCAAAGAGCCATGAAAAGACTTTCTACTCCCAAGGAGACAATAGATATTAAGCCGAAATGACGTCCGACGCGCGCATTTTCTCCGACGCGCACCACATTTAAAAAAATCATAGCGTGAAAACCGTGGGTTCGATCCGCGTGCCGCTCGAAGGCGATTACAGCGGAGATGCAGCCCTTTCCAAAGAGCCATGAACAGACTTTCTACTCCCAAGGAGACCAGAAATATTAACATATAAATCGTTACGCTCCAGTCGGATGAACGAGAAACGCTTGTACAATTGCAACGAATTGGAGGAGAAAGTTTAAACAAACGCGCTGACTTTGAACGCTCACATCTAGGCCGGGCCAACTCCAAATGGCGTGCAACTCGGTGGGCATCACCTCCATGACTGTCGCTAACGAACGCCACCTGCCACGCTTTCGGCCTATCCCTGGCGGCATTAAAAAATCGTAGCGTGATAACGATGGTTCCGATGCGCGTGCCGCTCGAAGGCGATTACAGGGGAGATACAGCCCTTTCCAAAGAGCCATGAACAGACTTTCTACTCCCAAGGAGACCAGAGATATTAACAGATAAAGCGTTACGCTCCAGTCGGATGAGCGAGAAACGCTTGTACAATTGCAACGAATTGGAGGAGAAAGTTTAAACAAACGCGCTGACTTTGAAGGCTCACATCTAGGCCGGGCCAACTCCAAATGGCGTGCAACTCGGTGCGCATCACCTCCATGACTGTCCCTAACGAACGCCACCTGCCACGCTTTCGGCCCGTCCCTGGCGGCATTAAAAAATCGTAGCGTGATAACGATGGTTCCGATGCGCGTGCCGCTCGAAGGCGATTACAGGGGAGATACAGCCCTTTCCAAAGAGCCATGAACAGACTTTCTACTCCCAAGGAGACCAGAGATATTAACAGATAAAGCGTTACGCTCCAGTCGGATGAGCGAGAAACGCTTGTACAATTGCAACGAATTGGAGGAGAAAGTTTAAACAAACGCGCTGACTTTGAAGGCTCACATCTAGGCCGGGCCAGGTCCAAATGGCCTGCAACTCGGTCCGCATCACGTCCATGACTTTTCCTAACGAACGCCACCTGCCAAGCTTTCGGCCCGTCCCTGTCGGCATTAAAAAATCGTAGCGTGAAAACGATGGTTCCGATCCGCGTGCCGCGCGAAGGCGATTACAGGGGAGATGCAGCCCTTTCCAAAGAGGCATGAACAGACTTCCTACTCCCAAGGAGCCCAAAGATATTAAGCCGCAAATACGTCCTACGCGCGTCTTTTCTACGCCGCGCACCACATTTAAAAAATCGTATCGGAAGAACGGTGGGTCCAATCCGCGTGCCGCTTAAAGGCGATTACAAGGGAGATGCAAACCTTTCCAAAGAGCCATGAAAAGACTTTCTACTCCCAAGGAGACAATAGATATTAAGCCGAAATGACGTCCGACGCGCGCATTTTCTCCGACGCGCACCACATTTAAAAAAATCATAGCGTGAAAACCGTGGGTTCGATCCGCGTGCCGCTCGAAGGCGATTACAGCGGAGATGCAGCCCTTTCCAATGAGCCATGAAAAGACTTTCTACTCCCAAGGAGCACAAAGATATTAAGCCGCAAATACGTCCTACGCGCGTCTTTTCTACGCCGCGCACCACATTTAAAAAATCGTATCGGAAGAACGGTGGGTCCAATCCGCGTGCCGCTTAAAGGCGATTACAAGGGAGATGCAAACCTTTCCAAAGAGCCATGAAAAGACTTTCTACTCCCAAGGAGACAATAGATATTAAGCCGAAATGACGTCCGGCGCGCGTCTTTTCTCCGCCGCGCAACACATTTAAAAAAAATCGTAGCGTGAAAAACGTGGGTTCGATCCGCGTGCCGCTCGAAGGCGATTACAGGGGAGATACAGCCCTTTCCAAAGAGCCATGAACAGACTTTCTACTCCCAAGGAGACAAGAGATATTACGCGCATTTTCTCCGACGCGCACCACGTTTAAAAAATCGTAGCGTGAGAACGGTGGGTCCGATCCGCGTGCCGCTTAAAGGCGATTACAGGGGAGATGCATCCCTTTCCAAAGAGCCATGAACAGACTTTCTACTCCCAAGGAGACCAGAGATATTAACAGATAAAGCGTTACGCTCCAGTCGGATGAGCGAGAAACGCTTGTACAATTGCAACGAATTGGAGGAGAAAGTTTAAACAAACGCGCTGACTTTGAAGGCTCACATCTAGGCCGGGCCAGGTCCAAATGGCCTGCAACTCGGTCCGCATCACGTCCATGACTTTTCCTAACGAACGCCACCTGCCAAGCTTTCGGCCCGTCCCTGTCGGCATTAAAAAATCGTAGCATGATAACGATGGTTCCGATCCGCGTGCCGCGCGAAGGCGATTACAGGGGAGATGCAGCCCTTTCCAAAGAGCTATGAACAGACTTTCTACTCCCAAGGAGCCCAAAGATATTAAGCCGCAAATAAGTCCTACGCGCGTCTTTTCTACGCCGCGCACCACATTTAAAAAATCGTAGCGTAAGAACGGTGTGTCCGATCCGCGTGCCGCTTAAAGGCGATTACAGGGGAGATGCAACCCTTTCCAAAGAACCATGAAAAGACTTTCTACTCCCAAGGAGACCAGAGATATTAACAGATAAAGCGTTACGCTCCAGTCGGATGAGCGAGAAACGCTTGTACAATTGCAACGAATTGGAGGAGAAAGTTTAAACAAACGCGCTGACTTTGAACGCTCACATCTAGGCCGGGCCAGATCCAAATGGCCTGCAACTCGGTGCGCATCACCTCCATGACGGTCCCTAACGAACGCCACCTGCCAAGCTTTCGGCCCGTCCCTGGCGGCATTAAAAAATCGTAGCGTGATAACGATGGTTCCGATGCGCGCGAAGGCGATTACAGGGGAGATGCAGCCCTTTCCAAAGAGCAATGAACAGACTTTCTACTCACAAGGAGACAAGAGATATTAAGCCGCAATGATATCCGACGCGCGCATTTTCTCCGCCGCACACCACATTTAAAAAATCGTAGCGTGAGAACGGTGGGTCCGATCCGCATGCCGCTTAAAGGCGATTACAGGGGAGATGCAACCCTTTCCAAAGAGCCATGAAAAGACTTTCTATTCCCAAGGAGACAAGAGATATTAAGCCGCAATGACGTCCGACGCGCGCGCACCACATTTAAAAAAATCATAGCGTGAAAACCGTGGGTTCGATCCGCGTGCCGCTTGAAGGCGATTACAGGGGAGATGCAGCATTTCCAAAGAGCCATGAACAGACTTCCTACTCCCAAGGAGAAAAGAGATATTAAGCAGCAATGATGTCCGACACGCGCATTTTCTCCGCCGCGCACCACATTTAAAAAATCTTAGCGTGAGAACGGTGGGTCCGATCCGCGTGCCGCTTAAAGGCGATTACAGGGGAGATGCAGCCCTTTCCAAAGAGCCATGAACAGACTTTCTACTCCCAATGAGACAAGAGATATCAAGCCGCAAATACGTCCGGCGCGCGTCTATTCTCCGCCGCGCAACACATTTAAAAAAAAATCGTAGCGTGAAAACCGTGGGTTCGATCCGCGTGCCGCTTAAAGGCGATTACAGGGGAGATGCAGCCCTTTCCAAAGAGCCATGAAAAGACTTTCTACTCCCAAGGAGACAAGAGATATTAAGCCGAAATGACGTCCGACGCGCGCATTTCCTCCGCCGCGCACCACATTTAAAAAAATCATAGCGTGAAAACCGTGGGTTCGATCCGCGTGCCGCTCGAAGGCGATTACAGGGGAGATGCAGCCCTTTCCAAAGAGGCATGAACAGACTTCCTACTCCCAAGGAGCACAAAGATATTAAGCCGCAAATACGTCCTACGCGCGTCTTTTCTACGCCGCGCACCACATTTAAAAAATCGTATCGGAAGAACGGTGGGTCCAATCCGCGTGCCGCTTAAAGGCGATTACAAGGGAGATGCAAACCTTTCCAAAGAGCCATGAAAAGACTTTCTACTCCCAAGGAGACAATAGATATTAAGCCGAAATGACGTCCGACGCGCGCATTTTCTACGCCGCGCACCACATTTAAAAAAATCATAGCGTGAAAACCGTGGGTTCGATCCGCGTGCCGCTCGAAGGCGATTACAGCGGAGATGCAGCCCTTTCCAAAGAGCCATGAAAAGACTTTCTACTCCCAAGGAGACAAGAGATATTAAGCCGAAATGACGTCCGACGCGCGCATTTCCTCCGCCGCGCACCACATTTAAAAAAATCATAGCTTGAAAACCGTGGGTTCGATCCGCGTGCCGCTCGAAGGCGATTACAGGGGAGATGCAGCCCTTTCCAAAGAGCCATGAACAGACTTTCTACACCCAATGAGACAAGAGATATTAAGCCGCAAATACGTCCGGCGCGCGTCTTTTCTCCGCCGCGCAACACATTTAAAAAAAATCGTAGCGTGAAAAACGTGGGTTCGATCCGCGTGCCGCTCGAAGGCGATTACAGGGGAGATGCATCCCTTTGAAAAGAGCCATGAACAGACTTTCTACTCCCAAGGAGACCAGAAATATTAACATATAAAGCGTTACGCTCCAGTCGGATGAACGAGAAACGCTTGTACAATTGCAACGAATTGGAGGAGAAAGTTTAAACAAACGCGCTGACTTTGAACGCTCACATCTAGGCCGGGCCAACTCCAAATGGCGTGCAACTCGGTGCGCATCACCTCCATGACTGTCCCTAACGAACGCCACCTGCCACGCTTTCGGCCCGTCCCTGGCGGCTTTAAAAAATCGTAGCGTGATAACCGTGGGTCCAATCCGCTTGAAGCTCGAAGGCGATTAGAGGGGAGATGCAGCCCTTTCCAAAGAGCCATGAACAGACTTCCTACTCCCAAGGAGACAAGAGATATTAAGCCGCAATGACGTCCGACGCGCGCATTTTCTCCGACGCGCAACACATTTAAAAAAATCATAGCGTGAAAACCGTGGGTTCGATCCGCGTGCCGCTCGAAGGCGATTACAGGGGAGATGCAGCCCTTTCCAAAGAGGCATGAACAGACTTCCTACTCCCAAGGAGCCCAAAGATATTAAGCCGCAAATACGTCCTACGCGCGTCTTTTCTACGCCGCGCACCACATTTAAAAAATCGTATCGGAAGAACGGTGGGTCCAATCCGCGTGCCGCTTAAAGGCGATTACAAGGGAGATGCAAACCTTTCCAAAGAGCCATGAAAAGACTTTCTACTCCCAAGGAGACAATAGATATTAAGCCGAAATGACGTCCGACGCGCGCATTTTCTCCGCCGCGCACCACATTTAAAAAAATCATAGCGTGAAAACCGTGGGTTCGATCCGCGTGCCGCTCGAAGGCGATTACAGGGGAGATGCAGCCCTTTCCAAAGAGCCATGAACAGACCTTCTACTCCCAATGAGACAAGAGATATCAAGCCGCAAATACGTCCGGCGCGCGTCTATTCTCCGCCGCGCAACACATTTAAAAAAAATCGTAGCGTGAAAACCGTGGGTTCGATCCGCGTGCCGCTTAAAGGCGATTACAGGGGAGATGCAGCCCTTTCCAAAGAGCCATGAAAAGACTTTCTACTCCCAAGGAGACAAGAGATATTAAGCCGAAATGACGTCCGACGCGCGCATTTCCTCCGCCGCGCAACACATTTAAAAAAATCATAGCGTGAAAACCGTGGGTTCGATCCGCGTGCCGCTCGAAGGCGATTACAGAGGAGATGCAGCCCTTTCCAAAGAGGCATGAACAGACTTCCTACTCCCAAGGAGCCCAAAGATATTAAGCCGCAAATACGTCCTACGCGCGTCTTTTCTACGCCGCGCACCACATTTAAAAAATCGTATCGGAAGAACGGTGGGTCCAATCCGCGTGCGGCTTAAAGGCGATTACAAGGGAGATGCAAACCTTTCCAAAGAGCCATGAAAAGACTTTCTACTCCCAAGGAGACAATAGATATTAAGCCGAAATGACGTCCGACGCGCGCATTTTCTCCGCCGCGCACAACATTTAAAAAAATCATAGCGTGAAAACCGTGGGTTCGATCCGCGTGCCGCTCGAAGGCGATTACAGCGGAGATGCAGCCCTTTCCAAAGAGCCATGAAAAGACTTTCTACTCCCAAGGAGACAAGAGATATTAAGCCGCAATGACGTCCGACGCGCGCATTTTCTCCGACGCGCAACACATTTAAAAAAATCATAGCGTGAAAACCGTGGGTTCGATCCGCGTGCCGCTCGAAGGCGATTACAGGGGAGATGCAGCCCTTTCCAAAGAGCCATGAACAGACTTTCTACTCCCAATGAGACAAGAGATATCAAGCCGCAAATACGTCCGGCGCGCGTCTATTCTCCGCCGCGCAACACATTTAAAAAAAATCGTAGCGTGAAAACCGTGGGTTCGATCCGCGTGCCGCTTAAAGGCGATTACAGGGGAGATGCAGCCCTTTCCAAAGAGCCATGAAAAGACTTTGTACTCCCAAGGAGACAAGAGATATTAAGCCGAAATGACGTCCGACGCGCGCATTTCCTCCGCCGCGCACCACATTTAAAAAAATCATAGCGTTAAAACCGTGGGTTCGATCCGCGTGCCGCTCGAAGGCGATTACAGGGGAGATGCAGCCCTTTCCAAAGAGGCATGAACAGACTTCCTACTCCCAAGGAGCCCAAAGATATTAAGCCGCAAATACGTCCTACGCGCGTCTTTTCTACGCCGCGCACCACATTTAAAAAATCGTATCGGAAGAACGGTGGGTCCAATCCGCGTGCCGCTTAAAGGCGATTACAAGGGAGATGCAAACCTTTCCAAAGAGCCATGAAAAGACTTTCTACTCCCAAGGAGACAATAGATATTAAGCCGAAATGACGTCCGACGCGCGCATTTTCTCCGCCGCGCACCACATTTAAAAAAATCATAGCGTGAAAACCGTGGGTTCGATCCGCGTGCCGCTCGAAGGCGATTACAGAGGAGATGCAGCCCTTTCCAAAGAGGCATGAACAGACTTCCTACTCCCAAGGAGCCCAAAGATATTAAGCCGCAAATACGTCCTACGCGCGTCTTTTCTACGCCGCGCACCACATTTAAAAAATCGTATCGGAAGAACGGTGGGTCCAATCCGCGTGCCGCTTAAAGGCGATTACAAGGGAGATGCAAACCTTTCCAAAGAGCCATGAAAAGACTTTCTACTCCCAAGGAGACAATAGATATTAAGCCGAAATGACGTCCGACGCGCGCATTTTCTCCGCCGCGCACCACATTTAAAAAAATCATAGCGTGAAAACCGTGGGTTCGATCCGCGTGCCGCTCGAAGGCGATTACAGCGGAGATGCAGCCCTTTCCAAAGAGCCATGAAAAGACTTTCTACTCCCAAGGAGACCAGAAATATTAACATATAAAGCGTTACGCTCCAGTCGGATGAACGAGAAACGCTTGTACAATTGCAACGAATTGGAGGAGAAAGTTTAAACAAACGCGCTGACTTTGAACGCTCACATCTAGGCCGGGCCAACTCCAAATGGCGTGCAACTCGGTGCGCATCACCTCCATGACTGTCCCTAACGAACGCCACCTGCCACGCTTTCGGCCCGTCCCTGGCGGCATTAAAAAATCGTAGCGTGATAACGATGGTTCCGATGCGCGTGCCGCTCGAAGGCGATTACAGGGGAGATACAGCCCTTTCCAAAGAGCCATGAACAGACTTTCTACTCCCAAGGAGACAAGAGATATTACGCGCATTTTCTCCGACGCGCACCACGTTTAAAAAATCGTAGCGTGAGAACGGTGGGTCCGATCCGCGTGCCGCTTAAAGGCGATTACAGGGGAGATGCATCCCTTTCCAAAGAGCCATGAACAGACTTTCTACTCCCAAGGAGACCAGAGATATTAACAGATAAAGCGTTACGCTCCAGTCGGATGAGCGAGAAACGCTTGTACAATTGCAACGAATTGGAGGAGAAAGTTTAAACAAACGCGCTGACTTTGAAGGCTCACATCTAGGCCGGGCCAGGTCCAAATGGCCTGCAACTCGGTCCGCATCACGTCCATGACTTTTCCTAACGAACGCCACCTGCCAAGCTTTCGGCCCGTCCCTGTCGGCATTAAAAAATCGTAGCGTGATAAGGTTGGTTCCGATCCGCGTGCCGCGCGAAGGCGATTACAGGGGAGATGCAGCCCTTTCCAAAGAACCATGAAAAGACTTTCTACTCCCAAGGAGACAAGAGATATTAAGCCGCAATGACGTCCGACGCGCGCATTTTCTCCGCCGCGCAGCACATTTAAAAAAATCATAGCGTGAAAACCGTGGGTTCGATCCACGTGCCGCTCGAAGGCGATTACAAGGGAGATGCAAACCTTTCCAAAGAGCCATGAAAAGACTTTCTACTCCCAAGGAGACAATAGATATTAAGCCGAAATGACGTCCGACGCGCGCATTTTCTCCGACGCGCACCACATTTAAAAAAATCATAGCGTGAAAACCGTGGGTTCGATCCGCGTGCCGCTCGAAGGCGATTACAGCGGAGATGCAGCCCTTTCCAAAGAGCCATGAACAGACTTTCTACTCCCAAGGAGACCAGAAATATTAACATATAAATCGTTACGCTCCAGTCGGATGAACGAGAAACGCTTGTACAATTGCAACGAATTGGAGGAGAAAGTTTAAACAAACGCGCTGACTTTGAACGCTCACATCTAGGCCGGGCCAACTCCAAATGGCGTGCAACTCGGTGGGCATCACCTCCATGACTGTCGCTAACGAACGCCACCTGCCACGCTTTCGGCCTATCCCTGGCGGCATTAAAAAATCGTAGCGTGATAACGATGGTTCCGATGCGCGTGCCGCTCGAAGGCGATTACAGGGGAGATACAGCCCTTTCCAAAGAGCCATGAACAGACTTTCTACTCCCAAGGAGACCAGAGATATTAACAGATAAAGCGTTACGCTCCAGTCGGATGAGCGAGAAACGCTTGTACAATTGCAACGAATTGGAGGAGAAAGTTTAAACAAACGCGCTGACTTTGAAGGCTCACATCTAGGCCGGGCCAACTCCAAATGGCGTGCAACTCGGTGCGCATCACCTCCATGACTGTCCCTAACGAACGCCACCTGCCACGCTTTCGGCCCGTCCCTGGCGGCATTAAAAAATCGTAGCGTGATAACGATGGTTCCGATGCGCGTGCCGCTCGAAGGCGATTACAGGGGAGATACAGCCCTTTCCAAAGAGCCATGAACAGACTTTCTACTCCCAAGGAGACCAGAGATATTAACAGATAAAGCGTTACGCTCCAGTCGGATGAGCGAGAAACGCTTGTACAATTGCAACGAATTGGAGGAGAAAGTTTAAACAAACGCGCTGACTTTGAAGGCTCACATCTAGGCCGGGCCAGGTCCAAATGGCCTGCAACTCGGTCCGCATCACGTCCATGACTTTTCCTAACGAACGCCACCTGCCAAGCTTTCGGCCCGTCCCTGTCGGCATTAAAAAATCGTAGCGTGAAAACGATGGTTCCGATCCGCGTGCCGCGCGAAGGCGATTACAGGGGAGATGCAGCCCTTTCCAAAGAGGCATGAACAGACTTCCTACTCCCAAGGAGCCCAAAGATATTAAGCCGCAAATACGTCCTACGCGCGTCTTTTCTACGCCGCGCACCACATTTAAAAAATCGTATCGGAAGAACGGTGGGTCCAATCCGCGTGCCGCTTAAAGGCGATTACAAGGGAGATGCAAACCTTTCCAAAGAGCCATGAAAAGACTTTCTACTCCCAAGGAGACAATAGATATTAAGCCGAAATGACGTCCGACGCGCGCATTTTCTCCGACGCGCACCACATTTAAAAAAATCATAGCGTGAAAACCGTGGGTTCGATCCGCGTGCCGCTCGAAGGCGATTACAGCGGAGATGCAGCCCTTTCCAATGAGCCATGAAAAGACTTTCTACTCCCAAGGAGCACAAAGATATTAAGCCGCAAATACGTCCTACGCGCGTCTTTTCTACGCCGCGCACCACATTTAAAAAATCGTATCGGAAGAACGGTGGGTCCAATCCGCGTGCCGCTTAAAGGCGATTACAAGGGAGATGCAAACCTTTCC
The DNA here is from genome assembly GCF_041902795.1 of Electrophorus electricus. Taxonomy (NCBI): domain Eukaryota; kingdom Metazoa; phylum Chordata; class Actinopteri; order Gymnotiformes; family Gymnotidae; genus Electrophorus; species Electrophorus electricus. The sequence goes on along the minus strand of NC_137501.1, from coordinate 36,016,640 downwards.
AAAGAGCCATGAAAAGACTTTCTACTCCCAAGGAGACAATAGATATTAAGCCGAAATGACGTCCGGCGCGCGTCTTTTCTCCGCCGCGCAACACATTTAAAAAAAATCGTAGCGTGAAAAACGTGGGTTCGATCCGCGTGCCGCTCGAAGGCGATTACAGGGGAGATACAGCCCTTTCCAAAGAGCCATGAACAGACTTTCTACTCCCAAGGAGACAAGAGATATTACGCGCATTTTCTCCGACGCGCACCACGTTTAAAAAATCGTAGCGTGAGAACGGTGGGTCCGATCCGCGTGCCGCTTAAAGGCGATTACAGGGGAGATGCATCCCTTTCCAAAGAGCCATGAACAGACTTTCTACTCCCAAGGAGACCAGAGATATTAACAGATAAAGCGTTACGCTCCAGTCGGATGAGCGAGAAACGCTTGTACAATTGCAACGAATTGGAGGAGAAAGTTTAAACAAACGCGCTGACTTTGAAGGCTCACATCTAGGCCGGGCCAGGTCCAAATGGCCTGCAACTCGGTCCGCATCACGTCCATGACTTTTCCTAACGAACGCCACCTGCCAAGCTTTCGGCCCGTCCCTGTCGGCATTAAAAAATCGTAGCATGATAACGATGGTTCCGATCCGCGTGCCGCGCGAAGGCGATTACAGGGGAGATGCAGCCCTTTCCAAAGAGCTATGAACAGACTTTCTACTCCCAAGGAGCCCAAAGATATTAAGCCGCAAATAAGTCCTACGCGCGTCTTTTCTACGCCGCGCACCACATTTAAAAAATCGTAGCGTAAGAACGGTGTGTCCGATCCGCGTGCCGCTTAAAGGCGATTACAGGGGAGATGCAACCCTTTCCAAAGAACCATGAAAAGACTTTCTACTCCCAAGGAGACCAGAGATATTAACAGATAAAGCGTTACGCTCCAGTCGGATGAGCGAGAAACGCTTGTACAATTGCAACGAATTGGAGGAGAAAGTTTAAACAAACGCGCTGACTTTGAACGCTCACATCTAGGCCGGGCCAGATCCAAATGGCCTGCAACTCGGTGCGCATCACCTCCATGACGGTCCCTAACGAACGCCACCTGCCAAGCTTTCGGCCCGTCCCTGGCGGCATTAAAAAATCGTAGCGTGATAACGATGGTTCCGATGCGCGCGAAGGCGATTACAGGGGAGATGCAGCCCTTTCCAAAGAGCAATGAACAGACTTTCTACTCACAAGGAGACAAGAGATATTAAGCCGCAATGATATCCGACGCGCGCATTTTCTCCGCCGCACACCACATTTAAAAAATCGTAGCGTGAGAACGGTGGGTCCGATCCGCATGCCGCTTAAAGGCGATTACAGGGGAGATGCAACCCTTTCCAAAGAGCCATGAAAAGACTTTCTATTCCCAAGGAGACAAGAGATATTAAGCCGCAATGACGTCCGACGCGCGCGCACCACATTTAAAAAAATCATAGCGTGAAAACCGTGGGTTCGATCCGCGTGCCGCTTGAAGGCGATTACAGGGGAGATGCAGCATTTCCAAAGAGCCATGAACAGACTTCCTACTCCCAAGGAGAAAAGAGATATTAAGCAGCAATGATGTCCGACACGCGCATTTTCTCCGCCGCGCACCACATTTAAAAAATCTTAGCGTGAGAACGGTGGGTCCGATCCGCGTGCCGCTTAAAGGCGATTACAGGGGAGATGCAGCCCTTTCCAAAGAGCCATGAACAGACTTTCTACTCCCAATGAGACAAGAGATATCAAGCCGCAAATACGTCCGGCGCGCGTCTATTCTCCGCCGCGCAACACATTTAAAAAAAAATCGTAGCGTGAAAACCGTGGGTTCGATCCGCGTGCCGCTTAAAGGCGATTACAGGGGAGATGCAGCCCTTTCCAAAGAGCCATGAAAAGACTTTCTACTCCCAAGGAGACAAGAGATATTAAGCCGAAATGACGTCCGACGCGCGCATTTCCTCCGCCGCGCACCACATTTAAAAAAATCATAGCGTGAAAACCGTGGGTTCGATCCGCGTGCCGCTCGAAGGCGATTACAGGGGAGATGCAGCCCTTTCCAAAGAGGCATGAACAGACTTCCTACTCCCAAGGAGCACAAAGATATTAAGCCGCAAATACGTCCTACGCGCGTCTTTTCTACGCCGCGCACCACATTTAAAAAATCGTATCGGAAGAACGGTGGGTCCAATCCGCGTGCCGCTTAAAGGCGATTACAAGGGAGATGCAAACCTTTCCAAAGAGCCATGAAAAGACTTTCTACTCCCAAGGAGACAATAGATATTAAGCCGAAATGACGTCCGACGCGCGCATTTTCTACGCCGCGCACCACATTTAAAAAAATCATAGCGTGAAAACCGTGGGTTCGATCCGCGTGCCGCTCGAAGGCGATTACAGCGGAGATGCAGCCCTTTCCAAAGAGCCATGAAAAGACTTTCTACTCCCAAGGAGACAAGAGATATTAAGCCGAAATGACGTCCGACGCGCGCATTTCCTCCGCCGCGCACCACATTTAAAAAAATCATAGCTTGAAAACCGTGGGTTCGATCCGCGTGCCGCTCGAAGGCGATTACAGGGGAGATGCAGCCCTTTCCAAAGAGCCATGAACAGACTTTCTACACCCAATGAGACAAGAGATATTAAGCCGCAAATACGTCCGGCGCGCGTCTTTTCTCCGCCGCGCAACACATTTAAAAAAAATCGTAGCGTGAAAAACGTGGGTTCGATCCGCGTGCCGCTCGAAGGCGATTACAGGGGAGATGCATCCCTTTGAAAAGAGCCATGAACAGACTTTCTACTCCCAAGGAGACCAGAAATATTAACATATAAAGCGTTACGCTCCAGTCGGATGAACGAGAAACGCTTGTACAATTGCAACGAATTGGAGGAGAAAGTTTAAACAAACGCGCTGACTTTGAACGCTCACATCTAGGCCGGGCCAACTCCAAATGGCGTGCAACTCGGTGCGCATCACCTCCATGACTGTCCCTAACGAACGCCACCTGCCACGCTTTCGGCCCGTCCCTGGCGGCATTAAAAAATCGTAGCGTGATAACGATGGTTCCGATGCGCGTGCCGCTCGAAGGCGATTACAGGGGAGATACAGCCCTTTCCAAAGAGCCATGAACAGACTTTCTACTCCCAAGGAGACAAGAGATATTACGCGCATTTTCTCCGACGCGCACCACGTTTAAAAAATCGTAGCGTGAGAACGGTGGGTCCGATCCGCGTGCCGCTTAAAGGCGATTACAGGGGAGATGCATCCCTTTCCAAAGAGCCATGAACAGACTTTCTACTCCCAAGGAGACCAGAGATATTAACAGATAAAGCGTTACGCTCCAGTCGGATGAGAGAGAAACGCTTGTACAATTGCAACGAATTGGAGGAGAAAGTTTAAACAAACGCGCTGACTTTGAAGGCTCACATCTAGGCCGGGCCAGGTCCAAATGGCCTGCAACTCGGTCCGCATCACGTCCATGACTTTTCCTAACGAACGCCACCTGCCAAGCTTTCGGCCCGTCCCTGTCGGCATTAAAAAATCGTAGCATGATAACGATGGTTCCGATCCGCGTGCCGCGCGAAGGCGATTACAGGGGAGATGCAGCCCTTTCCAAAGAGCTATGAACAGACTTTCTACTCCCATGGAGCCCAAAGATATTAAGCCGCAAATAAGTCCTACGCGCGTCTTTTCTACGCCGCGCACCACATTTAAAAAATCGTAGCGTAAGAACGGTGGGTCCGATCCGCGTGCCGCTTAAAGGCGATTACAGGGGAGATGCAACCCTTTCCAAAGAACCATGAAAAGACTTTCTACTCCCAAGGAGACAAGAGATATTAAGCCGCAATGACGTCCGACGCGCGCATTTTCTCCGACGCGCAACACATTTAAAAAAATCATAGCGTGAAAACCGTGGGTTCGATCCGCGTGCCGCTCGAAGGCGATTACAGGGGAGATGCAGCCCTTTCCAAAGAGCCATGAACAGACTTTCTACTCCCAAGGAGACCAGAGATATTAACAGATAAAGCGTTACGCTCCAGTCGGATGAGCGAGAAACGCTTGTACAATTGCAACGAATTGGAGGAGAAAGTTTAAACAAACGCGCTGACTTTGAACGCTCACATCTAGGCCGGGCCAGATCCAAATGGCCTGCAACTCGGTGCGCATCACCTCCATGACGGTCCCTAACGAACGCCACCTGCCAAGCTTTCGGCCCGTCCCTGGTGGCATTAAAAAATCGTAGCGTGATAACGATGGTTCCGATGCGCGTGCCGCGCGAAGGCGATTACAGGGGAGATGCAGCCCTTTCCAAAGAGCAATGAACAGACTTTCTACTCACAAGGAGACAAGAGATATTAAGCCGCAATGATATCCGACGCGCGCATTTTCTCCGCCGCACACCACATTTAAAAAATCGTAGCGTGAGAACGGTGGGTCCGATCCGCATGCCGCTTAAAGGCGATTACAGGGGAGATGCAACCCTTTCCAAAGAGCCATGAAAAGACTTTCTATTCCCAAGGAGACAAGAGATATTAAGCCGCAATGACGTCCGACGCGCGCATTTTCTCCGCCGCGCACCACATTTAAAAAAATCATAGCGTGAAAACCGTGGGTTCGATCCGCGTGCCGCTTGAAGGCGATTACAGGGGAGATGCAGCATTTCCAAAGAGCCATGAACAGACTTCCTACTCCCAAGGAGAAAAGAGATATTAAGCAGCAATGATGTCCGACACGCGCATTTTCTCCGCCGCGCACCACATTTAAAAAATCTTAGCGTGAGAACGGTGGGTCCGATCCGCGTGCCGCTTAAAGGCGATTACAGGGGAGATGCAGCCCTTTCCAAAGAGCCATGAAAAGACTTTCTACTCCCAAGGAGACAAGAGATATTAAGCCGAAATGACGTCCGACGCGCGCAATTTCTCCGCCGCGCAACACATTTAAAAAAATCATAGCGTGAAAACCGTGGGTTCGATCCGCGTGCCGCTCGAAGGCGATTACAGCGGAGATGCAGCCCTTTCCAAAGAGCCATGAAAAGACTTTCTACTCCCAAGGAGACAAGAGATATTAAGCCGAAATGACGTCCGACGCGCGCGTTTCCTCCGCCGCGCACCACATTTAAAAAAATCATAGCTTGAAAACCGTGGGTTCGATCCGCGTGCCGCTCGAAGGCGATTACAGGGGAGATGCAGCCCTTTCCAAAGAGCCATGAACAGACTTTCTACACCCAATGAGACAAGAGATATTAAGCCGCAAATACGTCCGGCGCGCGTCTTTTCTCTGCCGCGCAACACATTTAAAAAAAATCGTAGCGTGAAAAACGTGGGTTCGATCCGCGTGCCGCTCGAAGGCGATTACAGGGGAGATGCATCCCTTTCAAAAGAGCCATGAACAGACTTTCTACTCCCAAGGAGACCAGAAATATTAACATATAAAGCGTTACGCTCCAGTCGGATGAACGAGAAACGCTTGTACAATTGCAACGAATTGGAGGAGAAAGTTTAAACAAACGCGCTGACTTTGAACGCTCACATCTAGGCCGGGCCAACTCCAAATGGCGTGCAACTCGGTGCGCATCACCTCCATGACTGTCCCTAACGAACGCCACCTGCCACGCTTTCGGCCCGTCCCTGGCGGCATTAAAAAATCGTAGCGTGATAACGATGGTTCCGATGCGCGTGCCGCTCGAAGGCGATTACAGGGGAGATACAGCCCTTTCCAAAGAGCCATGAACAGACTTTCTACTCCCAAGGAGACAAGAGATATTACGCGCATTTTCTCCGACGCGCACCACGTTTAAAAGATCGTAGCGTGAGAACGGTGGGTCCGATCCGCGTGCCGCTTAAAGGCTATTACAGGGGAGATGCATCCCTTTCCAAAGAGCCATGAACAGACTTTCTACTCCCAAGGAGACCAGAGATATTAACAGATAAAGCGTTACGCTCCAGTCGGATGAGCGAGAAACGCTTGTACAATTGCAACGAATTGGAGGAGAAAGTTTAAACAAACGCGCTGACTTTGAAGGCTCACATCTAGGCCGGGCCAGGTCCAAATGGCCTGCAACTCGGTCCGCATCACGTCCATGACTTTTCCTAACGAACGCCACCTGCCAAGCTTTCGGCCCGTCCCTGTTGGCATTAAAAAATCGTAGCGTGATAACGATGGTTCCGATCTGCGTGCCGCGCGAAGGCGATTACAGGGGAGATGCAGCCCTTTCCAAAGAACCATGAAAAGACTTTCTACTCCCAAGGAGACAAGAGATATTAAGCCGCAATGACGTCCGACGCGCTCATTTTCTCCGCCGCGCAGCACATTTAAAAAAATCATAGCGTGAAAACCGTGGGTTCGATCCGCGTGCCGCTCGAAGGCGATTACAGGGGAGATGCAGCCCTTTCCAAAGAGGCATGAACAGACTTCCTACTCCCAAGGAGCCCAAAGATATTAAGCCGCAAATACGTCCTTCGCGCGTCTTTTCTACGCCGCGCAACATTTAAAAAATCGTATCGTAAGAACGGTGGGTCCAATCCGCGTGCCGCTTAAAGGCGATTACAAGGGAGATGCAACCCTTTCCAAAGAGCCTTGAACAGACTTTCTACTCCCAAGGAGACAAGAGATATTAAGCCGCAATGACGTCCGACGCGCGCATTTTCTCCGACGCGCACCACGTTTAAAAAATCGTAGCGTGAGAACGGTGGGTCCGATCCGCGTGCCGCTTAAAGGCGATTACAGGGGAGATGCATCCCTTTCCAAAGAGCCATGAACAGACTTTCTACTCCCAAGGAGACCAGAGATATTAACAGATAAAGCGTTACGCTCCAGTCGGATGAGCGAGAAACGCTTGTACAATTGCAACGAATTGGAGGAGAAAGTTTAAACAAACGCGCTGACTTTGAACGCTCACATCTAGGCCGGGCCAGGTCCAAATGGCCTGCAACTCGGTGCGCATCACCTCCATGACGGTCCCTAACGAACGCCACCTGCCACGCTTTCGGCCCGTCCCTGGCGGCATTAAAAAATCATAGCGTGAAAACCGTGGGTTCGATCCGCGTGCCGCTCGAAGGCGATTACAGCGGAGATGCAGCCCTTTCCAAAGAGCCATGAAAAGACTTTCTACTCCCAAGGAGACAAGAGATATTAAGCCGCAATGACGTCCGACGCGCGCATTTTCTCCGACGCGCAACACATTTAAAAAAATCATAGCGTGAAAACCGTGGGTTCGATCCGCGTGCCGCTCGAAGGCGATTACAGGGGAGATGCAGCCCTTTCCAAAGAGGCATGAACAGACTTCCTACTCCCAAGGAGCCCAAAGATATTAAGCCGCAAATACGTCCTACGCGCGTCTTTTCTACGCCGCGCACCACATTTAAAAAATCGTATCGGAAGAACGGTGGGTCCAATCCGCGTGCCGCTTAAAGGCGATTACAAGGGAGATGCAAACCTTTCCAAAGAGCCATGAAAAGACTTTCTACTCCCAAGGAGACAATAGATATTAAGCCGAAATGACGTCCGACGCGCGCATTTTCTCCGCCGCGCACCACATTTAAAAAAATCATAGCGTGAAAACCGTGGGTTCGATCCGCGTGCCGCTCGAAGGCGATTACAGGGGAGATGCAGCCCTTTCCAAAGAGCCATGAACAGACCTTCTACTCCCAATGAGACAAGAGATATCAAGCCGCAAATACGTCCGGCGCGCGTCTATTCTCCGCCGCGCAACACATTTAAAAAAAATCGTAGCGTGAAAACCGTGGGTTCGATCCGCGTGCCGCTTAAAGGCGATTACAGGGGAGATGCAGCCCTTTCCAAAGAGCCATGAAAAGACTTTCTACTCCCAAGGAGACAAGAGATATTAAGCCGAAATGACGTCCGACGCGCGCATTTCCTCCGCCGCGCAACACATTTAAAAAAATCATAGCGTGAAAACCGTGGGTTCGATCCGCGTGCCGCTCGAAGGCGATTACAGAGGAGATGCAGCCCTTTCCAAAGAGGCATGAACAGACTTCCTACTCCCAAGGAGCCCAAAGATATTAAGCCGCAAATACGTCCTACGCGCGTCTTTTCTACGCCGCGCACCACATTTAAAAAATCGTATCGGAAGAACGGTGGGTCCAATCCGCGTGCGGCTTAAAGGCGATTACAAGGGAGATGCAAACCTTTCCAAAGAGCCATGAAAAGACTTTCTACTCCCAAGGAGACAATAGATATTAAGCCGAAATGACGTCCGACGCGCGCATTTTCTCCGCCGCGCACCACATTTAAAAAAATCATAGCGTGAAAACCGTGGGTTCGATCCGCGTGCCGCTCGAAGGCGATTACAGCGGAGATGCAGCCCTTTCCAAAGAGCCATGAAAAGACTTTCTACTCCCAAGGAGACAAGAGATATTAAGCCGCAATGACGTCCGACGCGCGCATTTTCTCCGACGCGCAACACATTTAAAAAAATCATAGCGTGAAAACCGTGGGTTCGATCCGCGTGCCGCTCGAAGGCGATTACAGGGGAGATGCAGCCCTTTCCAAAGAGCCATGAACAGACTTTCTACTCCCAATGAGACAAGAGATATCAAGCCGCAAATACGTCCGGCGCGCGTCTATTCTCCGCCGCGCAACACATTTAAAAAAAATCGTAGCGTGAAAACCGTGGGTTCGATCCGCGTGCCGCTTAAAGGCGATTACAGGGGAGATGCAGCCCTTTCCAAAGAGCCATGAAAAGACTTTGTACTCCCAAGGAGACAAGAGATATTAAGCCGAAATGACGTCCGACGCGCGCATTTCCTCCGCCGCGCACCACATTTAAAAAAATCATAGCGTTAAAACCGTGGGTTCGATCCGCGTGCCGCTCGAAGGCGATTACAGGGGAGATGCAGCCCTTTCCAAAGAGGCATGAACAGACTTCCTACTCCCAAGGAGCCCAAAGATATTAAGCCGCAAATACGTCCTACGCGCGTCTTTTCTACGCCGCGCACCACATTTAAAAAATCGTATCGGAAGAACGGTGGGTCCAATCCGCGTGCCGCTTAAAGGCGATTACAAGGGAGATGCAAACCTTTCCAAAGAGCCATGAAAAGACTTTCTACTCCCAAGGAGACAATAGATATTAAGCCGAAATGACGTCCGACGCGCGCATTTTCTCCGCCGCGCACCACATTTAAAAAAATCATAGCGTGAAAACCGTGGGTTCGATCCGCGTGCCGCTCGAAGGCGATTACAGCGGAGATGCAGCCCTTTCCAAAGAGCCATGAAAAGACTTTCTACTCCCAAGGAGACCAGAAATATTAACATATAAAGCGTTACGCTCCAGTCGGATGAACGAGAAACGCTTGTACAATTGCAACGAATTGGAGGAGAAAGTTTAAACAAACGCGCTGACTTTGAAGGCTCACATCTAGGCCGGGCCAGGTCCAAATGGCCTGCAACTCGGTCCGCATCACGTCCATGACTTTTCCTAACGAACGCCACCTGCCAAGCTTTCGGCCCGTCCCTGTCGGCATTAAAAAATCGTAGCGTGATAAGGTTGGTTCCGATCCGCGTGCCGCGCGAAGGCGATTACAGGGGAGATGCAGCCCTTTCCAAAGAACCATGAAAAGACTTTCTACTCCCAAGGAGACAAGAGATATTAAGCCGCAATGACGTCCGACGCGCGCATTTTCTCCGCCGCGCAGCACATTTAAAAAAATCATAGCGTGAAAACCGTGGGTTCGATCCACGTGCCGCTCGAAGGCGATTACAAGGGAGATGCAAACCTTTCCAAAGAGCCATGAAAAGACTTTCTACTCCCAAGGAGACAATAGATATTAAGCCGAAATGACGTCCGACGCGCGCATTTTCTCCGACGCGCACCACATTTAAAAAAATCATAGCGTGAAAACCGTGGGTTCGATCCGCGTGCCGCTCGAAGGCGATTACAGCGGAGATGCAGCCCTTTCCAAAGAGCCATGAAAAGACTTTCTACTCCCAAGGAGACAAGAGATATTAAGCCGAAATGACGTCCGACGCGCGCATTTCCTCCGCCGCGCACAACATTTAAAAAAATCATAGCGTGAAAACCGTGGGTTCGATCCGCGTGCCGCTCGAAGGCGATTACAGGGGAGATGCAGCCCTTTCCAAAGAGCCATGAACAGACTTTCTACACCCAATGAGACAAGAGATATTAAGCCGCAAATACGTCCGGCGCGCGTCTTTGCTCCGCCGCGCAACACATTTAAAAAAAATCGTAGCGTGAAAAACGTGGGTTCGATCCGCGTGCCGCTCGAAGGCGATTACAGGGGAGATGCATCCCTTTCAAAAGAGCCATGAACAGACTTTCTACTCCCAAGGAGACCAGAAATATTAACATATAAAGCGTTACGCTCCAGTCGGATGAACGAGAAACGCTTGTACAATTGCAACGAATTGGAGGAGAAAATTTAAACAAACGCGCTGACTTTGAACGCTCACATCTAGGCCGGGCCAACTCCAAATGGCGTGCAACTCGGTGCGCATCACCTCCATGACTGTCCCTAACGAACGCCACCTGCCACGCTTTCGGCCCGTCCCTGGCGGCATTAAAAAATCGTAGCGTGATAACGATGGTTCCGATGCGCGTGCCGCTCGAAGGCGATTACAGGGGAGATACAGCCCTTTCCAAAGAGCCATGAACAGACTTTCTACTCCCAAGGAGACCAGAGATATTAACAGATAAAGCGTTACGCTCCAGTCGGATGAGCGAGAAACGCTTGTACAATTGCAACGAATTGGAGGAGAAAGTTTAAACAAACGCGCTGACTTTGAAGGCTCACATCTAGGCCGGGCCAGGTCCAAATGGCCTGCAACTCGGTCCGCATCACGTCCATGACTTTTCCTAACGAACGCCACCTGCCAAGCTTTCGGCCCGTCCCTGTCGGCATTAAAAAATCGTAGCGTGATAACGATGGTTCCGATCCGCGTGCCGCGCGAAGGCGATTACAGGGGAGATGCAGCCCTTTCCAAAGAGGCATGAACAGACTTCCTACTCCCAAGGAGCCCAAAGATATTAAGCCGCAAATACGTCCTACGCGCGTCTTTTCTACGCCGCGCACCACATTTAAAAAATCGTATCGGAAGAACGGTGGGTCCAATCCGCGTGCCGCTTAAAGGCGATTACAAGGGAGATGCAAACCTTTCCAAAGAGCCATGAAAAGACTTTCTACTCCCAAGGAGACAATAGATATTAAGCCGAAATGACGTCCGACGCGAGCATTTTCTCCGACGCGCACCACATTTAAAAAAATCATAGCGTGAAAACCGTGGGTTCGATCCGCGTGCCGCTCGAAGGCGATTACAGCGGAGATGCAGCCCTTTCCAATGAGCCATGAAAAGACTTTCTACTCCCAAGGAGACAAGAGATATTAAGCCGAAATGACGTCCGACGCGCGCATTTCCTCCGCCGCGCACCACATTTAAAAAAATCATAGCGTGAAAACCGTGGGTTCGATCCGCGTGCCGCTCGAAGGCGATTACAGGGGAGATGCAGCCCTTTCCAAAGAGCCATGAACAGACTTTCTACATCCAATGAGACAAGAGATATTAAGCCGCAAATACGTCCGGCGCGCGTCTTTTCTCCGCCGCGCAACACATTTAAAAAAAATCGTAGCGTGAAAAACGTGGGTTCGATCCGCGTGCCGCTCGAAGGCGATTACAGGGGAGATGCATCCCTTTCAAAAGAGCCATGAACAGACTTTCTACTCCCAAGGAGACCAGAAATATTAACATATAAAGCGTTACGCTCCAGTCGGATGAACGAGAAACGCTTGTACAATTGCAACGAATTGGAGGAGAAAGTTTAAACAAACGCGCTGACTTTCAACGCTCACATCTAGGCCGGGCCAACTCCAAATGGCGTGCAACTCGGTGCGCATCACCTCCATGACTGTCGCTAACGAACGCCACCTGCCACGCTTTCGGCCTATCCCTGGCGGCATTAAAAAATCGTAGCGTGATAACGATGGTTCCGATGCGCGTGCCGCTCGAAGGCGATTACAGGGGAGATACAGCCCTTTCCAAAGAGCCATGAACAGACTTTCTACTCCCAAGGAGACAAGAGATATTACGCGCATTTTCTCCGACGCGCACCACGTTTAAAAAATCGTAGCGTGAGAACGGTGGGTCCGATCCGCGTGCCGCTTAAAGGCGATTACAGGGGAGATGCATCCCTTTCCAAAGAGCCATGAACAGACTTTCTACTCCCAAGGAGACCAGAGATATTAACAGATAAAGCGTTACGCTCCAGTCGGATGAGCGAGAAACGCTTGTACAATTGCAACGAATTGGAGGAGAAAGTTTAAACAAACGCGCTGACTTTGAAGGCTCACATCTAGGCCGGGCCAGGTCCAAATGGCCTGCAACTCGGTCCGCATCACGTCCATGACTTTTCCTAACGAACGCCACCTGCCAAGCTTTCGGCCCGTCCCTGTCGGCATTAAAAAATCGTAGCATGATAACGATGGTTCCGATCCGCGTGCCGCGCGAAGGCGATTACAGGGGAGATGCAGCCCTTTCCAAAGAGCTATGAACAGACTTTCTACTCCCAAGGAGCCCAAAGATATTAAGCCGCAAATAAGTCCTACGCGCGTCTTTTCTACGCCGCGCACCACATTTAAAAAATCGTAGCGTAAGAACGGTGGGTCCGATCCGCGTGCCGCTTAAAGGCGATTACAAGGGAGATGCAAACCTTTCCAAAGAGCCATGAAAAGACTTTCTACTCCCAAGGAGACAATAGATATTAAGCCGAAATGACGTCCGACGCGCGCATTTTCTCCGACGCGCAACACATTTAAAAAAATCATAGCGTGAAAACCGTGGGTTCGATCCGCGTGCCGCTCGAAGGCTATTACAGCGGAGATGCAGCCCTTTCCAAAGAGGCATGAACAGACTTCCTACTCCCAAGGAGCCCAAAGATATTAAGCCGCAAATACGTCCTACGCGCGTCTTTTCTACGCCGCGCACCACATTTAAAAAATCGTATCGGAAGAACGGTGGGTCCAATCCGCGTGCCGCTTAAAGGCGATTACAAGGGAGATGCAAACCTTTCCAAAGAACCATGAAAAGACTTTCTACTCCCAAGGAGACAATAGATATTAAGCCGAAATGACGTCCGACGCGCGCATTTTCTCCGACGCGCACCACATTTAAAAAAATCATAGCGTGAAAACCGTGGGTTCGATCCGCGTGCCGCTCGAAGGCGATTACAGCGGAGATGCAGCCCTTTCCAAAGAGCCATGAAAAGACTTTCTACTCCCAAGGAGACAAGAGATATTAAGCCGAAATGACGTCCGACGCGCGCATTTCCTCCGCCGCGCACCACATTTAAAAAAATCATAGCGTGAAAACCGTGGGTTCGATCCGCGTGCCGCTCGAAGGCGATTACAGGGGAGATGCAGCCCTTTCCAAAGAGCCATGAACAGACTTTCTACATCCAATGAGACAAGAGATATTAAGCCGCAAATACGTCCGGCGCGCGTCTTTTCTCCGCCGCGCAACACATTTAAAAAAAATCGTAGCGTGAAAAACGTGGGTTCGATCCGCGTGCCGCTCGAAGGCGATTACAGGGGAGATACAGCCCTTTCCAAAGAGCCATGAACAGACTTTCTACTCCCAAGGAGACAAGAGATATTACGCGCATTTTCTCCGACGCGCACCACGTTTAAAAAATCGTAGCGTGAGAACGGTGGGTCCGATCCGCGTGCCGCTTAAAGGCGATTACAGGGGAGATGCATCCCTTTCCAAAGAGCCATGAACAGACTTTCTACTCCCAAGGAGACCAGAGATATTAACAGATAAAGCGTTACGCTCCAGTCGGATGAGCGAGAAACGCTTGTACAATTGCAACGAATTGGAGGAGAAAGTTTAAACAAACGCGCTGACTTTGAAGGCTCACATCTAGGCCGGGCCAGGTCCAAATGGCCTGCAACTCGGTCCGCATCACGTCCATGACTTTTCCTAACGAACGCCACCTGCCAAGCTTTCGGCCCGTCCCTGTCGGCATTAAAAAATCGTAGCATGATAACGATGGTTCCGATCCGCGTGCCGCGCGAAGGCGATTACAGGGGAGATGCAGCCCTTTCCAAAGAGCTATGAACAGACTTTCTACTCCCATGGAGCCCAAAGATATTAAGCCGCAAATAAGTCCTACGCGCGTCTTTTCTACGCCGCGCACCACATTTAAAAAATCGTAGCGTAAGAACGGTGGGTCCGATCCGCGTGCCGCTTAAAGGCGATTACAGGGGAGATGCAACCCTTTCCAAAGAACCATGAAAAGACTTTCTACTCCCAAGGAGACAAGAGATATTAAGCCGCAATGACGTCCGACGCGCGCATTTTCTCCGACGCGCAACACATTTAAAAAAATCATAGCGTGAAAACCGTGGGTTCGATCCGCGTGCCGCTCGAAGGCGATTACAGGGGAGATGCAGCCCTTTCCAAAGAGCCATGAACAGACTTTCTACTCCCAAGGAGACCAGAGATATTAACAGATAAAGCGTTACGCTCCAGTCGGATGAGCGAGAAACGCTTGTACAATTGCAACGAATTGGAGGAGAAAGTTTAAACAAACGCGCTGACTTTGAACGCTCACATCTAGGCCGGGCCAGATCCAAATGGCCTGCAACTCGGTGCGCATCACCTCCATGACGGTCCCTAACGAACGCCACCTGCCAAGCTTTCGGCCCGTCCCTGGCGGCATTAAAAAATCGTAGCGTGATAACGATGGTTCCGATGCGCGTGCCGCGCGAAGGCGATTACAGGGGAGATGCAGCCCTTTCCAAAGAGCAATGAACAGACTTTCTACTCACAAGGAGACAAGAGATATTAAGCCGCAATGATATCCGACGCGCGCATTTTCTCCGCCGCACACCACATTTAAAAAATCGTAGCGTGAGAACGGTGGGTCCGATCCGCATGCCGCTTAAAGGCGATTACAGGGGAGATGCAACCCTTTCCAAAGAGCCATGAAAAGACTTTCTATTCCCAAGGAGACAAGAGATATTAAGCCGCAATGACGTCCGACGCGCGCATTTTCTCCGCCGCGCACCACATTTAAAAAAATCATAGCGTGAAAACCGTGGGTTCGATCCGCGTGCCGCTTGAAGGCGATTACAGCGGAGATGCAGCCCTTTCCAAAGAGGCATGAACAGACTTCCTACTCCCAAGGAGCCCAAAGATATTAAGCCGCAAATACGTCCTACGAGCGTCTTTTCTACGCCGCGCACCACATTTAAAAAATCGTATCGGAAGAACGGTGGGTCCAATCCGCGTGCCGCTTAAAGGCGATTACAAGGGAGATGCAAACCTTTCCAAAGAACCATGAAAAGACTTTCTACTCCCAAGGAGACAATAGATATTAAGCCGAAATGACGTCCGACGCGCGCATTTTCTCCGACGCGCACCACATTTAAAAAAATCATAGCGTGAAAACCGTGGGTTCGATCCGCGTGCCGCTCGAAGGCGATTACAGCGGAGATGCAGCCCTTTCCAAAGAGCCATGAAAAGACTTTCTACTCCCAAGGAGACAAGAGATATTAAGCCGAAATGACGTCCGACGCGCGCATTTCCTCCGCCGCGCACCACATTTAAAAAAATCATAGCGTGAAAACCGTGGGTTCGATCCGCGTGCCGCTCGAAGCCGATTACAGGGGAGATGCAGCCCTTTCCAAAGAGCCATGAACAGACTTTCTACATCCAATGAGACAAGAGATATTAAGCCGCAAATACGTCCGGCGCGCGTCTTTTCTCCGCCGCGCAACACATTTAAAAAAAATCGTAGCGTGAAAAACGTGGGTTCGATCCGCGTGCCGCTCGAAGGCGATTACAGGGGAGATACAGCCCTTTCCAAAGAGCCATGAACAGACTTTCTACTCCCAAGGAGACAAGAGATATTACGCGCATTTTCTCCGACGCGCACCACGTTTAAAAAATCGTAGCGTGAGAACGGTGGGTCCGATCCGCGTGCCGCTTAAAGGCGATTACAGGGGAGATGCATCCCTTTCCAAAGAGCCATGAACAGACTTTCTACTCCCAAGGAGACCAGAGATATTAACAGATAAAGCGTTACGCTCCAGTCGGATGAGCGAGAAACGCTTGTACAATTGCAACGAATTGGAGGAGAAAGTTTAAACAAACGCGCTGACTTTGAAGGCTCACATCTAGGCCGGGCCAGGTCCAAATGGCCTGCAACTCGGTCCGCATCACGTCCATGACTTTTCCTAACGAACGCCACCTGCCAAGCTTTCGGCCCGTCCCTGTCGGCATTAAAAAATCGTAGCATGATAACGATGGTTCCGATCCGCGTGCCGCGCGAAGGCGATTACAGGGGAGATGCAGCCCTTTCCAAAGAGCTATGAACAGACTTTCTACTCCCATGGAGCCCAAAGATATTAAGCCGCAAATAAGTCCTACGCGCGTCTTTTCTACGCCGCGCACCACATTTAAAAAATCGTAGCGTAAGAACGGTGGGTCCGATCCGCGTGCCGCTTAAAGGCGATTACAGGGGAGATGCAACCCTTTCCAAAGAACCATGAAAAGACTTTCTACTCCCAAGGAGACAAGAGATATTAAGCCGCAATGACGTCCGACGCGCGCATTTTCTCCGACGCGCAACACATTTAAAAAAATCATAGCGTGAAAACCGTGGGTTCGATCCGCGTGCCGCTCGAAGGCGATTACAGGGGAGATGCAGCCCTTTCCAAAGAGCCATGAACAGACTTTCTACTCCCAAGGAGACCAGAGATATTAACAGATAAAGCGTTACGCTCCAGTCGGATGAGCGAGAAACGCTTGTACAATTGCAACGAATTGGAGGAGAAAGTTTAAACAAACGCGCTGACTTTGAACGCTCACATCTAGGCCGGGCCAGATCCAAATGGCCTGCAACTCGGTGCGCATCACCTCCATGACGGTCCCTAACGAACGCCACCTGCCAAGCTTTCGGCCCGTCCCTGGCGGCATTAAAAAATCGTAGCGTGATAACGATGGTTCCGATGCGCGTGCCGCGCGAAGGCGATTACAGGGGAGATGCAGCCCTTTCCAAAGAGCAATGAACAGACTTTCTACTCACAAGGAGACAAGAGATATTAAGCCGCAATGATATCCGACGCGCGCATTTTCTCCGCCGCACACCACATTTAAAAAATCGTAGCGTGAGAACGGTGGGTCCGATCCGCATGCCGCTTAAAGGCGATTACAGGGGAGATGCAACCCTTTCCAAAGAGCCATGAAAAGACTTTCTATTCCCAAGGAGACAAGAGATATTAAGCCGCAATGACGTCCGACGCGCGCATTTTCTCCGCCGCGCACCACATTTAAAAAAATCATAGCGTGAAAACCGTGGGTTCGATCCGCGTGCCGCTTGAAGGCGATTACAGGGGAGATGCAGCATTTCCAAAGAGCCATGAACAGACTTCCTACTCCCAAGGAGAAAAGAGATATTAAGCAGCAATGATGTCCGACACGCGCATTTTCTCCGCCGCGCACCACATTTAAAAAATCTTAGCGTGAGAACGGTGGGTCCGATCCGCGTGCCGCTTAAAGGCGATTACAGGGGAGATGCAGCCCTTTCCAAAGAGCCATGAAAAGACTTTCTACTCCCAAGGAGACAAGAGATATTAAGCCGAAATGACGTCCGACGCGCGCAATTTCTCCGCCGCGCAACACATTTAAAAAAATCATAGCGTGAAAACCGTGGGTTCGATCCGCGTGCCGCTCGAAGGCGATTACAGCGGAGATGCAGCCCTTTCCAAAGAGCCATGAAAAGACTTTCTACTCCCAAGGAGACAAGAGATATTAAGCCGAAATGACGTCCGACGCGCGCGTTTCCTCCGCCGCGCACCACATTTAAAAAAATCATAGCTTGAAAACCGTGGGTTCGATCCGCGTGCCGCTCGAAGGCGATTACAGGGGAGATGCAGCCCTTTCCAAAGAGCCATGAACAGACTTTCTACACCCAATGAGACAAGAGATATTAAGCCGCAAATACGTCCGGCGCGCGTCTTTTCTCTGCCGCGCAACACATTTAAAAAAAATCGTAGCGTGAAAAACGTGGGTTCGATCCGCGTGCCGCTCGAAGGCGATTACAGGGGAGATGCATCCCTTTCAAAAGAGCCATGAACAGACTTTCTACTCCCAAGGAGACCAGAAATATTAACATATAAAGCGTTACGCTCCAGTCGGATGAACGAGAAACGCTTGTACAATTGCAACGAATTGGAGGAGAAAGTTTAAACAAACGCGCTGACTTTGAACGCTCACATCTAGGCCGGGCCAACTCCAAATGGCGTGCAACTCGGTGCGCATCACCTCCATGACTGTCCCTAACGAACGCCACCTGCCACGCTTTCGGCCCGTCCCTGGCGGCATTAAAAAATCGTAGCGTGATAACGATGGTTCCGATGCGCGTGCCGCTCGAAGGCGATTACAGGGGAGATACAGCCCTTTCCAAAGAGCCATGAACAGACTTTCTACTCCCAAGGAGACAAGAGATATTACGCGCATTTTCTCCGACGCGCACCACGTTTAAAAGATCGTAGCGTGAGAACGGTGGGTCCGATCCGCGTGCCGCTTAAAGGCGATTACAGGGGAGATGCATCCCTTTCCAAAGAGCCATGAACAGACTTTCTACTCCCAAGGAGACCAGAGATATTAACAGATAAAGCGTTACGCTCCAGTCGGATGAGCGAGAAACGCTTGTACAATTGCAACGAATTGGAGGAGAAAGTTTAAACAAACGCGCTGACTTTGAAGGCTCACATCTAGGCCGGGCCAGGTCCAAATGGCCTGCAACTCGGTCCGCATCACGTCCATGACTTTTCCTAACGAACGCCACCTGCCAAGCTTTCGGCCCGTCCCTGTCGGCATTAAAAAATCGTAGCATGATAACGATGGTTCCGATCCGCGTGCCGCGCGAAGGCGATTACAGGGGAGATGCAGCCCTTTCCAAAGAGCTATGAACAGACTTTCTACTCCCAAGGAGCCCAAAGATATTAAGCCGCAAATAAGTCCTACGCGCGTCTTTTCTACGCCGCGCACCACATTTAAAAAATCGTAGCGTAAGAACGGTGGGTCCGATCCGCGTGCCGCTTAAAGGCGATTACAGGGGAGATGCAACCCTTTCCAAAGAACCATGAAAAGACTTTCTACTCCCAAGGAGACAAGAGATATTAAGC
The DNA here is from genome assembly GCF_041902795.1 of Electrophorus electricus. Taxonomy (NCBI): domain Eukaryota; kingdom Metazoa; phylum Chordata; class Actinopteri; order Gymnotiformes; family Gymnotidae; genus Electrophorus; species Electrophorus electricus. Next base: position 35,997,477 of record NC_137501.1, on the reverse strand, counting down.
CGCAATGACGTCCGACGCGCGCATTTTCTCCGACGCGCAACACATTTAAAAAAATCATAGCGTGAAAACCGTGGGTTCGATCCGCGTGCCGCTCGAAGGCGATTACAGGGGAGATGCAGCCCTTTCCAAAGAGGCATGAACAGACTTCCTACTCCCAAGGAGCCCAAAGATATTAAGCCGCAAATACGTCCTTCGCGCGTCTTTTCTACGCCGCGCAACATTTAAAAAATCGTATCGTAAGAACGGTGGGTCCAATCCGCGTGCCGCTTAAAGGCGATTACAAGGGAGATGCAACCCTTTCCAAAGAGCCATGAACAGACTTTCTACTCCCAAGGAGACAAGAGATATTAAGCCGCAATGACGTCCGACGCGCGCATTTTCTCCGACGCGCACCACGTTTAAAAAATCGTAGCGTGAGAACGGTGGGTCCGATCCGCGTGCCGCTTAAAGGCTATTACAGGGGAGATGCATCCCTTTCCAAAGAGCCATGAACAGACTTTCTACTCCCAAGGAGACCAGAGATATTAACAGATAAAGCGTTACGCTCCAGTCGGATGAGCGAGAAACGCTTGTACAATTGCAACGAATTGGAGGAGAAAGTTTAAACAAACGCGCTGACTTTGAAGGCTCACATCTAGGCCGGGCCAGGTCCAAATGGCCTGCAACTCGGTCCGCATCACGTCCATGACTTTTCCTAACGAACGCCACCTGCCAAGCTTTCGGCCCGTCCCTGTTGGCATTAAAAAATCGTAGCGTGATAACGATGGTTCCGATCTGCGTGCCGCGCGAAGGCGATTACAGGGGAGATGCAGCCCTTTCCAAAGAACCATGAAAAGACTTTCTACTCCCAAGGAGACAAGAGATATTAAGCCGCAATGACGTCCGACGCGCTCATTTTCTCCGCCGCGCAGCACATTTAAAAAAATCATAGCGTGAAAACCGTGGGTTCGATCCGCGTGCCGCTCGAAGGCGATTACAGGGGAGATGCAGCCCTTTCCAAAGAGGCATGAACAGACTTCCTACTCCCAAGGAGCCCAAAGATATTAAGCCGCAAATACGTCCTTCGCGCGTCTTTTCTACGCCGCGCAACATTTAAAAAATCATATCGTAAGAACGGTGGGTCCAATCCGCGTGCCGCTTAAAGGCGATTACAAGGGAGATGCAACCCTTTCCAAAGAGCCTTGAACAGACTTTCTACTCCCAAGGAGACAAGAGATATTAAGCCGCAATGACGTCCGACGCGCGCATTTTCTCCGACGCGCACCACGTTTAAAAAATCGTAGCGTGAGAACGGTGGGTCCGATCCGCGTGCCGCTTAAAGGCGATTACAGGGGAGATGCATCCCTTTCCAAAGAGCCATGAACAGACTTTCTACTCCCAAGGAGACCAGAGATATTAACAGATAAAGCGTTACGCTCCAGTCGGATGAGCGAGAAACGCTTGTACAATTGCAACGAATTGGAGGAGAAAGTTTAAACAAACGCGCTGACTTTGAACGCTCACATCTAGGCCGGGCCAGGTCCAAATGGCCTGCAACTCGGTGCGCATCACCTCCATGACGGTCCCTAACGAACGCCACCTGCCACGCTTTCGGCCCGTCCCTGGCGGCATTAAAAAATCATAGCGTGAAAACCGTGGGTTCGATCCGCGTGCCGCTCGAAGGCGATTACAGCGGAGATGCAGCCCTTTCCAAAGAGCCATGAAAAGACTTTCTACTCCCAAGGAGACAAGAGATATTAAGCCGCAATGACGTCCGACGCGCGCATTTTCTCCGACGCGCAACACATTTAAAAAAATCATAGCGTGAAAACCGTGGGTTCGATCCGCGTGCCGCTCGAAGGCGATTACAGGGGAGATGCAGCCCTTTCCAAAGAGCCATGAACAGACTTTCTACTCCCAATGAGACAAGAGATATCAAGCCGCAAATACGTCCGGCGCGCGTCTATTCTCCGCCGCGCAACACATTTAAAAAAAATCGTAGCGTGAAAACCGTGGGTTCGATCCGCGTGCCGCTTAAAGGCGATTACAGGGGAGATGCAGCCCTTTCCAAAGAGCCATGAAAAGACTTTGTACTCCCAAGGAGACAAGAGATATTAAGCCGAAATGACGTCCGACGCGCGCATTTCCTCCGCCGCGCACCACATTTAAAAAAATCATAGCGTTAAAACCGTGGGTTCGATCCGCGTGCCGCTCGAAGGCGATTACAGGGGAGATGCAGCCCTTTCCAAAGAGGCATGAACAGACTTCCTACTCCCAAGGAGCCCAAAGATATTAAGCCGCAAATACGTCCTACGCGCGTCTTTTCTACGCCGCGCACCACATTTAAAAAATCGTATCGGAAGAACGGTGGGTCCAATCCGCGTGCCGCTTAAAGGCGATTACAAGGGAGATGCAAACCTTTCCAAAGAGCCATGAAAAGACTTTCTACTCCCAAGGAGACAATAGATATTAAGCCGAAATGACGTCCGACGCGCGCATTTTCTCCGCCGCGCACCACATTTAAAAAAATCATAGCGTGAAAACCGTGGGTTCGATCCGCGTGCCGCTCGAAGGCGATTACAGGGGAGATGCAGCCCTTTCCAAAGAGCCATGAACAGACCTTCTACTCCCAATGAGACAAGAGATATCAAGCCGCAAATACGTCCGGCGCGCGTCTATTCTCCGCCGCGCAACACATTTAAAAAAAATCGTAGCGTGAAAACCGTGGGTTCGATCCGCGTGCCGCTTAAAGGCGATTACAGGGGAGATGCAGCCCTTTCCAAAGAGCCATGAAAAGACTTTCTACTCCCAAGGAGACAAGAGATATTAAGCCGAAATGACGTCCGACGCGCGCATTTCCTCCGCCGCGCAACACATTTAAAAAAATCATAGCGTGAAAACCGTGGGTTCGATCCGCGTGCCGCTCGAAGGCGATTACAGAGGAGATGCAGCCCTTTCCAAAGAGGCATGAACAGACTTCCTACTCCCAAGGAGCCCAAAGATATTAAGCCGCAAATACGTCCTACGCGCGTCTTTTCTACGCCGCGCACCACATTTAAAAAATCGTATCGGAAGAACGGTGGGTCCAATCCGCGTGCGGCTTAAAGGCGATTACAAGGGAGATGCAAACCTTTCCAAAGAGCCATGAAAAGACTTTCTACTCCCAAGGAGACAATAGATATTAAGCCGAAATGACGTCCGACGCGCGCATTTTCTCCGCCGCGCACAACATTTAAAAAAATCATAGCGTGAAAACCGTGGGTTCGATCCGCGTGCCGCTCGAAGGCGATTACAGCGGAGATGCAGCCCTTTCCAAAGAGCCATGAAAAGACTTTCTACTCCCAAGGAGACAAGAGATATTAAGCCGCAATGACGTCCGACGCGCGCATTTTCTCCGACGCGCAACACATTTAAAAAAATCATAGCGTGAAAACCGTGGGTTCGATCCGCGTGCCGCTCGAAGGCGATTACAGGGGAGATGCAGCCCTTTCCAAAGAGCCATGAACAGACTTTCTACTCCCAATGAGACAAGAGATATCAAGCCGCAAATACGTCCGGCGCGCGTCTATTCTCCGCCGCGCAACACATTTAAAAAAAATCGTAGCGTGAAAACCGTGGGTTCGATCCGCGTGCCGCTTAAAGGCGATTACAGGGGAGATGCAGCCCTTTCCAAAGAGCCATGAAAAGACTTTGTACTCCCAAGGAGACAAGAGATATTAAGCCGAAATGACGTCCGACGCGCGCATTTCCTCCGCCGCGCACCACATTTAAAAAAATCATAGCGTTAAAACCGTGGGTTCGATCCGCGTGCCGCTCGAAGGCGATTACAGGGGAGATGCAGCCCTTTCCAAAGAGGCATGAACAGACTTCCTACTCCCAAGGAGCCCAAAGATATTAAGCCGCAAATACGTCCTACGCGCGTCTTTTCTACGCCGCGCACCACATTTAAAAAATCGTATCGGAAGAACGGTGGGTCCAATCCGCGTGCCGCTTAAAGGCGATTACAAGGGAGATGCAAACCTTTCCAAAGAGCCATGAAAAGACTTTCTACTCCCAAGGAGACAATAGATATTAAGCCGAAATGACGTCCGACGCGCGCATTTTCTCCGCCGCGCACCACATTTAAAAAAATCATAGCGTGAAAACCGTGGGTTCGATCCGCGTGCCGCTCGAAGGCGATTACAGAGGAGATGCAGCCCTTTCCAAAGAGGCATGAACAGACTTCCTACTCCCAAGGAGCCCAAAGATATTAAGCCGCAAATACGTCCTACGCGCGTCTTTTCTACGCCGCGCACCACATTTAAAAAATCGTATCGGAAGAACGGTGGGTCCAATCCGCGTGCCGCTTAAAGGCGATTACAAGGGAGATGCAAACCTTTCCAAAGAGCCATGAAAAGACTTTCTACTCCCAAGGAGACAATAGATATTAAGCCGAAATGACGTCCGACGCGCGCATTTTCTCCGCCGCGCACCACATTTAAAAAAATCATAGCGTGAAAACCGTGGGTTCGATCCGCGTGCCGCTCGAAGGCGATTACAGCGGAGATGCAGCCCTTTCCAAAGAGCCATGAAAAGACTTTCTACTACCAAGGAGACCAGAAATATTAACATATAAAGCGTTACGCTCCAGTCGGATGAACGAGAAACGCTTGTACAATTGCAACGAATTGGAGGAGAAAGTTTAAACAAACGCGCTGACTTTGAACGCTCACATCTAGGCCGGGCCAACTCCAAATGGCGTGCAACTCGGTGCGCATCACCTCCATGACTGTCCCTAACGAACGCCACCTGCCACGCTTTCGGCCCGTCCCTGGCGGCATTAAAAAATCGTAGCGTGATAACGATGGTTCCGATGCGCGTGCCGCTCGAAGGCGATTACAGGGGAGATACAGCCCTTTCCAAAGAGCCATGAACAGACTTTCTACTCCCAAGGAGACAAGAGATATTACGCGCATTTTCTCCGACGCGCACCACGTTTAAAAAATCGTAGCGTGAGAACGGTGGGTCCGATCCGCGTGCCGCTTAAAGGCGATTACAGGGGAGATGCATCCCTTTCCAAAGAGCCATGAACAGACTTTCTACTCCCAAGGAGACCAGAGATATTAACAGATAAAGCGTTACGCTCCAGTCGGATGAGCGAGAAACGCTTGTACAATTGCAACGAATTGGAGGAGAAAGTTTAAACAAACGCGCTGACTTTGAAGGCTCACATCTAGGCCGGGCCAGGTCCAAATGGCCTGCAACTCGGTCCGCATCACGTCCATGACTTTTCCTAACGAACGCCACCTGCCAAGCTTTCGGCCCGTCCCTGTCGGCATTAAAAAATCGTAGCGTGATAAGGTTGGTTCCGATCCGCGTGCCGCGCGAAGGCGATTACAGGGGAGATGCAGCCCTTTCCAAAGAACCATGAAAAGACTTTCTACTCCCAAGGAGACAAGAGATATTAAGCCGCAATGACGTCCGACGCGCGCATTTTCTCCGCCGCGCAGCACATTTAAAAAAATCATAGCGTGAAAACCGTGGGTTCGATCCACGTGCCGCTCGAAGGCGATTACAAGGGAGATGCAAACCTTTCCAAAGAGCCATGAAAAGACTTTCTACTCCCAAGGAGACAATAGATATTAAGCCGAAATGACGTCCGACGCGCGCATTTTCTCCGACGCGCACCACATTTAAAAAAATCATAGCGTGAAAACCGTGGGTTCGATCCGCGTGCCGCTCGAAGGCGATTACAGCGGAGATGCAGCCCTTTCCAAAGAGCCATGAACAGACTTTCTACTCCCAAGGAGACCAGAAATATTAACATATAAATCGTTACGCTCCAGTCGGATGAACGAGAAACGCTTGTACAATTGCAACGAATTGGAGGAGAAAGTTTAAACAAACGCGCTGACTTTGAACGCTCACATCTAGGCCGGGCCAACTCCAAATGGCGTGCAACTCGGTGGGCATCACCTCCATGACTGTCGCTAACGAACGCCACCTGCCACGCTTTCGGCCTATCCCTGGCGGCATTAAAAAATCGTAGCGTGATAACGATGGTTCCGATGCGCGTGCCGCTCGAAGGCGATTACAGGGGAGATACAGCCCTTTCCAAAGAGCCATGAACAGACTTTCTACTCCCAAGGAGACCAGAGATATTAACAGATAAAGCGTTACGCTCCAGTCGGATGAGCGAGAAACGCTTGTACAATTGCAACGAATTGGAGGAGAAAGTTTAAACAAACGCGCTGACTTTGAAGGCTCACATCTAGGCCGGGCCAACTCCAAATGGCGTGCAACTCGGTGCGCATCACCTCCATGACTGTCCCTAACGAACGCCACCTGCCACGCTTTCGGCCCGTCCCTGGCGGCATTAAAAAATCGTAGCGTGATAACGATGGTTCCGATGCGCGTGCCGCTCGAAGGCGATTACAGGGGAGATACAGCCCTTTCCAAAGAGCCATGAACAGACTTTCTACTCCCAAGGAGACCAGAGATATTAACAGATAAAGCGTTACGCTCCAGTCGGATGAGCGAGAAACGCTTGTACAATTGCAACGAATTGGAGGAGAAAGTTTAAACAAACGCGCTGACTTTGAAGGCTCACATCTAGGCCGGGCCAGGTCCAAATGGCCTGCAACTCGGTCCGCATCACGTCCATGACTTTTCCTAACGAACGCCACCTGCCAAGCTTTCGGCCCGTCCCTGTCGGCATTAAAAAATCGTAGCGTGAAAACGATGGTTCCGATCCGCGTGCCGCGCGAAGGCGATTACAGGGGAGATGCAGCCCTTTCCAAAGAGGCATGAACAGACTTCCTACTCCCAAGGAGCCCAAAGATATTAAGCCGCAAATACGTCCTACGCGCGTCTTTTCTACGCCGCGCACCACATTTAAAAAATCGTATCGGAAGAACGGTGGGTCCAATCCGCGTGCCGCTTAAAGGCGATTACAAGGGAGATGCAAACCTTTCCAAAGAGCCATGAAAAGACTTTCTACTCCCAAGGAGACAATAGATATTAAGCCGAAATGACGTCCGACGCGCGCATTTTCTCCGACGCGCACCACATTTAAAAAAATCATAGCGTGAAAACCGTGGGTTCGATCCGCGTGCCGCTCGAAGGCGATTACAGCGGAGATGCAGCCCTTTCCAATGAGCCATTGAAAAGACTTTCTACTCCCAAGGAGACAAGAGATATTAAGCCGAAATGACGTCCGACGCGCGCATTTCCTCCGCCGCGCACCACATTTAAAAAAATCATAGCGTGAAAACCGTGGGTTCGATCCGCGTGCCGCTCGAAGGCGATTACAGGGGAGATGCAGCCCTTTCCAAAGAGCCATGAACAGACTTTCTACATCCAATGAGACAAGAGATATTAAGCCGCAAATACGTCCGGCGCGCGTCTTTTCTCCGCCGCGCAACACATTTAAAAAAAATCGTAGCGTGAAAAACGTGGGTTCGATCCGCGTGCCGCTCGAAGGCGATTACAGGGGAGATGCATCCCTTTCAAAAGAGCCATGAACAGACTTTCTACTCCCAAGGAGACCAGAAATATTAACATATAAAGCGTTACGCTCCAGTCGGATGAACGAGAAACGCTTGTACAATTGCAACGAATTGGAGGAGAAAGTTTAAACAAACGCGCTGACTTTCAACGCTCACATCTAGGCCGGGCCAACTCCAAATGGCGTGCAACTCGGTGCGCATCACCTCCATGACTGTCGCTAACGAACGCCACCTGCCACGCTTTCGGCCTATCCCTGGCGGCATTAAAAAATCGTAGCGTGATAACGATGGTTCCGATGCGCGTGCCGCTCGAAGGCGATTACAGGGGAGATACAGCCCTTTCCAAAGAGCCATGAACAGACTTTCTACTCCCAAGGAGACAAGAGATATTACGCGCATTTTCTCCGACGCGCACCACGTTTAAAAAATCGTAGCGTGAGAACGGTGGGTCCGATCCGCGTGCCGCTTAAAGGCGATTACAGGGGAGATGCATCCCTTTCCAAAGAGCCATGAACAGACTTTCTACTCCCAAGGAGACCAGAGATATTAACAGATAAAGCGTTACGCTCCAGTCGGATGAGCGAGAAACGCTTGTACAATTGCAACGAATTGGAGGAGAAAGTTTAAACAAACGCGCTGACTTTGAAGGCTCACATCTAGGCCGGGCCAGGTCCAAATGGCCTGCAACTCGGTCCGCATCACGTCCATGACTTTTCCTACCGAACGCCACCTGCCAAGCTTTCGGCCCGTCCCTGTCGGCATTAAAAAATCGTAGCATGATAACGATGGTTCCGATCCGCGTGCCGCGCGAAGGCGATTACAGGGGAGATGCAGCCCTTTCCAAAGAGCTATGAACAGACTTTCTACTCCCAAGGAGCCCAAAGATATTAAGCCGCAAATAAGTCCTACGCGCGTCTTTTCTACGCCGCGCACCACATTTAAAAAATCGTAGCGTAAGAACGGTGGGTCCGATCCGCGTGCCGCTTAAAGGCGATTACAGGGGAGATGCAACCCTTTCCAAAGAACCATGAAAAGACTTTCTACTCCCAAGGAGACAAGAGATATTAAGCCGCAATGACGTCCGACGCGCGCATTTTCTCCGACGCGCAACACATTTAAAAAAATCATAGCGTGAAAACCGTGGGTTCGATCCGCGTGCCGCTCGAAGGCGATTACAGGGGAGATGCAGCCCTTTCCAAAGAGCCATGAACAGACTTTCTACTCCCAAGGAGACCAGAGATATTAAGCCGCAATGACGTCCGACGCGCGCATTTTTTCCGCTGCGCAGCACATTTAAAAAAATCATAGCGTGAAAACCGTGGGTTCGATCCACGTGCCGCTCGAAGGCGATTACAGGGGAGATGCAGCCCTTTCCAAAGAGGCATGAACAGACTTCCTACTCCCAAGGAGCCCAAAGATATTAAGCCGCAAATACGTCCTACGCGCGTCTTTTCTACGCCGCGCACCACATTTAAAAAATCGTATCGGAAGAACGGTGGGTCCAATCCGCGTGCCGCTTAAAGGCGATTACAAGGGAGATGCAAACCTTTCCAAAGAGCCATGAAAAGACTTTCTACTCCCAAGGAGACAATAGATATTAAGCCGAAATGACGTCCGACGCGCGCATTTTCTCCGACGCGCAACACATTTAAAAAAATCATAGCGTGAAAACCGTGGGTTCGATCCGCGTGCCGCTCGAAGGCGATTACAGCGGAGATGCAGCCCTTTCCAAAGAGCCATGAAAAGACTTTCTACTCCCAAGGAGACAAGAGATATTAAGCCGAAATGACGTCTGACGCGCGCATTTCCTCCGCCGCGCACAACATTTAAAAAAATCATAGCGTGAAAACCGTGGGTTCGATCCGCGTGCCGCTCGAAGGCGATTACAGGGGAGATGGAGCCCTTTCCAAAGAGGCATGAACAGACTTCCTACTCCCAAGGAGCCCAAAGATATTAAGCCGCAAATACGTCCTACGCGCGTCTTTTCTACGCCGCGCACCACATTTAAAAAATCGTAGCGTAAGAACGGTGGGTCCGATCCGCGTGCCGCTTAAAGGCGATTACAGGGGAGATGCAAACCTTTCCAAAGAGCCATGAAAAGACTTTCTACTCCCAAGGAGACAAGAGATATTAAGCCGCAATGACGTCCGACGCGCGCATTTTCTCCGACGCGCAACACATTTAAAAAAAATCATAGCGTGAAAACCGTGGGTTCGATCCGCGTGCCGCTCGAAGGCGATTACAGGGGAGATGCAGCCCTTTCCAAAGAGCCATGAACAGACCTTCTACTCCCAATGAGACAAGAGATATCAAGCCGCAAATACGTCCGGCGCGCGTCTATTCTCCGCCGCGCAACACATTTAAAAAAAATCGTAGCGTGAAAACCGTGGGTTCGATCCGCGTGCCGCTTAAAGCCGATTACAGGGGAGATGCAGCCCTTTCCAAAGAGCCATGAACAGACTTCCTACTCCCAAGGAGACAATAGATATTAAGCCGAAATGACGTCCGACGCGCGCATTTTCTCCGCCGCGCACCACATTTAAAAAAATCATAGCGTGAAAACCGTGGGTTCGATCCGCGTGCCGCTCGAAGGCGATTACAGCGGAGATGCAGCCCTTTCCAAAGAGCCATGAAAAGACTTTCTACTCCCAAGGAGACAAGAGATATTAAGCCGAAATGACGTCCGACGCGCGCATTTCCTCCGCCGCGCACCACATTTAAAAAAATCATAGCGTGAAAACCGTGGGTTCGATCCGCGTGCCGCTCGAAGGCGATTACAGGGGAGATGCAGCCCTTTCCAAAGAGCCATGAACAGACTTTCTACTCCCAATGAGACAAGAGATATCAAGCCGCAAATACGTCCGGCGCGCGTCTATTCTCCGCCGCGCAACACATTTAAAAAAAATCATAGCGTGAAAACCGTGGGTTCGATCCGCGTGCCGCTCGAAGGCGATTACAGGGGAGATGCAGCCCTTTCCAAAGAGCCATGAAAAGACTTTCTACTCCCAAGGAGACAAGAGATATTAAGCCGAAATGACGTCCGACGCGCGCATTTCCTCCGCCGCGCAGCACATTTAAAAAAATCATAGCGTGAAAACCGTGGGTGCGATCCGCGTGCCGCTCGAAGGCGATTACAGGGGAGATGCAGCCCTTTCCAAAGAGGCATGAACAGACTTCCTACTCCCAAGGAGCCCAAAGATATTAAGCCGCAAATACGTCCTACGCGCGTCTTTTCTACGCCGCGCACCATATTTAAAAAATCGTATCGGAAGAACGGTGGGTGCTATCCGCGTGCCGCTTAAAGGCGATTACAAGGGAGATTCAAACCTTTCCAAAGAGCCATGAAAAGACTTTCTACTCCCAAGGAGACAAGAGATATTAAGCCGAAATGACGTCCGACGCGCGCATTTCCTCCGCCGCGCACCACATTTAAAAAAATCATAGCGTGAAAACCGTGGGTGAGATCCGCGTGCCGCCCGAAGGCGATTACAGGGGAGATGCAGCCCTTTCCAAAGAGGCATGAACAGACTTCCTACTCCCAAGGAGCCCAAAGATATTAAGCCGCAAATACGTCCTACGCGCGTCTTTTCTACGCCGCGCACCACATTTAAAAAATCGTATCGGAAGAACGGTGGGTCCAATCCGCGTGCCGCTTAAAGGCGATTATAAGGGAGATGCAAACCTTTCCAAAGAGCCATGAAAAGACTTTCTACTCCCAAGGAGACAATAGATATTAAGCCGAAATGACGTCCGACGCGCGCATTTTCTCCGCCGAGCACCACATTTAAAAAAATCATAGCGTGAAAACCGTGGGTTCGATCCGCGTGCCGCTCGAAGGCGATTACAGCGGAGATGCAGCCCTTTCCAAAGAGCCATGAAAAGACTTCCTACTCCCAAGGAGCCCAAAGATATTAAGCCGCAAATACGTCCTACGCGCGTCTTTTCTACGCCGCGCACCACATTTAAAAAATCGTAGCGTAAGAACGGTGGGTCCGATCCGCGTGCCGCTTAAAGGCGATTACAGGGGAGATGCAAACCTTTCCAAAGAGCCATGAAAAGACTTTCTACTCCCAAGGAGACAAGAGATATTAAGCCGCAATGACGTCCGACGCGCGCATTTTCTCCGACGCGCAACACATTTAAAAAAAATCATAGCGTGAAAACCGTGGGTTCGATCCGCGTGCCGCTCGAAGGCGATTACAGGGGAGATGCAGCCCTTTCCAAAGAGCCATGAACAGACCTTCTACTCCCAATGAGACAAGAGATATCAAGCCGCAAATACGTCCGGCGCGCGTCTATTCTCCGCCGCGCAACACATTTAAAAAAAATCGTAGCGTGAAAACCGTGGGTTCGATCCGCGTGCCGCTTAAAGCCGATTACAGGGGAGATGCAGCCCTTTCCAAAGAGCCATGAAAAGACTTTCTACTCCCAAGGAGACAAGAGATATTAAGCCGAAATGACGTCCGACGCGCGCATTTCCTCCGCCGCGCACCACATTTAAAAAAATCATAGCGTGAAAACCGTGGGTTCGATCCGCGTGCCGCTCGAAGGCGATTACAGCGGAGATGCAGCCCTTTCCAAAGAGCCATGAACAGACTTTCTACTCCCAAGGAGACCAGAAATATTAACATATAAATCGTTACGCTCCAGTCGGATGAACGAGAAACGCTTGTACAATTGCAACGAATTGGAGGAGAAAGTTTAAACAAACGCGCTGACTTTGAACGCTCACATCTAGGCCGGGCCAACTCCAAATGGCGTGCAACTCGGTGCGCATCACCTCCATGACTGTCGCTAACGAACGCCACCTGCCACGCTTTCGGCCTATCCCTGGCGGCATTAAAAAATCGTAGCGTGATAACGATGGTTCCGATGCGCGTGCCGCTCGAAGGCGATTACAGGGGAGATACAGCCCTTTCCAAAGAGCCATGAACAGACTTTCTACTCCCAACGAGACAAGAGATATTACGCGCATTTTCTCCGACGCGCACCACGTTTAAAAAATCGTAGCGTGAGAACGGTGGGTCCGATCCGCGTGCCGCTTAAAGGCGATTACAGGGGAGATGCATCCCTTTCCAAAGAGCCATGAACAGACTTTCTACTCCCAAGGAGACCAGAGATATTAACAGATAAAGCGTTACGCTCCAGTCGGATGAGCGAGAAACGCTTGTACAATTGCAACGAATTGGAGGAGAAAGTTTAAACAAACGCGCTGACTTTGAAGGCTCACATCTAGGCCGGGCCAGGTCCAAATGGCCTGCAACTCGGTCCGCATCACGTCCATGACTTTTCCTAACGAACGCCACCTGCCAAGCTTTCGGCCCGTCCCTGTTGGCATTAAAAAATCGTAGCGTGATAACGATGGTTCCGATGCGCGTGCCGCTCAAAGGCGATTACAGGGGAGATACAGCCCTTTCCAAAGAGCCATGAACAGACTTTCTACTCCCAAGGAGACAAGAGATATTACGCGCATTTTCTCCGACGCGCACCACGTTTAAAAAATCGTAGCGTGAGAACGGTGGGTCCGATCTGCGTGCCGCGCGAAGGCGATTACAGGGGAGATGCAGCCCTTTCCAAAGAACCATGAAAAGACTTTCTACTCCCAAGGAGACAAGAGATATTAAGCCGCAATGACGTCCGACGCGCTCATTTTCTCCGCCGCGCAGCACATTTAAAAAAATCATAGCGTGAAAACCGTGGGTTCGATCCGCGTGCCGCTCGAAGGCGATTACAGGGGAGATGCAGCCCTTTCCAAAGAGGCATGAACAGACTTCCTACTCCCAAGGAGCCCAAAGATATTAAGCCGCAAATACGTCCTTCGCGCGTCTTTTCTACGCCGCGCAAAATTTAAAAAATCGTATCGTAAGAACGGTGGGTCCAATCCGCGTGCCGCTTAAAGGCGATTACAAGGGAGATGCAACCCTTTCCAAAGAGCCATGAACAGACTTTCTACTCCCAAGGAGACAAGAGATATTAAGCCGCAATGACGTCCGACGCGCGCATTTTCTCCGACGCGCACCACGTTTAAAAAATCGTAGCGTGAGAACGGTGGGTCCGATCCGCGTGCCGCTTAAAGGCGATTACAGGGGAGATGCATCCCTTTCCAAAGAGCCATGAACAGACTTTCTACTCCCAAGGAGACCAGAGATATTAACAGATAAAGCGTTACGCTCCAGTCGGATGAGCGAGAAACGCTTGTACAATTGCAACGAATTGGAGGAGAAAGTTTAAACAAACGCGCTGACTTTGAAGGCTCACATCTAGGCCGGGCCAGGTCCAAATGGCCTGCAACTCGGTCCGCATCACGTCCATGACTTTTCCTAACGAACGCCACCTGCCAAGCTTTCGGCCCGTCCCTGGCGGCATTAAAAAATCATAGCGTGAAAACCGTGGGTTCGATCCGCGTGCCGCTCGAAGGCGATTACAGCGGAGATGCAGCCCTTTCCAAAGAGCCATGAAAAGACTTTCTACTCCCAAGGAGACAAGAGATATTAAGCCGCAATGACGTCCGACGCGCGCATTTTCTCCGACGCGCAACACATTTAAAAAAATCATAGCGTGAAAACCGTGGGTTCGATCCGCGTGCCGCTCGAAGGCGATTACAGGGGAGATGCAGCCCTTTCCAAAGAGGCATGAACAGACTTCCTACTCCCAAGGAGCCCAAAGATATTAAGCCGCAAATACGTCCTACGCGCGTCTTTTCTACGCCGCGCACCACATTTAAAAAATCGTATCGGAAGAACGGTGGGTCCAATCCGCGTGCCGCTTAAAGGCGATTACAAGGGAGATGCAAACCTTTCCAAAGAGCCATGAAAAGACTTTCTACTCCCAAGGAGACAATAGATATTAAGCCGAAATGACGTCCGACGCGCGCATTTTCTCCGCCGCGCACCACATTTAAAAAAATCATAGCGTGAAAACCGTGGGTTCGATCCGCGTGCCGCTCGAAGGCGATTACAGGGGAGATGCAGCCCTTTCCAAAGAGCCATGAACAGACCTTCTACTCCCAATGAGACAAGAGATATCAAGCCGCAAATACGTCCGGCGCGCGTCTATTCTCCGCCGCGCAACACATTTAAAAAAAATCGTAGCGTGAAAACCGTGGGTTCGATCCGCGTGCCGCTCGAAGGCGATTACAGGGGAGATGCAGCCCTTTCCAAAGAGCCATGAACAGACTTTCTACTCCCAATGAGACAAGAGATATCAAGCCGCAAATACGTCCGGCGCGCGTCTATTCTCCGCCGCGCAACACATTTAAAAAAAATCGTAGCGTGAAAACCGTGGGTTCGATCCGCGTGCCGCTTAAAGGCGATTACAGGGGAGATGCAGCCCTTTCCAAAGAGCCATGAAAAGACTTTGTACTCCCAAGGAGACAAGAGATATTAAGCCGAAATGACGTCCGACGCGCGCATTTCCTCCGCCGCGCACCACATTTAAAAAAATCATAGCGTGAAAACCGTGGGTTCGATCCGCGTGCCGCTCGAAGGCGATTACAGGGGAGATGCAGCCCTTTCCAAAGAGGCATGAACAGACTTCCTACTCCCAAGGAGCCCAAAGATATTAAGCCGCAAATACGTCCTACGCGCGTCTTTTCTACGCCGCGCACCACATTTAAAAAATCGTATCGGAAGAACGGTGGGTTCGATCCGCGTGCCGCTCGAAGGCGATTACAGGGGAGATGCATCCCTTTCAAAAGAGCCATGAACAGACTTTCTACTCCCAAGGAGACCAGAAATATTAACATATAAAGCGTTACGCTCCAGTCGGATGAACGAGAAACGCTTGTACAATTGCAACGAATTGGAGGAGAAAGTTTAAATAAACGCGCTGACTTTGAACGCTCACATCTAGGCCGGGCCAACTCCAAATGGCGTGCAACTCGGTGTGCATCACCTCCATGACTGTCCCTAACGAACGCCACCTGCCACGCTTTCGGCCTATCCCTGGCGGCATTAAAAAATCGTAGCGTGATAACGATGGTTCCGATGCGCGTGCCGCTCAAAGGCGATTACAGGGGAGATACAGCCCTTTCCAAAGAGCCATGAACAGACTTTCTACTCCCAAGGAGACAAGAGATATTACGCGCATTTTCTCCGACGCGCACCACGTTTAAAAAATCGTAGCGTGAGAACCGTGGGTTCGATCCGCGTGCCGCTCGAAGGCGATTACAGGGGAGATGGAGCCCTTTCCAAAGAGGCATGAACAGACTTCCTACTCCCAAGGAGCCCAAAGATATTAAGCCGCAAATACGTCCTACGCGCGTCTTTTCTACGCCGCGCACCACATTTAAAAAATCGTAGCGTAAGAACGGTGGGTCCGATCCGCGTGCCGCTTAAAGGCGATTACAGGGGAGATGCAAACCTTTCCAAAGAGCCATGAAAAGACTTTCTACTCCCAAGGAGACAAGAGATATTAAGCCGCAATGACGTCCGACGCGCGCATTTTCTCCGACGCGCAACACATTTAAAAAAAATCATAGCGTGAAAACCGTGGGTTCGATCCGCGTGACGCTCGAAGGCGATTACAGGGGAGATGCAGCCCTTTCCAAAGAGCCATGAACAGACCTAATACTCCCAATGACACAAGAGATATCAAGCCGCAAATACGTCCGGCGCGCGTCTATTCTCCGCCGCGCAACACATTTAAAAAAAATCGTAGCGTGAAAACCGTGGGTTCGATCCGCGTGCCGCTTAAAGGCGATTACAGGGGAGATGCAGCCCTTTCCAAAGAGCCATGAAAAGACTTTCTACTCCCAAGGAGACAAGAGATATTAAGCCGAAATGACGTCCGACGCGCGCATTTCCTCCGCCGCGCACCACATTTAAAAAAATCATAGCGTGAAAACCGTGGGTTCGATACGCGTGCCGCTCGAAGGCGATTACAGAGGAGATGCAGCCCTTTCCAAAGAGGCATGAACAGACTTCCTACTCCCAAGGAGCCCAAAGATATTAAGCCGCAAATACGTCCTACGCGCGTCTTTTCTACGCCGCGCACCACATTTAAAAAATCGTATCGGAAGAACGGTGGGTCCAATCCGCGTGCCGCTTAAAGGCGATTACAAGGGAGATGCAAACCTTTCCAAAGAGCCATGAAAAGACTTTCTACTCCCAAGGAGACAATAGATATTAAGCCGAAATGACGTCCGACGCGCGCATTTTCTCCGCCGCGCACCACATTTAAAAAAATCATAGCGTGAAAACCGTGGGTTCGATCCGCGTGCCGCTCGAAGGCGATTACAGCGGAGATGCAGCCCTTTCCAAAGAGCCATGAAAAGACTTTCGACTCCCAAGGAGACCAGAAATATTAACATATAAAGCGTTACGCTCCAGTCGGATGAACGAGAAACGCTTGTACAATTGCAACGAATTGGAGGAGAAAGTTTAAACAAACGCGCTGACTTTGAACGCTCACATCTAGGCCGGGCCAACTCCAAATGGCGTGCAACTCGGTGCGCATCACCTCCATGACTGTCCCTAACGAACGCCACCTGCCACGCTTTCGGCCCGTCCCTGGCGGCATTAAAAAATCGTAGCGTGATAACGATGGTTCCGATGCGCGTGCCGCTCGAAGGCGATTACAGGGGAGATACAGCCCTTTCCAAAGAGCCATGAACAGACTTTCTACTCCCAAGGAGACAAGAGATATTACGCGCATTTTCTCCGACGCGCACCACGTTTAAAAAATCGTAGCGTGAGAACGGTGGGTCCGATCCGCGTGCCGCTTAAAGGCGATTACAGGGGAGATGCATCCCTTTCCAAAGAGCCATGAACAGACTTTCTACTCCCAAGGAGACCAGAGATATTAACAGATAAAGCGTTACGCTCCAGTCGGATGAGCGAGAAACGCTTGTACAATTGCAACGAATTGGAGGAGAAAGTTTAAACAAACGCGCTGACTTTGAAGGCTCACATCTAGGCCGGGCCAGGTCCAAATGGCCTGCAACTCGGTCCGCATCACGTCCATGACTTTTCCTAACGAACGCCACCTGCCAAGCTTTCGGCCCGTCCCTGTCGGCATTAAAAAATCGTAGCGTGATAAGGATGGTTCCGATCCGCGTGCCGCGCGAAGGCGATTACAGGGGAGATGCAGCCCTTTCCAAAGAACCATGAAAAGACTTTCTACTCCCAAGGAGACAAGAGATATTAAGCCGCAATGACGTCCGACGCGCGCATTTTCTCCGCCGCGCAGCACATTTAAAAAAATCATAGCGTGAAAACCGTGGGTTCGATCCACGTGCCGCTCGAAGGCGATTACAAGGGAGATGCAAACCTTTCCAAAGAGCCATGAAAAGACTTTCTACTCCCAAGGAGACAATAGATATTAAGCCGAAATGACGTCCGACGCGCGCATTTTCTCCGACGCGCACCACATTTAAAAAAATCATAGCGTGAAAACCGTGGGTTCGATCCGCGTGCCGCTCGAAGGCGATTACAGCGGAGATGCAGCCCTTTCCAAAGAGCCATGAACAGACTTTCTACTCCCAAGGAGACCAGAAATATTAACATATAAATCGTTACGCTCCAGTCGGATGAACGAGAAACGCTTGTACAATTGCAACGAATTGGAGGAGAAAGTTTAAACAAACGCGCTGACTTTGAACGCTCACATCTAGGCCGGGCCAACTCCAAATGGCGTGCAACTCGGTGCGCATCACCTCCATGACTGTCGCTAACGAACGCCACCTGCCACGCTTTCGGCCTATCCCTGGCGGCATTAAAAAATCGTAGCGTGATAACGATGGTTCCGATGCGCGTGCCGCTCGAAGGCGATTACAGGGGAGATACAGCCCTTTCCAAAGAGCCATGAACAGACTTTCTACTCCCAAGGAGACAAGAGATATTACGCGCATTTTCTCCGACGCGCACCACGTTTAAAAAATCGTAGCGTGAGAACGGTGGGTCCGATCCGCGTGCCGCTTAAACGCGATTACAGGGGAGATGCATCCCTTTCCAAAGAGCCATGAACAGACTTTCTACTCCCAAGGAGACCAGAGATATTAACAGATAAAGCGTTACGCTCCAGTCGGATGAGCGAGAAACGCTTGTACAATTGCAACGAATTGGAGGAGAAAGTTTAAACAAACGCGCTGACTTTGAAGGCTCACATCTAGGCCGGGCCAGGTCCAAATGGCCTGCAACTCGGTCCGCATCACGTCCATGACTTTTCCTAACGAACGCCACCTGCCAAGCTTTCGGTCCGTCCCTGTTGGCATTAAAAAATCGTAGCGTGATAACGATGGTTCCGATCCGCGTGCCGCGCGAAGGCGATTACAGGGGAGATGCAGCCCTTTCCAAAGAACCATGAAAAGACTTTCTACTCCCAAGGAGACAAGAGATATTAAGCCGCAATGACGTCCGACGCGCTCATTTTCTCCGCCGCGCAGCACATTTAAAAAAATCATAGCGTGAAAACCATGGGTTCGATCCGCGTGCCGCTCGAAGGCGATTACAGGGGAGATGCAGCCCTTTCCAAAGAGGCATGAACAGACTTCCTACTCCCAAGGAGCCCAAAGATATCAAGCCGCAAATACGTCCTTCGCGCGTCTTTTCTACGCCGCGCAACATTTAAAAAATCGTATCGTAAGAACGGTGGGTCCAATCCGCGTGCCGCTTAAAGGCGATTACAAGGGAGATGCAACCCTTTCCAAAGAGCCATGAACAGACTTTCTACTCCCAAGGGGACAAGAGATATTAAGCCGCAATGACGTCCGACGCGCGCATTTTCTCCGACGCGCACCACGTTTAAAAAATCGTAGCGTGAGAACGGTGGGTCCGATCCGCGTGCCGCTTAAAGGCGATTACAGGGGAGATGCATCCCTTTCCAAAGAGCCATGAACAGACTTTCTACTCCCAAGGAGACCAGAGATATTAACAGATAAAGCGTTACGCTCCAGTCGGATGAGCGAGAAACGCTTGTACAATTGCAACGAATTGGAGGAGAAAGTTTAAACAAACGCGCTGACTTTGAACGCTCACATCTAGGCCGGGCCAGGTCCAAATGGCCTGCAACTCGGTGCGCATCACCTCCATGACGGTCCCTAACGAACGCCACCTGCCACGCTTTCGGCCCGTCCCTGGCGGCATTAAAAAATCGTAGCGTGATAACGATGGTTCCGATCCGCGTGCCGCTCGAAGGCGATAACAGTGGAGATGCAGCTCTTTCCAAAGAGCCATGAACAGACTTTCTACTCCCAAGGAGCCCAAAGATATTAAGCCGCAAATACGTCTTACGCGCGTCTTTTCTACGCCGCTCACCACATTTAAAAAATCGTATCGTAAGAACGGTGGGTCCGATCCGCGTGCCGCTTAAAGGCGATTACAGGGGAGATGCAGCCCTTTCCAAAGAGCCATGAATAGACTTTCTACTCCCAAGGAGACCAGAGATATTAACAGATAAAGCGTTACGCTCCAGTCGGATGAGCGAGAAACGCTTGTACAATTGCAACGAATTGGAGGAGAAAGTTTAAACAAACGTGCTGACTTTGAACGCTCACATCTAGGCCGGGCCAGGTCCAAATGGCCTGCAACTCGGTGCGCATCACCTCCATGACTGTCCCTAACGAACGCCACCTGCCACGCTTTCGGCCCGTCCCTAGAGGCATTAAAAAATCGTAGCGTGCTAACGATGGTTCCGATCCGCGTGCCGCTCGAAGGCGATTACAGGGGAGATGCATCCCTTTCCAAAGAGCCATGAACAGACTTTCTACTCCCAAGGAGCCCAAAGATATTAAGCCGCAAATACGTCCTACGCGCGTCTTTTCTGCGCCGCGCACCACATTTAAAAAATCGTATCGGAAGAACCGTGGGTCCAATCCGCGTGCCGCTTAAAGGCGATTACAAGGGAGATGCAAACCTTTCCAAAGAGCCATGAAAAGACTTTCTATTCCCAAGGAGACAATAGATATTAAGCCGAAATGACGTCCGACACGCGCATTTTCTCCGCCGCGCACCACATTTAAAAAAATCATAGCGTGAAAACCGTGGGTTCGATCCGCGTGCCGCTCGAAGGCGATTACAGCGGAGATGCAGCCCTTTCCAAAGAGCCATGAAAAGACTTTCTACTCCCAAGGAGACAAGAGATATTAAGCCGCAATGACGTCCGACGCGCGCATTTTCTCCGACGCGCAACACATTTAAAAAAATCATAGCGTGAAAACCGTGGGTTCGATCCGCGTGCCGCTCGAAGGCGATTACAGCGGAGATGCAGCCCTTTCCAAAGAGCCATGAAAAGACTTTCTACTCCCAAGGAGACAAGAGATATTAAGCCGCAATGACGTCCGACGCGCGCATTTTCTCTGCCGCGCAGCACATTTAAAAAAATCATAGCGTGAAAACCGTGGGTTCGATCCGCGTGCCGCTCGAAGGCGATTAGAGGGGAGATGCAGCCCTTTCCAAAGAGGCATGAACAGACTTCCTACTCCCAAGGAGACAAGAGATATTAAGCCACAAATACGTCCGGACCGCGTCTTTTCTCCGCAGCTCACCACATTTAAAAAAATCGCAGCGTGAAAACCGTGGGTTCGATATAGTATACATACAGAGTATATAGTTTGACCAAAAGATCGTGCTGATCTTTGATCTCCTGGTTCTTCATCTCCAGCGCCACTTTGAGACTCATAAAGTCCTCCTCTATGGGCTGCTATAACACACACACGAATCATCACTACAGCCAGTACAATGGAAAGGTGGGAATGTGTACTGAATGTGTACTGACGTTATAAGTGAGAGGTGGAGGTACTGGTGGATGTGTACTGACACTATAAGGGATCTCTACCTGCAGTGACAGTCTGAGCTTCTCAAGTTCTTCCTCCAGAGATTTCTTCTCCTGTTCACAGGCCATTTTCATATCTGCCAGAGCAAGTATCATTACTGCTGGATATAACACAGATTGTATATACTACATAATTACTACTGAATATATAAAATATAATATATATAGTACTATACATATATTAGTATCACTTTTATTGGAGCCTAAAGGCTAACATTCATTATTAGTTATGTTAGTATTATTGCATTTCCATAGTACTTACTCTTGATGGACCTGTTATGCTCCTCCTCCTCCTGCTGTTTCTGCAGGAGCTCTGTCTCCTCCTGCTGCTTGTGTTTCAGCATCTCCTGAAGAACCTGCAGCTCCTTCTGCTTCTGCAACCTCAACTCCTTCAGCTGCTCCAACAAACTGTTCTCCAACTCCTCATTCCTCATTCTCACACCGCAAACACTCCAATCGGGCCACAGGCCCCACTAGTGACACAGAACCACACACACACACACACACACACACAAACACACACACAAAGAGAGAGATAAACATGTATAAATGTATAAGAATTTGTGGATAAAATTATTATGAGATTATTTATAATCAAACGACTACACTACACAACCACATCTTCCTTTTATTTACATATTATACAGATATTTAGAGATATTTACATTTTATTTACCCGCGTGCGTCTCTCTTCTCCAAGGTAGCGGAGAGATATGAAAGGATAAAAGGGGAAAAGAATAAAATGCACGTCGGTTTTAAATTCGCAGGCTACCTGCGCTGAAGGCGTGGAAAACGAGCACGTGACGGAAAGGCTTCCGTACCCGATGGGTCCAAATCACATGCCCAGCAAAGTAGCCTTAAACCTGGACACACAATGGAGACCATTTGACCCTTTAAATAATACTACAACCAGACACATACAGGTGCGCACATATACACAGATACACATTCTGTTTAAATTTCTTCACATCTGCAGACTAGAGTAAGCTGAGGGTATAGTGTTAAACCAGGAACTACATAAACAGTATATAGTATATATACAGAGGATATAGTGTTAAACCAGGTACTACATACAGAGTATATAGTATACATACAGAGTATATAGTTTGACCAAAAGATCGTGCTGATCTTTGATCTCCTGGTTCTTCATCTCCAGCGCCACTTTCAGACTCATAATGTCCTCCTCTATGGGCTGGTATAACCCACACACACGAATCATCACTACAGCCAGTACAATGGAAAGGTGGGAATGTGTACTGAATGTGTACTGACGTTATAAGTGAAAGGTGGAGGTACTGGTGGATGTGTACTGACACTATAAGGGATCTCTACCTGCAGTGACAGTCTGAGCTTCTCAAGTTCTTCCTCCAGAGATTTCTTCTCCTGTTCACAGGCCATTTTCATATCTGCCAGAGCAAGTATCATTACTGCTGGATATAACATAGATTGTATATACTACATAATTACTACTGAATATATAAAATATAATATATATAGTACTATACATATATTAGTATCACTTTTATTGGAGCCTAATGGCTAGCATTCATTATTATGTTAGTATTATTGCATTTCCATAGTACTTACTCTTGATGGACCTGTTATGCTCCTCCTCCTCCTGCTGTTTCTGCAGGAGCTCTGTCTCCTCCTGCTGCTTGTGTTTCAGCATCTCCTGAAGAACCTGCAGCTCCTTCTGCTTCTGCAACCTCAACTCCTTCAGCTGCTCCAACAAACTGTTCTCCAACTAGTCCTTCTCACACCGCAAACACTCCAATCGGGCCACAAGCCCCACTAGTGACACAGAACCACACACACACACACAAACACACAAACACACACACACACACACACACACACACACACACACACACAAAGAGAGAGATAAACATGTATAAATGTATAAGAATTTGTGGATAAAATTATTATGAGATTATTCATAATCAAACGACTACACTACACAACCACTTCTTCCTTTTATTTACATATTATACAGATATTTACAGATATTTACATTTTATTTACCCGCATGCGTCTCTCTTCTCCAAGGTAGCGGAGAGATATGAAAGGATAAAAGGGGAAAAGAATAAAATGCACGTCGGTTTTAAATTCGCAGGCTACCTGCGCTGAAGGCGTGGAAAACGAGCACGTGACGGAAAGGCTTCCGTACCCGATGGGTCCAAATCACATGCCCAGCAAAGTAGCCTTAAACCTGGACACACAATGGAGACCATTTGACCCTTTAAAATCATACTGCAACCAGACTTCCAGGCCCAAGAGGTCACACAGTCATGCCCAGCAAGGATGCTTTAAACGTGGGCACACTTCAGACCGTTTCACTCTTTAAATCATTCAAAGCACCACATTTCAAGACCCAAGAGGTCACAGAATCATGCCCATCAAAGTAGCTCTGCGCCTGGGCACACTTCACGCAGTTTGACCCTTTAAATAATACTACAACCAGAAACATACAGGTGCGCACATATACACAGATACACATTCTGTTTAATTTCTTCACATCTGCAGACTAGAGTAAGCTGAGGGTATAGTGTTAAACCAGGTACTACATAAACAGTATATAGTATATATACAGAGGATATAGTGTTAAACCAGGTACTACATACAGAGAATATAGTATACATACAGAGTATATAGTTTGACCAAAAGATCGTGCTGATCTTTGATCTCCTGGTTCTTCATCTCCAGCGCCACTTTCAGACTCATAATGTCCTCCTCTATGGGCTGGTATAACCCACGCACACGAATCATCACTACAGCCAGTACAATGGAAAGGTGGGAATGTGTACTGAATGTGTACTGACGTTATAAGTGAAAGGTGGAGGTACTGGTGGATGTGTACTGACACTATAAGGGATCTCTACCTGCAGTGACAGTCTGAGCTTCTCAAGTTCTTCCTCCAGAGATTTCTTCTCCTGTTCACAGGCCATTTTCATATCTGCCAGAACAAGTATCATTACTGCTGGATATAACACAGATTGTATATACTACATAATTACTACTGAATATATAAAATATAATATAAATAGAGTACTATACATATATTAGTATCACTTTTATTGGAGCCTAAAGGCTAACATTCATTATTATGTTAGTATTATTGCATTTCCATAGTACTTACTCTTGATGGACCTGTTATGCTCCTCCTCCTCCTGCTGTTTCTGCAGGAGCTCTGTCTCCTCCTGCTGCTTGTGTTTCAGCATCTCCTGAAGAACCTGCAGCTCCTTCTGCTTCTGCAACCTCAACTCCTTCAGCTGCTCCAACAAATTGTTCTCCAACTCCTCCTTCTCACACCGCAAACAATCCAATCGGGCCACAGGCCCCACTAGTGACACAGAACCACACACACACACACACACACACACACACACACAGAGAGAGATAAACATGTATAAATGTATAAGTATTTGTGGATAAAATTATTATGAGACTATTTATAATCAAACGACTACACTACACAACCACTTCTTCCTTTTATATACATATTATACAGATATTTACATTTTATTTACCCGCGTGCGTCTCTCTTCTCCAAGGTAGCGGAGAGATATGAAGGGATAAAAGGGGAAAAGAATAAAATGCACGTCGGTTTTAAATTCGCAGGCTACCTGCGCTGAAGGCGTGGAAAACGAGCACGTGACGGAAAGGCTTCCGTACCCGATGGGTCCAAATCACATGCCCAGCAAAGTAGCCTTAAACCTGGACACACAATGGAGACCATTTGACCCTTTAAAATCATACTACAACCAGACTTCCAGGCCCAAGAGGTCACACAGTCATGCCCAGCAAAGTAGCTCTGGGCCTGGGCACACTTCCCGCAGTTTGACCGTTTAAATAATACTACAACCAGACTTCCAGGCACAAGAGGTCACACAGTCATGCCCAGCAAGGTTACTTTAAACGTGGGCACACTTCAGACCGTTTCACTCTTTAAATCATTCAAAGCAGCACATTTCAAGGCCCAAGAGGTCACAGAATCATGCCCATCAAAGTAGCTCTGGGCCTGGGCACACTTCACGCAGTTTGACCCTTTAAATAATACTACAACCAGACGCATACAGGTGCGCACATATACACAGATACACATTCTGTTTAATTTCTTCACATCTGCAGACTAGAGTAAGCTGAGGGTATAGTGTTAAACCAGGTACTACATAAACAGTATATAGTATATATACAGAGGATATAATGTTAAACCAGGTACTACATACAGAGTATATAGTTTGACCAAAAGATCGTGCTGATCTTTGATCTCCTGGATCTTCATCTCCAGCGCCACTTTCAGACTCATAATGTCCTCCTCTATGGGCTGGTATAACACACACACGAATCATCACTACAGCCAGTACAATGGAAAGGTGGGAATGTGTACTGAATGTGTACTGACGTTATAAGTGAAAGGTGGAGGTACTGGTGGATGTGTACTGACACTATAAGGGATCTCTACCTGCAGTGACAGTCTGAGCTTCTCAAGTTCTTCCTCCAGAGATTTCTTCTCCTGTTCACAGGCCATTTTCATATCTGCCAGAGCAAGTATCATTACTGCTGGATATAACATAGATTGTATATACTACATAATTACTACTGAATATATAAAATATAATATATATAGTACTATACATATATTAGTATCACTTTTATTGGAGCCTAATGGCTAGCATTCATTATTATGTTAGTATTATTGCATTTCCATAGTACTTACTCTTGATGGACCTGTTATGCTCCTCCTCCTCCTGCTGTTTCTGCAGGAGCTCTGTCTCCTCCTGCTGCTTGTGTTTCAGCATCTCCTGAAGAACCTGCAGCTCCTTCTGCTTCTGCAACCTCAACTCCTTCAGCTGCTCCAACAAACTGTTCTCCAACTCCTCCTTCTCACACCGCAAACACTCCAATCGGGCCACAGGCCCCACTAGTGACACAGAACCACACACACACACACACACACAAAGAGAGAGATAAACATGTATAAATGTATAAGAATTTGTGGATAAAATTATTATGAGATTATTTATAATCAAACGACTACACTATACAACCACTTCTTCCTTTTATTTAGATATTATACAGATATGTACAGATATTTACATTTTATTTACCCGCGTGCGTCTCTCTTCTCCAAGGTAGCGGAGAGATATGAAAGGATAAAAGGGGAAAAGAATAAAATGCACGTCGGTTTTAAATTCGCAGGCTACCTGCGCTGAAGGCGTGGAAAACGAGCACGTGACGGAAAGGCTTCCGTACCCGATGGGTCCAAATCACATGCCCAGCAAAGTAGCCTTAAACCTGGACACACAATGGAGACCATTTGACCCTTTAAAATCATACTACAACCAGACTTCCAGGCCCAAGAGGTCACACAGTCATGCCCAGCAAAGTAGCTCTGGGCCTGGGCACACTTCACGCAGTTTGACCGTTTAAATAAAACTAGAAACAGACTTCCTGGCCCAAGAGGTCACAGTCATACCCAGCAAAGTACGTTTAAACCTGGAAACAAATCAGATCCTTTCTGTCATTCAAAGGAATGGGCCTGCAACTCACAACCACATCCCCAGTGAAGCGCACCGTCACCCAGCCACACTACGCCACCTTGCCCGTCCTGGAACAACCACACCTCCAGGGCACCACATGCCAATCTCTCATGCCCAGCAAACTGCAACCTCACGCAGCCAGGCCACACACTGTCTCCCCTTGTACCGTCCAGGGACGAACTCCTCCACAAACCTGGTGTTCACGCACACACACGCAATTACAACGAATTGGTGGAGAACTTTGAAACAAACGTGCTGACTTTGAATACTCACATCTAGGCTGGGCCAGGTCCAAACGGCCTGCAGCTCGGTGCCCATCACCTCCATGACTGTCCCTAACGAACGCCACCTGCCACGCTTTCGGCCCGTCCCTGGCGGCATTAAAAAATCGTAGCGTGATAACGATGGTTCCGATCCGCGTGCCGCTCGAAGGCGATTACAGGGGAGATGCAACCCTCTCCAAAGAGCCATGAACATACTTTCTACTCCCAAGGACACAAGAGATATTAAGCCGCAATGACGTCCGACGCGCGCATTTTCTCCGCCGCGCACCACATATAAAAAATCGTAGCGTGAAAACAGTGGGTTCGATCCGCGTGCCGCTCGAAGGCGATTACAGGGGAGATGCATCCCTTTCCAAAGAGCCATGAACAGACTTCCTACTCCCAAGGAGACAAGAGATATTAAGCCGCAATGACGTCCGACGCGCGTCTTTTCTCCGCAGCTCACCACATTTAAAAAAATCGAAGCGTGAAAACCGTGGGTTCGATATAGTATACATACAGAGTATATAGTTTGACCAAAAGATCGTACTGATCTTTGATCTCCTGGTTCTTCATCTCCAGCGCCACTTTCAGACTCAATGTCCTCCTCTATGGGCTGGTATAACACAGACACGAATCATCACTACAGCCAGTACAATGGAAAGGTGGGAATGTGTACTGAATGTGTACTGACGTTATAAGTGAGAGGTGGTGGTACTGCTGGATGTGTACTGACACTATAAGGGATCTCTACCTGCAGTGACAATTTGAGCTTCTCAAGTTCTTCCTCCAGAGATTTCTTCTCCTGTTCACAGGCCATTTTCATATCTGCCAGAGCAAGTATCATTACTGCTGGATATAACACAGATTGTATATACTACATAATTACTACTGAATATATAAAATATAATATATATAGTACTATACATATATTAGTGTCACTTTTATTGGAGCCTAAAGGCTAACATTCATTATTAGTTATGTTAGTATTATTGCATTTCCATAGTACTTACTCTTGATGGACCTGTTATGCTCCTCCTCCTCCTGCTGTTTCTGCAGGAGCTCTGTCTCCTCCTGCTGCTTGTGTTTCAGCATCTCCTGAAGAACCTGCAGCTCCTTCTGCTTCTGCAACCTCAACTCCTTCAGCTGCTCCAACAAACTGTTCTCCAACTCCTCCTTCTCACACCGCAAACACTCCAATCGGGCCACAGGCCCCACTAGTGACACAGAACCACACACACACACACACACACACACACACACACAGAGAGAGAGATAAACATGTATAAATGTATAAGAATATGAGGATAAAATTATTATGAGATTATTTATAATCAAACGACTACACTATACAACCACTTCTTCCTTTTATTTAGATATTATACAGATATGTACAGATATTTACATTTTATTTACCCGCGTGCGTCTCTCTTCTCCAATGTAGCGGAGAGATATGAAAGGATAAAAGGGGAAAAGAATAAAATGCACGTCGGTTTTAAATTCGCAGGCTACCTGTGCTGAAGGCGTGGAAAACGAGCACGTGACGGAAAGGCTTCCGTACCCGATGGGTCCAAATCACATGCCCAGCAAAGTAGCCTTAAACCTGGACACACAATGGAGACCATTTGACCCTTTAAAATCATACTACAACCAGACTTCCAGGCCCAAGAGGTCACACAGTCATGCCCAGCAAAGTAGCTCTGGGCCTGGGCACACTTCACGCAGTTTGACCGTTTAAATAAAACTAGAAACAGACTTCCTGGCCCAAGAGGTCACACAGTCATGCCCAGCAAGGTTGCTTTAAACGTGGGCACACTTCAGACCGTTTCACTCTTTAAATCATTCAATGCACCACATTTCAAGGCCCAAGAGGTCACAGAATCATGCCCATCAAAGTAGCTCTGGGCCTGGGCACACTTTACGGAGTTTGACCCTTTAAATAATACTACAACCAGACACATACAGGTGCGCACATATACACAGATACACATTCTGTTTAATTTCTTCACATCTGCAGACTAGAGTAAGCTGAGGGTATAGTGTTAAACCAGGTGCTACATAAACAGTATATAGTATATATACAGAGGATATAGTGTTAAACCAGGTACTACATACAGAGTATATAGTATACATACAGAGTATATAGTTTGACCAAAAGATCGTGCTGATCTTTGATCTCCTGGTTCTTCATCTCCAGCGCCACTTTCAGACTCATAATGTCCTCCTCTATGGGCTGGTATAACACACACACGAATCATCACTACAGCGAGTACAATGGAAAGGTGGGAATGTGTACTGAATGTGTACTGACGTTATAAGTGAAAGGTGGAGCTACTGGTGGAAGGGATCTCTACCTGCAGTGACAGTCTCAGCTTCTCAAGTTCTTCCTCCAGAGATTTCTTCTCCTGTTCACAGGCCATTTTCATATCTGCCAGAGCAAGTGTCATTACTGCTGGATATAACACAGATTGTATATACTACATAATTACTACTGAATATATAAAATATAATATATATAGTACTATACATATATTAGTATCACTTTTATTGGAGCCTAAAGGCTAACATTCATTATTAGTTATGTTAGTATTATTGCATTTCCATAGTACTTACTCTTGATGGACCTGTTATGCTCCTCCTCCTCCTGCTGTTTCTGCAGGAGCTCTGTCTCCTCTTGCTGCTTGTGTTTCAGCATCTCCTGAAGAACCTGCAGCTCCTTCTGCTTCTGCAACCTCAACTCCTTCAGCTGCTCCAACAAATTGTTCTCCAACTCCTCCTTCTCACACCGCAAACACTCCAATCGGGCCACAGGCCCCACTAGTGACACAGAACCACACACACACACACAGAGAGAGAGATAAACATGTATAAATGTATAAGAATTTGTGGATAAAATTATTATGAGATTATTTATAATCAAACGACTACACTACACAACCACTTCTTCCTTTTATTTACATATTATACAGATATTTACAGATATTTACATTTTATTTACCCGCGTGCGTCTCTCTTCTCCAAGGTAGCGGAGAGATATGAAAGGATAAAAGGGGAAAAGAATAAAATGCACGTCGGTTTTAAATTCGCAGGCTACCTGCGCTGAAGGCGTATAAAACGAGCACTTGAGGGAAAGGCTTCCGTACCCGATGGGTCCAAATCACATGCCCAGCAAACTAGCCTTAAACCTGGACACACAATGGAGACCATTTGACCCTTTAAAATCATACTAAAACCAGACTTCCAGGCCCAAGAGGTCACACAGTCATGCCCAGCAAAGTAGCTCTGGGCCTGGGCACACTTCACGCAGTTTGACCGTTTAAATAAAACTAGAAACAGACTTCCTGGCCCAAGAGGTCACAGAGTCATGCCTGGGTCTGGGCACACTTCACGCAGTTTGACCCTTTAAATAATACTACAACCAGACACATACAGGTGCGCACATATACACAGATACACATTCTGTTTAATTTCTTCACATCTGCAGACTAGAGTAAGCTGAGGGTATAGTGTTAAACCAGGTACTACATAAACAGTATATAATATATATACAGAGGACATAATGTTAAACCAGGTACTACATACAGAGTATATAGTTTTACCAAAAGATCGTGCTGATCTTTGATCTCCTGGTTCTTCATCTCCAGCACCACTTTCAGACTCATGTCCTCCTCTATGGGCTGGTATAACACACACACACACACACACACACACACACACACACACAAATTAGCAAGCCATATAGTGTAGAAATAGATAGATGTTATTCAGGGACCTCATTTATAAAACTTTGTGGATTCCAAAGTGAAAGTGTGTGTATTCTGCACAAATAACAGGAAATGGCATATACCCCCCAAAAACTTAGATTTCTAAAGCCTCGAGTATGAATTATTGGGAGATAGAGGCGACAATGCAGCGCTAAAGACAAAAAAGGAATTTTAACCACAGGTATGAGTGCCAGCACCAGCAACCGCAGGTGTGAGTGGCATTATATTTACATTTACCCTCCACATCCTTTGTGTCTGTGTATTCGTCCTCGATGCGTCCAGCACACCAGCTCCAGAAACGCCTCATTTTTCCTCTGTCCTCTTCAGTGTCTTTCCACAGACTGATCTGTAAAGGTGTTCATGGGATTCCCCTCACGTGTGACATCGGGCCACAGGACATATGGGGTTCTAAAGTTCCAAGAGCGTAGATGAGTTGTTTTTCTTTGAATTTCCTAATTTCATTGCTGCCATAGCAACAACTGGCAATGCAAACAGACGTGTCATTAATGCAGTGACTCTACCTCAACCTGGATTGATCAACCATGTACGGCTCACCGGAGACTGTGATACGTATAACATCCCAAAGTGTACTTAATTCTGAGCAAAATCTAACTAGCCTCATTACTGCTGAACTATGAGGGGCCATTTAGGGAGAAATCAGGGAAACACTACTTGTACATACATATGAAACATTTTCACATAAATAGCCTACTACTTACATTTGTGTATAATAATTTAAACTCGCATATACACGCACTTGCCCACTCAATCTCTGGTGCGTAAACAAAGAGTTGCACTATGCTTATGTTGGTATGGGGGTGTCTGTGTGTATATAACAATTTTCAGTGCGCCCGGAAGTCATTTCATTGTCATTTCAAGGCAGATATTTAACATGTGTACAGTGCGTATAATAGACAGAGGAAGACTGTTGAACTATTAATATTAGGACGGTTATTGACATCTGTGTAATGAGTAGTGCTTCTCTTAATGACAACTGTAACTGTTTTCCCATATAGAATTGTGTGCCTTATATTGTTTGGAGGAACTTTTTCTTCTCATTTAGAAATATGTGGACTAAGTGCTCAGATTGTCTTATTACTTATTATGCTCAGTCTCACCATTTTTGGCAGATTTCACCACGTTATTACGAACGTGGATACGTTATCTTATAATTATAAGCAGTGTGAGATGTGAAGCTAAGCGAAGCACATGTGCAGAATTTCTAACAATAGTCTGTTTTGTATAGCCTGGCTAACTGACCAATCAGTGAAATTAAATGTGGTTGCTGAGCCTGTTGCAGCTGGGTCAATTTAATTTGATTTCATTGTGTTTAATTTTAAACTCAGCTGCGTGCCATGAGACACAAGTTAATCTGAGCATTTTTTGTTCTAACGCCGACTTAACCTAGCCATGTTTTACAGTTATCTTGAAATAATTGAGGTTCATCGCTAGAGGGTGCTGTTCATCTTTTTTTTTCTTTTTTTCTATTATTGATCAGGAAAAAACGATAAAACAGAGAATTTGTGGATAAAATTATTATGAGATTATTTATAATCAAATGACTACACTACACAACCACTTCTTCCTTTTATTTACATATTATACAGATATTTACATTTTATTTACTCGTGTGCGTCTCTCTTCTCCAATGTAGCGGAGAGATATGAAAGGATAAAAGGGGAAAAGAATAAAATGCACGTCGGTTTTAAATTCGCAGGCTACCTGCGCTGAAGGCGTGGAAAACGAGCACGTGACGGAAAAGCTTCCGTACCCGATGGGTCCAAATCACATGCCCAGCAAAGTAGCCTTAAACCTGGACACACAATGGAGACCATTTGACCCTTTAAAATCATACTACAACCAGACTTCCAGGCACAAGAGGTCACACAGTCATGCCCAGCAAAGTAGGTCTGGGCCTGGGCACACTTCACGCAGTTTGACCGTTTAAATAAAACTAGAAACAGACTTCCTGGCCCAAGAGGTCACACAGTCATGCCCAGCAAAGTAGCTCTGGGCCTGGGCACACTTCAATCACTTTGTGCCTTTAAATCATACTACTACTACCACCAGACTTCCAGGGCCTAGAGGTCACACAGTCATGCACAGCAAAGTAGCTCTGGGCCTGGGCACACTTCATGCAGTTTGACCCTTTAAATAATACTACAACCAGACACATACAGGTGCGCACATATACACAGATACACATTCTGTTTAATTTCTTCACATCTGCAGACTAGAGTAAGCTGAGGGTATAGTGTTAAACCAGGTACTACATAAACAGTATATAGTATATATACAGAGGATATAGTGTTAAACCAGGTACTACATACAGAGTATATAGTATACATACAGAGTATATAGTTTGACCAAAAGATCGTGCTGATCTTTGATCTCCTGGTTCTTCATCTCCAGCGCCACTTTCAGACTCATAATGTCCTCCTCTATGGGCTGGTATAACACACACACGAATCATCACTACAGCCAGTACAATGGAAAGGTGGGAATGTGTACTGAATGTGTACTGACGTTATAAGTGAAAGGTGGAGGTACTGGTGGATGTGTACTGACACTATAAGGGATCTCTACCTGCAGTGACAGTCTGTGCTTCTCAAGTTCTTCCTCCAGAGATTTCTTCTCCTGTTCACAGGCCATTTTCATATCTGCCAGAGCAAGTATCATTACTGCTGGATATAACACAGATAGTATATACTACATAATTCACTTCTTCCTTTTATTTACATATTATACAGATATTTACAGATATTTACATTTTATTTACCCGCGTGCGTCTCTCTTCTCCAAGGTAGCGGAGAGATATGAAAGGATAAAAGGGGAAAAGAATAAAATGCACGTCGGTTTAAAATTCGCAGGCTACCTGAGCTGAAGTCGTGGAAAATGAGCACGTGACGGAAAGGCTTCCGTACCCGATGGGTCCAAATCACATGCCAAGCAAAGTAGCCTTAAACCTGGACACACAATGGAGACCATTTGACCCTTTAAAATCATACTACAACCAGACTTCCAGGCCCAAGAGGTCACACAGTCATGCCCAGCAAAGTAGCTCTGGGCATGGGCACACTTCACGCAGTTTGACCATTTAAATAAAAGTAGAAACAGACTTCCTGGCCCAAGAGTTCACACAGTCATGCCCAGCAAGGATGCTTTAAACGTGGGCACACTTCAGACCGTTTCACTCTTTAAATCATTCAAAGCACCACATTTCAAGGCCCAAGAGGTCACAGAATCATGCCCATCAAAGTAGCTCTGGGCCTGGGCACACTTCATGCAGTTTGACCCTTTAAATAATACTACAACCAGACACATACAGGTGCGCACATATACACAGATACACATTCTGTTTAATTTCTTCACATCTGCAGAGTAGAGTAAGCTGAGGGTATAGTGTTAAACCAGGTACTACATAAACAGTATATAGTATATATACAGAGGATATAATGTTAAACCAGGTACTACATACAGAGTATATAGTTTGACCAAAAGATCGTGCTGATCTTTGATCTCCTGGTTCTTCATCTCCAGCGCCACTTTCAGACTCATAATGTCCTCCTCTATGGGCTGGTATAACACACACTCGAATCATCACTACAGCCAGTACAATGGAAAGGTGGGAATGTGTACTGAATGTGTACTGACGTTATAAGTGAAAGGTGGAGCTACTGGTGGATGTGTACTGACACTATAAGGGATCTCTACCTGCAGTGACAGTCTGAGCTTCTCAAGTTCTTCCTCCAGAGATTTCTTCTCCTGTTCACAGGCCATTTTCATATCTGCCAGAGCAAGTATCATTACTGCTGGATATAACACAGATTGTATATACTACATAATTACTACTGAATATATAAAATATAATATATATAGTACTATACATATATTAGTATCACTTTTATTGGAGCCTAAAGGCTAACATTCATTATTAGTTATGTTAGTATTATTGCATTTCCATAGTACTTACCCTTGAGGGACCTGTTATGCTCCTCCTCCTCCTGCTGTTTCTGCAGGAGCTCTGTCTCCTCCTGCTGCTTGTGTTTCAGCATCTCCTGAAGAACCTGCAGCTCCTTCTGCTTCTGCAACCTCAACTCCTTCAGCTGCTCCAACAAACTGTTCTCCAACTCCTCCTTCTCACACCGCAAACACTCCAATCGGGCCACAGGCCCCACTAGTGACACAGAACCACACACACACACACAAACACACACACACACACACACACACACACACACACACACACACACACAAAGAGAGAGATAAACATGTATAAATGTATAAGAATTTGTGGATAAAATTATTATGAGATTATTCATAATCAAACGACTACACTACACAACCACTTCTTCCTTTTATTTACATATTATACAGATATTTACATTTTATTTACCCGCATGCGTCTCTCTTCTCCAAGGTAGCGGAGAGATATGAAAGGATAAAAGGGGAAAAGAATAAAATGCACGTCGGTTTTAAATTCCCAGGCTACCTGCGCTGAAGGCGTGGAAAACGAGCACGTGACGGAAAGGCTTCCGTACCCGATGGGTCCAAATCACATGCCCAGCAAAGTAGCCTTAAACCTGGACACACAATGGAGACCATTTGACCCTTTAAAATCATACTACAACCAGACTTCCAGGCCCAAGAGGTCACACAGTCATGCCCAGCAAGGATGCTTTAAACGTGGGCACACTTCAGACCGTTTCACTCTTTAAATCATTCAAAGCACCACATTTCAAGACCCAAGAGGTCACAGAATCATGCCCATCAAAGTAGCTCTGCGCCTGGGCACACTTCACGCAGTTTGACCGTTTAAATAAAACTAGAAACAGACTTCCTGGCCCAAGAGGTCACACAGTCATGCCCAGCAAAGTAGCTCTGGGCCTGGGCACACATGACGCAGTTTGACCGTTTAAATAAAACTAAACCAGACACATACAGGTGCGCACATATACACAGATACACATTCTGTTTAATTTCTTCACATCTGCAGACTAGAGTAAGCTGAGGGTATAGTGTTAAACCAGGTACTACATAAACAGTATATAGTATATATACAGAGGATATAGTGTTAAACCAGGTACTACATACAGAGTATATAGTATACATACAGAGTATATAGTTTGACCAAAAGATCGTGCTGATCTTTGATCTCCTGGTTCTTCATCTCCAGCGCTACTTTCAGACTCATAATGTCCTCCTCTATGGGCTGGTATAACACACACACGAATCATCACTACAGCCAGTACAATGGAAAGGTGGGAATGTGTACTGAATGTGTACTGACGTTATAAGTGAAAGGTGGATGTACTGGTGGATGTGTACTGACACTATAAGGGATCTCTACCTGCAGTGACAGTCTGAGCTTCTCAAGTTCTTCCTCCAGAGATTTCTTCTCCTGTTCACAGGCCATTTTCATATCTGCCAGAGCAAGTATCATTACTGCTGGATATAACACAGATTGTATATACTACATAATTACTACTGAATATATAAAATATAATATAAATAGTACTATACATATATTAGTGTCACTTTTATTGGAGCCTAAAGGCTAACATTCATTATTAGTTATGTTAGTATTATTGCATTTCCATAGTACTTACCCTTGAGGGACCTGTTATGCTCCTCCTCCTCCTGCTGTTTCTGCAGGAGCTCTGTCTCCTCCTGCTGCTTGTGTTTCAGCATCTCCTGAAGAACCTGCAGCTCCTTCTGCTTCTGCAACCTCAACTCCTTCAGCTGCTCCAACAAACTGTTCTACAACTCCTCCTTCTCACACCGCAAACACTCCAATCGGGCCACAGGCCCCACTAGTGACACAGAACCACACACACACACACAGACACAGACACACACACACACAGACACACACACACACACACACACACACACACACACACACACACACACACAGAGAGAGATAAACATGTATAAATGTATAAGAATTTGTGGATAAAATTATTATGAGATTATTTATAATCAAACGACTACACTACACAACCACATCTTTTTATTTACATATTATACAGATATTTAGAGATATTTACATTTTATTTACCCGCGTGCGTCTCTCTTCTCCAAGGTAGCGGAGAGATATGAAAGGATAAAAGGGGAAAAGAATAAAATGCACGTCGGTTTTAAATTCGCAGGCTACCTGCGCTGAAGGCGTGGAAAACGAGCACGTAACGGACAGGCTTCCGTACCCGATGGGTCCAAATCACATGCCCAGCAAAGTAGCCTTAAACCTGGACACACAATGGAGACCATTTGACCCTTTAAAATCATACTACAACCAGACTTCCAGGCCCAAGAGGTCACACAGTCATGCCCAGCAAAGTAGCTCTGGGCCTGGGCACACTTCACGCAGTTTGACCCTTTAACCAAAACTAGAAACAGACCTGCAAGCCCAGGAGCTCACAGAATCATACCCAGTAAAGTAGCTAGCTAGCTTTCAGCTCAGTAACCGTAGCTAGCTAGCTAGCTATCAGCTCAGTAAACCATACAATCAAATGTCCACCAAGCATTTAAACCGCAAGCATTTAAACCACTAGATACCGCTAGTTACCGGCTGCACGGTTAACAGTGCAAAGCCATTACCAAGCTACCTAGCTAGCTAGCTAGCTACCGGAAGCACTTTTAACAGTGCAAAGTCAGTAGCTAGCTAGTAGTAGCTACTGTAGCTAGCTAGCTACCGGAAGCACTTTTCACAGTGCAAAGTCAGTAGCTAGCTAGTAGTAGCTACTGTAGCTAGCTAGCTACCGGAAGCACTTTTAACAGTGCAAAGTCAGTAGCTAGCTAGTAGTAGCTACTGTAGCTAGCTAGCTAGCTACTGACTTTGCACTGTTAACCTTGCAGCCGGTAGCTCGCTAGCTAGCTAGCAGCTCAGTAACCGTACAAATTCGCCTGCTGCTGAAAACTGTCAAGTTGTATTTATAGCTTTCGTTTTAGTTCTCTCAGCTTACTTATTTGGTTTTTTTGTGTGTGTGTTTTTTTCAGGGAAGTTTAATAATTTCTTAGAAATCTTGGAACATTTTGCCAGTTGGCATCTAGGAAAGCCTTTCTGCCCACAGACAATAAACACAAGCCAGAATTCCTCAAACAGGAATGAATCTACTAATTTAGTAACATTTCAGGCACATGAGTGGAGGAACTAGCAAATTCTAAATGATGAAATCGAAGCTGATAAAAATCCATGAAAATATAAACTGGTCATGAAAAAATGCTTGTGAATTGAAAATGTAAGTGATAGGATTAAAACAGTCTTGATTTGATATATTTTTAAAAATCAAATATCAAGTTTGATCATTCATGACCAAGGGAGTTTCTATGAAGGTGTAAACAACAAATGCATGTGAACTAAATACTACAGTGGTATATAATTAAATAATTGGAATAACTTTGTGTCACGTCATTTAACGTTTAACTCAAGCCGTTTGTGTTACCGGACTCTTTTATCACTTAACATTAGTAACTGTTTTAGTTGCCTTGTTTATCCAATAACATTCATTAATTAATCAATCCATGGTTTAACCCAAGCAATTTTCGTTACTTCCGCCTCTCGACGCAAAAATGTCAATCAGAACGTTGCGCCCGCAAACTTCAAATAAACGATAAATAAGGCAAGTAATAAAAATGGATAAAGTTGAAAGATAAGTTGATTAAACTTGAGTCAAATAAAACTACTTATCAGTCAAAACGTCAATTCACATGCATTTTATTGACTCAAAATTTAATTTACGTGCATTTTAATCAGCCATATTTTCGGTGTATAGACCTGAGTTTTGTCGTTGAAGAGAATAAAAGAATCCGTCGTGTAAACTTACGCCATCTGCAGGCTGAGATGGTGTTGGGTTGACCCGGATGTGACGTTTGCCAAGCTGATGACATATCACGATATTAATTGTGAGATTTCCTTACCATCTTTGCTCTTCGCAGAAGGGCACAGTGCGGTTTACAGGGCACAGTTTGACCCTTTAAATAATGCTACAACCAGACTTCCAGGCACAAGAGGTCACACAGTCATGCCCAGCAAGGTTGCTTTAAACGTGGGCACACTTCAGACCGTTTCACTCTTTAAATCGTTCAAAGCACCAGATTTCAAGGCCCAAGAGGTCACAGAATCATGCCCAGCAAAGTAGCTCTGGGCCTGGGCACACTTCATGCAGTTTGACCCTTTAAATAATACTACAACCAGACTTCCAGGCACAAGAGGTCACACAGTCATGCCCAGCAAAGTAGCTCTGGGCATGGGCACACTTCATGCAGTTTGACCCTTTAAATAATACTACAACCAGACTTCCAGGCACAAGAGGTCACACAGTCATGCACAGCAAAGTAGTGCTGGGCCAGGGCACACTTAATGTACTTTGTGCCTTTAAATAATACTACAACCAGACTTCCAAGCCGAAGAGGTCACAGAGTCATGCCCAGCAAAGTCGCTATGGGCCTGGGCAGACCATGCAATTTGACCCTTTAACCAAAACTAGAAACAGAACTCAAAGCCCAGGAGGTCACAGAATCATGCCCATCAAAGTAGCTCTGGGCCTGTGTACACTTCAGGCCATTTCACCTTTTATATAATGGAAACACCAGACCTCCAGGCCCAAGAGGTCACACAGTCATGCCCAGAAAAGTAACTCTGGGCCTATACACACTTCACGCAGTTTGACCGTTTAAATAAAACTAGAAACAGACTTCCTGGCCCAAGAGGTCACACAGTCATGCCCAGCAAAGTAGCCTTAAACCTGGACACACAATGGAGACCATTTGACCCTTTAAAATCATACTACAACCAGACTTCCAGGCCCAAGAGGTCACACAGTCATGCCCAGCAAAGTAGCTCTGGGCCTGGGCACACTTCACGCAGTTTGACCGTTTAAATAAAACTAGAAACAGACTTCCTGGCCCAAGAGGTCACACAGTCATGCCCAGCAAAGTAGCCTTAAACCTGGACACACAATGGAGACCATTTGACCCTTTAAAATCATACTACAACCAGACTTCCAGGCCCAAGAGGTCACACAGTCATGCCCAGCAAAGTAGCTCTGGGCCTGGGCACACTTCACGCAGTTTGACCGTTTAAATAAAACTAGAAACAGACTTCCTGGCCCAAGAGGTCACACAGTCATGCCCATCAAAGTAGCTCTGGGCCTAGGCACACTTCACGCAGTTTGACCCTTTAAATAATACTACAACCAGACACATACAGGTGCGCACATATACACAGATACACATTCTGTTTAATTTCTTCACATCTGCAGACTAGAGTAAGCTGAGGGTATAATGTTAAACCAGGTACTATGTAAACAGTATATAGTTTTACCAAAAGATCGTGCTGATCTTTGATCTCCTGGTTCTTTATCTCCAGCCACTTTCAGACTCATGTCCTCCTCTATGGGCTGGTATAACACACACACACACACACACACACACACACACACACACACACACACACACACACACAGACAAACAGAAAGACACACAGACATATGAAATTAGCAAGCCATATAGTGTAGAAATAGATTGATGTTATTCAGGGACCTCATTTATAAAACTTTGTGGATTCCAAAGTGAAAGTGTGTGTATTCTGCACAAATAACAGGAAATGGCATATACCCCCCAAAAACTTAGATTTCTAAAGCCTCGAATATGAATTATTGGGAGATAGAGGCGACAATGCAGCGCTAAAGACAAAAAAGGAATTTTAACCACAGGTATGAGTGCCAGCACCAGCAACCGCAGGTGTGAGTGGCATTATATTTACATTTACCCTCCACATCCTTTGTGTCTGTGTATTCGTCCTCGATGCGTCCAGCACACCAGCTCCAGAAACGCCTCATTTTTCCTCTGTCTTCTTCAGTGTCTTTCCACAGACTGATCTGTAAAGGTGTTCATGGGATTCCCCTCACGTGTGACATCGGGCCACAGGACATATGGGGTTCTAAAGTTCCAAGAGCGTAGATGAGTTGTTTTTCTTTGAATTTCCTAATTTCATTGCTGCCATAGCAACAACTGGCAATGCAAACAGACGTGTCATTAATGCAGTGACTCTACCTCAACCTGGATTGATCAACCATGTACGGCTCACCGGAGACTGTGATACGTATAACATCCCAAAGTGTACTTAATTCTGAGCAAAATCTAACTAGCCTCATTACTGCTGAACTATGAGGGGCCATTTAGGGAGAAATCAGGGAAACACTACTTGTACATACATATGAAACATTTTCACATAAATAGCCTACTACTTACATTTGTGTATAATAATTTAAACTCGCATATACACGCACTTGCCCACTCAATCTCTGGTGCGTAAACAAAGAGTTGCACTATGCTTATGTTGGTATGGGGGTGTCTGTGTGTATATAACAATTTTCAGTGCGCCCGGAAGTCATTTCATTGTCATTTCAAGGCAGATATTTAACATGTGTACAGTGCGTATAATAGACAGAGGAAGACTGTTGAACTATTAATATTAGGACGGTTATTGACATCTGTGTAATGAGTAGTGCTTCTCTTAATGACAACTGTAACTGTTTTCCCATATAGAATTGTGTGCCTTATATTGTTTGGAGGAACTTTTTCTTCTCATTTAGAAATATGTGGACTAAGTGCTCAGATTGTCTTATTACTTATTATGCTCAGTCTCACCATTTTTGGCAGATTTCACCATGTTATTACGAACGTGGATACGTTATCTTATAATTATAAGCAGTGTGAGATGTGAAGCTAAGCGAAGCACATGTGCAGAATTTCTAACAATAGCCTGTTTTGTATAGCCTGGCTAACTGACCAATCAGTGAAATTAAATGTGGTTGCTGAGCCTGTTGCAGCTGGGTCAATTTAATTTGATTTCATTGTGTTTAATTTTAAACTCAGCTGCGTGCCATGAGACACAAGTTAATCTGAGCATTTTTTGTTCTAACGCCGACTTAACCTAGCCATGTTTTACAGTTATCTTGAAATAATTGAGGTTCATCGCTAGAGGGTGCTGTTCATCTTTTTTTTTTCTTTTCTTCTATTATTGATCAGGAAAAAACGATAAAATAGAGAATTTGTGGATAAAATTATTATGAGATTATTTATAATCAAACGACTACACTACACAACCACTTCTTCCTTTTATTTACATATTATACAGATATTTACATTTTATTTACCCGCGTGCGTCTCTATTCTCCAAGGTAGCGGAGAGACATGAAAGGATAAAAGGGGAAAAGAATAAAATGCACGTCGGTTTTAAATTCGCAGGCTACCTGCGCTGAAGGCGTGGAAAACGAGCACGTGACGGAAAGGCTTCCGTACCCGATGGGTCCAAATCACATGCCCAGCAAAGTAGCCTTAAACCTGGACACACAATGGAGACCATTTGACCCTTTAAAATCATACTACAACCAGACTTCCAGGCCCAAGAGGTCACACAGTCATGCCCAGCAAAGTAGCTCTGGGCCTGGGCACACTTCACGCAGTTTGATCATTTAAATAAAACTAGAAACAGACTTCCTGGCCCAAGAGGTCACACAGTCATGCCCATCAAAGTAGCTCTGGGCCTGGGCACACTTCACGCAGTTTGACCCTTTAAATAATACTACAACCAGACACATACAGGTGCGCACATATACACATTCTTTTTAATTTCTTCACATCTGCAGACTAGAGTAAGCTGAGGGTATAGTGTTAAACCATGTACTACATAAACAGTATATAGTATATATACAGCGGATATAATGTTAAACCAGGTACTACATACAGAGTATATAGTTTGACCAAAAGTTCGTGCTGATCTTTGATCTCCTGGTTCTTCATCTCCAGCGCCACTTTCAGACTCATAATGTCCTCCTCTATGGGCTGGTATAACACACACACGAATCATCACTACAGCCAGTACAATGGAAAGGTGGGAATTTGTACTGAATGTGTACTGACGTTATAAGTGAAAGGTGGAGCTACTGGTGGATGTGTACTGACACTATAAGGGATCTCTACCTGCAGTGACAGTCTGAGCTTCTCAAGTTCTTCCTTCAGAGATTTCTTCTCCTGTTCACAGGCCATTTTCATATCTGCCAGAGCGAGTATCATTACTCCTGGATATAACACAGATTGTATATACTACATAATTACTACTGAATATATAAAATATAATATATATAGTACTATACATATATTAGTATCACTTTTATTGGAGCCTAAAGGCTAACATTCATTATTAGTTATGTTAGTATTATTGCATTTCCATAGTACTTACTCTTGATGGACCTGTTATGCTCCTCCTCCGCCTGCTGTTTCTGCAGGAGCTCTGTCTCCTCCTGCTGCTTGTGTT
This sequence comes from Electrophorus electricus, assembly GCF_041902795.1. Lineage (NCBI taxonomy): Eukaryota > Metazoa > Chordata > Actinopteri > Gymnotiformes > Gymnotidae > Electrophorus > Electrophorus electricus. The sequence continues at coordinate 35,954,352 of NC_137501.1, read as the reverse complement.
TCAGCATCTCCTGAAGAACCTGCAGCTCCTTCTGCTTCTGCAACCTCAACTCCTTCGGCTGCTCCAACAAACTGTTCTCCAACTCCTCCTTCTCACACCGCAAACACTCCAATCGGACCACAGGCCCCACTAGTGACACAGAACCACACACACACACAGACACACACACACACACACACACACACACAGAGATAAACATGTATAAATGTATAAGAATTTGTGGATAAAATTATTATGAGATTATTCATAATCAAACGACTACACTACCCAACCACTTCTTCCTTTTATTTACATATTATACAGATATTTAGAGATATTTACATTTTATTTACCCGCGTGCGTCTCTCTTCTCCAAGGTAGCGGAGAGATATGAAGGGATAAAAGGGGAAAAGAATAAAATGCACGTCGGTTTTAAATTCGCAGGCTACCTGCGCTGAAGGCGTGGAAAACGAGCACGTGACGGAAAGGCTTCCGTACCCGATGGGTCCAAATCACATGCCCAGCAAAGTAGCCTTAAACCTGGACACACAATGGAGACCATTTGACCCTTTAAAATCATACTACAACCAGACTTCCAGGCCCAAGAGGTCACACAGTCATGCCCAGCAAAGTAGCTCTGGGTCTGGGCACACTTCACGCAGTTTGACCGTTTAAATAAAACTAGAAACAGACTTCCTGGCCCAAGAGGTCACAGTCATACCCAGCAAAGTACGTTTAAACCTGGAAACAAATCAGATCCTTTCTGTCATTCAAAGGAATGGGCCTGCAACTCACAACCACATCCCCAGTGAAGCGCACCGTCACCCAGCCACACTACCCCACCTTGCCCGTCCTGGAACAACCACACCTCCAGGGCACCACATGCCAATCTCTCATGCCCAGCAAACTGCAACCTCACGCAGCCAGGCCACACACTGTCTCCCCTTGTACCGTCCAGGGACGAACTCCTCCACAAACCTGGTGTTCACGCGCACACACGCAATTACAACGAATTGGTGGAGAACTTTGAAACAAACGTGCTGACTTTGAATACTCACATCTAGGCTGGGCCAGGTCCAAATGGCCTGCAGCTCGGTGCGCATTAACTGCTTGACTGTCCGTCACGAACGCCACCTGCCAAGCGTTCGTTCCGTCCCTGGCGGATTTTAAAAAATCGTAGCGTGAGAACGATGGTTCCGATCCGCGTGCCGCTTAAAGTCGATTACAGTGGAGATGCAACCCTTTCCAAAGAGCCATGAAAAGACTTTCTACTCCCAAGGAGACAAGAGATATTAAGCCGCAATGACGTCCTACGCGCGTCTTTTCTACGCCGCGCACCACATTTAAAAAATCGTAGCGTAAGAACGGTGGGTCCGATCCGCGTGCCGCTTAAAGGCGATTACAGGGGAGATGCAACCCTTTCCAAAGAGCCATGAAAAGACTTTCTACTCCCAAGGAGACAAGAGATATTAAGCCGCAATGACGTCCGACGCGCGCATTTTCTCCGACGCGCGACACATTTAAAAAAATCATAGCGTGAAAACCGTGGGTTCGATCCGCGTGCCGCTCGAAGGCGATTACAGGGGAGATGCAGCCCTTTCAAAAGAGCCATGAACAGACTTTCTACTCCCAAGGAGACCAGAAATATTAACATATAAAGCGTTACGCTCCAGTCGGATGAGCGAGAAACGCTTGTACAATTGCAACGAATTGGAGGAGAAAGTTTAAACAAACGCGCTGAATTTGAACGCTCACATCTAGGCCGGGCCAGGTCCAAATGGCCTGCAACTCGGTGTGCATCACCTCCATGACTGTCCCTAACGAACGCCACCTGCCACGCTTTCGGCCCGTCCCTAGAGGCATTAAAAAATCGTAGCGTGCTAACGATGGTTCCGATCCGCGTGCCGCTCGAAGGCGATTACAGGGGAGATGCATCCCTTTCCAAAGAGCCATGAACAGACTTTCTACTCCCAAGGAGCCCAAAGATATTAATCCGCAAATACGTCCTACGCGCGTCTTTTCTACGCCGCGCACCACATTTAAAAAATCGTATCGTAAGAACGGTGGGTCCGATCCGCGTGCCGCTTAAAGGCGATTACAGGGGAGATGCAGCCCTTTCCAAAGAGCCTTGAACAGACTTTCTACTCCCAAGGAGCCCAAAGATATTAAGCCGCAAATACGTCCTACGCGCGTCTTTTCTACGCCGCGCACCACATTTAAAAAATCGTATCGGAAGAACGGTGGGTCCAATCCGCGTGCCGCTTAAAGGCGATTACAAGGGAGATGCAAACCTTTCCAAAGAGCCATGAAAAGACTTTCTACTCCCAAGGAGACAATAGATATTAAGCCGAAATGACGTCCGACGCGCGCATTTTCTCCGCCGCGCACCACATTTAAAAAAATCATAGCGTGAAAACCGTGGGTTCGATCCGCGTGCCGCTCGAAGGCGATTACAGCGGAGATGCAGCCCTTTCCAAAGAGCCATGAAAAGACTTTCTACTCCCAAGGAGACAAGAGATATTAAGCCGCAATGACGTCCGACGCGCGCATTTTCTCCGACGCGCAACACATTTAAAAAAATCATAGCGTGAAAACCGTGGGTTCGATCCGCATGCCGCTCGAAGGCGATTACAGGGGAGATGCAGCCCTTTCCAAAGAGCCATGAACAGACTTTCTACTCCCAATGAGACAAGAGATATCAAGCCGCAAATACGTCCGGTGCGCGTCTATTCTCCGCCGCGCAACACATTTAAAAAAAATCGTAGCGTGAAAACCGTGGGTTCGATCCGCGTGCTGCTTAAAGGCGATTACAGGGGAGATGCAGCCCTTTCCAAAGAGCCATGAAAAGACTTTCTACTCCCAAGGAGACAAGAGATATTAAGCCGAAATGACGTCCGACGCGCGCATTTCCTCCGCCGCGCACCACATTTAAAAAAATCATAGCGTTAAAACCGTGGGTTCGATCCGCGTGCCGCTCGAAGGCGATTACAGGGGAGATGCAGCCCTTTCCAAAGAGGCATGAACAGACTTCCTACTCCCAAGGAGCCCAAAGATATTAAGCCGCAAATACGTCCTACGCGCGTCTTTTCTACGCCGCGCACCACATTTAAAAAATCGTATCGGAAGAACGGTGGGTCCAATCCGCGTGCCGCTTAAAGGCGATTACAAGGGAGATGCAAACCTTTCCAAAGAGCCATGAAAAGACTTTCTATTCCCAAGGAGACAATAGATATTAAGCCGAAATGACGTCCGACGCGCGCATTTTCTCCGCCGCGCACCACATTTAAAAAAATCATAGCGTGAAAACCGTGGGTTCGATCCGCGTGCCGCTCGAAGGCGATTACAGCGGAGATGCAGCCCTTTCCAAAGAGCCATGAAAAGACTTTCTACTCCCAAGGAGACAAGAGATATTAAGCCGAAATGACGTCCGACGCGCGCATTTCCTCCGCCGCGCAACACATTTAAAAAAAATCGTAGCGTGAAAACCGTGGGTTCGATCCGCGTGCCGCTCGAAGGCGATTACAGGGGAGATGGAGCCCTTTCCAAAGAGGCATGAACAGACTTCCTACTCCCAAGGAGCCCAAAGATATTAAGCCGCAAATACGTCCTACGCGCGTCTTTTCTACGCCGCGCACCACATTTAAAAAATCGTAGCGTAAGAACGGTGGGTCCGATCCGCGTGCCGCTTAAAGGCGATTACAGGGGAGATGCAAACCTTTCCAAAGAGCCATGAAAAGACTTTCTACTCCCAAGGAGACAAGAGATATTAAGCCGCAATGACGTCCGACGCGCGCATTTTCTCCGACGCGCAACACATTTAAAAAAATCATAGCGTGAAAACCGTGGGTTCGATCCGCGTGCCGCTCGAAGGCGATTACAGGGGAGATGCAGCCCTTTCAAAAGAGCCATGAACAGACTTTCTACTCCCAAGGAGACCAGAAATATTAACATATAAAGCGTTACGCTCCAGTCGGATGAGCGAGAAACGCTTGTACAATTGCAACGAATTGGAGGAGAAAGTTTAAACAAACGCGCTGAATTTGAACGCTCACATCTAGGCCGGGCCAACTCCAAATGGCGTGCAACTCGGTGTGCATCACCTCCATGACTGTCCCTAACGAACGCCACCTGCCACGCTTTCGGCCTATCCCTGGCGGCATTAAAAAATCGTAGCGTGATAACGATGGTTCCGATGCGCGTGCCGCTCAAAGGCTATTACAGAGGAGATACAGCCCTTTCCAAAGAGCCATGAACAGACTTTCTACTCCCAAGGAGACAAGAGATATTACGCGCATTTTCTCCGACGCGCACCACGTTTAAAAAATCGTAGCGTGAGAACGGTGGGTCCGATCCGCGTGCGGCTTAAAGGCGATTACAGGGGAGATGCAACCCTTTCCAAAGAACCATGAAAAGACTTTCTACTCCCAAGGAGACAATAGATATTAAGCCGAAATGACGTCCGACGCGCGCATTTCCTCCGCCGCGCACCACATTTAAAAAAATCATAGCGTGAAAACCGTGGGTTCGATCCGCGTGCCGCTCGAAGGCGATTACAGAGGAGATGCAGCCCTTTCCAAAGAGGCATGAACAGACTTCCTACTCCCAAGGAGCCCAAAGATATTAAGCCGCAAATACGTCCTACGCGCGTCTTTTCTACGCCGCGCACCACATTTAAAAAATCGTATCGGAAGAACGGTGGGTCCAATCCGCGTGCCGCTTAAAGGCGATTACAAGGGAGATGCAAACCTTTCCAAAGAGCCATGAAAAGACTTTCTACTCCCAAGGAGACAATAGATATTAAGCCGAAATGACGTCCGACGCGCGCATTTTCTCCGCCGCGCACCACATTTAAAAAAATCATAGCGTGAAAACCGTGGGTTCGATCCGCGTGCCGCTCGAAGGCGATTACAGCGGAGATGCAGCCCTTTCCAAATAGCCATGAAAAGACTTTCTACTCCCAAGGAGACAAGAGATATTAAGCCGCAATGACGTCCGACGCGCGCATTTTCTCCGACGCGCAACACATTTAAAAAAATCATAGCGTGAAAACCGTGGGTTCGATCCGCGTGCCGCTCGAAGGCGATTACAGGGGAGATGCAGCCCTTTCCAAAGAGGCATGAACAGACTTCCTACTCCCAAGGAACCCAAAGATATTAAGCCGCAAATACGTCCTACGCGCGTCTTTTCTACGCCGCGCACCACATTTAAAAAATCGTAGCGTAAGAACGGTGGGTCCGATCCGCGTGCCGCTTAAAGGCGATTACAGGGGAGATGCAAACCTTTCCAAAGAGCCATGAAAAGACTTTCTACTCCCAAGGAGACAAGAGATATTAAGCCGCAATGACGTCCGACGCGCGCATTTTCTCCGACGCGCAACACATTTAAAAAAAATCATAGCGTGAAAACCGTGGGTTCGATCCGCGTGCCGCTCGAAGGCGATTACAGGGGAGATGCAGCCCTTTCCAAAGAGCCATGAACAGACCTTCTACTCCCAATGAGACAAGAGATATCAAGCCGCAAATACGTCCGGCGCGCGTCTATTCTCCGCCGCGCAACACATTTAAAAAAAATCGTAGCGTGAAAACCGTGGGTTCGATCCGCGTGCCGCTTAAAGGCGATTACAGGGGAGATGCAGCCCTTTCCAAAGAGCCATGAAAAGACTTTCTACTCCCAAGGAGACAAGAGATATTAAGCCGCAATGACGTCCGACGCGCGCATTTTCTCCGACGCGCAACACATTTAAAAAAATCATAGCGTGAAAACCGTGGGTTCGATCCGCGTGCCGCTCGAAGGCGATTACAGGGGAGATGCAGCCCTTTCCAAAGAGCCATGAACAGACTTTCTACTCCCAATGAGACAAGAGATATCAAGCCGCAAATACGTCCGGCGCGCGTCTATTCTCCGCCGCGCAACACATTTAAAAAAAATCGTAGCGTGAAAACCGTGGGTTCGATCCGCGTGCCGCTTAAACGCGATTACAGGGGAGATGCAGCCCTTTCCAAAGAGCCATGAAAAGACTTTCTACTCCCAAGGAGACAATAGATATTAAGCCGAAATGACGTCCGACGCGCGCATTTTCTCCGCCGCGCACCACATTTAAAAAAATCATAGCGTGAAAACCGTGGGTTCGATCCGCGTGCCGCTCGAAGGCGATTACAGGGGAGATGCAGCCCTTTCCAAAGAGGCATGAACAGACTTCCTACTCCCAAGGAGCCCAAAGATATTAAGCCGCAAATACGTCCTACGCGCGTCTTTTCTACGACGCGCACCACATTTAAAAAATCGTATCGGAAGAACGGTGGGTCCAATCCGCGTGCCGCTTAAAGGCGATTACAAGGGAGATGCAAACCTTTCCAAAGAGCCATGAAAAGACTTTCTACTCCCAAGGAGACAATAGATATTAAGCCGAAATGACGTCCGACGCGCGCATTTCCTCCGCCGCGCACCACATTTAAAAAAATCATAGCGTGAAAACCGTGGGTTCGATCCGCGTGCCGCTCGAAGGCGATTACAGGGGAGATGCAGCCCTTTCCAAAGAGCCATGAACAGACTTTCTACACCCAATGAGACAAGAGATATCAAGCCGCAAATACGTCCGGCGCGCGTCTATTCTCCGCCGCGCAACACATTTAAAAAAAATCGTAGCGTGAAAACCGTGGGTTCGATCCGCGTGCCGCTTAAAGGCGATTACAGGGGAGATGCAGCCCTTTCCAAAGAGCCATGAAAAGACTTTCTACTCCCAAGGAGACAAGAGATATTAAGCCGAAATGACGTCCGACGCGCGCATTTCCTCCGCCGCGCACCATATTTAAAAAAATCATAGCGTGAAAACCGTGGGTTCGATCCGCGTGCCGCTCGAAGGCGATTACAGGGGAGATGCAGCCCTTTCCAAAGAGGCATGAACAGACTTCCTACTCCCAAGGAGACAATAGATATTAAGCCGAAATGACGTCCGACGCGCGCATTTTCTCCGCCGCGCACCACATTTAAAAAAAATCATAGCGTGAAAACCGTGGGTTCGATCCGCGTGACGCTCGAAGGCGATTACAGGGGAGATGCAGCCCTTTCCAAAGAGCCATGAACAGACCTTCTACTCCCAATGAGACAAGAGATATCAAGCCGCAAATACGTCCGGCGCGCGTCTATTTTCCGCCGCGCAACACATTTAAAAAAAATCGTAGCGTGAAAACCGTGGGTTCGATCCGCGTGCCGCTTAAAGGCGATTACAGGGGAGATGCAGCCCTTTCCAAAGAGCCATGAAAAGACTTTCTACTCCCAAGGAGACAAGAGATATTAAGCCGAAATGACGTCCGACGCGCGCATTTCCTCCGCCGCGCACCACATTTAAAAAAATCATAGCGTGAAAACCGTGGGTTCGATCCGCGTGCCGCTCGAAGGCGATTACAGAGGAGATGCAACCCTTTCCAAAGAGGCATGAACAGACTTCCTACTCCCAAGGAGCCCAAAGATATTAAGCCGCAAATACGTCCTACGCGCGTCTTTTCTACGCCGCGCACCACATTTAAAAAATCGTAGCGTAAGAACGGTGGGTCCGATCCGCGTGCCGCTTAAAGGCGATTACAGGGGAGATGCAGCCCTTTCCAAAGAGGCATGAACAGACTTCCTACTCCCAAAGAGCCCAAAGATATTAAACCGCAAATACGTCCTACGCGCGTCTTTTCTACGCCGCGCACCACATTTAAAAAATCGTAGCGTAAGAACGGTGGGTCCGATCCGCGTGCCGCTTAAAGTCGATTACAGGGGAGATGCAAACCTTTCCAAAGAGCCATGAACAGACTTTCTACTCCCAATGAGACAAGAGATATCAAGCCGCAAATACGTCCGGCGCGCGTCTATTCTCCGCCGCGCAACACATTTAAAAAAAATCGTAGCGTGAAAACCGTGGGTTCGATCCGCGTGCCGCTTAAAGGCGATTACAGGGGAGATGCAAACCTTTCCAAAGAGCCATGAAAAGACTTTCTACTCCCAAGGAGACAAGAGATATTAAGCCGAAATGACGTCCGACGCGCGCATTTCCTCCGCCGCGCACCACATTTAAAAAAATCATAGCGTGAAAACCGTGGGTTCGATCCGCGTGCCGCTCGAAGGCGATTACAGGGGAGATGCAGCCCTTTCCAAAGAGGCATGAACAGACTTTCTACTCCCAAGGAGACCAGAGATATTAACAGATAAAGCGTTACGCTCCAGTCGGATGAGCGAGAAACGCTTGTACAATTGCAACGAATTGGAGGAGAAAGTTTAAACAAACGCGCTGACTTTGAAGGCTCACATCTAGGCCGGGCCAGGTCCAAATGGCCTGCAACTCGGTCCGCATCACGTCCATGACTTTTCCTAACGAACGCCACCTGCCAAGCTTTCGGCCCGTCCCTGGCGGCATTAAAAAATCGAAGCGTGATAACGATGGTTCCGATCCGCGTGCCGCTCGAAGGCGATTACAGGGGAGATGCAGCCCTTTCCAAAGAGCCATGAACAGACTTTCTACTCCCAAGGAGCCCAAAGATATTAAGCCGCAAATATGTCCTACGCGCGTCTTTTCTACGCCGCGCACCACATTTAAAAAATCGTAGCGTAAGAACGGTGGGTCCGATCCGCGTGCCGCTTATAGGCGATTACAGGGGAGATGCAACCCTTTCCAAAGAGCCATGAATAGACTTTCTACTCCCAAGGAGCCCAAAGATATTAAGCCGCAAATACGTCCTACGCGCGTCTTTTCTACGCCGCGCACCACATTTAAAAAATCGTATCGTAAGAACGGTGGGTCCGATCCGCGTGCCACTTAAAGGCGATTACAGGAGAGATGCAGCCCTTTCCAAAGAGCCATGAATAGACTTTCTACTCCCAAGGAGACCAGAGATATTAACAGATAAAGCATTACGCTCCAGTCGGATGAGCGAGAAACGCTTGTACAATTGCAACGAATTGGAGGAGAAAGTTTAAACAAACGCGCTGACTTTGAACGCTCACATCTAGGCCGGGCCAGGTCCAAATGGCCTGCAACTCGGTGCGCATCACCTCCATGACGGTCCCTAACGAACGCCACCTGCCACGCTTTCGGCCCGTCCCTGTCGGCATTAAAAAATCGTAGCGTGATAACGATGGTTCCGATCCGCGTGCCGCGCGAAGGCGATTACAGGGGAGATGCAGCCCTTTCCAAAGAGCCATGAACAGACTTCTACTCCCAAGGAGCCCAAAGATATTAAGCCGCAATGATGTCCGACGCGCGCATTTATTGCGCCGCGCACCACATTTAAAAAATCGTAGCGTGAGAACGGTGGGTCCGATCCGCGTGCCGCTTAAAGGCGATTACAGGGGAGATGCAGCCCTTTCCAAAGAGCCATGAACAGACTTTCTACTCCCAAGGAGACAAGAGATATTAAGCCGCAATGACGTCCGACGCGCGCATTTTCTCCGCCGCGCACCACATTTAAAAAAATCATAGCGTGAAAACCGTGGGTTCGATCCGCGTGCCGCTCCAAGGCGATTACAGGGGAGATGCATCCCTTTCAAAGGAGCCATGAACAGACTTTCTACTCCCAAGGAGACAAGAGATATTAAGCCACAATGACGTCCGACGCGCGCATTTTCTCCGACACGCACCACGTTTAAAAAATCGTAGCGTGAGAACGGTGGGTCCGATCCGCGTGCCGCTTAAAGGCGATTACAGGGGAGATGCATCCCTTTCCAAAGAGCCATGAACAGACTTCCTACTCCCAAGGAGACAAGAGATATTAACATATAAAGCGTTACGCTCCAGTCGGATGAACGAGAAACGCTTGAGCAGTTGCAACGAATTGGAGGAGAAAGTTTAAACAAACGCGCTGACTTTGAACGCTCACATCTAGGTCTGGCCAAGTCCAAATGGCGTGCAACTCGGTGCGCATCACCTCCATGACTGTCCCTAACGAACGCCACCTGCCACGCTTTCGGCCCGTCCCTGGCGGCTTTAAAAAATCGTAGCGTGATAACAGTGGGTCCAATCCGCTTGAAGCTCGAAGGCGATTAGAGGGGAGATGCAGCCCTTTCCAAAGAGCCATGAACAGACTTCCTACTCCCAAGGAGACAAGAGATATTAAGCCACAAATACGTCCGGACCGCGTCTTTTCTCCGCAGCTCACCACATTTAAAAAAATCGTAGCGTGAAAACCGTGGGTTCGATATAGTATACATACAGAGTATATAGTTTGACCAAAAGATCGTGCTGATCTTTGATCTCCTGGTTCTTCATCTCCAGCGCCACTTTCAGACTCATAATGTCCTCCTCTATGGGCTGGTATAACACAGACACGAATCATCACTACAGCCAGTACAATGGAAAGGTGGGAATGTGTACTGAATGTGTACTGACGTTATAAGTGAGAGGTGGTGGTACTGGTGGATGTGTACTGACACTATAAGGGATCTCTACCTGCAGTGACAGTTTGAGCTTCTCAAGTTCTTCCTCCAGAGATTTCTTCTCCTGTTCACAGGCCATTTTCATATCTGCCAGAGCAAGTATCATTACTGCTGGATATAACACAGATTGTATATACTACATAATTACTGCTGAATATATAAAATATAATATATATAGTACTATACATATATTAGTGTCACTTTTATTGGAGCCTAAAGGCTAACATTCATTATTAGTTATGTTAGTATTATTGCATTTCCATAGTACTTACTCTTGATGGACCTGTTATGCTCCTCCTCCTCCTGCTGTTTCTGCAGGAGCTCTGTCTCCTCCTGCTGCTTGTGTTTCAGCATCTCCTGAAGAACCTGCAGCTCCTTCTGCTTCTGCAACCTCAACTCCTTCAGCTGCTCCAAGAAACTGTTATCCAACTCCTCCTTCTCACACCGCAAACACTCCAATCGGGCCACAGGCCCCACTAGTGACACAGAACCACACACACACACACACACACACAAAGAGAGAGATAAACATGTATAAATGTATAAGAATTTGTGGATAAAATTATTATGAGATTATTTATAATCAAACGACTACACTACACAACCACATCTTCCTTTTATTTACATATTATACAGATATTTAGAGATATTTACATTTTATTTACCCGCGTGCGTCTCTCTTCTCCAAGGTAGCGGAGAGATATGAAAGGATAAAAGGGGAAAAGAATAAAATGCACGTCGGTTTTAAATTCGCAGGCTACCTGCGCTGAAGGCGTGGAAAACGAGCACGTGACGGAAAGGCTTCCGTACCCGATGGGTCCAAATCACATGCCCAGCAAAGTAGCCTTAAACCTGGACACACAATGGAGACCATTTGACCCTTTAAATAATACTACAACCAGACACATACAGGTGCGCACATATACACAGATACACATTCTGTTTAAATTTCTTCACATCTGCAGACTAGAGTAAGCTGAGGGTATAGTGTTAAACCAGGAACTACATAAACAGTATATAGTATATATACAGAGGATATAGTGTTAAACCAGGTACTACATACAGAGTATATAGTATACATACAGAGTATATAGTTTGACCAAAAGATCGTGCTGATCTTTGATCTCCTGGTTCTTCATCTCCAGCGCCACTTTCAGACTCATAATGTCCTCCTCTATGGGCTGGTATAACCCACACACACGAATCATCACTACAGCCAGTACAATGGAAAGGTGGGAATGTGTACTGAATGTGTACTGACGTTATAAGTGAAAGGTGGAGGTACTGGTGGATGTGTACTGACACTATAAGGGATCTCTACCTGCAGTGACAGTCTGAGCTTCTCAAGTTCTTCCTCCAGAGATTTCTTCTCCTGTTCACAGGCCATTTTCATATCTGCCAGAGCAAGTATCATTACTGCTGGATATAACATAGATTGTATATACTACATAATTACTACTGAATATATAAAATATAATATATATAGTACTATACATATATTAGTATCACTTTTATTGGAGCCTAAAGGCTAGCATTCATTATTATGTTAGTATTATTGCATTTCCATAGTACTTACTCTTGATGGACCTGTTATGCTCCTCCTCCTCCTGCTGTTTCTGCAGGAGCTCTGTCTCCTCCTGCTGCTTGTGTTTCAGCATCTCCTGAAGAACCTGCAGCTCCTTCTGCTTCTGCAACCTCAACTCCTTCAGCTGCTCCAACAAACTGTTCTCCAACTCCTCCTTCTCACACCGCAAACACTCCAATCGGGCCACAGGCCCCACTAGTGACACAGAACCACACACACACACAGACACACACACACACACACACACACACACACACACACACACACACACACACACACAGAGAGATAAACATGTATAAATGTATAATAATTTGTGGATAAAATTATTATGAGATTATTTATAATCAAACGACTACACTACACAACCACTTCTTCCTTTTATTTACATATTATACAGATATTTACAGATATTTACATTTTATTTACCCGCGTGCGTCTCTCTTCTCCAAGGTAGCGGAGAGATATGAAAGGATAAAAGGGGAAAAGAATAAAATGCACGTCGGTTTTAAATTCGCAGGCTACCTGCGCTGAAGGCGTGGAAAACGAGCACGTGACGGAAAGGCTTCCGTACCCGATGGGTCCAAATCACATGCCCAGCAAAGTAGCCTTAAACCTGGACACACAGTGGAGACCATTTGACCCTTTAAAATCATACTACAAGCAGACTTCCAGGCCCAAGAGGTCACACAGTCATGCCCAGCAAAGTACCTCTGGGCCTGGGCACACTTCACGCAGTTTGACCGTTTAAATAAAACTAGAAACAGACTTCCTGGCCCAAGAGGTCACACAGTCATGCCCAGCAAGGTTGCTTTAAACGTGGGCACGTTATAAGTGAGAGGTGGAGGTACTGGTGGATGTGTACTGACACTATAAGGGATCTCTACCTGCAGTGACAGTCTGAGCTTCTCAAGTTCTTCCTCCAGAGATTTCTTCTCCTGTTCACAGGCCATTTTCATATCTGCCAGAGCAAGTATCATTACTGCTGGACATAACACAGATTGTATATACTACATAATTACTACTGAATATATAAAATATAATATATATAGTACTATACATATATTAGTATCACTTTTATTGGAGCCTAAAGGCTAACATTCATTATTAGTTATGTTAGTATTATTGCATTTCCATAGTACTTACTCTTGATGGACCTGTTATGCTCCTCCTCCTCCTGCTGTTTCTGCAGGAGCTCTGTCTCCTCCTGCTGCTTGTGTTTCAGCATCTCCTGAAGAACCTGCAGCTCCTTCTGCTTCTGCAACCTCAACTCCTTCGGCTGCTCCAACAAACTGTTCTCCAACTCCTCCTTCTCACACCGCAAACACTCCAATCGGACCACAGGCCCCACTAGTGACACAGAACCACACACACACACAGACACACACACACACACACACACACACACACAGAGAGATAAACATGTATAAATGTATAAGAATTTGTGGATAAAATTATTATGAGATTATTTATAATCAAACGACTACACTACACAACCACTTCTTCCTTTTATTTACATATTATACAGATATTTACATTTTATTTACCCGCGTGCGTCTCTCTTCTCCAAGGTAGCGGAGAGATATGAAAGGATAAAAGGGGAAAAGAATAAAATGCACGTCGGTTTTAAATTCGCAGGCTACCTGCGCTGAAGGCGTGGAAAACGAGCACGTGACGGAAAGGCTTCCGTACCCGATGGGTCCAAATCACATGCCCAGCAAAGTAGCCTTAAACCTGGACACACAATGGAGACCATTTGACCCTTTAAAATCATATTACAACCAGACTTCCAGGCCCAAGAGGTCACACAGTCATGCCCAGCAAAGTAGCTCTGGGCCTGGGCACACTTCACGCAGTTTTACCGTTTAAATAAAACTAGAAACAGACACATACAGGTGCGCACATATACACATAAACACATTCTGTTTAATTTCTTCACATCTGCAGAATAGAGTAAGCTGAGGGTATAGTGTTAAACCAGGAACTACATAAACAGTATATAGTATATATACAGAGGATATAGTGTTAAACCAGGTACTACATACAGAGTATATAGTATACATACAGAGTATATAGTTTGACCAAAAGATCGTGCTGATCTTTGATCTCCTGGTTCTTCATCTCCAGCGCCACTTTCAGACTCATAAAGTCCTCCTCTATGGGCTGGTATAACACACACACGAATCATATCTACAGCCAGTACAATGGAAAGGTGGGAATGTGTACTGTATGTGTACTGACGTTATAAGTGAAAGGTGGAGGTACTGGTGGATGTGTACTGACACTATAAGGGATCTCTACCTGCAGTGACAGTCTGAGGTTCTCAAGTTCTTCCTCCAGAGATTTCTTCTCCTGTTCACAGGCCATTTTCATATCTGCCAGAGCAAGTATCATTACTGCTGGATATAACACAGATTGTATATACTACATAATTACTACTGAATATATAAAATATAATATATATAGTACTATACATATATTAGTATCACTTTTATTGGAGCCTAAAGGCTAACATTCATTATTAGTTATGTTAGTATTATTGCATTTCCATAGTACTTACTCTTAATGGACCTGTTATGCTCCTCCTCCTCCTGCTGTTTCTGCAGGAGCTCTGTCTCCTCCTGCTGCTTGTGTTTCAGCATCTCCTGAAGAACCTGCAGCTCCTTCTGCTTCTGCAACCTCAACTCCTTCAGCTGCTCCAACAAACTGTTCTCCAACTCCTCCTTCTCACACCGCAAACACTCCAATCGGGCCACAGGCCCCACTAGTGACACAGAACCACACACACACACACACAGAGAGAGATAAACATGTATAAATGTATAAGAATTTGTGGATAAAATTATTATGAGATTATTTATAATCAAACGACTACACTACACAACAACATCTTCCTTTTATTTACATATTATACAGATATTTAGAGATATTTACATTTTATTTACCCGCGTGCGTCTCTCTTCTCCAAGGTAGCGGAGAGATATGAAAGGATAAAAGGGGAAAAGAATAAAATGCACGTCGGTTTTAAATTCGCAGGCTACCTGCGCTGAAGGCGTGGAAAACGAGCACGTGACGGAAAGGCTTACGTACCCGATGGGTCCAAATCACATGCCCAGCAAAGTAGCCTTAAACCTGGAGACACAATGGAGAGCATTTGACCCTTTAAAATCATACTACAACCAGACTTCCAGGCCCAAGAGGTCACACAGTCATGCCCAGCAAAGTAGCTCTGGGCCTGGGCACACTTCACGCAGTTTGACCGTTTAAATAAAACTAGAAACAGACTTCCTGGCCTAAGAGGTCACAGTCATACCCAGCAAAGTACGTTTAAACCTGGAAACAAATCAGATCCTTTCTGTCATTCAAAGGAATGGGCCTGCAACTCACAACCACATCCCCAGTGAAGCGCACCGTCACCCAGCCACACTACCCCACCTTGCCCGTCCTGGAACAACCACACCTCCAGGGCACCACATGCCAATCTCTCATGCCCAGCAAACTGCAACCTCACGCAGCCAGGCCACACACTGTCTCCCCTTGTACAGTCCAAGGACGAACTCCTCCACAAACCTGGTGTTCACGCGCACACACGCAATTACAACGAATTGGTGGAGAACTTTGAAACAAACGTGCTGACTTTGAATACTCACATCTAGGCTGGGCCAGGTCCAAATGGCCTGCAGCTCGGTGCGCATTAACTGCTTGACTGTCCGTCACGAACGCCACCTGCCAAGCGTTCGTTCCGTCCCTGGCGGATTTTAAAAAATCGTAGCGTGAGAACGATGGGTCCGATCCGCGTGCCGCTTAAAGGCGATTACAGGGAAGATGCAACCCTTTCCAAAGAACCATGAAAAGACTTTCTACTCCCAAGGAAACGAGATATTAAGCCGCAATGACATCCGACGCGCGCATTTTCTCCGCCGCGCAGCACATTTAAAAAAATCATAGCGTGAAAACCGTGGGTTCGATCCGCATGCCGCTTAAAGGCGATTACAGGGGAGATGCAGCCCTTTCCAAAGAGCCATGAACAGACTTTCTACACCCAATGAGACAAGAGATATTAAGCCGCAAATACGTCCGGCGCGCGTCTTTTCTCCGCCGCGCAACACATTTAAAAAAAATCGTAGCGTGAAAAACGTGGGTTCGATCCGCGTGCCGCTCGAAGGCGATTACAGGGGAGATGCATCCCTTTCAAAAGAGCCATGAACAGACTTTCTACTCCCAAGGAGACCAGAAATATTAACATATAAAGCGTTACGCTCCAGTCGGATGAACGAGAAACGCTTGTACAATTGCAACGAATTGGAGGAGAAAGTTTAAACAAACGCGCTGACTTTGAACGCTCACATCTAGGCCGGGCCAACTCCAAATGGCGTGCAACTCGGTGTGCATCACCTCCATGACTGTCCCTAACGAACGCCACCTGCCACGCTTTCGGCCTATCCCTGGCGGCATTAAAAAATCGTAGCATGATAACGATGGTTCCGATCCGCGTGCCGCTCGAAGGCGATTACAGGGGAGATGGAGCCCTTTCCAAAGAGGCATGAACAGACTTCCTACTCCCAAGGAGCCCAAAGATATTAAGCCGCAAATACGTCCTACGCGCGTCTTTTCTACGCCGCGCACCACATTTAAAAAATCGTAGCGTAAGAACGGTGGGTCCGATCCGCGTGCCGCTTAAAGGCGATCACAGGGGAGATGCAAACCTTTCCAAAGAGCCATGAAAAGACTTTCTACTCCCAAGGAGACAAGAGATATTAAGCCGCAATGACGTCCGACGCGCGCATTTTCTCCGACGCGCAACACATTTAAAAAAATCATAGCGTGAAAACCGTGGGTTCAATCCGCGTGCCGCTCGAAGGCGATTACAGGGGAGATGCAGCCCTTTCCAAAGAGCCATGAACAGACTTTCTACACCCAATGAGACAAGAGATATTAAGCCGCAAATACGTCCGGCGCGCGTCTTTTCTCCGCCGCGCAACAAATTTAAAAAAAATCGTAGCGTGAAAAACGTGGGTTCGATCCGCGTGCCGCTCGAAGGCGATTACAGGGGAGATGCATCCCTTTCAAAAGAGCCATGAACAGACTTTCTACTCCCAAGGAGACCAGAAATATTAACATATAAAGCGTTACGCTCCAGTCGGATGAACGAGAAACGCTTGTACAATTGCAACGAATTGGAGGAGAAAGTTTAAACAAACGCGCTGACTTTGAACGCTCACATCTAGGCCGGGCCAACTCCAAATGGCGTGCAACTCGGTGTGCATCACCTCCATGACTGTCCCTAACGAACGCCACCTGCCACGCTTTCGGCCTATCCCTGGCGGTATTAAAAAATCGTAGCGTGATAACGATGGTTCCGATGCGCGTGCCGCTCGAAGGCGATTACAGGGGAGATACAGCCCTTTCCAAAGAGCCATGAACAGACTTTCTACTCCCAAGGAGACAAGAGATATTACGCGCATTTTCTCCGACGCGCACCACGTTTAAAAAATCGTAGCGTGAGAACGGTGGGTCCGATCCGCGTGCCGCTTAAAGGCGATTACAGGGGAGATGCAACCCTTTCCAAAGAACCATGAAAAGACTTTCTACTCCCAAGGAGACAAGAGATATTAAGCCGCAATGACGTCCGACGCGCGCATTTTCTCCGCCGCGCAGCACATTTAAAAAAATCATAGCGTGAAAACCGTGGGTTCGATCCGCGTGCCGCTCGAAGGCGATTACAGGGGAGATGGAGCCCTTTCCAAAGAGGCATGAACAG
The DNA here is from genome assembly GCF_041902795.1 of Electrophorus electricus. Classification (NCBI taxonomy): domain Eukaryota; kingdom Metazoa; phylum Chordata; class Actinopteri; order Gymnotiformes; family Gymnotidae; genus Electrophorus; species Electrophorus electricus. The sequence goes on along the minus strand of NC_137501.1, from coordinate 35,936,617 downwards.
ACTTCCTACTCCCAAGGAGCCCAAAGATATTAAGCCGCAAATATGTCCTACGCGCGTCTTTTCTACGCCGCGCACCACATTTAAAAAATCGTATCGGAAGAACGGTGGGTCCAATCCGCGTGCCGCTTAAAGGCGATTACAAGGGAGATGCAAACCTTTCCAAAGAGCCATGAAAAGACTTTCTACTCCCAAGGAGAAAAGAGATATTAAGCCGAAATGACGTCCGACGCGCGCATTTCCTCCGCCGCGCACCACATTTAAAAAAATCATAGCGTGAAAACCGTGGGTTCGATCCGCGTGCCGCTCGAAGGCGATTACAGGGGAGATGCAGCCCTTTCCAAAGAGGCATGAACAGACTTCCTACTCCCAAGGAGCCCAAAGATATTAAGCCGCAAATACGTCCTACGAGCGTCTTTTCTACGCCGCGCACCACATTTAAAAAATCGTATCGGAAGAACGGTGGGTCCAATCCGCGTGCCGCTTAAAGGCGATTACAAGGGAGATGCAAACCTTTCCAAAGAGCCATGAAAAGACTTTCTACTCCCAAGGAGACAAGAGATATTAAGCCGCAATGACGTCCGACGCGCGCATTTTCTCCGCCGCGCAGCACATTTAAAAAAATCATAGCGTGAAAACCGTGGGTTCGATCCGCGTGCCGCTCGAAGGCGATTACAGGGGAGATGCAGCCCTTTCCAAAGATCCATGAACAGCCTTCCTACTCCCAAGGAGACAAGAGATATTAACATATAAAGCGTTACGCTCCAGTCGGATGAGCGAGAAACGCTTGAGCAGTTGCAACGAATTGGAGGAGAAAGTTTAAACAAACGCGCTGACTTTGAACGCTCACATCTAGGTCTGGCCATGTCCAAATGGCGTGCAACTCGGTGCGCATCACCTCCATGACTGTCCCTAACGAACGCCACCTGCCAAGCTTTCGGCCCGTCCCTGGCGGCTTTAAAAAATCGTAGCGTGATAACCGTGGGTCCAATCCGCTTGAAGCTCGAAGGCGATTAGAGGGGAGATGCAGCCCTTTCCAAAGAGCCATGAACAGACTTCCTACTCCCAAGGAGACAAGAGATATTAAGCCACAAATACGTCCGGACCGCGTCTTTTCTCCGCAGCTCACCACATTTAAAAAAATCGTAGCGTGAAAACCGTGGGTTCGATATAGTATACATACAGAGTATATAGTTTGACCAAAAGATCGTGCTGATCTTTGATCTCCTGGTTCTTCATCTCCAGCGCCACTTTCAGACTCATAATGTCCTCCTCTATGGGCTGGTATAACCCACACATACGAATCATCACTACAGCCAGTACAATGGAAAGGTGGGAATGTGTACTGAATGTGTACTGACGTTATAAGTGAAAGGTGGAGGTACTGGTGGATGTGTACTGACACTATAAGGGATCTCTACCTGCAGTGACAGTCTGAGCTTCTCAAGTTCTTCCTCCAGAGATTTCTTCTCCTGTTCACAGGCCATTTTCATATCTGCCAGAGCAAGTATCATTACTGCTGGATATAACATAGATTGTATATACTACATAATTACTACTGAATATATAAAATATAATATATATAGTACTATACATATATTAGTATCACTTTTATTGGAGCCTAAAGGCTAGCATTCATTATTAGTTATGTTAGTATTATTGCATTTCCATAGTACTTACTCTTGATGGACCTGTTATGCTCCTCCTCCTCCTGCTGTTTCTGCAGGAGCTCTGTCTCCTCATGCTGCTTGTGTTTCAGCATCTCCTGAAGAACCTGCAGCTCCTTCTGCTTCTGCAACCTCAACTCCTTCAGCTGCTCCAACAAACTGTTCTCCAACTCCTCCTTCTCACACCGCAAACACTCCAATCGGGCCACAGGCCCCACTAGTGACACAGAACCACACACACACACACACACACACACACACACACACACACACACAGAGAGAGATAAACATGTATAAATGTATAAGAATTTGTGGATAAAATTATTATGAGATTATTTATAATGAAACGACTACACTACACAACCACTTCTTCCTTTTATTTACATATTATACAGATATTTAGAGATATTTACATTTTATTTACCCGCGTGCGTCTCTCTTCTCCAAGGTAGCGGAGAGATATGAAAGGATAAAAGGGGAAAAGAATAAAATGCACGTCGGTTTTAATTTCGCAGGCTACCTGCGCTGAAGGCGTGGAAAACGAGCACGTGACGGAAAGGCTTCCGTACCCGATGGGTCCAAATCACATGCCCAGCAAAGTAGCCTTAAACCTGGACACACAATGGAGACCATTTGACCCTTTAAAATCATATTACAACCAGACTTCCAGGCCCAAGAGGTCACACAGTCATGCACAGCAAAGTAGCTCTGGGCCTGGGCACACTTCACGCAGTTTGACCGTTTAAATAAAAGTAGAAACAGACTTCCTGGCCCAAGAGGTCACACAGTCATGCCCAGCAAGGATGCTTTAAACGTGGGCACACTTCAGACCGTTTCACTCTTTAAATCATTCAAAGCACCACATTTCAAGGCCCAAGAGGTCACAGAATCATGCCCATCAAAGTAGCTCTGCGCCTGGGCACACTTCACGCAGTTTGACCCTTTAAATAATACTACAACCAGACACATACAGGTGCGCACATATACACAGATACACATTCTGTTTAATTTCTTCACATCTGCAGACTAGAGTAAGCTGAGGGTATAGTGTTAAACCAGGTACTACATAAACAGTATATAGTATATATACAGAGGATATAGTGTTAAACCAGGTACTATATAGAGAGTATATAGTTTGACCAAAAGATCGTGCTGATCTTTGATCTCCTGGTTCTTCATCTCCAGTGCCACTTTCAGACTCATAATGTCCTCCTCTATGGGCTGGTATAACACACACACGAATCATCACTACAGCCAGTACAATGGAAAGGTGGGAATGTGTACTGAATGTGTACTGACGTTATAAGTGAAAGGTGGAGCTACTGGTGGATGTGTACTGACACTATAAGGGATCTCTACCTGCAGTGACAGTCTGAGCTTCTCAAGTTCTTCCTCCAGAGATTTCTTCTCCTGTTCACAGGCCATTTTCATATCTGCCAGAGCAAGTATCATTACTGCTGGATATAACACAGATTGTATATACTACATAATTACTACTGAATATATAAAATATAATATATATAGTACTATACATATATTAGTATCACTTTTATTGGAGCCTAAAGGCTAACATTCATTATTAGTTATGTTAGTATTATTGCATTTCCATAGTACTTACTCTTGATGGACCTGTTATGCTCCTCCTCCTCCTGCTGTTTCTGCAGGAGCTCTGTCTCCTCCTGCTGCTTGTGTTTCAGCATCTCCTGAAGAACCTGCAGCTCCTTCTGCTTCTGCAACCTCAACTCCTTCAGCTGCTCCAACAAACTGTTCTCCAACTCCTCCTTCTCACACCGCAAACACTCCAATCGGGCCACAGGCCCCACTAGTGACACAGAACCACACACACACACACACACACACACACACACACAAAGAGAGAGATAAACATGTATAAATGTATAAGAATTTGTGGATAAAATTATTATGAGATTATTTATAATCAAACGACTACACTACACAACCACATCTTCCTTTTATTTACATATTATACAGATATTTAGAGATATTTACATTTTATTTACCCGCGTGCGTCTCTCTTCTCCAAGGTAGCAGAGAGATATGAAAGGATAAAAGGGGAAAAGAATAAAATGCACGTCGGTTTTAAATTCGCAGGCTACCTGCGCTGAAGGCGTGGAAAACGAGCACGTGACGGAAAGGCTTCCGTACCCGATGGGTCCAAATCACATGCCCAGCAAAGTAGCCTTAAACCTGGACACACAATGGAGACCATTTGACCCTTTAAATAATACTACAACCAGACACATACAGGTGCGCACATATACACAGATACACATTCTGTTTAAATTTCTTCACATCTGCAGACTAGAGTAAGCTGAGGGTATAGTGTTAAACCAGGAACTACATAAACAGTATATAGTATATATACAGAGGATATAGTGTTAAACCAGGTACTACATACAGAGTATATAGTATACATACAGAGTATATAGTTTGACCAAAAGATCGTGCTGATCTTTGATCTCCTGGTTCTTCATCTCCAGCGCCACTTTCAGACTCATAATGTCCTCCTCTATGGGCTGGTATAACCCACACACACGAATCATCACTACAGCCAGTACAATGGAAAGGTGGGAATGTGTACTGAATGTGTACTGACGTTATAAGTGAAAGGTGGAGGTACTGGTGGATGTGTACTGACACTATAAGGGATCTCTACCTGCAGTGACAGTCTGAGCTTCTCAAGTTCTTCCTCCAGAGATTTCTTCTCCTGTTCACAGGCCATTTTCATATCTGCCAGAGCAAGTATCATTACTGCTGGATATAACATAGATTGTATATACTACATAATTACTACTGAATATATAAAATATAATATATATAGTACTATACATATATTAGTATCACTTTTATTGGAGCCTAAAGGCTAGCATTCATTATTATGTTAGTATTATTGCATTTCCATAGTACTTACTCTTGATGGACCTGTTATGCTCCTCCTCCTCCTGCTGTTTCTGCAGGAGCTCTGTCTCCTCCTGCTGCTTGTGTTTCAGCATCTCCTGAAGAACCTGCAGCTCCTTCTGCTTCTGCAACCTCAACTCCTTCAGCTGCTCCAACAAACTGTTCTCCAACTCCTCCTTCTCACACCGCAAACACTCCAATCGGGCCACAGGCCCCACTAGTGACACAGAACCACACACACACACAGACACACACACACACACACACACACACACACACACACACACACACACACACACACACACACACACACACAGAGAGATAAACATGTATAAATGTATAATAATTTGTGGATAAAATTATTATGAGATTATTTATAATCAAACGACTACACTACACAACCACTTCTTCCTTTTATTTACATATTATACAGATATTTACAGATATTTACATTTTATTTACCCGCGTGCGTCTCTCTTCTCCAAGGTAGCGGAGAGATATGAAAGGATAAAAGGGGAAAAGAATAAAATGCACGTCGGTTTTAAATTCGCAGGCTACCTGCGCTGAAGGCGTGGAAAACGAGCACGTGACGGAAAGGCTTCCGTACCCGATGGGTCCAAATCACATGCCCAGCAAAGTAGCCTTAAACCTGGACACACAGTGGAGACCATTTGACCCTTTAAAATCATACTACAAGCAGACTTCCAGGCCCAAGAGGTCACACAGTCATGCCCAGCAAAGTACCTCTGGGCCTGGGCACACTTCACGCAGTTTGACCGTTTAAATAAAACTAGAAACAGACTTCCTGGCCCAAGAGGTCACACAGTCATGCCCAGCAAGGTTGCTTTAAACGTGGGCACGTTATAAGTGAGAGGTGGAGGTACTGGTGGATGTGTACTGACACTATAAGGGATCTCTACCTGCAGTGACAGTCTGAGCTTCTCAAGTTCTTCCTCCAGAGATTTCTTCTCCTGTTCACAGGCCATTTTCATATCTGCCAGAGCAAGTATCATTACTGCTGGACATAACACAGATTGTATATACTACATAATTACTACTGAATATATAAAATATAATATATATAGTACTATACATATATTAGTATCACTTTTATTGGAGCCTAAAGGCTAACATTCATTATTAGTTATGTTAGTATTATTGCATTTCCATAGTACTTACTCTTGATGGACCTGTTATGCTCCTCCTCCTCCTGCTGTTTCTGCAGGAGCTCTGTCTCCTCCTGCTGCTTGTGTTTCAGCATCTCCTGAAGAACCTGCAGCTCCTTCTGCTTCTGCAACCTCAACTCCTTCGGCTGCTCCAACAAACTGTTCTCCAACTCCTCCTTCTCACACCGCAAACACTCCAATCGGACCACAGGCCCCACTAGTGACACAGAACCACACACACACACAGACACACACACACACACACACACACACACAGAGAGATAAACATGTATAAATGTATAAGAATTTGTGGATAAAATTATTATGAGATTATTTATAATCAAACGACTACACTACACAACCACTTCTTCCTTTTATTTACATATTATACAGATATTTACATTTTATTTACCCGCGTGCGTCTCTCTTCTCCAAGGTAGCGGAGAGATATGAAAGGATAAAAGGGGAAAAGAATAAAATGCACGTCGGTTTTAAATTCGCAGGCTACATGCGCTGAAGGCGTGGAAAACGAGCACGTGACGGAAAGGCTTCCGTACCCGATGGGTCCAAATCACATGCCCAGCAAAGTAGCCTTAAACCTGGACACACAATGGAGACCATTTGACCCTTTAAAATCATACTACAACCAGACTTCCAGGCCCAAGAGGTCACACAGTCATGCACAGCAAAGTAGCTCTGGGCCTGGGCACACTTCACGCAGTTTGACCGTTTAAATAAAAGTAGAAACAGACTTCCTGGCCCAAGAGGTCACACAGTCATGCCCAGCAAGGATGCTTTAAACGTGGGCACACTTCAGACCGTTTCACTCTTTAAATCATTCAAAGCACCACATTTCAAGGCCCAAGAGGTCACAGAATCATGCCCATCAAAGTAGCAATGCGCCTGGGCACACTTCACGCAGTATGAACCTTTAAATAATACTACAACCAGACACATACAGGTGCGCACATATACACAGATACACATTCTGTTTAATTTCTTCACATCTGCAGACTAGAGTAAGCTGAGGGTATAGTGTTAAACCAGGTACTACATAAACAGTATATAGTATATATACAGAGGATATAGTGTTAAACCAGGTACTACATACAGAGTATATAGTATACATACAGAGTATATAGTTTGACCAAAAGATCGTGCTGATCTTTGATCTCCTGGTTCTTCATCTCCAGTGCCACTTTCAGACTCATAATGTCCTCCTCTATGGGCTGGTATAACACACACACGAATCATCACTACAGCCAGTACAATGGAAAGGTGGGAATGTGTACTGAATGTGTACTGACGTTATAAGTGAAAGGTGGAGGTACTGGTGGATGTGTACTGACACTAGAAGGGATCTCTACCTGCAGTGACAGTCTGAGCTTCTCAAGTTCTTCCTCCAGAGATTTCTTCTCCTGTTCACTGGCCATTTTCATATCTGCCAGAGCAAGTATCATTACTGCTGGATATAACACAGATTGTATATACTACATAATTACTACTGAATATATAAAATATAATATATATAGTACTATACATATATTAGTATCACTTTTATTGGAGCCTAAAGGCTAACATTCATTATTAGTTATGTTAGTATTATTGCATTTCCATAGTACTTACTCTTGATGGACCTGTTATGCTCCTCCTCCTCCTGCTGTTTCTGCAGGAGCTCTGTCTCCTCCTGCTGCTTGTGTTTCAGCATCTCCTGAAGAACCTGCAGCTCCTTCTGCTTCTGCAACCTCAACTCCTTCAGCTGCTCCAACAAACTGTTCTCCAACTCCTCATTCCTCATTCTCACACCGCAAACACTCCAATCGGGCCACAGGCCCCACTAGTGACACAGAACCACACACACACACACACACACACACACACACACACACACACACACACACACACAAAGAGAGAGATAAACATGTATAAATGTATAAGAATTTGTGGATAAAATTATTATGAGATTATTTATAATCAAACGACTACACTACACAACCACATCTTCCTTTTATTTACATATTATACAGATATTTACAGATATTTACATTTTATTTACCCGCGTGCGTCTCTCTTCTCCAAGGTAGCGGAGAGATATGAAAGGATAAAAGGGGAAAAGAATAAAATGCACGTCGGTTTTAAATTCGCAGGCTACCTGCGCTGAAGGCGTGGAAAACGAGCACGTGACGGAAAGGCTTCCGTACCCGATGGGTCCAAATCACATGCCCAGCAAAGTAGCCTTAAACCAGGACACACAATGGAGACCATTTGACCCTTTAAAATCATACTACAACCAGACTTCCAGGCCCAAGAGGTCACACAGTCATGCCCAGCAAAGTAGCTCTGGGCCTGGGCACACTTCACGCAGTTTGACCGTTTAAATAAAACTAGAAACAGACTTCCTGGCCCAAGAGGTCACACAGTCATGCCCAGCAAGGTTGCTTTAAACGTGGGCACACTTCAGACCGTTTCACTCTTTAAATCATTCAAAGCACCACATTTCAAGGCCCAAGAGGTCACAGAATCATGCCCATCAAAGTAGCTCTGGGCCAGGGCACACTTTACGGAGTTTGACCCTTTAAATAATACTACAACCAGACACATACAGGTGCGCACATATACACAGATACACATTCTGTTTAATTTCTTCACATCTGAAGACTAGAGTAAGCTGAGGGTATAGTGTTAAACCAGGTACTACATAAACAGTATATAGTATATATACAGAGGATATAGTGTTAAACCAGGTACTACATACAGAGTATATAGTATACATACAGAGTATATAGTTTGACCAAAAGATCGTGCTGATCTTTGATCTCCTGGTTCTTCATCTCCAGCGCCACTTTCAGACTCATAATGTCCTCCTCTATGGGCTGGTATAACCCACACACACGAATCATCACTACAGCCAGTACAATGGAAAGGTGGGAATGTGTACTGAATGTGTACTGACGTTATAAGTGAAAGGTGGAGGTACTGGTGGATGTGTACTGACACTATAAGGGATCTCTACCTGCAGTGACAGTCTGAGCTACTCAAGTTCTTCCTCCAGAGATTTCTTCTCCTGTTCACAGGCCATTTTCATATCTGCCAGAGCAAGTATCATTACTGCTGGATATAACACAGATTGTATATACTACATAATTACTACTGAATATATAAAATATAATATATATAGTACTATACATATATTAGTATCACTTTTATTGGAGCCTAAAGGCTAACATTCATTATTAGTTATGTTAGTATTATTGCATTTCCATAGTACTTACTCTTGATGGACCTGTTATGCTCCTCCTCCTCCTGCTGTTTCTGCAGGAGCTCTGTCTCCTCCTGCTGCTTGTGTTTCAGCATCTCCTGAAGAACCTGCAGCTCCTTCTGCTTCTGCAACCTCAACTCCTTCAGCTGCTCCAACAAATTGTTCTCCAACTCCTCCTTCTCACACCGCAAACACTCCAATCGGGCCACAGGCCCCACTAGTGACACAGAACCACACACACACACACAGAGAGAGAGATAAACATGTATAAATGTATAAGAATTTGTGGATAAAATTATTATGAGATTATTTATAATCAAACGACTACACTACACAACCACATCTTCCTTTTATTTACATATTATACAGATATTTAGAGATATTTACATTTTATTTTCCCGCGTGCGTCTCTCTTCTCCAAGGTAGCGGAGAGATATGAAAGGATAAAAGGGGAAAAGAATAAAATGCACGTCGGTTTTAAATTCGCAGGCTACCTGCGCTGAAGGCGTGGAAAACGAGCACGTGACGGAAAGGCTTCCGTACCCGATGGGTCCAAATCACATGCCCAGCAAAGTAGCCTTAAACCTGGACACACAATGGAGACCATTTGACCCTTTAAAATCATACTACAACCAGACTTCCAGGCCCAAGAGGTCACACAGTCATGCCCAGCAAAGTAGCTCTGGGCCTGGGCACACTTCACGCAGTTTGACCGTTTAAATAAAACTAGAAACAGACTTCCTGGCCCAAGAGGTCACACAGTCATGCCCAGCAAGGTTGCTTTAAACGTGGGCACACTTCAGACCGTTTCACTCTTTAAATCATTCAAAGCACCACATTTCAAGGCCCAAGAGGTCACAGAATCATGCCCATCAAAGTAGCTCTGGGCCTGGGCACACTTTACGGAGTTTGACCCTTTAAATAATACTACAACCAGACACATACAGGTGCGCACATATACACAGATACACATTCTGTTTAATTTCTTCACATCTGCAGACTAGAGTAAGCTGAGGGTATAGTGTTAAACCAGGTACTACATAAACAGTATATAGTATATATACAGAGGATATAGTGTTAAACCAGGTACTACATACAGAGTATATAGTATACATACAGAGTATATAGTTTGACCAAAAGATCGTGCTGATCTTTGATCTCCTGGTTCTTCATCTCCAGCGCCACTTTCAGACTCATAATGTCCTCCTCTATGGGCTGGTATAACCCACACACACGAATCATCACTACAGCCAGTACAATGGAAAGGTGGGAATGTGTACTGAATGTGTACTGACGTTATAAGTGAAAGGTGGAGGTACTGGTGGATGTGTACTGACACTATAAGGGATCTCTACCTGCAGTGACAGTCTGAGCTTCTCAAGTTCTTCCTCCAGAGATTTCTTCTCCTGTTCACAGGCCATTTTCATATCTGCCAGAGCAAGTATCATTACTGCTGGATATAACAGATTGTATATACTACATAATTACTACTGAATATATAAAATATAATATATATAGTACTATACATATATTAGTATCACTTTTATTGGAGCCTAAAGGCTAGCATTCATTATTAGTTATGTTAGTATTATTGCATTTCCATAGTACTTACTCTTGATGGACCTGTTATGCTCCTCCTCCTCCTGCTGTTTCTGCAGGAGCTCTGTCTCCTCCTGCTGCTTGTGTTTCAGCATCTCCTGAAGAACCTGCAGCTCCTTCTGCTTCTGCAACCTCAACTCCTTCAGCTGCTCCAACAAATTGTTCTCCAACTCCTCCTTCTCACACCGCAAACACTCCAATCGGGCCACAGGCCCCACTAGTGACACAGAACCACACACACACACACACAGAGAGAGAGATAAACATGTATAAATGTATAAGAATTTGTGGATAAAATTATTATGAGATTATTTATAATCAAACGACTACACTACACAACCACATCTTCCTTTTATTTACATATTATACAGACATTTAGAGATATTTACATTTTATTTACCCGCGTGCGTCTCTCTTCTCCAAGGTAGCGGAGAGATATGAAAGGATAAAAGGGGAAAAGAATAAAATGCACGTCGGTTTTAAATTCGCAGGCTACCTGCGCTGAAGGCGTGGAAAACGAGCACGTGACGGAAAGGCTTCCGTACCCGATGGGTCCAAATCACATGCCCAGCAAAGTAGCCTTAAACCTGGACACACAATGGAGACCATTTGACCCTTTAAAATCATACTACAAGCAGACTTCCAGGCCCAAGAGGTCACAAAGTCATGCCCAGCAAAGTAGCTCTCGGCCTGGGCACACTTCACGCAGTTTGACCGTTTAAATAAAACTAGAAACAGACTTCCTGGCCCAAGAGGTCACACAGTCATGCCTGGGTCTGGGCACACTTCACGCAGTTTGACCCTTTAAATAATACTACAACCAGACACATACAGGTGCGCACATATACACAGATACACATTCTGTTTAATTTCTTCACATCTGCAGACTAGAGAAAGCTGAGGGTATAGTGTTAAACCAGGTACTACATAAACAGTATATAGTATATATACAGAGGATATAGTGTTAAACCAGGTACTACATACAGAGTATATAGTATACATACAGAGTATATAGTTTGACCAAAAGATCGTGCTGATCTTTGATCTCCTGGTTCTTCATCTCCAGCGCCACTTTCAGACTCATAATGTCCTCCTCTATGGGCTGGTATAACCCACACACACGAATCATCACTAAAGCCAGTACAATGGAAAGGTGGGAATGTGTACTGAATGTGTATTGACATTATAAGTGAAAGGTGGAGGTACTGGTGGATGTGTACTGACACTATAAGGGATCTCTACCTGCAGTGACAGTCTGAGCTTCTCAAGTTCTTCCTCCAGAGATTTCTTCTCCTGTTCACAGGCCATTTTCATATCTGCCAGAGCAAGTATCATTACTGCTGGATATAACACAGATTGTATATACTACATAATTACTACTGAATATATAAAATATAATATATATAGTACTATACATATATTAGTATCACTTTTATTGGAGCCTAAAGGCTAACATTCATTATTAGTTATGTTAGTATTATTGCATTTCCATAGTACTTACTCTTGATGGACCTGTTATGCTCCTACTCCTCCTGCTGTTTCTGCAAGAGCTCTGTCTCCTCCTGCTGCTTGTGTTTCAGCATCTCCTGAAGAACCTGCAGCTCCTTCTGCTTCTGCAACCTCAACTCCTTCAGCTGCTCCAACAAACTGTTCTCAAACTCCTTCTCACACCGCAAACACTCCAATCGGGCCACAGGCCCCACTAGTGACACAGAACCACACACACACACACACAGACACACACACAGACACACACACAGACACACACACAAAGAGAGAGATAAACATGTATAAATGTATAAGAATTTGTGGATAAAATTATTATGAGATTATTCATAATCAAACGACTACACTACACAACCACTTCTTCCTTTTATTTACATGTTATACAGATATTTACAGATATTTACATTTTATTTACCCGCGTGCGTCTCTCTTCTCCAAGGTAGCGGAGAGATATGAAAGGATAAAAGGGGAAAAGAATAAAATGCACGTCGGTTTTAATTTCGCAGGCTACCTGCGCTGAAGGCGTGGAAAACGAGCACGTGACGGAAAGGCTTCCGTACCCGATGGGTCCAAATCACATGCCCAGCAAAGTAGCCTTAAACCTGGACACACAATGGAGACCATTTGACCCTTTAAAATCATACTACAACCAGACTTCCAGGCCCAAGAGGTCACACAGTCATGCACAGCAAAGTAGCTCTGGGCCTGGGCACACTTCACGCAGTTTGACCGTTTAAATAAAAGTAGAAACAGACTTCCTGGCCCAAGAGGTCACACAGTCATGCCCAGCAAGGATGCTTTAAACGTGGGCACACTTCAGACCGTTTCACTCTTTAAATCATTCAAAGCACCACATTTCAAGGCCCAAGAGGTCACAGAATCATGTCCATCAAAGTAGCTCTGGGCCTGGGCACACTTCACGCAGTTTGACCCTTTAAATAATACTACAACCAGACACATACAGATGCGCACATATACACAGATACACATTCTGTTTAAATTTCTTCACATCTAAAGACTAGAGTAAGCTGAGGGTATAGTGTTAAACCAGGTACTACATAAACAGTATATAGTATATATACAGAGGATATAGTGTTAAACCAGGTACTACATACAGAGTATATAGTATACATACAGAGTATATAGTTTGACCAAAAGATCGTGCTGATCTTTGATCTCCTGGTTCTTCATCTCCAGCGCCACTTTCAGACTCATAAAGTCCTCCTCTATGGGCTGGTATAACACACACACGAATCATCACTACAGCCAGTACAATGGAAAGGTGGGAATGTGTACTGAATGTGTACTGACGTTATAAGTGAGAGGTGGAGGTACTGGTGGATGTGTACTGACACTATAAGGGATCTCTACCTGCAGTGACAGTCTGAGCTTCTCAAGTTCTTCCTCCAGAGATTTCTTCTCCTGTTCACAGGCCATTTTCATATCTGCCAGAGCAAGTATCATTACTGCTGGATATAACACAGATTGTATATACTACATAATTACTACTGAATATATAAAATATAATATATATAGTACTATACATATATTAATATCACTTTTATTGGAGCCTAAAGGCTAACATTCATTATTAGTTATGTTAGTATTATTGCATTTCCATAGTACTTACTCTTGATGGACCTGTTATGCTCCTCCTCCTCCTGCTGTTTCTGCAGGAGCTCTGTCTCCTCCTGCTGCTTGTGTTTCAGCATCTCCTGAAGAACCTGCAGCTCCTTCTGCTTCTGCAACCTCAACTCCTTCAGCTGCTCCAACAAATTGTTCTCCAACTCCTCCTTCTCACACCGCAAACACTCCAATCGGGCCACAGGCCCCACTAGTGACACAGAACCACACACACACACACAGAGAGAGAGATAAACATGTATAAATGTATAAGAATTTGTGGATAAAATTATTATGAGATTATTTATAATCAAACGACTACACTACACAACCACATCTTCCTTTTATTTACATATTATACAGACATTTAGAGATATTTACATTTTATTTACCCGCGTGCGTCTCTCTTCTCCAAGGTAGCGGAGAGATATGAAAGGATAAAAGGGGAAAAGAATAAAATGCACGTCGGTTTTAAATTCGCAGGCTACCTGCGCTGAAGGCGTGGAAAACGAGCACGTGACGGAAAGGCTTCCGTACCCGATGGGTCCAAATCACATGCCCAGCAAAGTAGCCTTAAACCTGGACACACAATGGAGACCATTTGACCCTTTAAAATCATACTACATGCAGACTTCCAGGCCCAAGAGGTCACAAAGTCATGCCCAGCAAAGTAGCTCTGGGCCTGGGCACACTTCACGCAGTTTGACCGTTTAAATAAAACTAGAAACAGACTTCCTGGCCCAAGAGGTCACACAGTCATGCCTGGGTCTGGGCACACTTCACGCAGTTTGACCCTTTAAATAATACTACAACCAGACACATACAGGTGCGCACATATACACAGATACACATTCTGTTTAATTTCTTCACATCTGCAGACTAGAGAAAGCTGAGGGTATAGTGTTAAACCAGGTACTACATAAACAGTATATAGTATATATACAGAGGATATAGTGTTAAACCAGGTACTACATACAGAGTATATAGTATACATACAGAGTATATAGTTTGACCAAAAGATCGTGCTGATCTTTGATCTCCTGGTTCTTCATCTCCAGCGCCACTTTCAGACTCATAATGTCCTCCTCTATGGGCTGGTATAACCCACACACACGAATCATCACTAAAGCCAGTACAATGGAAAGGTGGGAATGTGTACTGAATGTGTATTGACGTTATAAGTGAAAGGTGGAGGTACTGGTGGATGTGTACTGACACTATAAGGGATCTCTACCTGCAGTGACAGTCTGAGCTTCTCAAGTTCTTCCTCCAGAGATTTCTTCTCCTGTTCACAGGCCATTTTCATATCTGCCAGAGCAAGTATCATTACTGCTGGATATAACACAGATTGTATATACTACATAATTACTACTGAATATATAAAATATAATATATATAGTACTATACATATATTAGTATCACTTTTATTGGAGCCTAAAGGCTAACATTCATTATTAGTTATGTTAGTATTATTGCATTTCCATAGTACTTACTCTTGATGGACCTGTTATGCTCCTACTCCTCCTGCTGTTTCTGCAAGAGCTCTGTCTCCTCCTGCTGCTTGTGTTTCAGCATCTCCTGAAGAACCTGCAGCTCCTTCTGCTTCTGCAACCTCAACTCCTTCAGCTGCTCCAACAAACTGTTCTCAAACTCCTTCTCACACCGCAAACACTCCAATCGGGCCACAGGCCCCACTAGTGACACAGAACCACACACACACACACACAGACACACACACAGACACACACACAAAGAGAGAGATAAACATGTATAAATGTATAAGAATTTGTGGATAAAATTATTATGAGATTATTCATAATCAAACGACTACACTACACAACCACTTCTTCCTTTTATTTACATGTTATACAGATATTTACAGATATTTACATTTTATTTACCCGCGTGCGTCTCTCTTCTCCAAGGTAGCGGAGAGATATGAAAGGATAAAAGGGGAAAAGAATAAAATGCACGTCGGTTTTAATTTCGCAGGCTACCTGCGCTGAAGGCGTGGAAAACGAGCACGTGACGGAAAGGCTTCCGTACCCGATGGGTCCAAATCACATGCCCAGCAAAGTAGCCTTAAACCTGGACACACAATGGAGACCATTTGACCCTTTAAAATCATATTACAACCAGACTTCCAGGCCCAAGAGGTCACACAGTCATGCACAGCAAAGTACCTCTGGGCCTGGGCACACTTCACGCAGTTTGACCGTTTAAATAAAAGTAGAAACAGACTTCCTGGCCCAAGAGGTCACACAGTCATGCCCAGCAAGGATGCTTTAAACGTGGGCACACTTCAGACCGTTTCACTCTTTAAATCATTCAAAGCACCACATTTCAAGGCCCAAGAGGTCACAGAATCATGCCCATCAAAGTAGCTCTGCGCCTGGGCACACTTCACGCAGTTTGACCCTTTAAATAATACTACAACCAGACACATACAGGTGCGCACATATACACAGATACACATTCTGTTTAATTTCTTCACATCTGCAGACTAGAGTAAGCTGAGGGTATAGTGTTAAACCAGGTACTACATAAACAGTATATAGTATTTATACAGAGGATATAGTGTTAAACCAGGTACTATATAGAGAGTATATAGTTTGACCAAAAGATCGTGCTGATATTTGATCTCCTGGTTCTTCATCTCCAGTGCCACTTTCAGACTCATAATGTCCTCCTCTATGGGCTGGTATAACACACACACGAATCATCACTACAGCCAGTACAATGGAAAGGTGGGAATGTGTACTGAATGTGTACTGACGTTATAAGTGAAAGGTGGAGCTACTGGTGGATGTGTACTGACACTATAAGGGATCTCTACCTGCAGTGACAGTCTGAGCTTCTCAAGTTCTTCCTCCAGAGATTTCTTCTCCTGTTCACAGGCCATTTTCATATCTGCCAGAGCAAGTATCATTACTGCTGGATATAACACAGATTGTATATACTACATAATTACTACTGAATATATAAAATATAATATATATAGTACTATACATATATTAGTATCACTTTTATTGGAGCCTAAAGGCTAACATTCATTATTAGTTATGTTAGTATTATTGCATTTCCATAGTACTTACTCTTGATGGACCTGTTATGCTCTTCCTCCTCCTGCTGTTTCTGCAGGAGCTCTGTCTCCTCCTGCTGCTTGTGTTTCAGCATCTCCTGAAGAACCTGCAGCTCCTTCTGCTTCTGCAACCTCAACTCCTTCAGCTGCTCCAACAAACTGTTCTCCAACTCCTCCTTCTCACACCGCAAACACTCCAATCGGACCACAGGCCCCACTAGTGACACAGAACCACACACACACACACACACACGCACACACAGAGAGAGATAAACATGTATAAATGTATAAGAATTTGTGGATAAAATTATTATAAGATTATTTATAATCAAACGACTACACTACACAACCACTTCTTCCTTTTATATACATATTATACAGATATTTACATTTTATTTACCCGCGTGCGTCTCTCTTCTCCAAGGTAGCGGAGAGATATGAAAGGATAAAAGGGGAAAAGAATAAAATGCACGTCGGTTTTAAATTCGCAGGCTACCTGCGCTGAAGGCGTGGAAAACGAGCACGTGACGGAAAGGCTTCCGTACCCGATGGGTCCAAATCACATGCCCAGCAAAGTTGCCTTAAACCTGGACACACAATGGAGACCATTTGACCCTTTAAAATCATACTACAACCAGACTTCCAGGCCCAAGAGGTCACACAGTCATGCCCAGCAAAGTAGCTCTGGGCCTGGGCACACTTCACGCAGTTTGACCGTTTAAATAATTCTACAACCAGACTTCCAGGCACAAGAGGTCACACAGTAATGCCCAGCAAGGTTACTTTAAACGTGGGCACACTTCAGACCGTTTCACTCTTTAAATCATTCAAAGCACCACATTTCAAGGCCCAAGAGGTCACACAGTCATGCACAGCAAAGTAGCTCTGGGCCTGGGCACACTTCACGCAGTTTGACCGTTTAAATAAAACTAGAAACAGACTTCCTAGCCCAAGAGGTCACAGTCATACCCAGCAAAGTACGTTTAAACCTGGAAACAAATCAGATCCTTTCTGTCATTCAAAGGAATGGGCCTGCAACTCACAACCACATCCCCAGTGAAGCGCACCGTCACCCAGCCACACTACGCCACCTTGCCCGTCCTGGAACAACCACACCTCCAGGGCACCACATGCCAATCTCTCATGCCCAGCAAACTGCAACCTCACGCAGCCAGGCCACACACTGTCTCCCCTTGTACCGTCCAGGGACGAACTCCTCCACAAACCTAGTGTTCACGCACACACACGCAATTACAACGAATTGGTGGAGAACTTTGAAACAAACGTGCTGACTTTGAATACTCACATCTAGGCTCGGCCAGGTCCAAACGGCCTGCAGCTCGGTGCGCATCACCTCCATGACTGTCCCTAACGAACGCCACCTGCCACGCTTTCGGCCCGTCCCTGGCGGCATTAAAAAATCGTAGCGTGATAACGATGGTTCCGATCCTCGTGCCGCTCGAAGGCGATTACAGGGGAGATGCAGCCCTTTCCAAAGAGCCATGAACAGACTTTCTACTCCCAAGGAGCCCAAAGATATTAAGCCGGAAATATGTCCTACTCGCGTCTTTTCTACGCCGCGCACCACATTTAAAAAATCGTATCGTAAGAACGGTGGGTCCGATCCGCGTGCCGCTTAAAGGCGATTACAGGGGAGATGCAACCCTCTCCAAAGAGCCATGAACAGACTTTCTACTCCCAAGGACACAAGAGATATTAAGCCGCAATGACGTCCGACGCGCGCATTTTCTCCGCCGCGCACCACATATAAAAAATCGTAGCGTGAAAACAGTGGGTTCGATCCGCGTGCCGCTCGAAGGCGATTACAGGGGAGATGCATCCCTTTCCAAAGAGCCATGAACAGACTTCCTACTCCCAAGGAGACAAGAGATATTAAGCCGCAATGACGTCCGACGCGCGTCTTTTCTCCGCAGCTCACCACATTTAAAAAAATCGAAGCGTGAAAACCGTGGGTTCGATATAGTATACATACAGAGTATATAGTTTGACCAAAAGATCGTGCTGATCTTTGATCTCCTGGTTCTTCATCTCCAGCGCCACTTTCAGACTCAATGTCCTCCTCTATGGGCTGGTATAACACAGACACGAATCATCACTACAGCCAGTACAATGGAAAGGTGGGAATGTGTACTGAATGTGTACTGACGTTATAAGTGAGAGGTGGTGGTACTGGTGGATGTGTACTGACACTATAAGGGATCTCTACCTGCAGTGACAGTTTGAGCTTCTCAAGTTCTTCCTCCAGAGATTTCTTCTCCTGTTCACAGGCCATTTTCATATCTGCCAGAACAAATATCATTACTGCTGGATATAACACAGATTGTATATACTACATAATTACTACTGAATATATAAAATATAATATATATAGTACTATACATATATTAGTGTCACTTTTATTGGAGCCTAAAGGCTAACATTCATTATTAGTTATTTTAGTATTATTGCATTTCCATAGTACTTACTCTTGATGGACCTGTTATGCTCCTCCTCCTCCTGCTGTTTCTGCAGGAGCTCTGTCTCCTCCTGCTGCTTGTGTTTCAGCATCTCCTGAAGAACCTGCAGCTCCTTCTGCTTCTGCAACCTCAACTCCTTCAGCTGCTCCAACAAACTGTTCTCCAACTCCTCCTTCTCACACCGCAAACACTCCAATCGGGCCACAGGCCCCACTAGTGACACAGAACCACACACACACACACACACACACACACACACACACACACACACAAAGAGAGAGATAAACATGTATAAATGTATAAGAATTTGTGGATAAAATTATTATGAGATTATTTATAATCAAACGACTACACTACACAACCACATCTTCCTTTTATTTACATATTATACAGATATTTAGAGATATTTACATTTTATTTACCCGGGTGCGTCTCTCTTCTCCAAGGTAGCGGAGAGATATGAAAGGATAAAAGGGGAAAAGAATAAAATGCACGTCGGTTTTAAATTCGCAGGCTACCTGCGCTGAAGGCGTGGAAAACGAGCACGTGACGGAAAGGCTTCCGTACCCGATGGGTCCAAATCACATGCCCAGCAAAGTAGCCTTAAACCTGGACACACAATGGAGACCATTTGACCCTTTAAAATCATACTACAACCAGACTTCCAGGCCCAAGAGGTCACACAGTCATGCCCAGCAAAGTAGCTCTGGGCCTGGGCACACTTCACGCAGTTTGACCGTTTAAATAATACTACAACCAGACTTCCAGGCACAAGAGGTCACACAGTAATGCCCAGCAAGGTTACTTTAAACGTGGGCACACTTCAGACCGTTTCACTCTTTAAATCATTCAAAGCACCACATTTCAAGGCCCAAGAGGTCACACAGTCATGCACAGCAAAGTAGCTCTGGGCCTGGGCACACTTCACGCAGTTTGACCGTTTAAATAAAACTAGAAACAGACTTCCTAGCCCAAGAGGTCACAGTCATACCCAGCAAAGTACGTTTAAACCTGGAAACAAATCAGATCCTTTCTGTCATTCAAAGGAATGGGCCTGCAACTCACAACCACATCCCCAGTGAAGCGCACCGTCACCCAGCCACACTACGCCACCTTGCCCGTCCTGGAACAACCACACCTCCAGGGCACCACATGCCAATCTCTCATGCCCAGCAAACTGCAACCTCACGCAGCCAGGCCACACACTGTCTCCCCTTGTACCGTCCAGGGACGAACTCCTCCACAAACCTAGTGTTCACGCACACACACGCAATTACAACGAATTGGTGGAGAACTTTGAAACAAACGTGCTGACTTTGAATACTCACATCTAGGCTCGGCCAGGTCCAAACGGCCTGCAGCTCGGTGCGCATCACCTCCATGACTGTCCCTAACGAACGCCACCTGCCACGCTTTCGGCCCGTCCCTGGCGGCATTAAAAAATCGTAGCGTGATAACGATGGTTCCGATCCGCGTGCCGCTCGAAGGCGATTACAGGGGAGATGCAGCCCTTTCCAAAGAGCCATGAACAGACTTTCTACTCCCAAGGAGCCCAAAGATATTAAGCCGGAAATATGTCCTACTCGCGTCTTTTCTACGCCGCGCACCACATTTAAAAAATCGTATCGTAAGAACGGTGGGTCCGATCCGCGTGCCGCTTAAAGGCGATTACAGGGGAGATGCAACCCTCTCCAAAGAGCCATGAACAGACTTTCTACTCCCAAGGACACAAGAGATATTAAGCCGCAATGACGTCCGACGCGCGCATTTTCTCCGCCGCGCACCACATATAAAAAATCGTAGCGTGAAAACAGTGGGTTCGATCCGCGTGCCGCTCGAAGGCGATTACAGGGGAGATGCATCCCTTTCCAAAGAGCCATGAACAGACTTCCTACTCCCAAGGAGACAAGAGATATTAAGCCGCAATGACGTCCGACGCGCGTCTTTTCTCCGCAGCTCACCACATTTAAAAAAATCGAAGCGTGAAAACCGTGGGTTCGATATAGTATACATACAGAGTATATAGTTTGACCAAAAGATCGTGCTGATCTTTGATCTCCTGGTTCTTCATCTCCAGCGCCACTTTCAGACTCAATGTCCTCCTCTATGGGCTGGTATAACACAGACACGAATCATCACTACAGCCAGTACAATGGAAAGGTGGGAATGTGTACTGAATGTGTACTGACGTTATAAGTGAGAGGTGGTGGTACTGGTGGATGTGTACTGACACTATAAGGGATCTCTACCTGCAGTGACAGTTTGAGCTTCTCAAGTTCTTCCTCCAGAGATTTCTTCTCCTGTTCACAGGCCATTTTCATATCTGCCAGAACAAATATCATTACTGCTGGATATAACACAGATTGTATATACTACATAATTACTACTGAATATATAAAATATAATATATATAGTACTATACATATATTAGTGTCACTTTTATTGGAGCCTAAAGGCTAACATTCATTATTAGTTATTTTAGTATTATTGCATTTCCATAGTACTTACTCTTGATGGACCTGTTATGCTCCTCCTCCTCCTGCTGTTTCTGCAGGAGCTCTGTCTCCTCCTGCTGCTTGTGTTTCAGCATCTCCTGAAGAACCTGCAGCTCCTTCTGCTTCTGCAACCTCAACTCCTTCAGCTGCTCCAACAAACTGTTCTCCAACTCCTCCTTCTCACACCGCAAACACTCCAATCGGGCCACAGGCCCCACTAGTGACACAGAACCACACACACACACACACACACACACACACACACACACACAAAGAGAGAGATAAACATGTATAAATGTATAAGAATTTGTGGATAAAATTATTATGAGATTATTTATAATCAAACGACTACACTACACAACCACATCTTCCTTTTATTTACATATTATACAGATATTTAGAGATATTTACATTTTATTTACCCGGGTGCGTCTCTCTTCTCCAAGGTAGCGGAGAGATATGAAAGGATAAAAGGGGAAAAGAATAAAATGCACGTCGGTTTTAAATTCGCAGGCTACCTGCGCTGAAGGCGTGGAAAACGAGCACGTGACGGAAAGGCTTCCGTACCCGATGGGTCCAAATCACATGCCCAGCAAAGTAGCCTTAAACCTGGACACACAATGGAGACCATTTGACCCTTTAAATAATACTACAACCAGACACATACAGGTGCGCACATATACACAGATACACATTCTGTTTAAATTTCTTCACATCTGCAGACTAGAGTAAGCTGAGGGTATAGTGTTAAACCAGGAACTACATAAACAGTATATAGTATATATACAGAGGATATAGTGTTAAACCAGGTACTACATACAGAGTATATAGTATACATACAGAGTATATAGTTTGACCAAAAGATCGTGCTGATCTTTGATCTCCTGGTTCTTCATCTCCAGCGCCACTTTCAGACTCATAATGTCCTCCTCTATGGGCTGGTATAACCCACACACACGAATCATCACTACAGCCAGTACAATGGAAAGGTGGGAATGTGTACTGACGTTATAAGTGAAAGGTGGAGGTACTGGTGGATGTGTACTGACACTATAAGGGATCTCTACCTGCAGTGACAGTCTGAGCTTCTCAAGTTCTTCCTCCAGAGATTTCTTCTCCTGTTCACAGGCCATTTTCATATCTGCCAGAGCAAGTATCATTACTGCTGTATATAACATAGATTGTATATACTACATAATTACTACTGAATATATAAAATATAATATATATAGTACTATACATATATTAGTATCACTTTTATTGGAGCCTAAAGGCTAGCATTCATTATTATGTTAGTATTATTGCATTTCCATAGTACTTACTCTTGATGGACCTGTTATGCTCCTCCTCCTCCTGCTGTTTCTGCAGGAGCTCTGTCTCCTCCTGCTGCTTTTGTTTCAGCATCTCCTGAAGAACCTGCAGCTCCTTCTGCTTCTGCAACCTCAACTCCTTCAGCTGCTCCAACAAACTGTTCTCCAACTCCTCCTTCTCACACCGCAAACACTCCAATCGGGCCACAGGCCCCACTAGTGACACAGAACCACACACACACAGACACAGACACACACACACACACAGAGAGAGAGATAAACATGTATAAATGTATAAGAATTTGTGGATAAAATTACTATGAGATTATTTATAATCAAACGACTACACTATACAACCACATCTTCCTTTTATTTACATATTATACAGACATTTAGAGATATTTACATTTTATTTACCCGCGTGCGTCTCTCTTCTCCAAGGTAGCGGAGAGATATGAAAGGATAAAAGGGGAAAAGAATAAAATGCACGTCGGTTTTAAATTCGCAGGCTACCTGCGCTGAAGGCGTGGAAAACGAGCACGTGACGGAAAGGCTTCCGTACCCGATGGGTCCAAATCACATGCCCAGCAAAGTAGCCTTAAACCTGGACACACAATGGAGACCATTTGACCCTTTAAAATCATACTACAACCAGACTTCCAGGCCCAAGAGGTCACACAGTCATGCCCAGCAAGGATGCTTTAAACGTGGGCACACTTCAGACCGTTTCACTCTTTAAATCATTCAAAGCACCACATTTCAAGACCCAAGAGGTCACAGAATCATGCCCATCAAAGTAGCTCTGCGCCTGGGCACACTTCACGCAGTTTGACCCTTTAAATAATACTACAACCAGACACATACAGGTGCGCACATATACACAGATACACATTCTGTTTAATTTATTCACATCTGCAGACTAGAGTAAGCTGAGGGTATAGTGTTAAACCAGGTACTACATAAACAGTATATAGTATATATACAGAGGATATAATGTTAAACCAGGTACTACATACAGAGTATATAGTTTGACCAAAAGATCGTGCTGATCTTTGATCTCCTGGTTCTTCATCTCCAGCGCCACTTTCAGACTCATAATGTCCTCCTCTATGGGCTGGTATAACCCACACACACGAATCATCACTACAGCCAGTACAATGGAAAGGTGGGAATGTGTACTGAATGTGTACTGACGTTATAAGTGAAAGGTGGAGGTACTGGTGGATGTGTACTGACACTATAAGGGATCTCTACCTGCAGTGACAGTCTGAGCTTCTCAAGTTCTTCCTCCAGAGATTTCTTCTCCTGTTCACAGGCCATTTTCATATCTGCCAGAGCAAGTATCATTACTGCTGGATATAACATAGATTGTATATACTACATAATTACTACTGAATATATAAAATATAATATATATAGTACTATACATATATTAGTATCACTTTTATTGGAGCCTAAAGGCTAGCATTCATTATTATGTTAGTATTATTGCATTTCCATAGTACTTACTCTTGATGGACCTGTTATGCTCCTCCTCCTCCTGCTGTTTCTGCAGGAGCTCTGTCTCCTCCTGCTGCTTTTGTTTCAGCATCTCCTGAAGAACCTGCAGCTCCTTCTGCTTCTGCAACCTCAACTCCTTCAGCTGCTCCAACAAACTGTTCTCCAACTCCTCCTTCTCACACCGCAAACACTCCAATCGGGCCACAGGCCCCACTAGTGACACAGAACCACACACACACACACACAGACACACACACACACACAGAGAGAGAGATAAACATGTATAAATGTATAAGAATTTGTGGATAAAATTACTATGAGATTATTTATAATCAAACGACTACACTATACAACCACATCTTCCTTTTATTTACATATTATACAGACATTTAGAGATATTTACATTTTATTTACCCGCGTGCGTCTCTCTTCTCCAAGGTAGCGGAGAGATATGAAAGGATAAAAGGGGAAAAGAATAAAATGCACGTCGGTTTTAAATTCGCAGGCTACCTGCGCTGAAGGCGTGGAAAACGAGCACGTGACGGAAAGGCTTCCGTACCCGATGGGTCCAAATCACATGCCCAGCAAAGTAGCCTTAAACCTGGACACACAATGGAGACCATTTGACCCTTTAAAATCATACTACAACCAGACTTCCAGGCCCAAGAGGTCACACAGTCATGCCCAGCAAGGATGCTTTAAACGTGGGCACACTTCAGACCGTTTCACTCTTTAAATCATTCAAAGCACCACATTTCAAGACCCAAGAGGTCACAGAATCATGCCCATCAAAGTAGCTCTGCGCCTGGGCACACTTCACGCAGTTTGACCCTTTAAATAATACTACAACCAGACACATACAGGTGCGCACATATACACAGATACACATTCTGTTTAATTTATTCACATCTGCAGACTAGAGTAAGCTGAGGGTATAGTGTTAAACCAGGTACTACATAAACAGTATATAGTATATATACAGAGGATATAATGTTAAACCAGGTACTACATACAGAGTATATAGTTTGACCAAAAGATCGTGCTGATCTTTGATCTCCTGGTTCTTCATCTCCAGCGCCACTTTCAGACTCATAATGTCCTCCTCTATGGGCTGGTATAACACACACACAAATCATCACTACAGCCAGTACAATGGAAAGGTGGGAATGTGTACTGAATGTGTACTGACGTTATAAGTGAAAGGTGGAGCTACTGGTGGATGTGTACTGACACTATAAGGGATCTCTACCTGCAGTGACAGTCTGAGCTTCTCAAGTTCTTCCTCCAGAGATTTCTTCTCCTGTTCACAGGCCATTTTCATATCTACCAGAGCAAGTATCATTACTGCTGGATATAACACAGATTGTATATACTACATAATTACTACTGAATATATAAAATATAATATATATAGTACTATACATATATTAGTATCACTTTTATTGGAGCCTAAAGGCTAACATTCATTATTAGTTATGTTAGTATTATTGCATTTCCATAGTACTTACTCTTGATGGACCTGTTATGCTCCTCCTCCTCCTGCTGTTTCTGCAGGAGCTCTGTCTCCTCTTGCTGCTTGTGTTTCAGCATCTCCTGAAGAACCTGCAGCTCTTTCTGCTTCTGCAACCTCAACTCCTTCAGCTGCTCCAACAAATTGTTCTCCAACTCCTCCTTCTCACACCGCAAACACTCCAATCGGGCCACAGGCCCCACTAGTGACACAGAACCACACACACACACACACAGACACACACACACACACACACACACAGAGAGAGAGATAAACATGTATAAATGTATAAGAATTTGTGGATAAAATTACTATGAGATTATTTATAATCAAACGACTACACTATACAACCACATCTTCCTTTTATTTACATATTATACAGACATTTAGAGATATTTACATTTTATTTACCCGCGTGCGTCTCTCTTCTCCAAGGTAGCGGAGAGATATGAAAGTATAAAAGGGGAAAAGAATAAAATGCACGTCGGTTTTAAATTCGCAGGCTACCTGCGCTGAAGGCGTGGAAAACGAGCACGTGACGGAAAGGCTTCCGTACCCGATGGGTCCAAATCACATGCCAAGCAAAGTAGCCTTAAACCTGGACACACAATGGAGACCATTTGACCCTTTAAAATCATACTACAACCAGACTTCCAGGCCCAAGAGGTCACACAGTCATGCCCAGCAAAGTAGCTCTGGGCATGGGCACACTTCACACAGTTTGACCGTTTAAATAAAAGTAGAAACAGACTTCCTGGCCCAAGAGGTCACACAGTCATGCCCAGCAAGGATGCTTTAAACGTGGGCACACTTCAGACCGTTTCACTCTTTAAATCATTCAAAGCACCACATTTCAAGGCCCAAGAGGTCACAGAATCATGCCCATCAAAGTAGCTCTGGGCCTGGGTACACTTCATGCAGTTTGACCCTTTAAATAATACTACAACCAGACACATACAGGTGCGCACATATACACAGATACACATTCTGTTTAATTTCTTCACATCTGCAGACTAGAGTAAGCTGAGGGTATAGTGTTAAACCAGGTACTACATAAACAGTATATAGTATATATACAGAGGATATAATGTTAAACCAGGTACTACATACAGAGTATATAGTTTGACCAAAAGATCGTGCTGATCTTTGATCTCCTGGTTCTTCATCTCCAGCGCCACTTTCAGACTCATAATGTCCTCCTCTATGGGCTGGTATAACACACACACGAATCATCACTACAGCCAGTACAATGGAAAGGTGGGAATGTGTACTGAATGTGTACTGACGTTATAAGTGAAAGGTGGAGCTACTGGTGGATGTGTACTGACACTATAAGGGATCTCTACCTGCAGTGACAGTCTGAGCTTCTCAAGTCCTTCCTCCAGAGATTTCTTCTCCTGTTCACAGGCCATTTTCATATCTGCCAGAGCAAGTATCATTACTGCTGGATATAACACAGATTGTATATACTACATAATTACTACTGAATATATAAAATATAATATATATAGTACTATACATATATTAGTATCACTTTTATTGGAGCCTAAAGGCTAACATTCATTATTAGTTATGTTAGTATTATTGCATTTCCATAGTACTTACTCTTGATGGACCTGTTATGCTCCTCCTCCTCCTGCTGTTTCTGCAGGAGCTCTGTCTCCTCCTGCTGCTTGTGTTTCAGCATCTCCTGAAGAACCTGCAGCTCCTTCTGCTTCTGCAACCTCAACTCCTTCAGCTGCTCCAACAAATTGTTCTCCAACTCCTCCTTCTCACACCGCAAACACTCCAATCGGGCCACAGGCCCCACTAGTGACACAGAACCACACACACACACACACAGACACACACACACACACACACACAAAGAGAGAGATAAACATGTATAAATGTATAAGAATTTGTGGATAAAATTATTATGAGATTATTTATAATGAAACGACTACACTACACAACCACTTCTTCCTTTTATTTACATATTATACAGATATTTAGAGATATTTACATTTTATTTACCCGCGTGCGTCTCTCTTCTCCAAGGTAGCGGAGAGATATGAAAGGATAAAAGGGGAAAAGAATAAAATGCACGTCGGTTTTAAATTCGCAGGCTACCTGCGCTGAAGGCGTGGAAAACGAGCACGTGACGGAAAGGCTTCCGTACCCGATGGGTCCAAATCACATGCCAAGCAAAGTAGCCTTAAACCTGGACACACAATGGAGACCATTTGACCCTTTAAATAATACTACAACCAGACACATACAGGTGCGCACATATACACAGATACACATTCTGTTTAAATTTCTTCACATCTGCAGACTAGAGTAAGCTGAGGGTATAGTGTTAAACCAGGAACTACATAAACAGTATATAGTATATATACAGAGGATATAGTGTTAAACCAGGTACTACATACAGAGTATATAGTATACATACAGAGTATATAGTTTGACCAAAAGATCGTGCTGATCTTTGATCTCCTGGTTCTTCATCTCCAGCGCCACTTTCAGACTCATAAAGTCCTCCTCTATGGGCTGGTATAACACACAGACGAATCATATCTACAGCCAGTACAATGGAAAGGTGGGAATGTGTACTGAATGTGTACTGACGTTATAAGTGAAAGGTGGAGGTACTGGTGGATGTGTACTGACACTATAAGGGATCTCTACCTGCAGTGACAGTCTGAGCTTCTCAAGTTCTTCCTCCAGAGATTTCTTCTCCTGTTCACAGGCCATTTTCATATCTGCCAGAGCAAGTATCATTACTGCTGGATATAACACAGATTGTATATACTACATAATTACTACTGAATATATAAAATATAATATATATAGTACTATACATATATTAGTATCACTTTTATTGGAGCCTAAAGGCTAACATTCATTATTAGTTATGTTAGTATTATTGCATTTCCATAGTACTTACTCTTGATGGACCTGTTATGCTCCTCCTCCTCCTGCTGTTTCTGCAGGAGCTCTGTCTCCTCCTGCTGCTTGTGTTTCAGCATCTCCTGAAGAACCTGCAGCTCCTTCTGCTTCTGCAACCTCAACTCCTTCAGCTGCTCCAACAAATTGTTCTCCAACTCCTCCTTCTCACACCGCAAACACTCCAATCGGGCCACAGGCCCCACTAGTGACACAGAACCACACACACACACACACACAGACACACACACACACACACACACACACACAAAGAGAGAGATAAACATGTATAAATGTATAAGAATTTGTGGATAAAATTATTATGAGATTATTTATAATGAAACGACTACACTACACAACCACTTCTTCCTTTTATTTACATATTATACAGATATTTACAGATATTTACATTTTATTTACCCGCGTGCGTCTCTCTTCTCCAAGGTAGCGGAGAGATATGAAAGGATAAAAGGGGAAAAGAATAAAATGCACGTCGGTTTTAAATTCGCAGGCTACCTGCGCTGAAGGCGTGGAAAACGAGCACGTGACGGAAAGGCTTCCGTACCCGATGGGTCCAAATCACATGCCCAGCAAAGTAGCCTTAAACCTGGACACACAATGGAGACCATTTGACCCTTTAAATAATACTACAACCAGACACATACAGGTGCGCACATATACACAGATACACATTCTGTTTAAATTTCTTCACATCTGCAGACTAGAGTAAGCTGAGGGTATAGTGTTAAACCAGGTGCTACATAAACAGTATATAGTATATATACAGAGGATATAGTGTTAAACCAGGTACTACATACAGAGTATATAGTATACATACAGAGTATATAGTTTGACCAAAAGATCGTGCTGATCTTTGATCTCCTGGTTCTTCATCTCCAGCGCCACTTTCAGACTCATAATGTCCTCCTCTATGGGCTGGTATAACCCACACATACGAATCATCACTACAGCCAGTACAATGGAAAGGTGGGAATGTGTACTGAATGTGTACTGACGTTATAAGTGAAAGGTGGAGGTACTGGTGGATGTGTACTGACACTATAAGGGATCTCTACCTGCAGTGACAGTCTGAGCTTCTCAAGTTCTTCCTCCAGAGATTTCTTCTCCTGTTCACAGGCCATTTTCATATCTGCCAGAGCAAGTATCATTACTGCTGGATATAACATAGATTGTATATACTACATAATTACTACTGAATATATAAAATATAATATATATAGTACTATACATATATTAGTATCACTTTTATTGGAGCCTAAAGGCTAGCATTCATTATTAGTTATGTTAGTATTATTGCATTTCCATAGTACTTACTCTTGATGGACCTGTTATGCTCCTCCTCCTCCTGCTGTTTCTGCAGGAGCTCTGTCTCCTCCTGCTGCTTGTGTTTCAGCATCTCCTGAAGAACCTGCAGCTCCTTCTGCTTCTGCAACCTCAACTCCTTCAGCTGCTCCAACAAACTGTTATCCAACTCCTCCTTCTCACACCGCAAACACTCCAATCGGGCCACAGGCCCCACTAGTGACACAGAACCACACACACACACACACAGACACACACACACACACACACACACACACACACAAAGAGAGAGATAAACATGTATAAATGTATAAGAATTTGTGGATAAAATTATTATGAGATTATTTATAATCAAACGACTACACTACACAACCACTTCTTCCTTTTATTTACATATTATACAGATATTTACAGATATTTACATTTTATTTACCCGCGTGCGTCTCTCTTCTCCAAGGTAGCGGAGAGATATGAAAGGATAAAAGGGGAAAAGAATAAAATGCACGTCGGTTTTAAATTCGCAGGCTACCTGCGCTGAAGGCGTGGAAAACGAGCACGTGACGGAAAGGCTTCCGTACCCGATGGGTCCAAATCACATGCCCAGCAAAGTAGCCTTAAACCTGGACACACAATGGAGACCATTTGACCCTTTAAATAATACTACAACCAGACACATACAGGTGCGCACATATACACAGATACACATTCTGTTTAAATTTCTTCACATCTGCAGACTAGAGTAAGCTGAGGGTATAGTGTTAAACCAGGAACTACATAAACAGTATATAATATATATACAGAGGATATAGTGTTAAACCAGGTACTACATACAGAGTATATAGTATACATATAGAGTATATAGTTTGACCAAAAGATCGTGCTGATCTTTGATCTCCTGGTTCTTCATCTCCAGCGCCACTTTCAGACTCATAATGTCCTCCTCTATGGGCTGGTATAACACACACACGAATCATATCTACAGCCAGTACAATGGAAAGGTGGGAATGTGTACTGAATGTGTACTGATGTTATAAGTGAAAGGTGGAGGTACTGGTGGATGTGTACTGACACTATAAGGGATCTCTACCTGCAGTGACAGTCTGAGCTTCTCAAGTTCTTCCTCCAGAGATTTCTTCTCCTGTTCACAGGCCATTTTCATATCTGCCAGAGCAAGTATCATTACTGCTGGATATAACACAGATTGTATATACTACATAATTACTACTGAATATATAAAATATAATATATATAGTACTATACATATATTAGTATCACTTTTATTGGAGCCTAAAGGCTAACATTCATTATTAGTTATGTTAGTATTATTGCATTTCCATAGTACTTACTCTTGATGGACCTGTTATGCTCCTCCTCCTCCTGCTGTTTCTGCAGGAGCTCTGTCTCCTCCTGCTGCTTGTGTTTCAGCATCTCCTGAAGAACCTGCAGCTCCTTCTGCTTCTGCAACCTCAACTCCTTCAGCTGCTCCAACAAACTGTTATCCAACTCCTCCTTCTCACACCGCAAACACTCCAATCGGGCCACAGGCCCCACTAGTGACACAGAACCACACACACACACACACAGACACACACACACACACACACACACACACACACAAAGAGAGAGATAAACATGTATAAATGTATAAGAATTTGTGGATAAAATTATTATGAGATTATTTATAATCAAACGACTACACTACACAACCACTTCTTCCTTTTATTTACATATTATACAGATATTTACAGATATTTACATTTTATTTACCCGCGTGCGTCTCTCTTCTCCAAGGTAGCGGAGAGATATGAAAGGATAAAAGGGGAAAAGAATAAAATGCACGTCGGTTTTAAATTCGCAGGCTACCTGCGCTGAAGGCGTGGAAAACGAGCACGTGACGGAAAGGCTTCCGTACCCGATGGGTCCAAATCACATGCCCAGCAAAGTAGCCTTAAACCTGGACACACAATGGAGACCATTTGACCCTTTAAATAATACTACAACCAGACACATACAGGTGCGCACATATACACAGATACACATTCTGTTTAAATTTCTTCACATCTGCAGACTAGAGTAAGCTGAGGGTATAGTGTTAAACCAGGAACTACATAAACAGTATATAATATATATACAGAGGATATAGTGTTAAACCAGGTACTACATACAGAGTATATAGTATACATATAGAGTATATAGTTTGACCAAAAGATCGTGCTGATCTTTGATCTCCTGGTTCTTCATCTCCAGCGCCACTTTCAGACTCATAATGTCCTCCTCTATGGGCTGGTATAACACACACACGAATCATATCTACAGCCAGTACAATGGAAAGGTGGGAATGTGTACTGAATGTGTACTGATGTTATAAGTGAAAGGTGGAGGTACTGGTGGATGTGTACTGACACTATAAGGGATCTCTACCTGCAGTGACAGTCTGAGCTTCTCAAGTTCTTCCTCCAGAGATTTCTTCTCCTGTTCACAGGCCATTTTCATATCTGCCAGAGCAAGTATCATTACTGCTGGATATAACACAGATTGTATATACTACATAATTACTACTGAATATATAAAATATAATATATATAGTACTATACATATATTAGTATCACTTTTATTGGAGCCTAAAGGCTAACATTCATTATTAGTTATGTTAGTATTATTGCATTTCCATAGTACTTACTCTTGATGGACCTGTTATGCTCCTCCTCCTCCTGCTGTTTCTGCAGGAGCTCTGTCTCCTCCTGCTGCTTGTGTTTCAGCATCTCCTGAAGAACCTGCAGCTCCTTCTGCTTCTGCAACCTCAACTCCTTCAGCTGCTCCAACAAACTGTTATCCAACTCCTCCTTCTCACACCGCAAACACTCCAATCGGGCCACAGGCCCCACTAGTGACACAGAACCACACACACACACACACACACACACACACACACACACACACACAGAGAAAGAGAGAGATAAACATGTATAAATGTATAAGAATTTGTGGATAAAATTATTATGAGATTATTTATAATGAAACGACTACACTACACAACCACTTCTTCCTTTTATTTACATATTATACAGATATTTAGAGATATTTACATTTTATTTACCCGCGTGCGTCTCTCTTCTCCAAGGTAGCGGAGAGATATGAAGGGATAAAAGGGGAAAAGAATAAAATGCACGTCGGTTTTAAATTCGCAGGCTACCTGCGCTGAAGGCGTGGAAAACGAGCACGTGACGGAAAGGCTTCCGTACCCGATGGGTCCAAATCACATGCCCAGCAAAGTAGCCTTAAACCTGGACACACAATGGAGACCATTTGACCCTTTAAAATCATACTACAACCAGACTTCCAGGCCCAAGAGGTCACACAGTCATGCCCAGCAAAGTAGCTCTGGGCCTGGGCACACTTCACGCAGTTTGACCGTTTAAATAAAACTAGAAACAGACTTCCTGGCCCAAGAGGTCACACAGTCATGCCCAGCAAGGTTGCTTTAAACGTGGGCACACTTCAGACCGTTTCACTCTTTAAATCATTCAAAGCACCACATTTCAAGGCCCAAGAGGTCACAGAATCATGCCCATCAAAGTAGCTCTGGGCCTGGGCACACTTCACGCAGTTTGACCCTTTAAATAATACTACAACCAGACACATACAGGTGCGCACATATACACAGATACACATTCTGTTTAATTTCTTCACATCTGCAGACTAGAGTAAGCTGAGGGTATAGTGTTAAACCAGGTACTACATAAACAGTATATAGTATATATACAGAGGATATAGTGTTAAACCAGGTACTACATACAGAGTATATAGTATACATACAGAGTATATAGTTTGACCAAAAGATCGTGCTGATCTTTGATCTCCTGGTTCTTCATCTCCAGCGCCACTTTCAGACTCATAATGTCCTCCTCTATGGGCTGGTATAACCCACACACACGAATCATCACTACAGCCAGTACAATGGAAAGGTGGGAATGTGTACTGAATGTGTACTGACGTTATAAGTGAAAGGTGGAGGTACTGGTGGATGTGTACTGACACTATAAGGGATCTCTACCTGCAGTGACAGTCTGAGCTTCTCAAGTTCTTCCTCCAGAGATTTCTTCTCCTGTTCACAGGCCATTTTCATATCTGCCAGAGCAAGTATCATTACTGCTGGATATAACATAGATTGTATATACTACATAATTACTACTGAATATATAAAATATAATATATATAGTACTATACATATATTAGTATCACTTTTATTGGAGCCTAAAGGCTAGCATTCATTATTAGTTATGTTAGTATTATTGCATTTCCATAGTACTTACTCTTGATGGACCTGTTATGCTCCTCCTCCTCCTGCTGTTTCTGCAGGAGCTCTGTCTCCTCCTGCTGCTTGTGTTTCAGCATCTCCTGAAGAACCTGCAGCTCCTTCTGCTTCTGCAACCTCAACTCCTTCAGCTGCTCCAACAAACTGTTCTCCAACTCCTCCTTCTCACACCGCAAACACTCCAATCGGGCCACAGGCCCCACTAGTGACACAGAACCACACACACACACAGACACAGACACACACCCACACACACACACACACTCACACACACACACACACACACACACACACAGAGAGAGATGAACATGTATAAATGTATAAGAATTTGTGGATAAAATTATTATGAGATTATTTATAATCAAACGACTACACTACACAACCACTTCTTCCTTTTATTTACATATTATACAGATATTTACAGATATTTACATTTTATTTACCCGCATGCGTCTCTCTTCTCCAAGGTAGCGGAGAGATATGAAAGGATAAAAGGGGAAAAGAATAAAATGCACGTCGGTTTTAAATTCGCAGGCTACCTGCGCTGAAGGCGTGGAAAACGAGCACGTGACGGAAAGGCTTCCGTACCCGATGGGTCCAAATCACATGCCCAGCAAAGTAGCCTTAAACCTGGACACACAATGGAGACCATTTGACCCTTTAAAATCATACTACAAGCAGACTTCCAGGCCCAAGAGGTCACACAGTCATGCCCAGCAAAGTACCTCTGGGCCTGGGCACACTTCACGCAGTTTGACCGTTTAAATAAAACTAGAAACAGACTTCCTGGCCCAAGAGGTCACACAGTCATGCCCAGCAAGGTTGCTTTAAACGTGGGCACACTTCAGACCGTTTCACTCTTTAAATCATTCAAAGCACCACATTTCAAGGCCCAAGAGGTCACAGAATCATGCCCATCAAAGTAGCTCTGGGCCTGGGCACACTTCACGCAGTTTGACCCTTTAAATAATACTACAACCAGACACATACAGGTGCGCACATATACACAGATACACATTCTGTTTAAATTTCTTCACATCTGCAGACTAGAGTAAGCTGAGGGTATAGTGTTCAACCAGGTACTACATAAACAGTATATAGTATATATACAGAGGATATAGTGTTAAACCAGGTACTACATACAGAGTATATAGTATACATACAGAGTATATAGTTTGACCAAAAGATCGTGCTGATCTTTGATCTCCTGGTTCTTCATCTCCAGCGCCACTTTCAGACTCATAATGTCCTCCTCTATGGGCTGGTATAACCCACACACACGAATCATCACTACAGCCAGTACAATGGAAAGGTGGGAATGTGTACTGAATGTGTACTGACGTTATAAGTGAAAGGTGGAGGTACTGGTGGATGTGTACTGACACTATAAGGGATCTCTACCTGCAGTGACAGTCTGAGCTTCTCAAGTTCTTCCTCCAGAGATTTCTTCTCCTGTTCACAGGCCATTTTCATATCTGCCAGAGCAAGTATCATTACTGCTGGATATAACACAGATTGTATATACTACATAATTACTACTGAATATATAAAATATAATATATATAGTACTATACATATATTAGTATCACTTTTATTGGAGCCTAAAGGCTAACATTCATTATTAGTTATGTTAGTATTATTGCATTTCCATAGTGCTTACTCTTGATGGACCTGTTATGCTCCTCCTCCTCCTGCTGTTTCTGCAGGAGCTCTGTCTCCTCCTGCTGCTTGTGTTTCAGCATCTCCTGAAGAACCTGCAGCTCCTTCTGCTTCTGCAACCTCAACTCCTTCAGCTGCTCCAACAAACTGTTCTCCAACTCCTCCTTCTCACACCGCAAACACTCCAATCGGGCCACAGGCCCCACTAGTGACACAGAACCACACACACACACACAAACACACACACACACACACACACACACAAAGAGAGAGATAAACATGTATAAATGTATAAGAATTTGTGGATAAAATTATTATGAGATTATTCATAATCAAACGACTACACTACACAACCACTTCTTCCTTTTATTTACATATTATACAGATATTTACAGATATTTACATTTTATTTACCCGCATGCATCTCTCTTCTCCAAGGTAGCGGAGAGATATGAAAGGATAAAAGGGGAAAAGAATAAAATGCACGTCGGTTTTAAATTCGCAGGCTACCTGCACTGAAGGCGTGGAAAACGAGCACGTGACGGAAAGGCTTCCGTACCCGATGGGTCCAAACCACATGCCCAGCAAAGTAGCCTTAAACCTGGACACACAATGGAGACCATTTGACCCTTTAAAATCATACTACAACCAGACTTCCAGGCCCAAGAGGTCACACAGTCATGCCCAGCAAGGATGCTTTAAACGTGGGCACACTTCAGACCGTTTCACTCTTTAAATCATTCAAAGCACCACATTTCAAGACCCAAGAGGTCACAGAATCATGCCCATCAAAGTAGCTCTGCGCCTGGGCACACTTCACGCAGTTTGACCCTTTAAATAATACTACAACCAGACACATACAGGTGCGCACATATACACAGATACACATTCTGTTTAATTTCTTCACATCTGCAGACTAGAGTAAGCTGAGGGTATAGTGTTAAACCAGGTACTACATAAACAGTATATAGTATATATACAGAGGATATAATGTTAAACCAGGTACTACATACAGAGTATATAGTTTGACCAAAAGATCGTGCTGATCTTTGATCTCCTGGTTCTTCATCTCCAGCGCCACTTTCAGACTCATAATGTCCTCCTCTATGGGCTGGTATAACACAGACACGAATCATCACTACAGCCAGTACAATGGAAAGGTGGGAATGTGTACTGAATGTGTACTGACGTTATAAGTGAGAGGTGGTGGTACTGGTGGATGTGTACTGACACTATAAGGGATCTCTACCTGCAGTGACAGTTTGAGCTTCTCAAGTTCTTCCTCCAGAGATTTCTTCTCCTGTTCACAGGACATTTTAATATCTGCCAGAGCAAGTATCATTACTGCTGGATATAACACAGATTGTATATACTACATAATTACTACTGAATATATAAAATCTAATATATATAGTACTATACATATATTAGTGTCACTTTTATTGGAGCCTAAAGGCTAACATTCATTATTAGTTATGTTAGTATTATTGCATTTCCATAGTACTTACTCTTGATGGACCTGTTATGCTCCTCCTCCTCCTGCTGTTTCTGCAGGAGCTCTGTCTCCTCCTGCTGCTTGTGTTTCAGCATCTCCTGAAGAACCTGCAGCTCCTTCTGCTTCTGCAACCTCAACTCCTTCAGCTGCTCCAACAAACTGTTCTCCAACTCCTCCTTCTCACACCGCAAACACTCCAATCGGGCCACAGGCCCCACTAGTGACACAGAACCACACACACACACACACACACACACAAAGAGAGAGATAAACATGTATAAATGTATAAGAATTTGTGGATAAAATTATTATGAGATTATTTATAATCAAACGACTACACTACACAACCACATCTTCCTTTTATTTACATATTATACAGATATTTAGAGATATTTACATTTTATTTACCCGTGTGCGTCTCTCTTCTCCAAGGTAGCGGAGAGATATGAAAGGATAAAAGGGGAAAAGAATAAAATGCACGTCGGTTTTAAATTCGCAGGCTACCTGCGCTGAAGGCGTGGAAAACGAGCACGTGACGGAAAGGCTTCCGTACCCGATGGGTCCAAATCACATGCCCAGCAAAGTAGCCTTAAACCTGGACACACAATGGAGAGCATTTGACCCTTTAAAATCATACTACAACCAGACTTCCAGGCCCAAGAGGTCACACAGCCATGCCCAGCAAAGTAGCTCTGGGCCTGGGCACACTTCACGCAGTTTGACCGTTTAAATAAAACTAGAAACAGACTTCCTGGCCCAAGAGGTAACAGTCATACCCAGCAAAGTACGTTTAAACCTGGAAACAAATCAGATCCTTTCTGTCATTCAAAGGAATGGGCCTGCAACTCACAACCACATCCCCAGTGAAGCGCACCGTCACCCAGCCACACTACCCCACCTTGCCCGTCCTGGAACAACCACACCTCCAGGGCACCACATGCCAATCTCTCATGCCCAGCAAACTGCAACCTCACGCAGCCAGGCCACACACTGTCTCCCCTTGTACAGTCCAAGGACGAACTCCTCCACAAACCTGGTGTTCACGCGCACACACGCAATTACAACGAATTGGTGGAGAACTTTGAAACAAACGTGCTGACTTTGAAAACTCACATCTAGGCTGGGCCAGGTCCAAATGGCCTGCAGCTCGGTGCGCATTAACTGCTTGACTGTCCGTCACGAACGCCACCTGCCAAGCGTTCGTTCCGTCCCTGGCGGATTTTAAA
Organism: Electrophorus electricus; assembly: GCF_041902795.1. Lineage (NCBI taxonomy): Eukaryota > Metazoa > Chordata > Actinopteri > Gymnotiformes > Gymnotidae > Electrophorus > Electrophorus electricus. The sequence goes on along the minus strand of NC_137501.1, from coordinate 35,897,561 downwards.
AAATCGTAGCGTGAGAACGATGGGTCCGATCCGCGTGCCGCTTAAAGGCGATTACAGGGGAGATGCAACCCTTTCCAAAGAACCATGAAAAGACTTTCTACTCCCAAGGAAACGAGATATTAAGCCGCAATGACATCCGACGCGCGCATTTTCTCCGCCGCGCAACACATTTAAAAAAAATCGTAGCGTGAAAACCGTGGGTTCGATCCGCGTGCCGCTTAAAGGCGATTACAGGGGAGATGCAGCCCTTTCCAAAGAGCCATGAAAAGACTTTCTACTCCCAAGGAGACAAGAGATATTAAGCCGAAATGACGTCCGACGCGCGCATTTCCTCCGCCGCTCACCACATTTAAAAAAATCATAGCGTGAAAACCGTGGGTTCGATCCGCGTGCCGCTCGAAGGCGATTACAGGGGACATGCAGCCCTTTCCAAAGAGCCATGAACAGACTTTCTACTCCTAATGAGACAAGAGATATCAAGCCGCAAATACGTCCGGCGCGCGTCTATTCTCCGCCGCGCAACACATTTAAAAAAAAATCGTAGCGTGAAAACCGTGGGTTCGATCCGCGTGCCGCTTAAAGGCGATTACAGGGGAGATGCAGCCCTTTCCAAAGAGCCATGAAAAGACTTTCTACTCCCAAGGAGACAAGAGATATTAAGCCGAAATGACGTCCGACGCGCGCATTTCCTCCGCCGCGCACCACATTTAAAAAAATCATAGCGTGAAAACCGTGGGTTCGATCCGCGTGCCGCTCGAAGGCGATTACAGGGGAGATGCAGCCCTTTCCAAAGAGGCATGAACAGACTTCCTACTCCCAAGGAGCACAAAGATATTAAGCCGCAAATACGTCCTACGCGCGTCTTTTCTACGCCGCGCACCACATTTAAAAAATCGTATCGGAAGAACGGTGGGTCCAATCCGCGTGCCGCTTAAAGGCGATTACAAGGGAGATGCAAACCTTTCCAAAGAGCCATGAAAAGACTTTCTACTCCCAAGGAGACAATAGATATTAAGCCGAAATGACGTCCGACGCGCGCATTTTCTACGCCGCGCACCACATTTAAAAAAATCATAGCGTGAAAACCGTGGGTTCGATCCGCGTGCCGCTCGAAGGCGATTACAGCGGAGATGCAGCCCTTTCCAAAGAGCCATGAAAAGACTTTCTACTCCCAAGGAGACAAGAGATATTAAGCCGAAATGACGTCCGACGCGCGCATTTCCTCCGCCGCGCACCACATTTAAAAAAATCATAGCTTGAAAACCGTGGGTTCGATCCGCGTGCCGCTCGAAGGCGATTACAGGGGAGATGCAGCCCTTTCCAAAGAGCCATGAACAGACTTTCTACACCCAATGAGACAAGAGATATTAAGCCGCAAATACGTCCGGCGCGCGTCTTTTCTCCGCCGCGCAACACATTTAAAAAAAATCGTAGCGTGAAAAACGTGGGTTCGATCCGCGTGCCGCTCGAAGGCGATTACAGGGGAGATGCATCCCTTTGAAAAGAGCCATGAACAGACTTTCTACTCCCAAGGAGACCAGAAATATTAACATATAAAGCGTTACGCTCCAGTCGGATGAACGAGAAACGCTTGTACAATTGCAACGAATTGGAGGAGAAAGTTTAAACAAACGCGCTGACTTTGAACGCTCACATCTAGGCCGGGCCAACTCCAAATGGCGTGCAACTCGGTGCGCATCACCTCCATGACTGTCCCTAACGAACGCCACCTGCCACGCTTTCGGCCCGTCCCTGGCGGCATTAAAAAATCGTAGCGTGATAACGATGGTTCCGATGCGCGTGCCGCTCGAAGGCGATTACAGGGGAGATACAGCCCTTTCCAAAGAGCCATGAACAGACTTTCTACTCCCAAGGAGACAAGAGATATTACGCGCATTTTCTCCGACGCGCACCACGTTTAAAAAATCGTAGCGTGAGAACGGTGGGTCCGATCCGCGTGCCGCTTAAAGGCGATTACAGGGGAGATGCATCCCTTTCCAAAGAGCCATGAACAGACTTTCTACTCCCAAGGAGACCAGAGATATTAACAGATAAAGCGTTACGCTCCAGTCGGATGAGAGAGAAACGCTTGTACAATTGCAACGAATTGGAGGAGAAAGTTTAAACAAACGCGCTGACTTTGAAGGCTCACATCTAGGCCGGGCCAGGTCCAAATGGCCTGCAACTCGGTCCGAATCACGTCCATGACTTTTCCTAACGAACGCCACCTGCCAAGCTTTCGGCCCGTCCCTGTCGGCATTAAAAAATCGTAGCGTGATAACGATGGTTCCGATCCGCGTGCCGCGCGAAGGCGATTACAGGGGAGATGCAGCCCTTTCCAAAGAACCATGAAAAGACTTCCTACTCCCAAGGAGCCCAAAGATATTAAGCCGCAAATACGTCCTACGCGCGTCTTTTCTACGCCGCGCACCACATTTAAAAAATCGTATCGGAAGAACGGTGGGTCCAATCCGCGTGCCGCTTAAAGGCGATTACAAGGGAGATGCAAACCTTTCCAAAGAGCCATGAAAAGACTTTCTACTCCCAAGGAGACAATAGATATTAAGCCGAAATGACGTCCGACGCGCGCATTTTCTCCGACGCGCAACACATTTAAAAAAATCATAGCGTGAAAACCGTGGGCTCGATCCGCGTGCCGCTCGAAGGCTATTACAGCGGAGATGCAGCCCTTTCCAAAGAGGCATGAACAGACTTCCTACTCCCAAGGAGCCCAAAGATATTAAGCCGCAAATACGTCCTACGCGCGTCTTTTCTACGCCGCGCACCACATTTAAAAAATCGTATCGGAAGAACGGTGGGTCCAATCCGCGTGCCGCTTAAAGGCGATTACAAGGGAGATGCAAACCTTTCCAAAGAGCCATGAAAAGACTTTCTACTCCCAAGGAGACAATAGATATTAAGCCGAAATGACGTCCGACGCGCGCATTTTCTACGCCGCGCACCACATTTAAAAAAATCATAGCGTGAAAACCGTGGGTTCGATCCGCGTGCCGCTCGAAGGCGATTACAGCGGAGATGCAGCCCTTTCCAAAGAGCCATGAAAAGACTTTCTACTCCCAAGGAGACAAGAGATATTAAGCCGAAATGACGTCCGACGCGCGCATTTCCTCCGCCGCGCACCACATTTAAAAAAATCATAGCTTGAAAACCGTGGGTTCGATCCGCGTGCCGCTCGAAGGCGATTACAGGGGAGATGCAGCCCTTTCCAAAGAGCCATGAACAGACTTTCTACACCCAATGAGACAAGAGATATTAAGCCGCAAATACGTCCGGCGCGCGTCTTTTCTCCGCCGCGCAACACATTTAAAAAAAATCGTAGCGTGAAAAACGTGGGTTCGATCCGCGTGCCGCTCGAAGGCGATTACAGGGGAGATGCATCCCTTTGAAAAGAGCCATGAACAGACTTTCTACTCCCAAGGAGACCAGAAATATTAACATATAAAGCGTTACGCTCCAGTCGGATGAACGAGAAACGCTTGTACAATTGCAACGAATTGGAGGAGAAAGTTTAAACAAACGCGCTGACTTTGAACGCTCACATCTAGGCCGGGCCAACTCCAAATGGCGTGCAACTCGGTGCGCATCACCTCCATGACTGTCCCTAACGAACGCCACCTGCCACGCTTTCGGCCCGTCCCTGGCGGCATTAAAAAATCGTAGCGTGATAACGATGGTTCCGATGCGCGTGCCGCTCGAAGGCGATTACAGGGGAGATACAGCCCTTTCCAAAGAGCCATGAACAGACTTTCTACTCCCAAGGAGACAAGAGATATTACGCGCATTTTCTCCGACGCGCACCACGTTTAAAAAATCGTAGCGTGAGAACGGTGGGTCCGATCCGCGTGCCGCTTAAAGGCGATTACAGGGGAGATGCATCCCTTTCCAAAGAGCCATGAACAGACTTTCTACTCCCAAGGAGACCAGAGATATTAACAGATAAAGCGTTACGCTCCAGTCGGATGAGAGAGAAACGCTTGTACAATTGCAACAAATTGGAGGAGAAAGTTTAAACAAACGCGCTGACTTTGAAGGCTCACATCTAGGCCGGGCCAGGTCCAAATGGCCTGCAACTCGGTCCGCATCACGTCCATGACTTTTCCTAACGAACGCCACCTGCCAAGCTTTCGGCCCGTCCCTGTCGGCATTAAAAAATCGTAGCGTGATAACGATGGTTCCGATCCGCGTGCCGCGCGAAGGCGATTACAGGGGAGATGCAGCCCTTTCCAAAGAACCATGAAAAGACTTTCTACTCCCAAGGAGACAAGAGATATTAAGCCGCAATGACGTCCGACGCGCGCATTTTTTCCGCCGCGCAGCACATTTAAAAAAATCATAGCGTGAAAACCGTGGGTTCGATCCACGTGCCGCTCGAAGGCGATTACAGGGGAGATGCAGCCCTTTCCAAAGAGGCATGAACAGACTTCCTACTCCCAAGGAGCCCAAAGATATTAAGCCGCAAATACGTCCTACGCGCGTCTTTTCTACGCCGCGCACCACATTTAAAAAATCGTATCGGAAGAACGGTGGGTCCAATCCGCGTGCCGCTTAAAGGCGATTACAAGGGAGATGCAAACCTTTCCAAAGAGCCATGAAAAGACTTTCTACTCCCAAGGAGACAATAGATATTAAGCCGAAATGACGTCCGACGCGCGCATTTTCTCCGACGCGCAACACATTTAAAAAAATCATAGCGTGAAAACCGTGGGTTCGATCCGCGTGCCGCTCGAAGGCTATTACAGCGGAGATGCAGCCCTTTCCAAAGAGGCATGAACAGACTTCCTACTCCCAAGGAGCCCAAAGATATTAAGCCGCAAATACGTCCTACGCGCGTCTTTTCTACGCCGCGCACCACATTTAAAAAATCGTATCGGAAGAACGGTGGGTCCAATCCGCGTGCCGCTTAAAGGCGATTACAAGGGAGATGCAAACCTTTCCAAAGAACCATGAAAAGACTTTCTACTCCCAAGGAGACAATAGATATTAAGCCGAAATGACGTCCGACGCGCGCATTTTCTCCGACGCGCACCACATTTAAAAAAATCATAGCGTGAAAACCGTGGGTTCGATCCGCGTGCCGCTCGAAGGCGATTACAGGGGAGATACAGCCCTTTCCAAAGAGCCATGAACAGACTTTCTACTCCCAAGGAGACAAGAGATATTACGCGCATTTTCTCCGACGCGCACCACGTTTAAAAAATCGTAGCGTGAGAACGGTGGGTCCGATCCGCGTGCCGCTTAAAGGCGATTACAGGGGAGATGCATCCCTTTCCAAAGAGCCATGAACAGACTTTCTACTCCCAAGGAGACCAGAGATATTAACAGATAAAGCGTTACGCTCCAGTCGGATGAGCGAGAAACGCTTGTACAATTGCAACGAATTGGAGGAGAAAGTTTAAACAAACGCGCTGACTTTGAAGGCTCACATCTAGGCCGGGCCAGGTCCAAATGGCCTGCAACTCGGTCCGCATCACGTCCATGACTTTTCCTAACGAACGCCACCTGCCAAGCTTTCGGCCCGTCCCTGTCGGCATTAAAAAATCGTAGCATGATAACGATGGTTCCGATCCGCGTGCCGCGCGAAGGCGATTACAGGGGAGATGCAGCCCTTTCCAAAGAGCTATGAACAGACTTTCTACTCCCAAGGAGCCCAAAGATATTAAGCCGCAAATAAGTCCTACGCGCGTCTTTTCTACGCCGCGCACCACATTTAAAAAATCGTAGCGTAAGAACGGTGGGTCCGATCCGCGTGCCGCTTAAAGGCGATTACAGGGGAGATGCAACCCTTTCCAAAGAACCATGAAAAGACTTTCTACTCCCAAGGAGACAAGAGATATTAAGCCGCAATGACGTCCGACGCGCGCATTTTCTCCGACGCGCAACACATTTAAAAAAATCATAGCGTGAAAACCGTGTGTTCGATCCGCGTGCCGCTCGAAGGCGATTACAGGGGAGATGCAGCCCTTTCCAAAGAGCCATGAACAGACTTTCTACTCCCAAGGAGACCAGAGATATTAACAGATAAAGCGTTACGCTCCAGTCGGATGAGCGAGAAACGCTTGTACAATTGCAACGAATTGGAGGAGAAAGTTTAAACAAACGCGCTGACTTTGAACGCTCACATCTAGGCCGGGCCAGATCCAAATGGCCTGCAACTCGGTGCGCATCACCTCCATGACGGTCCCTAACGAACGCCACCTGCCAAGCTTTCGGCCCGTCCCTGGCGGCATTAAAAAATCGTAGCGTGATAACGATGGTTCCGATGCGCGTGCCGCGCGAAGGCGATTACAGGGGAGATGCAGCCCTTTCCAAAGAGCAATGAACAGACTTTCTACTCCCAAGGAGACAAGAGATATTACGCGCATTTTCTCCGACGCGCACCACGTTTAAAAAATCGTAGCGTGAGAACGGTGGGTCCGATCCGCGTGCCGCTTAAAGGCGATTACAGGGGAGATGCATCCCTTTCCAAAGAGCCATGAACAGACTTTCTACTCCCAAGGAGACCAGAGATATTAACAGATAAAGCGTTACGCTCCAGTCGGATGAGAGAGAAACGCTTGTACAATTGCAACGAATTGGAGGAGAAAGTTTAAACAAACGCGCTGACTTTGAAGGCTCACATCTAGGCCGGGCCAGGTCCAAATGGCCTGCAACTCGGTCCGCATCACGTCCATGACTTTTCCTAACGAACGCCACCTGCCAAGCTTTCGGCCCGTCCCTGTCGGCATTAAAAAATCGTAGCGTGATAACGATGGTTCCGATCCGCGTGCCGCGCGAAGGCGATTACAGGGGAGATGCAGCCCTTTCCAAAGAACCATGAAAAGACTTTCTACTCCCAAGGAGACAAGAGATATTAAGCCGCAATGACGTCCGACGCGCGCATTTTTTCCGCCGCGCAGCACATTTAAAAAAATCATAGCGTGAAAACCGTGGGTTCGATCCACGTGCCGCTCGAAGGCGATTACAGGGGAGATGCAGCCCTTTCCAAAGAGCCATGAAAAGACTTTCTACTCCCAAGGAGACAATAGATATTAAGCCGAAATGACGTCCGACGCGCGCATTTTCTCCGACGCGCAACACATTTAAAAAAATCATAGCGTGAAAACCGTGGGTTCGATCCGCGTGCCGCTCGAAGGCTATTACAGCGGAGATGCAGCCCTTTCCAAAGAGGCATGAACAGACTTCCTACTCCCAAGGAGCCCAAAGATATTAAGCCGCAAATACGTCCTACGCGCGTCTTTTCTACGCCGCGCACCACATTTAAAAAATCGTATCGGAAGAACGGTGGGTCCAATCCGCGTGCCGCTTAAAGGCGATTACAAGGGAGATGCAAACCTTTCCAAAGAGCCATGAAAAGACTTTCTACTCCCAAGGAGACAATAGATATTAAGCCGAAATGACGTCCGACGCGCGCATTTTCTACGCCGCGCACCACATTTAAAAAAATCATAGCGTGAAAACCGTGGGTTCGATCCGCGTGCCGCTCGAAGGCGATTACAGCGGAGATGCAGCCCTTTCCAAAGAGCCATGAACAGACTTTCTACACCCAATGAGACAAGAGATATTAAGCCGCAAATACGTCCGGCGCGCGTCTTTTCTCCGCCGCGCAACACATTTAAAAAAAATCGTAGCGTGAAAAACGTGGGTTCGATCCGCGTGCCGCTCGAAGGCGATTACAGGGGAGATGCATCCCTTTGAAAAGAGCCATGAACAGACTTTCTACTCCCAAGGAGACCAGAAATATTAACATATAAAGCGTTACGCTCCAGTCGGATGAACGAGAAACGCTTGTACAATTGCAACGAATTGGAGGAGAAAGTTTAAACAAACGCGCTGACTTTGAACGCTCACATCTAGGCCGGGCCAACTCCAAATGGCGTGCAACTCGGTGCGCATCACCTCCATGACTGTCCCTAACGAACGCCACCTGCCACGCTTTCGGCCCGTCCCTGGCGGCATTAAAAAATCGTAGCGTGATAACGATGGTTCCGATGCGCGTGCCGCTCGAAGGCGATTACAGGGGAGATACAGCCCTTTCCAAAGAGCCATGAACAGACTTTCTACTCCCAAGGAGACAAGAGATATTACGCGCATTTTCTCCGACGCGCACCACGTTTAAAAAATCGTAGCGTGAGAACGGTGGGTCCGATCCGCGTGCCGCTTAAAGGCGATTACAGGGGAGATGCATCCCTTTCCAAAGAGCCATGAACAGACTTTCTACTCCCAAGGAGACCAGAGATATTAACAGATAAAGCGTTACGCTCCAGTCGGATGAGAGAGAAACGCTTGTACAATTGCAACGAATTGGAGGAGAAAGTTTAAACAAACGCGCTGACTTTGAAGGCTCACATCTAGGCCGGGCCAGGTCCAAATGGCCTGCAACTCGGTCCGCATCACGTCCATGACTTTTCCTAACGAACGCCACCTGCCAAGCTTTCGGCCCGTCCCTGTCGGCATTAAAAAATCGTAGCGTGATAACGATGGTTCCGATCCGCGTGCCGCGCGAAGGCGATTACAGGGGAGATGCAGCCCTTTCCAAAGAACCATGAAAAGACTTTCTACTCCCAAGGAGACAAGAGATATTAAGCCGCAATGACGTCCGACGCGCGCATTTTTTCCGCCGCGCAGCACATTTAAAAAAATCATAGCGTGAAAACCGTGGGTTCGATCCACGTGCCGCTCGAAGGCGATTACAGGGGAGATGCAGCCCTTTCCAAAGAGGCATGAACAGACTTCCTACTCCCAAGGAGCCCAAAGATATTAAGCCGCAAATACGTCCTACGCGCGTCTTTTCTACGCCGCGCACCACATTTAAAAAATCGTATCGGAAGAACGGTGGGTCCAATCCGCGTGCCGCTTAAAGGCGATTACAAGGGAGATGCAAACCTTTCCAAAGAGCCATGAAAAGACTTTCTACTCCCAAGGAGACAATAGATATTAAGCCGAAATGACGTCCGACGCGCGCATTTTCTCCGACACGCAACACATTTAAAAAAATCATAGCGTGAAAACCGTGGGTTCGATCCGCGTGCCGCTCGAAGGCTATTACAGCGGAGATGCAGCCCTTTCCAAAGAGGCATGAACAGACTTCCTACTCCCAAGGAGCCCAAAGATATTAAGCCGCAAATACGTCCTACGCGCGTCTTTTCTACGCCGCGCACCACATTTAAAAAATCGTATCGGAAGAACGGTGGGTCCAATCCGCGTGCCGCTTAAAGGCGATTACAAGGGAGATGCAAACCTTTCCAAAGAACCATGAAAAGACTTTCTACTCCCAAGGAGACAATAGATATTAAGCCGAAATGACGTCCGACGCGCGCATTTTCTCCGACGCGCACCACATTTAAAAAAATCATAGCGTGAAAACCGTGGGTTCGATCCGCGTGCCGCTCGAAGGCGATTACAGCAGAGATGCAGCCCTTTCCAAAGAGCCATGAAAAGACTTTCTACTCCCAAGGAGACAAGAGATATTAAGCCGAAATGACGTCCGACGCGCGCATTTCCTCCGCCGCGCACCACATTTAAAAAAATCATAGCTTGAAAACCGTGGGTTCGATCCGCGTGCCGCTCGAAGGCGATTACAGGGGAGATGCAGCCCTTTCCAAAGAGCCATGAACAGACTTTCTACACCCAATGAGACAAGAGATATTAAGCCGCAAATACGTCCGGCGCGCGTCTTTTCTCCGCCGCGCAACACATTTAAAAAAAATCGTAGCGTGAAAAACGTGGGTTCGATCCGCGTGCCGCTCGAAGGCGATTACAGGGGAGATGCATCCCTTTGAAAAGAGCCATGAACAGACTTTCTACTCCCAAGGAGACCAGAAATATTAACATATAAAGCGTTACGCTCCAGTCGGATGAACGAGAAACGCTTGTACAATTGCAACGAATTGGAGGAGAAAGTTTAAACAAACGCGCTGACTTTGAACGCTCACATCTAGGCCGGGCCAACTCCAAATGGCGTGCAACTCGGTGCGCATCACCTCCATGACTGTCCCTAACGAACGCCACCTGCCACGCTTTCGGCCCGTCCCTGGCGGCATTAAAAAATCGTAGCGTGATAACGATGGTTCCGATGCGCGTGCCGCTCGAAGGCGATTACAGGGGAGATACAGCCCTTTCCAAAGAGCCATGAACAGACTTTCTACTCCCAAGGAGACAAGAGATATTACGCGCATTTTCTCCGACGCGCACCACGTTTAAAAAATCGTAGCGTGAGAACGGTGGGTCCGATCCGCGTGCCGCTTAAAGGCGATTACAGGGGAGATGCATCCCTTTCCAAAGAGCCATGAACAGACTTTCTACTCCCAAGGAGACCAGAGATATTAACAGATAAAGCGTTACGCTCCAGTCGGATGAGAGAGAAACGCTTGTACAATTGCAACGAATTGGAGGAGAAAGTTTAAACAAACGCGCTGACTTTGAAGGCTCACATCTAGGCCGGGCCAGGTCCAAATGGCCTGCAACTCGGTCCGCATCACGTCCATGACTTTTCCTAACGAACGCCACCTGCCAAGCTTTCGGCCCGTCCCTGTCGGCATTAAAAAATCGTAGCGTGATAACGATGGTTCCGATCCGCGTGCCGCGCGAAGGCGATTACAGGGGAGATGCAGCCCTTTCCAAAGAACCATGAAAAGACTTCCTACTCCCAAGGAGCCCAAAGATATTAAGCCGCAAATACGTCCTACGCGCGTCTTTTCTACGCCGCGCACCACATTTAAAAAATCGTATCGGAAGAACGGTGGGTCCAATCCGCGTGCCGCTTAAAGGCGATTACAAGGGAGATGCAAACCTTTCCAAAGAGCCATGAAAAGACTTTCTACTCCCAAGGAGACAATAGATATTAAGCCGAAATGACGTCCGACGCGCGCATTTTCTCCGACGCGCAACACATTTAAAAAAATCATAGCGTGAAAACCGTGGGCTCGATCCGCGTGCCGCTCGAAGGCTATTACAGCGGAGATGCAGCCCTTTCCAAAGAGGCATGAACAGACTTCCTACTCCCAAGGAGCCCAAAGATATTAAGCCGCAAATACGTCCTACGCGCGTCTTTTCTACGCCGCGCACCACATTTAAAAAATCGTATCGGAAGAACGGTGGGTCCAATCCGCGTGCCGCTTAAAGGCGATTACAAGGGAGATGCAAACCTTTCCAAAGAGCCATGAAAAGACTTTCTACTCCCAAGGAGACAATAGATATTAAGCCGAAATGACGTCCGACGCGCGCATTTTCTACGCCGCGCACCACATTTAAAAAAATCATAGCGTGAAAACCGTGGGTTCGATCCGCGTGCCGCTCGAAGGCGATTACAGCGGAGATGCAGCCCTTTCCAAAGAGCCATGAAAAGACTTTCTACTCCCAAGGAGACAAGAGATATTAAGCCGAAATGACGTCCGACGCGCGCATTTCCTCCGCCGCGCACCACATTTAAAAAAATCATAGCTTGAAAACCGTGGGTTCGATCCGCGTGCCGCTCGAAGGCGATTACAGGGGAGATGCAGCCCTTTCCAAAGAGCCATGAACAGACTTTCTACACCCAATGAGACAAGAGATATTAAGCCGCAAATACGTCCGGCGCGCGTCTTTTCTCCGCCGCGCAACACATTTAAAAAAAATCGTAGCGTGAAAAACGTGGGTTCGATCCGCGTGCCGCTCGAAGGCGATTACAGGGGAGATGCATCCCTTTGAAAAGAGCCATGAACAGACTTTCTACTCCCAAGGAGACCAGAAATATTAACATATAAAGCGTTACGCTCCAGTCGGATGAACGAGAAACGCTTGTACAATTGCAACGAATTGGAGGAGAAAGTTTAAACAAACGCGCTGACTTTGAACGCTCACATCTAGGCCGGGCCAACTCCAAATGGCGTGCAACTCGGTGCGCATCACCTCCATGACTGTCCCTAACGAACGCCACCTGCCACGCTTTCGGCCCGTCCCTGGCGGCATTAAAAAATCGTAGCGTGATAACGATGGTTCCGATGCGCGTGCCGCTCGAAGGCGATTACAGGGGAGATACAGCCCTTTCCAAAGAGCCATGAACAGACTTTCTACTCCCAAGGAGACAAGAGATATTACGCGCATTTTCTCCGACGCGCACCACGTTTAAAAAATCGTAGCGTGAGAACGGTGGGTCCGATCCGCGTGCCGCTTAAAGGCGATTACAGGGGAGATGCATCCCTTTCCAAAGAGCCATGAACAGACTTTCTACTCCCAAGGAGACCAGAGATATTAACAGATAAAGCGTTACGCTCCAGTCGGATGAGAGAGAAACGCTTGTACAATTGCAACGAATTGGAGGAGAAAGTTTAAACAAACGCGCTGACTTTGAAGGCTCACATCTAGGCCGGGCCAGGTCCAAATGGCCTGCAACTCGGTCCGCATCACGTCCATGACTTTTCCTAACGAACGCCACCTGCCAAGCTTTCGGCCCGTCCCTGTCGGCATTAAAAAATCGTAGCGTGATAACGATGGTTCCGATCCGCGTGCCGCGCGAAGGCGATTACAGGGGAGATGCAGCCCTTTCCAAAGAACCATGAAAAGACTTCCTACTCCCAAGGAGCCCAAAGATATTAAGCCGCAAATACGTCCTACGCGCGTCTTTTCTACGCCGCGCACCACATTTAAAAAATCGTATCGGAAGAACGGTGGGTCCAATCCGCGTGCCGCTTAAAGGCGATTACAAGGGAGATGCAAACCTTTCCAAAGAGCCATGAAAAGACTTTCTACTCCCAAGGAGACAATAGATATTAAGCCGAAATGACGTCCGACGCGCGCATTTTCTCCGACGCGCAACACATTTAAAAAAATCATAGCGTGAAAACCGTGGGCTCGATCCGCGTGCCGCTCGAAGGCTATTACAGCGGAGATGCAGCCCTTTCCAAAGAGGCATGAACAGACTTCCTACTCCCAAGGAGCCCAAAGATATTAAGCCGCAAATACGTCCTACGCGCGTCTTTTCTACGCCGCGCACCACATTTAAAAAATCGTATCGGAAGAACGGTGGGTCCAATCCGCGTGCCGCTTAAAGGCGATTACAAGGGAGATGCAAACCTTTCCAAAGAGCCATGAAAAGACTTTCTACTCCCAAGGAGACAATAGATATTAAGCCGAAATGACGTCAGACGCGCGCATTTTCTACGCCGCGCACCACATTTAAAAAAATCATAGCGTGAAAACCGTGGGTTCGATCCGCGTGCCGCTCGAAGGCGATTACAGCGGAGATGCAGCCCTTTCCAAAGAGCCATGAAAAGACTTTCTACTCCCAAGGAGACAAGAGATATTAAGCCGAAATGACGTCCGACGCGCGCATTTCCTCCGCCGCGCACCACATTTAAAAAAATCATAGCTTGAAAACCGTGGGTTCGATCCGCGTGCCGCTCGAAGGCGATTACAGGGGAGATGCAGCCCTTTCCAAAGAGCCATGAACAGACTTTCTACACCCAATGAGACAAGAGATATTAAGCCGCAAATACGTCCGGCGCGCGTCTTTTCTCCGCCGCGCAACACATTTAAAAAAAATCGTAGCGTGAAAAACGTGGGTTCGATCCGCGTGCCGCTCGAAGGCGATTACAGGGGAGATGCATCCCTTTGAAAAGAGCCATGAACAGACTTTCTACTCCCAAGGAGACCAGAAATATTAACATATAAAGCGTTACGCTCCAGTCGGATGAACGAGAAACGCTTGTACAATTGCAACGAATTGGAGGAGAAAGTTTAAACAAACGCGCTGACTTTGAACGCTCACATCTAGGCCGGGCCAACTCCAAATGGCGTGCAACTCGGTGCGCATCACCTCCATGACTGTCCCTAACGAACGCCACCTGCCACGCTTTCGGCCCGTCCCTGGCGGCATTAAAAAATCGTAGCGTGATAACGATGGTTCCGATGCGCGTGCCGCTCGAAGGCGATTACAGGGGAGATACAGCCCTTTCCAAAGAGCCATGAACAGACTTTCTACTCCCAAGGAGACAAGAGATATTACGCGCATTTTCTCCGACGCGCACCACGTTTAAAAAATCGTAGCGTGAGAACGGTGGGTCCGATCCGCGTGCCGCTTAAAGGCGATTACAGGGGAGATGCATCCCTTTCCAAAGAGCCATGAACAGACTTTCTACTCCCAAGGAGACCAGAGATATTAACAGATAAAGCGTTACGCTCCAGTCGGATGAGAGAGAAACGCTTGTACAATTGCAACGAATTGGAGGAGAAAGTTTAAACAAACGCGCTGACTTTGAAGGCTCACATCTAGGCCGGGCCAGGTCCAAATGGCCTGCAACTCGGTCCGCATCACGTCCATGACTTTTCCTAACGAACGCCACCTGCCAAGCTTTCGGCCCGTCCCTGTCGGCATTAAAAAATCGTAGCGTGATAACGATGGTTCCGATCCGCGTGCCGCGCGAAGGCGATTACAGGGGAGATGCAGCCCTTTCCAAAGAACCATGAAAAGACTTTCTACTCCCAAGGAGACAAGAGATATTAAGCCGCAATGACGTCCGACGCGCGCATTTTTTCCGCCGCGCAGCACATTTAAAAAAATCATAGCGTGAAAACCGTGGGTTCGATCCACGTGCCGCTCGAAGGCGATTACAGGGGAGATGCAGCCCTTTCCAAAGAGGCATGAACAGACTTCCTACTCCCAAGGAGCCCAAAGATATTAAGCCGCAAATACGTCCTACGCGCGTCTTTTCTACGCCGCGCACCACATTTAAAAAATCGTATCGGAAGAACGGTGGGTCCAATCCGCGTGCCGCTTAAAGGCGATTACAAGGGAGATGCAAACCTTTCCAAAGAGCCATGAAAAGACTTTCTACTCCCAAGGAGACAATAGATATTAAGCCGAAATGACGTCCGACGCGCGCATTTTCTCCGACACGCAACACATTTAAAAAAATCATAGCGTGAAAACCGTGGGTTCGATCCGCGTGCCGCTCGAAGGCTATTACAGCGGAGATGCAGCCCTTTCCAAAGAGGCATGAACAGACTTCCTACTCCCAAGGAGCCCAAAGATATTAAGCCGCAAATACGTCCTACGCGCGTCTTTTCTACGCCGCGCACCACATTTAAAAAATCGTATCGGAAGAACGGTGGGTCCAATCCGCGTGCCGCTTAAAGGCGATTACAAGGGAGATGCAAACCTTTCCAAAGAACCATGAAAAGACTTTCTACTCCCAAGGAGACAATAGATATTAAGCCGAAATGACGTCCGACGCGCGCATTTTCTCCGACGCGCACCACATTTAAAAAAATCATAGCGTGAAAACCGTGGGTTCGATCCGCGTGCCGCTCGAAGGCGATTACAGCGGAGATGCAACCCTTTCCAAAGAGCCATGAAAAGACTTTCTACTCCCAAGGAGACAAGAGATATTAAGCCGAAATGACGTCCGACGCGCGCATTTCCTCCGCCGCGCACCACATTTAAAAAAATCATAGCTTGAAAACCGTGGGTTCGATCCGCGTGCCGCTCGAAGGCGATTACAGGGGAGATGCAGCCCTTTCCAAAGAGCCATGAACAGACTTTCTACACCCAATGAGACAAGAGATATTAAGCCGCAAATACGTCCGGCGCGCGTCTTTTCTCCGCCGCGCAACACATTTAAAAAAAATCGTAGCGTGAAAAACGTGGGTTCGATCCGCGTGCCGCTCGAAGGCGATTACAGGGGAGATGCATCCCTTTGAAAAGAGCCATGAACAGACTTTCTACTCCCAAGGAGACCAGAAATATTAACATATAAAGCGTTACGCTCCAGTCGGATGAACGAGAAACGCTTGTACAATTGCAACGAATTGGAGGAGAAAGTTTAAACAAACGCGCTGACTTTGAACGCTCACATCTAGGCCGGGCCAACTCCAAATGGCGTGCAACTCGGTGCGCATCACCTCCATGACTGTCCCTAACGAACGCCACCTGCCACGCTTTCGGCCCGTCCCTGGCGGCATTAAAAAATCGTAGCGTGATAACGATGGTTCCGATGCGCGTGCCGCTCGAAGGCGATTACAGGGGAGATACAGCCCTTTCCAAAGAGCCATGAACAGACTTTCTACTCCCAAGGAGACAAGAGATATTACGCGCATTTTCTCCGACGCGCACCACGTTTAAAAAATCGTAGCGTGAGAACGGTGGGTCCGATCCGCGTGCCGCTTAAAGGCGATTACAGGGGAGATGCATCCCTTTCCAAAGAGCCATGAACAGACTTTCTACTCCCAAGGAGACCAGAGATATTAACAGATAAAGCGTTACGCTCCAGTCGGATGAGAGAGAAACGCTTGTACAATTGCAACGAATTGGAGGAGAAAGTTTAAACAAACGCGCTGACTTTGAAGGCTCACATCTAGGCCGGGCCAGGTCCAAATGGCCTGCAACTCGGTCCGCATCACGTCCATGACTTTTCCTAACGAACGCCACCTGCCAAGCTTTCGGCCCGTCCCTGTCGGCATTAAAAAATCGTAGCGTGATAACGATGGTTCCGATCCGCGTGCCGCGCGAAGGCGATTACAGGGGAGATGCAGCCCTTTCCAAAGAACCATGAAAAGACTTTCTACTCCCAAGGAGACAAGAGATATTAAGCCGCAATGACGTCCGACGCGCGCATTTTTTCCGCCGCGCAGCACATTTAAAAAAATCATAGCGTGAAAACCGTGGGTTCGATCCACGTGCCGCTCGAAGGCGATTACAGGGGAGATGCAGCCCTTTCCAAAGAGGCATGAACAGACTTCCTACTCCCAAGGAGCCCAAAGATATTAAGCCGCAAATACGTCCTACGCGCGTCTTTTCTACGCCGCGCACCACATTTAAAAAATCGTATCGGAAGAACGGTGGGTCCAATCCGCGTGCCGCTTAAAGGCGATTACAAGGGAGATGCAAACCTTTCCAAAGAGCCATGAAAAGACTTTCTACTCCCAAGGAGACAATAGATATTAAGCCGAAATGACGTCCGACGCGCGCATTTTCTCCGACACGCAACACATTTAAAAAAATCATAGCGTGAAAACCGTGGGTTCGATCCGCGTGCCGCTCGAAGGCTATTACAGCGGAGATGCAGCCCTTTCCAAAGAGGCATGAACAGACTTCCTACTCCCAAGGAGCCCAAAGATATTAAGCCGCAAATACGTCCTACGCGCGTCTTTTCTACGCCGCGCACCACATTTAAAAAATCGTATCGGAAGAACGGTGGGTCCAATCCGCGTGCCGCTTAAAGGCGATTACAAGGGAGATGCAAACCTTTCCAAAGAACCATGAAAAGACTTTCTACTCCCAAGGAGACAATAGATATTAAGCCGAAATGACGTCCGACGCGCGCATTTTCTCCGACGCGCACCACATTTAAAAAAATCATAGCGTGAAAACCGTGGGTTCGATCCGCGTGCCGCTCGAAGGCGATTACAGCGGAGATGCAGCCCTTTCCAAAGAGCCATGAAAAGACTTTCTACTCCCAAGGAGACAAGAGATATTAAGCCGAAATGACGTCCGACGCGCGCATTTCCTCCGCCGCGCACCACATTTAAAAAAATCATAGCGTGAAAACCGTGGGTTCGATCCGCGTGCCGCTCGAAGGCGATTACAGGGGAGATGCAGCCCTTTCCAAAGAGCCATGAACAGACTTTCTACATCCAATGAGACAAGAGATATTAAGCCGCAAATACGTCCGGCGCGCGTCTTTTCTCCGCCGCGCAACACATTTAAAAAAAATCGTAGCGTGAAAAACGTGGGTTCGATCCGCGTGCCGCTCGAAGGCGATTACAGGGGAGTTACAGCCCTTTCCAAAGAGCCATGAACAGACTTTCTACTCCCAAGGAGACAAGAGATATTACGCGCATTTTCTCCGACGCGCACCACGTTTAAAAAATCGTAGCGTGAGAACGGTGGGTCCGATCCGCGTGCCGCTTAAAGGCGATTACAGGGGAGATGCATCCCTTTCCAAAGAGCCATGAACAGACTTTCTACTCCCAAGGAGACCAGAGATATTAACAGATAAAGCGTTACGCTCCAGTCGGATGAGCGAGAAACGCTTGTACAATTGCAACGAATTGGAGGAGAAAGTTTAAACAAACGCGCTGACTTTGAAGGCTCACATCTAGGCCGGGCCAGGTCCAAATGGCCTGCAACTCGGTCCGCATCACGTCCATGACTTTTCCTAACGAACGCCACCTGCCAAGCTTTCGGCCCGTCCCTGTCGGCATTAAAAAATCGTAGCATGATAACGATGGTTCCGATCCGCGTGCCGCGCGAAGGCGATTACAGGGGAGATGCAGCCCTTTCCAAAGAGCTATGAACAGACTTTCTACTCCCAAGGAGCCCAAAGATATTAAGCCGCAAATAAGTCCTACGCGCGTCTTTTCTACGCCGCGCACCACATTTAAAAAATCGTAGCGTAAGAACGGTGGGTCCGATCCGCGTGCCGCTTAAAGGCGATTACAGGGGAGATGCAACCCTTTCCAAAGAACCATGAAAAGACTTTCTACTCCCAAGGAGACAAGAGATATTAAGCCGCAATGACGTCCGACGCGCGCATTTTCTCCGACGCGCAACACATTTAAAAAAATCATAGCGTGAAAACCGTGGGTTCGATCCGCGTGCCGCTCGAAGGCGATTACAGGGGAGATGCAGCCCTTTCCAAAGAGCCATGAACAGACTTTCTACTCCCAAGGAGACCAGAGATATTAACAGATAAAGCGTTACGCTCCAGTCGGATGAGCGAGAAACGCTTGTACAATTGCAACGAATTGGAGGAGAAAGTTTAAACAAACGCGCTGACTTTGAACGCTCACATCTAGGCCGGGCCAGATCCAAATGGCCTGCAACTCGGTGCGCATCACCTCCATGACGGTCCCTAACGAACGCCACCTGCCAAGCTTTCGGCCCGTCCCAGGCGGCATTAAAAAATCGTAGCGTGATAACGATGGTTCCGATGCGCGTGCCGCGCGAAGGCGATTACAGGGGAGATGCAGCCCTTTCCAAAGAGCAATGAACAGACTTTCTACTCACAAGGAGACAAGAGATATTAAGCCGCAATGATATCCGACGCGCGCATTTTCTCCGCCGCACACCACATTTAAAAAATCGTAGCGTGAGAACGGTGGGTCCGATCCGCATGCCGCTTAAAGGCGATTACAGGGGAGATGCAACCCTTTCCAAAGAGCCATGAAAAGACTTTCTATTCCCAAGGAGACAAGAGATATTAAGCCGCAATGACGTCCGACGCGCGCATTTTCTCCGCCGCGCACCACATTTAAAAAAATCATAGCGTGAAAACCGTGGGTTCGATCCGCGTGCCGCTTGAAGGCGATTACAGGGGAGATGCAGCATTTCCAAAGAGCCATGAACAGACTTCCTACTCCCAAGGAGAAAAGAGATATTAAGCAGCAATGATGTCCGACACGCGCATTTTCTCCGCCGCGCACCACATTTAAAAAATCTTAGCGTGAGAACGGTGGGTCCGATCCGCGTGCCGCTTAAAGGCGATTACAGGGGAGATGCAGCCCTTTCCAAAGAGCCATGAAAAGACTTTCTACTCCCAAGGAGACAAGAGATATTAAGCCGAAATGACGTCCGACGCGCGCAATTTCTCCGCCGCGCAACACATTTAAAAAAATCATAGCGTGAAAACCGTGGGTTCGATCCGCGTGCCGCTCGAAGGCGATTACAGCGGAGATGCAGCCCTTTCCAAAGAGCCATGAAAAGACTTTCTACTCCCAAGGAGACAAGAGATATTAAGCCGAAATGACGTCCGACGCGCGCGTTTCCTCCGCCGCGCACCACATTTAAAAAAATCATAGCTTGAAAACCGTGGGTTCGATCCGCGTGCCGCTCGAAGGCGATTACAGGGGAGATGCAGCCCTTTCCAAAGAGCCATGAACAGACTTTCTACACCCAATGAGACAAGAGATATTAAGCCGCAAATACGTCCGGCGCGCGTCTTTTCTCTGCCGCGCAACACATTTAAAAAAAATCGTAGCGTGAAAAACGTGGGTTCGATCCGCGTGCCGCTCGAAGGCGATTACAGGGGAGATGCATCCCTTTCAAAAGAGCCATGAACAGACTTTCTACTCCCAAGGAGACCAGAAATATTAACATATAAAGCGTTACGCTCCAGTCGGATGAACGAGAAACGCTTGTACAATTGCAACGAATTGGAGGAGAAAGTTTAAACAAACGCGCTGACTTTGAACGCTCACATCTAGGCCGGGCCAACTCCAAATGGCGTGCAACTCGGTGCGCATCACCTCCATGACTGTCCCTAACGAACGCCACCTGCCACGCTTTCGGCCCGTCCCTGGCGGCATTAAAAAATCGTAGCGTGATAACGATGGTTCCGATGCGCGTGCCGCTCGAAGGCGATTACAGGGGAGATACAGCCCTTTCCAAAGAGCCATGAACAGACTTTCTACTCCCAAGGAGACAAGAGATATTACGCGCATTTTCTCCGACGCGCACCACGTTTAAAAGATCGTAGCGTGAGAACGGTGGGTCCGATCCGCGTGCCGCTTAAAGGCGATTACAGGGGAGATGCATCCCTTTCCAAAGAGCCATGAACAGACTTTCTACTCCCAAGGAGACCAGAGATATTAACAGATAAAGCGTTACGCTCCAGTCGGATGAGCGAGAAACGCTTGTACAATTGCAACGAATTGGAGGAGAAAGTTTAAACAAACGCGCTGACTTTGAAGGCTCACATCTAGGCCGGGCCAGGTCCAAATGGCCTGCAACTCGGTCCGCATCACGTCCATGACTTTTCCTAACGAACGCCACCTGCCAAGCTTTCGGCCCGTCCCTGTCGGCATTAAAAAATCGTAGCATGATAACGATGGTTCCGATCCGCGTGCCGCGCGAAGGCGATTACAGGGGAGATGCAGCCCTTTCCAAAGAGCTATGAACAGACTTTCTACTCCCAAGGAGCCCAAAGATATTAAGCCGCAAATAAGTCCTACGCGCGTCTTTTCTACGCCGCGCACCACATTTAAAAAATCGTAGCGTAAGAACGGTGGGTCCGATCCGCGTGCCGCTTAAAGGCGATTACAGGGGAGATGCAACCCTTTCCAAAGAACCATGAAAAGACTTTCTACTCCCAAGGAGACAAGAGATATTAAGCCGCAATGACGTCCGACGCGCGCATTTTCTCCGACGCGCAACACATTTAAAAAAATCATAGCGTGAAAACCGTGGGTTCGATCCGCGTGCCGCTCGAAGGCGATTACAGGGGAGATGCAGCCCTTTCCAAAGAGGCATGAACAGACTTCCTACTCCCAAGGAGCCCAAAGATATTAAGCCGCAAATACGTCCTTCGCGCGTCTTTTCTACGCCGCGCAACATTTAAAAAATCGTATCGTAAGAACGGTGGGTCCAATCCGCGTGCCGCTTAAAGGCGATTACAAGGGAGATGCAACCCTTTCCAAAGAGCCATGAACAGACTTTCTACTCCCAAGGAGACAAGAGATATTAAGCCGCAATGACGTCCGACGCGCGCATTTTCTCCGACGCGCACCACGTTTAAAAAATCGTAGCGTGAGAACGGTGGGTCCGATCCGCGTGCCGCTTAAAGGCGATTACAGGGGAGATGCATCCCTTTCCAAAGAGCCATGAACAGACTTTCTACTCCCAAGGAGACCAGAGATATTAACAGATAAAGCGTTACGCTCCAGTCGGATGAGCGAGAAACGCTTGTACAATTGCAACGAATTGGAGGAGAAAGTTTAAACAAACGCGCTGACTTTGAAGGCTCACATCTAGGCCGGGCCAGGTCCAAATGGCCTGCAACTCGGTCCGCATCACGTCCATGACTTTTCCTAACGAACGCCACCTGCCAAGCTTTCGGCCCGTCCCTGTTGGCATTAAAAAATCGTAGCGTGATAACGATGGTTCCGATCTGCGTGCCGCGCGAAGGCGATTACAGGGGAGATGCAGCCCTTTCCAAAGAACCATGAAAAGACTTTCTACTCCCAAGGAGACAAGAGATATTAAGCCGCAATGACGTCCGACGCGCTCATTTTCTCCGCCGCGCAGCACATTTAAAAAAATCATAGCGTGAAAACCGTGGGTTCGATCCGCGTGCCGCTCGAAGGCGATTACAGGGGAGATGCAGCCCTTTCCAAAGAGGCATGAACAGACTTCCTACTCCCAAGGAGCCCAAAGATATTAAGCCGCAAATACGTCCTTCGCGCGTCTTTTCTACGCCGCGCAACATTTAAAAAATCGTATCGTAAGAACGGTGGGTCCAATCCGCGTGCCGCTTAAAGGCGATTACAAGGGAGATGCAACCCTTTCCAAAGAGCCATGAACAGACTTTCTACTCCCAAGGAGACAAGAGATATTAAGCCGCAATGACGTCCGACGCGCGCATTTTCTCCGACGCGCACCACGTTTAAAAAATCGTAGCGTGAGAACGGTGGGTCCGATCCGCGTGCCGCTTAAAGGCGAATACAGGGGAGATGCATCCCTTTCCAAAGAGCCATGAACAGACTTTCTACTCCCAAGGAGACCAGAGATATTAACAGATAAAGCGTTACGCTCCAGTCGGATGAGCGAGAAACGCTTGTACAATTGCAACGAATTGGAGGAGAAAGTTTAAACAAACGCGCTGACTTTGAACGCTCACATCTAGGCCGGGCCAGGTCCAAATGGCCTGCAACTCGGTGCGCATCACCTCCATGACGGTCCCTAACGAACGCCACCTGCCACGCTTTCGGCCCGTCCCTGGCGGCATTAAAAAATCATAGCGTGAAAACCGTGGGTTCGATCCGCGTGCCGCTTAAAGGCGATTACAGGGGAGATGCAACCCTTTCCAAAGAACCATGAAAAGACTTTCTACTCCCAAGGAGACAAGAGATATTAAGCCGCAATGACGTCCGACGCGCGCATTTTCTCCGCCGCGCAGCACATTTAAAAAAATCATAGCGTGAAAACCGTGGGTTCGATCCGCGTGCCGCTCGAAGGCGATTACAGGGGAGATGCAGCCCTTTCCAAAGAGGCATGAACAGACTTCCTACTCCCAAGGAGCCCAAAGATATTAAGCCGCAAATACGTCCTACGCGCGTCTTTTCTACGCCGCGCACCACATTTAAAAAATCGTATCGGAAGAACGGTGGGTCCAATCCGCGTGCCGCTTAAAGGCGATTACAAGGGAGATGCAAACCTTTCCAAAGAGCCATGAAAAGACTTTCTACTCCCAAGGAGACAATAGATATTAAGCCGAAATGACGTCCGACGCGCGCATTTTCTCCGACGCGCACCACATTTAAAAAAATCATAGCGTGAAAACCGTGGGTTCGATCCGCGTGCCGCTCGAAGGCGATTACAGCGGAGATGCAGCCCTTTCCAAAGAGCCATGAAAAGACTTTCTACTCCCAAGGAGACAAGAGATATTAAGCCGAAATGACGTCCGACGCGCGCATTTCCTCCGCCGCGCACCACATTTAAAAAAATCATAGCGTGAAAACCGTGGGTTCGATCCGCGTGCCGCTCGAAGGCGATTACAGGGGAGATGCAGCCCTTTCCAAAGAGCCATGAACAGACTTTCTACTCCCAAGGAGACCAGAAATATTAACTTATAAAGCGTTACGCTCCAGTCGGATGAACGAGAAACGCTTGTACAATTGCAACGAATTGGAGGAGAAAGCTTAAAGAAACGCGCTGACTTTGAACGCTCACATCTAGGCCGGGCCAACTCCAAATGGCGTGCAACTCGGTGTGCATCACCTCCATGACTGTCCCTAACGAACGCCACCTGCCACGCTTTCGGCCTATCCCTGGCGGCATTAAAAAATCGTAGCGTGATAACGATGGTTCCGATGCGCGTGCCGCTCGAAGGCGATTACAGGGGAGATACAGCCCTTTCCAAAGAGCCATGAACAGACTTTCTACTCCCAAGGAGACAAGAGATATTACGCGCATTTTCTCCGACGCGCACCACGTTTAAAAAATCGTAGCGTGAGAACGGTGGGTCCGATCCGCGTGCCGCTTAAAGGCGATTACAGGGGAGATGCAACCCTTTCCAAAGAGGCATGAACAGACTTCCTACTCCCAAGGAGACAAGAGATATTAAGCCGCAATGACGTCCGACGCGCGCATTTTCTCCGCCGCGCAGCACATTTAAAAAAATCATAGCGTGAAAACCGTGGGTTCGATCCGCGTGCCGCTCGAAGGCGATTACAGGGGAGATGGAGCCCTTTCCAAAGAGGCATGAACAGACTTCCTACTCCCAAGGAGCCCAAAGATATTAAGCCGCAAATACGTCCTACGCGCGTCTTTTCTACGCCGCGCACCACATTTAAAAAATCGTAGCGTAAGAACGGTGGGTCCGATCCGCGTGCCGCTTAAAGGCGATTACAGGGGAGATGCAAACCTTTCCAAAGAGCCATGAAAAGACTTTCTACTCCCAAGGAGACAAGAGATATTAAGCCGCAATGACGTCCGACGCGCGCATTTTCTCCGACGCGCAACACATTTAAAAAAATCATAGCGTGAAAACCGTGGGTTCGATCCGCGTGCCGCTCGAAGGCGATTACAGGGGAGATGCAGCCCTTTCCAAAGAGCCATGAAAAGACTTTCTACTCCCAAGGAGACAAGAGATATTAAGCCGAAATGACGTCCGACGCGCGCATTTCCTCCGCCGCGCACCACATTTAAAAAAATCATAGCGTGAAAACCGTGGGTTCGATCCGCGTGCCGCTCGAAGGCGATTACAGGGGAGATGCAGCCCTTTCCAAAGAGGCATGAACAGACTTCCTACTCCCAAGGAGCCCAAAGATATTAAGCCGCAAATACGTCCTACGCGCGTCTTTTCTACGCCGCGCACCACATTTAAAAAATCGTATCGGAAGAACGGTGGGTCCAATCCGCGTGCCGCTTAAAGGCGATTACAAGGGAGATGCAAACCTTTCCAAAGAGCCATGAAAAGACTTTCTACTCCCAAGGAGACAATAGATATTAAGCCGAAATGACGTCCGACGCGCGCATTTTCTCCGCCGCGCACCACATTTAAAAAAATCATAGCGTGAAAACCGTGGGTTCGATCCGCGTGCCGCTCGAAGGCGATTACAGCGGAGATGCAGCCCTTTCCAAAGAGCCATGAAAAGACTTTCTACTCCCAAGGAGACAAGAGATATTAAGCCGAAATGACGTCCGACGCGCGCATTTCCTCCGCCGCGCACCACATTTAAAAAAATCATAGCGTGAAAACCGTGGGTTCGATCCGCGTGCCGCTCGAAGGCGATTACAGGGGAGATGCAGCCCTTTCCAAAGAGCCATGAACAGACTTTCTACACCCAATGAGACAAGAGATATTAAGCCGCAAATACGTCCGGCGCGCGTCTTTTCTCCGCCGCGCAACACATTTAAAAAAAATCGTAGCGTGAAAAACGTGGGTTCGATCCGCGTGCCGCTCGAAGGTGATTACAGGGGAGATGCAGCCCTTTCCAAAGAGCCATGAACAGACTTTCTACTCCCAAGGAGCCCAAAGATATTAAGCCGCAAATAAGTCCTACGCGCGTCTTTTCTACGCCTCGCACCACATTTAAAAAATCGTAGCGTAAGAACGGTGGGTCCGATCCGCGTGCCGCTTAAAGGCGATTACAGGGGAGATGCAAACCTTTCCAAAGAGCCATGAACAGACTTTCTACTCCCAATGAGACAAGAGATATCAAGCCGCAAATACGTCCGGCGCGCGTCTATTCTCCGCCTCGCAACACATTTAAAAAAAATCGTAGCGTGAAAACCGTGGGTTCGATCCGCGTGCCGCTTAAAGGCGATTACAGGGGAGATGCAGCCCTTTCCAAAGAGCCATGAAAAGACTTTCTACTCCCAAGGAGACAAGAGATATTAAGCCGAAATGACGTCCGACGCGCGCATTTCCTCCGCCGCGCACCACATTTAAAAAAATCATAGCGTGAAAACCGTGGGTTCGATCCGCGTGCCGCTCGAAGGCGATTACAGGGGAGATGCAGCCCTTTCCAAAGAGGCATGAACAGACTTCCTACTCCCAAGGAGCCCAAAGATATTAAGCCGCAAATACGTCCTACGCGCGTCTTTTCTACGCCGCGCACCACATTTAAAAAATCGTATCGGAAGAACGGTGGGTCCAATCCGCGTGCCGCTTAAAGGCGATTACAAGGGAGATGCAAACCTTTCCAAAGAGCCATGAAAAGACTTTCTATTCCCAAGGAGACAATAGATATTAAGCCGAAATGACGTCCGACGCGCGCATTTCCTCCGCCGCGCACCACATTTAAAAAAATCATAGCGTGAAAACCGTGGGTTCGATCCGCGTGCCGCTCGAAGGCGATTACAGCGGAGATGCAGCCCTTTCCAAAGAGCCATGAAAAGACTTTCTACTCCCAATGAGACAAGAGATATTAAGCCGCAAATACGTCCGGCGCGCGTCTTTTCTCCGCCGCGCAACACATTTAAAAAACATCGTAGCGTGAAAAACGTGGGTTCGATCCGCGTGCCGCTCGAAGGCGATTACAGGGGAGATGCATCCCTTTCAAAAGAGCCATGAACAGACTTTCTACTCCCAAGGAGACCAGAAATATTAACATATAAATCGTTACGCTCCAGTCGGATGAACGAGAAACGCTTGTACAATTGCAACGAATTGGAGGAGAAAGTTTAAACAAACGCGCTGACTTTGAACGCTCACATCTAGGCCGGGCCAACTCCAAATGGCGTGCAACTCGGTGCGCATCACCTCCATGACTGTCGCTAACGAACGCCACCTGCCACGCTTTCGGCCTATCCCTGGCGGCATTAAAAAATCGTAGCGTGATAACGATGGTTCCGATGCGCGTGCCGCTCGAAGGCGATTACAGGGGAGATACAGCCCTTTCCAAAGAGCCATGAACAGACTTTCTACTCCCAAGGAGACAAGAGATATTACGCGCATTTTCTCCGACGCGCACCACGTTTAAAAAATCGTAGCGTGAGAACGGTGGGTCCGATCCGCGTGCCGCTTAAAGGCGATTACAGGGGAGATGCATCCCTTTCCAAAGAGCCATGAACAGACTTTCTACTCCCAAGGACACCAGAGATATTAACAGATAAAGCGTTACGCTCCAGTCGGATGAGCGAGAAACGCTTGTACAATTGCAACGAATTGGAGGAGAAAGTTTAAACAAACGCGCTGACTTTGAAGGCTCACATCTAGGCCGGGCCAGGTCCAAATGGCCTGCAACTCGGTCCGCATCACGTCCATGACTTTTCCTAACGAACGCCACCTGCCAAGCTTTCGGCCCGTCCCTGTCGGCATTAAAAAATCGTAGCGTGATAACGATGGTTCCGATCCGCGTGCCGTGCGAAGGCGATTACAGGGGAGATGCAGCCCTTTCCAAAGAGCCATGAACAGACTTTCTACTCCCAAGGAGCCCAAAGATATTAAGCCGCAAATAAGTCCTACGCGCGTCTTTTCTACGCCGCGCACCACATTTAAAAAATCGTAGCGTAAGAACGGTGGGTCCGATCCGCGTGCCGCTTAAAGGCGATTACAGGGGAGATGCAACCCTTTCCAAAGAGCCATGAAAAGAGTTTCTACTCCCAAGGAGACAAGAGATTTAAGCCGAAATGACGTCCGACGCGCGCATTTTCTCCGACGCGCAACACATTTAAAAAAATCATAGCGGGAAAACCGTGGGTTCGATCCGCGTGCCGCTCGAAGGCGAATACAGGGGAGATGCAGCCCTTTCCAAAGATCCATGAACAGACTTCCTACTCCCAAGGAGACAAGAGATATTAACATATAAAGCGTTACGCTCCAGTCGGATGAGCGAGAAACGCTTGAGCAGTTGCAACGAATTGGAGGAGAAACTTTAAACAAACGCGCTGACTTTGAACGCTCACATCTAGGTCTGGCCAAGTCCAAATGGCGTGCAACTCGGTGCGCATCACCTCCATGACTGTCCCTAACGAACGCCACCTGCCACGCTTTCGGCCCGTCCCTGGCGGCTTCAAAAAATCGTAGCGTGATAACCGTGGGTCCAATCCGCTTGAAGCTCGAAGGCGATTAGAGGGGAGATGCAGCCCTTTCCAAAGAGCCATGAACAGACTTCCTACTCCCAAGGAGACAAGAGATATTAAGCCACAAATACGTCCGGACCGCGTCTTTTCTCCGCAGCTCACCACATTTAAAAAAATCGTAGCATGAAAACCGTGGGTTCGATATAGTATACATACAGAGTATATAGTTTGACCAAAAGATCGTGCTGATCTTTGATCTCCTGGTTCTTCATCTCCAGCGCCACTTTCAGACTCATAATGTCCTCCTCTATGGGCTGGTATAACACAGACACGAATCATCACTACAGCCAGTACAATGGAAAGGTGGGAATGTGTACTGAATGTGTACTGACGTTATAAGTGAGAGGTGGTGGTACTGGTGGATGTGTACTGACACTATAAGGGATCTCTACCTGCAGTGACAGTTTGAGCTTCTCAAGTTCTTCCTCCAGAGATTTCTTCTCCTGTTCACAGGCCATTTTCATATCTGCCAGAGCAAGTATCATTACTGCTGGATATAACACAGATTGTATATACTACATAATTACTGCTGAATATATAAAATATAATATATATAGTACTATACATATATTAGTGTCACTTTTATTGGAGCCTAAAGGCTAGCATTCATTATTAGTTATGTTAGTATTATTGCATTTCCATAGCACTTACTCTTGATGGACCTGTTATGCTCCTCCTCCTCCTGCTGTTTCTGCAGGAGCTCTGTCTCCTCCTGCTGCTTGTGTTTCAGCATCTCCTGAAGAACCTGCAGCTCCTTCTGCTTCTGCAACCTCAACTCCTTCAGCTGCTCCAACAAACTGTTCTCCAACTCCTCCTTCTCACACCGCAAACACTCCAATCGGGCCACAGGCCCCACTAGTGACACAGAACCACACACACACACACACACACAAAGAGAGAGATAAACATGTATAAATGTATAAGAATTTGTGGATAAAATTATTATGAGATTATTTATAATCAAACGACTACACTACACAACCACATCTTCCTTTTATTTACATATTATACAGATATTTAGAGATATTTACATTTTATTTACCCGCGTGCGTCTCTCTTCTCCAAGGTAGCGGAGAGATATGAAAGGATAAAAGGGGAAAAGAATAAAATGCACGTCGGTTTTAAATTCGCAGGCTACCTGCGCTGAAGGCGTGGAAAACGAGCACGTGACGGAAAGGCTTCCGTACCCGATGGGTCCAAATCACATGCCCAGCAAAGTAGCCTTAAACCTGGACACGCAATGGAGAGCATTTGACCCTTTAAAATCATATTACAACCAGACTTCCAGGCCCAAGAGGTCACACAGCCATGCCCAGCAAAGTAGCTCTGGGCCTGGGCACACTTCACGCAGTTTGACCGTTTAAATAAAACTAGAAACAGACTTCCTGGCCCAAGAGGTCACAGTCATACCCAGCAAAGTACGTTTAAACCTGGAAACAAATCAGATCCTTTCTGTCATTCAAAGGAATGGGCCTGCAACTCACAACCACATCCCCAGTGAAGCGCACCGTCACCCAGCCACACTACCCCACCTTGCCCGTCCTGGAACAACCACACCTCCAGGGCACCACATGCCAATCTCTCATGCCCAGCAAACTGCAACCTCACGCAGCCAGGCCACACACTGTCTCCCCTTGTACAGTCCAAGGACGAACTCCTCCACAAACCTGGTGTTCACGCGCACACACGCAATTACAACGAATTGGTGGAGAACTTTGAAACAAACGTGCTGACTTTGAATACTCACATCTAGGCTGGGCCAGGTCCAAATGGCCTGCAGCTCGGTGCGCATTAACTGCTTGACTGTCCGTCACGAACGCCACCTGCCAAGCGTTCGTTCCGTCCCTGGCGGATTTTAAAAAATCGTAGCGTGAGAACGATGGGTCCGATCCGCGTGCCGCTTAAAGGCGATTACAGGGGAGATGCAACCCTTTCCAAAGAACCATGAAAAGACTTTCTACTCCCAAGGAAACGAGATATTAAGCCGCAATGACATCCGACGCGCGCATTTTCTCCGCCGCGCAGCACATTTAAAAAAATCATAGCGTGAAAACCGTGGGTTCGATCCGCGTGCCGCTCGAAGGCGATTACAGGGGAGATGCAGCCCTTTCCAAAGAGGCATGAACAGACTTCCTACTCCCAAGGAGCCCAAAGATATTAAGCCGCAAATACGTCCTACGCGCGTCTTTTCTACGCCGCGCACCACATTTAAAAAATCGTATCGGAAGAACGGTGGGTCCAATCCGCGTGCCGCTTAAAGGCAATTACAAGGGAGATGCAAACCTTTCCAAAGAGCCATGAAAAGACTTTCTACTCCCAAGGAGACAAGAGATATTACGCGCATTTTCTCCGACGCGCACCACGTTTAAAAAATCGTAGCGTGAGAACGGTGGGTCCGATCCGCGTGCCGCTTAAAGGCGATTACAGGGGAGATGCATCCCTTTCCAAAGAGCCATGAACAGACTTTCTACTCCCAAGGAGACCAGAAATATTAACTTATAAAGCGTTACGCTCCAGTCGGATGAACGAGAAACGCTTGTACAATTGCAACGAATTGGAGGAGAAAGTTTAAACAAACGCGCTGACTTTGAAGGCTCACATCTAGGCCGGGCCAGGTCCAAATGGCCTGCAACTCGGTCCGCATCACGTCCATGACTTTTCCTAACGAACGCCACCTGCCAAGCTTTCGGCCCGTCCCTGTCGGCATTAAAAAATCGTAGCGTGATAACGGTGGTTCCGATCCGCGTGCCGCGCGAAGGCGATTACAGGGGAGATGCAGCCCTTTCCAAAGAGCCATGAACAGACTTTCTACTCCCAAGGAGCCCAAAGATATTAAGCCGCAAATAAGTCCTACGCGCGTCTTTTCTACGCCGCGCACCACATTTAAAAAATCGTTCCGTAAGAACGGTGGGTCCGATCCGCGTGCCGCTTAAAGGCGATTACAGGGGAGATGCAACCCTTTCCAAAGAGCCATAAAAAGACTTTCTATTCCCAAGGAGACAAGAGATATTAAGCCGCAATGACGTCCGACGCGCGCATTTTCTCCGCCGCGCACCACATTTAAAAAAATCATAGCGTGAAAACCGTGGGTTCGATCCGCGTGCCGCTCGAAGGCGATTACAGGGGAGATGCAGCCCTTTCCAAAGAGCCATGAACAGACTTCCTACTCCCAAGGAGACAAGAGATATTAAGCAGCAATGATGTCCGACACGCGCATTTTCTCCGCCGCGCACCACATTTAAAAAATCTTAGCGTGAGAACGGTGGGTCCGATCCGCGTGCCGCTTAAAGGCGATTACAGGGGAGATGCAGCCCTTTCCAAAGAGCCATGAAAAGACTTTCTACTCCCAAGGAGACAAGAGATATTAAGCCGAAATGACGTCCGACGCGCGCATTTTCTCCGCCGCGCACCACATTTAAAAAAATCATAGCGTGAAAACCGTGGGTTCGATCCGCGTGCCGCTCGAAGGCGATTACAGGGGAGATGCAGCCCTTTCCAAAGATCCATGAACAGACTTCCTACTCCCAAGGAGACAAGAGATATTAACATATAAAGCGTTACGCTCCAGTCGGATGAGCGAGAAACGCTTGAGCAGTTGCAACGAATTGGAGGAGAAAGTTTAAACAAACGCGCTGACTTTGAACGCTCACATCTAGGTCTGGCCAAGTCCAAATGCCGTGCAACTCGGTGCGCATCACCTCCATGACTGTCCCTAACGAACGCCACCTGCCACGCTTTCGGCCTATCCCTGGCGGCATTAAAAAATCGTAGCGTGATAACGATGGTTCCGATGCGCGTGCCGCTCGAAGGCGATTACAGGGGAGATACAGCCCTTTCCAAAGAGCCATGAACAGACTTTCTACTCCCAAGGAGACAAGAGATATTACGCGCATTTCCTCCGACGCGCACCACGTTTAAAAAATCGTAGCGTGAGAACGGTGGGTCCGATCCGCGTGCCGCTTAAAGGCGATTACAGGGGAGATGCAACCCTTTCCAAAGAACCATGAAAAGACTTTCTAATCCCAAGGAGACAAGTGATATTAAGCCGCAATGACGTCCGACGCGCGCATTTTCTCCGCCGCGCACCACATTTAAAAAAATCATAGCGTGAAAACCGTGGGTTCGATCCGCGTGCCGCTCAAAGGCGATTACAGGGGAGATGGAGCCCTTTCCAAAGAGGCATGAACAGACTTCCTACTCCCAAGGAGCCCAAAGATATTAAGCCGCAAATACGTCCTACGCGCGTCTTTTCTACGCCGCGCACCACATTTAAAAAATCGTAGCGTAAGAACGGTGGGTCCGATCCGCGTGCCGCTTAAAGGCGATTACAGGGGAGTTGCAAACCTTTCCAAAGAGCCATGAAAAGACTTTCTACTCCCAAGGAGACAAGAGATATTAAGCCGAAATGACGTCCGACGCGCGCATTTCCTCCGCCGCGCACCACATTTAAAAAAATCATAGCGTGAAAACCGTGGGTTCGATCCGCGTGCCGCTCGAAGGCGATTACAGGGGAGATGCAGCCCTTTCCAAAGAGGCATGAACAGACTTCCTACTCCCAAGTAGCCCAAAGATATTAAGCAGCAAATACGTCCGGCGCGCGTCTTTTCTCCGCCGCGCAACACATTTAAAAAAAATCGTAGCGTGAAAAACGTGGGTTCGATCCGCGTGCCGCTCGAAGGCGATAACAGGGGAGATGCATCCCTTTCAAAAGAGCCATGAACAGACTTTCTACTCCCAAGGAGACCAGAAATATTAACATATAAAGCGTTACGCTCCAGTCGGATGAACGAGAAACGCTTGTACAATTGCAACGAATTGGAGGAGAAAGTTTAAACAAACGCGCTGACTTTGAACGCTCACATCTAGGCCGGGCCAACTCCAAATGGCGTGCAACTCGGTGCGCATCACCTCCATGACTGTCGCTAACGAACGCCACCTGCCACGCTTTCGGCCCGTCCCTGGCGGCATTAAAAAATCGTAGCGTGATAACGATGGTTCCGATGCGCGTGCCGCTCGAAGGCGATTACAGGGGAGATGCAGCCCTTTCCAAAGAGCCATGAACAGACTTTCTACTCCCAAGGAGACAAGAGATATTACGCCGCAATGACGTCCGACGCGCGCATTTTCTCCGCCGCGCACCACATTTAAAAAATCGTATCGTGAGAACGGTGGGTCCGATCCGCGTGCCGCTTAAAGGCAATTACAGGGGAGATGCAGCGCTTTCCAAAGAGCCATGAACAGACTTTCTACTCCCAAGGAGCCCAAAGATATTAAGCCGCAAATACGTCCTACGCGCGTCTTTTCTACGCCGCGCACCACATTTAAAAAATCGTAGCGTAAGAACGGTGGGTCCGATCCGCGTGCCGCTTAAAGGCGATTACAGGGGAGATGCAGCCCTTTCCAAAGAGCCATGAAAAGACTTTCTACTCCCAAGGAGACAAGATATATTAAGCCGAAATGACGTCCGACGCGCGCATTTCCTCCGCCGCGCACCACATTTAAAAAATCATAGCGTGAAAACCGTGGGTTCGATCCGCGTGCCGCTCGAAGGCGATTACAGGGGAGATACAGCCCTTTCCAAAGAGCCATGAACAGACTTTCTACTCCCAAGGAGACAAGAGATATTACGCGCATTTTCTCCGACGCGCACCACGTTTAAAAAATCGTAGCGTGAGAACGGTGGGTCCGATCCGCGTGCCGCTTAAAGGCGATTACAGGGGAGATGCATCCCTTTCCAAAGAGCCATGAACAGACTTTCTACTCCCAAGGAGACCAGAGATATTAACAGATAAAGCGTTACGCTCCAGTCGGATGAGCGAGAAACGCTTGTACAATTGCAACGAATTGGAGGAGAAAGTTTAAACAAACGCGCTGACTTTGAAGGCTCACATCTAGGCCGGGCCAGGTCCAAATGGCCTACAACTCAGTCCGCATCACGTCCATGACTTTTCCTAACGAACGCCACCTGCCAAGCTTTCGGCCCGTCCCTGTCGGCATTAAAAAATCGTAGCGTGATAACGATGGTTCCGATCCGCGTGCCGCGCGAAGGCGATTACAGGGGAGATGCAGCCCTTTCCAAAGAGCCATGAACAGACTTTCTACTCCCCAGGAGCCCAAAGATATTAAGCCGCAAATAAGTCCTACGCGCGTCTTTTCTACGCCTCGCACCACATTTAAAAAATCGTAGCGTAAGAACGGTGGGTCCGATCCGCGTGCCGCTTAAAGGCGATTACAGGGGAGATGCAACCCTTTCCAAAGAACCATGAAAACACTTTCTACTCCCAAGGAGACAAGAGATATTAAGCCGCAATGACGTCCGACGCGCGCATTTTCTCCGCCGCAGCACATTTAAAAAAATCATAGCGTGAAAACCGTGGGTTCGATCCGCGTGCCGCTCGAAGGCGATTACAGGGGAGATGGATCCCTTTCCAAAAAGGCATGAACAGACTTCCTACTCCCAAGGAGCCCAAAGATATTAAACCGCAAATACGTCCTACGCGCGTCTTTTCTACGCCGCGCACCACATTTAAAAAATCGTATCGGAAGAACGGTGGGTCCAATCCGCGTGCCGCTTAAAGGCGATTACAAGGGAGATGCAAACCTTTCCAAAGAGCCATGAAAAGACTTTCTACTCCCAAGGAGACAAGAGATATTAAGCCGAAATGACGTCCGACGCGCGCATTTTCTCCGCCGCGCACCACATTTTAAAAAATCATAGCGTGAAAACCGTGGGTTCGATCCGCGTGCCGCTCGAAGGCGATTACAGCGGAGATGCAGCCCTTTCCAAAGAGCCATGAACAGACTTTCTACTCCCAAGGAGACAAGAGATATTACGCCGCAATGACGTCCGACGCGCGCATTTTCTCCGCCGCGCACCACATTTAAAAAATCGTATCGTGAGAACGGTGGGTCCGATCCGCGTGCCGCTTAAAGGCAATTACAGGGGAGATGCAGCGCTTTCCAAAGAGCCATGAACAGACTTTCTACTCCCAAGGAGCCCAAAGATATTAAGCCGCAAATACGTCCTACGCGCGTCTTTTCTACGCCGCGCACCACATTTAAAAAATCGTAGCGTAAGAACGGTGGGTCCGATCCGCGTGCCGCTTAAAGGCGATTACAGGGGAGATGCAGCCCTTTCCAAAGAGCCATGAAAAGACTTTCTACTCCCAAGGAGACAAGAGATATTAAGCCGAAATGACGTCCGACGCGCGCATTTCCTCCGCCGCGCACCACATTTAAAAAATCATAGCGTGAAAACCGTGGGTTCGATCCGCGTGCCGCTCGAAGGCGATTACAGGGGAGATACAGCCCTTTCCAAAGAGCCATGAACAGACTTTCTACTCCCAAGGAGACAAGAGATATTACGCGCATTTTCTCCGACGCGCACCACGTTTAAAAAATCGTAGCGTGAGAACGGTGGGTCCGATCCGCGTGCCGCTTAAAGGCGATTACAGGGGAGATGCATCCCTTTCCAAAGAGCCATGAACAGACTTTCTACTCCCAAGGAGACCAGAGATATTAACAGATAAAGCGTTACGCTCCAGTCGGATGAGCGAGAAACGCTTGTACAATTGCAACGAATTGGAGGAGAAAGTTTAAACAAACGCGCTGACTTTGAAGGCTCACATCTAGGCCGGGCCAGGTCCAAATGGCCTACAACTCAGTCCGCATCACGTCCATGACTTTTCCTAACGAACGCCACCTGCCAAGCTTTCGGCCCGTCCCTGTCGGCATTAAAAAATCGTAGCGTGATAAAGATGGTTCCGATCCGCGTGCCGCGCGAAGGCGATTACAGGGGAGATGCAGCCCTTTCCAAAGAGCCATGAACAGACTTTCTACTCCCCAGGAGCCCAAAGATATTAAGCCGCAAATAAGTCCTACGCGCGTCTTTTCTACGCCTCGCACCACATTTAAAAAATCGTAGCGTAAGAACGGTGGGTCCGATCCGCGTGCCGCTTAAAGGCGATTACAGGGGAGATGCAACCCTTTCCAAAGAACCATGAAAACACTTTCTACTCCCAAGGAGACAAGAGATATTAAGCCGCAATGACGTCCGACGCGCGCATTTTCTCCGCCGCAGCACATTTAAAAAAATCATAGCGTGAAAACCGTGGGTTCGATCCGCGTGCCGCTCGAAGGCGATTACAGGGGAGATGGAGCCCTTTCCAAAAAGGCATGAACAGACTTCCTACTCCCAAGGAGCCCAAAGATATTAAACCGCAAATACGTCCTACGCGCGTCTTTTCTACGCCGCGCACCACATTTAAAAAATCGTATCGGAAGAACGGTGGGTTCAATCCGCGTGCCGCTTAAAGGCGATTACAAGGGAGATGCAAACCTTTCAAAAGAGCCATGAAAAGACTTTCTACTCCCAAGGAGACAAGAGATATTAAGCCGAAATGACGTCCGACGCGCGCATTTTCTCCGCCGCGCACCACATTTTAAAAAATCATAGCGTGAAAACCGTGGGTTCGATCCGCGTGCCGCTCGAAGGCGATTACAGCGGAGATGCAGCCCTTTCCAAAGAGCCATGAAAAGACTTTCTACTCCCAAGGAGACAAGAGATATTAAGCCGAAATGACGTCCGACGCGCGCATTTCCTCCGCCGCGCACCACATTTAAAAAAATCATAGCGTGAAAACCGTGGGTTCGATCCGCGTGCCGCTCGAAGGCGATTACAGGGGAGATGCAGCCCTTTCCAAAGAGCCATGAACAGACTTTCTACTCCCAAGGAGACCAGAAATATTAACTTATAAAGCGTTACGCTCCAGTCGGATGAACGAGAAACGCTTGTACAATTGCAACGAATTGGAGGAGAAAGCTTAAACAAACGCGCTGACTTTGAACGCTCACATCTAGGCCGGGCCAACTCCAAATGGCGTGCAACTCGGTGTGCATCACCTCCATGACTGTCCCTAACGAACGCCACCTGCCACGCTTTCGGCATATCCCTGGCGGCATTAAAAAATCGTAGCGTGATAACGATGGTTCCGATGCGCGTGCCGCTCGAAGGCGATTACAGGGGAGATACAGCCCTTTCCAAAGAGCCATGAACAGACTTTCTACTCCCAAGGAGACAAGAGATATTACGCGCATTTTCTCCGACGCGCACCACGTTTAAAAAATCGTAGCGTGAAAACCGTGGGTTCGATCCGCGTGCCGCTCGAAGGCGATTACAGGGGAGATGCAGCCCTTTCCAAAGAGCCATGAACAGACTTTCTACTCCCAATGAGACAAGAGATATCAAGCCGCAAATACGTCCGGCGCGCGTCTATTCTCCGCCGCGCAACACATTTAAAAAAATCGTAGCGTGAAAACCGTGGGTTCGATCCGCGTGCCGCTTAAAGGCGATTACAGGGGAGATGCAGCCCTTTCCAAAGAGCCATGAAAAGACTTTCTACTCCCAAGGAGACAAGAGATATTAAGCCGAAATGACGTCCGACGCGAGCATTTCCTCCGCCGCGCACCACATTTAAAAAAATCATAGCGTGAAAACCGTGGGTTCGATCCGTGTGCCGCTCGAAGGCGATTACAGGGGAGATGCAGCCCTTTCCAAAGAGGCATGAACAGACTTCCTACTCCCAAGGAGCCCAAAGATATTAAGCCGCAAATACGTCCTACGCGCGTCTTTTCTACGCCGCGCACCACATTTAAAAAATCGTATCGGAAGAACGGTGGGTCCAATCCGCGTGCCGCTTAAAGGCGATTACAAGGGAGATGCAAACCTTTCCAAAGAGCCATGAAAAGACTTTCTACTCCCAAGGAGACAATAGATATTAAGCCGAAATGACGTCCGACGCGCGCATTTTCTCCGACGCGCACCACATTTAAAAAAATCATAGCGTGAAAACCGTGGGTTCGATCCGCGTGCCGCTCGAAGGCGATTACAGCGGAGATG
The DNA here is from genome assembly GCF_041902795.1 of Electrophorus electricus. Taxonomy (NCBI): domain Eukaryota; kingdom Metazoa; phylum Chordata; class Actinopteri; order Gymnotiformes; family Gymnotidae; genus Electrophorus; species Electrophorus electricus. Next base: position 35,859,642 of record NC_137501.1, on the reverse strand, counting down.
CAGCCCTTTCCAAAGAGCCATGAAAAGACTTTCTACTCCCAAGGAGACAATAGATATTAAGCCGAAATGACGTCCGACGCGCGCATTTTCTCCGACGCGCACCACATTTAAAAAAATCATAGCGTGAAAACCGTGGGTTCGATCCGCGTGCCGCTCGAAGGCGATTACAGGGGAGATGCAGCCCTTTCCAAAGAGCCATGAACAGACTTTCTACTCCCAAGGAGACCAGAAATATTAACTTATAAAGCGTTACGCTCCAGTCGGATGAACGAGAAACGCTTGTACAATTGCAACGAATTGGAGGAGAAAGTTTAAACAAACGCGCTGACTTTGAAGGCTCACATCTAGGCCGGGCCAGGTCCAAATGGCCTGCAACTCGGTCCGCATCACGTCCATGACTTTTCCTAACGAACGCCACCTGCCAAGCTTTCGGCCCGTCCCTGTCGGCATTAAAAAATCGTAGCGTGATAACGATGGTTCCGATCCGCGTGCCGCGCGAAGGCGATTACAGGGGAGATGCAGCCCTTTCCAAAGAGCCATGAACAGACTTTCTACTCCCAAGGAGCCCAAAGATATTAAGCCGCAAATAAGTCCTACGCGCGTCTTTTCTACGCCGCGCACCACATTTAAAAAATCGTAGCGTAAGAACGGTGGGTCCGATCCGCGTGCCGCTTAAAGGCGATTACAGGGGAGATGCAACCCTTTCCAAAGAGCCATGAAAAGACTTTCTACTCCCAAGGAGACAAGAGATTTAAGCCGAAATGACGTCCGACGCGCGCATTTTCTCCGACGCGCAACACATTTAAAAAAATCATAGCGTGAAAACCGTGGGTTCGATCCGCGTGCCGCTCGAAGGCGATTACAGGGGAGATGCAGCCCTTTCCAAAGATCCATGAACAGACTTCCTACTCCCAAGGAGACAAGAGATATTAACATATAAAGCGTTACGCTCCAGTCGGATGAGCGAGAAACGCTTGAGCAGTTGCAACGAATTGGAGGAGAAAGTTTAAACAAACGCGCTGACTTTGAACGCTCACATCTAGGTCTGGCCAAGTCCAAATGGCGTGCAACTCGGTGCGCATCACCTCCATGACTGTCCCTAACGAACGCCACCTGCCACGCTTTCGGCCCGTCCCTGGCGGCTTTAAAAAATCGTAGCGTGATAACCGTGGGTCCAATCCGCTTGAAGCTCGAAGGCGATTAGAGGGGAGATGCAGCCCTTTCCAAAGAGCCATGAACAGACTTCCTACTCCCAAGGAGACAAGAGATATTAAGCCACAAATACGTCCGGACCGCGTCTTTTCTCCGCAGCTCACCACATTTAAAAAAATCGTAGCGTGAAAATCGTGGGTTCGATATAGTATACATACAGAGTATATAGTTTGACCAAAAGATCGTGCTGATCTTTGATCTCCTGGTTCTTCATCTCCAGCGCCACTTTCAGACTCATAATGTCCTCCTCTATGGGCTGGTATAACACAGACACGAATCATCACTACAGCCAGTACAATGGAAAGGTGGGAATGTGTACTGAATGTGTACTGACGTTATAAGTGAGAGGTGGTGGTACTGGTGGATGTGTACTGACACTATAAGGGATCTCTACCTGCAGTGACAGTTTGAGCTTCTCAAGTTCTTCCTCCAGAGATTTCTTCTCCTGTTCACAGGCCATTTTCATATCTGCCAGAGCAAGTATCATTACTGCTGGATATAACACAGATTGTATATACTACATAATTACTGCTGAATATATAAAATATAATATATATAGTACTATACATATATTAGTGTCACTTTTATTGGAGCCTAAAGGCTAGCATTCATTATTAGTTATGTTAGTATTATTGCATTTCCATAGCACTTACTCTTGATGGACCTGTTATGCTCCTCCTCCTCCTGCTGTTTCTGCAGGAGCTCTGTCTCCTCCTGCTGCTTGTGTTTCAGCATCTCCTGAAGAACCTGCAGCTCCTTCTGCTTCTGCAACCTCAACTCCTTCAGCTGCTCCAACAAACTGTTCTCCAACTCCTCCTTCTCACACCGCAAACACTCCAATCGGGCCACAGGCCCCACTAGTGACACAGAACCACACACACACACACACACACACAAAGAGAGAGATAAACATGTATAAATGTATAAGAATTTGTGGATAAAATTATTATGAGATTATTTATAATCAAACAACTACACTACACAACCACATCTTCCTTTTATTTACATATTATACAGATATTTAGAGATATTTACATTTTATTTACCCGCGTGCGTCTCTCTTCTCCAAGGTAGCGGAGAGATATGAAAGGATAAAAGGGGAAAAGAATAAAATGCACGTCGGTTTTAAATTCGCAGGCTACCTGCGCTGAAGGCGTGGAAAACGAGCACGTGACGGAAAGGCTTCCGTACCCGATGGGTCCAAATCACATGCCCAGCAAAGTAGCCTTAAACCTGGACACGCAATGGAGAGCATTTGACCCTTTAAAATCATACTACAACCAGACTTCCAGGCCCAAGAGGTCACACAGCCATGCCCAGCAAAGTAGCTCTGGGCCTGGGCACACTTCACGCAGTTTGACCGTTTAAATAAAACTAGAAACAGACTTCCTGGCCCAAGAGGTCACAGTCATACCCAGCAAAGTACGTTTAAACCTGGAAACAAATCAGATCCTTTCTGTCATTCAAAGGAATGGGCCTGCAACTCACAACCACATCCCCAGTGAAGCGCACCGTCACCCAGCCACACTACCCCACCTTGCCCGTCCTGGAACAACCACACCTCCAGGGCACCACATGCCAATCTCTCATGCCCAGCAAACTGCAACCTCACGCAGCCAGGCCACACACTGTCTCCCCTTGTACAGTCCAAGGACGAACTCCTCCACAAACCTGGTGTTCACGCGCACACACGCAATTACAACGAATTGGTGGAGAACTTTGAAACAAAAGTGCTGACTTTGAATACTCACATCTAGGCTGGGCCAGGTCCAAATGGCCTGCAGCTCGGTGCGCATTAACTGCTTGACTGTCCGTCACGAACGCCACCTGCCAAGCGTTCGTTCCGTCCCTGGCGGATTTTAAAAAATCGTAGCGTGAGAACGATGGGTCCGATCCGCGTGCCGCTTAAAGGCGATTACAGGGGAGATGCAACCCTTTCCAAAGAACCATGAAAAGACTTTCTACTCCCAAGGAGACAAGAGATATTAAGACGCAATGACGTCCGACGCGCGCATTTTCTCCGCCGCGCAGCTCATTTAAAAAAATCATAGCGTGAAAACCGTGGGTTCGATCCGCGTGCCGCTCGAAGGCGATTACAGGGGAGATGGAGCCCTTTCCAAAGAGGCATGAACAGACTTCCTACTCCCAAGGAGCCCAAAGATATTAAGCCGCAAATACGTCCTACGCGCGTCTTTTCTACGCCGCGCACCACATTTAAAAAATCGTAGCGTAAGAACGGTGGGTCCGATCCGCGTGCCGCTTAAAGGCGATTACAGGGGAGATGCAAACCTTTCCAAAGAGCCATGAAAAGACTTTCTACTCCCAAGGAGACAAGAGATATTAAGCCGCAATGACGTCCGACGCGCGCATTTTCTCCGACGCGCAACACATTTAAAAAAATCATAGCGTGAAAACCGTGGGTTCGATCCGCGTGCCGCTCGAAGGCGATTACAGGGGAGATGCAGCCCTTTCCAAAGAGCCATGAACAGACTTTCTACTCCCAATGAGACAAGAGATATCAAGCCGCAAATACGTCCGGCGCGCGTCTATTCTCCGCCGCGCAACACATTTAAAAAAAATCGTAGCGTGAAAACCGTGGGTTCGATCCGCGTGCCGCTTAAAGGCGATTACAGGGGAGATGCAGCCCTTTCAAAAGAGCCATGAACAGACTTTCTACTCCCAAGGAGACCAGAAATATTAACATATAAAGCGTTACGCTCCAGTCGGATGAACGAGAAACGCTTGTACAATTGCAACGAATTGGAGGAGAAAGTTTAAACAAACGCGCTGACTTTGAACGCTCACATCTAGGCCGGGCCAACTCCAAATGGCGTGCAACTCGGTGCGCATCACCTCCATGACTGTCCCTAACGAACGCCACCTGCCACGCTTTCGGCCCGTCCCTGGCGGCATTAAAAAATCGTAGCGTGATAACGATGGTTCCGATGCGCGTGCCGCTCGAAGGCGATTACAGGGGAGATACAGCCCTTTCCAAAGAGCCATGAACAGACTTTCTACTCCCAAGGAGACCAGAGATATTAACAGATAAAGCGTTACGCTCCAGTCGGATGAGCGAGAAACGCTTGTACAATTGCAACGAATTGGAGGAGAAAGTTTAAACAAACGCGCTGACTTTGAAGGCTCACATCTAGGCCGGGCCAGGTCCAAATGGCCTGCAACTCGGTCCGCATCACGTCCATGACTTTTCCTAACGAACGCCACCTGCCAAGCTTTCGGCCCGTCCCTGTCGGCATTAAAAAATCGTAGCGTGATAACGATGGTTCCGATCCGCGTGCCGCGCGAAGGCGATTACAGGGGAGATGCAGCCCTTTCCAAAGAGGCATGAACAGACTTCCTACTCCCAAGGAGCCCAAAGATATTAAGCCGCAAATACGTCCTACGCGCGTCTTTTCTACGCCGCGCACCACATTTAAAAAATCGTATCGGAAGAACGGTGGGTCCAATCCGCGTGCCGCTTAAAGGCGATTACAAGGGAGATGCAAACCTTTCCAAAGAGCCATGAAAAGACTTTCTACTCCCAAGGAGACAATAGATATTAAGCCGAAATGACGTCCGACGCGCGCATTTTCTCCGACGCGCACCACATTAAAAAAATCATAGCGTGAAAACCGTGGGTTCGATCCGCGTGCCGCTCGAAGGCGATTACAGCGGAGATGCAGCCCTTTCCAAAGAGCCATGAAAAGACTTTCTACTCCCAAGGAGACAAGAGATATTAAGCCGAAATGACGTCCGACGCGCGCATTTCCTCCGCCGCGCACCACATTTAAAAAAATCATAGCGTGAAAACCGTGGGTTCGATCCGCGTGCCGCTCGAAGGCGATTACAGGGGAGATGCAGCCCTTTCCAAAGAGCCATGAACAGACTTTCTACACCCAATGAGACAAGAGATATTAAGCCGCAAATTCGTCCGGCGCGCGTCTTTTCTCCGCCGCGCAACACATTTAAAAAAAATCGTAGCGTGAAAAACGTGGGTTCGATCCGCGTGCCGCTCGAAGGCGATTACAGGGGAGATGCATCCCTTTTAAAAGAGCCATGAACAGACTTTCTACTCCCAAGGAGACCAGAAATATTAACATATAAATCGTTACGCTCCAGTCGGATGAACGAGAAACGCTTGTACAATTGCAACGAATTGGAGGAGAAAGTTTAAACAAACGCGCTGACTTTGAACGCTCACATCTAGGCCGGGCCAACTCCAAATGGCGTGCAACTCGGTGCGCATCACCTCCATGACTGTCGCTAACGAACGCCACCTGCCACGCTTTCGGCCTATCCCTGGCGGCATTAAAAAATCGTAGCGTGATAACGATGGTTCCGATGCGCGTGCCGCTCGAAGGCGATTACAGGGGAGATACAGCCCTTTCCAAAGAGCCATGAACAGACTTTCTACTCCCAAGGAGACAAGAGATATTACGCGCATTTTCTCCGACGCGCACCACGTTTAAAAAATCGTAGCGTGAGAACGGTGGGTCCGATCCGCGTGCCGCTTAAAGGCGATTACAGGGGAGATGCATCCCTTTCCAAAGAGCCATGAACAGACTTTCTACTCCCAAGGAGACCAGAGATATTAACAGATAAAGCGTTACGCTCCAGTCGGATGAGCGAGAAACGCTTGTACAATTGCAACGAATTGGAGGAGAAAGTTTAAACAAACGCGCTGACTTTGAAGGCTCACATCTAGGCCGGGCCAGGTCCAAATGGCCTGCAACTCGGTCCGCATCACGTCCATGACTTTTCCTAACGAACGCCACCTGCCAAGCTTTCGGCCCGTCCCTGTCGGCATTAAAAAATCGTAGCATGATAACGATGGTTCCGATCCGCGTGCCGCGCGAAGGCGATTACAGGGGAGATGCAGCCCTTTCCAAAGAGCTATGAACAGACTTTCTACTCCCAAGGAGCCCAAAGATATTAAGCCGCAAATAAGTCCTACGCGCGTCTTTTCTACGCCGCGCACCACATTTAAAAAATCGTAGCGTAAGAACGGTGGGTCCGATCCGCGTGCCGCTTAAAGGCGATTACAGGGGAGATGCAACCCTTTCCAAAGAGCCATGAAAAGACTTTCTACTCCCAAGGAGACAAGAGATTTAAGCCGCAATGATATCCGACGCGCGCATTTTCTCCGCCGCACACCACATTTAAAAAATCGTAGCGTGAGAACGGTGGGTCCGATCCGCATGCCGCTTAAAGGCGATTACAGGGGAGATGCAACCCTTTCCAAAGAGCCATGAAAAGACTTTCTATTCCCAAGGAGACAAGACATATTAAGCCGCAATGACGTCCGACGCGCGCATTTTCTCCGCCGCGCACCACATTTAAAAAAATCATAGCGTGAAAACCGTGGGTTCGATCCGCGTGCCACTTGAAGGCGATTACAGGGGAGATGCAGCATTTCCAAAGAGCCATGAACAGACTTCCTACTCCCAAGGAGAAAAGAGATATTAAGCAGCAATGATGTCCGACACGCGCATTTTCTCCGCCGCGCACCACATTTAAAAAATCTTAGCGTGAGAACGGTGGGTCCGATCCGCGTGCCGCTTAAAGGCGATTACAGGGGAGATGCACCCCTTTCCAAAGAGCCATGAAAAGACTTTCTACTCCCAAGGAGACAAGAGATATTAAGCCGAAATGACGTCCGAGGCGCGCAATTTCTCCGCCGCGCAACACATTTAAAAAAATCATAGCGTGAAAACCGTGGGGTCGATCTGCGTGCCGCTCGAAGGCGATTACAGGGGAGATGCAGCCCTTTTCAAAGATCCATGAACAGACTTCCTACTCCCAAGGAGACAAGAGATATTAACATATAAAGCGTTACGCTACAGTCGGATGAGCCAGAAACGCTTGAGCAGTTGCAACGAATTGGAGGAGAAAGTTTAAACAAACGCGCTGACTTTGAACGCTCACATCTAGGTCTGGCCAAGTCCAAATGGCTTGCAACTCGGTGCGCATCACCTCCATGACTGTCCCTAACGAACGCCACCTGCCACGCTTTCGGCCCGTCCCTGGCGGCTTTAAAAAATCGTAGCGTGATAACCGTGGGTCCAATCCGCTTGAAGCTCGAAGGCGATTAGAGGGGAGATGCAGCCCTTTCCAAAGAGCCATGAACAGACTTCCTACTCCCAAGGAGACAAGAGATATTAAGCCACAAATACGTCCGGACCGCGTCTTTTCTCCGCAGCTCACCACATTTAAAAAAATCGTAGCGTGAAAACCGTGGGTTCGATATAGTATACATACAGAGTATATAGTTTGACCAAAAGATCGTGCTGATCTTTGATCTCCTGGTTCTTCATCTCCAGCGCCACTTTCAGACTCATAATGTCCTCCTCTATGGGCTGGTATAACACAGACACGAATCATCACTACAGCCAGTACAATGGAAAGGTGGGAATGTGTACTGAATGTGTACTGACGTTATAAGTGAGAGGTGGTGGTACTGGTGGATGTGTACTGACACTATAAGGGATCTCTACCTGCAGTGACAGTTTGAGCTTCTCAAGTTCTTCCTCCAGAGATTTCTTCTCCTGTTCACAGGCCATTTTCATATCTGCCAGAGCAAGTATCATTACTGCTGGATATAACACAGATTGTATATACTACATAATTACTGCTGAATATATAAAATATAATATATATAGTACTATACATATATTAGTGTCACTTTTATTGGAGCCTAAAGGCTAACATTCATTATTAGTTATGTTAGTATTATTGCATTTCCATAGTACTTACGCTTGATGGACCTGTTATGCTCCTCCTCCTCCTGCTGTTTCTGCAGGAGCTCTGTCTCCTCCTGCTGCTTGTGTTTCAGCATCTCCTGAAGAACCTGCAGCTCCTTCTGCTTCTGCAACCTCAACTCCTTCAGCTGCTCAAACAAACTGTTCTCCAACTCCTCCTTCTCACACTGCAAACACTCCAATCGGGCCACAGGCCCCACTAGTGACACAGAACCACACACACACACACACAAAGAGAGAGATAAACATGTATAAATGTATAAGAATTTGTGGATAAAATTATTATGAGATTATTTATAATCAAACGACTACACTACACAACCACATCTTCCTTTTATTTACATATTATACAGATATTTAGAGATATTTACATTTTATTTACCCGCGTGCGTCTCTCTTCTCCAAGGTAGCGGAGAGATATGAAAGGATAAAAGGGGAAAAGAATAAAATGCACGTCGGTTTTAAATTCGCAGGCTACCTGCGCTGAAGGCGTGGAAAACGAGCACGTGACGGAAAGGCTTCCGTACCCGATGGGTCCAAATCACATGCCCAGCAAAGTAGCCTTAAACCTGGACACACAATGGAGAGCATTTGACCCTTTAAAATCATACTACAACCAGACTTCCAGGCCCAAGAGGTCACACAGTCATGCCCAGCAAAGTAGCTTTGGGCCTGGGCACACTTCACGCAGTTTGACCGTTTAAATAAAACTAGAAACAGACTTCCTGGCCCAAGAGGTCACATAGTCATGCCCAGCAAGGTTGCTTTAAACGTGGGCACACTTCAGACCGTTTCACTCTTTAAATCATTCAAAGCACCACATTTCAAGGCCCAAGAGGTCACAGAATCATGCCCATCAAAGTAGCTCTGGGCCTGGGCACACTTTACGGAGTTTGACCCTTTAAATAATACTACAACCAGACACATACAGGTGCGCACATATACACAGATACACATTCTGTTTAATTTCTTCACATCTGCAGACTAGAGTAAGCTGAGGGTATAGTGTTAAACCAGGAGCTACATAAACAGTATATAGTATATATAAAGAGGATATAGTGTTAAACCAGGTACTACATACAGAGTATATAGTATACATACAGAGTATATAGTTTGACCAAAAGATCGTGCTGATCTTTGATCTCCTGGTTTTTCATCTCCAGCGCCACTTTCAGACTCATAATGTCCTCCTCTATGGGCTGGTATAACCCACACATACGAATCATCACTACAGCCAGTACAATGGAAAGGTGGGAATGTGTACTGAATGTGTACTGACGTTATAAGTGAAAGGTGGAGGTACTGGTGGATGTGTACTGACACTATAAGGGATCTCTACCTGCAGTGACAGTCTGAGCTTCTCAAGTTCTTCCTCCAGAGATTTCTTCTCCTGTTCACAGGCCATTTTCATATCTGCCAGAGCAAGTATCATTACTGCTGGATATAACATAGATTGTATATACTACATAATTACTACTGAATATATAAAATATAATATATATAGTACTATACATATATTAGTATCACTTTTATTGGAGCCTAAAGGCTAGCATTCATTATTAGTTATGTTAGTATTATTGCATTTCCATAGTACTTACTCTTGATGGACCTGTTATGCTCCTCCTCCTCCTGCTGTTTCTGCAGGAGCTCTGTCTCCTCATGCTGCTTGTGTTTCAGCATCTCCTGAAGAACCTGCAGCTCCTTCTGCTTCTGCAACCTCAACTCCTTCAGCTGCTCCAACAAACTGTTCTCCAACTCCTCCTTCTCACACCGCAAACACTCCAATCGGGCCACAGGCCCCACTAGTGACACAGAACCACACACACACACACACAGACACACACACACACACACACACACAGAGAGAGATAAACATGTATAAATGTATAAGAATTTGTGGATAAAATTATTATGAGATTATTTATAATCAAACGACTACACTACACAACCACATCTTCCTTTTATTTACATATTATACAGATATTTAGAGATATTTACATTTTATTTACCCGCGTGCGTCTCTCTTCTCCAAGGTAGCGGAGAGATATGAAAGGATAAAAGGGGAAAAGAATAAAATGCACGTCGGTTTTAAATTCGCAGGCTACCTGCGCTGAAGGCGTGGAAAACGAGCACGTGACGGAAAGGCTTCCGTACCCGATGGGTCCAAATCACATGCCCAGCAAAGTAGCCTTAAACCTGGACACACAATGGAGAGCATTTGACCCTTTAAAATCATACTACAACCAGACTTCCAGGCCCAAGAGGTCACACAGTCATGCCCAGCAAAGTAGCTCTGGGCCTGGGCACACTTCACGCAGTTTGACCGTTTAAATAAAACTAGAAACAGACTTCCTGGCCCAAGAGGTCACACAGTCATGCCCAGCAAGGTTGCTTTAAACGTGGGCACACTTCAGACCGTTTCACTCTTTAAATCATTCAAAGCACCACATTTCAAGGCCCAAGAGGTCACAGAATCATGCCCATCAAAGTAGCTCTGGGCCTGGGCACACTTTACGGAGTTTGACCCTTTAAATAATACTACAACCAGACACATACAGGTGCGCACATATACACAGATACACATTCTGTTTAATTTCTTCACATCTGCAGACTAGAGTAAGCTGAGGGTATAGTGTTAAACCAGGAGCTACATAAACAGTATATAGTATATATAAAGAGGATATAGTGTTAAACCAGGTACTACATACAGAGTATATAGTATACATACAGAGTATATAGTTTGACCAAAAGATCGTGCTGATCTTTGATCTCCTGGTTCTTCATCTCCAGCGCCACTTTCAGACTCATAATGTCCTCCTCTATGGGCTGGTATAACCCACACATACGAATCATCACTACAGCCAGTACAATGGAAAGGTGGGAATGTGTACTGAATGTGTACTGACGTTATAAGTGAAAGGTGGAGGTACTGGTGGATGTGTACTGACACTATAAGGGATCTCTACCTGCAGTGACAGTCTGAGCTTCTCAAGTTCTTCCTCCAGAGATTTCTTCTCCTGTTCACAGGCCATTTTCATATCTGCCAGAGCAAGTATCATTACTGCTGGATATAAAATAGATTGTATATACTACATAATTACTACTGAATATATAAAATATAATATATATAGTACTATACATATATTAGTATCACTTTTATTGGAGCCTAAAGGCTAGCATTCATTATTAGTTATGTTAGTATTATTGCATTTCCATAGTACTTACTCTTGATGGACCTGTTATGCTCCTCCTCCTCCTGCTGTTTCTGCAGGAGCTCTGTCTCCTCCTGCTGCTTGTGTTTCAGCATCTCCTGAAGAACCTGCAGCTCCTTCTGCTTCTGCAACCTCAACTCCTTCAGCTGCTCCAACAAACTGTTCTCCAACTCCTCCTTCTCACACCGCAAACACTCCAATCGGGCCACAGGCCCCACTAGTGACACAGAACCACACACACACACACACACACACACACACACACACACACACACATACACACACAGAGATAAACATGTATAAATGTATAAGAATTTGTGGATAAAATTATTATGAGATTATTTATAATGAAACGACTACACTACACAACCACTTCTTCCTTTTATTTACATATTATACAGATATTTAGAGATATTTACGTTTTATTTACCCGCGTGCGTCTCTCTTCTCCAAGGTAGCGGAGAGATATGAAGGGATAAAAGGGGAAAAGAATAAAATGCACGTCGGTTTTAAATTCGCAGGCTACCTGCGCTGAAGGCGTGGAAAACGAGCACGTGACGGAAAGGCTTCCGTACCCGATGGGTCCAAATCACATGCCCAGCAAAGTAGCCTTAAACCTGGACACACAATGGAGACCATTTGACCCTTTAAAATCATACTACAACCAGACTTCCAGGCCCAAGAGGTCACACAGTCATGCCCAGCAAAGTAGCTCTGGGCCTGGGCACACTTCACGCAGTTTGACCGTTTAAATAAAACTAGAAACAGACTTCCTGGCCCAAGAGGTCACACAGTCATGCCCAGCAAGGTTGCTTTAAACGTGGGCACACTTCAGACCGTTTCACTCTTTAAATCATTCAAAGCACCACATTTCAAGGCCCAAGAGGTCACAGAATCATGCCCATCAAAGTAGCTCTGGGCCTGGGCACACTTTACGGAGTTTGACCCTTTAAATAATACTACAACCAGACACATACAGGTGCGCACATATACACAGATACACATTCTGTTTAATTTCTTCACATCTGCAGACTAGAGTAAGCTGAGGGTATAGTGTTAAACCAGGAGCTACATAAACAGTATATAGTATATATAAAGAGGATATAGTGTTAAACCAGGTACTACATACAGAGTATATAGTATACATACAGAGTATATAGTTTGACCAAAAGATCGTGCTGATCTTTGATCTCCTGGTTCTTCATCTCCAGCGCCACTTTCAGACTCATAATGTCCTCCTCTATGGGCTGGTATAACCCACACATACGAATCATCACTACAGCCAGTACAATGGAAAGGTGGGAATGTGTACTGAATGTGTACTGACGTTATAAGTGAAAGGTGGAGGTACTGGTGGATGTGTACTGACACTATAAGGGATCTCTACCTGCAGTGACAGTCTGAGCTTCTCAAGTTCTTCCTCCAGAGATTTCTTCTCCTGTTCACAGGCCATTTTCATATCTGCCAGAGCAAGTATCATTACTGCTGGATATAAAATAGATTGTATATACTACATAATTACTACTGAATATATAAAATATAATATATATAGTACTATACATATATTAGTATCACTTTTATTGGAGCCTAAAGGCTAGCATTCATTATTAGTTATGTTAGTATTATTGCATTTCCATAGTACTTACTCTTGATGGACCTGTTATGCTCCTCCTCCTCCTGCTGTTTCTGCAGGAGCTCTGTCTCCTCCTGCTGCTTGTGTTTCAGCATCTCCTGAAGAACCTGCAGCTCCTTCTGCTTCTGCAACCTCAACTCCTTCAGCTGCTCCAACAAACTGTTCTCCAACTCCTCCTTCTCACACCGCAAACACTCCAATCGGGCCACAGGCCCCACTAGTGACACAGAACCACACACACACACACACACACACACACACACACACACACACACATACACACACAGAGATAAACATGTATAAATGTATAAGAATTTGTGGATAAAATTATTATGAGATTATTTATAATGAAACGACTACACTACACAACCACTTCTTCCTTTTATTTACATATTATACAGATATTTAGAGATATTTACGTTTTATTTACCCGCGTGCGTCTCTCTTCTCCAAGGTAGCGGAGAGATATGAAGGGATAAAAGGGGAAAAGAATAAAATGCACGTCGGTTTTAAATTCGCAGGCTACCTGCGCTGAAGGCGTGGAAAACGAGCACGTGACGGAAAGGCTTCCGTACCCGATGGGTCCAAATCACATGCCCAGCAAAGTAGCCTTAAACCTGGACACACAATGGAGACCATTTGACCCTTTAAAATCATACTACAACCAGACTTCCAGGCCCAAGAGGTCACACAGTCATGCCCAGCAAAGTAGCTCTGGGCCTGGGCACACTTCACGCAGTTTGACCGTTTAAATAAAACTAGAAACAGACTTCCTGGCCCAAGAGGTCACACAGTCATGCCCAGCAAGGTTGCTTTAAACGTGGGCACACTTCAGACCGTTTCACTCTTTAAATCATTCAAAGCACCACATTTCAAGGCCCAAGAGGTCACAGAATCATGCCCATCAAAGTAGCTCTGGGCCTGGGCACACTTCACGCAGTTTGACCCTTTAAATAATACTACAACCAGACACATACAGGTGCGCACATATACACAGATACACATTCTGTTTAATTTCTTCACATCTGCAGACTAGAGTAAGCTGAGGGTATAGTGTTAAACCAGGTACTACATAAACAGTATATAGTATATATACAGAGGATATAGTGTTAAACCAGGTACTACATACAGAGTATATAGTATACATACAGAGTATATAGTTTGACCAAAAGATCGTGCTGATCTTTGATCTCCTGGTTCTTCATCTCCAGCGCCACTTTCAGACTCATAATGTCCTCCTCTATGGGCTGGTATAACACACACACGAATCATCACTACAGCCAGTACAATGGAAAGGTGGGAATGTGTACTGAATGTGTACTGACGTTATAAGTGAAAGGTGGAGCTACTGGTGGATGTGTACTGACACTATAAGGGATCTCTACCTGCAGTGACAGTCTGAGCTTCTCAAGTTCTTCCTCCAGAGATTTCTTCTCCTGTTCACAGGCCATTTTCATATCTGCCAGAGCAAGTATCATTACTGCTGGATATAACATAGATTGTATATACTACATAATTACTACTGAATATATAAAATATAATATATATAGTACTATACATATATTAGTATCACTTTTATTGGAGCCTAAAGGCTAACATTCATTATTAGTTATGTTAGTATTATTGCATTTCCATAGTACTTACTCTTGATGGACCTGTTATGCTCCTCCTCCTCCTGCTGTTTCTGCAGGAGCTCTGTCTCCTCCTGCTGCTTGTGTTTCAGCATCTCCTGAAGAACCTGCAGCTCCTTCTGCTTCTGCAACCTCAACTCCTTCAGCTGCTCCAACAAACTGTTCTCCAACTCCTCCTTCTCACACCGCAAACACTCCAATCGGGCCACAGGCCCCACTAGTGACACAGAACCACACACACACACACACACACACACACACACACACACACACACACACACACAGAGAGATAAACATGTATAAATGTATAAGAATTTGTGGATAAAATTATTATGAGATTATTTATAATGAAACGACTACACTACACAACCACTTCTTCCTTTTATTTACATATTATACAGATATTTAGAGATATTTACATTTTCTTTACCCGCGTGCGTCTCTCTTCTCCAAGGTAGCGGAGAGATATGAAGGGATAAAAGGGGAAAAGAATAAAATGCACGTCGGTTTTAAATTCGCAGGCTACCTGCGCTGAAGGCGTGGAAAACGAGCACGTGACGGAAAGGCTTCCGTACCCGATGGGTCCAAATCACATGCCCAGCAAAGTAGCCTTAAACCTGGACACACAATGGAGACCATTTGACCCTTTAAAATCATACTACAACCAGACTTCCAGGCCCAAGAGGTCACACAGTCATGCCCAGCAAAGTAGCTCTGGGCCTGGGCACACTTCACGTAGTTTGACCGTTTAAATAAAACTAGAAACAGACTTCCTGGCCCAAGAGGTCACACAGTCATGCCCAGCAAGGTTGCTTTAAACGTGGGCACACTTCAGACCGTTTCACTCTTTAAATCATTCAAAGCACCACATTTCAAGGCCCAAGAGGTCACAGAATCATGCCCATCAAAGTAGCTCTGGGCCTGGGCACACTTCACGCAGTTTGACCCTTTAAATAATTCTACAACCAGACACATACAGGTGCGCACATATACACAGATACACATTCTGTTTAATTTCTTCACATCTGCAGACTAGAGTAAGCTGAGGGTATAGTGTTAAACCAGGTACTACATAAACAGTATATAGTATATATACAGAGGATATAGTGTTAAACCAGGTACTACATACAGAGTATATAGTATACATACAGAGTATATAGTTTGACCAAAAGATCGTGCTGATCTTTGATCTCCTGGTTCTTCATCTCCAGCGCCACTTTCAGACTCATAATGTCCTCCTCTATGGGCTGGTATAACACACACACGAATCATCACTACAGCCAGTACAATGGAAAGGTGGGAATGTGTACTGAATGTGTACTGACGTTATAAGTGAAAGGTGGAGCTACTGGTGGATGTGTACTGACACTATAAGGGATCTCTACCTGCAGTGACAGTCTGAGCTTCTCAAGTTCTTCCTCCAGAGATTTCTTCTCCTGTTCACAGGCCATTTTCATATCTGCCAGAGCAAGTATCATTACTGCTGGATATAACATAGATTGTATATACTACATAATTACTACTGAATATATAAAATATAATATATATAGTACTATACATATATTAGTATCACTTTTATTGGAGCCTAAAGGCTAACATTCATTATTAGTTATGTTAGTATTATTGCATTTCCATAGTACTTACTCTTGATGGACCTGTTATGCTCCTCCTCCTCCTGCTGTTTCTGCAGGAGCTCTGTCTCCTCCTGCTGCTTGTGTTTCAGCATCTCCTGAAGAACCTGCAGCTCCTTCTGCTTCTGCAACCTCAACTCCTTCAGCTGCTCCAACAAACTGTTCTCCAACTCCTCCTTCTCACACCGCAAACACTCCAATCGGGCCACAGGCCCCACTAGTGACACAGAACCACACACACACACACACAAAGAGAGAGATAAACATGTATAAATGTATAAGAATTTGTGGATAAAATTATTATGAGATTATTTATAATCAAACGACTACACTACACAACCACATCTTCCTTTTATTTACATATTATACAGATATTTAGAGATATTTACATTTTATTTACCCGCGTGCGTCTCTCTTCTCCAAGGTAGCGGAGAGATATGAAAGGATAAAAGGGGAAAAGAATAAAATGCACGTCGGTTTTAAATTCGCAGGCTACCTGCGCTGAAGGCGTGGAAAACGAGCACGTGACGGAAAGGCTTCCGTACCCGATGGGTCCAAATCACATGCCCAGCAAAGTAGCCTTAAACCTGGACACACAATGGAGAGCATTTGACCCTTTAAAATCATACTACAACCAGACTTCCAGGCCCAAGAGGTCACACAGCCATGCCCAGCAAAGTAGCTCTGGGCCTGGGCACACTTCACGCAGTTTGACCGTTTAAATAAAACTAGAAACAGACTTCCTGGCCCAAGAGGTCACAGTCATACCCAGCAAAGTACGTTTAAACCTGGAAACAAATCAGATCCTTTCTGTCATTCAAAGGAATGGGCCTGCAACTCACAACCACATCCCCAGTGAAGCGCACCGTCACCCAGCCACACTACCCCACCTTGCCCGTCCTGGAACAACCACACCTCCAGGGCACCACATGCCAATCTCTCATGCCCAGCAAACTGCAACCTCACGCAGCCAGGCCACACACTGTCTCCCCTTGTACAGTCCAAGGACGAACTCCTCCACAAACCTGGTGTTCACGCGCACACACGCAATTACAACGAATTGGTGGAGAACTTTGAAACAAACGTGCTGACTTTGAATACTCACATCTAGGCTGGGCCAGGTCCAAATGGCCTGCAGCTCGGTGCGCATTAACTGCTTGACTGTCCGTCACGAACGCCACCTGCCAAGCGTTCGTTCCGTCCCTGGCGGATTTTAAAAAATCCTAGCGTGAGAACGATGGGTCCGATCCGCGTGCCGCTTAAAGGCGATTACAGGGGAGATGCAACCCTTTCCAAAGAACCATGAAAATACTTTCTACTCCCAAGGAAACGAGATATTAAGCCGCAATGACATCCGACGCGCGCATTTTCTCCGCCGCGCAACACATTTAAAAAAATCATAGCGTGAAAACCGTGGGTTCGATCCGCGTGCCGCTCGAAGGCGATTACAGGGGAGATGCAGCCCTTTCCAAAGAGGCATGAACAGACTTCCTACTCCCAAGGAGCCCAAAGATATTAAGCCGCAAATACGTCCTACGCGCCTTTTCTACGCCGCGCACCACATTTAAAAAATCGTATCGGAAGAACGGTGGGTCCAATCCGCGTGCCGCTTAAAGGCGATTACAAGGGAGATGCAAACCTTTCCAAAGAGCCATGAAAAGACTTTCTACTCCCAAGGAGACAATAGATATTAAGCCGAAATGACGTCCGACGCGCGCATTTCCTCCGCCGCGCACCACATTTAAAAAAATCATAGCTTGAAAACCGTGGGTTCGATCCGCGTGCCGCTCGAAGGCGATTACAGGGGAGATGCAGCCCTTTCCAAAGAGCCATGAACAGACTTTCTACACCCAATGAGACAAGAGATATTAAGCCGCAAATACGTCCGGCGCGCGTCTTTTCTCCGCCGCGCAACACATTTAAAAAAAATCGTAGCGTGAAAAACGTGGGTTCGATCCGCGTGCCGCTCGAAGGTGATTACAGGGGAGATGCATCCCTTTCAAAAGAGCCATGAACAGACTTTCTACTCCCAAGGAGACCAGAAATATTAACATATAAAGCGTTACGCTCCAGTCGGATGAACGAGAAACGCTTGTACAATTGCAACGAATTGGAGGAGAAAGTTTAAACAAACGCGCTGACTTTGAAGGCTCACATCTAGGCCGGGCCAACTCCAAATGGCCTGCAACTCGGTCCGCATCACGTCCATGACTTTTCCTAACGAACGCCACCTGCCAAGCTTTCGGCCCGTCCCTGTCGGCATTAAAAAATCGTAGCGTGATAACGATGGTTCCGATCCGCGTGCCACTCGAAGGCGATTACAGGGGAGATACAGCCCTTTCCAAAGAGACATGAACAGACTTTCTACTCCCAAGGAGACAAGAGATATTACGCGCATTTTCTCGGACGCGCACCACGTTTAAAAAATCGTAGCGTGAGAACGGTGGGTCCGATCCGCGTGCCGCTTAAAGGCGATTACAGGGGAGATGGAGCCCTTTCCAAAAAGGCATGAACAGACTTCCTACTCCCAAGGAGACAAGAGATATTAAGCCGCAATGACGTCCGACGCGCGCATTTTCTCCGACGCGCAACACATTTAAAAAAATCATAGCGTCAAAACCGTGGGTTCGATCCGCGTGCCGCTCGAAGGCGATTACAGGGGAGATGCAGCCCTTTCCAAAGAGCCATGAACAGACTTTCTACACCCAATGAGACAAGAGATATTAAGCCGCAAATACGTCCGGCGCGCGTCTTTTCTCCGCCGCGCAACACATTTAAAAAAAATCGTAGCGTGAAAACCGTGGGTTCGATCCGCGTGCCGCTCGAAGACGATTACAGGGGAGATGCAGCCCTTTCCAAAGAGCCATGAACAGACTTTCTACTCCCAATGAGACAAGAGATATCAAGCCGCAAATACGTCCGGCGCGCGTCTATTCTCCGCCGCGCAACACATTTAAAAAAAATCGTAGCGTGAAAACCGTGGGTTCGATCCGCGTGCCGCTTAAAGGCGATTACAGGGGAGATGCAGCCCTTTCCAAAGAGCCATGAAAAGACTTTCTACTCCCAAGGAGACAAGAGATATTAAGCCGAAATGACGTCCGACGCGCGCATTTCCTCCGCCGCGCACCACATTTAAAAAAATCATAGCGTGAAAACCGTGGGTTCGATCCGCGTGCCGCTCGAAGGCGATTACAGGGGAGATGCAGCCCTTTCCAAAGAGGCATGAACAGACTTCCTACTCCCAAGGAGCCCAAAGATATTAAGCCGCAAATACGTCCTACGCGCGTCTTTTCTACGCCGCGCACCACATTTAAAAAATCGTATCGGAAGAACGGTGGGTCCAATCCGCGTGCCGCTTAAAGGCGATTACAAGGGAGATGCAAACCTTTCCAAAGAGCCATGAAAAGACTTTCTACTCCCAAGGAGACAATAGATATTAAGCCGAAATGACGTCCGACGCGCGCATTTTCTCCGCCGCGCACCACATTTAAAAAAATCATAGCGTGAAAACCGTGGGTTCGATCCGCGTGCCGCTCGAAGGCGATTACAGGGGAGATACAGCCCTTTCAAAAGAGCCATGAACAGACTTTCTACACCCAATGAGACAAGAGATATTAAGCCGCAAATACGTCCGGCGCGCGTCTTTTCTCCGCCGCGCAACACATTTAAAAAAAATCGTAGCGTGAAAAACGTGGGTTCGATCCGCGTGCCGCTCGAAGGCGATTACAGGGGAGATGCATCCCTTTCAAAAGAGCCATGAACAGACTTTCTACTCCCAAGGAGACCAGAAATATTAACATATAAAGCGTTACGCTCCAGTCGGATGAACGAGAAACGCTTGTACAATTGCAACGAATTGGAGGAGAAAGTTTAAACAAACGCGCTGACTTTGAACGCTCACATCTAGGCCGGGCCAACTCCAAATGGCGTGCAACTCGGTGTGTATCACCTCCATGACTGTCCCTAACGAACGCCACCTGCCACGCTTTCGGCCCGTCCCTGGCGGCATTAAAAAATCGTAGCGTGATAACGATGGTTCCGATGCGCGTGCCGCTCGAAGGCGATTACAGGGGAGATACAGCCCTTTCCAAAGAGCCATGAACAGACTTTCTACTCCCAAGGAGACAAGAGATATTACGCGCATTTTCTCCGACGCGCACCACGTTTAAAAAATCGTAGCGTGAGAACGGTGCGTCCGATCCGCGTGCCGCTTAAAGGCGATTACAGGGGAGATGCATCCCTTTCCAAAGAGCCATGAACAGACTTTCTACTCCCAAGGAGACCAGAGATATTAACAGATAAAGCGTTACGCTCCAGTCGGATGAGCGAGAAACGCTTGTACAATTGCAACGAATTGGAGGAGAAAGTTTAAACAAACGCGCTGACTTTGAAGGCTCACATCTAGGCCGGGCCAGGTCCAAATGGCGTGCAACTCGGTCCGCATCACGTCCATGACTTTTCCTAACGAACGCCACCTGCCAAGCTTTCGGCCCGTCCCTGTCGGCATTAAAAAATCGTAGCGTGATAACGATGGTTCCGATCCGCGTGCCGCGCGAAGGCGATTACAGGGGAGATGCAGCCCTTTCCAAAGAACCATGAAAAGACTTTCTACTCCCAAGGAGACAAGAGATATTAAGCCGCAATGACGTCCGACGCGCGCATTTTCTCCGCCGCGCAGCACATTTAAAAAAATCATAGTGTGAAAACCGTGGGTTCGATCCACGTGCCGCTCGAAGGCGATTACAGGGGAGATGCAGCCCTTTCCAAAGAGCCATGAACAGACTTCCTACTCCCAAGGAGCCCAAAGATATTAAGCCGCAAATACGTCCTACGCGCGTCTTTTCCACGCCGCGCACCACATTTAAAAAATCGTATCGGAAGAACGGTGGGTCCAATCCGCGTGCCGCTTAAAGGCGATTACAAGGGAGATGCAAACCTTTCCAAAGAGCCATGAAAAGACTTTCTACTCCCAAGGAGACAATAGATATTAAGCCGAAATGAAGTCCGACGCGCGCATTTTCTCCGTCGCGCACCACATTTAAAAAAATCATAGCGTGAAAACCGTGGGTTCGATCCGCGTGCCGCTCGAAGGCGATTACAGAGGAGATGCAGCCCTTTCCAAAGAGCCATGAAAAGACTTTCTACTCCCAAGGAGACAAGAGATATTAAGCCGAAATGACGTCCGACGTGCGCATTTCCTCCGCCGCGCACCACATTTAAAAAAATCATAGCGTGAAAACCGTGGGTTCGATCCGCGTGCCGCTCGAAGGCGATTACAGGGGAGATG
This sequence comes from Electrophorus electricus, assembly GCF_041902795.1. Classification (NCBI taxonomy): domain Eukaryota; kingdom Metazoa; phylum Chordata; class Actinopteri; order Gymnotiformes; family Gymnotidae; genus Electrophorus; species Electrophorus electricus. Next base: position 35,838,281 of record NC_137501.1, on the reverse strand, counting down.
CAGCCCTTTCCAAAGAGCCATGAACAGACTTTCTACACCCAATGAGACAAGAGATATTAAGCCGCAAATACGTCCGGCGCGCGTCTTTTCTCCGCCGCGCAACACATTTAAAAAAAATCGTAGCGTGAAAAACGTGGGTTCGATCCGCGTGCCGCTCGAAGGCGATTACAGGGGAGATGCATCCCTTTCAAAAGAGCCATGAACATACTTTCTACTCCCAAGGAGACCAGAAATATTAACATATAAAGCGTTACGCTCCAGTCGGATGAACGAGAAACGCTTGTACAACTGCAACGAATTGGAGGAGAAAGTTTAAACAAACGCGCTGACTTTGAACGCTCACATCTAGGCCGGGCCAACTCCAAATGGCGTGCAACTCGGTGTGCATCACCTCCATGACTGTCCCTAACGAACGCCACCTGCCACGCTTTCGGCCTATCCCTGGCGGCATTAAAAAATCGTAGCGTGATGGTTCCGATGCGCGTGCCGCTCGAAAGCGATTACAGGGGAGATACAGCCCTTTCCAAAGAGCCATGAACAGACTTTCTACTCCCAAGGAGACAAGAGATATTACGCGCATTTTCTCCGACGCGCACCACGTTTAAAAAATCGTAGCGTGATGGTTCCGATGCGCGTGCCGCTCGAAGGCGATTACAGGGGAGATACAGCCCTTTCCAAAGAACCATGAAAAGACTTTCTACTCCCAAGGAGACAAGAGATATTAAGCCGCAATGACGTCCGACGCGCGCATTTTCTCCGACGCGCAACACATTTAAAAAAATCATAGCGTGAAAACCGTGGGTTCGATCCGCGTGCCGCTCGAAGGCGATTACAGGGGAGATGCAGCCCTTTCCAAAGAGCCATGAACAGACTTTCTACTCCCAATGAGACAAGAGATATCAAGCCGCAAATACGTCCGGCGCGCGTCTATTCTCCGCCGCGCAACACATTTAAAAAAAATCGTAACGTGAAAACCGTGGGTTCGATCCGCGTGCCGCTTAAAGGCGATTACAGGGGAGATGCAGCCCTTTCCAAAGAGCCATGAAAAGACTTTCTACTCCCAAGGAGACAAGAGATATTAAGCCGAAATGACGTCCTACGCGCGTCTTTTCTACGCCGCGCACCACATTTAAAAATTCGTATCGGAAGAACGGTGGGTCCAATCCGCGTGCCGCTTAAAGGCGATTACAACGGAGATGCAAACCTTTCCAAAGAGCCATGAACAGACTTTCTACACCCAATGAGACAAGAGATATTAAGCCGCAAATACGTCCGGCGCGCGTCTTTTCTCCGCCGCGCAACACATTTAAAAAAAATCGTAGCGTGAAAAACGTGGGTTCGATCCGCGTGCCGCTCGAAGGCGATTACAGGGGAGATGCATCCCTTTCAAAAGAGCCATGAACAGACTTTCTACTCCCAAGGAGACAAGAGATATTACGCGCATTTTCTCCGACGCGCACCACGTTTAAAAAATCGTAGCGTGAGAACGGTGGGTCCGATCCGCGTGCCGCTTAAAGGCGATTACAGGGGAGATGCATCCCTTTCCAAAGAGCCATGAACAGACTTTCTACTCCCAAGGAGACCAGAGATATTAACAGATAAAGCGTTACGCTCCAGTCGGATGAGCGAGAAACGCTTGTACAATTGCAACGAATTGGAGGAGAAAGTTTAAACAAACGCGCTGACTTTGAAGGCTCACATCTAGGCCGGGCCAGGTCCAAATGGCCTGCAACTCGGTCCGCATCACGTCCATGACTGTCCCTAACGAACGCCACCTGCCACGCTTTCGGCCTATCCCTGGCGGCATTAAAAAATAGTAGCGTGATAACGATGGTTCCGATGCGCGTGCCGCTCGAAGGCGATTACAGGGGAGATACAGCCCTTTCCAAAGAGCCATGAACAGACTTTCTACTCCCAAGGAGACAAGAGATATTACGCGCATTTTCTCCGACGCGCACCACGTTTAAAAAATCGTAGCGTGAGAACGGTGGGTCCGATCCGCGTGCCGCTTAAAGGCGATTACAGGGGAGATGCAACCCTTTCCAATGAACCATGAAAAGACTTTCTACTCCCAAGGAGACAAGAGATATTAAGCCGCAATGACGTCCGACGCGCGCATTTTCTCCGCCGCGCAGCACATTTAAAAAAATCATAGCGTGAAAACCGTGGGTTCGATCCGCGTGCCGCTCGAAGGCGATTACAGGGGAGATGCCGCCCTTTCCAAAGAGCCATGAAAAGACTTTCTACTCCCAAGGAGACAAGAGATATTAAGCCGAAATGACGTCCGACGCGCGCATTTTCTCCGCCGCGCACCACATTTAAAAAAATCATAGCGTGAAAACCGTGGGTTCGATCCGCGTGCCGCTCGAAGGCGATTACAGCGGAGATGCAGCCCTTTCCAAAGAGCCATGAAAAGACTTTCTACTCCCAAGGAGACAAGAGATATTAAGCCGAAATGACGTCCGACGCGCGCATTTCCTCCGCCGCGCACCACATTTAAAAAAATCATAGCGTGAAAACCGTGGGTTCGATCCGCGTGCCGCTCGAAGGCGATTACAGGGGAGATGCAGCCCTTTCAAAAGAGCCATGAACAGACTTTCTACACCCAATGAGACAAGAGATATTAAGCCGCAAATACGTCGGGCGCGCGTCTTTTCTCCGCCGCGCAACACATTTAAAAAAAATCGTAGCGTGAAAAACGTGGGTTCGATCCGCGTGCCGCTCGAAGGCGATTACAGGGGAGATGCATCCCTTTCAAAAGAGCCATGAACAGACTTTCTACTCCCAAGGAGACCAGAAATATTAACATATAAAGCGTTACGCTCCAGTCGGATGAACGAGAAACGCTTGTACAATTGCAACGAATTGGAGGAGAAAGTTTAAACAAACGCGCTGACTTTGAAGGCTCACATCTAGGCCGGGCCAGGTCCAAATGGCCTGCAACTCGGTCCGCATCACGTCCATGACTTTTCCTAACGAACGCCACCTGCCAAGCTTTCGGCCCGTCCCTGTCGGCATTAAAAAATCGTAGCGTGATAACGATGGTTCCGATCCGCGTGCCGCGCGAAGGCGATTACAGGGGAGATGCAGCCCTTTCCAAAGAGCCATGAACAGACTTTCTACTCCCAATGAGACAAGAGATATCAAGCCGCAAATACGTCCGGCGCGCGTCTATTCTCCGCCGCGCAACACATTTAAAAAAAATCGTAGCGTGAAAACCGTGGGTTCGATCCGCGTGCCGCTTAAAGGCGATTACAGGGGAGATGCAGCCCTTTCCAAAGAGCCATGAAAAGACTTTCTACTCCCAAGGAGACAAGAGATATTAAGCCGAAATGACGTCCGACGCGCGCATTTCCTCCGCCGCGCACCACATTTAAAAAAATCATAGCGTGAAAACCGTGGGTTCGATCCGCGTGCCGCTCGAAGGCGATTACAGGGGAGATGCAGCCCTTTCCAAAGAGGCATGAACAGACTTCCTACTCCCAAGGAGCCCAAAGATATTAAGCCGCAAATACGTCCTACGCGCGTCTTTTCTACGCCGCGCACCACATTTAAAAAATCGTATCGGAAGAACGGTGGGTCCAATCCGCGTGCCGATTAAAGGCGATTACAAGGGAGATGCAAACCTTTCCAAAGAGCCATGAAAAGACTTTCTACTCCCAAGGAGACAATAGATATTAAGCCGAAATGACGTCCGACGCGCGCATTTTCTCCGCCGCGCACCACATTTAAAAAAATCATAGCGTGAAAACCGTGGGTTCGATCCGCGTGCCGCTCGAAGGCGATTACAGCGGAGATGCAGCCCTTTCCAAAGAGCCATGAAAAGACTTTCTACTCCCAAGGAGACAAGAGATATTAAGCCGAAATGACGTCCGACGCGCGCATTTCCTCCGCCGCGCAACACATTTAAAAAAAATCGTAGCGTGAAAAACGTGGGTTCGATCCGCGTGCCGCTCGAAGGCGATTACAGGGGAGATGCATCCCTTTCAAAAGAGCCATGAACAGACTTTCTACTCCCAAGGAGACCAGAAATATTAACATATAAAGCGTTACGCTCCAGTCGGATGAACGAGAAACGCTTGTACAATTGCAACGAATTGGAGGAGAAAGTTTAAACAAACGCGCTGACTTTGAACGCTCACATCTAGGCCGGGCCGACTCCAAATGGCGTGCAACTCTGTGTGCATCACCTCCATAACTGTCCCTAACGAACGCCACCTGCCACGCTTTCGGCCTATCCCTGGCGGCATTAAAAAATCGTAGCGTGATAACGATGGTTCCGATGCGCGTGCCGCTCGAAGGCGATTACAGGGGAGATACAGCCCTTTCCAAAGAGCCATGAACAGACTTTCTACTCCCAAGGAGACAAGAGATATTATGCGCATTTTCTCCGACGCGCACCACGTTTAAAAAATAGTAGCGTGAGAACGGTGGGTCCGATCCGCGTGCCGCTTAAAGGCGATTACAGGGGAGATGCAACCCTTTCCAAAGAACCATGAAAAGACTTTCTACTCCCAAGGAGACAAGAGATATTAAGCCGCAATGACGTCCGACGCGCGCATTTTCTCCGCCGCGCAGCACATTTAAAAAAATCATAGCGTGAAAACCGTGGGTTCGATCCGCGTGCCGCTCGAAGGCGATTACAGGGGAGATGGAGCCCTTTCCAGAGAGGCATGAACAGACTTCCTACTCCCAAGGAGCCCAAAGATATTAAGCCGCAAATACGTCCTACGCGCGTCTTTTCTACGCCGCGCACCACATTGAAAAAATCGTATCGGAAGAACGGTGGGTCCGATCCGCGTGCCGCTTAAAGGCGATTACAAGGGAGATGCAAACCTTTCCAAAGAGCCATGAAAAGACTTTCTACTCCCAAGGAGACAATAGATATTAAGCCGAAATGACGTCCGACGCGCGCATTTTCTCCGCCGCGCACCACATTTAAAAAAATCATAGCGTGAAAACCATGGGTTCGATCCGCGTGCCGCTCGAAGGCGATTACAGCGGAGATGCAGCCCTTTGCAAAGAGCCATGAAAAGACTTTCTACTCCCAAGGAGACAAGAGATATTAAGCCGAAATGACGTCCGACGCGCGCATTTCCTCCGCCGCGCACCACATTTAAAAAAATCATAGCGTGAAAACCGTGGGTTCGATCCGCGTGCCGCTCGAAGGCGATTACAGGGGAGATGCATCCCTTTCAAAAGAGCCATGAACAGACTTTCTACTCCCAAGGAGACCAGAAATATTAACATATAAAGCGTTACGCTCCAGTCGGATGAACGAGAAACGCTTGTACAATTGCAACGAATTGGAGGAGAAAGTTTAAACAAACGCGCTGACTTTGAAGGCTCACATCTAGGCCGGGCCAGGTCCAAATGGCCTGCAACTCGGTCCGCATCACGTCCATGACTTTTCCTAACGAACGCCACCTGCCAAGCTTTCGGCCCGTCCCTGTCGGCATTAAAAAATCGTAGCGTGATAACGATGGTTCCGATCCGCGTGCCGCGCGAAGGCGATTACAGGGGAGATGCAGCCCTTTCCAAAGAGCCATGAACAGACTTTCTACTCCCAATGAGACAAGAGATATCAAGCCGCAAATACGTCCGGCGCGCGTCTATTCTCCGCCGCGCAACACATTTAAAAAAAATCGTAGCGTGAAAACCGTGGGTTCGATCCGCGTGCCGCTTAAAGGCGATTACAGGGGAGATGCAGCCCTTTCCAAAGAGCCATGAAAAGACTTTCTACTCCCAAGGAGACAAGAGATATTAAGCCGAAATGACGTCCGACGCGCGCATTTCCTCCGCCGCGCACCACATTTAAAAAAATCATAGCGTGAAAACCGTGGGTTCGATCCGCGTGCCGCTCGAAGGCGATTACAGGGGAGATGCAGCCCTTTCCAAAGAGGCATGAACAGACTTCCTACTCCCAAGGAGCCCAAAGATATTAAGCCGCAAATACGTCCTACGCGCGTCTTTTCTACGCCGCGCACCACATTTAAAAAATCGTATCGGAAGAACGGTGGGTCCAATCCGCGTGCCGCTTAAAGGCGATTACAAGGGAGATGCAAACCTTTCCAAAGAGCCATGAAAAGACTTTCTACTCCCAAGGAGACAAGAGATATTAAGCCGAAATGACGTCCACGCGCGCATTTCCTCCGCCGCGCACCACATTTAAAAAAATCATAGCGTGAAAACCGTGGGTTCGATCCGCGTGCCGCTCGAAGGCGATTACAGGGGAGATGCAGCCCTTTCAAAAGAGCCATGAACAGACTTTCTACTCCCAAGGAGACCAGAAATATTAACATATAAATCGTTACGCTCCAGTCGGATGAACGAGAAACGCTTGTACAATTGCAACGAATTGGAGGAGAAAGTTTAAACAAACGCGCTGACTTTGAACGCTCACATCTAGGCCGGGCCAACTCCAAATGGCGTGCAACTCGGTGCGCATCACCTCCATGACTGTCGCTAACGAACGCCACCTGCCACGCTTTCGGCCTATCCCTGGCGGCATTAAAAAATCGTAGCGTGATAACGATGGTTCCGATGCGCGTGCCGCTCGAAGGCGATTACAGGGGAGATACAGCCCTTTCCAAAGAGCCATGAACAGACTTTCTACTCCCAAGGAGACAAGAGATATTACGCGCATTTTCTCCGACGCGCACCACGTTTAAAAAATCGTAGCGTGAGAACGGTGGGTCCGATCCGCGTGCCGCTTAAAGGCGATTACAGGGGAGATGCATCCCTTTCCAAAGAGCCATGAACAGACTTTCTACTCCCAAGGAGACCAGAGATATTAACAGATAAAGCGTTACGCTCCAGTCGGATGAGCGAGAAACGCTTGTACAATTGCAACGAATTGGAGGAGAAAGTTTAAACAAACGCGCTGACTTTGAAGGCTCACATCTAGGCCGGGCCAGGTCCAAATGGCCTGCAACTCGGTCCGCATCACGTCCATGACTTTTCCTAACGAACGCCACCTGCCAAGCTTTCGGCCCGTCCCTGGCGGCATTAAAAAATCGTAGCGTGATAACGATGGTTCCGATGCGCGTGCCGCTCGAAGGCGATTACAGGGGAGATACAGCCCTTTCCAAAGAGCCATGAACAGACTTTCTACTCCCAAGGAGACAAGAGATATTACGCGCACTTTCTCCGACGCGCACCACGTTTAAAAAATCGTAGCGTGAGAACGGTGGGTCCGATCCGCGTGCCGCTTAAAGGCGATTACAGGGGAGATGCAACCCTTTCCAAAGAGGCATGAACAGACTTCCTACTCCCAAGGAGACAAGAGATATTAAGCCGCAATGACGTCCGACGCGCGCATTTTCTCCGCCGCGCAGCACATTTAAAAAAATCATAGCGTGAAAACCGTGGGTTCGATCCGCGTGCCGCTCGAAGGCGATTACAGGGGAGATGGAGCCCTTTCCAAAGAGGCATGAACAGACTTCCTACTCCCAAGGAGCCCAAAGATATTAAGCCGCAAATACGTCCTACGCGCGTCTTTTCTACGCCGCGCACCACATTTAAAAAATCGTAGCGTAAGAACGGTGGGTCCGATCCGCGTGCCGCTCGAAGGCGATTACAGCGGAGATGCAGCCCTTTCCAAAGAGCCATGAAAAGACTTTCTACTCCCAAGGAGACAAGAGATATTAAGCCGAAATGACGTCCGACGCGCGCATTTCCTCCGCCGCGCACCACATTTAAAAAAATCATAGCGTGAAAACCGTGGGTTCGATCCGCGTGCCGCTCGAAGGCGATTACAGGGGAGATGCAGCCCTTTCCAAAGAGCCATGAACAGACTTTCTACTCCCAAGGAGCCCAAAGATATTAAGCCGCAAATAAGTCCTACGCGCGTCTTTTCTACGCCTCGCACCACATTTAAAAAATCGTAGCGTAAGAACGGTGGGTCCGATCCGCGTGCCGCTTAAAGGCGATTACAGGGGAGATGCAACCCTTTCCAAAGAACCATGAAAAGACTTTCTACTCCCAAGGAGACAAGAGATATTAAGCCGCAATGACGTCCGACGCGCGCATTTTCTCCGCCGCGCAGCACATTTAAAAAAATCATAGCGTGAAAACCGTGGGTTCGATCCGCGTGCCGCTCGAAGGCGATTACAGGGGAGATGCAACCCTTTCCAAAGAGCCATGAACAGACTTCCTACTCCCAAGGAGACAAGAGATATTAAGCCACAAATACGTCCGGACCGCGTCTTTTCTCCGCAGCTCACCACATTTAAAAAAATCGTAGCGTGAAAACCGTGGGTTCGATATAGTATACATACAGAGTATATAGTTTGACCAAAAGATCGTGCTGATCTTTGATCTCCTGGTTCTTCATCTCCAGCGCCACTTTCAGACTCATAATGTCCTCCTCTATGGGCTGGTATAACACAGACACGAATCATCACTACAGCCAGTACAATGGAAAGGTGGGAATGTGTACTGAATGTGTACTGACGTTATAAGTGAGAGGTGGTGGTACTGGTGGATGTGTACTGACACTATAAGGGATCTCTACCTGCAGTGACAGTTTGAGCTTCTCAAGTTCTTCCTCCAGAGATTTCTTCTCCTGTTCACAGGCCATTCTCATATCTGCCAGAGCAAGTATCATTACTGCTGGATATAACACAGATTGTATATACTACATAATTACTGCTGAATATATAAAATATAATATATATAGTACTATACATATATTAGTATCACTTTTATTGGAGCCTAAAGGCTAGCATTCATTATTAGTTATGTTAGTATTATTGCATTTCCATAGTACTTACTCTTGATGGACCTGTTATGCTCCTCCTCCTCCTGCTGTTTCTGCAGGAGCTCTGTCTCCTCCTGCTGCTTGTGTTTCAGCATCTCCTGAAGAACCTGCAGCTCCTTCTGCTTCTGCAACCTCAACTCCTTCAGCTGCTCAAACAAACTGTTCTCCAACTCCTCCTTCTCACACCGCAAACACTCCAATCGGGCCACAGGCCCCACTAGTGACACAGAACCACACACACACACACACAGACACACACACACACACACACACACAGAGAGAGATAAACATGTATAAATGTATAAGAATTTGTGGATAAAATTATTATGAGATTATTTATAATCAAACGACTACACTACACAACCACATCTTCCTTTTATTTACATATTATACAGATATTTAGAGATATTTACATTTTATTTACCCGCGTGCGTCTCTCTTCTCCAAGGTAGCGGAGAGATATGAAAGGATAAAAGGGGAAAAGAATAAAATGCACGTCGGTTTGAAATTCGCAGGCTACCTGCGCTGAAGGCGTGGAAAACGAGCACGTGACGGAAAGGCTTCCGTACCCGATGGGTCCAAATCACATGCCCAGCAAAGTAGACTTAAACCTGGATACACAATGGAGACCATTTGACCCTTTAAAATCATACTACAAGCAGACTTCCAGGCCCAAGAGGTCACACAGCCATGCCCAGCAAAGTAGCTCTGGGCCTGGGCACACTTTACGCAGTTTGACCGTTTAAATAAAACTAGAAACAGACTTCCTGGCCCAAGAGGTCACACAGTCATGCCCAGCAAGGTTGCTTTAAACGTGGGCACACTTCAGACCGTTTCACTCTTTAAATCATTCAAAGCACCACATTTCAAGGCCCAAGAGGTCACAGAATCATGCCCATCAAAGTAGCTCTGGGCCTGGGCACACTTCACGCAGTTTGACCCTTTAAATAATACTACAACCAGACACATACAGGTGCGCACAGATACACAGATACACATTCTGTTTAATTTCTTCACATCTGCAGACTAGATTAAGCTGAGGGTATACTGTTAAACCAGGTACTACATAAACAGTATATAGTATATATACAGAGGATATAGTGTTAAACCAGGTACTACATACAGAGTATATAGTTTGACCAAAAGATCGTGCTGATCTTTGATCTCCTGGTTCTTCATCTCCAGCGCCACTTTCAGACTCATAATGTCCTCCTCTATGGGCTGGTATAACACACACACGAATCATCACTACAGCCAGTACAATGGAAAGGTGGGAATGTGTACTGAATGTGTACTGACGTTATAAGTGAAAGGTGGAGCTACTGGTGGATGTGTACTGACACTATAAGGGATCTCTACCTGCAGTGACAGTCTGAGCTTCTCAAGTTCTTCCTCCAGAGATTTCTTCTCCTGTTCACAGGCCATTTTCATATCTGCCAGAGCAAGTATCATTACTGCTGGATATAACACAGATTGTATATACTACATAATTACTAATGAATATATTAAAAAATAATATATATAGTACTATACATCTATTAGTATCACTTTTATTGGAGCCTAAAGGCTAACATTCATTATTAGTTATGTTAGTATTATTGCATTTCCATAGTACTTACTCTTGATGGACCTGTTATGCTCCTCCTCCTCCTGCTGTTTCTGCAGGAGCTCTGTCTCCTCCTGCTGCTTGTGTTTCAGCATCTCCTGAAGAACCTGCAGCTCCTTCTGCTTCTGCAACCTCAACTCCTTCAGCTGCTCCAACAAACTGTTCTCCAACTCCTCCTTCTTACACCGCAAACACTCCAATCGGGCCACAGGCCCCACTAGTGACACAGAACCCCACACACACACACACACACACACACACACACACACACACACAGAGATAAACATGTATAAATGTATAAGAATTTGTGGATAAAATTATTATGAGATTATTTATAATGAAACGACTACACTACACAACCACTTCTTCCTTTTATTTACATATTATACAGATATTTAGAGATATTTATGTTTTATTTACCCGCGTGCGTCTCTCTTCTCCAAGGTAGCGGAGAGATATGAAGGGATAAAAGGGGAAAAGAATAAAATGCACGTCGGTTTTAAATTCGCAGGCTACCTGCGCTGAAGGCGTGGAAAACGAGCACGTGACGGAAAGGCTTCCGTACCCGATGGGTCCAAATCACATGCCCAGCAAAGTAGCCTTAAACCTGGACACACAATGGAGACCATTTGACCCTTTAAAATCATACTACAACCAGACTTCCAGGCCCAAGAGGTCACACAGTCATGCCCAGCAAAGTAGCTCTGGGCCTGGGCACACTTCACGCAGTTTGACCGTTTAAATAAAACTAGAAACAGACTTCCTGGCCCAAGAGGTCACACAGTCATGCCCAGCAAGGTTGCTTTAAACGTGGGCACACTTCAGACCGTTTCACTCTTTAAATCATTCAAAGCACCACATTTCAAGGCCCAAGAGGTCACAGAATCATGCCCATCAAAGTAGCTCTGGGCCTGGGCACACTTCACGCAGTTTGACCCTTTAAATAATACTACAACCAGACACATACAGGTGCGCACATATACACAGATACACATTCTGTTTAATTTCTTCACATCTGCAGACTAGAGTAAGCTGAGGGTATAGTGTTAAACCAGGTACTACATAAACAGTATATAGTATATATACAGAGGATATAGTGTTAAACCAGGTACTACATACAGAGTATATAGTATACATACAGAGTATATAGTTTGACCAAAAGATCGTGCTGATCTTTGATCTCCTGGTTCTTCATCTCCAGCGCCACTTTCAGACTCATAATGTCCTCCTCTATGGGCTGGTATAACACACACACGAATCATCACTACAGCCAGTACAATGGAAAGGTGGGAATGTGTACTGAATGTGTACTGACGTTATAAGTGAAAGGTGGAGCTACTGGTGGATGTGTACTGACACTATAAGGGATCTCTACCTGCAGTGACAGTCTGAGCTTCTCAAGTTCTTCCTCCAGAGATTTCTTCTCCTGTTCACAGGCCATTTTCATATCTGCCAGAGCAAGTATCATTACTGCTGGATATAACATAGATTGTATATACTACATAATTACTACTGAATATATAAAATATAATATATATAGTACTATACATATATTAGTATCACTTTTATTGGAGCCTAAAGGCTAGCATTCATTATTAGTTATGTTAGTATTATTGCATTTCCATAGTACTTACTCTTGATGGACCTGTTATGCTCCTCCTCCTCCTGCTGTTTCTGCAGGAGCTCTGTCTCCTCCTGCTGCTTGTGTTTCAGCATCTCCTGAAGAACCTGCAGCTCCTTCTGCTTCTGCAACCTCAACTCCTTCAGCTGCTCCAACAAACTGTTCTCCAACTCCTCCTTCTCACACCGCAAACACTCCAATCGGGCCACAGGCCCCACTAGTGACACAGAACCACACACACACACACACACACACACACACACACACACACACACACACACACACAGAGATAAACATGTATAAATGTATAAGAATTTGTGGATAAAATTATTATGAGATTATTTATAATGAAACGACTACACTACACAACCACTTCTTCCTTTTATTTACATATTATACAGATATTTAGAGATATTTACGTTTTATTTACCCGCGTGCGTCTCTCTTCTCCAAGGTAGCGGAGAGATATGAAGGGATAAAAGGGGAAAAGAATAAAATGCACGTCGGTTTTAAATTCGCAGGCTACCTGCGCTGAAGGCGTGGAAAACGAGCACGTGACGGAAAGGCTTCCGTACCCGATGGGTCCAAATCACATGCCCAGCAAAGTAGCCTTAAACCTGGACACACAATGGAGACCATTTGACCCTTTAAAATCATACTACAACCAGACTTCCAGGCCCAAGAGGTCACACAGTCATGCCCAGCAAAGTAGCTCTGGGCCTGGGCACACTTCACGCAGTTTGACCGTTTAAATAAAACTAGAAACAGACTTCCTGGCCCAAGAGGTCACACAGTCATGCCCAGCAAGGTTGCTTTAAACGTGGGCACACTTCAGACCGTTTCACTCTTTAAATCATTCAAAGCACCACATTTCAAGGCCCAAGAGGTCACAGAATCATGCCCATCAAAGTAGCTCTGGGCCTGGGCACACTTTACGGAGTTTGACCCTTTAAATAATACTACAACCAGACACATACAGGTGCGCACATATACACAGATACACATTCTGTTTAATTTCTTCACATCTGCAGACTAGAGTAAGCTGAGGGTATAGTGTTAAACCAGGAGCTACATAAACAGTATATAGTATATATAAAGAGGATATAGTGTTAAACCAGGTACTACATACAGAGTATATAGTATACATACAGAGTATATAGTTTGACCAAAAGATCGTGCTGATCTTTGATCTCCTGGTTCTTCATCTCCAGCGCCACTTTCAGACTCATAATGTCCTCCTCTATGGGCTGGTATAACCCACACATACGAATCATCACTACAGCCAGTACAATGGAAAGGTGGGAATGTGTACTGAATGTGTACTGACGTTATAAGTGAAAGGTAGAGGTACTGGTGGATGTGTACTGACACTATAAGGGATCTCTACCTGCAGTGACAGTCTGAGCTTCTCAAGTTCTTCCTCCAGAGATTTCTTCTCCTGTTCACAGGCCATTTTCATATCTGCCAGAGCAAGTATCATTACTGCTGGATATAACATAGATTGTATATACTACATAATTACTACTGAATATATAAAATATAATATATATAGTACTATACATATATTAGTATCACTTTTATTGGAGCCTAAAGGCTAGCATTCATTATTAGTTATGTTAGTATTATTGCATTTCCATAGTACTTACTCTTGATGGACCTGTTATGCTCCTCCTCCTCCTGCTGTTTCTGCAGGAGCTCTGTCTCCTCCTGCTGCTTGTGTTTCAGCATCTCCTGAAGAACCTGCAGCTCCTTCTGCTTCTGCAACCTCAACTCCTTCAGCTGCTCCAACAAACTGTTCTCCAACTCCTCCTTCTCACACCGCAAACACTCCAATCGGGCCACAGGCCCCACTAGTGACACAGAACCACACACACACACACACACACACACACACACACACACACACACACACACACACACACAGAGATAAACATGTATAAATGTATAAGAATTTGTGGATAAAATTATTATGAGATTATTTATAATGAAACGACTACACTACACAACCACTTCTTCCTTTTATTTACATATTATACTGATATTTAGAGACATTTACGTTTTATTTACCCGCGTGCGTCTCTCTTCTCCAAGGTAGCGGAGAGATATGAAGGGATAAAAGGGGAAAAGAATAAAATGCACGTCGGTTTTAAATTCGCAGGCTACCTGCGCTGAAGGCGTGGAAAACGAGCACGTGACGGAAAGGCTTCCGTACCCGATGGGTCCAAATCACATGCCCAGCAAAGTAGCCTTAAACCTGGACACACAATGGAGACCATTTGACCCTTTAAAATCATACTACAACCAGACTTCCAGGCCCAAGAGGTCACACAGTCATGCCCAGCAAAGTAGCTCTGGGCCTGGGCACACTTCACGCAGTTTGACCGTTTAAATAAAACTAGAAACAGACTTCCTGGCCCAAGAGGTCACACAGTCATGCCCAGCAAGGTTGCTTTAAACGTGGGCACACTTCAGACCGTTTCACTCTTTAAATCATTCAAAGCACCACATTTCAAGGCCCAAGAGGTCACAGAATCATGCCCATCAAAGTAGCTCTGGGCCTGGGCACACTTCACGCAGTTTGACCCTTTAAATAATACTACAACCAGACACATACAGGTGCGCACATATACACAGATACACATTCTGTTTAATTTCTTCACATCTGCAGACTAGAGTAAGCTGAGGGTATAGTGTTAAACCAGGTACTACATAAACAGTATATAGTATATATACAGAGGATATAGTGTTAAACCAGGTACTACATACAGAGTATATAGTATACATACAGAGTATATAGTTTGACCAAAAGATCGTGCTGATCTTTGATCTCCTGGTTCTTCATCTCCAGCGCCACTTTCAGACTCATAATGTCCTCCTCTATGGGCTGGTATAACACACACACGAATCATCACTACAGCCAGTACAATGGAAAGGTGGGAATGTGTACTGAATGTGTACTGACGTTATAAGTGAAAGGTGGAGCTACTGGTGGATGTGTACTGACACTATAAGGGATCTCTACCTGCAGTGACAGTCTGAGCTTCTCAAGTTCTTCCTCCAGAGATTTCTTCTCCTGTTCACAGGCCATTTTCATATCTGCCAGAGCAAGTATCATTACTGCTGGATATAACATAGATTGTATATACTACATAATTACTACTGAATATATAAAATATAATATATATAGTACTATACATATATTAGTATCACTTTTATTGGAGCCTAAAGGCTAACATTCATTATTAGTTATGTTAGTATTATTGCATTTCCATAGTACTTACTCTTGATGGACCTGTTATGCTCCTCCTCCTCCTGCTGTTTCTGCAGGAGCTCTGTCTCCTCCTGCTGCTTGTGTTTCAGCATCTCCTGAAGAACCTGCAGCTCCTTCTGCTTCTGCAACCTCAACTCCTTCAGCTGCTCCAACAAACTGTTCTCCAACTCCTCCTTCTCACACCGCAAACACTCCAATCGGGCCACAGGCCCCACTAGTGACACAGAACCACACACACACACACACAGACACACACACACACACACACAGAGAGAGATAAACATGTATAAATGTATAAGAATTTGTGGATAAAATTATTATGAGATTATTTATAATCAAACGACTACACTACACAACCACATCTTCCTTTTATTTACATATTATACAGATATTTAGAGATATTTACATTTTATTTACCCGCGTGCGTCTCTCTTCTCCAAGGTAGCGGAGAGATATGAAAGGATAAAAGGGGAAAAGAATAAAATGCACGTCGGTTTTAAATTCGCAGGCTACCTGCGCTGAAGGCGTGGAAAACGAGCACGTGACGGAAAGGCTTCCGTACCCGATGGGTCCAAATCACATGCCCAGCAAAGTAGCCTTAAACCTGGACACACAATGGAGACCATTTGACCCTTTAAAATCATACTACAACCAGACTTCCAGGCCCAAGAGGTCACACAGTCATGCCCAGCAAAGTAGCTCTGGGCCTGGGCACACTTCACGCAGTTTGACCGTTTAAATAAAACTAGAAACAGACTTCCTGGCCCAAGAGGTCACACAGTCATGCCCAGCAAGGTTGCTTTAAACGTGGGCACACTTCAGACCGTTTCACTCTTTAAATCATTCAAAGCACCACATTTCAAGGCCCAAGAGGTCACAGAATCATGCCCATCAAAGTAGCTCTGGGCCTGGGCACACTTTACGGAGTTTGACCCTTTAAATAATACTACAACCAGACACATACAGGTGCGCACATATACACAGATACACATTCTGTTTAATTTCTTCACATCTGCAGACTAGAGTAAGCTGAGGGTATAGTGTTAAACCAGGAGCTACATAAACAGTATATAGTATATATAAAGAGGATATACTGTTAAACCAGGTACTACATACAGAGTATATAGTATACATACAGAGTATATAGTTTGACCAAAAGATCGTGCTGATCTTTGATCTCCTGGTTCTTCATCTCCAGCGCCACTTTCAGACTCATAATGTCCTCCTCTATGGGCTGGTATAACCCACACATACGAATCATCACTACAGCCAGTACAATGGAAAGGTGGGAATGTGTACTGAATGTGTACTGACGTTATAAGTGAAAGGTGGAGCTACTGGTGGATGTGTACTGACACTATAAGGGATCTCTACCTGCAGTGACAGTCTGAGCTTCTCAAGTTCTTCCTCCAGAGATTTCTTCTCCTGTTCACAGGCCATTTTCATATCTGCCAGAGCAAGTATCATTACTGCTGGATATAACATAGATTGTATATACTACATAATTACTACTGAATATATAAAATATAATATATATAGTACTATACATATATTAGTATCACTTTTATTGGAGCCTAAAGGCTAGCATTCATTATTAGTTATGTTAGTATTATTGCATTTCCATAGTACTTACTCTTGATGGACCTGTTATGCTCCTCCTCCTCCTGCTGTTTCTGCAGGAGCTCTGTCTCCTCATGCTGCTTGTGTTTCAGCATCTCCTGAAGAACCTGCAGCTCCTTCTGCTTCTGCAACCTCAACTCCTTCAGCTGCTCCAACAAACTGTTCTCCAACTCCTCCTTCTCACACCGCAAACACTCCAATCGGGCCACAGGCCCCACTAGTGACACAGAACCACACACACACACACACACACAAAGAGAGAGATAAACATGTATAAATGTATAAGAATTTGTGGATAAAATTATTATGAGATTATTTATAATGAAACGACTACACTACACAACCACATCTTCCTTTTATTTACATATTATACAGATATTTAGAGATATTTACATTTTATTTACCCGCGTGCGTCTCTCTTCTCCAAGGTAGCGGAGAGATATGAAAGGATAAAAGGGGAAAAGAATAAAATGCACGTCGGTTTTAAATTCGCAGGCTACCTGCGCTGAAGGCGTGGAAAACGAGCACGTGACGGAAAGGCTTCCGTACCCGATGGGTCCAAATCACATGCCCAGCAAATTAGCCTTAAACCTGGACACACAATGGAGAGCATTTGACCCTTTAAAATCATACTACAACCAGACTTCCAGGCCCAAGAGGTCACACAGCCATGCCCAGCAAAGTAGCTCTGGGCCTGGGCACACTTCACGCAGTTTGACCGTTTAAATAAAACTAGAAACAGACTTCCTGGCCCAAGAGGTCACAGTCATACCCAGCAAAGTACGTTTAAACCTGGAAACAAATCAGATCCTTTCTGTCATTAAAAGGAATGGGCCTGCAACTCACAACCACATCCCCAGTGAAGCGCACCGTCACCCAGCCACACTACCCCACCTTGCCCGTCCTGGAACAACCACACCTCCAGGGCACCACATGCCAATCTCTCATGCCCAGCAAACTGCAACCTCACGCAGCCAGGCCACACACTGTCTCCCCTTGTACCGTCCAAGCACGAACTCCTCCACAAACCTGGTGTTCACGCGCACACACGCAATTACAACGAATTGGTAGAGAACTTTGAAACAAACGTGCTGACTTTGAATACTCACATCTAGGCTGGGCCAGGTCCAAATGGCCTGCAGCTCGGTGCGTATTAACTGCTTGACTGTCCGTCACGAACGCCACCTGCCAAGCGTTCGTTCCGTCCCTGGCGGATTTTAAAGAATCGTAGCGTGAGAACGGTGGGTCCGATCCGCGTGCCGCTTAAAGGCGATTACAGGGGAGATGCATCCCTTTCCAAAGAGCCATGAACAGACTTTCTACTCCCAAGGAGACCAGAGATATTAACAGATAAAGCGTTACGCTCCAGTCGGATGAGCGAGAAACGCTTGTACAATTGCAACGAATTGGAGGAGAAAGTTTAAACAAACGCGCTGACTTTGAAGGCTCACATCTAGGCCGGGCCAGGTCCAAATGGCCTGCAACTCGGTCCGCATCACGTCCATGACTTTTCCTAACGAACGCCACCTGCCAAGCTTTCGGCCCGTCCCTGTCGGCATTAAAAAATCGTAGCGTGATAACGGTGGTTCCGATCCGCGTGCCGCGCGAAGGCGATTACAGGGGAGATGCAGCCCTTTCCAAAGAGCCATGAACAGACTTTCTACTCCCAAGGAGCCCAAAGATATTAAGCCGCAAATAAGTCCTACGCGCGTCTTTTCTACGCCGCGCACCACATTTAAAAAATCGTTCCGTAAGAACGGTGGGTCCGATCCGCGTGCCGCTTAAAGGCGATTACAGGGGAGATGCAACCCTTTCCAAAGAGCCATAAAAAGACTTTCTATTCCCAAGGAGACAAGAGATATTAAGCCGCAATGACGTCCGACGCGCGCATTTTCTCCGCCGCGCACCACATTTAAAAAAATCATAGCGTGAAAACCGTGGGTTCGATCCGCGTGCCGCTCGAAGGCGATTACAGGGGAGATGCAGCCCTTTCCAAAGAGCCATGAACAGACTTTCTACACCCAATGAGACAAGAGATATTAAGCAGCAAATACGTCCGGCGCGCGTCTTTTCTCCGCCGCGCAACACATTTAAAAAAAATCGTAGCGTGAAAAACGTGGGTTCGATCCGCGTGCCGCTCGAAGGCGATTACAGGGGAGATGCATCCCTTTCAAAAGAGCCATGAACAGACTTTCTACTCCCAAGGAGACCAGAAATATTAACATATAAAGCGTTACGCTCCAGTCGGATGAACGAGAAACGCTTGTACAATTGCAACGAATTGGAGGAGAAAGTTTAAACAAACGCGCTGACTTTGAACGCTCACATCTAGGCCGGGCCAACTCCAAATGGCGTGCAACTCGGTGCGCATCACCTCCATGACTGTCGCTAACGAACGCCACCTGCCACGCTTTCGGCCAGTCCCTGGCGGCATTAAAAAATCGTAGCGTGATAACGATGGTTCCGATGCGCGTGCCGCTCGAAGGCGATTACAGGGGAGATACAGCCCTTTCCAAAGAGCCATGAACAGACTTTCTACTCCCAAGGAGACAAGAGATATTACGCGCATTTTCTCCGACGCGCACCACGTTTAAAAAATCGTAGCGTGAGAACGGTGGGTCCGATCCGCGTGCCGCTCGAAGGAGATTACAGGGGAGATGCAGCGCTTTCCAAAGAGCCATGAACAGACTTTCTACTCCCAAGGAGACAAGAGATATTAAGCCGCAATGACGTCCGACGCGCGCATTTTCTCCGCCGCGCACCACATTTAAAAAATCGTATCGTGAGAACGGTGGGTCCGATCCGCGTGCCGCTTAAAGGCAATTACAGGGGAGATGCAGCGCTTTCCAAAGAGCCATGAACAGACTTTCTACTCCCAAGGAGCCCAAAGATATTAAGCCGCAAATACGTCCTACGCGCGTCTTTTCTACGCCGCGCACCACATTTAAAAAATCGTAGCGTAAGAACGGTGGGTCCGATCCGCGTGCCGCTTAAAGGCGATTACAGGGGAGATGCAGCCCTTTCCAAAGAGCCATGAAAAGACTTTCTACTCCCAAGGAGACAAGAGATATTAAGCCGAAATGACGTCCGACGCGCGCATTTCCTCCGCCGCGCACCACATTTAAAAAAATCATAGCGTGAAAACCGTGGGTTCGATCCGCGTGCCGCTCGAAGGCGATTACAGGGGAGATACAGCCCTTTCCAAAGAGCCATGAACAGACTTTCTACTCCCAAGGAGACAAGAGATATTACGCGCATTTTCTCCGACGCGCACCACGTTTAAAAAATCGTAGCGTGAGAACGGTGGGTCCGATCCGCGTGCCGCTTAAAGGCGATTACAGGGGAGATGCATCCCTTTCCAAAGAGCCATGAACAGACTTTCTACTCCCAAGGAGACCAGAGATATTAACAGATAAAGCGTTACGCTCCAGTCGGATGAGCGAGAAACGCTTGTACAATTGCAACGAATTGGAGGAGAAAGTTTAAACAAACGCGCTGACTTTGAAGGCTCACATCTAGGCCGGGCCAGGTCCAAATGGCCTACAACTCGGTCCGCATCACGTCCATGACTTTTCCTAACGAACGCCACCTGCCAAGCTTTCGGCCCGTCCCTGTCGGCATTAAAAAATCGTAGCGTGATAACGATGGTTCCGATCCGCGTGCCGCGCGAAGGCGATTACAGGGGAGATGCAGCCCTTTCCAAAGAGCCATGAACAGACTTTCTACTCCCAAGGAGCCCAAAGATATTAAGCCGCAAATAAGTCCTACGCGCGTCTTTTCTACGCCTCGCACCACATTTAAAAAATCGTAGCGTAAGAACGGTGGGTCCGATCCGCGTGCCGCTTAAAGGCGATTACAGGGGAGATGCAACCCTTTCCAAAGAACCATGAAAACACTTTCTACTCCCAAGGAGACAAGAGATATTAAGCCGCAATGACGTCCGACGCGCGCATTTTCTCCGCCGCAGCACATTTAAAAAAATCATAGCGTGAAAACCGTGGGTTCGATCCGCGTGCCGCTCGAAGGCGATTACAGGGGAGATGGAGCCCTTTCCAAAAAGGCATGAACAGACTTCCTACTCCCAAGGAGCCCAAAGATATTAAGCCGCAAATACGTCCTACGCGCGTCTTTTCTACGCCGCGCACCAAATTTAAAAAATCGTATCGTAAGAACGGTGGGTCCGATCCGCGTGCCGCTTAAAGGCGATTACAGGGGAGATGCAGCCCTTTCCAAAGAGCCATGAAAAGACTTTCTACTCCCAAGGAGACAAGAGATATTAAGCCGAAATGACGTCCGACGCGCGCATTTTCTCCGCCGCGCACCACATTTTAAAAAATCATAGCGTGAAAACCGTGGGTTCGATCCGCGTGCCGCTCGAAGGCGATTACAGCGGAGATGCAGCCCTTTCCAAAGAGCCATGAAAAGACTTTCTACTCCCAAGGAGACAAGAGATATTAAGCCGAAATGACGTCCGACGCGCGCATTTCCTCCGCCGCGCACCACATTTAAAAAAATCATAGCGTGAAAACCGTGGGTTCGATCCGCGTGCCGCTCGAAGGCGATTACAGGGGAGATGCAGCCCTTTCCAAAGAGCCATGAACAGACTTTCTACACCCAATGAGACAAGAGATATTAAGCCGCAAATACGTCCGGCGCGCGTCTTTTCTCCGCCGCGCAACACATTTAAAAAAAATCGTAGCGTGAAAAAAGTGGGTTCGATCCGCGTGCCGCTTAAAGGCGATTACAGGGGAGATGCAGCCCTTTCCAAAGAGCCATGAAAAGACTTTCTACTCCCAAGGAGACAAGAGATATTAAGCCGAAATGACGTCCGACGCGCGCATTTTCTCCGCCGCGCACCACATTTTAAAAAATCATAGCGTGAAAACCGTGGGTTCGATCCGCGTGCCGCTCGAAGGCGATTACAGCGGAGATGCAGCCCTTTCCAAAGAGCCATGAAAAGACTTTCTACTCCCAAGGAGACAAGAGATATTAAGCCGAAATGACGTCCGACGCGCGCATTTCCTCCGCCGCGCACCACATTTAAAAAAATCATAGCGTGAAAACCGTGGGTTCGATCCGCGTGCCGCTCGAAGGCGATTACAGGGGAGATGCAGCCCTTTCCAAAGAGCCATGAACAGACTTTCTACACCCAATGAGACAAGAGATATTAAGCCGCAAATACGTCCGGCGCGCGTCTTTTCTCCGCCGCGCAACACATTTAAAAAAAATCGTAGCGTGAAAAAAGTGGGTTCGATCCGCGTGCCGCTCGAAGGCGATTACAGGGGAGATGCAGCCCTTTCCAAAGAGGCATGAACAGACTTCCTACTCCCAAGGAGCCCAAAGATATTAAGCCGCAAATACGTCCGGCGCGCGTCTTTTCTCCGCCGCGCAACACATTTAAAAAAAATCGTAGCGTGAAAAAAGTGGGTTCGATCCGCGTGCCGCTCGAAGGCGATTACAGGGGAGATGCAGCCCTTTCCAAAGATCCATGAACAGACTTCCTACTCCCAAGGAGACAAGAGATATTAACATATAAAGCGTTACGCTCCAGTCGGATGAGCGAGAAACGCTTGAGCAGTTGCAACGAATTGGAGGAGAAAGTTTAAACAAACGCGCTGACTTTGAACGCTCACATCTAGGCCGGGCCAGGTCCAAATGGCCTGCAACTCGGTGCGCATCACCTCCATGACGGTCCCTAACGAACGCCACCTGCCACGCTTTCGGCCCGTCCCTGGCGGCATTAAAAAATCGTAGCGTGATAACGATGGTTCCGATGCGCGTGCCGCGCGAAGGCGATTACAGGGGAGATGCAGCCCTTTCCAAAGAGCCATGAACAGACTTTCTACTCACAAGGAGACAAGAGATATTAAGCCGCAATGATATCCGACGCGCGCATTTTCTCCGCCGCACACCACATTTAAAAAATCGTAGCGTGAGAACGGTGGGTCCGATCCGCATGCCGCTTAAAGGCGATTAGAGGGGAGATGCAACCCTTTCCAAAGAGCCATGAAAAGACTTTCTATTCCCAAGGAGACAAGAGATATTAAGCCGCAATGACGTCCGACGCGCGCATTTTCTCCGCCGCGCACCACATTTAAAAAAATCATAGCGTGAAAACCGTGGGTTCGATCCGCGTGCCGCTCGAAGGCGATTACAGGGGAGATGCAGCCCTTTCCAAAGAGCCATGAACAGACTTCCTACTCCCAAGGAGACAAGAGATATTAAGCAGCAATGATGTCCGACACGCGCATTTTCTCCGCCGCGCACCACATTTAAAAAATCTTAGCGTGAGAACGGTGGGTCCGATCCGCGTGCCGCTTAAAGGCGATTACAGGGGAGATGCAGCCCTTTCCAAAGAGCCATGAAAAGACTTTCTACTCCCAAGGAGACAAGAGATATTAAGCCGAAATGACGTCCGACGCGCGCATTTTCTCCGCCGCGCACCACATTTAAAAAAAATCATAGCGTGAAAACAGTGGGTTCGATCCGCGTGCCGCTCGAAGGCGATTACAGGGGAGAGGCAGCCCTTTCCAAAGATCCATGAACAGACTTCCTACTCCCAAGGAGACAAGAGATATTAACATATAAAGCGTTACGCTCCAGTCGGATGAGCGAGAAACGCTTGAGCAGTTGCAACGAATTGGAGGAGAAAGTTTAAACAAACGCGCTGACTTTGAACGCTCACATCTAGGTCTGGCCAAGTCCAAATGGCGTGCAACTCGGTGCGCATCACCTCCATGACTATCCCTAACGAACGCCACCTGCCACGCTTTCGGCCCGTCCCTGGCGGCTTTAAAAAATCGTAGCGTGATAACCGTGGGTCCAATCCGCTTGAAGCTCGAAGGCGATTAGAGGGGAGATGCAGCCCTTTCCAAAGAGCCATGAACAGACTTCCTACTCCCAAGGAGACAAGAGATATTAAGCCACAAATACGTCCGGACCGCGTCTTTTCTCCGCAGCTCACCACATTTAAAAAAATCGTAGCGTGAAAACCGTGGGTTCGATATAGTATACATACAGAGTATATAGTTTGACCAAAAGATCGTGCTGATCTTTGATCTCCTGGTTCTTCATCTCCAGCGCCACTTTCAGACTCATAATGTCCTCCTCTATGGGCTGGTATAACACACACACGAATCATCACTACAGCCAGTACAATGGAAAGGTGGGAATGTGTACTGAATGTGTACTGACGTTATAAGTGAGAGGTGGTGGTACTGGTGGATGTGTACTGACACTATAAGGGATCTCTACCTGCAGTGACAGTTTGAGCTTCTCAAGTTCTTCCTCCAGAGATTTCTTCTCCTGTTCACAGGCCATTTTCATATCTGCCAGAGCAAGTATCATTACTGCTGGACATAACACAGATTGTATATACTACATAATTACTGCTGAATATATAAAATATAATATATATAGTACTATACATATATTAGTGTCACTTTTATTGGAGCCTAAAGGCTAACATTCATTATTAGTTATGTTAGTATTATTGCATTTCCATAGTACTTACTCTTGATGGACCTGTTATGCTCCTCCTACTCCTGCTATTTCTGCAGGAGCTCTGTCTCCTCCTGCTGCTTGTGTTTCAGCATCTCCTGAAGAACCTGCAGCTCCTTCTGCTTCTGCAACCTCAACTCCTTCAGCTGCTCAAACAAACTGTTCTCCAACTCCTCCTTCTCACACCGCAAACACTCCAATCAGGCCACAGGCCCCACTAGTGACACAGAACCACACACACACACACACAGACACACACACACACACACACACACAGAGAGAGATAAACATGTATAAATGTATAAGAATTTGTGGATAAAATTATTATGAGATTATTTATAATCAAACGACTACACTACACAACCACATCTTCCTTTTATTTACATATTATACAGATATTTAGAGATATTTACATTTTATTTACCCGCGTGCGTCTCTCTTCTCCAAGGTAGCGGAGAGATATGAAAGGATAAAAGGGGAAAAGAATAAAATGCACGTCGGTTTTAAATTCGCAGGCTACCTGCGCTGAAGGCGTGGAAAACGAGCACGTGACGGAAAGGCTTCCGTACCCGATGGGTCCAAATCACATGCCCAGCAAAGTAGCCTTAAACCTGGACACACAATGGAGAGCATTTGACCCTTTAAAATCATACTACAACCAGACTTCCAGGCCCAAGAGGTCACACAGTCATGCCCAGCAAAGTAGCTCTGGGCCTGGGCACACTTCACGCAGTTTGACCGTTTAAATAAAACCAGAAACAGACTTCCTGGCCCAAGAGGTCACATAGTCATGCCCAGCAAGGTTGCTTTAAACGTGGGCACACTTCAGACCGTTTCACTCTTTAAATCATTCAAAGCACCACATTTCAAGGCCCAAGAGGTCACAGAATCATGCCCATCAAAGTAGCTCTGGGCCTGGGCACACTTTACGGAGTTTGACCCTTTAAATAATACTACAACCAGACACATACAGGTGCGCACATATACACAGATACACATTCTGTTTAATTTCTTCACATCTGCAGACTAGAGTAAGCTGAGGGTATAGTGTTAAACCAGGAGCTACATAAACAGTATATAGTATATATAAAGAGGATATAGTGTTAAACCAGGTACTACATACAGAGTATATAGTATACATACAGAGTATATAGTTTGACCAAAAGATCGTGCTGATCTTTGATCTCCTGGTTTTTCATCTCCAGCGCCACTTTCAGACTCATAATGTCCTCCTCTATGGGCTGGTATAACCCACACATACGAATCATCACTACAGCCAGTACAATGGAAAGGTGGGAATGTGTACTGAATGTGTACTGACGTTATAAGTGAAAGGTGGAGGTACTGGTGGATGTGTACTGACACTATAAGGGATCTCTACCTGCAGTGACAGTCTGAGCTTCTCAAGTTCTTCCTCCAGAGATTTCTTCTCCTGTTCACAGGCCATTTTCATATCTGCCAGAGCAAGTATCATTACTGCTGGATATAACATAGATTGTATATACTACATAATTACTACTGAATATATAAAATATAATATATATAGTACTATACATATATTAGTATCACTTTTATTGGAGCCTAAAGGCTAGCATTCATTATTAGTTATGTTAGTATTATTGCATTTCCATAGTACTTACTCTTTATGGACCTGTTATGCTCCTCCTCCTCCTGCTGTTTCTGCAGGAGCTCTGTCTCCTCATGCTGCTTGTGTTTCAGCATCTCCTGAAGAACCTGCAGCTCCTTCTGCTTCTGCAACCTCAACTCCTTCAGCTGCTCCAACAAACTGTTCTCCAACTCCTCCTTCTCACACCGCAAACACTCCAATCGGGCCACAGGCCCCACTAGTGACACAGAACCACACACACACACACACAGACACACACACACACACACACACAGAGAGAGATAAACATGTATAAATGTATAAGAATTTGTGGATAAAATTATTATGAGATTATTTATAATCAAACGACTACACTACACAACCACATCTTCCTTTTATTTACATATTATACAGATATTTAGAGATATTTACATTTTATTTACCCGCGTGCGTCTCTCTTCTCCAAGGTAGCGGAGAGATATGAAAGGATAAAAGGGGAAAAGAATAAAATGCACGTCGGTTTTAAATTCGCAGGCTACCTGCGCTGAAGGCGTGGAAAACGAGCACGTGACGGAAAGGCTTCCGTACCC
Source organism: Electrophorus electricus (assembly GCF_041902795.1). Lineage (NCBI taxonomy): Eukaryota > Metazoa > Chordata > Actinopteri > Gymnotiformes > Gymnotidae > Electrophorus > Electrophorus electricus. The sequence continues at coordinate 35,811,706 of NC_137501.1, read as the reverse complement.
GATGGGTCCAAATCACATGCCCAGCAAAGTAGCCTTAAACCTGGACACACAATGGAGAGCATTTGACCCTTTAAAATCATACTACAACCAGACTTCCAGGCCCAAGAGGTCACACAGTCATGCCCAGCAAAGTAGCTCTGGGCCTGGGCACACTTCACGCAGTTTGACCGTTTAAATAAAACTAGAAACAGACTTCCTGGCCCAAGAGGTCACACAGTCATGCCCAGCAAGGTTGCTTTAAACGTGGGCACACTTCAGACCGTTTCACTCTTTAAATCATTCAAAGCACCACATTTCAAGGCCCAAGAGGTCACAGAATCATGCCCATCAAAGTAGCTCTGGGCCTGGGCACACTTTACGGAGTTTGACCCTTTAAATAATACTACAACCAGACACATACAGGTGCGCACATATACACAGATACACATTCTGTTTAATTTCTTCACATCTGCAGACTAGAGTAAGCTGAGGGTATAGTGTTAAACCAGGAGCTACATAAACAGTATATAGTATATATAAAGAGGATATAGTGTTAAACCAGGTACTACATACAGAGTATATAGTATACATACAGAGTATATAGTTTGACCAAAAGATCGTGCTGATCTTTGATCTCCTGGTTCTTCATCTCCAGCGCCACTTTCAGACTCATAATGTCCTCCTCTATGGGCTGGTATAACACACACACGAATCATCACTACAGCCAGTACAATGGAAAGGTGGGAATGTGTACTGAATGTGTACTGACGTTATAAGTGAAAGGTGGAGCTACTGGTGGATGTGTACTGACACTATAAGGGATCTCTACCTGCAGTGACAGTCTGAGCTTCTCAAGTTCTTCCTCCAGAGATTTCTTCTCCTGTTCACAGGCCATTTTCATATCTGCCAGAGCAAGTATCATTACTGCTGGATATAACATAGATTGTATATACTACATAATTACTACTGAATATATAAAATATAATATATATAGTACTATACATATATTAGTATCACTTTTATTGGAGCCTAAAGGCTAACATTCATTATTAGTTATGTTAGTATTATTGCATTTCCATAGTACTTACTCTTGATGGACCTGTTATGCTCCTCCTCCTCCTGCTATTTCTGCAGGAGCTCTGTCTCCTCCTGCTGCTTGTGTTTCAGCATCTCCTGAAGAACCTGCAGCTCCTTCTGCTTCTGCAACCTCAACTCCTTCAGCTGCTCCAACAAACTGTTCTCCAACTCCTCCTTCTCACACCGCAAACACTCCAATCGGGCCACAGGCCCCACTAGTGACACAGAACCACACACACACACACACACACACACACACACACACACACACACACACACACACACAGAGATAAACATGTATAAATGTATAAGAATTTGTGGATAAAATTATTATGAGATTATTTATAATGAAACGACTACACTACACAACCACTTCTTCCTTTTATTTACATATTATACAGATATTTAGAGATATTTACGTTTTATTTACCCGCGTGCGTCTCTCTTCTCCAAGGTAGCGGAGAGATATGAAGGGATAAAAGGGGAAAAGAATAAAATGCACGTCGGTTTTAAATTCGCAGGCTACCTGCGCTGAAGGCGTGGAAAACGAGCACGTGACGGAAAGGCTTCCGTACCCGATGGGTCCAAATCACATGCCCAGCAAAGTAGCCTTAAACCTGGACACACAATGGAGACCATTTGACCCTTTAAAATCATACTACAACCAGACTTCCAGGCCCAAGAGGTCACACAGTCATGCCCAGCAAAGTAGCTCTGGGCCTGGGCACACTTCACGCAGTTTGACCGTTTAAATAAAACTAGAAACAGACTTCCTGGCCCAAGAGGTCACACAGTCATGCCCAGCAAGGTTGCTTTAAACGTGGGCACACTTCAGACCGTTTCACTCTTTAAATCATTCAAAGCACCACATTTCAAGGCCCAAGAGGTCACAGAATCATGCCCATCAAAGTAGCTCTGGGCCTGGGCACACTTCACGCAGTTTGACCCTTTAAATAATACTACAACCAGACACATACAGGTGCGCACATATACACAGATACACATTCTGTTTAATTTCTTCACATCTGCAGACTAGAGTAAGCTGAGGGTATAGTGTTAAACCAGGTACTACATAAACAGTATATAGTATATATACAGAGGATATAGTGTTAAACCAGGTACTACATACAGAGTATATAGTATACATACAGAGTATATAGTTTGACCAAAAGATCGTGCTGATCTTTGATCTCCTGGTTCTTCATCTCCAGCGCCACTTTCAGACTCATAATGTCCTCCTCTATGGGCTGGTATAACACACACACGAATCATCACTACAGCCAGTACAATGGAAAGGTGGGAATGTGTACTGAATGTGTACTGACGTTATAAGTGAAAGGTGGAGCTACTGGTGGATGTGTACTGACACTATAAGGGATCTCTACCTGCAGTGACAGTCTGAGCTTCTCAAGTTCTTCCTCCAGAGATTTCTTCTCCTGTTCACAGGCCATTTTCATATCTGCCAGAGCAAGTATCATTACTGCTGGATATAACATAGATTGTATATACTACATAATTACTACTGAATATATAAAATATAATATATATAGTACTATACATATATTAGTATCACTTTTATTGGAGCCTAAAGGCTAACATTCATTATTAGTTATGTTAGTATTATTGCATTTCCATAGTACTTACTCTTGATGGACCTGTTATGCTCCTCCTCCTCCTGCTGTTTCTGCAGGAGCTCTGTCTCCTCCTGCTGCTTGTGTTTCAGCATCTCCTGAAGAACCTGCAGCTCCTTCTGCTTCTGCAACCTCAACTCCTTCAGCTGCTCCAACAAACTGTTCTCCAACTCCTCCTTCTCACACCGCAAACACTCCAATCGGGCCACAGGCCCCACTAGTGACACAGAACCACACACACACACACACACACACACACACACACACACACACACACACACACACACACAGAGAGATAAACATGTATAAATGTATAAGAATTTGTGGATAAAATTATTATGAGATTATTTATAATGAAACGACTACACTACACAACCACTTCTTCCTTTTATTTACATATTATACAGATATTTAGAGATATTTACATTTTCTTTACCCGCGTGCGTCTCTCTTCTCCAAGGTAGCGGAGAGATATGAAGGGATAAAAGGGGAAAAGAATAAAATGCACGTCGGTTTTAAATTCGCAGGCTACCTGCGCTGAAGGCGTGGAAAACGAGCACGTGACGGAAAGGCTTCCGTACCCGATGGGTCCAAATCACATGCCCAGCAAAGTAGCCTTAAACCTGGACACACAATGGAGACCATTTGACCCTTTAAAATCATACTACAACCAGACTTCCAGGCCCAAGAGGTCACACAGTCATGCCCAGCAAAGTAGCTCTGGGCCTGGGCACACTTCACGTAGTTTGACCGTTTAAATAAAACTAGAAACAGACTTCCTGGCCCAAGAGGTCACACAGTCATGCCCAGCAAGGTTGCTTTAAACGTGGGCACACTTCAGACCGTTTCACTCTTTAAATCATTCAAAGCACCACATTTCAAGGCCCAAGAGGTCACAGAATCATGCCCATCAAAGTAGCTCTGGGCCTGGGCACACTTCACGCAGTTTGACCCTTTAAATAATTCTACAACCAGACACATACAGGTGCGCACATATACACAGATACACATTCTGTTTAATTTCTTCACATCTGCAGACTAGAGTAAGCTGAGGGTATAGTGTTAAACCAGGTACTACATAAACAGTATATAGTATATATACAGAGGATATAGTGTTAAACCAGGTACTACATACAGAGTATATAGTATACATACAGAGTATATAGTTTGACCAAAAGATCGTGCTGATCTTTGATCTCCTGGTTCTTCATCTCCAGCGCCACTTTCAGACTCATAATGTCCTCCTCTATGGGCTGGTATAACACACACACGAATCATCACTACAGCCAGTACAATGGAAAGGTGGGAATGTGTACTGAATGTGTACTGACGTTATAAGTGAAAGGTGGAGCTACTGGTGGATGTGTACTGACACTATAAGGGATCTCTACCTGCAGTGACAGTCTGAGCTTCTCAAGTTCTTCCTCCAGAGATTTCTTCTCCTGTTCACAGGCCATTTTCATATCTGCCAGAGCAAGTATCATTACTGCTGGATATAACATAGATTGTATATACTACATAATTACTACTGAATATATAAAATATAATATATATAGTACTATACATATATTAGTATCACTTTTATTGGAGCCTAAAGGCTAACATTCATTATTAGTTATGTTAGTATTATTGCATTTCCATAGTACTTACTCTTGATGGACCTGTTATGCTCCTCCTCCTCCTGCTGTTTCTGCAGGAGCTCTGTCTCCTCCTGCTGCTTGTGTTTCAGCATCTCCTGAAGAACCTGCAGCTCCTTCTGCTTCTGCAACCTCAACTCCTTCAGCTGCTCCAACAAACTGTTCTCCAACTCCTCCTTCTCACACCGCAAACACTCCAATCGGGCCACAGGCCCCACTAGTGACACAGAACCACACACACACACACACAAAGAGAGAGATAAACATGTATAAATGTATAAGAATTTGTGGATAAAATTATTATGAGATTATTTATAATCAAACGACTACACTACACAACCACATCTTCCTTTTATTTACATATTATACAGATATTTAGAGATATTTACATTTTATTTACCCGCGTGCGTCTCTCTTCTCCAAGGTAGCGGAGAGATATGAAAGGATAAAAGGGGAAAAGAATAAAATGCACGTCGGTTTTAAATTCGCAGGCTACCTGCGCTGAAGGCGTGGAAAACGAGCACGTGACGGAAAGGCTTCCGTACCCGATGGGTCCAAATCACATGCCCAGCAAAGTAGCCTTAAACCTGGACACACAATGGAGAGCATTTGACCCTTTAAAATCATACTACAACCAGACTTCCAGGCCCAAGAGGTCACACAGCCATGCCCAGCAAAGTAGCTCTGGGCCTGGGCACACTTCACGCAGTTTGACCGTTTAAATAAAACTAGAAACAGACTTCCTGGCCCAAGAGGTCACAGTCATACCCAGCAAAGTACGTTTAAACCTGGAAACAAATCAGATCCTTTCTGTCATTCAAAGGAATGGGCCTGCAACTCACAACCACATCCCCAGTGAAGCGCACCGTCACCCAGCCACACTACCCCACCTTGCCCGTCCTGGAACAACCACACCTCCAGGGCACCACATGCCAATCTCTCATGCCCAGCAAACTGCAACCTCACGCAGCCAGGCCACACACTGTCTCCCCTTGTACAGTCCAAGGACGAACTCCTCCACAAACCTGGTGTTCACGCGCACACACGCAATTACAACGAATTGGTGGAGAACTTTGAAACAAACGTGCTGACTTTGAATACTCACATCTAGGCTGGGCCAGGTCCAAATGGCCTGCAGCTCGGTGCGCATTAACTGCTTGACTGTCCGTCACGAACGCCACCTGCCAAGCGTTCGTTCCGTCCCTGGCGGATTTTAAAAAATCCTAGCGTGAGAACGATGGGTCCGATCCGCGTGCCGCTTAAAGGCGATTACAGGGGAGATGCAACCCTTTCCAAAGAACCATGAAAATACTTTCTACTCCCAAGGAAACGAGATATTAAGCCGCAATGACATCCGACGCGCGCATTTTCTCCGCCGCGCAGCACATTTAAAAAAATCATAGCGTGAAAACCGTGGGTTCGATCCGCGTGCCGCTCGAAGGCGATTACAGGGGAGATGCAGCCCTTTCCAAAGAGGCATGAACAGACTTCCTACTCCCAAGGAGCCCAAAGATATTAAGCCGCAAATACGTCCTACGCGCCTTTTCTACGCCGCGCACCACATTTAAAAAATCGTATCGGAAGAACGGTGGGTCCAATCCGCGTGCCGCTTAAAGGCGATTACAAGGGAGATGCAAACCTTTCCAAAGAGCCATGAAAAGACTTTCTACTCCCAAGGAGACAATAGATATTAAGCCGAAATGACGTCCGACGCGCGCATTTCCTCCGCCGCGCACCACATTTAAAAAAATCATAGCTTGAAAACCGTGGGTTCGATCCGCGTGCCGCTCGAAGGCGATTACAGGGGAGATGCAGCCCTTTCAAAAGAGCCATGAACAGACTTTCTACTCCCAAGGAGACCAGAAATATTAACATATAAAGCGTTACGCTCCAGTCGGATGAACGAGAAACGCTTGTACAATTGCAACGAATTGGAGGAGAAAGTTTAAACAAACGCGCTGACTTTGAAGGCTCACATCTAGGCCGGGCCAACTCCAAATGGCCTGCAACTCGGTCCGCATCACGTCCATGACTTTTCCTAACGAACGCCACCTGCCAAGCTTTCGGCCCGTCCCTGTCGGCATTAAAAAATCGTAGCGTGATAACGATGGTTCCGATCCGCGTGCCGCGCGAAGGCGATTACAGGGGAGATGCAGCCCTTTCCAAAGAGCCATGAACAGACTTTCTACTCCCAAGGAGCCCAAAGATATTAAGCCGCAAATAGGTCCTACGCGCGTCTTTTCTACGCCGCGCACCACATTTAAAAAATCGTAGCGTAAGAACGGTGGGTCCGATCCGCGTGCCGCTTAAAGGCGATTACAGGGGAGATGCAAACCTTTCCAAAGAGCCATGAAAAGACTTTCTACTCCCAAGGAGACAAGAGATATTAAGCCGCAATGACGTCCGACGCGCGCATTTTCTCCGACGCGCAACACATTTAAAAAAATCATAGCGTGAAAACCGTGGGTTCGATCCGCGTGCCGCTCGAAGGCGATTACAGCGGAGATGCAGCCCTTTCCAAAGAGCCATGAAAAGACTTTCTACTCCCAAGGAGACAAGAGATATTAAGCCGAAATGACGTCCGACGCGCGCCACATTTAAAAAAATCATAGCGTGAAAACCGTGGGTTCGATCCGCGTGCCGCTCGAAGGCGATTACAGCGGAGATGCAGCCCTTTCCAAAGAGCCATGAACAGACTTTCTACACCCAATGAGACAAGAGATATTAAGCCGCAAATACGTCCGGCGCGCGTCTTTTCTCCGCCGCGCAACACATTTAAAAAAAATCGTAGCGTGAAAAACGTGGGTTCGATCCGCGTGCCGCTCGAAGGCGATTACAGGGGAGATGCATCCCTTTCAAAAGAGCCATGAACAGACTTTCTACTCCCAAGGAGACCAGAAATATTAACATATAAAGCGTTACGCTCCAGTCGGATGAACGAGAAACGCTTGTACAATTGCAACGAATTGGAGGAGAAAGTTTAAACAAACGCGCTGATTTTGAACGCTCACATCTAGGCCGGGCCAACTCCAAATGGCGTGCAACTCGGTGTGCATCACCTCCATGACTGTCCCTAACGAACGCCACCTGCCACGCTTTCGGCCTATCCCTGGCGGCATTAAAAAATCGTAGCGTGATAACGATGGTTCCGATGCGCGTGCCACTCGAAGGCGATTACAGGGGAGATACAGCCCTTTCCAAAGAGACATGAACAGACTTTCTACTCCCAAGGAGACAAGAGATATTACGCGCATTTTCTCGGACGCGCACCACGTTTAAAAAATCGTAGCGTGAGAACGGTGGGTCCGATCCGCGTGCCGCTTAAAGGCGATTACAGGGGAGATGGAGCCCTTTCCAAAAAGGCATGAACAGACTTCCTACTCCCAAGGAGACAAGAGATATTAAGCCGCAATGACGTCCGACGCGCGCATTTTCTCCGACGCGCAACACATTTAAAAAAATCATAGCGTCAAAACCGTGGGTTCGATCCGCGTGCCGCTCGAAGGCGATTACAGGGGAGATGCAGCCCTTTCCAAAGAGCCATGAACAGACTTTCTACACCCAATGAGACAAGAGATATTAAGCCGCAAATACGTCCGGCGCGCGTCTTTTCTCCGCCGCGCAACACATTTAAAAAAAATCGTAGCGTGAAAACCGTGGGTTCGATCCGCGTGCCGCTCGAAGACGATTACAGGGGAGATGCAGCCCTTTCCAAAGAGCCATGAACAGACTTTCTACTCCCAATGAGACAAGAGATATCAAGCCGCAAATACGTCCGGCGCGCGTCTATTCTCCGCCGCGCAACACATTTAAAAAAAATCGTAGCGTGAAAACCGTGGGTTCGATCCGCGTGCCGCTTAAAGGCGATTACAGGGGAGATGCAGCCCTTTCCAAAGAGCCATGAAAAGACTTTCTACTCCCAAGGAGACAAGAGATATTAAGCCGAAATGACGTCCGACGCGCGCATTTCCTCCGCCGCGCACCACATTTAAAAAAATCATAGCGTGAAAACCGTGGGTTCGATCCGCGTGCCGCTCGAAGGCGATTACAGGGGAGATGCAGCCCTTTCCAAAGAGGCATGAACAGACTTCCTACTCCCAAGGAGCCCAAAGATATTAAGCCGCAAATACGTCCTACGCGCGTCTTTTCTACGCCGCGCACCACATTTAAAAAATCGTATCGGAAGAACGGTGGGTCCAATCCGCGTGCCGCTTAAAGGCGATTACAAGGGAGATGCAAACCTTTCCAAAGAGCCATGAAAAGACTTTCTACTCCCAAGGAGACAATAGATATTAAGCCGAAATGACGTCCGACGCGCGCATTTTCTCCGCCGCGCACCACATTTAAAAAAATCATAGCGTGAAAACCGTGGGTTCGATCCGCGTGCCGCTCGAAGGCGATTACAGGGGAGATGCAGCCCTTTCAAAAGAGCCATGAACAGACTTTCTACACCCAATGAGACAAGAGATATTAAGCCGCAAATACGTCCGGCGCGCGTCTTTTCTCCGCCGCGCAACACATTTAAAAAAAATCGTAGCGTGAAAAACGTGGGTTCGATCCGCGTGCCGCTCGAAGGCGATTACAGGGGAGATGCATCCCTTTCAAAAGAGCCATGAACAGACTTTCTACTCCCAAGGAGACCAGAAATATTAACATATAAAGCGTTACGCTCCAGTCGGATGAACGAGAAACGCTTGTACAATTGCAACGAATTGGAGGAGAAAGTTTAAACAAACGCGCTGACTTTGAACGCTCACATCTAGGCCGGGCCAACTCCAAATGGCGTGCAACTCGGTGTGTATCACCTCCATGACTGTCCCTAACGAACGCCACCTGCCACGCTTTCGGCCCGTCCCTGGCGGCATTAAAAAATCGTAGCGTGATAACGATGGTTCCGATGCGCGTGCCGCTCGAAGGCGATTACAGGGGAGATACAGCCCTTTCCAAAGAGCCATGAACAGACTTTCTACTCCCAAGGAGACAAGAGATATTACGCGCATTTTCTCCGACGCGCACCACGTTTAAAAAATCGTAGCGTGAGAACGGTGCGTCCGATCCGCGTGCCGCTTAAAGGCGATTACAGGGGAGATGCATCCCTTTCCAAAGAGCCATGAACAGACTTTCTACTCCCAAGGAGACCAGAGATATTAACAGATAAAGCGTTACGCTCCAGTCGGATGAGCGAGAAACGCTTGTACAATTGCAACGAATTGGAGGAGAAAGTTTAAACAAAGGCGCTGACTTTGAAGGCTCACATCTAGGCCGGGCCAGGTCCAAATGGCCTGCAACTCGGTCCGCATCACGTCCATGACTTTTCCTAACGAACGCCACCTGCCAAGCTTTCGGCCCGTCCCTGTCGGCATTAAAAAATCGTAGCGTGATAACGATGGTTCCGATCCGCGTGCCGCGCGAAGGCGATTACAGGGGAGATGCAGCCCTTTCCAAAGAACCATGAAAAGACATTCTACTCCCAAGGAGACAAGAGATATTAAGCCGCAATGACGTCCGACGCGCGCATTTTCTCCGCCGCGCAGCACATTTAAAAAAATCATAGTGTGAAAACCGTGGGTTCGATCCACGTGCCGCTCGAAGGCGATTACAGGGGAGATGCAGCCCTTTCCAAAGAGCCATGAACAGACTTCCTACTCCCAAGGAGCCCAAAGATATTAAGCCGCAAATACGTCCTACGCGCGTCTTTTCCACGCCGCGCACCACATTTAAAAAATCGTATCGGAAGAACGGTGGGTCCAATCCGCGTGCCGCTTAAAGGCGATTACAAGGGAGATGCAAACCTTTCCAAAGAGCCATGAAAAGACTTTCTACTCCCAAGGAGACAATAGATATTAAGCCGAAATGAAGTCCGACGCGCGCATTTTCTCCGTCGCGCACCACATTTAAAAAAATCATAGCGTGAAAACCGTGGGTTCGATCCGCGTGCCGCTCGAAGGCGATTACAGAGGAGATGCAGCCCTTTCCAAAGAGCCATGAAAAGACTTTCTACTCCCAAGGAGACAAGAGATATTAAGCCGAAATGACGTCCGACGTGCGCATTTCCTCCGCCGCGCACCACATTTAAAAAAATCATAGCGTGAAAACCGTGGGTTCGATCCGCGTGCCGCTCGAAGGCGATTACAGGGGAGATGCAGCCCTTTCCAAAGAGCCATGAACAGACTTTCTACACCCAATGAGACAAGAGATATTAAGCCGCAAATACGTCCGGCGCGCGTCTTTTCTCCGCCGCGCAACACATTTAAAAAAAATCGTAGCGTGAAAAACGTGGGTTCGATCCGCGTGCCGCTCGAAGGCGATTACAGGGGAGATGCATCCCTTTCAAAAGAGCCATGAACATACTTTCTACTCCCAAGGAGACCAGAAATATTAACATATAAAGCGTTACGCTCCAGTCGGATGAACGAGAAACGCTTGTACAACTGCAACGAATTGGAGGAGAAAGTTTAAACAAACGCGCTGACTTTGAACGCTCACATCTAGGCCGGGCCAACTCCAAATGGCGTGCAACTCGGTGTGCATCACCTCCATGACTGTCCCTAACGAACGCCACCTGCCACGCTTTCGGCCTATCCCTGGCGGCATTAAAAAATCGTAGCGTGATGGTTCCGATGCGCGTGCCGCTCGAAGGCGATTACAGGGGAGATACAGCCCTTTCCAAAGAGCCATGAACAGACTTTCTACTCCCAAGGAGACAAGAGATATTACGCGCATTTTCTCCGACGCGCACCACGTTTAAAAAATCGTAGCGTGATGGTTCCGATGCGCGTGCCGCTCGAAGGCGATTACAGAGGAGATGCAGCCCTTTCCAAAGAGCCATGAAAAGACTTTCTACTCCCAAGGAGACAAGAGATATTAAGCCGCAATGACGTCCGACGCGCGCATTTTCTCCGACGCGCAACACATTTAAAAAAATCATAGCGTGAAAACCGTGGGTTCGATCCGCGTGCCGCTCGAAGGCGATTACAGGGGAGATGCAGCCCTTTCCAAAGAGCCATGAACAGACTTTCTACTCCCAATGAGACAAGAGATATCAAGCCGCAAATACGTCCGGCGCGCGTCTATTCTCCGCCGCGCAACACATTTAAAAAAAATCCTAACGTGAAAACCGTGGGTTCGATCCGCGTGCCGCTTAAAGGCGATTACAGGGGAGATGCAGCCCTTTCCAAAGAGCCATGAAAAGTCTTTCTACTCCCAAGGAGACAAGAGATATTAAGCCGAAATGACGTCCTACGCGCGTCTTTTCTACGCCGCGCACCACATTTAAAAAATCGTATCGGAAGAACGGTGGGTCCAATCCGCGTGCCGCTTAAAGGCGATTACAACGGAGATGCAAACCTTTCCAAAGAGCCATGAACAGACTTTCTACACCCAATGAGACAAGAGATATTAAGCCGCAAATACGTCCGGCGCGCGTCTTTTCTCCGCCGCGCAACACATTTAAAAAAAATCGTAGCGTGAAAAACGTGGGTTCGATCCGCGTGCCGCTCGAAGGCGATTACAGGGGAGATGCATCCCTTTCAAAAGAGCCATGAACAGACTTTCTACTCCCAAGGAGACCAGAAATATTAACATATAAAGCGTTACGCTCCAGTCGGATGAACGAGAAACGCTTGTACAATTGCAACGAATTGGAGGAGAAAGTTTAAACAAACGCGCTGACTTTGAACGCTCACATCTAGGCCGGGCCAACTCCAAATGGCGTGCAACTCGGTGCGCATCACCTCCATGACTGTCCCTAACGAACGCCACCTGCCACGCTTTCGGCCCGTCCCTGGCGGCATTAAAAAATCGTAGCGTGATAACGATGGTTCCGATGCGCGTGCCGCTCGAAGGCGATTACAGGGGAGATACAGCCCTTTCCAAAGAGCCATGAACAGACTTTCTACTCCCAAGGAGACAAGAGATATTACGCGCATTTTCTCCGACGCGCACCACGTTTAAAAAATCGTAGCGTGAGAACGGTGGGTCCGATCCGCGTGCCGTTTAAAGGCGATTACAGGGGAGATGCATCCCTTTCCAAAGAGCCATGAACAGACTTTCTACTCCCAAGGAGACCAGAGATATTAACAGATAAAGCGTTACGCTCCAGTCGGATGAGCGAGAAACGCTTGTACAATTGCAACGAATTGGAGGAGAAAGTTTAAACAAACGCGCTGACTTTGAAGGCTCACATCTAGGCCGGGCCAGGTCCAAATGGCCTGCAACTCGGTCCGCATCACGTCCATGACTTTTCCTAACGAACGCCACCTGCCAAGCTTTCGGCCCGTCCCTGTCGGCATTAAAAAATCGTAGCGTGATAACGATGGTTCCGATCCGCGTGCCGCGCGAAGGCGATTACAGGGGAGATGCAGCCCTTTCCAAAGAACCATGAAAAGACTTTCTACTCCCAAGGAGACAAGAGATATTAAGCCGCAATGACGTCCGACGCGCGCATTTTCTCCACCGCGCAGCACATTTAAAAAAATCATAGCGTGAAAACCGTGGGTTCGATCCACGTGCCGCTCGAAGGCGATTACAGGGGAGATGCAGCCCTTTCCAAAGAGCCATGAACAGACTTTCTACTCCCAAGGAGACCAGAAATATTAACATATAAAGCGTTACGCTCCAGTCGGATGAACGAGAAACGCTTGTACAACTGCAACGAATTGGAGGAGAAAGTTTAAACAAACGCGCTGACTTTGAACGCTCACATCTAGGCCGGGCCAACTCCAAATGGCGTGCAACTCGGTGTGCATCACCTCCATGACTGTCCCTAACGAACGCCACCTGCCACGCTTTCGGCCTATCCCTGGCGGCATTAAAAAATAGTAGCGTGATAACGATGGTTCCGATGCGCGTGCCGCTCGAAGGCGATTACAGGGGAGATACAGCCCTTTCCAAAGAGCCATGAACAGACTTTCTACTCCCAAGGAGACAAGAGATATTACGCGCATTTTCTCCGACGCGCACCACGTTTAAAAAATCGTAGCGTGAGAACGGTGGGTCCGATCCGCGTGCCGCTTAAAGGCGATTACAGGGGAGATGCAACCCTTTCCAATGAACCATGAAAAGACTTTCTACTCCCAAGGAGACAAGAGATATTAAGCCGCAATGACGTCCGACGCGCGCATTTTCTCCGCCGCGCAGCACATTTAAAAAAATCATAGCGTGAAAACCGTGGGTTCGATCCGCGTGCCGCTCGAAGGCGATTACAGGGGAGATGCCGCCCTTTCCAAAGAGCCATGAAAAGACTTTCTACTCCCAAGGAGACAAGAGATATTAAGCCGAAATGACGTCCGACGCGCGCATTTTCTCCGCCGCGCACCACATTTAAAAAAATCATAGCGTGAAAACCGTGGGTTCGATCCGCGTGCCGCTCGAAGGCGATTACAGCGGAGATGCAGCCCTTTCCAAAGAGCCATGAAAAGACTTTCTACTCCCAAGGAGACAAGAGATATTAAGCCGAAATGACGTCCGACGCGCGCATTTCCTCCGCCGCGCACCACATTTAAAAAAATCATAGCGTGAAAACCGTGGGTTCGATCCGCGTGCCGCTCGAAGGCGATTACAGGGGAGATGCAGCCCTTTCAAAAGAGCCATGAACAGACTTTCTACACCCAATGAGACAAGAGATATTAAGCCGCAAATACGTCCGGCGCGCGTCTTTTCTCCGCCGCGCAACACATTTAAAAAAAATCGTAGCGTGAAAAACGTGGGTTCGATCCGCGTGCCGCTCGAAGGCGATTACAGGGGAGATGCATCCCTTTCAAAAGAGCCATGAACAGACTTTCTACTCCCAAGGAGACCAGAAATATTAACATATAAAGCGTTACGCTCCAGTCGGATGAACGAGAAACGCTTGTACAATTGCAACGAATTGGAGGAGAAAGTTTAAACAAACGCGCTGACTTTGAAGGCTCACATCTAGGCCGGGCCAGGTCCAAATGGCCTGCAACTCGGTCCGCATCACGTCCATGACTTTTCCTAACGAACGCCACCTGCCAAGCTTTCGGCCCGTCCCTGTCGGCATTAAAAAATCGTAGCGTGATAACGATGGTTCCGATCCGCGTGCCGCGCGAAGGCGATTACAGGGGAGATGCAGCCCTTTCCAAAGAACCATGAAAAGACTTTCTACTCCCAAGGAGACAAGAGATATTAAGCCGCAATGACGTCCGACGCGCGCATTTTCTCCGCCGCGCAGCACATTTAAAAAAATCATAGTGTGAAAACCGTGGGTTCGATCCACGTGCCGCTCGAAGGCGATTACAGGGGAGATGCAGCCCTTTCCAAAGAGCCATGAACAGACTTCCTACTCCCAAGGAGCCCAAAGATATTAAGCCGCAAATACGTCCTACGCGCGTCTTTTCCACGCCGCGCACCACATTTAAAAAATCGTATCGGAAGAACGGTGGGTCCAATCCGCGTGCCGCTTAAAGGCGATTACAAGGGAGATGCAAACCTTTCCAAAGAGCCATGAAAAGACTTTCTACTCCCAAGGAGACAATAGATATTAAGCCGAAATGAAGTCCGACGCGCGCATTTTCTCCGACGCGCACCACATTTAAAAAAATCATAGCGTGAAAACCGTGGGTTCGATCCGCGTGCCGCTCGAAGGCGATTACAGCGGAGATGCAGCCCTTTCCAAAGAGCCATGAAAAGACTTTCTACTCCCAAGGAGACAAGAGATATTAAGCCGAAATGACGTCCGACGTGCGCATTTCCTCCGCCGCGCACCACATTTAAAAAAATCATAGCGTGAAAACCGTGGGTTCGATCCGCGTGCCGCTCGAAGGCGATTACAGGAGAGATGCAGCCCTTTCCAAAGATCCATGAACAGACTTCCTACTCCCAAGGAGACAAGAGATATTAACATATAAAGCGTTACGCTCCAGTCGGATGAGCGAGAAACGCTTGAGCAGTTGCAACGAATTGGAGGAGAAAGTTTAAACAAACGCGCTGAATTTGAACGCTCACATCTAGGTCTGGCCAAGTCCAAATGGCGTGCAACTCGGTGCGCATCACCTCCATGACTGTCCCTAACGAACGCCACCTGCCACGCTTTCGGCCCGTCCCTGGCGGCTTTAAAAAATCGTAGCGTGATAACCGTGGGTCCAATCCGCTTGAAGCTCGAAGGCGATTAGAGGGGAGATGCAGCCCTTTCCAAAGAGCCATGAACAGACTTCCTACTCCCAAGGAGACAAGAGATATTAAGCCACAAATACGTCCGGACCGCGTCTTTTCTCCGCAGCTCACCACATTTAAAAAAATCGTAGCGTGAAAACCGTGGGTTCGATATAGTATACATACAGAGTATATAGTTTGACCAAAAGATCGTGCTGATCTTTGATCTCCTGGTTCTTCATCTCCAGCGCCACTTTCAGACTCATAATGTCCTCCTCTATGGGCTGGTATAACACACACACGAATCATCACTACAGCCAGTACAATGGAAAGGTGGGAATGTGTACTGAATGTGTACTGACGTTATAAGTGAAAGGTGGAGCTACTGGTGGATGTGTACTGACACTATAAGGGATCTCTACCTGCAGTGACAGTCTGAGCTTCTCAAGTTCTTCCTCCAGAGATTTCTTCTCCTGTTCACAGGCCATTTTCATATCTGCCAGAGCAAGTATCATTACTGCTGGATATAACATAGATTGTATATACTACATAATTACTACTGAATATATAAAATATAATATATATAGTACTATACATATATTAGTATCACTTTTATTGGAGCCTAAAGGCTAACATTCATTATTAGTTATGTTAGTATTATTGCATTTCCATAGTACTTACTCTTGATGGACCTGTTATGCTCCTCCTCCTCCTGCTGTTTCTGCAGGAGCTCTGTCTCCTCCTGCTGCTTGTGTTTCAGCATCTCCTGAGGAACCTGCAGCTCCTTCTGCTTCTGCAACCTCAACTCCTTCAGCTGCTCCAACAAACTGTTCTCCAACTCCTCCTTCTCACACCGCAAACACTCCAATCGGGCCACAGGCCCCACTAGTGACACAGAACCACACACACACACACACACACACAGAGAGAGATAAACATGTATAAATGTATAAGAATTTGTGGATAAAATTATTATGAGATTATTTATAATCAAACGACTACACTACACAACCACATCTTCCTTTTATTTACATATTATACAGATATTTAGAGATATTTACATTTTATTTACCCGCGTGCGTCTCTCTTCTCCAAGGTAGCGGAGAGATATGAAAGGATAAAAGGGGAAAAGAATAAAATGCACGTCGGTTTTAAATTCGCAGGCTACCTGCGCTGAAGGCGTGGAAAACGAGCACGTGACGGAAAGGCTTCCGTACCCGATGGGTCCAAATCACATGCCCAGCAAAGTAGCCTTAAACCTGGACACACAATGGAGACCATTTGACCCTTTAAAATCATTCTACAACCAGACTTCCAGGCCCAAGAGGTCACACAGTCATGCCCAGCAAAGTAGCTCTGGGCCTGGGCACACTTCACGCAGTTTGACCGTTTAAATAATACTACAACCAGACTTCCAGGCCCAAGAGGTCACACAGTCATGCCCAGCAAGGTTACTTTAAACGTGGGCACACTTCAGACCGTTTCACTCTTTAAATCATTCAAAGCACCACATTTCAAGGCCCAAGAGGTCACAGAATCATGCCCATCAAAGTAGCTCTGGGCCTGGGCACACTTCACGCAGTTTGACCCTTTAAATAATACTACAACCAGACGCATACAGGTGCGCACATATACACAGATACACATTCTGTTTAATTTCTTCACATCTGCAGACTAGAGTAAGCTGAGGTTATAGTGTTAAACCAGGTACTACATAAACAGTATATAGTATATATACAGAGGATATAGTGTTAAACCAGGTACTACATACAGAGTATATAGTATACATACAGAGTATATAGTTTGACCAAAAGATCGTGCTGATCTTTGATCTCCTGGTTCTTCATCTCCAGCGCCACTTTCAGACTCATAATGTCCTCCTCTATGGGCTGGTATAACACACACACGAATCATCACTACAGCCAGTACAATGGAAAGGTGGGAATGTGTACTGCATGTGTACTGACGTTATAAGTGAAAGGTGGAGGTACTGGTGGATGTGTACTGACACTATAAGAGATCTCTACCTGCAGTGACAGTCTGAGCTTCTCAAGTTCTTCCTCCAGAGATTTCTTCTCCTGTTCACAGGCCATTTTCATATCTGCCAGAGCAAGTATCATTACTGCTGGATATAACAGATTGTATATACTACATAATTACTACTGAATATATAAAATATAATATATATAGTACTATACATATATTAGTATCACTTTTATTGGAGCCTAAAGGCTAACATTCATTATTAGTTATGTTAGTATTATTGCATTTCCATAGTACTTACTCTTGATGGACCTGTTATGCTCCTCCTCCTCCTGCTGTTTCTGCAGGAGCTCTGTCTCCTCCTGCTGCTTGTGTTTCAGCATCTCCTGAAGAACCTGCAGCTCCTTCTGCTTCTGCAACCTCAACTCCTTCAGCTGCTCCAACAAATTGTTCTCCAACTCCTCCTTCTCACACCGCAAACACTCCAATCGGGCCACAGGCCCCACTAGTGACACAGAACCACACACACACACACACACACACACACACACACACACACACACACACACACAGACAAAGAGAGAGATAAACATGTATAAATGTATAAGAATTTGTGGATAAAATTATTATGAGATTATTCATAATCAAACGACTACACTACACAACCACTTCTTCCTTTTATTTACATGTTATACAGATATTTACAGATATTTACATTTTATTTACCCGCGTGCGTCTCTCTTCTCCAAGGTAGCGGAGAGATATGAAAGGATAAAAGGGGAAAAGAATAAAATGCACGTCGGTTTTAATTTCGCAGGCTACCTGCGCTGAAGGCGTGGAAAACGAGCACGTGACGGAAAGGCTTCCGTACCCGATGGGTCCAAATCACATGCCCAGCAAAGTAGCCTTAAACCTGGACACACAATGGAGACCATTTGACCCTTTAAAATCATACTACAACCAGACTTCCAGGCCCAAGAGGTCACACAGTCATGCACAGCAAAGTAGCTCTGGGCCTGGGCACACTTCACGCAGTTTGACCGTTTAAATAAAAGTAGAAACAGACTTCCTGGCCCAAGAGGTCACACAGTCATGCCCAGCAAGGATGCTTTAAACGTGGGCACACTTCAGACCGTTTCACTCTTTAAATCATTCAAAGCACCACATTTCAAGGCCCAAGAGGTCACAGAATCATGCCCATCAAAGTAGCTCTGCGCCTGGGCACACTTCACGCAGTTTGACCCTTTAAATAATACTACAACCAGACACATACAGGTGCGCACATATACACAGATACACATTCTGTTTAATTTCTTCACATCTGCAGACTAGAGTAAGCTGAGGGTATAGTGTTAAACCAGGTACTACATAAACAGTATATAGTATATATACAGAGGATATAGTGTTAAACCAGGTACTACATACAGAGTATATAGTTTGACCAAAAGATCGTGCTGATCTGTGATCTCCTGGTTCTTCATCTCCAGCGCCAATTTCAGACTCATAATGTCCTCCTCTATGGGCTGGTATAACACACACACGAATCATCACTACAGCCAGTACAATGGAAAGGTGGGAATGTGTACTGAATGTGTACTGACGTTATAAGTGAAAGGTGGAGGTACTGGTGGATGTCTATTGACACTATAAGGGATCTCTACCTGCAGTGACAGTCTGAGCTTCTCAAGTTCTTCCTCCAGAGATTTCTTCTCCTGTTCACAGGCCATTTTCATATCTGCCAGAGCAAGTATCATTACTGCTGGATATAACACAGATTGTATATACTACATAATTACTACTGAATATATAAAATATAATATATATAGTACTATACATCTATTAGTATCACTTTTATTGGAGCCTAAAGGCTAACATTCATTATTAATTATGTTAGTATTATTGCATTTCCATAGTACTTACTCTTGATGGACCTGTTATGCTCCTCCTCCTCCTGCTGTTTCTGCAGGAGCTCTGTCTCCTCCTGCTGCTTGTGTTTCAGCATCTCCTGAAGAACCTGCAGCTCCTTCTGCTTCTGCAACCTCAACTCCTTCAGCTGCTCCAACAAATTGTTCTCCAACTCCTCCTTCTCACACCGCAAACACTCCAATCGGGCCACAGGCCCCACTAGTGACACAGAACCACACACACACACACACACACACACACAAACACACACACAGAGAGAGATAAACATGTATAAATGTATAAGAATTTGTGGATAAAATTATTATGAGATTATTTATAATCAAACGACTACACTACACAACCACTTCTTCCTTTTATTTACATATTATACAGATATTTACATTTTATTTACCCGCGTACGTCTCTCTTCTCCAAGGTAGCGGAGAGATATGAAGGGATAAAAGGGGAAAAGAATAAAATGCACGTCGGTTTTAAATTCGCAGGCTACCTGCGCTGAAGGCGTGGAAAACTAGCACATGATGGAAAGGCTTCCGTACCCGATGGGTCCAAATCACATGCCCAGCAAAGTAGCCTTAAACCTGGACACACAATGGAGACCATTTGACCCTTTAAAATCATTCTACAACCAGACTTCCAGGCCCAAGAGGTCACACAGTCATGCACAGCAAAGTAGCTCTGGGCCTGGGCACACTTCACGCAGTTTGACCGTTTAAATAATACTACAACCAGACTTCCAGGCACAAGAGGTCACACAGTCATGCCCAGCAAGGTTACTTTAAACGTGGGCACACTTCAGACCGTTTCACTCTTTAAATCATTCAAAGCACCACATTTCAAGGCCCAAGAGGTCACAGAATCATGCCCATCAAAGTAGCTCTGGGCCTGGGCACACTTCACGCAGTTTGACCCTTTAAATAATACTACAACCAGACGCATACAGGTGCGCACATATACACAGATACACATTCTGTTTAATTTCTTCACATCTGCAGACTAGAGTAAGCTGAGGTTATAGTGTTAAACCAGGTACTACATAAACAGTATATAGTATATATACAGAGGATATAGTGTTAAACCAGGTACTACATACAGAGTATATAGTATACATACAGAGTATATAGTTTGACCAAAAGATCGTGCTGATCTTTGATCTCCTGGTTCTTCATCTCCAGCGCCACTTTCAGACTCATAATTTCCTCCTCTATGGGCTGGTATAACACACACACGAATCATCACTACAGCCAGTACAATGGAAAGGTGGGAATGTGTACTGAATGTGTACTGACGTTATAAGTGAAAGGTGGAGGTACTGGTGGATGTCTATTGACACTATAAGGGATCTCTACCTGCAGTGACAGTCTGAGCTTCTCAAGTTCTTCCTCCAGAGATTTCTTCTCCTGTTCACAGGCCATTTTCATATCTGCCAGAGCAAGTATCATTACTGCTGGATATAACACAGATTGTATATACTACATAATTACTACTGAATATATAAAATATAATATATATAGTACTATACATCTATTAGTATCACTTTTATTGGAGCCTAAAGGCTAACATTCATTATTAATTATGTTAGTATTATTGCATTTCCATAGTACTTACTCTTGATGGACCTGTTATGCTCCTCCTCCTCCTGCTGTTTCTGCAGGAGCTCTGTCTCCTCCTGCTGCTTGTGTTTCAGCATCTCGTGAAGAACCTGCAGCTCCTTCTGCTTCTGCAACCTCAACTCCTTCAGCTGCTCCAACAAACTGTTCTCCAACTCCTCCTTCTCACACCGCAAACACTCCAATCGGGCCACAGGCCCCACTAGTGACACAGAACAACACACACACACACACACAGACACACACACAGACACACACACACACAAAGAGAGAGATAAACATGTATAAATGTATAAGAATTTGTGGATAAAATTATTATGAGATTATTCATAATCAAACGACTACACTACACAACCACTTCTTCCTTTTATTTACATGTTATACAGATATTTACAGATATTTACATTTTATTTACCCGCGTGCGTCTCTCTTCTCCAAGGTAGCGGAGAGATATGAAAGGATAAAAGGGGAAAAGAATAAAATGCATGTCGGTTTTAATTTCGCAGGCTACCTGCGCTGAAGGCATGGAAAACGAGCACGTGACGGAAAGGCTTCCGTACCCGATGGGTCCAAATCACATGCCCAGCAAAGTAGCCTTAAACCTGGACACACAATGGAGACCATTTGACCCTTTAAAATCATATTACAACCAGACTTCCAGGCCCAAGAGGTCACACAGTCATGCACAGCAAAGTAGCTCTGGGCCTGGGCACACTTCACGCAGTTTGACCGTTTAAATAAAAGTAGAAACAGACTTCCTGGCCCAAGAGGTCACACAGTCATGCCCAGCAAGGATGCTTTAAACGTGGGCACACTTCAGACCGTTTCACTCTTTAAATCATTCAAAGCACCACATTTCAAGGCCCAAGAGGTCACAGAATCATGCCCATCAAAGTAGCTCTGCGCCTGGGCACACTTCACGCAGTTTGACCCTTTAAATAATACTACAACCAGACACATACAGGTGCGCACATATACACAGATACACATTCTGTTTAATTTCTTCACATCTGCAGACTAGAGTAAGCTGAGGGTATAGTGTTAAACCAGGTACTACATAAACAGTATATAGTATTTATACAGAGGATATAGTGTTAAACCAGGTACTATATAGAGAGTATATAGTTTGACCAAAAGATCGTGCTGATATTTGATCTCCTGGTTCTTCATCTCCAGTGCCACTTTCAGACTCATAATGTCCTCCTCTATGGGCTGGTATAACACACACACGAATCATCACTACAGCCAGTACAATGGAAAGGTGGGAATGTGTACTGAATGTGTACTGACGTTATAAGTGAAAGGTGGAGCTACTGGTGGATGTGTACTGACACTATAAGGGATCTCTACCTGCAGTGACAGTCTGAGCTTCTCAAGTTCTTCCTCCAGAGATTTCTTCTCCTGTTCACAGGCCATTTTCATATCTGCCAGAGCAAGTATCATTACTGCTGGATATAACACAGATTGTATATACTACATAATTACTACTGAATATATAAAATATAATATATATAGTACTATACATATATTAGTATCACTTTTATTGGAGCCTAAAGGCTAACATTCATTATTAGTTATGTTAGTATTATTGCATTTCCATAGTACTTACTCTTGATGGACCTGTTATGCTCTTCCTCCTCCTGCTGTTTCTGCAGGAGCTCTGTCTCCTCCTGCTGCTTGTGTTTCAGCATCTCCTGAAGAACCTGCAGCTCCTTCTGCTTCTGCAACCTCAACTCCTTCAGCTGCTCCAACAAACTGTTCTCCAACTCCTCCTTCTCACACCGCAAACACTCCAATCGGGCCACAGGCCCCACTAGTGACACAGAACCACACACACACACACACACAGAGAGAGATAAACATGTATAAATGTATAAGAATTTGTGGATAAAATTATTATGAGATTATTTATAATGAAACGACTACACTACACAACCACTTCTTCCTTTTATTTACATATTATACAGATATTTAGAGATATTTACATTTTATTTACCCGCGTGCGTCTCTCTTCTCCAAGGTAGCGGAGAGATATGAAAGGATAAAAGGGGAAAACAATAAAATGCACGTCGGTTTTAAATTCGCAGGCTACCTGCGCTGAAGGCGTGGAAAACGAGCACGTGACGGAAAGGCTTCCGTACCCGATGGGTCCAAATCACATGCCAAGCAAAGTAGCCTTAAACCTGGACACACAATGGAGACCATTTGACCCTTTAAAATCATACTACAACCAGACTTCCAGGCCCAAGAGGTCACACAGTCATGCCCAGCAAAGTAGCTCTGGGCCTGGGCACACTTCACGCAGTTTGACCGTTTAAATAAAAGTAGAAACAGACTTCCTGGCCCAAGAGGTCACACAGTCATGCCCAGCAAGGATGCTTTAAACGTGGGCACACTTCAGACCGTTTCACTCTTTAAATCATTCAAAGCACCACATTTCAAGGCCCAAGAGGTCACAGAATCATGCCCATCAAAGTAGCTCTGGGCCTGGGCACACTTCATGCAGTTTGACCCTTTAAATAATACTACAACCAGACACATACAGGTGCGCACATATACACAGATACACATTCTGTTTAATTTATTCACATCTGCAGACTAGAGTAAGCTGAGGGTATAGTGTTAAACCAGGTACTACATAAACAGTATATAGTATATATACAGAGGATATAATGTTAAACCAGGTACTACATACAGAGTATATAGTTTGACCAAAAGATCGTGCTGATCTTTGATCTCCTGGTTCTTCATCTCCAGCGCCACTTTCAGACTCATAATGTCCTCCTCTATGGGCTGGTATAACACACACACGAATCATCACTACAGCCAGTACAATGGAAAGGTGGGAATGTGTACTGAATGTGTACTGACGTTATAAGTGAAAAGTGGAGGTACTGGTGGATGTGTACTGACACTATAAGGGATCTCTACCTGCAGTGACAGTCTGAGCTTCTCAAGTTCTTCCTCCAGAGATTTCTTCTCCTGTTCACAGGCCATTTTCATATCTGCCAGAGCAAGTATCATTACTGCTGGATATAACACAGATTGTATATACTACATAATTACTACTGAATATATAAAATATAATATATATAGTACTATACATATATTAGTATCACTTTTATTGGAGCCTAAAGGCTAACATTCATTATTAGTTATGTTAGTATTATTGCATTTCCATAGTACTTACTCTTGATGGACCTGTTATGCTCCTCCTCCTCCTGCTGTTTCTGCAGGAGCTCTGTCTCCTCCTGCTGCTTGTGTTTCAGCATCTCCTGAAGAACCTGCAGCTCCTTCTGCTTCTGCAACCTCAACTCCTTCAGCTGCTCCAACAAATTGTTCTCCAACTCCTCCTTCTCACACCGCAAACACTCCAATCGGGCCACAGGCCCCACTAGTGACACAGAACCACACACACACACACACAGAGAGAGATAAACATGTATAAATGTATAAGAATTTGTGGATAAAATTATTATGAGATTATTTATAATGAAACGACTACACTACACAACCACTTCTTCCTTTTATTTACATATTATACAGATATTTAGAGATATTTACATTTTATTTACCCGCGTGCGTCTCTCTTCTCCAAGGTAGCGGAGAGATATGAAAGGATAAAAGGGGAAAAGAATAAAATGCACGTCGGTTTTAAATTCGCAGGCTACCTGCGCTGAAGGCGTGGAAAACGAGCACGTGACGGAAAGGCTTCCGTACCCGATGGGTCCAAATCACATGCCAAGCAAAGTAGCCTTAAACCTGGACACACAATGGAGACCATTTGACCCTTTAAAATCATACTACAACCAGACTTCCAGGCCCAAGAGGTCACACAGTCATGCCCAGCAAAGTAGCTCTGGGCCTGGGCACACTTCACGCAGTTTGACCGTTTAAATAAAAGTAGAAACAGACTTCCTGGCCCAAGAGGTCACACAGTCATGCCCAGCAAGGATGCTTTAAACGTGGGCACACTTCAGACCGTTTCACTCTTTAAATCATTCAAAGCACCACATTTCAAGGCCCAAGAGGTCACAGAATCATGCCCATCAAAGTAGCTCTGGGCCTGGGCACACTTCATGCAGTTTGACCCTTTAAATAATACTACAACCAGACACATACAGGTGCGCACATATACACAGATACACATTCTGTTTAATTTATTCACATCTGCAGACTAGAGTAAGCTGAGGGTATAGTGTTAAACCAGGTACTACATAAACAGTATATAGTATATATACAGAGGATATAGTGTTAAACCAGGTACTACATACAGAGTATATAGTTTGACCAAAAGATCGTGCTGATCTTTGATCTCCTGGTTCTTCATCTCCAGCGCCACTTTCAGACTCATAATGTCCTCCTCTATGGGCTGGTATAACACACACACGAATCATCACTACAGCCAGTACAATGGAAAGGTGGGAATGTGTACTGAATGTGTACTGACGTTATAAGTGAAAGGTGGAGCTACTGGTGGATGTGTACTGACACTATAAGGGATCTCTACCTGCAGTGACAGTCTGAGCTTCTCAAGTTCTTCCTCCAGAGATTTCTTCTCCTGTTCACAGGCCATTTTCATATCTGCCAGAGCAAGTATCATTACTGCTGGATATAACACAGATTGTATATACTACATAATTACTACTGAATATATAAAATATAATATATATAGTACTATACATATATTAGTGTCACTTTTATTGGAGCCTAAAGGCTAACATTCATTATTAGTTATGTTAGTATTATTGCATTTCCATAGTACTTACTCTTGATGGACCTGTTATGCTCCTCCTCCTCCTGCTGTTTCTGCAGGAGCTCTGTCTCCTCCTGCTGCTTGTGTTTCAGCATCTCCTGAAGAACCTGCAGCTCCTTCTGCAACCTCAACTCCTTCAGCTGCTCCAACAAACTGTTCTCCAACTCCTCCTTCTCACACCGCAAACACTCCAATCGGGCCACAGGCCCCACTAGTGACACAGAACCACACACACACACACACAGACACACACGCACACACACAGAGAGAGATAAACATGTATAAATGTATAAGAATTTGTGGATAAAATTACTATGAGATTATTTATAATCAAACGACTACACTATACAACCACATCTTCCTTTTATTTACATATTATACAGACATTTAGAGATATTTACATTTTATTTACCCACGTGCGTCTCTCTTCTCCAAGGTAGCAGAGAGATATTAAAGGATAAAAGGGGAAAAGAATAAAATGCACGTCGGTTTTAAATTCGCAGGCTACCTGCGCTGAAGGCGTGGAAAACGAGCACGTGACGGAAAGGCTTCCGTACCCGATGGGTCCAAATCACATGCCCAGCAAAGTAGCCTTAAACCTGGACACACAATGGAGACCATTTGACCCTTTAAAATCATACTACAACCAGACTTCCAGGCCCAAGAGGTCACATAGTCATTCCCAGCAAAGTAGCTCTGGGCCTGGGCACACTTCACGCAGTTTGACCCTTTAAATAATACTACAACCAGACACATACAGGTGGGCACATATACACAGATACACATTCTGTTTAATTTCTTCACATCTGCAGACTAGAGTAAGCTGAGGGTATAGTGTTAAACCAGGTACTACATAAACAGTATATAGTATATATACAGAGGATATAGTGTTAAACCAGGTACTACATACAGAGTATATAGTATACATACAGAGTATATAGTTTGACCAAAAGATCGTGCTGATCTTTGATCTCCTGGTTCTTCATCTCCAGCGCTACTTTCAGACTCATAATGTCCTCCTCTATGGGCTGGTACAAAACACACACGAATCATCACTACAGCCAGTACAATGGAAAGGTGGGAATGTGTACTGAATGTGTACTGACGTTATAAGTGAAAGGTGGAGCTACTGGTGGATGTGTACTGACACTATAAGGGATCTCTACCTGCAGTGACAGTCTGAGCTTCTCAAGTTCTTCCTCCAGAGATTTCTTCTCCTGTTCACAGGCCATTTTCATATCTGCCAGAGCAAGTATCATTACTGCTGGATATAACACAGATTGTATATACTACATAATTACTACTGAATATATAAAATATAATATATATAGTACTATACATATATTAGTGTCACTTTTATTGGAGCCTAAAGGCTAACATTCATTATTAGTTATGTTAGTATTATTGCATTTCCATAGTACTTACTCTTGATGGACCTGTTATGCTCCTCCTCCTCCTGCTGTTTCTGCAGGAGCTCTGTCTCCTCCTGCTGCTTGTGTTTCAGCATCTCCTGAAGAACCTGCAGCTCCTTCTGCAACCTCAACTCCTTCAGCTGCTCCAACAAACTGTTCTCCAACTCCTCCTTCTCACACCGCAAACACTCCAATCGGGCCACAGGCCCCACTAGTGACACAGAACCACACACACACACACACACACACACACACAGAAAGAGAGAGATAAACATGTATAAATGTATAAGAATTTGAGGATAAAATTATTATGAGATTATTTATAATCAAACGACTACACTATACAACCACTTCTTCCTTTTATTTAGATATTATACAGATATGTACAGATATTTACATTTTATTTACCCGCGTGCGTCTCTCTTCTCCAAGGTAGCGGAGAGATATGAAAGGATAAAAGGGGAAAAGAATAAAATGCACGTCGGTTTTAAATTCGCAGGCTACCTGCGCTGAAGGCGTGGAAAACGAGCACGTGACGGAAAGGCTTCCGTACCCGATGGGTCCAAATCACATGCCCAGCAAAGTAGCCTTAAACCTGGACACACAATGGAGACCATTTGACCCTTTAAAATCATACTACAACCAGACTTCCAGGCCCAAGAGGTCACACAGTCATGCCCAGCAAAGTAGCTCTGGGCCTGGGCACACATGACGCAGTTTGACCGTTTAAATAAAACTAAACCAGACACATACAGGTGCGCACATATACACAGATACACATTCTGTTTAATTGCTTCACATCTGCAGACTAGAGTAAGCTGAGGGTATAGTGTTAAACCAGGTACTACATAAACAGTATATAGTATATATACAGAGGATATAGTGTTAAACCAGGTACTACATACAGAGTATATAGTATACATACAGAGTATATAGTTTGACCAAAAGATCGTGCTGATCTTTGATCTCCTGGTTCTTCATCTCCAGCGCTACTTTCAGACTCATAATGTCCTCCTCTATGGGCTGGTATAACACACACACGAATCATCACTACAGCCAGTACAATGGAAAGGTGGGAATGTGTACTGAATGTGTACTGACGTTATAAGTGAAAGGTGGAGGTACTGGTGGATGTGTACTGACACTATAAGGGATCTCTACCTGCAGTGACAGTCTGAGCTTCTCAAGTTCTTCCTCCAGAGATTTCTTCTCCTGTTCACAGGCCATTTTCATATCTGCCAGAGCAAGTATCATTACTGCTGGATATAACACAGATTGTATATACTACATAATTACTACTGAATATATAAAATATAATATATATAGTACTATACATATATTAGTATCACTTTTATTGGAGCCTAAAGGCTAACATTCATTATTAGTTATGTTAGTATTATTGCATTTCCATAGTACTTACTCTTGATGGACCTGTTATGCTCCTCCTCCTCCTGCTGTTTCTGCAGGAGCTCTGTCTCCTCTTGCTGCTTGTGTTTCAGCATCTCCTGAAGAACCTGCAGCTCTTTCTGCTTCTGCAACCTCAACTCCTTCAGCTGCTCCAACAAATTGTTCTCCAACTCCTCCTTCTCACACTGCAAACACTCCAATCGGGCCACAGGCCCCACTAGTGACACAGAACCACACACACACACACACAGACACACACACACACACAGAGAGAGAGATAAACATGTATAAATGTATAAGAATTTGTGGATAAAATTACTATGAGATTATTTATAATCAAACGACTACACTATACAACCACATCTTCCTTTTATTTACATATTATACAGACATTTAGAGATATTTACATTTTATTTACCCGCGTGCGTCTCTCTTCTCCAAGGTAGCAGAGAGATATGAAAAGATAAAAGGGGAAAAGAATAAAATGCACGTCGGTTTTAAATTCGCAGGCTACCTGCGCTGAAGGCGTGGAAAACCAGCACGTGACGGAAAAGCTTCCGTACCCGATGGGTCCAAATCACATGCCCAGCAAAGTAGCCTTAAACCTGGACACACAATGGAGACCATTTGACCCTTTAAAATCATACTACAACCAGACTTCCAGGCCCAAGAGGTCACATAGTCATTCCCAGCAAAGTAGCTCTGGGCCTGGGCACACTTCACGCAGTTTGACCCTTTAAATAATACTACAACCAGACACATACAGGTGGGCACATATACACAGATACACATTCTGTTTAATTTCTTCACATCTGCAGACTAGAGTAAGCTGAGGGTATAGTGTTAAACCAGGTACTACATAAACAGTATATAGTATATATACAGAGGATATAGTGTTAAACCAGGTACTACATACAGAGTATATAGTATACATACAGAGTATATAGTTTGACCAAAAGATCGTGCTGATCTTTGATCTCCTGGTTCTTCATCTCCAGCGCCACTTTCAGACTCAATGTCCTCCTCTATGGGCTGGTATAACACACACAAAAATCATCACTACAGCCAGTACAATGGAAAGGTGGGAATGTGTACTGAATGTGTACTGACGTTATAAGTGAAAGGTGGAGCTACTGGTGGATGTGTACTGACACTATAAGGGATCTCTACCTGCAGTGACAGTCTGAGCTTCTCAAGTTCTTCCTCCAGAGATTTCTTCTCCTGTTCACAGGCCATTTTCATATCTGCCAGAGCAAGTATCATTACTGCTGGATATAACACAGATTGTATATACTACATAATTACTACTGAATATACAAAATATAATATATATAGTACTATACATATATTAGTATCACTTTTATTGGAGCCTAAAGGCTAACATTCATTATTAGTTATGTTAGTATTATTGCATTTCCATAGTACTTACTCTTGATGGACCTGTTATGCTCCTCCTCCTCCTGCTGTTTCTGCAGGAGCTCAGTCTCCTCCTGCTGCTTGTGTTTCAGCATCTCCTGAAGAACCTGCAGCTCCTTCTGCTTCTGCAACCTCAACTCCTTCAGCTGCTCCAACAAATTGTTCTCCAACTCCTCCTTCTCACACCGCAAACACTCCAATCGGGCCACAGGCCCCACTAGTGACACAGAACCCCACACACACACACAGAGAGATAAACATGTATAAATGTATAAGAATTTGTGGATAAAATTATTATGAGATTATTTATAATCAAACGACTACACTACACAACCACTTCTTCCTTTTATTTACATATTATACAGATATTTACAGATATTTACCCGTGTGCGTCTCTCTTCTCCAAGGTAGCGGAGAGATATGAAAGGATAAAAGGGGAAAAGAATAAAATGCACGTCGGTTTTAAATTCGCAGGCTACCTGCGCTGAAGGCGTGGAAAACGAGCACGTAACGGACAGGCTTCCGTACCCGATGGGTCCAAATCACATGCCCAGCAAAGTAGCCTTAAACCTGGACACACAATGGAGACCATTTGACCCTTTAAAATCATACTACAACCAGACTTCCAGGCCCAAGAGGTCACACAGTCATGCCCAGCAAAGTAGCTCTGGGCCTGGGCACACTTCACGCAGTTTGACCCTTTAACCAAAACTAGAAACAGACCTGCAAGCCCCGGAGCTCACAGAATCATACCCAGTAAAGTAGCTAGCTAGCTTTCAGCTCAGTAACCGTAGCTAGCTAGCTAGCTATCAGCTCAGTAAACCATACAATCAAATGTCCACCAAGCATTTAAACCGCAAGCATTTAAACCACTAGATACCGCTAGTTACCGGCTGCACGGTTAACAGTGCAAAGCCATTACCAAGCTACCTAGCTAGCTAGCTAGCTACCGGAAGCACTTTTAACAGTGCAAAGTCAGTAGCTAGCTAGTAGTAGCTACTGTAGCTAGCTAGCTACCGGAAGCACTTTTAACAGTGCAAAGTCAGTAGCTAGCTAGTAGTAGCTACTGTAGCTAGCTAGCTAGCTACTGACTTTGCACTGTTAACCTTGCAGCCGGTAGCTCGCTAGCTAGCTAGCAGCTCAGTAACCGTACAAATTCGCCTGCTGCTGAAAACTGTCAAGTTGTATTTATAGCTTTCGTTTTAGTTCTCTCAGCTTACTTATTTGGTTTTTTTGTGTGTGTGTTTTTTTCAGGGAAGTTTAATAATTTCTTAGAAATCTTGGAACATTTTGCCAGTTGGCATCTAGGAAAGCCTTTCTGCCCACAGACAATAAACACAAGCCAGAATTCCTCAAACAGGAATGAATCTACTAATTTAGTAACATTTCAGGCACATGAGTGGAGGAACTAGCAAATTCTAAATGATGAAATCGAAGCTGATAAAAATCCATGAAAATATAAACTGGTCATGAAAAAATGCTTGTGAATTGAAAATGTAAGTGATAGGATTAAAACAGTCTTGATTTGATATATTTTTAAAAATCAAATATCAAGTTTGATCATTCATGACCAAGGGAGTTTCTATGAGGGTGTAAACAACAAATGCATGTGAACTAAATACTACAGTGGTATATAATTAAATAATTGGAATAACTTTGTGTCACGTCATTTAACGTTTAACTCAAGCCGTTTGTGTTACCGGACTCTTTTATCACTTAACATTAGTAACTGTTTTAGTTGCCTTGTTTATCCAATAACATTCATTAATTAATCAATCCATGGTTTAACCCAAGCAATTTTCGTTACTTCCGCCTCTCGACGCAAAAATGTCAATCAGAACGTTGCGCCCGCAAACTTCAAATAAACGATAAATAAGGCAAGTAATAAAAATGGATAAAGTTGAAAGATAAGTTGATTAAACTTGAGTCAAATAAAACTACTTATCAGTCAAAACGTCAATTCATATGCATTTTATTGACTCAAAATTTAATTTACGTGCATTTTAATCAGCCATATTTTTGGTGTATAGACCTGAGTTTTGTCGTTGAAGAGAATAAAAGAATCCGTCGTGTAAACTTACGCCATCTGCAGGCTGAGATGGTGTTGGGTTGACCCGGATGTGACGTTTGCCAAGCTGATGACATATCACGATATTAATTGTGAGATTTCCTTACCATCTTTGCTCTTCGCAGAAGGGCACAGTGCGGTTTACAGGGCACAGTTTGACCGTTTAAATAATACTACAACCAGACTTCCAGGCACAAGAGGTCACACAGTCATGCCCAGCAAGGTTGCTTTAAACGTGGGCACACTTCAGACCGTTTCACTCTTTAAATCGTTCAAAGCACCAGATTTCAAGGCCCAAGAGGTCACAGAATCATGCCCAGCAAAGTAGCTCTGGGCCTGGGCACACTTCATGCAGTTTGACCCTTTAAATAATACTACAACCAGACTTCCAGGCACAAGAGGTCACACAGTCATGCCCAGCAAAGTAGCTCTGGGCATGGGCACACTTCATGCAGTTTGACCCTTTAAATAATACTACAACCAGACTTCCAGGCACAAGAGGTCACACAGTCATGCACAGCAAAGTAGTGCTGGGCCAGGGCACACTTCATGTACTTTGTGCCTTTAAATAATACTACAACCAGACTTCCAAGCCGAAGAGGTCACAGAGTCATGCCCAGCAAAGTCGCTATGGGCCTGGGCAGACCATGCAATTTGACCCTTTAACCAAAACTAGAAACAGAACTCAAAGCCCAGGAGGTCACAGAATCATGCCCATCAAAGTAGCTCTGGGCCTGTGTACACTTCAGGCCATTTCACCTTTTATATAATGGAAACACCAGACCTCCAGGCCCAAGAGGTCACACAGTCATGCCCAGAAAAGTAACTCTGGGCCTATACACACTTCACGCAGTTTGACCGTTTAAATAAAACTAGAAACAGACTTCCTGGCCCAAGAGGTCACACAGTCATGCCCAGCAAAGTAGCCTTAAACCTGGACACACAATGGAGACCATTTGACCCTTTAAAATCATACTACAACCAGACTTCCAGGCCCAAGAGGTCACACAGTCATGCCCAGCAAAGTAGCTCTGGGCCTGGGCACACTTCACGCAGTTTGACCGTTTAAATAAAACTAGAAACAGACTTCCTGGCCCAAGAGGTCACACAGTCATGCCCAGCAAAGTAGCCTTAAACCTGGACACACAATGGAGACCATTTGACCCTTTAAAATCATACTACAACCAGACTTCCAGGCCCAAGAGGTCACACAGTCATGCCCAGCAAAGTAGCTCTGGGCCTGGGCACACTTCACGCAGTTTGACCGTTTAAATAAAACTAGAAACAGACTTCCTGGCCCAAGAGGTCACACAGTCATGCCCATCAAAGTAGCTCTGGGCCTGGGCACACTTCACGCAGTTTGACCCTTTAAATAATACTACAACCAGACACATACAGGTGCGCACATATACACAGATACACATTCTGTTTAATTTCTTCACATCTGGAGACTAGAGTAAGCTGAGGGTATAATGTTAAACCAGGTACTATGTAAACAGTATATAGTTTTACCAAAAGATCGTGCTGATCTTTGATCTCCTGGTTCTTTATCTCCAGCCACTTTCAGACTCATGTCCTCCTCTATGGGCTGGTATAACACACACACACACACACACACACACACACACACACACACACACACACACACACACACACACACACACACACACACACACACACACACACACACAGACAAACAGAAAGACACACAGACATATGAAATTAGCAAGCCATATAGTGTAGAAATAGATTGATGTTATTCAGGGACCTCATTTATAAAACTTTGTGGATTCCAAAGTGAAAGTGTGTGTATTCTGCACAAATAACAGGAAATGGCATATACCCCCCAAAAACTTAGATTTCTAAAGCCTCGAATATGAATTATTGGGAGATAGAGGCGACAATGCAGCGCTAAAGACAAAAAAGGAATTTTAACCACAGGTATGAGTGCCAGCACCAGCAACCGCAGGTGTGAGTGGCATTATATTTACATTTACCCTCCACATCCTTTGTGTCTGTGTATTCGTCCTCGATGCGTCCAGCACACCAGCTCCAGAAACGCCTCATTTTTCCTCTGTCCTCTTCAGTGTCTTTCCACAGACTGATCTGTAAAGGTGTTCATGGGATTCCCCTCACGTGTGACATCGGGCCACAGGACATATGGGGTTCTAAAGTTCCAAGAGCGTAGATGAGTTGTTTTTCTTTGAATTTCCTAATTTCATTGCTGCCATAGCAACAACTGGCAATGCAAACAGACGTGTCATTAATGCAGTGACTCTACCTCAACCTGGATTGATCAACCATGTACGGCTCACCGGAGACTGTGATACGTATAACATCCCAAAGTGTACTTAATTCTGAGCAAAATCTAACTAGCCTCATTACTGCTGAACTATGAGGGGCCATTTAGGGAGAAATCAGGGAAACACTACTTGTACATACATATGAAACATTTTCACATAAATAGCCTACTACTTACATTTGTGTATAATAATTTAAACTCGCATATACACGCACTTGCCCACTCAATCTCTGGTGCGTAAACAAAGAGTTGCACTATGCTTATGTTGGTATGGGGGTGTCTGTGTGTATATAACAATTTTCAGTGCGCCCGGAAGTCATTTCATTGTCATTTCAAGGCAGATATTTAACATGTGTACAGTGCGTATAATAGACAGAGGAAGACTGTTGAACTATTAATATTAGGACGGTTATTGACATCTGTGTAATGAGTAGTGCTTCTCTTAATGACAACTGTAACTGTTTTCCCATATAGAATTGTGTGCCTTATATTGTTTGGAGGAACTTTTTCTTCTCATTTAGAAATATGTGGACTAAGTGCTCAGATTGTCTTATTACTTATTATGCTCAGTCTCACCATTTTTGGCAGATTTCACCACGTTATTACGAACGTGGATACGTTATCTTATAATTATAAGCAGTGTGAGATGTGAAGCTAAGCGAAGCACATGTGCAGAATTTCTAACAATAGTCTGTTTTGTATAGCCTGGCTAACTGACCAATCAGTGAAATTAAATGTGGTTGCTGAGCCTGTTGCAGCTGGGTCAATTTAATTTGATTTCATTGTGTTTAATTTTAAACTCAGCTGCGTGCCATGAGACACAAGTTAATCTGAGCATTTTTTGTTCTAACGCCGACTTAACCTAGCCATGTTTTACAGTTATCTTGAAATAATTGAGGTTCATCGCTAGAGGGTGCTGTTCATCTTTTTTTTTCTTTTTTTCTATTATTGATCAGGAAAAAACGATAAAACAGAGAATTTGTGGATAAAATTATTATGAGATTATTTATAATCAAATGACTACACTACACAACCACTTCTTCCTTTTATTTACATATTATACAGATATTTACATTTTATTTACTCGTGTGCGTCTCTCTTCTCCAATGTAGCGGAGAGATATGAAAGGATAAAAGGGGAAAAGAATAAAATGCACGTCGGTTTTAAATTCGCAGGCTACCTGCGCTGAAGGCGTGGAAAACGAGCACGTGACGGAAAAGCTTCCGTACCCGATGGGTCCAAATCACATGCCCATCAAAGTAGCCTTAAACCTGGACACACAATGGAGACCATTTGACCCTTTAAAATCATACTACAACCAGACTTCCAGGCACAAGAGGTCACACAGTCATGCCCAGCAAAGTAGGTCTGGGCCTGGGCACACTTCACGCAGTTTGACCGTTTAAATAAAACTAGAAACAGACTTCCTGGCCCAAGAGGTCACACAGTCATGCCCAGCAAAGTAGCTCTGGGCCTGGGCACACTTCAATCACTTTGTGCCTTTAAATCATACTACTACTACCACCAGACTTCCAGGGCCTAGAGGTCACACAGTCATGCACAGCAAAGTAGCTCTGGGCCTGGGCACACTTCATGCAGTTTGACCCTTTAAATAATACTACAACCAGACACATACAGGTGCGCACATATACACAGATACACATTCTGTTTAATTTCTTCACATCTGCAGACTAGAGTAAGCTGAGGGTATAGTGTTAAACCAGGTACTACA
Source organism: Electrophorus electricus (assembly GCF_041902795.1). Lineage (NCBI taxonomy): Eukaryota > Metazoa > Chordata > Actinopteri > Gymnotiformes > Gymnotidae > Electrophorus > Electrophorus electricus. The sequence goes on along the minus strand of NC_137501.1, from coordinate 35,775,661 downwards.
TAAACAGTATATAGTATATATACAGAGGATATAGTGTTAAACCAGGTACTACATACAGAGTATATAGTATACATACAGAGTATATAGTTTGACCAAAAGATCGTGCTGATCTTTGATCTCCTGGTTCTTCATCTCCAGCGCCACTTTCAGACTCATAATGTCCTCCTCTATGGGCTGGTATAACACACACACGAATCATCACTACAGCCAGTACAATGGAAAGGTGGGAATGTGTACTGAATGTGTACTGACGTTATAAGTGAAAGGTGGAGCTACTGGTGGATGTGTACTGACACTATAAGGGATCTCTACCTGCAGTGACAGTCTGAGCTTCTCAAGTTCTTCCTCCAGAGATTTCTTCTCCTGTTCACAGGCCATTTTCATATCTGCCAGAGCAAGTATCATTACTGCTGGATATAACATAGATTGTATATACTACATAATTACTACTGAATATATAAAATATAATATATATAGTACTATACATATATTAGTATCACTTTTATTGGAGCCTAAAGGCTAACATTCATTATTAGTTATGTTAGTATTATTGCATTTCCATAGTACTTACTCTTGATGGACCTGTTATGCTCCTCCTCCTCCTGCTATTTCTGCAGGAGCTCTGTCTCCTCCTGCTGCTTGTGTTTCAGCATCTCCTGAAGAACCTGCAGCTCCTTCTGCTTCTGCAACCTCAACTCCTTCAGCTGCTCAAACAAACTGTTCTCCAACTCCTCCTTCTCACACCGCAAACACTCCAATCGGGCCACAGGCCCCACTAGTGACACAGAACCACACACACACACACACAGACACACACACACACACACACACAGAGAGAGATAAACATGTATAAATGTATAAGAATTTGTGGATAAAATTATTATGAGATTATTTATAATCAAACGACTACACTACACAACCACATCTTCCTTTTATTTACATATTATACAGATATTTAGAGATATTTACATTTTATTTACCCGCGTGCGTCTCTCTTCTCCAAGGTAGCGGAGAGATATGAAAGGATAAAAGGGGAAAAGAATAAAATGCACGTCGGTTTTAAATTCGCAGGCTACCTGCGCTGAAGGCGTGGAAAACGAGCACGTGACGGAAAGGCTTCCGTACCCGATGGGTCCAAATCACATGCCCAGCAAAGTAGCCTTAAACCTGGACACACAATGGAGAGCATTTGACCCTTTAAAATCATACTACAACCAGACTTCCAGGCCCAAGAGGTCACACAGTCATGCCCAGCAAAGTAGCTCTGGGCCTGGGCACACTTCACGCAGTTTGACCGTTTAAATAAAACTAGAAACAGACTTCCTGGCCCAAGAGGTCACACAGTCATGCCCAGCAAGGTTGCTTTAAACGTGGGCACACTTCAGACCGTTTCACTCTTTAAATCATTCAAAGCACCACATTTCAAGGCCCAAGAGGTCACAGAATCATGCCCATCAAAGTAGCTCTGGGCCTGGGCACACTTTACGGAGTTTGACCCTTTAAATAATACTACAACCAGACACATACAGGTGCGCACATATACACAGATACACATTCTGTTTAATTTCTTCACATCTGCAGACTAGAGTAAGCTGAGGGTATAGTGTTAAACCAGGAGCTACATAAACAGTATATAGTATATATAAAGAGGATATAGTGTTAAACCAGGTACTACATACAGAGTATATAGTATACATACAGAGTATATAGTTTGACCAAAAGATCGTGCTGATCTTTGATCTCCTGGTTCTTCATCTCCAGCGCCACTTTCAGACTCATAATGTCCTCCTCTATGGGCTGGTATAACCCACACATACGAATCATCACTACAGCCAGTACAATGGAAAGGTGGGAATGTGTACTGAATGTGTACTGACGTTATAAGTGAAAGGTGGAGGTACTGGTGGATGTGTACTGACACTATAAGGGATCTCTACCTGCAGTGACAGTCTGAGCTTCTCAAGTTCTTCCTCCAGAGATTTCTTCTCCTGTTCACAGGCCATTTTCATATCTGCCAGAGCAAGTATCATTACTGCTGGATATAAAATAGATTGTATATACTACATAATTACTACTGAATATATAAAATATAATATATATAGTACTATACATATATTAGTATCACTTTTATTGGAGCCTAAAGGCTAGCATTCATTATTAGTTATGTTAGTATTATTGCATTTCCATAGTACTTACTCTTGATGGACCTGTTATGCTCCTCCTCCTCCTGCTGTTTCTGCAGGAGCTCTGTCTCCTCCTGCTGCTTGTGTTTCAGCATCTCCTGAAGAACCTGCAGCTCCTTCTGCTTCTGCAACCTCAACTCCTTCAGCTGCTCCAACAAACTGTTCTCCAACTCCTCCTTCTCACACCGCAAACACTCCAATCGGGCCACAGGCCCCACTAGTGACACAGAACCACACACACACACACACACACACACACACACACACACACACACACACACACACAGAGATAAACATGTATAAATGTATAAGAATTTGTGGATAAAATTATTATGAGATTATTTATAATGAAACGACTACACTACACAACCACTTCTTCCTTTTATTTACATATTATACAGATATTTAGAGATATTTACGTTTTATTTACCCGCGTGCGTCTCTCTTCTCCAAGGTAGCGGAGAGATATGAAGGGATAAAAGGGGAAAAGAATAAAATGCACGTCGGTTTTAAATTCGCAGGCTACCTGCGCTGAAGGCGTGGAAAACGAGCACGTGACGGAAAGGCTTCCGTACCCGATGGGTCCAAATCACATGCCCAGCAAAGTAGCCTTAAACCTGGACACACAATGGAGACCATTTGACCCTTTAAAATCATACTACAACCAGACTTCCAGGCCCAAGAGGTCACACAGTCATGCCCAGCAAAGTAGCTCTGGGCCTGGGCACACTTCACGCAGTTTGACCGTTTAAATAAAACTAGAAACAGACTTCCTGGCCCAAGAGGTCACACAGTCATGCCCAGCAAGGTTGCTTTAAACGTGGGCACACTTCAGACCGTTTCACTCTTTAAATCATTCAAAGCACCACATTTCAAGGCCCAAGAGGTCACAGAATCATGCCCATCAAAGTAGCTCTGGGCCTGGGCACACTTCACGCAGTTTGACCCTTTAAATAATACTACAACCAGACACATACAGGTGCGCACATATACACAGATACACATTCTGTTTAATTTCTTCACATCTGCAGACTAGAGTAAGCTGAGGGTATAGTGTTAAACCAGGTACTACATAAACAGTATATAGTATATATACAGAGGATATAGTGTTAAACCAGGTACTACATACAGAGTATATAGTATACATACAGAGTATATAGTTTGACCAAAAGATCGTGCTGATCTTTGATCTCCTGGTTCTTCATCTCCAGCGCCACTTTCAGACTCATAATGTCCTCCTCTATGGGCTGGTATAACACACACACGAATCATCACTACAGCCAGTACAATGGAAAGGTGGGAATGTGTACTGAATGTGTACTGACGTTATAAGTGAAAGGTGGAGCTACTGGTGGATGTGTACTGACACTATAAGGGATCTCTACCTGCAGTGACAGTCTGAGCTTCTCAAGTTCTTCCTCCAGAGATTTCTTCTCCTGTTCACAGGCCATTTTCATATCTGCCAGAGCAAGTATCATTACTGCTGGATATAACATAGATTGTATATACTACATAATTACTACTGAATATATAAAATATAATATATATAGTACTATACATATATTAGTATCACTTTTATTGGAGCCTAAAGGCTAACATTCATTATTAGTTATGTTAGTATTATTGCATTTCCATAGTACTTACTCTTGATGGACCTGTTATGCTCCTCCTCCTCCTGCTGTTTCTGCAGGAGCTCTGTCTCCTCCTGCTGCTTGTGTTTCAGCATCTCCTGAAGAACCTGCAGCTCCTTCTGCTTCTGCAACCTCAACTCCTTCAGCTGCTCCAACAAACTGTTCTCCAACTCCTCCTTCTCACACCGCAAACACTCCAATCGGGCCACAGGCCCCACTAGTGACACAGAACCACACACACACACACACACACACACACACACACACACACACACACACACACACACACAGAGAGATAAACATGTATAAATGTATAAGAATTTGTGGATAAAATTATTATGAGATTATTTATAATGAAACGACTACACTACACAACCACTTCTTCCTTTTATTTACATATTATACAGATATTTAGAGATATTTACATTTTCTTTACCCGCGTGCGTCTCTCTTCTCCAAGGTAGCGGAGAGATATGAAGGGATAAAAGGGGAAAAGAATAAAATGCACGTCGGTTTTAAATTCGCAGGCTACCTGCGCTGAAGGCGTGGAAAACGAGCACGTGACGGAAAGGCTTCCGTACCCGATGGGTCCAAATCACATGCCCAGCAAAGTAGCCTTAAACCTGGACACACAATGGAGACCATTTGACCCTTTAAAATCATACTACAACCAGACTTCCAGGCCCAAGAGGTCACACAGTCATGCCCAGCAAAGTAGCTCTGGGCCTGGGCACACTTCACGTAGTTTGACCGTTTAAATAAAACTAGAAACAGACTTCCTGGCCCAAGAGGTCACACAGTCATGCCCAGCAAGGTTGCTTTAAACGTGGGCACACTTCAGACCGTTTCACTCTTTAAATCATTCAAAGCACCACATTTCAAGGCCCAAGAGGTCACAGAATCATGCCCATCAAAGTAGCTCTGGGCCTGGGCACACTTCACGCAGTTTGACCCTTTAAATAATTCTACAACCAGACACATACAGGTGCGCACATATACACAGATACACATTCTGTTTAATTTCTTCACATCTGCAGACTAGAGTAAGCTGAGGGTATAGTGTTAAACCAGGTACTACATAAACAGTATATAGTATATATACAGAGGATATAGTGTTAAACCAGGTACTACATACAGAGTATATAGTATACATACAGAGTATATAGTTTGACCAAAAGATCGTGCTGATCTTTGATCTCCTGGTTCTTCATCTCCAGCGCCACTTTCAGACTCATAATGTCCTCCTCTATGGGCTGGTATAACACACACACGAATCATCACTACAGCCAGTACAATGGAAAGGTGGGAATGTGTACTGAATGTGTACTGACGTTATAAGTGAAAGGTGGAGCTACTGGTGGATGTGTACTGACACTATAAGGGATCTCTACCTGCAGTGACAGTCTGAGCTTCTCAAGTTCTTCCTCCAGAGATTTCTTCTCCTGTTCACAGGCCATTTTCATATCTGCCAGAGCAAGTATCATTACTGCTGGATATAACATAGATTGTATATACTACATAATTACTACTGAATATATAAAATATAATATATATAGTACTATACATATATTAGTATCACTTTTATTGGAGCCTAAAGGCTAACATTCATTATTAGTTATGTTAGTATTATTGCATTTCCATAGTACTTACTCTTGATGGACCTGTTATGCTCCTCCTCCTCCTGCTGTTTCTGCAGGAGCTCTGTCTCCTCCTGCTGCTTGTGTTTCAGCATCTCCTGAAGAACCTGCAGCTCCTTCTGCTTCTGCAACCTCAACTCCTTCAGCTGCTCCAACAAACTGTTCTCCAACTCCTCCTTCTCACACCGCAAACACTCCAATCGGGCCACAGGCCCCACTAGTGACACAGAACCACACACACACACACACAAAGAGAGAGATAAACATGTATAAATGTATAAGAATTTGTGGATAAAATTATTATGAGATTATTTATAATCAAACGACTACACTACACAACCACATCTTCCTTTTATTTACATATTATACAGATATTTAGAGATATTTACATTTTATTTACCCGCGTGCGTCTCTCTTCTCCAAGGTAGCGGAGAGATATGAAAGGATAAAAGGGGAAAAGAATAAAATGCACGTCGGTTTTAAATTCGCAGGCTACCTGCGCTGAAGGCGTGGAAAACGAGCACGTGACGGAAAGGCTTCCGTACCCGATGGGTCCAAATCACATGCCCAGCAAAGTAGCCTTAAACCTGGACACACAATGGAGAGCATTTGACCCTTTAAAATCATACTACAACCAGACTTCCAGGCCCAAGAGGTCACACAGCCATGCCCAGCAAAGTAGCTCTGGGCCTGGGCACACTTCACGCAGTTTGACCGTTTAAATAAAACTAGAAACAGACTTCCTGGCCCAAGAGGTCACAGTCATACCCAGCAAAGTACGTTTAAACCTGGAAACAAATCAGATCCTTTCTGTCATTCAAAGGAATGGGCCTGCAACTCACAACCACATCCCCAGTGAAGCGCACCGTCACCCAGCCACACTACCCCACCTTGCCCGTCCTGGAACAACCACACCTCCAGGGCACCACATGCCAATCTCTCATGCCCAGCAAACTGCAACCTCACGCAGCCAGGCCACACACTGTCTCCCCTTGTACAGTCCAAGGACGAACTCCTCCACAAACCTGGTGTTCACGCGCACACACGCAATTACAACGAATTGGTGGAGAACTTTGAAACAAACGTGCTGACTTTGAATACTCACATCTAGGCTGGGCCAGGTCCAAATGGCCTGCAGCTCGGTGCGCATTAACTGCTTGACTGTCCGTCACGAACGCCACCTGCCAAGCGTTCGTTCCGTCCCTGGCGGATTTTAAAAAATCCTAGCGTGAGAACGATGGGTCCGATCCGCGTGCCGCTTAAAGGCGATTACAGGGGAGATGCAACCCTTTCCAAAGAACCATGAAAATACTTTCTACTCCCAAGGAAACGAGATATTAAGCCGCAATGACATCCGACGCGCGCATTTTCTCCGCCGCGCAGCACATTTAAAAAAATCATAGCGTGAAAACCGTGGGTTCGATCCGCGTGCCGCTCGAAGGCGATTACAGGGGAGATGCAGCCCTTTCCAAAGAGGCATGAACAGACTTCCTACTCCCAAGGAGCCCAAAGATATTAAGCCGCAAATACGTCCTACGCGCCTTTTCTACGCCGCGCACCACATTTAAAAAATCGTATCGGAAGAACGGTGGGTCCAATCCGCGTGCCGCTTAAAGGCGATTACAAGGGAGATGCAAACCTTTCCAAAGAGCCATGAAAAGACTTTCTACTCCCAAGGAGACAATAGATATTAAGCCGAAATGACGTCCGACGCGCGCATTTCCTCCGCCGCGCACCACATTTAAAAAAATCATAGCTTGAAAACCGTGGGTTCGATCCGCGTGCCGCTCGAAGGCGATTACAGGGGAGATGCAGCCCTTTCAAAAGAGCCATGAACAGACTTTCTACTCCCAAGGAGACCAGAAATATTAACATATAAAGCGTTACGCTCCAGTCGGATGAACGAGAAACGCTTGTACAATTGCAACGAATTGGAGGAGAAAGTTTAAACAAACGCGCTGACTTTGAAGGCTCACATCTAGGCCGGGCCAACTCCAAATGGCCTGCAACTCGGTCCGCATCACGTCCATGACTTTTCCTAACGAACGCCACCTGCCAAGCTTTCGGCCCGTCCCTGTCGGCATTAAAAAATCGTAGCGTGATAACGATGGTTCCGATCCGCGTGCCGCGCGAAGGCGATTACAGGGGAGATGCAGCCCTTTCCAAAGAGCCATGAACAGACTTTCTACTCCCAAGGAGCCCAAAGATATTAAGCCGCAAATAGGTCCTACGCGCGTCTTTTCTACGCCGCGCACCACATTTAAAAAATCGTAGCGTAAGAACGGTGGGTCCGATCCGCGTGCCGCTTAAAGGCGATTACAGGGGAGATGCAAACCTTTCCAAAGAGCCATGAAAAGACTTTCTACTCCCAAGGAGACAAGAGATATTAAGCCGCAATGACGTCCGACGCGCGCATTTTCTCCGACGCGCAACACATTTAAAAAAATCATAGCGTGAAAACCGTGGGTTCGATCCGCGTGCCGCTCGAAGGCGATTACAGCGGAGATGCAGCCCTTTCCAAAGAGCCATGAAAAGACTTTCTACTCCCAAGGAGACAAGAGATATTAAGCCGAAATGACGTCCGACGCGCGCCACATTTAAAAAAATCATAGCGTGAAAACCGTGGGTTCGATCCGCGTGCCGCTCGAAGGCGATTACAGCGGAGATGCAGCCCTTTCCAAAGAGCCATGAACAGACTTCCTACTCCCAATGAGACAAGAGATATCAAGCCGCAAATACGTCCGGCGCGCGTCTATTCTCCGCCGCGCAACACATATAAAAAAATCGTAGCGTGAAAACCGTGGGTTCGATCCGCGTGCCGCTTAAAGGCGATTACATGGGAGATGCAGCCCTTTCCAAAGAGCCATGAAAAGACTTTCTACTCCCAAGGAGACAAGAGATATTAAGCCGAAATGACATCCGACGCGCGCATTTCCTCCGCCGCGCACCACATTTTAAAAAATCATAGCGTGAAAACCGTGGGTTCGATCCGCGTGCCGCTCGAAGGCGATTACAGCGGAGATGCAGCCCTTTCCAAAGAGCCATGAAAAGACTTTCTACTCCCAAGGAGACAAGAGATATTAAGCCGAAATGACGTCCGACGCGCGCATTTCCTCCGCCGCGCACCACATTTAAAAAAATCATAGAGTGAAAACCGTGGGTTCGATCCGCGTGCCGCTCGAAGGCGATTACAGGGGAGATGCAGCCCTTTCCAAAGAGCCATGAACAGACTTTCTACACCCAATGAGACAAGAGATATTAAGCCGCAAATACGTCCGGCGCGCGTCTTTTCTCCGCCGCGCAACACATTTAAAAAAAATCGTAGCGTGAAAAACGTGGGTTCGATCCGCGTGCCGCTCGAAGGCGATTACAGGGGAGATGCATCCCTTTCAAAAGAGCCATGAACAGACTTTCTACTCCCAAGGAGACCAGAAATATTAACATATAAAGCGTTACGCTCCAGTCGGATGAACGAGAAACGCTTGTACAATTGCAACGAATTGGAGGAGAAAGTTTAAACAAACGCGCTGATTTTGAACGCTCACATCTAGGCCGGGCCAACTCCAAATGGCGTGCAACTCGGTGTGCATCACCTCCATGACTGTCCCTAACGAACGCCACCTGCCACGCTTTCGGCCTATCCCTGGCGGCATTAAAAAATCGTAGCGTGATAACGATGGTTCCGATGCGCGTGCCACTCGAAGGCGATTACAGGGGAGATACAGCCCTTTCCAAAGAGACATGAACAGACTTTCTACTCCCAAGGAGACAAGAGATATTACGCGCATTTTCTCGGACGCGCACCACGTTTAAAAAATCGTAGCGTGAGAACGGTGGGTCCGATCCGCGTGCCGCTTAAAGGCGATTACAGGGGAGATGGAGCCCTTTCCAAAAAGGCATGAACAGACTTCCTACTCCCAAGGAGACAAGAGATATTAAGCCGCAATGACGTCCGACGCGCGCATTTTCTCCGACGCGCAACACATTTAAAAAAATCATAGCGTCAAAACCGTGGGTTCGATCCGCGTGCCGCTCGAAGGCGATTACAGGGGAGATGCAGCCCTTTCCAAAGAGCCATGAACAGACTTTCTACACCCAATGAGACAAGAGATATTAAGCCGCAAATACGTCCGGCGCGCGTCTTTTCTCCGCCGCGCAACACATTTAAAAAAAATCGTAGCGTGAAAACCGTGGGTTCGATCCGCGTGCCGCTCGAAGACGATTACAGGGGAGATGCAGCCCTTTCCAAAGAGCCATGAACAGACTTTCTACTCCCAATGAGACAAGAGATATCAAGCCGCAAATACGTCCGGCGCGCGTCTATTCTCCGCCGCGCAACACATTTAAAAAAAATCGTAGCGTGAAAACCGTGGGTTCGATCCGCGTGCCGCTTAAAGGCGATTACAGGGGAGATGCAGCCCTTTCCAAAGAGCCATGAACAGACTTCCTACTCCCAAGGAGCCCAAAGATATTAAGCCGCAAATACGTCCTACGCGCGTCTTTTCTACGCCGCGCACCACATTTAAAAAATCGTATCGGAAGAACGGTGGGTCCAATCCGCGTGCCGCTTAAAGGCGATTACAAGGGAGATGCAAACCTTTCCAAAGAGCCATGAAAAGACTTTCTACTCCCAAGGAGACAATAGATATTAAGCCGAAATGACGTCCGACGCGCGCATTTTCTCCGCCGCGCACCACATTTAAAAAAATCATAGCGTGAAAACCGTGGGTTCGATCCGCGTGCCGCTCGAAGGCGATTACAGGGGAGATGCAGCCCTTTCAAAAGAGCCATGAACAGACTTTCTACACCCAATGAGACAAGAGATATTAAGCCGCAAATACGTCCGGCGCGCGTCTTTTCTCCGCCGCGCAACACATTTAAAAAAAATCGTAGCGTGAAAAACGTGGGTTCGATCCGCGTGCCGCTCGAAGGCGATTACAGGGGAGATGCATCCCTTTCAAAAGAGCCATGAACAGACTTTCTACTCCCAAGGAGACCAGAAATATTAACATATAAAGCGTTACGCTCCAGTCGGATGAACGAGAAACGCTTGTACAATTGCAACGAATTGGAGGAGAAAGTTTAAACAAACGCGCTGACTTTGAACGCTCACATCTAGGCCGGGCCAACTCCAAATGGCGTGCAACTCGGTGTGTATCACCTCCATGACTGTCCCTAACGAACGCCACCTGCCACGCTTTCGGCCCGTCCCTGGCGGCATTAAAAAATCGTAGCGTGATAACGATGGTTCCGATGCGCGTGCCGCTCGAAGGCGATTACAGGGGAGATACAGCCCTTTCCAAAGAGCCATGAACAGACTTTCTACTCCCAAGGAGACAAGAGATATTACGCGCATTTTCTCCGACGCGCACCACGTTTAAAAAATCGTAGCGTGAGAACGGTGCGTCCGATCCGCGTGCCGCTTAAAGGCGATTACAGGGGAGATGCATCCCTTTCCAAAGAGCCATGAACAGACTTTCTACTCCCAAGGAGACCAGAGATATTAACAGATAAAGCGTTACGCTCCAGTCGGATGAGCGAGAAACGCTTGTACAATTGCAACGAATTGGAGGAGAAAGTTTAAACAAAGGCGCTGACTTTGAAGGCTCACATCTAGGCCGGGCCAGGTCCAAATGGCCTGCAACTCGGTCCGCATCACGTCCATGACTTTTCCTAACGAACGCCACCTGCCAAGCTTTCGGCCCGTCCCTGTCGGCATTAAAAAATCGTAGCGTGATAACGATGGTTCCGATCCGCGTGCCGCGCGAAGGCGATTACAGGGGAGATGCAGCCCTTTCCAAAGAACCATGAAAAGACATTCTACTCCCAAGGAGACAAGAGATATTAAGCCGCAATGACGTCCGACGCGCGCATTTTCTCCGCCGCGCAGCACATTTAAAAAAATCATAGTGTGAAAACCGTGGGTTCGATCCACGTGCCGCTCGAAGGCGATTACAGGGGAGATGCAGCCCTTTCCAAAGAGCCATGAACAGACTTCCTACTCCCAAGGAGCCCAAAGATATTAAGCCGCAAATACGTCCTACGCGCGTCTTTTCCACGCCGCGCACCACATTTAAAAAATCGTATCGGAAGAACGGTGGGTCCAATCCGCGTGCCGCTTAAAGGCGATTACAAGGGAGATGCAAACCTTTCCAAAGAGCCATGAAAAGACTTTCTACTCCCAAGGAGACAATAGATATTAAGCCGAAATGAAGTCCGACGCGCGCATTTTCTCCGTCGCGCACCACATTTAAAAAAATCATAGCGTGAAAACCGTGGGTTCGATCCGCGTGCCGCTCGAAGGCGATTACAGAGGAGATGCAGCCCTTTCCAAAGAGCCATGAAAAGACTTTCTACTCCCAAGGAGACAAGAGATATTAAGCCGAAATGACGTCCGACGTGCGCATTTCCTCCGCCGCGCACCACATTTAAAAAAATCATAGCGTGAAAACCGTGGGTTCGATCCGCGTGCCGCTCGAAGGCGATTACAGGGGAGATGCAGCCCTTTCCAAAGAGCCATGAACAGACTTTCTACACCCAATGAGACAAGAGATATTAAGCCGCAAATACGTCCGGCGCGCGTCTTTTCTCCGCCGCGCAACACATTTAAAAAAAATCGTAGCGTGAAAAACGTGGGTTCGATCCGCGTGCCGCTCGAAGGCGATTACAGGGGAGATGCATCCCTTTCAAAAGAGCCATGAACATACTTTCTACTCCCAAGGAGACCAGAAATATTAACATATAAAGCGTTACGCTCCAGTCGGATGAACGAGAAACGCTTGTACAACTGCAACGAATTGGAGGAGAAAGTTTAAACAAACGCGCTGACTTTGAACGCTCACATCTAGGCCGGGCCAACTCCAAATGGCGTGCAACTCGGTGTGCATCACCTCCATGACTGTCCCTAACGAACGCCACCTGCCACGCTTTCGGCCTATCCCTGGCGGCATTAAAAAATCGTAGCGTGATGGTTCCGATGCGCGTGCCGCTCGAAGGCGATTACAGGGGAGATACAGCCCTTTCCAAAGAGCCATGAACAGACTTTCTACTCCCAAGGAGACAAGAGATATTACGCGCATTTTCTCCGACGCGCACCACGTTTAAAAAATCGTAGCGTGATGGTTCCGATGCGCGTGCCGCTCGAAGGCGATTACAGGGGAGATACAGCCCTTTCCAAAGAGCCATGAAAAGACTTTCTACTCCCAAGGAGACAAGAGATATTAAGCCGCAATGACGTCCGACGCGCGCATTTTCTCCGACGCGCAACACATTTAAAAAAATCATAGCGTGAAAACCGTGGGTTCGATCCGCGTGCCGCTCGAAGGCGATTACAGGGGAGATGCAGCCCTTTCCAAAGAGCCATGAACAGACTTTCTACTCCCAATGAGACAAGAGATATCAAGCCGCAAATACGTCCGGCGCGCGTCTATTCTCCGCCGCGCAACACATTTAAAAAAAATCGTAACGTGAAAACCGTGGGTTCGATCCGCGTGCCGCTTAAAGGCGATTACAGGGGAGATGCAGCCCTTTCCAAAGAGCCATGAAAAGTCTTTCTACTCCCAAGGAGACAAGAGATATTAAGCCGAAATGACGTCCTACGCGCGTCTTTTCTACGCCGCGCACCACATTTAAAAAATCGTATCGGAAGAACGGTGGGTCCAATCCGCGTGCCGCTTAAAGGCGATTACAACGGAGATGCAAACCTTTCCAAAGAGCCATGAACAGACTTTCTACACCCAATGAGACAAGAGATATTAAGCCGCAAATACGTCCGGCGCGCGTCTTTTCTCCGCCGCGCAACACATTTAAAAAAAATCGTAGCGTGAAAAACGTGGGTTCGATCCGCGTGCCGCTCGAAGGCGATTACAGGGGAGATGCATCCCTTTCAAAAGAGCCATGAACAGACTTTCTACTCCCAAGGAGACCAGAAATATTAACATATAAAGCGTTACGCTCCAGTCGGATGAACGAGAAACGCTTGTACAATTGCAACGAATTGGAGGAGAAAGTTTAAACAAACGCGCTGACTTTGAACGCTCACATCTAGGCCGGGCCAACTCCAAATGGCGTGCAACTCGGTGCGCATCACCTCCATGACTGTCCCTAACGAACGCCACCTGCCACGCTTTCGGCCCGTCCCTGGCGGCATTAAAAAATCGTAGCGTGATAACGATGGTTCCGATGCGCGTGCCGCTCGAAGGCGATTACAGGGGAGATACAGCCCTTTCCAAAGAGCCATGAACAGACTTTCTACTCCCAAGGAGACAAGAGATATTACGCGCATTTTCTCCGACGCGCACCACGTTTAAAAAATCGTAGCGTGAGAACGGTGGGTCCGATCCGCGTGCCGTTTAAAGGCGATTACAGGGGAGATGCATCCCTTTCCAAAGAGCCATGAACAGACTTTCTACTCCCAAGGAGACCAGAGATATTAACAGATAAAGCGTTACGCTCCAGTCGGATGAGCGAGAAACGCTTGTACAATTGCAACGAATTGGAGGAGAAAGTTTAAACAAACGCGCTGACTTTGAAGGCTCACATCTAGGCCGGGCCAGGTCCAAATGGCCTGCAACTCGGTCCGCATCACGTCCATGACTTTTCCTAACGAACGCCACCTGCCAAGCTTTCGGCCCGTCCCTGTCGGCATTAAAAAATCGTAGCGTGATAACGATGGTTCCGATCCGCGTGCCGCGCGAAGGCGATTACAGGGGAGATGCAACCCTTTCCAATGAACCATGAAAAGACTTTCTACTCCCAAGGAGACAAGAGATATTAAGCCGCAATGACGTCCGACGCGCGCATTTTCTCCACCGCGCAGCACATTTAAAAAAATCATAGCGTGAAAACCGTGGGTTCGATCCACGTGCCGCTCGAAGGCGATTACAGGGGAGATGCAGCCCTTTCCAAAGAGCCATGAACAGACTTTCTACTCCCAAGGAGACCAGAAATATTAACATATAAAGCGTTACGCTCCAGTCGGATGAACGAGAAACGCTTGTACAACTGCAACGAATTGGAGGAGAAAGTTTAAACAAACGCGCTGACTTTGAACGCTCACATCTAGGCCGGGCCAACTCCAAATGGCGTGCAACTCGGTGTGCATCACCTCCATGACTGTCCCTAACGAACGCCACCTGCCACGCTTTCGGCCTATCCCTGGCGACATTAAAAAATAGTAGCGTGATAACGATGGTTCCGATGCGCGTGCCGCTCGAAGGCGATTACAGGGGAGATACAGCCCTTTCCAAAGAGCCATGAACAGACTTTCTACTCCCAAGGAGACAAGAGATATTACGCGCATTTTCTCCGACGCGCACCACGTTTAAAAAATCGTAGCGTGAGAACGGTGGGTCCGATCCGCGTGCCGCTTAAAGGCGATTACAGGGGAGATGCAACCCTTTCCAATGAACCATGAAAAGACTTTCTACTCCCAAGGAGACAAGAGATATTAAGCCGCAATGACGTCCGACGCGCGCATTTTCTCCGCCGCGCAGCACATTTAAAAAAATCATAGCGTGAAAACCGTGGGTTCGATCCGCGTGCCGCTCGAAGGCGATTACAGGGGAGATGCCGCCCTTTCCAAAGAGCCATGAAAAGACTTTCTACTCCCAAGGAGACAAGAGATATTAAGCCGAAATGACGTCCGACGCGCGCATTTTCTCCGCCGCGCACCACATTTAAAAAAATCATAGCGTGAAAACCGTGGGTTCGATCCGCGTGCCGCTCGAAGGCGATTACAGCGGAGATGCAGCCCTTTCCAAAGAGCCATGAAAAGACTTTCTACTCCCAAGGAGACAAGAGATATTAAGCCGAAATGACGTCCGACGCGCGCATTTCCTCCGCCGCGCACCACATTTAAAAAAATCATAGCGTGAAAACCGTGGGTTCGATCCGCGTGCCGCTCGAAGGCGATTACAGGGGAGATGCAGCCCTTTCAAAAGAGCCATGAACAGACTTTCTACACCCAATGAGACAAGAGATATTAAGCCGCAAATACGTCCGGCGCGCGTCTTTTCTCCGCCGCGCAACACATTTAAAAAAAATCGTAGCGTGAAAAACGTGGGTTCGATCCGCGTGCCGCTCGAAGGCGATTACAGGGGAGATGCATCCCTTTCAAAAGAGCCATGAACAGACTTTCTACTCCCAAGGAGACCAGAAATATTAACATATAAAGCGTTACGCTCCAGTCGGATGAACGAGAAACGCTTGTACAATTGCAACGAATTGGAGGAGAAAGTTTAAACAAACGCGCTGACTTTGAAGGCTCACATCTAGGCCGGGCCAGGTCCAAATGGCCTGCAACTCGGTCCGCATCACGTCCATGACTTTTCCTAACGAACGCCACCTGCCAAGCTTTCGGCCCGTCCCTGTCGGCATTAAAAAATCGTAGCGTGATAACGATGGTTCCGATCCGCGTGCCGCGCGAAGGCGATTACAGGGGAGATGCAGCCCTTTCCAAAGAACCATGAAAAGACTTTCTACTCCCAAGGAGACAAGAGATATTAAGCCGCAATGACGTCCGACGCGCGCATTTTCTCCGCCGCGCAGCACATTTAAAAAAATCATAGTGTGAAAACCGTGGGTTCGATCCACGTGCCGCTCGAAGGCGATTACAGGGGAGATGCAGCCCTTTCCAAAGAGCCATGAACAGACTTCCTACTCCCAAGGAGCCCAAAGATATTAAGCCGCAAATACGTCCTACGCGCGTCTTTTCCACGCCGCGCACCACATTTAAAAAATCGTATCGGAAGAACGGTGGGTCCAATCCGCGTGCCGCTTAAAGGCGATTACAAGGGAGATGCAAACCTTTCCAAAGAGCCATGAAAAGACTTTCTACTCCCAAGGAGACAATAGATATTAAGCCGAAATGAAGTCCGACGCGCGCATTTTCTCCGACGCGCACCACATTTAAAAAAATCATAGCGTGAAAACCGTGGGTTCGATCCGCGTGCCGCTCGAAGGCGATTACAGCGGAGATGCAGCCCTTTCCAAAGAGCCATGAAAAGACTTTCTACTCCCAAGGAGACAAGAGATATTAAGCCGAAATGACGTCCGACGTGCGCATTTCCTCCGCCGCGCACCACATTTAAAAAAATCATAGCGTGAAAACCGTGGGTTCGATCCGCGTGCCGCTCGAAGGCGATTACAGGAGAGATGCAGCCCTTTCCAAAGATCCATGAACAGACTTCCTACTCCCAAGGAGACAAGAGATATTAACATATAAAGCGTTACGCTCCAGTCGGATGAGCGAGAAACGCTTGAGCAGTTGCAACGAATTGGAGGAGAAAGTTTAAACAAACGCGCTGAATTTGAACGCTCACATCTAGGTCTGGCCAAGTCCAAATGGCGTGCAACTCGGTGCGCATCACCTCCATGACTGTCCCTAACGAACGCCACCTGCCACGCTTTCGGCCCGTCCCTGGCGGCTTTAAAAAATCGTAGCGTGATAACCGTGGGTCCAATCCGCTTGAAGCTCGAAGGCGATTAGAGGGGAGATGCAGCCCTTTCCAAAGAGCCATGAACAGACTTCCTACTCCCAAGGAGACAAGAGATATTAAGCCACAAATACGTCCGGACCGCGTCTTTTCTCCGCAGCTCACCACATTTAAAAAAATCGTAGCGTGAAAACCGTGGGTTCGATATAGTATACATACAGAGTATATAGTTTGACCAAAAGATCGTGCTGATCTTTGATCTCCTGGTTCTTCATCTCCAGCGCCACTTTCAGACTCATAATGTCCTCCTCTATGGGCTGGTATAACACACACACGAATCATCACTACAGCCAGTACAATGGAAAGGTGGGAATGTGTACTGAATGTGTACTGACGTTATAAGTGAAAGGTGGAGCTACTGGTGGATGTGTACTGACACTATAAGGGATCTCTACCTGCAGTGACAGTCTGAGCTTCTCAAGTTCTTCCTCCAGAGATTTCTTCTCCTGTTCACAGGCCATTTTCATATCTGCCAGAGCAAGTATCATTACTGCTGGATATAACATAGATTGTATATACTACATAATTACTACTGAATATATAAAATATAATATATATAGTACTATACATATATTAGTATCACTTTTATTGGAGCCTAAAGGCTAACATTCATTATTAGTTATGTTAGTATTATTGCATTTCCATAGTACTTACTCTTGATGGACCTGTTATGCTCCTCCTCCTCCTGCTGTTTCTGCAGGAGCTCTGTCTCCTCCTGCTGCTTGTGTTTCAGCATCTCCTGAGGAACCTGCAGCTCCTTCTGCTTCTGCAACCTCAACTCCTTCAGCTGCTCCAACAAACTGTTCTCCAACTCCTCCTTCTCACACCGCAAACACTCCAATCGGGCCACAGGCCCCACTAGTGACACAGAACCACACACACACACACACACACACAGAGAGAGATAAACATGTATAAATGTATAAGAATTTGTGGATAAAATTATTATGAGATTATTTATAATCAAACGACTACACTACACAACCACATCTTCCTTTTATTTACATATTATACAGATATTTAGAGATATTTACATTTTATTTACCCGCGTGCGTCTCTCTTCTCCAAGGTAGCGGAGAGATATGAAAGGATAAAAGGGGAAAAGAATAAAATGCACGTCGGTTTTAAATTCGCAGGCTACCTGCGCTGAAGGCGTGGAAAACGAGCACGTGACGGAAAGGCTTCCGTACCCGATGGGTCCAAATCACATGCCCAGCAAAGTAGCCTTAAACCTGGACACACAATGGAGACCATTTGACCCTTTAAAATCATTCTACAACCAGACTTCCAGGCCCAAGAGGTCACACAGTCATGCCCAGCAAAGTAGCTCTGGGCCTGGGCACACTTCACGCAGTTTGACCGTTTAAATAATACTACAACCAGACTTCCAGGCCCAAGAGGTCACACAGTCATGCCCAGCAAGGTTACTTTAAACGTGGGCACACTTCAGACCGTTTCACTCTTTAAATCATTCAAAGCACCACATTTCAAGGCCCAAGAGGTCACAGAATCATGCCCATCAAAGTAGCTCTGGGCCTGGGCACACTTCACGCAGTTTGACCCTTTAAATAATACTACAACCAGACGCATACAGGTGCGCACATATACACAGATACACATTCTGTTTAATTTCTTCACATCTGCAGACTAGAGTAAGCTGAGGTTATAGTGTTAAACCAGGTACTACATAAACAGTATATAGTATATATACAGAGGATATAGTGTTAAACCAGGTACTACATACAGAGTATATAGTTTGACCAAAAGATCGTGCTGATCTTTGATCTCCTGGTTCTTCATCTCCAGCGCCACTTTCAGACTCATAATGTCCTCCTCTATGGGCTGGTATAACACACACACGAATCATCACTACAGCCAGTACAATGGAAAGGTGGGAATGTGTACTGCATGTGTACTGACGTTATAAGTGAAAGGTGGAGGTACTGGTGGATGTGTACTGACACTATAAGAGATCTCTACCTGCAGTGACAGTCTGAGCTTCTCAAGTTCTTCCTCCAGAGATTTCTTCTCCTGTTCACAGGCCATTTTCATATCTGCCAGAGCAAGTATCATTACTGCTGGATATAACAGATTGTATATACTACATAATTACTACTGAATATATAAAATATAATATATATAGTACTATACATATATTAGTATCACTTTTATTGGAGCCTAAAGGCTAACATTCATTATTAGTTATGTTAGTATTATTGCATTTCCATAGTACTTACTCTTGATGGACCTGTTATGCTCCTCCTCCTCCTGCTGTTTCTGCAGGAGCTCTGTCTCCTCCTGCTGCTTGTGTTTCAGCATCTCCTGAAGAACCTGCAGCTCCTTCTGCTTCTGCAACCTCAACTCCTTCAGCTGCTCCAACAAATTGTTCTCCAACTCCTCCTTCTCACACCGCAAACACTCCAATCGGGCCACAGGCCCCACTAGTGACACAGAACCACACACACACACACACACACACACACACACACACACACACACACACACACACACACACAGACAAAGAGAGAGATAAACATGTATAAATGTATAAGAATTTGTGGATAAAATTATTATGAGATTATTTATAATGAAACGACTACACTACACAACCACTTCTTCCTTTTATTTACATATTATACAGATATTTAGAGATATTTACATTTTATTTACCCGCGTGCGTCTCTCTTCTCCAAGGTAGCGGAGAGATATGAAGGGATAAAAGGGGAAAAGAATAAAATGCACGTCGGTTTTAAATTCGCAGGCTACCTGTGCTGAAGGCGTGGAAAACGAGCACGTGACGGAAAGGCTTCCGTACCCGATGGGTCCAAATCACATGCCCAGCAAAGTAGCCTTAAACCTGGACACACAATGGAGACCATTTGACCCTTTAAAATCATACTACAACCAGACTTCCAGGCCCAAGAGGTCACACAGTCATGCCCAGCAAAGTAGCTCTGGGCCTGGGCACACTTCACGCAGTTTGACCGTTTAAATAAAACCAGAAACAGACTTCCTGGCCCAAGAGGTCACACAGTCATGCCCAGCAAGGTTGCTTTAAACGTGGGCACACTTCAGACCGTTTCACTCTTTAAATCATTCAAAGCACCACATTTCAAGGCCCAAGAGGTCACAGAATCATGCCCATCAAAGTAGCTCTGGGCCTGGGCACACTTCACGCAGTTTGACCCTTTAAATAATACTACAACCAGACACATACAGGTGCGCACATATACACAGATACACATTCTGTTTAAATTTCTTCACATCTGCAGACTAGAGTAAGCTGAGGGTATAGTGTTAAACCAGGTACTACATAAACAGTATATAGTATATATACAGAGGATATAGTGTTAAACCAGGTACTACATACAGAGTATATAGTATACATACAGAGTATATAGTTTGACCAAAAGATCGTGCTGATCTTTGATCTCCTGGTTCTTCATCTCCAGCGCCACTTTCAGACTCATAATGTCCTCCTCTATGGGCTGGTATAACACACACACGAATCATCACTACAGCCAGTACAATGGAAAGGTGGGAATGTGTACTGAATGTGTACTGACGTTATAAGTGAAAGGTGGAGGTACTGGTGGATGTGTACTGACACTATAAGGGATCTCTACCTGCAGTGACAGTCTGAGCTTCTCAAGTTCTTCCTCCAGAGATTTCTTCTCCTGTTCACAGGCCATTTTCATATCTGCCAGAGCAAGTATCATTACTGCTGGATATAACACAGATTGTATATACTACATAATTACTACTGAATATATAAAATATAATATAAATAGTACTATACATATATTAGTATCACTTTTATTGGAGCCTAAAGGCTAACATTCATTATTAGTTATGTTAGTATTATTGCATTTCCATAGTACTTACCCTTGAGGGACCTGTTATGCTCCTCCTCCTCCTGCTGTTTCTGCAGGAGCTCTGTCTCCTCCTGCTGCTTGTGTTTCAGCATCTCCTGAAGAACCTGCAGCTCCTTCTGCTTCTGCAACCTCAACTCCTTCAGCTGCTCCAACAAACTGTTCTCCAACTCCTCCTTCTCACACCGCAAACACTCCAATCGGGCCACAGGCCCCACTAGTGACACAGAACCACACACACACACACAGACACACACACAGACACACACACAGACACACACAAAGAGAGAGATAAACATATATAAATGTATAAGAATTTGTGGATAAAATTATTATGAGATTATTCATAATCAAACGACTACACTACACAACCACTTCTTCCTTTTATTTACATGTTATACAGATATTTACAGATATTTACATTTTATTTACCCGCGTGCGTCTCTCTTCTCCAAGGTAGCGGAGAGATATGAAAGGATAAAAGGGGAAAAGAATAAAATGCACGTCGGTTTTAATTTCGCAGGCTACCTGCGCTGAAGGCGTGGAAAACGAGCACGTGACGGAAAGGCTTCCGTACCCGATGGGTCCAAATCACATGCCCAGCAAAGTAGCCTTAAACCTGGACACACAATGGAGACCATTTGACCCTTTAAAATCATACTACAACCAGACTTCCAGGCCCAAGAGGTCACACAGTCATGCACAGCAAAGTAGCTCTGGGCCTGGGCACACTTCACGCAGTTTGACCGTTTAAATAAAAGTAGAAACAGACTTCCTGGCCCAAGAGGTCACACAGTCATGCCCAGCAAGGATGCTTTAAACGTGGGCACACTTCAGACCGTTTCACTCTTTAAATCATTCAAAGCACCACATTTCAAGGCCCAAGAGGTCACAGAATCATGCCCATCAAAGTAGCTCTGCGCCTGGGCACACTTCACGCAGTTTGACCCTTTAAATAATACTACAACCAGACACATACAGGTGCGCACATATACACAGATACACATTCTGTTTAATTTCTTCACATCTGCAGACTAGAGTAAGCTGAGGGTATAGTGTTAAACCAGGTACTACATAAACAGTATATAGTATATATACAGAGGATATAGTGTTAAACCAGGTACTACATACAGAGTATATAGTTTGACCAAAAGATCGTGCTGATCTGTGATCTCCTGGTTCTTCATCTCCAGCGCCAATTTCAGACTCATAATGTCCTCCTCTATGGGCTGGTATAACACACACACGAATCATCACTACAGCCAGTACAATGGAAAGGTGGGAATGTGTACTGAATGTGTACTGACGTTATAAGTGAAAGGTGGAGGTACTGGTGGATGTCTATTGACACTATAAGGGATCTCTACCTGCAGTGACAGTCTGAGCTTCTCAAGTTCTTCCTCCAGAGATTTCTTCTCCTGTTCACAGGCCATTTTCATATCTGCCAGAGCAAGTATCATTACTGCTGGATATAACACAGATTGTATATACTACATAATTACTACTGAATATATAAAATATAATATATATAGTACTATACATCTATTAGTATCACTTTTATTGGAGCCTAAAGGCTAACATTCATTATTAATTATGTTAGTATTATTGCATTTCCATAGTACTTACTCTTGATGGACCTGTTATGCTCCTCCTCCTCCTGCTGTTTCTGCAGGAGCTCTGTCTCCTCCTGCTGCTTGTGTTTCAGCATCTCCTGAAGAACCTGCAGCTCCTTCTGCTTCTGCAACCTCAACTCCTTCAGCTGCTCCAACAAATTGTTCTCCAACTCCTCCTTCTCACACCGCAAACACTCCAATCGGGCCACAGGCCCCACTAGTGACACAGAACCACACACACACACACACACACACACAAACACACACACAGAGAGAGATAAACATGTATAAATGTATAAGAATTTGTGGATAAAATTATTATGAGATTATTTATAATCAAACGACTACACTACACAACCACTTCTTCCTTTTATTTACATATTATACAGATATTTACATTTTATTTACCCGCGTACGTCTCTCTTCTCCAAGGTAGCGGAGAGATATGAAGGGATAAAAGGGGAAAAGAATAAAATGCACGTCGGTTTTAAATTCGCAGGCTACCTGCGCTGAAGGCGTGGAAAACTAGCACATGATGGAAAGGCTTCCGTACCCGATGGGTCCAAATCACATGCCCAGCAAAGTAGCCTTAAACCTGGACACACAATGGAGACCATTTGACCCTTTAAAATCATTCTACAACCAGACTTCCAGGCCCAAGAGGTCACACAGTCATGCACAGCAAAGTAGCTCTGGGCCTGGGCACACTTCACGCAGTTTGACCGTTTAAATAATACTACAACCAGACTTCCAGGCACAAGAGGTCACACAGTCATGCCCAGCAAGGTTACTTTAAACGTGGGCACACTTCAGACCGTTTCACTCTTTAAATCATTCAAAGCACCACATTTCAAGGCCCAAGAGGTCACAGAATCATGCCCATCAAAGTAGCTCTGGGCCTGGGCACACTTCACGCAGTTTGACCCTTTAAATAATACTACAACCAGACGCATACAGGTGCGCACATATACACAGATACACATTCTGTTTAATTTCTTCACATCTGCAGACTAGAGTAAGCTGAGGTTATAGTGTTAAACCAGGTACTACATAAACAGTATATAGTATATATACAGAGGATATAGTGTTAAACCAGGTACTACATACAGAGTATATAGTATACATACAGAGTATATAGTTTGACCAAAAGATCGTGCTGATCTTTGATCTCCTGGTTCTTCATCTCCAGCGCCACTTTCAGACTCATAATTTCCTCCTCTATGGGCTGGTATAACACACACACGAATCATCACTACAGCCAGTACAATGGAAAGGTGGGAATGTGTACTGAATGTGTACTGACGTTATAAGTGAAAGGTGGAGGTACTGGTGGATGTCTATTGACACTATAAGGGATCTCTACCTGCAGTGACAGTCTGAGCTTCTCAAGTTCTTCCTCCAGAGATTTCTTCTCCTGTTCACAGGCCATTTTCATATCTGCCAGAGCAAGTATCATTACTGCTGGATATAACACAGATTGTATATACTACATAATTACTACTGAATATATAAAATATAATATATATAGTACTATACATCTATTAGTATCACTTTTATTGGAGCCTAAAGGCTAACATTCATTATTAATTATGTTAGTATTATTGCATTTCCATAGTACTTACTCTTGATGGACCTGTTATGCTCCTCCTCCTCCTGCTGTTTCTGCAGGAGCTCTGTCTCCTCCTGCTGCTTGTGTTTCAGCATCTCGTGAAGAACCTGCAGCTCCTTCTGCTTCTGCAACCTCAACTCCTTCAGCTGCTCCAACAAACTGTTCTCCAACTCCTCCTTCTCACACCGCAAACACTCCAATCGGGCCACAGGCCCCACTAGTGACACAGAACAACACACACACACACACACAGACACACACACAGACACACACACACACAAAGAGAGAGATAAACATGTATAAATGTATAAGAATTTGTGGATAAAATTATTATGAGATTATTCATAATCAAACGACTACACTACACAACCACTTCTTCCTTTTATTTACATGTTATACAGATATTTACAGATATTTACATTTTATTTACCCGCGTGCGTCTCTCTTCTCCAAGGTAGCGGAGAGATATGAAAGGATAAAAGGGGAAAAGAATAAAATGCATGTCGGTTTTAATTTCGCAGGCTACCTGCGCTGAAGGCATGGAAAACGAGCACGTGACGGAAAGGCTTCCGTACCCGATGGGTCCAAATCACATGCCCAGCAAAGTAGCCTTAAACCTGGACACACAATGGAGACCATTTGACCCTTTAAAATCATATTACAACCAGACTTCCAGGCCCAAGAGGTCACACAGTCATGCACAGCAAAGTAGCTCTGGGCCTGGGCACACTTCACGCAGTTTGACCGTTTAAATAAAAGTAGAAACAGACTTCCTGGCCCAAGAGGTCACACAGTCATGCCCAGCAAGGATGCTTTAAACGTGGGCACACTTCAGACCGTTTCACTCTTTAAATCATTCAAAGCACCACATTTCAAGGCCCAAGAGGTCACAGAATCATGCCCATCAAAGTAGCTCTGCGCCTGGGCACACTTCACGCAGTTTGACCCTTTAAATAATACTACAACCAGACACATACAGGTGCGCACATATACACAGATACACATTCTGTTTAATTTCTTCACATCTGCAGACTAGAGTAAGCTGAGGGTATAGTGTTAAACCAGGTACTACATAAACAGTATATAGTATTTATACAGAGGATATAGTGTTAAACCAGGTACTATATAGAGAGTATATAGTTTGACCAAAAGATCGTGCTGATCTTTGATCTCCTGGTTCTTCATCTCCAGCGCCACTTTCAGACTCATAATGTCCTCCTCTATGGGCTGGTATAACACACACACGAATCATCACTACAGCCAGTACAATGGAAAGGTGGGAATGTGTACTGAATGTGTACTGACGTTATAAGTGAAAGGTGGAGCTACTGGTGGATGTGTACTGACACTATAAGGGATCTCTACCTGCAGTGACAGTCTGAGCTTCTCAAGTTCTTCCTCCAGAGATTTCTTCTCCTGTTCACAGGCCATTTTCATATCTGCCAGAGCAAGTATCATTACTGCTGGATATAACACAGATTGTATATACTACATAATTACTACTGAATATATAAAATATAATATATATAGTACTATACATATATTAGTATCACTTTTATTGGAGCCTAAAGGCTAACATTCATTATTAGTTATGTTAGTATTATTGCATTTCCATAGTACTTACTCTTGATGGACCTGTTATGCTCTTCCTCCTCCTGCTGTTTCTGCAGGAGCTCTGTCTCCTCCTGCTGCTTGTGTTTCAGCATCTCCTGAAGAACCTGCAGCTCCTTCTGCTTCTGCAACCTCAACTCCTTCAGCTGCTCCAACAAACTGTTCTCCAACTCCTCCTTCTCACACCGCAAACACTCCAATCGGGCCACAGGCCCCACTAGTGACACAGAACCACACACACACACACACACAGAGAGAGATAAACATGTATAAATGTATAAGAATTTGTGGATAAAATTATTATGAGATTATTTATAATGAAACGACTACACTACACAACCACTTCTTCCTTTTATTTACATATTATACAGATATTTAGAGATATTTACATTTTATTTACCCGCGTGCGTCTCTCTTCTCCAAGGTAGCGGAGAGATATGAAAGGATAAAAGGGGAAAACAATAAAATGCACGTCGGTTTTAAATTCGCAGGCTACCTGCGCTGAAGGCGTGGAAAACGAGCACGTGACGGAAAGGCTTCCGTACCCGATGGGTCCAAATCACATGCCAAGCAAAGTAGCCTTAAACCTGGACACACAATGGAGACCATTTGACCCTTTAAAATCATACTACAACCAGACTTCCAGGCCCAAGAGGTCACACAGTCATGCCCAGCAAAGTAGCTCTGGGCCTGGGCACACTTCACGCAGTTTGACCGTTTAAATAAAAGTAGAAACAGACTTCCTGGCCCAAGAGGTCACACAGTCATGCCCAGCAAGGATGCTTTAAACGTGGGCACACTTCAGACCGTTTCACTCTTTAAATCATTCAAAGCACCACATTTCAAGGCCCAAGAGGTCACAGAATCATGCCCATCAAAGTAGCTCTGGGCCTGGGCACACTTCATGCAGTTTGACCCTTTAAATAATACTACAACCAGACACATACAGGTGCGCACATATACACAGATACACATTCTGTTTAATTTATTCACATCTGCAGACTAGAGTAAGCTGAGGGTATAGTGTTAAACCAGGTACTACATAAACAGTATATAGTATATATACAGAGGATATAATGTTAAACCAGGTACTACATACAGAGTATATAGTTTGACCAAAAGATCGTGCTGATCTTTGATCTCCTGGTTCTTCATCTCCAGCGCCACTTTCAGACTCATAATGTCCTCCTCTATGGGCTGGTATAACACACACACGAATCATCACTACAGCCAGTACAATGGAAAGGTGGGAATGTGTACTGAATGTGTACTGACGTTATAAGTGAAAAGTGGAGGTACTGGTGGATGTGTACTGACACTATAAGGGATCTCTACCTGCAGTGACAGTCTGAGCTTCTCAAGTTCTTCCTCCAGAGATTTCTTCTCCTGTTCACAGGCCATTTTCATATCTGCCAGAGCAAGTATCATTACTGCTGGATATAACACAGATTGTATATACTACATAATTACTACTGAATATATAAAATATAATATATATAGTACTATACATATATTAGTATCACTTTTATTGGAGCCTAAAGGCTAACATTCATTATTAGTTATGTTAGTATTATTGCATTTCCATAGTACTTACTCTTGATGGACCTGTTATGCTCCTCCTCCTCCTGCTGTTTCTGCAGGAGCTCTGTCTCCTCCTGCTGCTTGTGTTTCAGCATCTCCTGAAGAACCTGCAGCTCCTTCTGCTTCTGCAACCTCAACTCCTTCAGCTGCTCCAACAAATTGTTCTCCAACTCCTCCTTCTCACACCGCAAACACTCCAATCGGGCCACAGGCCCCACTAGTGACACAGAACCACACACACACACACACAGAGAGAGATAAACATGTATAAATGTATAAGAATTTGTGGATAAAATTATTATGAGATTATTTATAATGAAACGACTACACTACACAACCACTTCTTCCTTTTATTTACATATTATACAGATATTTAGAGATATTTACATTTTATTTACCCGCGTGCGTCTCTCTTCTCCAAGGTAGCGGAGAGATATGAAAGGATAAAAGGGGAAAAGAATAAAATGCACGTCGGTTTTAAATTCGCAGGCTACCTGCGCTGAAGGCGTGGAAAACGAGCACGTGACGGAAAGGCTTCCGTACCCGATGGGTCCAAATCACATGCCAAGCAAAGTAGCCTTAAACCTGGACACACAATGGAGACCATTTGACCCTTTAAAATCATACTACAACCAGACTTCCAGGCCCAAGAGGTCACACAGTCATGCCCAGCAAAGTAGCTCTGGGCCTGGGCACACTTCACGCAGTTTGACCGTTTAAATAAAAGTAGAAACAGACTTCCTGGCCCAAGAGGTCACACAGTCATGCCCAGCAAGGATGCTTTAAACGTGGGCACACTTCAGACCGTTTCACTCTTTAAATCATTCAAAGCACCACATTTCAAGGCCCAAGAGGTCACAGAATCATGCCCATCAAAGTAGCTCTGGGCCTGGGCACACTTCATGCAGTTTGACCCTTTAAATAATACTACAACCAGACACATACAGGTGCGCACATATACACAGATACACATTCTGTTTAATTTATTCACATCTGCAGACTAGAGTAAGCTGAGGGTATAGTGTTAAACCAGGTACTACATAAACAGTATATAGTATATATACAGAGGATATAGTGTTAAACCAGGTACTACATACAGAGTATATAGTTTGACCAAAAGATCGTGCTGATCTTTGATCTCCTGGTTCTTCATCTCCAGCGCCACTTTCAGACTCAATGTCCTCCTCTATGGGCTGGTATAACACACACACGAATCATCACTACAGCCAGTACAATGGAAAGGTGGGAATGTGTACTGAATGTGTACTGACGTTATAAGTGAAAGGTGGAGCTACTGGTGGATGTGTACTGACACTATAAGGGATCTCTACCTGCAGTGACAGTCTGAGCTTCTCAAGTTCTTCCTCCAGAGATTTCTTCTCCTGTTCACAGGCCATTTTCATATCTACCAGAGCAAGTATCATTACTGCTGGATATAACACAGATTGTATATACTACATAATTACTACTGAATATATAAAATATAATATATATAGTACTATACATATATTAGTATCACTTTTATTGGAGCCTAAAGGCTAACATTCATTATTAGTTATGTTAGTATTATTGCATTTCCATAGTACTTACTCTTGATGGACCTGTTATGCTCCTCCTCCTCCTGCTGTTGCTGCAGGAGCTCTGTCTCCTCTTGCTGCTTGTGTTTCAGCATCTCCTGAAGAACCTGCAGCTCTTTCTGCTTCTGCAACCTCAACTCCTTCAGCTGCTCCAACAAATTGTTCTCCAACTCCTCCTTCTCACACCGCAAACACTCCAATCGGGCCACAGGCCCCACTAGTGACACAGAACCACACACACACACACAGAGAGAGAGATAAACATGTATAAATGTATAAGAATTTGTGGATAAAATTATTATGAGATTATTTATAATCAAACGACTACACTACACAACCACATCTTCCTTTTATTTACATATTATACAGATATTTAGAGATATTTACATTTTATTTACCCGCGTGCGTCTCTCTTCTCCAAGGTAGCGGAGAGATATGAAAGGATAAAAGGGGAAAAGAATAAAATGCACGTCGGTTTTAAATTCGCAGGCTACCTGCGCTGAAGGCGTGGAAAACGAGCACGTGACGGAAAGGCTTCCGTACCCGATGGGTCCAAATCACATGCCCAGCAAAGTAGCCTTAAACCTGGACACACAATGGAGACCATTTGACCCTTTAAATAATACTACAACCAGACACATACAGGTGCGCACATATACACAGATACACATTCTGTTTAAATTTCTTCACATCTGCAGACTAGAGTAAGCTGAGGGTATAGTGTTAAACCAGGAACTACATAAACAGTATATAGTATATATACAGAGGATATAGTGTTAAACCAGGTACTACATAAAGAGTATATAGTATACATACAGAGTATATAGTTTGACCAAAAGATCGTGCTGATCTTTGATCTCCTGGTTCTTCATCTCCAGCGCCACTTTCAGACTCATAAAGTCCTCCTCTATGGGCTGGTATAACACACAGACGAATCATATCTACAGCCAGTACAATGGAAAGGTGGGAATGTGTACTGAATGTGTACTGACGTTATAAGTGAAAGGTGGAGGTACTGGTGGATGTGTACTGACACTATAAGGGATCTCTACCTGCAGTCACAGTCTGAGCTTCTCAAGTTCTTCCTCCAGAGATTTCTTCTCCTGTTCACAGGCCATTTTCATATCTGCCAGAGCAAGTATCATTACTGCTGGATATAACACAGATTGTATATACTACATAATTACTACTGAATATATAAAATATAATATATATAGTACTATACATATATTAGTATCACTTTTATTGGAGCCTAAAGGCTAACATTCATTATTAGTTATGTTAGTATTATTGCATTTCCATAGTACTTACTCTTGATGGACCTGTTATGCTCCTCCTCCTCTTGCTGTTTCTGCAGGAGCTCTGTCTCCTCCTGCTGCTTGTGTTTCAGCATCTCCTGAAGAACCTGCAGCTCCTTCTGCTTCTGCAACCTCAACTCCTTCAGCTGCTCCAACAAATTGTTCTCCAACTCCTCCTTCTCACACCGCAAACACTCCAATCGGGCCACAGGCCCCACTAGTGACACAGAACCACACACACACACACACAGAGAGAGATAAACATGTATAAATGTATAAGAATTTGTGGATAAAATTATTATGAGATTATTTATAATCAAACGACTACACTACACAACCACATCTTCCTTTTATTTACATATTATACAGATATTTAGAGATATTTACATTTTATTTACCTGCGTGCGTCTTTCTTCTCCAAGGTAGCGGAGAGATATGAAAGGATAAAAGGGGAAAAGAATAAAATGCACGTCGGTTTTAAATTCGCAGGCTACCTGCGCTGAAGGCGTGGAAAACGAGCACGTGACGGAAAAGCTTGCGTACCCGATGGGTCCAAATCACATGCCCAGCAAAGTAGCCTTAAACCTGGACACACAATGGAGACCATTTGAGCCTTTAAAATCATACTACAACCAGACTTCCAGGCACAAGAGGTCACACAGTCATGCCCAGCAAAGTAGGTCTGGGCCTGGGCACACTTCACGCAGTTTGACCGTTTAAATAAAACTAGAAACAGACTTCCTGGCCCAAGAGGTCACACAGTCATGCCCAGCAAAGTAGCTCTGGGCCTGGGCACACTTCAATCACTTTGTGCCTTTAAATCATACTACTACTACCACCAGACTTCCAGGGCCTAGAGGTCACACAGTCATGCACAGCAAAGTAGCTCTGGGCCTGGGCACACTTCATGCAGTTTGACCCTTTAAATAATACTACAACCAGACACATACAGGTGCGCACATATACACAGATACACATTCTGTTTAATTTCTTCACATCTGCAGACTAGAGTAAGCTGAGGGTATAGTGTTAAACCAGGTACTACATAAACAGTATATAGTATATATACAGAGGATATAGTGTTAAACCAGGTACTACATACAGAGTATATAGTATACATACAGAGTATATAGTTTGACCAAAAGATCGTGCTGATCTTTGATCTCCTGTTTCTTCATCTCCAGCGCCACTTTCAGACTCATAATGTCCTCCTCTATGGGCTGGTATAACACACACTCGAATCATCACTACAGCCAGTACAATGGAAAGGTGGGAATGTGTACTGAATGTGTACTGACGTTATAAGTGAAAGGTGGAGCTACTGGTGGATGTGTACTGACACTATAAGGGATCTCTACCTGCAGTGACAGTCTGAGCTTCTCAAGTTCTTCCTCCAGAGATTTCTTCTCCTGTTCACAGGCCATTTTCATATCTGCCAGAGCAAGTATCATTACTGCTGGATATAACACAGATTGTATATACTACATAATTACTACTGAATATATAAAATATAATATATATAGTACTATACATATATTAGTATCACTTTTATTGGAGCCTAAAGGCTAACATTCATTATTAGTTATGTTAGTATTATTGCATTTCCATAGTACTTACCCTTGAGGGACCTGTTATGCTCCTCCTCCTCCTGCTGTTTCTGCAGGAGCTCTGTCTCCTCCTGCTGCTTGTGTTTCAGCATCTCCTGAAGAACCTGCAGCTCCTTCTGCTTCTGCAACCTCAACTCCTTCAGCTGCTCCAACAAACTGTTCTCCAACTCCTCCTTCTCACACCGCAAACACTCCAATCGGGCCACAGGCCCCACTAGTGACACAGAACCACACACACGCACACACAGACACACACACACACACACACACACACACACACACACACAAAGAGAGAGATAAACATGTATAAATGTATAAGAATTTGTGGATAAAATTATTATGAGATTATTTATAATGAAACGACTACACTACACAACCACTTCTTCCTTTTATTTACATATTATACAGATATTTACAGATATTTACATTTTATTTCCCAGCGTGCGTCTCTCTTCTCCAAGGTAGCGGAGAGATATGAAAGGATAAAAGGGGAAAAGAATAAAATGCACGTCGGTTTTAAATTCGCAGGCTACCTGCGCTGAAGGCGTGGAAAACGAGCACGTGACGGAAAGGCTTCCGTACCCGATGGGTCCAAATCACATGCCCAGCAAAGTAGCCTTAAACCTGGACACACAATGGAGACCATTTGACCCTTTAAATAATACTACAACCAGACACATACAGGTGCGCACATATACACAGATACACATTCTGTTTAAATTTCTTCAAATCTGCAGACTAGAGTAAGCTGAGGGTATAGTGTTAAACCAGGAACTACATAAACAGTATATAGTATATATACAGAGGATATAGTGTTAAACCAGGTACTACATACAGAGTATATAGTATACATACAGAGTATATAGTTTGACCAAAAGATCGTGCTGATCTTTGATCTCCTGGTTCTTCATCTCCAGCGCCACTTTCAGACTCATAATGTCCTCCTCTATGGGCTGGTATAACCCACACACACGAATCATCACTACAGCCAGTACAATGGAAAGGTGGGAATGTGTACTGAATGTGTACTGACGTTATAAGTGAAAGGTGGAGGTACTGGTGGATGTGTACTGACACTATAAGGGATCTCTACCTGCAGTGACAGTCTGAGCTTCTCAAGTTCTTCCTCCAGAGATTTCTTCTCCTGTTCACAGGCCATTTTCATATCTGCCAGAGCAAGTATCATTACTGCTGGATATAACATAGATTGTATATACTACATAATTACTACTGAATATATAAAATATAATATATATAGTACTATACATATATTAGTATCACTTTTATTGGAGCCTAAAGGCTAGCATTCATTATTAGTTATGTTAGTATTATTGCATTTC
Organism: Electrophorus electricus; assembly: GCF_041902795.1. Classification (NCBI taxonomy): domain Eukaryota; kingdom Metazoa; phylum Chordata; class Actinopteri; order Gymnotiformes; family Gymnotidae; genus Electrophorus; species Electrophorus electricus. The sequence goes on along the minus strand of NC_137501.1, from coordinate 35,742,607 downwards.
CATAGTACTTACTCTTGATGGACCTGTTATGCTCCTCCTCCTCCTGCTGTTTCTGCAGGAGCTCTGTCTCCTCCTGCTGCTTGTGTTTCAGCATCTCCTGAAGAACCTGCAGCTCCTTCTGCTTCTGCAACCTCAACTCCTTCAGCTGCTCCAACAAACTGTTCTCCAACTCCTCATTCCTCATTCTCACACCGCAAACACTCCAATCGGGCCACAGGCCCCACTAGTGACACAGAACCACACACACACACACACACACACAAAGAGAGAGATAAACATGTATAAATGTATAAGAATTTGTGGATAAAATTATTATGAGATTATTTATAATCAAACGACTACACTACACAACCACATCTTCCTTTTATTTACATATTATACAGATATTTAGAGATATTTACATTTTATTTACCCGCGTGCGTCTCTCTTCTCCAAGGTAGCTGAGAGATATGAAAGGATAAAAGGGGAAAAGAATAAAATGCACGTCGGTTTTAAATTCGCAGGCTACCTGCGCTGAAGGCGTGGAAAACGAGCACGTGACGGAAAGGCTTCCGTACCCGATGGGTCCAAATCACATGCCCAGCAAAGTAGCCTTAAACCTGGACACACAATGGAGACCATTTGACCCTTTAAAATCATACTACAACCAGACTTCCAGGCCCAAGAGGTCACACAGTCAATTCCCAGCAAAGTAGCTCTGGGCCTGGGCACACATGACGCAGTTTGACCGTTTAAATAAAACTAAACCAGACACATACAGGTCGGCACATATACACAGATACACATTCTGTTTAATTTCTTCACATCTGCAGACTAGAGTAAGCTGAGGGTATAGTGTTAAACCAGGTACTACATAAACAGTATATAGTATATATTCAGAGGATATAGTGTTAAACCAGGTACTACATACAGAGTATATAGTATACATACAGAGTATATAGTTTGACCAAAAGATCGTGCTGATCTTTGATCTCCTGGTTCTTCATCTCCAGCGCTACTTTCAGACTCATAATGTCCTCCTCTATGGGCTGGTATAAAACACACACGAATCATCACTACAGCCAGTACAATGGAAAGGTGGGAATGTGTACTGAATGTGTACTGACGTTATAAGTGAAAGGTGGAGCTACTGGTGGATGTGTACTGACACTATAAGGGATCTCTACCTGCAGTGACAGTCTGAGCTTCTCAAGTTCTTCCTCCAGAGATTTCTTCTCCTGTTCACAGGCCATTTTCATATCTGCCAGAGCAAGTATCATTACTGCTGGATATAACACAGATTGTATATACTACATAATTACTACTGAATATATAAAATATAATATATATAGTACTATACATATATTAGTGTCACTTTTATTGGAGCCTAAAGGCTAACATTCATTATTAGTTATGTTAGTATTATTGCATTTCCATAGTACTTACTCTTGATGGACCTGTTATGCTCCTCCTCCTCCTGCTGTTTCTGCAGGAGCTCTGTCTCCTCCTGCTGCTTGTGTTTCAGCATCTCCTGAAGAACCTGCAGCTCCTTCTGCAACCTCAACTCCTTCAGCTGCTCCAACAAACTGTTCTCCAACTCCTCCTTCTCACACCGCAAACACTCCAATCGGGCCACAGGCCCCACTAGTGACACAGAACCACACATACACACACACAGACACACACGCACACACACAGAGAGAGATAAACATGTATAAATGTATAAGAATTTGTGGATAAAATTACTATGAGATTATTTATAATCAAACGACTACACTATACAACCACATCTTCCTTTTATTTACATATTATACAGACATTTAGAGATATTTACATTTTATTTACCCACGTGCGTCTCTCTTCTCCAAGGTAGCAGAGAGATATTAAAGGATAAAAGGGGAAAAGAATAAAATGCACGTCGGTTTTAAATTCGCAGGCTACCTGCGCTGAAGGCGTGGAAAACGAGCACGTGACGGAAAGGCTTCCGTACCCGATGGGTCCAAATCACATGCCCAGCAAAGTAGCCTTAAACCTGGACACACAATGGAGACCATTTGACCCTTTAAAATCATACTACAACCAGACTTCCAGGCCCAAGAGGTCACATAGTCATTCCCAGCAAAGTAGCTCTGGGCCTGGGCACACTTCACGCAGTTTGACCCTTTAAATAATACTACAACCAGACACATACAGGTGGGCACATATACACAGATACACATTCTGTTTAATTTCTTCACATCTGCAGACTAGAGTAAGCTGAGGGTATAGTGTTAAACCAGGTACTACATAAACAGTATATAGTATATATACAGAGGATATAGTGTTAAACCAGGTACTACATACAGAGTATATAGTATACATACAGAGTATATAGTTTGACCAAAAGATCGTGCTGATCTTTGATCTCCTGGTTCTTCATCTCCAGCGCTACTTTCAGACTCATAATGTCCTCCTCTATGGGCTGGTACAAAACACACACGAATCATCACTACAGCCAGTACAATGGAAAGGTGGGAATGTGTACTGAATGTGTACTGACGTTATAAGTGAAAGGTGGAGCTACTGGTGGATGTGTACTGACACTATAAGGGATCTCTACCTGCAGTGACAGTCTGAGCTTCTCAAGTTCTTCCTCCAGAGATTTCTTCTCCTGTTCACAGGCCATTTTCATATCTGCCAGAGCAAGTATCATTACTGCTGGATATAACACAGATTGTATATACTACATAATTACTACTGAATATATAAAATATAATATATATAGTACTATACATATATTAGTGTCACTTTTATTGGAGCCTAAAGGCTAACATTCATTATTAGTTATGTTAGTATTATTGCATTTCCATAGTACTTACTCTTGATGGACCTGTTATGCTCCTCCTCCTCCTGCTGTTTCTGCAGGAGCTCTGTCTCCTCCTGCTGCTTGTGTTTCAGCATCTCCTGAAGAACCTGCAGCTCCTTCTGCAACCTCAACTCCTTCAGCTGCTCCAACAAACTGTTCTCCAACTCCTCCTTCTCACACCGCAAACACTCCAATCGGGCCACAGGCCCCACTAGTGACACAGAACCACACACACACACACACACACACACACACAGAAAGAGAGAGATAAACATGTATAAATGTATAAGAATTTGAGGATAAAATTATTATGAGATTATTTATAATCAAACGACTACACTATACAACCACTTCTTCCTTTTATTTAGATATTATACAGATATGTACAGATATTTACATTTTATTTACCCGCGTGCGTCTCTCTTCTCCAAGGTAGCGGAGAGATATGAAAGGATAAAAGGGGAAAAGAATAAAATGCACGTCGGTTTTAAATTCGCAGGCTACCTGCGCTGAAGGCGTGGAAAACGAGCACGTGACGGAAAGGCTTCCGTACCCGATGGGTCCAAATCACATGCCCAGCAAAGTAGCCTTAAACCTGGACACACAATGGAGACCATTTGACCCTTTAAAATCATACTACAACCAGACTTCCAGGCCCAAGAGGTCACACAGTCATGCCCAGCAAAGTAGCTCTGGGCCTGGGCACACATGACGCAGTTTGACCGTTTAAATAAAACTAAACCAGACACATACAGATGCGCACATATACACAGATACACATTCTGTTTAATTGCTTCACATCTGCAGACTAGAGTAAGCTGAGGGTATAGTGTTAAACCAGGTACTACATAAACAGTATATAGTATATATACAGAGGATATAGTGTTAAACCAGGTACTACATACAGAGTATATAGTATACATACAGAGTATATAGTTTGACCAAAAGATCGTGCTGATCTTTGATCTCCTGGTTCTTCATCTCCAGCGCTACTTTCAGACTCATAATGTCCTCCTCTATGGGCTGGTATAACACACACACGAATCATCACTACAGCCAGTACAATGGAAAGGTGGGAATGTGTACTGAATGTGTACTGACGTTATAAGTGAAAGGTGGAGGTACTGGTGGATGTGTACTGACACTATAAGGGATCTCTACCTGCAGTGACAGTCTGAGCTTCTCAAGTTCTTCCTCCAGAGATTTCTTCTCCTGTTCACAGGCCATTTTCATATCTGCCAGAGCAAGTATCATTACTGCTGGATATAACACAGATTGTATATACTACATAATTACTACTGAATATATAAAATATAATATATATAGTACTATACATATATTAGTATCACTTTTATTGGAGCCTAAAGGCTAACATTCATTATTAGTTATGTTAGTATTATTGCATTTCCATAGTACTTACTCTTGATGGACCTGTTATGCTCCTCCTCCTCCTGCTGTTTCTGCAGGAGCTCTGTCTCCTCTTGCTGCTTGTGTTTCAGCATCTCCTGAAGAACCTGCAGCTCTTTCTGCTTCTGCAACCTCAACTCCTTCAGCTGCTCCAACAAATTGTTCTCCAACTCCTCCTTCTCACACTGCAAACACTCCAATCGGGCCACAGGCCCCACTAGTGACACAGAACCACACACACACACACACAGACACACACACACACACACAGAGAGAGAGATAAACATGTATAAATGTATAAGAATTTGTGGATAAAATTACTATGAGATTATTTATAATCAAACGACTACACTATACAACCACATCTTCCTTTTATTTACATATTATACAGACATTTAGAGATATTTACATTTTATTTACCCGCGTGCGTCTCTCTTCTCCAAGGTAGCAGAGAGATATGAAAAGATAAAAGGGGAAAAGAATAAAATGCACGTCGGTTTTAAATTCGCAGGCTACCTGCGCTGAAGGCGTGGAAAACCAGCACGTGACGGAAAAGCTTCCGTACCCGATGGGTCCAAATCACATGCCCAGCAAAGTAGCCTTAAACCTGGACACACAATGGAGACCATTTGACCCTTTAAAATCATACTACAACCAGACTTCCAGGCCCAAGAGGTCACATAGTCATTCCCAGCAAAGTAGCTCTGGGCCTGGGCACACTTCACGCAGTTTGACCCTTTAAATAATACTACAACCAGACACATACAGGTGGGCACATATACACAGATACACATTCTGTTTAATTTCTTCACATCTGCAGACTAGAGTAAGCTGAGGGTATAGTGTTAAACCAGGTACTACATAAACAGTATATAGTATATATACAGAGGATATAGTGTTAAACCAGGTACTACATACAGAGTATATAGTATACATACAGAGTATATAGTTTGACCAAAAGATCGTGCTGATCTTTGATCTCCTGGTTCTTCATCTCCAGCGCCACTTTCAGACTCAATGTCCTCCTCTATGGGCTGGTATAACACACACAAAAATCATCACTACAGCCAGTACAATGGAAAGGTGGGAATGTGTACTGAATGTGTACTGACGTTATAAGTGAAAGGTGGAGCTACTGGTGGATGTGTACTGACACTATAAGGGATCTCTACCTGCAGTGACAGTCTGAGCTTCTCAAGTTCTTCCTCCAGAGATTTCTTCTCCTGTTCACAGGCCATTTTCATATCTGCCAGAGCAAGTATCATTACTGCTGGATATAACACAGATTGTATATACTACATAATTACTACTGAATATACAAAATATAATATATATAGTACTATACATATATTAGTATCACTTTTATTGGAGCCTAAAGGCTAACATTCATTATTAGTTATGTTAGTATTATTGCATTTCCATAGTACTTACTCTTGATGGACCTGTTATGCTCCTCCTCCTCCTGCTGTTTCTGCAGGAGCTCAGTCTCCTCCTGCTGCTTGTGTTTCAGCATCTCCTGAAGAACCTGCAGCTCCTTCTGCTTCTGCAACCTCAACTCCTTCAGCTGCTCCAACAAATTGTTCTCCAACTCCTCCTTCTCACACCGCAAACACTCCAATCGGGCCACAGGCCCCACTAGTGACACAGAACCCCACACACACACACAGAGAGATAAACATGTATAAATGTATAAGAATTTGTGGATAAAATTATTATGAGATTATTTATAATCAAACGACTACACTACACAACCACTTCTTCCTTTTATTTACATATTATACAGATATTTACAGATATTTACCCGTGTGCGTCTCTCTTCTCCAAGGTAGCGGAGAGATATGAAAGGATAAAAGGGGAAAAGAATAAAATGCACGTCGGTTTTAAATTCGCAGGCTACCTGCGCTGAAGGCGTGGAAAACGAGCACGTAACGGACAGGCTTCCGTACCCGATGGGTCCAAATCACATGCCCAGCAAAGTAGCCTTAAACCTGGACACACAATGGAGACCATTTGACCCTTTAAAATCATACTACAACCAGACTTCCAGGCCCAAGAGGTCACACAGTCATGCCCAGCAAAGTAGCTCTGGGCCTGGGCACACTTCACGCAGTTTGACCCTTTAACCAAAACTAGAAACAGACCTGCAAGCCCCGGAGCTCACAGAATCATACCCAGTAAAGTAGCTAGCTAGCTTTCAGCTCAGTAACCGTAGCTAGCTAGCTAGCTATCAGCTCAGTAAACCATACAATCAAATGTCCACCAAGCATTTAAACCGCAAGCATTTAAACCACTAGATACCGCTAGTTACCGGCTGCACGGTTAACAGTGCAAAGCCATTACCAAGCTACCTAGCTAGCTAGCTAGCTACCGGAAGCACTTTTAACAGTGCAAAGTCAGTAGCTAGCTAGTAGTAGCTACTGTAGCTAGCTAGCTACCGGAAGCACTTTTAACAGTGCAAAGTCAGTAGCTAGCTAGTAGTAGCTACTGTAGCTAGCTAGCTAGCTACTGACTTTGCACTGTTAACCTTGCAGCCGGTAGCTCGCTAGCTAGCTAGCAGCTCAGTAACCGTACAAATTCGCCTGCTGCTGAAAACTGTCAAGTTGTATTTATAGCTTTCGTTTTAGTTCTCTCAGCTTACTTATTTGGTTTTTTTGTGTGTGTGTTTTTTTCAGGGAAGTTTAATAATTTCTTAGAAATCTTGGAACATTTTGCCAGTTGGCATCTAGGAAAGCCTTTCTGCCCACAGACAATAAACACAAGCCAGAATTCCTCAAACAGGAATGAATCTACTAATTTAGTAACATTTCAGGCACATGAGTGGAGGAACTAGCAAATTCTAAATGATGAAATCGAAGCTGATAAAAATCCATGAAAATATAAACTGGTCATGAAAAAATGCTTGTGAATTGAAAATGTAAGTGATAGGATTAAAACAGTCTTGATTTGATATATTTTTAAAAATCAAATATCAAGTTTGATCATTCATGACCAAGGGAGTTTCTATGAGGGTGTAAACAACAAATGCATGTGAACTAAATACTACAGTGGTATATAATTAAATAATTGGAATAACTTTGTGTCACGTCATTTAACGTTTAACTCAAGCCGTTTGTGTTACCGGACTCTTTTATCACTTAACATTAGTAACTGTTTTAGTTGCCTTGTTTATCCAATAACATTCATTAATTAATCAATCCATGGTTTAACCCAAGCAATTTTCGTTACTTCCGCCTCTCGACGCAAAAATGTCAATCAGAACGTTGCGCCCGCAAACTTCAAATAAACGATAAATAAGGCAAGTAATAAAAATGGATAAAGTTGAAAGATAAGTTGATTAAACTTGAGTCAAATAAAACTACTTATCAGTCAAAACGTCAATTCATATGCATTTTATTGACTCAAAATTTAATTTACGTGCATTTTAATCAGCCATATTTTTGGTGTATAGACCTGAGTTTTGTCGTTGAAGAGAATAAAAGAATCCGTCGTGTAAACTTACGCCATCTGCAGGCTGAGATGGTGTTGGGTTGACCCGGATGTGACGTTTGCCAAGCTGATGACATATCACGATATTAATTGTGAGATTTCCTTACCATCTTTGCTCTTCGCAGAAGGGCACAGTGCGGTTTACAGGGCACAGTTTGACCGTTTAAATAATACTACAACCAGACTTCCAGGCACAAGAGGTCACACAGTCATGCCCAGCAAGGTTGCTTTAAACGTGGGCACACTTCAGACCGTTTCACTCTTTAAATCGTTCAAAGCACCAGATTTCAAGGCCCAAGAGGTCACAGAATCATGCCCAGCAAAGTAGCTCTGGGCCTGGGCACACTTCATGCAGTTTGACCCTTTAAATAATACTACAACCAGACTTCCAGGCACAAGAGGTCACACAGTCATGCCCAGCAAAGTAGCTCTGGGCATGGGCACACTTCATGCAGTTTGACCCTTTAAATAATACTACAACCAGACTTCCAGGCACAAGAGGTCACACAGTCATGCACAGCAAAGTAGTGCTGGGCCAGGGCACACTTCATGTACTTTGTGCCTTTAAATAATACTACAACCAGACTTCCAAGCCGAAGAGGTCACAGAGTCATGCCCAGCAAAGTCGCTATGGGCCTGGGCAGACCATGCAATTTGACCCTTTAACCAAAACTAGAAACAGAACTCAAAGCCCAGGAGGTCACAGAATCATGCCCATCAAAGTAGCTCTGGGCCTGTGTACACTTCAGGCCATTTCACCTTTTATATAATGGAAACACCAGACCTCCAGGCCCAAGAGGTCACACAGTCATGCCCAGAAAAGTAACTCTGGGCCTATACACACTTCACGCAGTTTGACCGTTTAAATAAAACTAGAAACAGACTTCCTGGCCCAAGAGGTCACACAGTCATGCCCAGCAAAGTAGCCTTAAACCTGGACACACAATGGAGACCATTTGACCCTTTAAAATCATACTACAACCAGACTTCCAGGCCCAAGAGGTCACACAGTCATGCCCAGCAAAGTAGCTCTGGGCCTGGGCACACTTCACGCAGTTTGACCGTTTAAATAAAACTAGAAACAGACTTCCTGGCCCAAGAGGTCACACAGTCATGCCCAGCAAAGTAGCCTTAAACCTGGACACACAATGGAGACCATTTGACCCTTTAAAATCATACTACAACCAGACTTCCAGGCCCAAGAGGTCACACAGTCATGCCCAGCAAAGTAGCTCTGGGCCTGGGCACACTTCACGCAGTTTGACCGTTTAAATAAAACTAGAAACAGACTTCCTGGCCCAAGAGGTCACACAGTCATGCCCATCAAAGTAGCTCTGGGCCTGGGCACACTTCATGCAGTTTGACCCTTTAAATAATACTACAACCAGACACATACAGGTGCGCACATATACACAGATACACATTCTGTTTAATTTCTTCACATCTGCAGACTAGAGTAAGCTGAGGGTATAGTGTTAAACCAGGTACTACATAAACAGTATATAGTATATATACAGAGGATATAATGTTAAACCAGGTACTACATACAGACTATATAGTTTGACCAAAAGATCGTGCTGATCTTTGATCTCCTGGTTCTTCATCTCCAGCGCCACTTTTAGACTCATAATGTCCTCCTCTATGGGCTGGTATAACACACACACGAATCATCACTACAGCCAGTACAATGGAAAGGTGGGAATGTGTACTGAATGTGTACTGACGTTATAAGTGAAAGGTGGAGCTACTGGTGGATGTGTACTGACACTATAAGGGATCTCTACCTGCAGTGACAGTCTGAGCTTCTCAAGTTCTTCCTCCAGAGATTTCTTCTCCTGTTCACAGGCCATTTTCATATCTGCCAGAGCAAGTATCATTACTGCTGGATATAACACAGATTGTATATACTACATAATTACTACTGAATATATAAAATATAATATATATAGTACTATACATATATTAGTATCACTTTTATTGGAGCCTAAAGGCTAACATTCATTATTAGTTATGTTAGTATTATTGCATTTCCATAGTACTTACCCTTGAGGGACCTGTTATGCTCCTCCTCCTCCTGCTGTTTCTGCAGGAGCTCTGTCTCCTCCTGCTGCTTGTGTTTCAGCATCTCCTGAAGAACCTGCAGCTCCTTCTGCTTCTGCAACCTCAACTCCTTCAGCTGCTCCAACAAACTGTTCTCCAACTCCTCCTTCTCACACCACAAACACTCCAATCGGGCCACAGGCCCCACTAGTGACACAGAACCACGCACACACACACACACACACACACACACACACACACACACACACACAAAGAGAGAGATAAAAATGTATAAATGTATAAGAATTTGTGGATAAAATTATTATGAGATTATTTATAATCAAACGACTACACTACACAACCACTTCTTCCTTTTATTTACATATTATACAGATATTTACAGATATTTACATTTTATTTACCCGCGTGCGTCTCTCTTCTCCAAGGTAGCGGAGAGATTTGAAAGGATAAAAGGTGAAAAGAATAAAATGCACGTCGGTTTTAAATTCGCAGGCTACTTGCGCTGAAGGCGTGGAAAACGAGCACGTGACGGAAAGGCTTCCGTACCCGATGGGTCCAAATCACATGCCCAGCAAAGTAGCCTTAAACCTGGACACACAATGGAGACCATTTGACCCTTTAAAATCATACTACAACCAGACTTCCAGGCCCAAGAGGTCACACAGTCATGCCCAGCAAAGTAGCTCTGGGCCTGGGCACACTTCACGCAGTTTTACCGTTTAAATAAAACTAGAAACAGACACATACAGGTGCGCACATATACACAGATACACATTCTGTTTAATTTCTTCACATCTGCAGACTAGAGTAAGCTGAGGGTATAGTGTTAAACCAGGTACTGCATAAACAGTATATAGTATATATACAGAGGATATAATGTTAAACCAGGTACTACATACAGAGTATATAGTTTGACCAAAAGATCGTGCTGATCTTTGATCTCCTGGTTCTTCATCTCCAGCGCCACTTTCAGACTCAAAGTCCTCCTCTATGGGCTGGTATAACACACACACGAATCATCACTACAGCCAGTACAATGGAAAGGTGGGAATGTGTACTGAATGTGTAGTGACGTTATAAGTGAAAGGTGGAGCTACTGGTGGATGTGTACTGACACTATAAGGGATCTCTACCTGCAGTGACAGTCTGAGCTTCTCAAGTTCTTCCTCCAGAGATTTCTTCTCCTGTTCACAAGCCATTTTCATATCTGCCAGAGCAAGTATCATTACTGCTGGATATAACACAGATTGTATATACTACATAATTACTACTGAATATATAAAATATAATATATATAGTACTATACATATATTAGTATCACTTTTATTGGAGCCTAAAGGCTAACATTCATTATTAGTTATGTTAGTATTATTGCATTTCCATAGTACTTACTCTTGATGGACCTGTTATGCTCCTCCTCCTCCTGCTGTTTCTGCAGGAGCTCTGTCTCCTCTTCCTGCTTGTGTTTCAGCATCTCCTGAAGAACCTGCAGCTCTTTCTGCTTCTGCAACCTCAACTCCTTCAGCTGCTCCAACAAATTGTTCTCCAACTCCTCCTTCTCACACCGCAAACACTCCAATCGGGCCACAGGCCCCACTAGTGACACAGAACCACACACACACACACACAGACACACACACACACACAGAGAGAGAGATAAACATGTATAAATGTATAAGAATTTGTGGATAAAATTATTATGAGATTATTTATAATCAAACGACTACACTATACAACCACATCTTCCTTTTATTTACATATTATACAGACATTTAGAGATATTTACATTTTATTTACCGGCGTGCGTCTCTCTTCTCCAAGGTAGCAGAGAGATATGAAAGGATAAAAGGGGAAAAGAATAAAATGCACGTCGGTTTTAAATTCGCAGGCTACCTGCGCTGAAGGTGTGGAAAACAAGCACGTGACGGAAAGGCTTCCGTACCCGATGGGTCCAAATCACATGCCCAGCAAAGTAGCCTTAAACCTGGACACACAATGGAGACCATTTGACCCTTTAAATAATACTACAAGCAGACACATACAGGTGCGCACATATACACAGACACACATTCTGTTTAAATTCTTCACATCTGCAGACTAGAGTAAGCTGAGGGTATAGTGTTAAACCAGGTACTACATAAACAGTATATAGTATATATACAGAGGATATAGTGTTAAACCAGGTACTACATACAGAGTATATAGTATACATACAGAGTATATAGTTTGACCAAAAGATCGTGCTGATCTTTGATCTCCTGGTTCTTCATCTCCAGCGCCACTTTCAGACTCATAATGTCCTCCTCTATGGGCTGGTATGACACACACACGAATCATCACTTCAGCCAGTACAATGGAAAGGTGGGAATGTGTACTGAATGTGTACTGACGTTATAAGTGAAAGGTGGAGCTACTGGTGGATGTGTACTGACACTATAAGGGATCTCTACCTGCAGTGACAGTCTGAGCTTCTCAAGTTCTTCCTCCAGAGATTTCTTCTCCTGTTCACAGGCCATTTTCATATCTGCCAGAGCATGTATCATTACTGCTGGATATAACACAGATTGTATATACTACATAATTACTACTGAATATATAAAATATAATATATATAGTACTATACATATATTAGTATCACTTTTATTGGAGCCTAAAGGCTAACATTCATTATTAGTTATGTTAGTATTATTGCATTTACATAGTACTTACTCTTGATGGACCTGTTATGCTCCTCCTCCTCCTGCTGTTTCTGCAGGAGCTCTGTCTCCTCCTGCTGCTTGTGTTTCAGCATCTCCTGAAGAACCTGCAGCTCCTTCTGCTTCTGCAACCTCAACTCCTTCAGCTGCTCCAACAAACTGTTCTCCAACTCCTCCTTCTCACACCACAAACACTCCAATCGGGCCACAGGCCCCACTAGTGACACAGAACCACACACACACACACACACACACACACACACACACACACACACACACAGAGAGAGAGATAAACATGTATAAATGTATAAGAATATGAGGATAAAATTATTATGAGATTATTTATAATCAAACGACTACACTATACAACCACTTCTTCCTTTTATTTAGATATTCTACAGATATGTACAGATATTTACATTTTATTTACCCGCGTGCGTCTCTCTTCTCCAAGGTAGCGGAGAGATATGAAAGGATAAAAGGGGAAAAGAATAAAATGCACGTCGGTTTTAAATTCGCAGGCTACCTGCGCTGAAGGCGTGGAAAACGAGCACGTGACGGAAAGGCTTCCGTACCCGATGGGTCCAAATCACATGCCCAGCAAAGTAGCCTTAAACCTGGACACACAATGGAGACCATTTGACCCTTTAAAATCATACTACAACCAGACTTCCAGGCCCAAGAGGTCACACAGTCATGCCCAGCAAAGTAGCTCTGGGCCTGGGCACACATGACGCAGTTTGACCGTTTAAATAAAACTAAACCAGACACATACAGGTGGGCACATATACACAGATACACATTCTGTTTAATTTCTTCACATCTGCAGACTAGAGTAAGCTGAGGGTATAGTGTTAAACCAGGTACTACATAAACAGTATATAGTATATATACAGAGGATATAGTGTTAAACCAGGTACTACATACAGAGTATATAGTATACATACAGAGTATATAGTTTGACCAAAAGATCGTGCTGATCTTTGATCTCCTGGTTCTTCATCTCCAGCGCTACTTTCAGACTCATAATGTCCTCCTCTATGGGCTGGTATAAAACACACACGAATCATCACTACAGCCAGTACAATGGAAAGGTGGGAATGTGTACTGAATGTGTACTGACGTTATAAGTGAAAGGTGGAGCTACTGGTGGATGTGTACTGAAACTATAAGGGATCTCTACCTGCAGTGACAGTCTGAGCTTCTCAAGTTCTTCCTCCAGAGATTTCTTCTCCTGTTCACAGGCCATTTTCATATCTGCCAGAGCAAGTATCATTACTGCTGGATATAACACAGATTGTATATACTACATAATTACTACTGAATATATAAAATATAATATATATAGTACTATACATATATTAGTGTCACTTTTATTGGAGCCTAAAGGCTAACATTCATTATTAGTTATGTTAGTATTATTGCATTTCCATAGTACTTACTCTTGATGGACCTGTTATGCTCCTCCTCCTCCTGCTGTTTCTGCAGGAGCTCTGTCTCCTCCTGCTGCTTGTGTTTCAGCATCTCCTGAAGAACCTGCAGCTCCTTCTGCAACCTCAACTCCTTCAGCTGCTCCAACAAACTGTTCTCCAACTCCTCCTTCTCACACCGCAAACACTCCAATCGGGCCACAGGCCCCACTAGTGACACAGAACCACACACACACACACACACACACACACACACACACACACACAGAAAGAGAGAGATAAACATGTATAAATGTGTAAGAATTTGAGGATAAAATTATTATGAGATTATTTATAATCAAACGACTACACTATACAACCACTTCTTCCTTTTATTTAGATATTATACAGATATGTACAGATATTTACATTTTATTTACCCGCGTGCATCTCTCTTCTCCAAGGTAGCGGAGAGATATGAAAGGATAAAAGGGGAAAAGAATAAAATGCACGTCGGTTTTAAATTCGCAGGCTACCTGCGCTGAAGGCGTGGAAAACGAGCACGTGACGGAAAGGCTTCCGTACCCGATGGGTCCAAATCACATGCCCAGCAAAGTAGCCTTAAACCTGGACACACAATGGAGACCATTTGACCCTTTAAAATCATACTACAACCAGACTTCCAGGCCCAAGAGGTCACACAGTCATGCCCAGCAAAGTAGCTCTGGGCCTGGGCACACTTCCCGCAGTTTGACCGTTTAAATAATACTACAACCAGACTTCCAGGCACAAGAGGTCACACAGTCACGCCCAGCAAGGTTACTTTAAACGTGGGCACACTTCAGACCGTTTCACTCTTTAAATCATTCAAAGCAGCACATTTCAAGGCCCAAGAGGTCACAGAATCATGCCCATCAAAGTAGCTCTGGGCCTGGGCACACTTCACGCAGTTTGACCCTTTAAATAATACTACAACCAGACGCATACAGGTGCGCACATATACACAGATACACATTCTGTTTAATTTCTTCACATCTGCAGACTAGAGTAAGCTGAGGGTATAGTGTTAAACCAGGTACTACATAAACAGTATATAGTATATATACAGAGGATATAATGTTAAACCAGGTACTACATACAGAGTATATAGTTTGACCAAAAGATCGTGCTGATCTTTGATCTCCTGGATCTTCATCTCCAGCGCCACTTTCAGACTCATAATGTCCTCCTCTATGGGCTGGTATAACACACACACGAATCATCACTACAGCCAGTACAATGGAAAGGTGGGAATGTGTACTGAATGTGTACTGACGTTATAAGTGAAAGGTGGAGGTACTGGTGGATGTGTACTGACACTATAAGGGATCTCTACCTGCAGTGACAGTCTGAGCTTCTCAAGTTCTTCCTCCAGAGATTTCTTCTCCTGTTCACAGGCCATTTTCATATCTGCCAGAGCAAGTATCATTACTGCTGGATATAACACAGATAGTATATACTACATAATTCACTTCTTCCTTTTATTTACATATTATACAGATATTTACAGATATTTACATTTTATTTACCCGCGTGCGTCTCTCTTCTCCAAGGTAGCGGAGAGATATGAAAGGATAAAAGGGGAAAAGAATAAAATGCACGTCGGTTTAAAATTCGCAGGCTACCTGCGCTGAAGGCGTGGAAAATGAGCACGGGACGGAAAGGCTTCCGTACCCGATGGGTCCAAATCACATGCCAAGCAAAGTAGCCTTAAACCTGGACACACAATGGAGACCATTTGACCCTTTAAAATCATACTACAACCAGACTTCCAGGCCCAAGAGGTCACACAGTCATGCCCAGCAAAGTAGCTCTGGGCCTGGGCACACTTCTTGCAGTTTGACCGTTTAAATAAAAGTAGAAACAGACTTCCTGGCCCAAGAGGTCACACAGTCATGCCCAGCAAGGATGCTTTAAACGTGGGCACACTTCAGACCGTTTCACTCTTTAAATCATTCAAAGCACCACATTTCAAGGCCCAAGAGGTCACAGAATCATGCCCATCAAAGTAGCTCTGGGCCTGGGCACACTTCATGCAGTTTGACCCTTTAAATAATACTACAACCAGACACATACAGGTGCGCACATATACACAGATACACATTCTGTTTAATTTCTTCACATCTGCAGACTAGAGTAAGCTGAGGGTATAGTGTTAAACCAGGTACTACATAAACAGTATATAGTATATATACAGAGGATATAATGTTAAACCAGGTACTACATACAGACTATATAGTTTGACCAAAAGATCGTGCTGATCTTTGATCTCCTGGTTCTTCATCTCCAGCGCCACTTTCAGACTCATAATGTCCTCCTCTATGGGCTGGTATAACACACACTCGAATCATCACTACAGCCAGTACAATGGAAAGGTGGGAATGTGTACTGAATGTGTACTGACGTTATAAGTGAAAGGTGGAGCTACTGGTGGATGTGTACTGACACTATAAGGGATCTCTACCTGCAGTGACAGTCTGAGCTTCTCAAGTTCTTCCTCCAGAGATTTCTTCTGCTGTTCACAGGCCATTTTCATATCTGCCAGAGCAAGTATCATTACTGCTGGATATAACACAGATTGTATATACTACATAATTACTACTGAATATATAAAATATAATATATATAGTACTATACATATATTAGTATCACTTTTATTGGAGCCTAAAGGCTAACATTCATTATTAGTTATGTTAGTATTATTGCATTTCCATAGTACTTACCCTTGAGGGACCTGTTATGCTCCTCCTCCTCCTGCTGTTTCTGCAGGAGCTCTGTCTCCTCCTGCTGCTTGTGTTTCAGCATCTCCTGAAGAACCTGCAGCTCCTTCTGCTTCTGCAACCTCAACTCCTTCAGCTGCTCCAACAAACTGTTCTCCAACTCCTCCTTCTCACACCGCAAACACTCCAATCGGGCCACAGGCCCCACTAGTGACACAGAACCACACACACGCACACACAGACACACACACACACACACACAAAGAGAGAGATAAACATGTATAAATGTATAAGAATTTGTGGATAAAATTATTATGAGATTATTTATAATGAAACGACTACACTACACAACCACTTCTTCCTTTTATTTACATATTATACAGATATTTAGAGATATTTACATTTTATTTCCCAGCGTGCGTCTCTCTTCTCCAAGGTAGCGGAGAGATATGAAAGGATAAAAGGGGAAAAGAATAAAATGCACGTCGGTTTTAAATTCGCAGGCTACCTGCGCTGAAGGCGTGGAAAACGAGCACGTGACGGAAAGGCTTCCGTACCCGATGGGTCCAAATCACATGCCCAGCAAAGTAGCCTTAAACCTGGACACACAATGGAGACCATTTGACCCTTTAAATAATACTACAACCAGACACATACAGGTGCGCACATATACACAGATACACATTCTGTTTAAATTTCTTCACATCTGCAGACTAGAGTAAGCTGAGGGTATAGTGTTAAACCAGGAACTACATAAACAGTATATAGTATATATACAGAGGATATAGTGTTAAACCAGGTACTACATACAGAGTATATAGTATACATACAGAGTATATAGTTTGACCAAAAGATCGTGCTGATCTTTGATTTCCTGGTTCTTCATCTCCAGCGCCACTTTCAGACTCATAATGTCCTCCTCTATGGGCTGGTATAACACACACACGAATCATCACTACAGCCAGTACAATGGAAAGGTGGGAATGTGTACTGAATGTGTACTGACGTTATAAGTGAAAGGTGGAGGTACTGGTGGATGTGTACTGACACTATAAGGGATCTCTACCTGCAGTGACAGTCTGAGCTTCTCAAGTTCTTCCTCCAGAGATTTCTTCTCCTGTTCACAGGCCATTTTCATATCTGCCAGAGCAAGTATCATTACTGCTGGATATAACATAGATTGTATATACTACATAATTACTACTGAATATATAAAATATAATATATATAGTACTATACATATATTAGTATCACTTTTATTGGAGCCTAATGGCTAGCATTCATTATTATGTTAGTATTATTGCATTTCCATAGTACTTACTCTTGATGGACCTGTTATGCTCCTCCTCCTCCTGCTGTTTCTGCAGGAGCTCTGTCTCCTCCTGCTGCTTGTGTTTCAGCATCTCCTGAAGAACCTGCAGCTCCTTCTGCTTCTGCAACCTCAACTCCTTCAGCTGCTCCAACAAATTGTTCTCCAACTCCTCCTTCTCACACCGCAAACAATCCAATCGGGCCACAGGCCCCACTAGTGACACAGAACCACACACACACACACACACACACACACACACACACACAGAGAGATAAACATGTATAAATGTATAAGTATTTGTGGATAAAATTATTATGAGATTATTTATAATCAAACGACTACACTACACAACCACTTCTTCCTTTTATTTACATATTATACAGATATTTACATTTTATTTACCCGCGTGCGTCTCTCTTCTCCAAGGTAGCGGAGAGATATGAAGGGATAAAAGGGGAAAAGAATAAAATGCACGTCGGTTTTAAATTCGCAGGCTACCTGCGCTGAAGGCGTGGAAAACGAGCACATGACGGAAAGGCTTCCGTACCCGATGGGTCCAAATCACATGCCCAGCAAAGTAGCCTTAAACCTGGACACACAATGGAGACCATTTGACCCTTTAAAATCATTCTACAACCAGACTTCCAGGCCCAAGAGGTCACACAGTCATGCCCAGCAAAGTAGCTCTGGGCCTGGGCACACTTCACGCAGTTTGACCGTTTAAATAATACTACAACCAGACTTCCAGGCACAAGAGGTCACACAGTCATGCCCATCAAGGTTACTTTAAACGTGGGCACACTTCAGACCGTTTCACTCTTTAAATCATTCAAAGCACCACATTTCAAGGCCCAAGAGGTCACAGAATCATGCCCATCAAAGTAGCTCTGGGCCTGGGCACACTTCACGCAGTTTGACCCTTTAAATAATACTACAACCAGACGCATACAGGTGCGCACATATACACAGATACACATTCTGTTTAATTTCTTCACATCTGCAGACTAGAGTAAGCTGAGGGTATAGTGTTAAACCAGGTACTACATAAACAGTATATAGTATACATACAGAGTATATAGTTTGACCAAAAGATCGTGCTGATCTTTGATCTCCTGGTTCTTCATCTCCAGCGCCACTTTCAGACTCATAATGTCCTCCTCTATGGGCTGGTATAACACACACACGAATCATCACTACAGCCAGTACAATGGAAAGGTGGGAATGTGTACTGCATGTGTACTGACGTTATAAGTGAAAGGTGGAGGTACTGGTGGATGTGTACTGACACTATAAGGGATCTCTACCTGCAGTGACAGTCTGAGCTTCTCAAGTTCTTCCTCCAGAGATTTCTTCTCCTGTTCACAGGCCATTTTCATATCTGCCAGAGCAAGTATCATTACTGCTGGATATAACACAGATTGTATATACTACATAATTACTACTGAATATATAAAATATAATATATATAGTACTATACATATATTAGTATCACTTTTATTGGAGCCTAAAGGCTAACATTCATTATTAGTTATGTTAGTATTATTGCATTTCCATAGTACTTACTCTTGATGGACCTGTTATGCTCCTCCTCCTCCTGCTGTTTCTGCAGGAGCTCTGTCTCCTCCTGCTGCTTGTGTTTCAGCATCTCCTGAAGAACCTGCAGCTCCTTCTGCTTCTGCAACCTCAACTCCTTCAGCTGCTCCAACAAACTGTTCTCCAACTCCTCCTTCTCACACCGCAAACACTCCAATCGGACCACAGGCCCCACTAGTGACACAGAACCACACACACACACACACACACACACACACACACACACACACACACACAGAGAAAGATAAACATGTATAAATGTATAAGAATTTGTGGATAAAATTATTATGAGACTATTTATAATCAAACGACTACACTACACAACCACTTCTTCCTTTTATATACATATTATACAGATATTTACATTTTATTTACCCGCGTGCGTCTCTCTTCTCCAAGGTAGCGGAGAGATATGAAGGGATAAAAGGGGAAAAGAATAAAATGCACGTCGGTTTTAAATTCGCAGGCTACCTGCGCTGAAGGCGTGGAAAACGAGCACGTGACGGAAAGGCTTCCGTACCCGATGGGTCCAAATCACATGCCCAGCAAAGTAGCCTTAAACCTGGACACACAATGGAGACCATTTGACCCTTTAAAATCATACTACAACCAGACTTCCAGGCCCAAGAGGTCACACAGTCATGCCCAGCAAAGTAGCTCTGGGCCTGGGCACACATGACGCAGTTTGACCGTTTAAATAAAACTAAACCAGACACATACAGGTGGGCACATATACACAGATACACATTCTGTTTAATTTCTTCACATCTGCAGACTAGAGTAAGCTGAGGGTATAGTGTTAAACCAGGTACTACATAAACAGTATATAGTATATATACAGAGGATATAGTGTTAAACCAGGTACTACATACAGAGTATATAGTATACATACAGAGTATATAGTTTGACCAAAAGATCGTGCTGATCTTTGATCTCCTGGTTCTTCATCTCCAGCGCTACTTTCAGACTCATAATGTCCTCCTCTATGGGCTGGTATAAAACACACACGAATCATCACTACAGCCAGTACAATGGAAAGGTGGGAATGTGTACTGAATGTGTACTGACGTTATAAGTGAAAGGTGGAGCTACTGGTGGATGTGTACTGAAACTATAAGGGATCTCTACCTGCAGTGACAGTCTGAGCTTCTCAAGTTCTTCCTCCAGAGATTTCTTCTCCTGTTCACAGGCCATTTTCATATCTGCCAGAGCAAGTATCATTACTGCTGGATATAACACAGATTGTATATACTACATAATTACTACTGAATATATAAAATATAATATATATAGTACTATACATATATTAGTGTCACTTTTATTGGAGCCTAAAGGCTAACATTCATTATTAGTTATGTTAGTATTATTGCATTTCCATAGTACTTACTCTTGATGGACCTGTTATGCTCCTCCTCCTCCTGCTGTTTCTGCAGGAGCTCTGTCTCCTCCTGCTGCTTGTGTTTCAGCATCTCCTGAAGAACCTGCAGCTCCTTCTGCAACCTCAACTCCTTCAGCTGCTCCAACAAACTGTTCTCCAACTCCTCCTTCTCACACCGCAAACACTCCAATCGGGCCACAGGCCCCACTAGTGACACAGAACCACACACACACACACACACACACACACACACACACACACACACAGAAAGAGAGAGATAAACATGTATAAATGTGTAAGAATTTGAGGATAAAATTATTATGAGATTATTTATAATCAAACGACTACACTATACAACCACTTCTTCCTTTTATTTAGATATTATACAGATATGTACAGATATTTACATTTTATTTACCCGCGTGCATCTCTCTTCTCCAAGGTAGCGGAGAGATATGAAAGGATAAAAGGGGAAAAGAATAAAATGCACGTCGGTTTTAAATTCGCAGGCTACCTGCGCTGAAGGCGTGGAAAACGAGCACGTGACGGAAAGGCTTCCGTACCCGATGGGTCCAAATCACATGCCCAGCAAAGTAGCCTTAAACCTGGACACACAATGGAGACCATTTGACCCTTTAAAATCATACTACAACCAGACTTCCAGGCCCAAGAGGTCACACAGTCATGCCCAGCAAAGTAGCTCTGGGCCTGGGCACACTTCCCGCAGTTTGACCGTTTAAATAATACTACAACCAGACTTCCAGGCACAAGAGGTCACACAGTCACGCCCAGCAAGGTTACTTTAAACGTGGGCACACTTCAGACCGTTTCACTCTTTAAATCATTCAAAGCAGCACATTTCAAGGCCCAAGAGGTCACAGAATCATGCCCATCAAAGTAGCTCTGGGCCTGGGCACACTTCACGCAGTTTGACCCTTTAAATAATACTACAACCAGACGCATACAGGTGCGCACATATACACAGATACACATTCTGTTTAATTTCTTCACATCTGCAGACTAGAGTAAGCTGAGGGTATAGTGTTAAACCAGGTACTACATAAACAGTATATAGTATATATACAGAGGATATAATGTTAAACCAGGTACTACATACAGAGTATATAGTTTGACCAAAAGATCGTGCTGATCTTTGATCTCCTGGATCTTCATCTCCAGCGCCACTTTCAGACTCATAATGTCCTCCTCTATGGGCTGGTATAACACACACACGAATCATCACTACAGCCAGTACAATGGAAAGGTGGGAATGTGTACTGAATGTGTACTGACGTTATAAGTGAAAGGTGGAGGTACTGGTGGATGTGTACTGACACTATAAGGGATCTCTACCTGCAGTGACAGTCTGAGCTTCTCAAGTTCTTCCTCCAGAGATTTCTTCTCCTGTTCACAGGCCATTTTCATATCTGCCAGAGCAAGTATCATTACTGCTGGATATAACACAGATAGTATATACTACATAATTCACTTCTTCCTTTTATTTACATATTATACAGATATTTACAGATATTTACATTTTATTTACCCGCGTGCGTCTCTCTTCTCCAAGGTAGCGGAGAGATATGAAAGGATAAAAGGGGAAAAGAATAAAATGCACGTCGGTTTAAAATTCGCAGGCTACCTGCGCTGAAGGCGTGGAAAATGAGCACGGGACGGAAAGGCTTCCGTACCCGATGGGTCCAAATCACATGCCAAGCAAAGTAGCCTTAAACCTGGACACACAATGGAGACCATTTGACCCTTTAAAATCATACTACAACCAGACTTCCAGGCCCAAGAGGTCACACAGTCATGCCCAGCAAAGTAGCTCTGGGCCTGGGCACACTTCACGCAGTTTGACCGTTTAAATAAAAGTAGAAACAGACTTCCTGGCCCAAGAGGTCACACAGTCATGCCCAGCAAGGATGCTTTAAACGTGGGCACACTTCAGACCGTTTCACTCTTTAAATCATTCAAAGCACCACATTTCAAGGCCCAAGAGGTCACAGAATCATGCCCATCAAAGTAGCTCTGGGCCTGGGCACACTTCATGCAGTTTGACCCTTTAAATAATACTACAACCAGACACATACAGGTGCGCACATATACACAGATACACATTCTGTTTAATTTCTTCACATCTGCAGACTAGAGTAAGCTGAGGGTATAGTGTTAAACCAGGTACTACATAAACAGTATATAGTATATATACAGAGGATATAATGTTAAACCAGGTACTACATACAGACTATATAGTTTGACCAAAAGATCGTGCTGATCTTTGATCTCCTGGTTCTTCATCTCCAGCGCCACTTTCAGACTCATAATGTCCTCCTCTATGGGCTGGTATAACACACACTCGAATCATCACTACAGCCAGTACAATGGAAAGGTGGGAATGTGTACTGAATGTGTACTGACGTTATAAGTGAAAGGTGGAGCTACTGGTGGATGTGTACTGACACTATAAGGGATCTCTACCTGCAGTGACAGTCTGAGCTTCTCAAGTTCTTCCTCCAGAGATTTCTTCTGCTGTTCACAGGCCATTTTCATATCTGCCAGAGCAAGTATCATTACTGCTGGATATAACACAGATTGTATATACTACATAATTACTACTGAATATATAAAATATAATATATATAGTACTATACATATATTAGTATCACTTTTATTGGAGCCTAAAGGCTAACATTCATTATTAGTTATGTTAGTATTATTGCATTTCCATAGTACTTACCCTTGAGGGACCTGTTATGCTCCTCCTCCTCCTGCTGTTTCTGCAGGAGCTCTGTCTCCTCCTGCTGCTTGTGTTTCAGCATCTCCTGAAGAACCTGCAGCTCCTTCTGCTTCTGCAACCTCAACTCCTTCAGCTGCTCCAACAAACTGTTCTCCAACTCCTCCTTCTCACACCGCAAACACTCCAATCGGGCCACAGGCCCCACTAGTGACACAGAACCACACACACGCACACACAGACACACACACACACACACACAAAGAGAGAGATAAACATGTATAAATGTATAAGAATTTGTGGATAAAATTATTATGAGATTATTTATAATGAAACGACTACACTACACAACCACTTCTTCCTTTTATTTACATATTATACAGATATTTACAGATATTTACATTTTATTTCCCAGCGTGCGTCTCTCTTCTCCAAGGTAGCGGAGAGATATGAAAGGATAAAAGGGGAAAAGAATAAAATGCACGTCGGTTTTAAATTCGCAGGCTACCTGCGCTGAAGGCGTGGAAAACGAGCACGTGACGGAAAGGCTTCCGTACCCGATGGGTCCAAATCACATGCCCAGCAAAGTAGCCTTAAACCTGGACACACAATGGAGACCATTTGACCCTTTAAATAATACTACAACCAGACACATACAGGTGCGCACATATACACAGATACACATTCTGTTTAAATTTCTTCACATCTGCAGACTAGAGTAAGCTGAGGGTATAGTGTTAAACCAGGAACTACATAAACAGTATATAGTATATATACAGAGGATATAGTGTTAAACCAGGTACTACATACAGAGTATATAGTATACATACAGAGTATATAGTTTGACCAAAAGATCGTGCTGATCTTTGATTTCCTGGTTCTTCATCTCCAGCGCCACTTTCAGACTCATAATGTCCTCCTCTATGGGCTGGTATAACACACACACGAATCATCACTACAGCCAGTACAATGGAAAGGTGGGAATGTGTACTGAATGTGTACTGACGTTATAAGTGAAAGGTGGAGGTACTGGTGGATGTGTACTGACACTATAAGGGATCTCTACCTGCAGTGACAGTCTGAGCTTCTCAAGTTCTTCCTCCAGAGATTTCTTCTCCTGTTCACAGGCCATTTTCATATCTGCCAGAGCAAGTATCATTACTGCTGGATATAACATAGATTGTATATACTACATAATTACTACTGAATATATAAAATATAATATATATAGTACTATACATATATTAGTATCACTTTTATTGGAGCCTAATGGCTAGCATTCATTATTATGTTAGTATTATTGCATTTCCATAGTACTTACTCTTGATGGACCTGTTATGCTCCTCCTCCTCCTGCTGTTTCTGCAGGAGCTCTGTCTCCTCCTGCTGCTTGTGTTTCAGCATCTCCTGAAGAACCTGCAGCTCCTTCTGCTTCTGCAACCTCAACTCCTTCAGCTGCTCCAACAAATTGTTCTCCAACTCCTCCTTCTCACACCGCAAACAATCCAATCGGGCCACAGGCCCCACTAGTGACACAGAACCACACACACACACACACACACACACACACACACACAGAGAGATAAACATGTATAAATGTATAAGTATTTGTGGATAAAATTATTATGAGATTATTTATAATCAAACGACTACACTACACAACCACTTCTTCCTTTTATTTACATATTATACAGATATTTACATTTTATTTACCCGCGTGCGTCTCTCTTCTCCAAGGTAGCGGAGAGATATGAAGGGATAAAAGGGGAAAAGAATAAAATGCACGTCGGTTTTAAATTCGCAGGCTACCTGCGCTGAAGGCGTGGAAAACGAGCACATGACGGAAAGGCTTCCGTACCCGATGGGTCCAAATCACATGCCCAGCAAAGTAGCCTTAAACCTGGACACACAATGGAGACCATTTGACCCTTTAAAATCATTCTACAACCAGACTTCCAGGCCCAAGAGGTCACACAGTCATGCCCAGCAAAGTAGCTCTGGGCCTGGGCACACTTCACGCAGTTTGACCGTTTAAATAATACTACAACCAGACTTCCAGGCACAAGAGGTCACACAGTCATGCCCATCAAGGTTACTTTAAACGTGGGCACACTTCAGACCGTTTCACTCTTTAAATCATTCAAAGCACCACATTTCAAGGCCCAAGAGGTCACAGAATCATGCCCATCAAAGTAGCTCTGGGCCTGGGCACACTTCACGCAGTTTGACCCTTTAAATAATACTACAACCAGACGCATACAGGTGCGCACATATACACAGATACACATTCTGTTTAATTTCTTCACATCTGCAGACTAGAGTAAGCTGAGGGTATAGTGTTAAACCAGGTACTACATAAACAGTATATAGTATACATACAGAGTATATAGTTTGACCAAAAGATCGTGCTGATCTTTGATCTCCTGGTTCTTCATCTCCAGCGCCACTTTCAGACTCATAATGTCCTCCTCTATGGGCTGGTATAACACACACACGAATCATCACTACAGCCAGTACAATGGAAAGGTGGGAATGTGTACTGCATGTGTACTGACGTTATAAGTGAAAGGTGGAGGTACTGGTGGATGTGTACTGACACTATAAGGGATCTCTACCTGCAGTGACAGTCTGAGCTTCTCAAGTTCTTCCTCCAGAGATTTCTTCTCCTGTTCACAGGCCATTTTCATATCTGCCAGAGCAAGTATCATTACTGCTGGATATAACACAGATTGTATATACTACATAATTACTACTGAATATATAAAATATAATATATATAGTACTATACATATATTAGTATCACTTTTATTGGAGCCTAAAGGCTAACATTCATTATTAGTTATGTTAGTATTATTGCATTTCCATAGTACTTACTCTTGATGGACCTGTTATGCTCCTCCTCCTCCTGCTGTTTCTGCAGGAGCTCTGTCTCCTCCTGCTGCTTGTGTTTCAGCATCTCCTGAAGAACCTGCAGCTCCTTCTGCTTCTGCAACCTCAACTCCTTCAGCTGCTCCAACAAACTGTTCTCCAACTCCTCCTTCTCACACCGCAAACACTCCAATCGGACCACAGGCCCCACTAGTGACACAGAACCACACACACACACACACACACACACACACACACACACACACACAGAGAAAGATAAACATGTATAAATGTATAAGAATTTGTGGATAAAATTATTATGAGACTATTTATAATCAAACGACTACACTACACAACCACTTCTTCCTTTTATATACATATTATACAGATATTTACATTTTATTTACCCGCGTGCGTCTCTCTTCTCCAAGGTAGCGGAGAGATATGAAGGGATAAAAGGGGAAAAGAATAAAATGCACGTCGGTTTTAAATTCGCAGGCTACCTGCGCTGAAGGCGTGGAAAACGAGCACGTGACGGAAAGGCTTCCGTACCCGATGGGTCCAAATCACATGCCCAGCAAAGTAGCCTTAAACCTGGACACACAATGGAGACCATTTGACCCTTTAAAATCATACTACAACCAGACTTCCAGGCCCAAGAGGTCACACAGTCATGCCCAGCAAAGTAGCTCTGGGCCTGGGCACACTTCCCGCAGTTTGACCGTTTAAATAATACTACAACCAGACTTCCAGGCACAAGAGGTCACACAGTCATGCCCAGCAAGGTTACTTTAAACGTGGGCACACTTCAGACCGTTTCACTCTTTAAATCATTCAAAGCAGCACATTTCAAGGCCCAAGAGGTCACAGAATCATGCCCATCAAAGTAGCTCTGGGCCTGGGCACACTTCACGCAGTTTGACCCTTTAAATAATACTACAACCAGACGCATACAGGTGCGCACATATACACAGATACACATTCTGTTTAATTTCTTCACATCTGCAGACTAGAGTAAGCTGAGGGTATAGTGTTAAACCAGGTACTACATAAACAGTATATAGTATATATACAGAGGATATAATGTTAAACCAGGTACTACATACAGAGTATATAGTTTGACCAAAAGATCGTGCTGATCTTTGATCTCCTGGATCTTCATCTCCAGCGCCACTTTCAGACTCATAATGTCCTCCTCTATGGGCTGGTATAACACACACACGAATCATCACTACAGCCAGTACAATGGAAAGGTGGGAATGTGTACTGAATGTGTACTGACGTTATAAGTGAAAGGTGGAGATACTGGTGGATGTGTACTGACACTATAAGGGATCTCTACCTGCAGTGACAGTCTGAGCTTCTCAAGTTCTTCCTCCAGAGATTTCTTCTCCTGTTCACAGGCCATTTTCATATCTGCCAGAGCAAGTATCATTACTGCTGGATATAACATAGATTGTATATACTACATAATTACTACTGAATATATAAAATATAATATATATAGTACTATACATATATTAGTATCACTTTTATTGGAGCCTAATGGCTAGCATTCATTATTATGTTAGTATTATTGCATTTCCAGAGTACTTACTCTTGATGGACCTGTTATGCTCCTCCTCCTCCTGCTGTTTCTGCAGGAGCTCTGTCTCCTCCTGCTGCTTGTGTTTCAGCATCTCCTGAAGAACCTGCAGCTCCTTCTGCTTCTGCAACCTCAACTCCTTCAGCTGCTCCAACAAACTGTTCTCCAACTCCTCCTTCTCACACCGCAAACACTCCAATCGGGCCACAGGCCCCACTAGTGACACAGAACCACACACACACACACACACACACAAAGAGAGAGATAAACATGTATAAATGTATAAGAATTTGTGGATAAAATTATTATGAGATTATTTATAATCAAACGACTACACTATACAACCACTTCTTCCTTTTATTTAGATATTATACAGATATGTACAGATATTTACATTTTATTTACCCGCGTGCGTCTCTCTTCTCCAAGGTAGCGGAGAGATATGAAAGGATAAAAGGGGAAAAGAATAAAATGCACGTCCGTTTTAAATTCGCAGGCTACCTGCGCTGAAGGCGTGGAAAACGAGCACGTGACGGAAAGGCTTCCGTACCCGATGGGTCCAAATCACATGCCCAGCAAAGTAGCCTTAAACCTGGACACACAATGGAGACCATTTGACCCTTTAAAATCATACTACAACCAGACTTCCAGGCCCAAGAGGTCACACAGTCATGCCCAGCAAAGTAGCTCTGGGCCTGGGCACACTTCACGCAGTTTGACCGTTTAAATAAAACTAGAAACAGACTTCCTGGCCCAAGAGGTCACAGTCATACCCAGCAAAGTACGTTTAAACCTGGAAACAAATCAGATCCTTTCTGTCATTCAAAGGAATGGGCCTGCAACTCACAACCACATCCCCAGTGAAGCGCACCGTCACCCAGCCACACTACGCCACCTTGCCCGTCCTGGAACAACCACACCTCCAGGGCACCACATGCCAATCTCTCATGCCCAGCAAACTGCAACCTCACGCAGCCAGGCCACACACTGTCTCCCCTTGTACCGTCCAGGGACGAACTCCTCCACAAACCTGGTGTTCACGCACACACACGCAATTACAACGAATTGGTGGAGAACTTTGAAACAAACGTGCTGACTTTGAATACTCACATCTAGGCTGGGCCAGGTCCAAACGGCCTGCAGCTCGGTGCCCATCACCTCCATGACTGTCCCTAACGAACGCCACCTGCCACGCTTTCGGCCCGTCCCTGGCGGCATTAAAAAATCGTAGCGTGATAACGATGGTTCCGATCCGCGTGCCGCTCGAAGGCGATTACAGGGGAGATGCAACCCTCTCCAAAGAGCCATGAACATACTTTCTACTCCCAAGGACACAAGAGATATTAAGCCGCAATGACGTCCGACGCGCGCATTTTCTCCGCCGCGCACCACATATAAAAAATCGTAGCGTGAAAACAGTGGGTTCGATCCGCGTGCCGCTCGAAGGCGATTACAGGGGAGATGCATCCCTTTCCAAAGAGCCATGAACAGACTTCCTACTCCCAAGGAGACAAGAGATATTAAGCCGCAATGACGTCCGACGCGCGTCTTTTCTCCGCAGCTCACCACATTTAAAAAAATCGAAGCGTGAAAACCGTGGGTTCGATATAGTATACATACAGAGTATATAGTTTGACCAAAAGATCGTGCTGATCTTTGATCTCCTGGTTCTTCATCTCCAGCGCCACTTTCAGACTCAATGTCCTCCTCTATGGGCTGGTATAACACAGACACGAATCATCACTACAGCCAGTACAATGGAAAGGTGGGAATGTGTACTGAATGTGTACTGACGTTATAAGTGAGAGGTGGTGGTACTGGTGGATGTGTACTGACACTATAAGGGATCTCTACCTGCAGTGACAATTTGAGCTTCTCAAGTTCTTCCTCCAGAGATTTCTTCTCCTGTTCACAGGCCATTTTCATATCTGCCAGAGCAAGTATCATTACTGCTGGATATAACACAGATTGTATATACTACATAATTACTACTGAATATATAAAATATAATATATATAGTACTATACATATATTAGTGTCACTTTTATTGGAGCCTAAAGGCTAACATTCATTATTAGTTATGTTAGTATTATTGCATTTCCATAGTACTTACTCTTGATGGACCTGTTATGCTCCTCCTCCTCCTGCTGTTTCTGCAGGAGCTCTGTCTCCTCCTGCTGCTTGTGTTTCAGCATCTCCTGAAGAACCTGCAGCTCCTTCTGCTTCTGCAACCTCAACTCCTTCAGCTGCTCCAACAAACTTTTCTCCAACTCCTCCTTCTCACAACGCAAACACTCCAATCGGGCCACAGGCCCCACTAGTGACACAGAACCACACACACACACACACACACACACACACACACACACACAGAGAGAGAGATAAACATGTATAAATGTATAAGAATATGAGGATAAAATTATTATGAGATTATTTATAATCAAACGACTACACTATACAACCACTTCTTCCTTTTATTTAGATATTATACAGATATGTACAGATATTTACATTTTATTTACCCGCGTGCGTCTCTCTTCTCCAAGGTAGCGGAGAGATATGAAAGGATAAAAGGGGAAAAGAATAAAATGCACGTCGGTTTTAAATTCGCAGGCTACCTGCGCTGAAGGCGTGGAAAACGAGCACGTGACGGAAAGGCTTCCGTACCCGATGGGTCCAAATCACATGCCCAGCAAAGTAGCCTTAAACCTGGACACACAATGGAGACCATTTGACCCTTTAAAATCATACTACAACCAGACTTCCAGGCCCAAGAGGTCACACAGTCATGCCCAGCAAAGTAGCTCTGGGCCTGGGCACACTTCACGCAGTTTGACCGTTTAAATAAAACTAGAAACAGACTTCCTGGCCCAAGAGGTCACACAGTCATGCCCAGCAAGGTTGCTTTAAACGTGGGCACACTTCAGACCGTTTCACTCTTTAAATCATTCAATGCACCACATTTCAAGGCCCAAGAGGTCACAGAATCATGCCCATCAAAGTAGCTCTGGGCCTGGGCACACTTTACGGAGTTTGACCCTTTAAATAATACTACAACCAGACACATACAGGTGCGCACATATACACAGATACACATTCTGTTTAATTTCTTCACATCTGCAGACTAGAGTAAGCTGAGGGTATAGTGTTAAACCAGGTGCTACATAAACAGTATATAGTATATATACAGAGGATATAGTGTTAAACCAGGTACTACATACAGAGTATATAGTATACATACAGAGTATATAGTTTGACCAAAAGATCGTGCTGATCTTTGATCTCCTGGTTCTTCATCTCCAGCGCCACTTTCAGACTCATAATGTCCTCCTCTATGGGCTGGTATAACACACACACGAATCATCACTACAGCGAGTACAATGGAAAGGTGGGAATGTGTACTGAATGTGTACTGACGTTATAAGTGAAAGGTGGAGCTACTGGTGGATGTGTACTGACACTATAAGGGATCTCTACCTGCAGTGACAGTCTCAGCTTCTCAAGTTCTTCCTCCAGAGATTTCTTCTCCTGTTCACAGGCCATTTTCATATCTGCCAGAGCAAGTATCATTACTGCTGGATATAACACAGATTGTATATACTACATAATTACTACTGAATATATAAAATATAATATATATAGTACTATACATATATTAGTATCACTTTTATTGGAGCCTAAAGGCTAACATTCATTATTAGTTATGTTAGTATTATTGCATTTCCATAGTACTTACCCTTGAGGGACCTGTTATGCTCCTCCTCCTCCTGCTGTTTCTGCAGGAGCTCTGTCTCCTCCTGCTGCTTGTGTTTCAGCATCTCCTGAAGAACCTGCAGCTCCTTCTGCTTCTGCAACCTCAACTCATTCAGCTGCTCCAACAAACTGTTCTCCAACTCCTCCTTCTCACACCGCAAACACTCCAATCGGGCCACAGGCCCCAATAGTGACACAGAACCACACACACACACACACAGACACACACACACACACACACACACAAAGAGAGAGATAAACATGTATAAATGTATAAGAATTTGTGGATAAAATTATTATGAGATTATTTATAATGAAACGACTACACTACACAACCACTTCTTCCTTTTATTTACATATTATACAGATATTTACAGATATTTACATTTTATTTACCCGCGTGCGTCTCTCTTCTCCAAGGTAGCGGAGAGATATGAAAGGATAAAAGGGGAAAACAATAAAATGCACGTCGGTTTTAAATTCGCAGGCTACCTGCGCTGAAGGCGTGGAAAACGAGCATGTGACGGAAAGGCTTCCGTACCCGATGGGTCCAAATCACATGCCCAGCAAAGTAGCCTTAAACCTGGACACACAATGGAGACCATTTGACCCTTTAAATAATACTACAAGCAGACACATACAGGTGCGCACATATACACAGATACACATTCTGTTTAATTTCTTCACATCTGCAGACTAGAGTAAGCTGAGGGTATAGTGTTAAACCAGGTACTACATAAACAGTATATAGTATATATACAGAGGATATAGTGTTAAACCAGGTACTACATACAGAGTATATAGTATACATACAGAGTATATAGTTTGACCAAAAGATCGTGCTGATCTTTGATCTCCTGGTTCTTCATCTCCAGCGCTACTTTCAGACTCATAATGTCCTCCTCTATGGGCTGGTATAACACACACACGAATCATCACTACAGCCAGTACAATGGAAAGGTGGGAATGTGTACTGAATGTGTACTGACGTTATAAGTGAAAGGTGGAGCTACTGGTGGATGTGTACTGACACTATAAGGGATCTCTACCTGCAGTGACAGTCTGAGCTTCTCAAGTTCTTCCTCCAGAGATTTCTTCTCCTGTTCACAGGCCATTTTCATATCTGCCAGAGCAAGTATCATTACTGCTGGATATAACACAGATTGTATATACTACATAATTACTACTGAATATATAAAATATAATATATATAGTACT
This sequence comes from Electrophorus electricus, assembly GCF_041902795.1. Lineage (NCBI taxonomy): Eukaryota > Metazoa > Chordata > Actinopteri > Gymnotiformes > Gymnotidae > Electrophorus > Electrophorus electricus. The sequence continues at coordinate 35,709,522 of NC_137501.1, read as the reverse complement.
ATACATATATTAGTATCACTTTTATTGGAGCCTAAAGGCTAACATTCATTATTAGTTATGTTAGTATTATTGCATTTCCATAGTACTTACTCTTGATGGACCTGTTATGCTCCTCCTCCTCCTGCTGTTTCTGCAGGAGCTCTGTCTCCTCTTGCTGCTTGTGTTTCAGCATCTCCTGAAGAACCTGCAGCTCTTTCTGCTTCTGCAACCTCAACTCCTTCAGCTGCTCCAACAAATTGTTCTCCAACTCCTCCTTCTCACACCGCAAACACTCCAATCGGGCCACAGGCCCCACGAGTGACACAGAACCACACACACACACACAAAGAGAGAGATAAACATGTATAAATGTATAAGAATTTGTGGATAAAATTATTATGAGATTATTTATAATCAAACGACTACACTACACAACCACACCTTCCTTTTATTTACATATTATACAGATATTTAGAGATATTTACATTTTATTTACCCGCGTGCGTCTCTCTTCTCCAAGGTAGCGGAGAGATATGAAAGGATAAAAAGGGAAAAGAATAAAATGCGCGTCGGTTTTAAATTCGCAGGCTACCTGCGCTGAAGGCGTGGAAAACGAGCACATGACGGAAAGGCTTCCGTACCCGATGGGTCCAAATCACATGCCCAGCAAAGTAGCCTTAAACCTGGACACACAATGGAGACCATTTGACCCTTTAAAATCATTCTACAACCAGACTTCCAGGCCCAAGAGGTCACACAGTCATGCCCAGCAAGGTTACTTTAAACGTGGGCACACTTCAGACCGTTTCACTCTTTAAATCATTCAAAGCACCACATTTCGAGGCCCAAGAGGTCACACAGTCATGCCCAGCAAAGTAGCTCTGGGCCTGGGCACACTTCACGCAGTTTGACCCTTTAACCAAAACTAGAAACAGACCTGCAAGCCCAGGAGCTCACAGAATCATACCCAGTAAAGTAGCTAGCTAGCTTTCAGCTCAGTAACCGTAGCTAGCTAGCTAGCTATCAGCTCAGTAAACCATACAATCAAATGTCCACCAAGCATTTAAACCGCAAGCATTTAAACCACTAGATACCGCTAGTTACCGGCTGCACGGTTAACAGTGCAAAGCCATTACCAAGCTACCTAGCTAGCTAGCTAGCTACCGGAAGCACTTTTAACAGTGCAAAGTCAGTAGCTAGCTAGTAGTAGCTACTGTAGCTAGCTAGCTACCGGAAGCACTTTTAACAGTGCAAAGTCAGTAGCTAGCTAGTAGTAGCTACTGTAGCTAGCTAGCTACCGGAAGCACTTTTAACAGTGCAAAGTCAGTAGCTAGCTAGTAGTAGCTACTGTAGCTAGCTAGCTAGCTACTGACTTTGCACTGTTAACCTTGCAGCCGGTAGCTCGCTAGCTAGCTAGCAGCTCAGTAACCGTACAAATTCGCCTGCTGCTGAAAACTGTCAAGTTGTATTTATAGCTTTCGTTTTAGTTCTCTCAGCTTACTTATTTGGTTTTTTTGTGTGTGTGTTTTTTTCAGGGAAGTTTAATAATTTCTTAGAAATCTTGGAACATTTTGCCAGTTGGCATCTAGGAAAGCCTTTCTGCCCACAGACAATAAACACAAGCCAGAATTCCTCAAACAGGAATGAATCTACTAATTTAGTAACATTTCAGGCACATGAGTGGAGGAACTAGCAAATTCTAAATGATGAAATCGAAGCTGATAAAAATCCATGAAAATATAAACTGGTCATGAAAAAATGCTTGTGAATTGAAAATGTAAGTGATAGGATTAAAACAGTCTTGATTTGATATATTTTTAAAAATCAAATATCAAGTTTGATCATTCATGACCAAGGGAGTTTCTATGAGGGTGTAAACAACAAATGCATGTGAACTAAATACTACAGTGGTATATAATTAAATAATTGGAATAACTTTGTGTCACGTCATTTAACGTTTAACTCAAGCCGTTTGTGTTACCGGACTCTTTTATCACTTAACATTAGTAACTGTTTTAGTTGCCTTGTTTATCCAATAACATTCATTAATTAATCAATCCATGGTTTAACCCAAGCAATTTTCGTTACTTCCGCCTCTCGAGGCAAAAATGTCAATCAGAACGTTGCGCCCGCAAACTTCAAATAAACGATAAATAAGGCAAGTAATAAAAATGGATAAAGTTGAAAGATAAGTTGATTAAACTTGAGTCAAATAAAACTACTTATCAGTCAAAACGTCAATTCATATGCATTTTATTGACTCAAAATTTAATTTACGTGCATTTTAATCAGCCATATTTTTGGTGTATAGACCTGAGTTTTGTCGTTGAAGAGAATAAAAGAATCCGTCGTGTAAACTTACGCCATCTGCAGGCTGAGATGGTGTTGGGTTGACCCGGATGTGACGTTTGCCAAGCTGATGACATATCACGATATTAATTGTGAGATTTCCTTACCATCTTTGCTCTTAGCAGAAGGGCACAGTGCGGTTTACAGGGCACAGTTTGACCCTTTAAATAATACTACAACCAGACTTCCAGGCACAAGAGGTCACACAGTCATGCCCAGCAAGGTTGCTTTAAACGTGGGCACACTTCAGACCGTTTCACTCTTTAAATCGTTCAAAGCACCAGATTTCAAGGCCCAAGAGGTCACAGAATCATGCCCAGCAAAGTAGCTCTGGGCCTGGGCACACTTCATGCAGTTTGACCCTTTAAATAATACTACAACCAGACTTCCAGGCACAAGAGGTCACACAGTCATGCCCAGCAAAGTAGCTCTGGGCCTGGGCACACTTCATGCAGTTTGACCCTTTAAATAATACTACAACCAGACTTCCAGGCACAAGAGGTCACACAGTCATGCACAGCAAAGTAGTGCTGGGCCAGGGCACACTTCATGTACTTTGTGCCTTTAAATAATACTACAACCAGACTTCCAAGCCGAAGAGGTCACAGAGTCATGCCCAGCAAAGTCGCTATGGGCCTGGGCAGACCATGCAATTTGACCCTTTAACCAAAACTAGAAACAGAACTCAAAGCCCAGGAGGTCACAGAATCATGCCCATCAAAGTAGCTCTGGGCCTGTGTACACTTCAGGCCATTTCACCTTTTATATAATGGAAACACCAGACCTCCAGGCCCAAGAGGTCACACAGTCATGCCCAGAAAAGTAACTCTGGGCCTATACACACTTCACGCAGTTTGACCGTTTAAATAAAACTAGAAACAGACTTCCTGGCCCAAGAGGTCACACAGTCATGCCCAGCAAAGTAGCCTTAAACCTGGACACACAATGGAGACCATTTGACCCTTTAAAATCATACTACAACCAGACTTCCAGGCCCAAGAGGTCACACAGTCATGCCCAGCAAAGTAGCTCTGGGCCTGGGCACACTTCACGCAGTTTGACCGTTTAAATAAAACTAGAAACAGACTTCCTGGCCCAAGAGGTCACACAGTCATGCCCAGCAAAGTAGCCTTAAACCTGGACACACAATGGAGACCATTTGACCCTTTAAAATCATACTACAACCAGACTTCCAGGCCCAAGAGGTCACACAGTCATGCCCAGCAAAGTAGCTCTGGGCCTGGGCACACTTCACGCAGTTTGACCGTTTAAATAAAACTAGAAACAGACTTCCTGGCCCAAGAGGTCACACAGTCATGCCCATCAAAGTAGCTCTGGGCCTGGGCACACTTCACGCAGTTTGACCCTTTAAATAATACTACAACCAGACACATACAGGTGCGCACATATACACAGATACACATTCTGTTTAATTTCTTCACATCTGCAGACTAGAGTAAGCTGAGGGTATAATGTTAAACCAGGTACTATGTAAACAGTATATAGTTTTACCAAAAGATCGTGCTGATCTTTGATCTCCTGGTTCTTTATCTCCAGCCACTTTCAGACTCATGTCCTCCTCTATGGGCTGGTATAACACACACACACACACACACACACACACACACACACACACACACACACACACACACACACACACACACACACACACAGACAAACAGAAAGACACACAGACATATGAAATTAGCAAGCCATATAGTGTAGAAATAGATTGATGTTATTCAGGGACCTCATTTATAAAACTTTGTGGATTCCAAAGTGAAAGTGTGTGTATTCTGCACAAATAACAGGAAATGGCATATACCCCCCAAAAACTTAGATTTCTAAAGCCTCGAGTATGAATTGTTGGGAGATAGAGGCGACAATGCAGCGCTAAAGACAAAAAAGGAATTTTAACCACAGGTATGAGTGGCAGCACCAGCAACCGCAGGTGTGAGTGGCATTATATTTACATTTACCCTCCACATCCTTTGTGTCTGTGTATTCGTCCTCGATGCGTCCAGCACACCATCTCCAGAAACGCCTCATTTTTCCTCTGTCTTCTTCAGTGTCTTTCCACAGACTGATCTGTAAAGGTGTTCATGGGATTCCCCTCACGTGTGACATCGGGCCACAGGACATATGGGGTTCTAAAGTTCCAAGAGCGTAGATGAGTTGTTTTTCTTTGAATTTCCTAATTTCATTGCTGCCATAGCAACAACTGGCAATGCAAACAGACGTGTCATTAATGCAGTGACTCTACCTCAACCTGGATTGATCAACCATGTACGGCTCACCGGAGACTGTGATACGTATAACATCCCAAAGTGTACTTAATTCTGAGCAAAATCTAACTAGCCTCATTACTGCTGAACTATGAGGGGCCATTTAGGGAGAAATCAGGGAAACACTACTTGTACATACATATGAAACATTTTCACATAAATAGCCTACTACTTACATTTGTGTATAATAATTTAAACTCGCATATACACGCACTTGCCCACTCAGTCTCTGGTGCGTAAACAAAGAGTTGCACTATGCTTATGTTGGTATGGGGGTGTCTGTGTGTATTGTTTGGAGGAACTTTTTCTTCTCATTTAGAAATATGTGGACTAAGTGCTCAGATTGTCTTATTACGTATTATGCTCAGTCTCACCATTTTTGGCAGATTTCACCACGTTATTACGAACGTGGATACGTTATCTTATAATTATAAGCAGTGTGAGATGTGAAGCTAAGCGAAGCACATGTGCAGAATTTCTAACAATAGCCTGTTTTGTATAGCCTGGCTAACTGACCAATCAGTGAAATTAAATGTGGTTGCTGAGCCTGTTGCAGCTGGGTCAGTTTAATTTGATTTAATTGTGTTTAATTTTAAACTCAGCTGCGTGCCATGAGACACAAGTTAATCTGAGCATTTTTTGTTCTAACGCCGACTTAACCTAGCCATGTTTTACAGTTATCTTGAAATAATTGAGGTTCAACGCTAGAGGGTGCTGTTCATCTTTTTTTTTCTTTTCTTCTATTATTGATCAGGAAAAAACGATAAAACAGAGAATTTGTGGATAAAATTATTATGAGATTATTTATAATCAAATGACTACACTACACAACCACTTCTTCCTTTTATTTACATATTATACAGATATTTACATTTTATTTACTCGTGTGCGTCTCTCTTCTCCAATGTAGCGGAGAGATATGAAAGGATAAAAGGGGAAAAGAATAAAATGCACGTCGGTTTTAAATTCGCAGGCTACCTGCACTGAAGGCGTGGAAAACGAGCACGTGACGGAAAGGCTTCCGTACCCGATGGGTCCAAATCACATGCCCAGCAAAGTAGCCTTAAACCTGGACACACAATGGAGACCATTTGACCCTTTAAAATCATACTACAACCAGACTTCCAGGCCCAAGAGGTCACACAGTCATGCCCAGCAAGGATGCTTTAAACGTGGGCACACTTCAGACCGTTTCACTCTTTAAATCATTCAAAGCACCACATTTCAAGACCCAAGAGGTCACAGAATCATGCCCATCAAAGTAGCTCTGCGCCTGGGCACACTTCACGCAGTTTGACCCTCTAAATAATACTACAACCAGACACATACAGGTGCGCACATATACACAGATACACATTCTGTTTAATTTCTTCACATCTGCAGACTAGAGTAAGCTGAGGGTATAGTGTTAAACCAGGTACTACATAAACAGTATATAGTATATATACAGAGGATATAATGTTAAACCAGGTACTACATACAGAGTATATAGTTTGACCAAAAGATCGTGCTGATCTTTGATCTCCTGGTTCTTCATCTCCAGCGCCACTTTCAGACTCATAATGTCCTCCTCTATGGGCTGGTATAACACACACACGAATCATCACTACAGCCAGTACAATGGAAAGGTGGGAATGTGTACTGAATGTGTACTGACGTTATAAGTGAAAGGTGGAGGTACTGGTGGATGTGTACTGACACTATAAGGGATCTCTACCTGCAGTGACAGTCTGAGCTTCTCAAGTTCTTCCTCCAGAGATTTCTTCTCCTGTTCACAGGCCATTTTCATATCTGCCAGAGCAAGTATCATTACTGCTGGATATAACATAGATTGTATATACTACATAATTACTACTGAATATATAAAATATAATATATATAGTACTATACATATATTAGTATCACTTTTATTGGAGCCTAATGGCTAGCATTCATTATTATGTTAGTATTATTGCATTTCCATAGTACTTACTCTTGATGGACCTGTTATGCTCCTCCTCCTCCTGCTGTTTCTGCAGGAGCTCTGTCTCCTCCTGCTGCTTGTGTTTCAGCATCTCCTGAAGAACCTGCAGCTCCTTCTGCTTCTGCAACCTCAACTCCTTCAGCTGCTCCAACAAACTGTTCTCCAACTCCTCCTTCTCACACCGCAAACAATCCAATCGGGCCACAGGCCCCACTAGTGACACAGAACCACACACACACACACAAACACACACACACACACACACACACACACACACACACACACACAAAGAGAGAGATAAACATGTATAAATGTATAAGAATTTGTGGATAAAATTATTATGAGATTATTCATAATCAAACGACTACACTACACAACCACTTCTTCCTTTTATTTACATATTATACAGATATTTACAGATATTTACATTTTATTTACCCGCTTGCGTCTCTCTTCTCCAAGGTAGCGGAGAGATATGAAAGGATAAAAGGGGAAAAGAATAAAATGCACGTCGGTTTTAAATTCCCAGGCTACCTGCGCTGAAGGCGTGGAAAACGAGCACGTGACGGAAAGGCTTCCGTACCCGATGGGTCCAAATCACATGCCCAGCAAAGTAGCCTTAAACCTGGACACACAATGGAGACCATTTGACCCTTTAAAATCATACTACAACCAGACTTCCAGGCCCAAGAGGTCACACAGTCATGCACAGCAAAGTAGCTCTGGGCCTGGGCACACTTCACGCAGTTTGACCGTTTAAATAAAAGTAGAAACAGACTTCCTGGCCCAAGAGGTCACACAGTCATGCCCAGCAAGGATGCTTTAAACGTGGGCACACTTCAGACCGTTTCACTCTTTAAATCATTCAAAGCACCACATTTCAAGGCCCAAGAGGTCACAGAATCATGCCCATCAAAGTAGCTCTGCGCCTGGGCACACTTCACGCAGTTTGACCCTTTAAATAATACTACAACCAGACACATACAGGTGCGCACATATACACAGATACACATTCTGTTTAATTTCTTCACATCTGCAGACTAGAGTAAGATGAGGGTATAGTGTTAAACCAGGTACTACATAAACAGTATATAGTATATATACAGAGGATATAGTGTTAAACCAGGTACTACATACAGAGTATATAGTTTGACCAAAAGATCGTGCTGATCTGTGATCTCCTGGTTCTTCATCTCCAGCGCCACTTTCAGACTCATAATGTCCTCCTCTATGGGCTGGTATAACACACACACGAATCATCACTACAGCCAGTACAATGGAAAGGTGGGAATGTGTACTGAATGTGTACTGACGTTATAAGTGAAAGGTGGAGGTACTGGTGGATGTCTATTGACACTATAAGGGATCTCTACCTGCAGTGACAGTCTGAGCTTCTCAAGTTCTTCCTCCAGAGATTTCTTCTCCTGTTCACAGGCCATTTTCATATCTGCCAGAGCAAGTATCATTACTGCTGGATATAACACAGATTGTATATACTACATAATTACTACTGAATATATAAAATATAATATATATAGTACTATACATCTATTAGTATCACTTTTATTGGAGCCTAAAGGCTAACATTCATTATTAATTATGTTAGTATTATTGCATTTCCATAGTACTTACTCTTGATGGACCTGTTATGCTCCTCCTCCTCCTGCTGTTTCTGCAGGAGCTCTGTCTCCTCCTGCTGCTTGTGTTTCAGCATCTCCTGAAGAACCTGCAGCTCCTTCTGCTTCTGCAACCTCAACTCCTTCAGCTGCTCCAACAAATTGTTCTCCAACTCCTCCTTCTCACACCGCAAACACTCCAATCGGGCCACAGGCCCCACTAGTGACACAGAACCACACACACACACACACACACACACACAAACACACACACAGAGAGAGATAAACATGTATAAATGTATAAGAATTTGTGGATAAAATTATTATGAGATTATTTATAATCAAACGACTACACTACACAACCACTTCTTCCTTTTATTTACATATTATACAGATATTTACATTTTATTTACCCACGTACGTCTCTCTTCTCCAAGGTAGCGGAGAGATATGAAGGGATAAAAGGGGAAAAGAATAAAATGCACGTCGGTTTTAAATTCGCAGGCTACCTGCGCTGAAGGCGTGGAAAACTAGCACATGATGGAAAGGCTTCCGTACCCGATGGGTCCAAATCACATGCCCAGCAAAGTAGCCTTAAACCTGGACACACAATGGAGACCATTTGACCCTTTAAAATCATTCTACAACCAGACTTCCAGGCCCAAGAGGTCACACAGTCATGCACAGCAAAGTAGCTCTGGGCCTGGGCACACTTCACGCAGTTTGACCGTTTAAATAATACTACAACCAGACTTCCAGGCACAAGAGGTCACACAGTCATGCCCAGCAAGGTTACTTTAAACGTGGGCACACTTCAGACCGTTTCACTCTTTAAATCATTCAAAGCACCACATTTCAAGGCCCAAGAGGTCACAGAATCATGCCCATCAAAGTAGCTCTGGGCCTGGGCACACTTCACGCAGTTTGACCCTTTAAATAATACTACAACCAGACGCATACAGGTGCGCACATATACACAGATACACATTCTGTTTAATTTCTTCACATCTGCAGACTAGAGTAAGCTGAGGGTATAGTGTTAAACCAGGTACTACATAAACAGTATATAGTATATATACAGAGGATATAGTGTTAAACCAGGTACTACATACAGAGTATATAGTATACATACAGAGTATATAGTTTGACCAAAAGATCGTGCTGATCTTTGATCTCCTGGTTCTTCATCTCCAGCGCCACTTTCAGACTCATAATGTCCTCCTCTATGGGCTGGTATAACACACACACGAATCATCACTACAGCCAGTACAATGGAAAGGTGGGAATGTGTACTGAATGTGTACTGACGTTATAAGTGAAAGGTGGAGCTACTGGTGGATGTGTACTGACACTATAAGGGATCTCTACCTGCAGTGACAGTCTGAGCTTCTCAAGTTCTTCCTCCAGAGATTTCTTCTCCTGTTCACAGGCCATTTTCATATCTGCCAGAGCAAGTATCATTACTGCTGGATATAACACAGATTGTATATACTACATAATTACTACTGAATATATAAAATATAATATAAATAGTACTATACATATATTAGTATCACTTTTATTGGAGCCTAAAGGCTAACATTCATTATTAGTTATGTTAGTATTATTGCATTTCCATAGTACTTACCCTTGAGGGACCTGTTATGCTCCTCCTCCTCCTGCTGTTTCTGCAGGAGCTCTGTCTCCTCCTGCTGCTTGTGTTTCAGCATCTCCTGAAGAACCTGCAGCTCCTTCTGCTTCTGCAACCTCAACTCCTTCAGCTGCTCCAACAAACTGTTCTCCAACTCCTCCTTCTCACACCGCAAACACTCCAATCGGGCCACAGGCCCCACTAGTGACACAGAACCACACACACACACACAGACACACACACAGACACACACACAGACACACACAAAGAGAGAGATAAACATGTATAAATGTATAAGAATTTGTGGATAAAATTATTATGAGATTATTCATAATCAAACGACTACACTACACAACCACTTCTTCCTTTTATTTACATGTTATACAGATATTTACAGATATTTACATTTTATTTACCCGCGTGCGTCTCTCTTCTCCAAGGTAGCGGAGAGATATGAAAGGATAAAAGGGGAAAAGAATAAAATGCACGTCGGTTTTAATTTCGCAGGCTACCTGCGCTGAAGGCGTGGAAAACGAGCACGTGACGGAAAGGCTTCCGTACCCGATGGGTCCAAATCACATGCCCAGCAAAGTAGCCTTAAACCTGGACACACAATGGAGACCATTTGACCCTTTAAAATCATACTACAACCAGACTTCCAGGCCCAAGAGGTCACACAGTCATGCACAGCAAAGTAGCTCTGGGCCTGGGCACACTTCACGCAGTTTGACCGTTTAAATAAAAGTAGAAACAGACTTCCTGGCCCAAGAGGTCACACAGTCATGCCCAGCAAGGATGCTTTAAACGTGGGCACACTTCAGACCGTTTCACTCTTTAAATCATTCAAAGCACCACATTTCAAGGCCCAAGAGGTCACAGAATCATGCCCATCAAAGTAGCTCTGCGCCTGGGCACACTTCACGCAGTTTGACCCTTTAAATAATACTACAACCAGACACATACAGGTGCGCACATATACACAGATACACATTCTGTTTAATTTCTTCACATCTGCAGACTAGAGTAAGCTGAGGGTATAGTGTTAAACCAGGTACTACATAAACAGTATATAGTATATATACAGAGGATATAGTGTTAAACCAGGTACTACATACAGAGTATATAGTTTGACCAAAAGATCGTGCTGATCTTTGATCTCCTGGTTCTTCATCTCCAGCGCCACTTTCAGACTCATAATTTCCTCCTCTATGGGCTGGTATAACACACACACGAATCATCACTACAGCCAGTACAATGGAAAGGTGGGAATGTGTACTGAATGTGTACTGACGTTATAAGTGAAAGGTGGAGGTACTGGTGGATGTCTATTGACACTATAAGGGATCTCTACCTGCAGTGACAGTCTGAGCTTCTCAAGTTCTTCCTCCAGAGATTTCTTCTCCTGTTCACAGGCCATTTTCATATCTGCCAGAGCAAGTATCATTACTGCTGGATATAACACAGATTGTATATACTACATAATTACTACTGAATATATAAAATATAATATATATAGTACTATACATCTATTAGTATCACTTTTATTGGAGCCTAAAGGCTAACATTCATTATTAATTATGTTAGTATTATTGCATTTCCATAGTACTTACTCTTGATGGACCTGTTATGCTCCTCCTCCTCCTGCTGTTTCTGCAGGAGCTCTGTCTCCTCCTGCTGCTTGTGTTTCAGCATCTCGTGAAGAACCTGCAGCTCCTTCTGCTTCTGCAACCTCAACTCCTTCAGCTGCTCCAACAAACTGTTCTCCAACTCCTCCTTCTCACACCGCAAACACTCCAATCGGGCCACAGGCCCCACTAGTGACACAGAACCACACACACACACACACACACACAAAGAGAGAGATAAACATGTATAAATGTATAAGAATTTGTGGATAAAATTATTATGAGATTATTCATAATCAAACGACTACACTACACAACCACTTCTTCCTTTTATTTACATATTATACAGATATTTAGAGATATTTACATTTTATTTACCCGCATGCGTCTCTCTTCTCCAAGGTAGCGGAGAGATATGAAAGGATAAAAGGGGAAAAGAATAAAATGCATGTCGGTTTTAAATTCGCAGGCTACCTGCACTGAAGGCGTGGAAAACGAGCACGTGACGGAAAGGCTTCCGTACCCGATGGGTCCAAATCACATGCCCAGCAAAGTAGCCTTAAACCTGGACACACAATGGAGACCATTTGACCCTTTAAAATCATACTACAAGCAGACTTCCAGGCCCAAGAGGTCACACAGTCATGCCCAGCAAGGATGCTTTAAACGTGGGCACACATCAGACCGTTTCACTCTTTAAATCATTCAAAGCACCACATTTCAAGACCCAAGAGGTCACAGAATCATGCCCATCAAAGTAGCTCTGCGCCTGGGCACACTTCACGCAGTTTGACCCTTTAAATAATACTACAACCAGACACATACAGGTGCGCACATATACACAGATACACATTCTGTTTAATTTCTTCACATCTGCAGACTAGAGTAAGCTGAGGGTATAGTGTTAAACCAGGTACTACATAAACAGTATATAGTATATATACAGAGGATATAATGTTAAACCAGGTACTACATACAGAGTATATAGTTTGACCAAAAGATCGTGCTGATCTTTGATCTCCTGGTTCTTCATCTCCAGCGCCACTTTCAGACTCATAATGTCCTCCTCTATGGGCTGGTATAACACACACACGAATCATCACTACAGCCAGTACAATGGAAAGGTGGGAATGTGTACTGAATGTGTACTGACGTTATAAGTGAAAGGTGGAGCTACTGGTGGATGTGTACTGACACTATAAGGGATCTCTACCTGCAGTGACAGTCTGAGCTTCTCAAGTTCTTCCTCCAGAGATTTCTTCTCCTGTTCACAGGCCATTTTCATATCTGCCAGAGCATGTATCATTACTGCTGGATATAACACAGATTGTATATACTACATAATTACTACTGAATATATAAAATATAATATATATAGTACTATACATATATTAGTATCACTTTTATTGGAGCCTAAAGGCTAACATTCATTATTAGTTATGTTAGTATTATTGCATTTCCATAGTACTTACTCTTGATGGACCTGTTATGCTCCTCCTCCTCCTGCTGTTTCTGCAGGAGCTCTGTCTCCTCCTGCTGCTTGTGTTTCAGCATCTCCTGAAGAACCTGCAGCTCCTTCTGCTTCTGCAACCTCAACTCCTTCAGCTGCTCCAACAAACTGTTCTCCAACTCCTCCTTCTCACACCGCAAACACTCCAATCGGGCCACAGGCCCCACTAGTGACACACACACACACACACACACACACACACACACACACACACACAGAGAGAGATAAACATGTATAAATGTGTAATAATTTGTGGATAAAATTATTATGAGATTATTTATAATCAAACGACTACACTAAACAACCACTTCTTCCTTTTATTTACATATTATACAGATATTTACAGATATTTACATTTTATTTACCCGCGTGCGTCTCTTTTCTCCAAGGTAGCGGAGAGATATGAAAGGATAAAAGGGGAAAAGAATAAAATGCACGTCGGTTTTAAATTCGCAGGCTACCTGCGCTGAAGGCGTGGAAAACGAGCACGTGACGGAAAGGCTTCCGTACCCGATGGGTCCAAATCACATGCCCAGCAAAGTAGCCTTAAACCTGGACACACAATGGAGACCATTTGACCCTTTAAAATCATACTACAAGCAGACTTCCAGGCCCAAGAGGTCACACAGTCATGCCCAGCAAAGTACCTCTGGGCCTGGGCACACTTCACGCAGTTTGACCGTTTAAATAAAACTAGAAACAGACTTCCTGGCCCAAGAGGTCACACAGTCATGCCCAGCAAGGTTGCTTTAAACGTGGGCACACTTCAGACCGTTTCACTCTTTAAATCATTCAAAGCACCACATTTCAAGGCCCAAGAGGTCACAGAATCATGCCCATCAAAGTAGCTCTGGGCCTGGGCACACTTCACGCAGTTTGACCCTTTAAATAATACTACAACCAGACACATACAGGTGCGCACATATACACAGATACACATTCTGTTTAAATTTCTTCACATCTGAAGACTAGAGTAAGCTGAGGGTATAGTGTTAAACCAGGTACTACATAAACAGTATATAGTATATATACAGAGGATATAGTGTTAAACCAGGTACTACATACAGAGTATATAGTATACATACAGAGTATATAGTTTGACCAAAAGATCGTGCTGATCTTTGATCTCCTGGTTCTTCATCTCCAGCGCCACTTTCAGACTCATAAAGTCCTCCTCTATGGGCTGGTATAACACACACACGAATCATCACTACAGCCAGTACAATGGAAAGGTGGGAATGTGTACTGAATGTGTACTGACGTTATAAGTGAGAGGTGGAGGTACTGGTGGATGTGTACTGACACTATAAGGGATCTCTACCTGCAGTGACAGTCTGAGCTTCTCAAGTTCTTCCTCCAGAGATTTCTTCTCCTGTTCACAGGCCATTTTCATATCTGCCAGAGCAAGTATCATTACTGCTGGATATAACACAGATTGTATATACTACATAATTACTACTGAATATATAAAATATAATATATATAGTACTATACATATATTAGTATCACTTTTATTGGAGCCTAAAGGCTAACATTCATTATTAGTTATGTTAGTATTATTGCATTTCCATAGTACTTACTCTTGATGGACCTGTTATGCTCCTCCTCCTCCTGCTGTTTCTGCAGGAGCTCTGTCTCCTCCTGCTGCTTGTGTTTCAGCATCTCCTGAAGAACCTGCAGCTCCTTCTGCTTCTGCAACCTCAACTCCTTCAGCTGCTCCAACAAACTGTTCTCCAACTCCTCCTTCTCACACCGCAAACACTCCAATCGGGCCACAGGCCCCACTAGTGACACAGAACCACACACACACACACACACACACACACACACACACACACACACACACACACACAGAGAGATAAACATGTATAAATGTATAAGAATTTGTGGATAAAATTATTATGAGATTATTTATAATGAAACGACTACACTACACAACCACTTCTTCCTTTTATTTACATATTATACAGATATTTAGAGATATTTACATTTTCTTTACCCGCGTGCGTCTCTCTTCTCCAAGGTAGCGGAGAGATATGAAGGGATAAAAGGGGAAAAGAATAAAATGCACGTCGGTTTTAAATTCGCAGGCTACCTGCGCTGAAGGCGTGGAAAACGAGCACGTGACGGAAAGGCTTCCGTACCCGATGGGTCCAAATCACATGCCCAGCAAAGTAGCCTTAAACCTGGACACACAATGGAGACCATTTGACCCTTTAAAATCATACTACAACCAGACTTCCAGGCCCAAGAGGTCACACAGTCATGCCCAGCAAAGTAGCTCTGGGCCTGGGCACACTTCACGTAGTTTGACCGTTTAAATAAAACTAGAAACAGACTTCCTGGCCCAAGAGGTCACACAGTCATGCCCAGCAAGGTTGCTTTAAACGTGGGCACACTTCAGACCGTTTCACTCTTTAAATCATTCAAAGCACCACATTTCAAGGCCCAAGAGGTCACAGAATCATGCCCATCAAAGTAGCTCTGGGCCTGGGCACACTTCACGCAGTTTGACCCTTTAAATAATTCTACAACCAGACACATACAGGTGCGCACATATACACAGATACACATTCTGTTTAATTTCTTCACATCTGCAGACTAGAGTAAGCTGAGGGTATAGTGTTAAACCAGGTACTACATAAACAGTATATAGTATATATACAGAGGATATAGTGTTAAACCAGGTACTACATACAGAGTATATAGTATACATACAGAGTATATAGTTTGACCAAAAGATCGTGCTGATCTTTGATCTCCTGGTTCTTCATCTCCAGCGCCACTTTCAGACTCATAATGTCCTCCTCTATGGGCTGGTATAACACACACACGAATCATCACTACAGCCAGTACAATGGAAAGGTGGGAATGTGTACTGAATGTGTACTGACGTTATAAGTGAAAGGTGGAGCTACTGGTGGATGTGTACTGACACTATAAGGGATCTCTACCTGCAGTGACAGTCTGAGCTTCTCAAGTTCTTCCTCCAGAGATTTCTTCTCCTGTTCACAGGCCATTTTCATATCTGCCAGAGCAAGTATCATTACTGCTGGATATAACATAGATTGTATATACTACATAATTACTACTGAATATATAAAATATAATATATATAGTACTATACATATATTAGTATCACTTTTATTGGAGCCTAAAGGCTAACATTCATTATTAGTTATGTTAGTATTATTGCATTTCCATAGTACTTACTCTTGATGGACCTGTTATGCTCCTCCTCCTCCTGCTGTTTCTGCAGGAGCTCTGTCTCCTCCTGCTGCTTGTGTTTCAGCATCTCCTGAAGAACCTGCAGCTCCTTCTGCTTCTGCAACCTCAACTCCTTCAGCTGCTCCAACAAACTGTTCTCCAACTCCTCCTTCTCACACCGCAAACACTCCAATCGGGCCACAGGCCCCACTAGTGACACAGAACCACACACACACACACACAAAGAGAGAGATAAACATGTATAAATGTATAAGAATTTGTGGATAAAATTATTATGAGATTATTTATAATCAAACGACTACACTACACAACCACATCTTCCTTTTATTTACATATTATACAGATATTTAGAGATATTTACATTTTATTTACCCGCGTGCGTCTCTCTTCTCCAAGGTAGCGGAGAGATATGAAAGGATAAAAGGGGAAAAGAATAAAATGCACGTCGGTTTTAAATTCGCAGGCTACCTGCGCTGAAGGCGTGGAAAACGAGCACGTGACGGAAAGGCTTCCGTACCCGATGGGTCCAAATCACATGCCCAGCAAAGTAGCCTTAAACCTGGACACACAATGGAGAGCATTTGACCCTTTAAAATCATACTACAACCAGACTTCCAGGCCCAAGAGGTCACACAGCCATGCCCAGCAAAGTAGCTCTGGGCCTGGGCACACTTCACGCAGTTTGACCGTTTAAATAAAACTAGAAACAGACTTCCTGGCCCAAGAGGTCACAGTCATACCCAGCAAAGTACGTTTAAACCTGGAAACAAATCAGATCCTTTCTGTCATTCAAAGGAATGGGCCTGCAACTCACAACCACATCCCCAGTGAAGCGCACCGTCACCCAGCCACACTACCCCACCTTGCCCGTCCTGGAACAACCACACCTCCAGGGCACCACATGCCAATCTCTCATGCCCAGCAAACTGCAACCTCACGCAGCCAGGCCACACACTGTCTCCCCTTGTACAGTCCAAGGACGAACTCCTCCACAAACCTGGTGTTCACGCGCACACACGCAATTACAACGAATTGGTGGAGAACTTTGAAACAAACGTGCTGACTTTGAATACTCACATCTAGGCTGGGCCAGGTCCAAATGGCCTGCAGCTCGGTGCGCATTAACTGCTTGACTGTCCGTCACGAACGCCACCTGCCAAGCGTTCGTTCCGTCCCTGGCGGATTTTAAAAAATCCTAGCGTGAGAACGATGGGTCCGATCCGCGTGCCGCTTAAAGGCGATTACAGGGGAGATGCAACCCTTTCCAAAGAACCATGAAAATACTTTCTACTCCCAAGGAAACGAGATATTAAGCCGCAATGACATCCGACGCGCGCATTTTCTCCGCCGCGCAACACATTTAAAAAAATCATAGCGTGAAAACCGTGGGTTCGATCCGCGTGCCGCTCGAAGGCGATTACAGGGGAGATGCAGCCCTTTCCAAAGAGGCATGAACAGACTTCCTACTCCCAAGGAGCCCAAAGATATTAAGCCGCAAATACGTCCTACGCGCCTTTTCTACGCCGCGCACCACATTTAAAAAATCGTATCGGAAGAACGGTGGGTCCAATCCGCGTGCCGCTTAAAGGCGATTACAAGGGAGATGCAAACCTTTCCAAAGAGCCATGAAAAGACTTTCTACTCCCAAGGAGACAATAGATATTAAGCCGAAATGACGTCCGACGCGCGCATTTCCTCCGCCGCGCACCACATTTAAAAAAATCATAGCTTGAAAACCGTGGGTTCGATCCGCGTGCCGCTCGAAGGCGATTACAGGGGAGATGCAGCCCTTTCCAAAGAGCCATGAACAGACTTTCTACACCCAATGAGACAAGAGATATTAAGCCGCAAATACGTCCGGCGCGCGTCTTTTCTCCGCCGCGCAACACATTTAAAAAAAATCGTAGCGTGAAAAACGTGGGTTCGATCCGCGTGCCGCTCGAAGGTGATTACAGGGGAGATGCATCCCTTTCAAAAGAGCCATGAACAGACTTTCTACTCCCAAGGAGACCAGAAATATTAACATATAAAGCGTTACGCTCCAGTCGGATGAACGAGAAACGCTTGTACAATTGCAACGAATTGGAGGAGAAAGTTTAAACAAACGCGCTGACTTTGAAGGCTCACATCTAGGCCGGGCCAACTCCAAATGGCCTGCAACTCGGTCCGCATCACGTCCATGACTTTTCCTAACGAACGCCACCTGCCAAGCTTTCGGCCCGTCCCTGTCGGCATTAAAAAATCGTAGCGTGATAACGATGGTTCCGATCCGCGTGCCACTCGAAGGCGATTACAGGGGAGATACAGCCCTTTCCAAAGAGACATGAACAGACTTTCTACTCCCAAGGAGACAAGAGATATTACGCGCATTTTCTCGGACGCGCACCACGTTTAAAAAATCGTAGCGTGAGAACGGTGGGTCCGATCCGCGTGCCGCTTAAAGGCGATTACAGGGGAGATGGAGCCCTTTCCAAAAAGGCATGAACAGACTTCCTACTCCCAAGGAGACAAGAGATATTAAGCCGCAATGACGTCCGACGCGCGCATTTTCTCCGACGCGCAACACATTTAAAAAAATCATAGCGTCAAAACCGTGGGTTCGATCCGCGTGCCGCTCGAAGGCGATTACAGGGGAGATGCAGCCCTTTCCAAAGAGCCATGAACAGACTTTCTACACCCAATGAGACAAGAGATATTAAGCCGCAAATACGTCCGGCGCGCGTCTTTTCTCCGCCGCGCAACACATTTAAAAAAAATCGTAGCGTGAAAACCGTGGGTTCGATCCGCGTGCCGCTCGAAGACGATTACAGGGGAGATGCAGCCCTTTCCAAAGAGCCATGAACAGACTTTCTACTCCCAATGAGACAAGAGATATCAAGCCGCAAATACGTCCGGCGCGCGTCTATTCTCCGCCGCGCAACACATTTAAAAAAAATCGTAGCGTGAAAACCGTGGGTTCGATCCGCGTGCCGCTTAAAGGCGATTACAGGGGAGATGCAGCCCTTTCCAAAGAGCCATGAAAAGACTTTCTACTCCCAAGGAGACAAGAGATATTAAGCCGAAATGACGTCCGACGCGCGCATTTCCTCCGCCGCGCACCACATTTAAAAAAATCATAGCGTGAAAACCGTGGGTTCGATCCGCGTGCCGCTCGAAGGCGATTACAGGGGAGATGCAGCCCTTTCCAAAGAGGCATGAACAGACTTCCTACTCCCAAGGAGCCCAAAGATATTAAGCCGCAAATACGTCCTACGCGCGTCTTTTCTACGCCGCGCACCACATTTAAAAAATCGTATCGGAAGAACGGTGGGTCCAATCCGCGTGCCGCTTAAAGGCGATTACAAGGGAGATGCAAACCTTTCCAAAGAGCCATGAAAAGACTTTCTACTCCCAAGGAGACAATAGATATTAAGCCGAAATGACGTCCGACGCGCGCATTTTCTCCGCCGCGCACCACATTTAAAAAAATCATAGCGTGAAAACCGTGGGTTCGATCCGCGTGCCGCTCGAAGGCGATTACAGGGGAGATACAGCCCTTTCAAAAGAGCCATGAACAGACTTTCTACACCCAATGAGACAAGAGATATTAAGCCGCAAATACGTCCGGCGCGCGTCTTTTCTCCGCCGCGCAACACATTTAAAAAAAATCGTAGCGTGAAAAACGTGGGTTCGATCCGCGTGCCGCTCGAAGGCGATTACAGGGGAGATGCATCCCTTTCAAAAGAGCCATGAACAGACTTTCTACTCCCAAGGAGACCAGAAATATTAACATATAAAGCGTTACGCTCCAGTCGGATGAACGAGAAACGCTTGTACAATTGCAACGAATTGGAGGAGAAAGTTTAAACAAACGCGCTGACTTTGAACGCTCACATCTAGGCCGGGCCAACTCCAAATGGCGTGCAACTCGGTGTGTATCACCTCCATGACTGTCCCTAACGAACGCCACCTGCCACGCTTTCGGCCCGTCCCTGGCGGCATTAAAAAATCGTAGCGTGATAACGATGGTTCCGATGCGCGTGCCGCTCGAAGGCGATTACAGGGGAGATACAGCCCTTTCCAAAGAGCCATGAACAGACTTTCTACTCCCAAGGAGACAAGAGATATTACGCGCATTTTCTCCGACGCGCACCACGTTTAAAAAATCGTAGCGTGAGAACGGTGCGTCCGATCCGCGTGCCGCTTAAAGGCGATTACAGGGGAGATGCATCCCTTTCCAAAGAGCCATGAACAGACTTTCTACTCCCAAGGAGACCAGAGATATTAACAGATAAAGCGTTACGCTCCAGTCGGATGAGCGAGAAACGCTTGTACAATTGCAACGAATTGGAGGAGAAAGTTTAAACAAACGCGCTGACTTTGAAGGCTCACATCTAGGCCGGGCCAGGTCCAAATGGCGTGCAACTCGGTCCGCATCACGTCCATGACTTTTCCTAACGAACGCCACCTGCCAAGCTTTCGGCCCGTCCCTGTCGGCATTAAAAAATCGTAGCGTGATAACGATGGTTCCGATCCGCGTGCCGCGCGAAGGCGATTACAGGGGAGATGCAGCCCTTTCCAAAGAACCATGAAAAGACTTTCTACTCCCAAGGAGACAAGAGATATTAAGCCGCAATGACGTCCGACGCGCGCATTTTCTCCGCCGCGCAGCACATTTAAAAAAATCATAGTGTGAAAACCGTGGGTTCGATCCACGTGCCGCTCGAAGGCGATTACAGGGGAGATGCAGCCCTTTCCAAAGAGCCATGAACAGACTTCCTACTCCCAAGGAGCCCAAAGATATTAAGCCGCAAATACGTCCTACGCGCGTCTTTTCCACGCCGCGCACCACATTTAAAAAATCGTATCGGAAGAACGGTGGGTCCAATCCGCGTGCCGCTTAAAGGCGATTACAAGGGAGATGCAAACCTTTCCAAAGAGCCATGAAAAGACTTTCTACTCCCAAGGAGACAATAGATATTAAGCCGAAATGAAGTCCGACGCGCGCATTTTCTCCGTCGCGCACCACATTTAAAAAAATCATAGCGTGAAAACCGTGGGTTCGATCCGCGTGCCGCTCGAAGGCGATTACAGAGGAGATGCAGCCCTTTCCAAAGAGCCATGAAAAGACTTTCTACTCCCAAGGAGACAAGAGATATTAAGCCGAAATGACGTCCGACGTGCGCATTTCCTCCGCCGCGCAGCACATTTAAAAAAATCATAGCGTGAAAACCGTGGGTTCGATCCGCGTGCCGCTCGAAGGCGATTACAGGGGAGATGCAGCCCTTTCCAAAGAGCCATGAACAGACTTTCTACACCCAATGAGACAAGAGATATTAAGCCGCAAATACGTCCGGCGCGCGTCTTTTCTCCGCCGCGCAACACATTTAAAAAAAATCGTAGCGTGAAAAACGTGGGTTCGATCCGCGTGCCGCTCGAAGGCGATTACAGGGGAGATGCATCCCTTTCAAAAGAGCCATGAACATACTTTCTACTCCCAAGGAGACCAGAAATATTAACATATAAAGCGTTACGCTCCAGTCGGATGAACGAGAAACGCTTGTACAACTGCAACGAATTGGAGGAGAAAGTTTAAACAAACGCGCTGACTTTGAACGCTCACATCTAGGCCGGGCCAACTCCAAATGGCGTGCAACTCGGTGTGCATCACCTCCATGACTGTCCCTAACGAACGCCACCTGCCACGCTTTCGGCCTATCCCTGGCGGCATTAAAAAATCGTAGCGTGATGGTTCCGATGCGCGTGCCGCTCGAAAGCGATTACAGGGGAGATACAGCCCTTTCCAAAGAGCCATGAACAGACTTTCTACTCCCAAGGAGACAAGAGATATTACGCGCATTTTCTCCGACGCGCACCACGTTTAAAAAATCGTAGCGTGATGGTTCCGATGCGCGTGCCGCTCGAAGGCGATTACAGGGGAGATACAGCCCTTTCCAAAGAACCATGAAAAGACTTTCTACTCCCAAGGAGACAAGAGATATTAAGCCGCAATGACGTCCGACGCGCGCATTTTCTCCGACGCGCAACACATTTAAAAAAATCATAGCGTGAAAACCGTGGGTTCGATCCGCGTGCCGCTCGAAGGCGATTACAGGGGAGATGCAGCCCTTTCCAAAGAGCCATGAACAGACTTTCTACTCCCAATGAGACAAGAGATATCAAGCCGCAAATACGTCCGGCGCGCGTCTATTCTCCGCCGCGCAACACATTTAAAAAAAATCGTAACGTGAAAACCGTGGGTTCGATCCGCGTGCCGCTTAAAGGCGATTACAGGGGAGATGCAGCCCTTTCCAAAGAGCCATGAAAAGACTTTCTACTCCCAAGGAGACAAGAGATATTAAGCCGAAATGACGTCCTACGCGCGTCTTTTCTACGCCGCGCACCACATTTAAAAAATCGTATCGGAAGAACGGTGGGTCCAATCCGCGTGCCGCTTAAAGGCGATTACAACGGAGATGCAAACCTTTCCAAAGAGCCATGAACAGACTTTCTACACCCAATGAGACAAGAGATATTAAGCCGCAAATACGTCCGGCGCGCGTCTTTTCTCCGCCGCGCAACACATTTAAAAAAAATCGTAGCGTGAAAAACGTGGGTTCGATCCGCGTGCCGCTCGAAGGCGATTACAGGGGAGATACAGCCCTTTCCAAAGAGCCATGAACAGACTTTCTACTCCCAAGGAGACAAGAGATATTACGCGCATTTTCTCCGACGCGCACCACGTTTAAAAAATCGTAGCGTGAGAACGGTGGGTCCGATCCGCGTGCCGCTTAAAGGCGATTACAGGGGAGATGCATCCCTTTCCAAAGAGCCATGAACAGACTTTCTACTCCCAAGGAGACCAGAGATATTAACAGATAAAGCGTTACGCTCCAGTCGGATGAGCGAGAAACGCTTGTACAATTGCAACGAATTGGAGGAGAAAGTTTAAACAAACGCGCTGACTTTGAAGGCTCACATCTAGGCCGGGCCAGGTCCAAATGGCCTGCAACTCGGTCCGCATCACGTCCATGACTGTCCCTAACGAACGCCACCTGCCACGCTTTCGGCCTATCCCTGGCGGCATTAAAAAATAGTAGCGTGATAACGATGGTTCCGATGCGCGTGCCGCTCGAAGGCGATTACAGGGGAGATACAGCCCTTTCCAAAGAGCCATGAACAGACTTTCTACTCCCAAGGAGACAAGAGATATTACGCGCATTTTCTCCGACGCGCACCACGTTTAAAAAATCGTAGCGTGAGAACGGTGGGTCCGATCCGCGTGCCGCTTAAAGGCGATTACAGGGGAGATGCAACCCTTTCCAATGAACCATGAAAAGACTTTCTACTCCCAAGGAGACAAGAGATATTAAGCCGCAATGACGTCCGACGCGCGCATTCTCTCCGCCGCGCAGCACATTTAAAAAAATCATAGCGTGAAAACCGTGGGTTCGATCCGCGTGCCGCTCGAAGGCGATTACAGGGGAGATGCCGCCCTTTCCAAAGAGCCATGAAAAGACTTTCTACTCCCAAGGAGACAAGAGATATTAAGCCGAAATGACGTCCGACGCGCGCATTTTCTCCGCCGCGCACCACATTTAAAAAAATCATAGCGTGAAAACCGTGGGTTCGATCCGCGTGCCGCTCGAAGGCGATTACAGCGGAGATGCAGCCCTTTCCAAAGAGCCATGAAAAGACTTTCTACTCCCAAGGAGACAAGAGATATTAAGCCGAAATGACGTCCGACGCGCGCATTTCCTCCGCCGCGCACCACATTTAAAAAAATCATAGCGTGAAAACCGTGGGTTCGATCCGCGTGCCGCTCGAAGGCGATTACAGGGGAGATGCAGCCCTTTCAAAAGAGCCATGAACAGACTTTCTACACCCAATGAGACAAGAGATATTAAGCCGCAAATACGTCGGGCGCGCGTCTTTTCTCCGCCGCGCAACACATTTAAAAAAAATCGTAGCGTGAAAAACGTGGGTTCGATCCGCGTGCCGCTCGAAGGCGATTACAGGGGAGATGCATCCCTTTCAAAAGAGCCATGAACAGACTTTCTACTCCCAAGGAGACCAGAAATATTAACATATAAAGCGTTACGCTCCAGTCGGATGAACGAGAAACGCTTGTACAATTGCAACGAATTGGAGGAGAAAGTTTAAACAAACGCGCTGACTTTGAAGGCTCACATCTAGGCCGGGCCAGGTCCAAATGGCCTGCAACTCGGTCCGCATCACGTCCATGACTTTTCCTAACGAACGCCACCTGCCAAGCTTTCGGCCCGTCCCTGTCGGCATTAAAAAATCGTAGCGTGATAACGATGGTTCCGATCCGCGTGCCGCGCGAAGGCGATTACAGGGGAGATGCAGCCCTTTCCAAAGAGCCATGAACAGACTTTCTACTCCCAATGAGACAAGAGATATCAAGCCGCAAATACGTCCGGCGCGCGTCTATTCTCCGCCGCGCAACACATTTAAAAAAAATCGTAGCGTGAAAACCGTGGGTTCGATCCGCGTGCCGCTTAAAGGCGATTACAGGGGAGATGCAGCCCTTTCCAAAGAGCCATGAAAAGACTTTCTACTCCCAAGGAGACAAGAGATATTAAGCCGAAATGACGTCCGACGCGCGCATTTCCTCCGCCGCGCACCACATTTAAAAAAATCATAGCGTGAAAACCGTGGGTTCGATCCGCGTGCCGCTCGAAGGCGATTACAGGGGAGATGCAGCCCTTTCCAAAGAGGCATGAACAGACTTCCTACTCCCAAGGAGCCCAAAGATATTAAGCCGCAAATACGTCCTACGCGCGTCTTTTCTACGCCGCGCACCACATTTAAAAAATCGTATCGGAAGAACGGTGGGTCCAATCCGCGTGCCGATTAAAGGCGATTACAAGGGAGATGCAAACCTTTCCAAAGAGCCATGAAAAGACTTTCTACTCCCAAGGAGACAATAGATATTAAGCCGAAATGACGTCCGACGCGCGCATTTTCTCCGCCGCGCACCACATTTAAAAAAATCATAGCGTGAAAACCGTGGGTTCGATCCGCGTGCCGCTCGAAGGCGATTACAGCGGAGATGCAGCCCTTTCCAAAGAGCCATGAAAAGACTTTCTACTCCCAAGGAGACAAGAGATATTAAGCCGAAATGACGTCCGACGCGCGCATTTCCTCCGCCGCGCAACACATTTAAAAAAAATCGTAGCGTGAAAAACGTGGGTTCGATCCGCGTGCCGCTCGAAGGCGATTACAGGGGAGATGCATCCCTTTCAAAAGAGCCATGAACAGACTTTCTACTCCCAAGGAGACCAGAAATATTAACATATAAATCGTTACGCTCCAGTCGGATGAACGAGAAACGCTTGTACAATTGCAACGAATTGGAGGAGAAAGTTTAAACAAACGCGCTGACTTTGAACGCTCACATCTAGGCCGGGCCAACTCCAAATGGCGTGCAACTCGGTGCGCATCACCTCCATGACTGTCGCTAACGAACGCCACCTGCCACGCTTTCGGCCTATCCCTGGCGGCATTAAAAAATCGTAGCGTGATAACGATGGTTCCGATGCGCGTGCCGCTCGAAGGCGATTACAGGGGAGATACAGCCCTTTCCAAAGAGCCATGAACAGACTTTCTACTCCCAAGGAGACAAGAGATATTACGCGCATTTTCTCCGACGCGCACCACGTTTAAAAAATCGTAGCGTGAGAACGGTGCGTCCGATCCGCGTGCCGCTTAAAGGCGATTACAGGGGAGATGCATCCCTTTCCAAAGAGCCATGAACAGACTTTCTACTCCCAAGGAGACCAGAGATATTAACAGATAAAGCGTTACGCTCCAGTCGGATGAGCGAGAAACGCTTGTACAATTGCAACGAATTGGAGGAGAAAGTTTAAACAAACGCGCTGACTTTGAAGGCTCACATCTAGGCCGGGCCAGGTCCAAATGGCCTGCAACTCGGTCCGCATCACGTCCATGACTTTTCCTAACGAACGCCACCTGCCAAGCTTTCGGCCCGTCCCTGGCGGCATTAAAAAATCGTAGCGTGATAACGATGGTTCCGATGCGCGTGCCGCTCGAAGGCGATTACAGGGGAGATACAGCCCTTTCCAAAGAGCCATGAACAGACTTTCTACTCCCAAGGAGACAAGAGATATTACGCGCACTTTCTCCGACGCGCACCACGTTTAAAAAATCGTAGCGTGAGAACGGTGGGTCCGATCCGCGTGCCGCTTAAAGGCGATTACAGGGGAGATGCAACCCTTTCCAAAGAGGCATGAACAGACTTCCTACTCCCAAGGAGACAAGAGATATTAAGCCGCAATGACGTCCGACGCGCGCATTTTCTCCGCCGCGCAGCACATTTAAAAAAATCATAGCGTGAAAACCGTGGGTTCGATCCGCGTGCCGCTCGAAGGCGATTACAGGGGAGATGGAGCCCTTTCCAAAGAGGCATGAACAGACTTCCTACTCCCAAGGAGCCCAAAGATATTAAGCCGCAAATACGTCCTACGCGCGTCTTTTCTACGCCGCGCACCACATTTAAAAAATCGTAGCGTAAGAACGGTGGGTCCGATCCGCGTGCCGCTTAAAGGCGATTACAGGGGAGATGCAAACCTTTCCAAAGAGCCATGAAAAGACTTTCTACTCCCAAGGAGACAAGAGATATTAAGCCGCAATGACGTCCGACGCGCGCATTTTCTCCGACGCGCAACACATTTAAAAAAATCATAGCGTGAAAACCGTGGGTTCGATCCGCGTGCCGCTCGAAGGCGATTACAGCGGAGATGCAGCCCTTTCCAAAGAGCCATGAACAGACTTTCTACTCCCAAGGAGCCCAAAGATATTAAGCCGCAAATAAGTCCTACGCGCGTCTTTTCTACGCCTCGCACCACATTTAAAAAATCGTAGCGTAAGAACGGTGGGTCCGATCCGCGTGCCGCTTAAAGGCGATTACAGGGGAGATGCAACCCTTTCCAAAGAACCATGAAAAGACTTTCTACTCCCAAGGAGACAAGAGATATTAAGCCGCAATGACGTCCGACGCGCGCATTTTCTCCGCCGCGCAGCACATTTAAAAAAATCATAGCGTGAAAACCGTGGGTTCGATCCGCGTGCCGCTCGAAGGCGATTACAGGGGAGATGCAACCCTTTCCAAAGAGCCATGAACAGACTTCCTACTCCCAAGGAGACAAGAGATATTAAGCCACAAATACGTCCGGACCGCGTCTTTTCTCCGCAGCTCACCACATTTAAAAAAATCGTAGCGTGAAAACCGTGGGTTCGATATAGTATACATACAGAGTATATAGTTTGACCAAAAGATCGTGCTGATCTTTGATCTCCTGGTTCTTCATCTCCAGCGCCACTTTCAGACTCATAATGTCCTCCTCTATGGGCTGGTATAACACAGACACGAATCATCACTACAGCCAGTACAATGGAAAGGTGGGAATGTGTACTGAATGTGTACTGACGTTATAAGTGAGAGGTGGTGGTACTGGTGGATGTGTACTGACACTATAAGGGATCTCTACCTGCAGTGACAGTTTGAGCTTCTCAAGTTCTTCCTCCAGAGATTTCTTCTCCTGTTCACAGGCCATTCTCATATCTGCCAGAGCAAGTATCATTACTGCTGGATATAACACAGATTGTATATACTACATAATTACTGCTGAATATATAAAATATAATATATATAGTACTATACATATATTAGTATCACTTTTATTGGAGCCTAAAGGCTAGCATTCATTATTAGTTATGTTAGTATTATTGCATTTCCATAGTACTTACTCTTGATGGACCTGTTATGCTCCTCCTCCTCCTGCTGTTTCTGCAGGAGCTCTGTCTCCTCCTGCTGCTTGTGTTTCAGCATCTCCTGAAGAACCTGCAGCTCCTTCTGCTTCTGCAACCTCAACTCCTTCAGCTGCTCAAACAAACTGTTCTCCAACTCCTCCTTCTCACACCGCAAACACTCCAATCGGGCCACAGGCCCCACTAGTGACACAGAACCACACACACACACACACAGACACACACACACACACACACACACAGAGAGAGATAAACATGTATAAATGTATAAGAATTTGTGGATAAAATTATTATGAGATTATTTATAATCAAACGACTACACTACACAACCACATCTTCCTTTTATTTACATATTATACAGATATTTAGAGATATTTACATTTTATTTACCCGCGTGCGTCTCTCTTCTCCAAGGTAGCGGAGAGATATGAAAGGATAAAAGGGGAAAAGAATAAAATGCACGTCGGTTTGAAATTCGCAGGCTACCTGCGCTGAAGGCGTGGAAAACGAGCACGTGACGGAAAGGCTTCCGTACCCGATGGGTCCAAATCACATGCCCAGCAAAGTAGACTTAAACCTGGATACACAATGGAGACCATTTGACCCTTTAAAATCATACTACAAGCAGACTTCCAGGCCCAAGAGGTCACACAGCCATGCCCAGCAAAGTAGCTCTGGGCCTGGGCACACTTTACGCAGTTTGACCGTTTAAATAAAACTAGAAACAGACTTCCTGGCCCAAGAGGTCACACAGTCATGCCCAGCAAGGTTGCTTTAAACGTGGGCACACTTCAGACCGTTTCACTCTTTAAATCATTCAAAGCACCACATTTCAAGGCCCAAGAGGTCACAGAATCATGCCCATCAAAGTAGCTCTGGGCCTGGGCACACTTCACGCAGTTTGACCCTTTAAATAATACTACAACCAGACACATACAGGTGCGCACAGATACACAGATACACATTCTGTTTAATTTCTTCACATCTGCAGACTAGAGTAAGCTGAGGGTATACTGTTAAACCAGGTACTACATAAACAGTATATAGTATATATACAGAGGATATAGTGTTAAACCAGGTACTACATACAGAGTATATAGTTTGACCAAAAGATCGTGCTGATCTTTGATCTCCTGGTTCTTCATCTCCAGCGCCACTTTCAGACTCATAATGTCCTCCTCTATGGGCTGGTATAACACACACACGAATCATCACTACAGCCAGTACAATGGAAAGGTGGGAATGTGTACTGAATGTGTACTGACGTTATAAGTGAAAGGTGGAGCTACTGGTGGATGTGTACTGACACTATAAGGGATCTCTACCTGCAGTGACAGTCTGAGCTTCTCAAGTTCTTCCTCCAGAGATTTCTTCTCCTGTTCACAGGCCATTTTCATATCTGCCAGAGCAAGTATCATTACTGCTGGATATAACACAGATTGTATATACTACATAATTACTAATGAATATATTAAAAAATAATATATATAGTACTATACATCTATTAGTATCACTTTTATTGGAGCCTAAAGGCTAACATTCATTATTAGTTATGTTAGTATTATTGCATTTCCATAGTACTTACTCTTGATGGACCTGTTATGCTCCTCCTCCTCCTGCTGTTTCTGCAGGAGCTCTGTCTCCTCCTGCTGCTTGTGTTTCAGCATCTCCTGAAGAACCTGCAGCTCCTTCTGCTTCTGCAACCTCAACTCCTTCAGCTGCTCCAACAAACTGTTCTCCAACTCCTCCTTCTTACACCGCAAACACTCCAATCGGGCCACAGGCCCCACTAGTGACACAGAACCCCACACACACACACACACACACACACACACACACACACACACAGAGATAAACATGTATAAATGTATAAGAATTTGTGGATAAAATTATTATGAGATTATTTATAATGAAACGACTACACTACACAACCACTTCTTCCTTTTATTTACATATTATACAGATATTTAGAGATATTTATGTTTTATTTACCCGCGTGCGTCTCTCTTCTCCAAGGTAGCGGAGAGATATGAAGGGATAAAAGGGGAAAAGAATAAAATGCACGTCGGTTTTAAATTCGCAGGCTACCTGCGCTGAAGGCGTGGAAAACGAGCACGTGACGGAAAGGCTTCCGTACCCGATGGGTCCAAATCACATGCCCAGCAAAGTAGCCTTAAACCTGGACACACAATGGAGACCATTTGACCCTTTAAAATCATACTACAACCAGACTTCCAGGCCCAAGAGGTCACACAGTCATGCCCAGCAAAGTAGCTCTGGGCCTGGGCACACTTCACGCAGTTTGACCGTTTAAATAAAACTAGAAACAGACTTCCTGGCCCAAGAGGTCACACAGTCATGCCCAGCAAGGTTGCTTTAAACGTGGGCACACTTCAGACCGTTTCACTCTTTAAATCATTCAAAGCACCACATTTCAAGGCCCAAGAGGTCACAGAATCATGCCCATCAAAGTAGCTCTGGGCCTGGGCACACTTCACGCAGTTTGACCCTTTAAATAATACTACAACCAGACACATACAGGTGCGCACATATACACAGATACACATTCTGTTTAATTTCTTCACATCTGCAGACTAGAGTAAGCTGAGGGTATAGTGTTAAACCAGGTACTACATAAACAGTATATAGTATATATACAGAGGATATAGTGTTAAACCAGGTACTACATACAGAGTATATAGTATACATACAGAGTATATAGTTTGACCAAAAGATCGTGCTGATCTTTGATCTCCTGGTTCTTCATCTCCAGCGCCACTTTCAGACTCATAATGTCCTCCTCTATGGGCTGGTATAAC
Source organism: Electrophorus electricus (assembly GCF_041902795.1). Classification (NCBI taxonomy): domain Eukaryota; kingdom Metazoa; phylum Chordata; class Actinopteri; order Gymnotiformes; family Gymnotidae; genus Electrophorus; species Electrophorus electricus. The sequence goes on along the minus strand of NC_137501.1, from coordinate 35,678,725 downwards.
ACACACACGAATCATCACTACAGCCAGTACAATGGAAAGGTGGGAATGTGTACTGAATGTGTACTGACGTTATAAGTGAAAGGTGGAGCTACTGGTGGATGTGTACTGACACTATAAGGGATCTCTACCTGCAGTGACAGTCTGAGCTTCTCAAGTTCTTCCTCCAGAGATTTCTTCTCCTGTTCACAGGCCATTTTCATATCTGCCAGAGCAAGTATCATTACTGCTGGATATAACATAGATTGTATATACTACATAATTACTACTGAATATATAAAATATAATATATATAGTACTATACATATATTAGTATCACTTTTATTGGAGCCTAAAGGCTAGCATTCATTATTAGTTATGTTAGTATTATTGCATTTCCATAGTACTTACTCTTGATGGACCTGTTATGCTCCTCCTCCTCCTGCTGTTTCTGCAGGAGCTCTGTCTCCTCCTGCTGCTTGTGTTTCAGCATCTCCTGAAGAACCTGCAGCTCCTTCTGCTTCTGCAACCTCAACTCCTTCAGCTGCTCCAACAAACTGTTCTCCAACTCCTCCTTCTCACACCGCAAACACTCCAATCGGGCCACAGGCCCCACTAGTGACACAGAACCACACACACACACACACACACACACACACACACACACACACACACACACACACACAGAGATAAACATGTATAAATGTATAAGAATTTGTGGATAAAATTATTATGAGATTATTTATAATGAAACGACTACACTACACAACCACTTCTTCCTTTTATTTACATATTATACAGATATTTAGAGATATTTACGTTTTATTTACCCGCGTGCGTCTCTCTTCTCCAAGGTAGCGGAGAGATATGAAGGGATAAAAGGGGAAAAGAATAAAATGCACGTCGGTTTTAAATTCGCAGGCTACCTGCGCTGAAGGCGTGGAAAACGAGCACGTGACGGAAAGGCTTCCGTACCCGATGGGTCCAAATCACATGCCCAGCAAAGTAGCCTTAAACCTGGACACACAATGGAGACCATTTGACCCTTTAAAATCATACTACAACCAGACTTCCAGGCCCAAGAGGTCACACAGTCATGCCCAGCAAAGTAGCTCTGGGCCTGGGCACACTTCACGCAGTTTGACCGTTTAAATAAAACTAGAAACAGACTTCCTGGCCCAAGAGGTCACACAGTCATGCCCAGCAAGGTTGCTTTAAACGTGGGCACACTTCAGACCGTTTCACTCTTTAAATCATTCAAAGCACCACATTTCAAGGCCCAAGAGGTCACAGAATCATGCCCATCAAAGTAGCTCTGGGCCTGGGCACACTTTACGGAGTTTGACCCTTTAAATAATACTACAACCAGACACATACAGGTGCGCACATATACACAGATACACATTCTGTTTAATTTCTTCACATCTGCAGACTAGAGTAAGCTGAGGGTATAGTGTTAAACCAGGAGCTACATAAACAGTATATAGTATATATAAAGAGGATATAGTGTTAAACCAGGTACTACATACAGAGTATATAGTATACATACAGAGTATATAGTTTGACCAAAAGATCGTGCTGATCTTTGATCTCCTGGTTCTTCATCTCCAGCGCCACTTTCAGACTCATAATGTCCTCCTCTATGGGCTGGTATAACCCACACATACGAATCATCACTACAGCCAGTACAATGGAAAGGTGGGAATGTGTACTGAATGTGTACTGACGTTATAAGTGAAAGGTAGAGGTACTGGTGGATGTGTACTGACACTATAAGGGATCTCTACCTGCAGTGACAGTCTGAGCTTCTCAAGTTCTTCCTCCAGAGATTTCTTCTCCTGTTCACAGGCCATTTTCATATCTGCCAGAGCAAGTATCATTACTGCTGGATATAACATAGATTGTATATACTACATAATTACTACTGAATATATAAAATATAATATATATAGTACTATACATATATTAGTATCACTTTTATTGGAGCCTAAAGGCTAGCATTCATTATTAGTTATGTTAGTATTATTGCATTTCCATAGTACTTACTCTTGATGGACCTGTTATGCTCCTCCTCCTCCTGCTGTTTCTGCAGGAGCTCTGTCTCCTCCTGCTGCTTGTGTTTCAGCATCTCCTGAAGAACCTGCAGCTCCTTCTGCTTCTGCAACCTCAACTCCTTCAGCTGCTCCAACAAACTGTTCTCCAACTCCTCCTTCTCACACCGCAAACACTCCAATCGGGCCACAGGCCCCACTAGTGACACAGAACCACACACACACACACACACACACACACACACACACACACACACACACACACACACACACAGAGATAAACATGTATAAATGTATAAGAATTTGTGGATAAAATTATTATGAGATTATTTATAATGAAACGACTACACTACACAACCACTTCTTCCTTTTATTTACATATTATACAGATATTTAGAGACATTTACGTTTTATTTACCCGCGTGCGTCTCTCTTCTCCAAGGTAGCGGAGAGATATGAAGGGATAAAAGGGGAAAAGAATAAAATGCACGTCGGTTTTAAATTCGCAGGCTACCTGCGCTGAAGGCGTGGAAAACGAGCACGTGACGGAAAGGCTTCCGTACCCGATGGGTCCAAATCACATGCCCAGCAAAGTAGCCTTAAACCTGGACACACAATGGAGACCATTTGACCCTTTAAAATCATACTACAACCAGACTTCCAGGCCCAAGAGGTCACACAGTCATGCCCAGCAAAGTAGCTCTGGGCCTGGGCACACTTCACGCAGTTTGACCGTTTAAATAAAACTAGAAACAGACTTCCTGGCCCAAGAGGTCACACAGTCATGCCCAGCAAGGTTGCTTTAAACGTGGGCACACTTCAGACCGTTTCACTCTTTAAATCATTCAAAGCACCACATTTCAAGGCCCAAGAGGTCACAGAATCATGCCCATCAAAGTAGCTCTGGGCCTGGGCACACTTCACGCAGTTTGACCCTTTAAATAATACTACAACCAGACACATACAGGTGCGCACATATACACAGATACACATTCTGTTTAATTTCTTCACATCTGCAGACTAGAGTAAGCTGAGGGTATAGTGTTAAACCAGGTACTACATAAACAGTATATAGTATATATACAGAGGATATAGTGTTAAACCAGGTACTACATACAGAGTATATAGTATACATACAGAGTATATAGTTTGACCAAAAGATCGTGCTGATCTTTGATCTCCTGGTTCTTCATCTCCAGCGCCACTTTCAGACTCATAATGTCCTCCTCTATGGGCTGGTATAACACACACACGAATCATCACTACAGCCAGTACAATGGAAAGGTGGGAATGTGTACTGAATGTGTACTGACGTTATAAGTGAAAGGTGGAGCTACTGGTGGATGTGTACTGACACTATAAGGGATCTCTACCTGCAGTGACAGTCTGAGCTTCTCAAGTTCTTCCTCCAGAGATTTCTTCTCCTGTTCACAGGCCATTTTCATATCTGCCAGAGCAAGTATCATTACTGCTGGATATAACATAGATTGTATATACTACATAATTACTACTGAATATATAAAATATAATATATATAGTACTATACATATATTAGTATCACTTTTATTGGAGCCTAAAGGCTAACATTCATTATTAGTTATGTTAGTATTATTGCATTTCCATAGTACTTACTCTTGATGGACCTGTTATGCTCCTCCTCCTCCTGCTGTTTCTGCAGGAGCTCTGTCTCCTCCTGCTGCTTGTGTTTCAGCATCTCCTGAAGAACCTGCAGCTCCTTCTGCTTCTGCAACCTCAACTCCTTCAGCTGCTCCAACAAACTGTTCTCCAACTCCTCCTTCTCACACCGCAAACACTCCAATCGGGCCACAGGCCCCACTAGTGACACAGAACCACACACACACACACACAGACACACACACACACACACACAGAGAGAGATAAACATGTATAAATGTATAAGAATTTGTGGATAAAATTATTATGAGATTATTTATAATCAAACGACTACACTACACAACCACATCTTCCTTTTATTTACATATTATACAGATATTTAGAGATATTTACATTTTATTTACCCGCGTGCGTCTCTCTTCTCCAAGGTAGCGGAGAGATATGAAAGGATAAAAGGGGAAAAGAATAAAATGCACGTCGGTTTTAAATTCGCAGGCTACCTGCGCTGAAGGCGTGGAAAACGAGCACGTGACGGAAAGGCTTCCGTACCCGATGGGTCCAAATCACATGCCCAGCAAAGTAGCCTTAAACCTGGACACACAATGGAGACCATTTGACCCTTTAAAATCATACTACAACCAGACTTCCAGGCCCAAGAGGTCACACAGTCATGCCCAGCAAAGTAGCTCTGGGCCTGGGCACACTTCACGCAGTTTGACCGTTTAAATAAAACTAGAAACAGACTTCCTGGCCCAAGAGGTCACACAGTCATGCCCAGCAAGGTTGCTTTAAACGTGGGCACACTTCAGACCGTTTCACTCTTTAAATCATTCAAAGCACCACATTTCAAGGCCCAAGAGGTCACAGAATCATGCCCATCAAAGTAGCTCTGGGCCTGGGCACACTTTACGGAGTTTGACCCTTTAAATAATACTACAACCAGACACATACAGGTGCGCACATATACACAGATACACATTCTGTTTAAATTTCTTCACATCTGCAGACTAGAGTAAGCTGAGGGTATAGTGTTAAACCAGGAACTACATAAACAGTATATAGTATATATACAGAGGATATAGTGTTAAACCAGGTACTACATACAGAGTATATAGTATACATACAGAGTATATAGTTTGACCAAAAGATCGTGCTGATCTTTGATCTCCTGGTTCTTCATCTCCAGCGCCACTTTCAGACTCATAATGTCCTCCTCTATGGGCTGGTATAACCCACACACACGAATCATCACTACAGCCAGTACAATGGAAAGGTGGGAATGTGTACTGAATGTGTACTGACGTTATAAGTGAAAGGTGGAGGTACTGGTGGATGTGTACTGACACTATAAGGGATCTCTACCTGCAGTGACAGTCTGAGCTTCTCAAGTTCTTCCTCCAGAGATTTCTTCTCCTGTTCACAGGCCATTTTCATATCTGCCAGAGCAAGTATCATTACTGCTGGATATAACATAGATTGTATATACTACATAATTACTACTGAATATATAAAATATAATATATATAGTACTATACATATATTAGTATCACTTTTATTGGAGCCTAAAGGCTAGCATTCATTATTAGTTATGTTAGTATTATTGCATTTCCATAGTACTTACTCTTGATGGACCTGTTATGCTCCTCCTCCTCCTGCTGTTTCTGCAGGAGCTCTGTCTCCTCCTGCTGCTTGTGTTTCAGCATCTCCTGAAGAACCTGCAGCTCCTTCTGCTTCTGCAACCTCAACTCCTTCAGCTGCTCCAACAAACTGTTCTCCAACTCCTCATTCCTCATTCTCACACCGCAAACACTCCAATCGGGCCACAGGCCCCACTAGTGACACAGAACCACACACACACACACACACACAAAGAGAGAGATAAACATGTATAAATGTATAAGAATTTGTGGATAAAATTATTATGAGATTATTTATAATCAAACGACTACACTACACAACCACATCTTCCTTTTATTTACATATTATACAGATATTTAGAGATATTTACATTTTATTTACCCGCGTGCGTCTCTCTTCTCCAAGGTAGCGGAGAGATATGAAAGGATAAAAGGGGAAAAGAATAAAATGCACGTCGGTTTTAAATTCGCAGGCTACCTGCGCTGAAGGCGTGGAAAACGAGCACGTGACGGAAAGGCTTCCGTACCCGATGGGTCCAAATCACATGCCCAGCAAAGTAGCCTTAAACCTGGACACACAATGGAGAGCATTTGACCCTTTAAAATCATACTACAACCAGACTTCCAGGCCCAAGAGGTCACACAGCCATGCCCAGCAAAGTAGCTCTGGGCCTGGGCACACTTCACGCAGTTTGACCGTTTAAATAAAACTAGAAACAGACTTCCTGGCCCAAGAGGTCACAGTCATACCCAGCAAAGTACGTTTAAACCTGGAAACAAATCAGATCCTTTCTATCATTCAAAGGAATGGGCCTGCAACTCACAACCACATCCCCAGTGAAGCGCACCGTCACCCAGCCACACTACCCCACCTTGTCCGTCCTGGAACAACCACACCTCCAGGGCACCACATGCCAATCTCTCATGCCCAGCAAACTGCAACCTCACGCAGCCAGGCCACACACTGTCTCCCCTTGTACAGTCCAAGGACGAACTCCTCCACAAACCTGGTGTTCACGCGCACACACGCAATTACAACGAATTGGTGGAGAACTTTGAAACAAACGTGCTGACTTTGAATACTCACATCTAGGCTGGGCCAGGTCCAAATGGCCTGCAGCTCGGTGCGCATTAACTGCTTGACTGTCCGTCACGAACGCCACCTGCCAAGCGTTCGTTCCGTCCCTGGCGGATTTTAAAAAATCGTAGCGTGAGAACGATGGGTCCGATCCGCGTGCCGCTTAAAGGCGATTACAGGGGAGATGCAACCCTTTCCAAAGAACCATGAAAAGACTTTCTACTCCCAAGGAGACAAGAGATATCAAGCCGCAATGACGTCCGACGCGCGCATTTTCTCCGCCGCGCAGCACATTTAAAAAAATCATAGCGTGAAAACCGTGGGTTCGATCCACGTGCCGCTCGAAGGCGATTACAGGGGAGATGCAGCCCTTTCCAAAGAGGCATGAACAGACTTCCTACTCCCAAGGAGCCCAAAGATATTAAGCCGCAAATACGTCCTACGCGCGTCTTTTCTACGCCGCGCACCACATTTAAAAAATCGTATCGGAAGAACGGTGGGTCCAATCCGCGTGCCGCTTAAAGGCGATTACAAGGGAGATGCAAACCTTTCCAAAGAGCCATGAAAAGACTTTCTACTCCCAAGGAGACAATAGATATTAAGCCGAAATGACGTCCGACGCGCGCATTTTCTCCGACGCGCACCACATTTAAAAAAATCATAGCGTGAAAACCGTGGGTTCGATCCGCGTGCCGCTCGAAGGCGATTACAGCGGAGATGCAGCCCTTTCAAAAGAGCCATGAACAGACTTTCTACTCCCAAGGAGACCAGAAATATTAACATATAAAGCGTTACGCTCCAGTCGGATGAACGAGAAACGCTTGTACAATTGCAACGAATTGGAGGAGAAAGTTTAAACAAACGCGCTGACTTTGAACGCTCACATCTAGGCCGGGCCAGGTCCAAATGGCCTGCAACTCGGTCCGCATCACGTCCATGACTTTTCCTAACGAACGCCACCTGCCAAGCTTTCGGCCCGTCCCTGTCGGCATTAAAAAATCGTAGCGTGATAAGGATAGTTCCGATCCGCGTGCCGCGCGAAGGCGATTACAAGGGGAGATGCAGCCCTTTCCAAAGAACCATGAAAAGACTTTCTACTCCCAAGGAGACAAGAGATATTAAGCCGCAATGACGTCCGACGCGCGCATTTTCTCCGCCGCGCAGCACATTTAAAAAAATCATAGCGTGAAAACCGTGGGTTCGATCCACGTGCCGCTCGAAGGCGATTACAGGGGAGATGCAGCCCTTTCCAAAGAGGCATGAACAGACTTCCTACTCCCAAGGAGCCCAAAGATATTAAGCCGCAAATACGTCCTACGCGCGTCTTTTCTACGCCGCGCACCACATTTAAAAAATCGTATCGGAAGAACGGTGGGTCCAATCCGCGTGCCGCTTAAAGGCGATTACAAGGGAGATGCAAACCTTTCCAAAGAGCCATGAAAAGACTTTCTACTCCCAAGGAGACAATAGATATTAAGCCGAAATGACGTCCGACGCGCGCATTTTCTCCGACGCGCACCACATTTAAAAAAATCATAGCGTGAAAACCGTGGGTTCGATCCGCGTGCCGCTCGAAGGCGATTACAGCGGAGATGCAGCCCTTTCCAAAGAGCCATGAAAAGACTTTCTACTCCCAAGGAGACAAGAGATATTAAGCCGCAATGACGTCCGACGCGCGCATTTTCTCCGACGCGCAACACATTTAAAAAAATCATAGCGTGAAAACCGTGGGTTCGATCCGCGTGCCGCTCGAAGGCGATTACAGGGGAGATGCAGCCCTTTCCAAAGAGCCATGAACAGACTTTCTACTCCCAATGAGACAAGAGATATCAAGCCGCAAATACGTCCGGCGCGCGTCTATTCTCGCCCGCGCAACACATTTAAAAAAAATCGTAGCGTGAAAACCGTGGGTTCGATCCGCGTGCCGCTTAAAGGCGATTACAGGGGAGATGCAGCCCTTTCCAAAGAGCCATGAAAAGACTTTCTACTCCCAAGGAGACAAGAGATATTAAGCCGAAATGACGTCCGACGCGCGCATTTCCTCCGCCGCGCACCACATTTAAAAAAATCATAGCGTGAAAACCGTGGGTTCGATCCGCGTGCCGCTCGAAGGCGATTACAGGGGAGATGCAGCCCTTTCCAAAGAGGCATGAACAGACTTCCTACTCCCAAGGAGCCCAAAGATATTAAGCCGCAAATACGTCCTACGCGCGTCTTTTCTACGCCGCGCACCACATTTAAAAAATCGTATCGGAAGAACGGTGGGTCCAATCCGCGTGCCGCTTAAAGGCGATTACAAGGGAGATGCAAACCTTTCCAAAGAGCCATGAAAAGACTTTCTACTCCCAAGGAGACAATAGATATTAAGCCGAAATGACGTCCGACGCGCGCATTTTCTCCGCCGCGCACCACATTTAAAAAAATCATAGCGTGAAAACCGTAGGTTCGATCCGCGTGCCGCTCGAATGCGATTACAGCGGAGATGCAGCCCTTTCCAAAGAGCCATGAAAAGACTTTCTACTCCCAAGGAGACAAGAGATATTAAGCCGAAATGACGTCCGACGCGCGCATTTCCTCCGCCGCGCACCACATTTAAAAAAATCATAGCTTGAAAACCGTGGGTTCGATCCGCGTGCCGCTCGAAGGCGATTACAGGGGAGATGCATCCCTTTCCAAAGAGCCATGAACAGACTTTCTACTCCCAAGGAGACCAGAGATATTAACAGATAAAGCGTTACGCTCCAGTCGGATGAGCGAGAAACGCTTGTACAATTGCAACGAATTGGAGGAGAAAGTTTAAACAAACGCGCTGACTTTGAAGGCTCACATCTAGGCCGGGCCAGGTCCAAATGGCCTGAAACTCGGTCCGCATCACGTCCATGACTTTTCCTAACGAACGCCACCTGCCAAGCTTTCGGCCCGTCCCTGTCGGCATTAAAAAATCGTAGCGTGATAAGGATGGTTCCGATCCGCGTGCCGCGCGAAGGCGATTACAGGGGAGATGCAGCCCTTTCCAAAGAACCATGAAAAGACTTTCTACTCCCAAGGAGACAAGAGATATTAAGCCGCAATGACGTCCGACGCGCGCATTTTCTCCGCCGCGCAGCACATTTAAAAAAATCATAGCGTGAAAACCGTGGGTTCGATCCACGTGCCGCTCGAAGGCGATTACAGGGGAGATGCAGCCCTTTCCAAAGAGGCATGAACAGACTTCCTACTCCCAAGGAGCCCAAAGATATTAAGCCGCAAATACGTCCTACGCGCGTCTTTTCTACGCCGCGCACCACATTTAAAAGATCGTATCGGAAGAACGGTGGGTCCAATCCGCGTGCCGCTTAAAGGCGATTACAAGCGAGATGCAAACCTTTCCAAAGAGCCATGAAAAGACTTTCTACTCCCAAGGAGACAATAGATATTAAGCCGAAATGACGTCCGACGCGCGCATTTTCTCCGACGCGCACCACATTTAAAAAAATCATAGCGTGAAAACCGTGGGTTCGATCCGCGTGCCGCTCGAAGGCGATTACAGCGGAGATGCAGCCCTTTCCAAAGAGCCATGAAAAGACTTTCTACTCCCAAGGAGACAAGAGATATTAAGCCGCAATGACGTCCGACGCGCGCATTTTCTCCGACGCGCAACACATTTAAAAAAATCATAGCGTGAAAACCGTGGGTTCGATCCGCGTGCCGCTCGAAGGCGATTACAGGGGAGATGCAGCCCTTTCCAAAGAGCCATGAACAGACTTTCTACTCCCAATGAGACAAGAGATATCAAGCCGCAAATATGTCCGGCGCGCGTCTATTCTCCGCCGCGCAACACATTTAAAAAAAATCGTAGCGTGAAAACCGTGGGTTCGATCCGCGTGCCGCTTAAAGGCGATTACAGGGGAGATGCAGCCCTTTCCAAAGAGCCATGAAAAGACTTTCTACTCCCAAGGAGACAAGAGATATTAAGCCGAAATGACGTCCGACGCGCGCATTTCCTCCGCCGCGCACCACATTTAAAAAAATCATAGCGTGAAAACCGTGGGTTCGATCTGCGTGCCGCTCGAAGGCGATTACAGGGGAGATGCAGCCCTTTCCAAAGAGGCATGAACAGACTTCCTACTCCCAAGGAGCCCAAAGATATTAAGCCGCAAATACGTCCTACGCGCGTCTTTTCTACGCCGCGCACCACATTTAAAAAATCGTATCGGAAGAACGGTGGGTCCAATCCGCGTGCCGCTTAAAGGCGATTACAGCGGAGATGCAGCCCTTTCCAAAGAGCCATGAAAAGACTTTCTACTCCCAAGGAGACAAGAGATATTAAGCCGAAATGACGTCCGACGCGCGCATTTCCTCCGCCGCGCAACACATTTAAAAAAAATCGTAGCGTGAAAAACGTGGGTTCGATCCGCGTGCCGCTCGAAGGCGATTACAGGGGAGATGCATCCCTTTCAAAAGAGCCATGAACAGACTTTCTACTCCCAAGGAGACCAGAAATATTAACATATAAAGCGTTACGCTCCAGTCGGATGAACGAGAAACGCTTTTACAATTGCAACGAATTGGAGGAGAAAGTTTAAACAAACGCGCTGACTTTGAACGCTCACATCTAGGCCGGGCCGACTCCAAATGGCGTGCAACTCGGTGTGCATCACCTCCATGACTGTCGCTAACGAACGCCACCTGCCACTCTTTCGGCCCGTCCCTGGCGGCTTTAAAAAATCGTAGCGTGATAACGATGGTTCCGATGCGCGTGCCGCTCGAAGGCGATTACAGGGGAGATACAGCCCTTTCCAAAGAGCCATGAACAGACTTTCTACTCCCAAGGAGACAAGAGATATTACGCGCATTTTCTCCGACGCGCACCACGTTTAAAAAATCGTAGCGTGAGAACGGTGGGTCCGATCCGCGTGCCGCTTAAAGGCGATTACAGGGGAGATGCAACCCTTTCCAAAGAGCCATGAAAAGACTTTCTACTCCCAAGGAGACAATAGATATTAAGCCGAAATGACGTCCGACGCGCGCATTTTCTCCGCCGCGCACCACATTTAAAAAAATCATAGCGTGAAAACCGTGGGTTCGATCCGCGTGCCGCTCGAAGGCGATTACAGCGGAGATGCAGCCCTTTCCAAAGAGCCATGAACAGACTTCCTACTCCCAAGGAGACAAGAGATATTAAGCCACAAATACGTCCGGACCGCGTCTTTTCTCCGCAGCTCACCACATTTAAAAAAATCGTAGCGTGAAAACCGTGGGTTCGATATAGTATACATACAGAGTATATAGTTTCACCAAAAGATCGTGCTGATCTTTGATCTCCTGGTTCTTCATCTCCAGCGCCACTTTCAGACTCATAATGTCCTCCTCTATGGGCTGGTATAACACACACACGAATCATCACTACAGCCAGTACAATGGAAAGGTGGGAATGTGTACTGAATGTGTACTGACTTTATAAGTGAAAGGTGGAGCTACTGGTGGATGTGTACTGACACTATAAGGGATCTCTACCTGCAGTGACAGTCTGAGCTTCTCAAGTTCTTCCTCCAGAGATTTCTTCTCCTGTTCACAGGCCATTTTCATATCTGCCAGAGCAAGTATCATTACTGCTGGATATAACATAGATTGTATATACTACATAATTACTACTGAATATATAAAATATAATATATATAGTACTATACATATATTAGTATCACTTTTATTGGAGCCTAAAGGCTAGCATTCATTATTAGTTATGTTAGTATTATTGCATTTCCATAGTACTTACTCTTGATGGACCTGTTATGCTCCTCCTCCTCCTGCTGTTTCTGCAGGAGCTCTGTCTCCTCATGCTGCTTGTGTTTCAGCATCTCCTGAAGAACCTGCAGCTCCTTCTGCTCCTGCAACCTCAACTCCTTCAGCTGCTCCAACAAACTGTTCTCCAACTCCTCCTTCTCACACCGCAAACACTCCAATCGGGCCACAGGCCCCACTAGTGACACAGAACCACACACACACACACACACACACACACACACACACACAAAGAGAGAGATAAACATGTATAAATGTATAAGAATTTGTGGATAAAATTATTATGAGATTATTTATAATCAAACGACTACACTACACAACCACTTCTTCCTTTTATTTACATATTATACAGATATTTAGAGATATTTACATTTTATTTACCCGCGTGCGTCTCTCTTCTCCAAGGTAGCGGAGAGATATGAAAGGATAAAAGGGGAAAAGAATAAAATGCACGTCGGTTTTAAATTCGCAGGCTACCTGCGCTGAAGGCGTGGAAAACGAGCACGTGACGGAAAGGCTTCCGTACCCGATGGGTCCAAATCACATGCCCAGCAAAGTAGCCTTAAACCTGGACACACAATGGAGAGCATTTGACCCTTTAAAATCATACTACAACCAGACTTCCAGGCCCAAGAGGTCACACAGCCATGCCCAGCAAAGTAGCTCTGGGCCTGGGCACACTTCACGCAGTTTGACCGTTTAAATAAAACTAGAAACAGACTTCCTGGCCCAAGAGGTAACAGTCATACCCAGCAAAGTACGTTTAAACCTGCAAACAAATCAGATCCTTTCTGTCATTCAAAGGAATGGGCCTGCAACTCACAACCACATCCCCAGTGAAGCGCACCGTCACCCAGCCACACTACCCCACCTTGCCCGTCCTGGAACAACCACACCTCCAGGGCACCACATGCCAATCTCTCATGCCCAGCAAACTGCAACCTCACGCAGCCAGGCCACACACTGTCTCCCCTTGTACAGTCCAAGGACGAACTCCTCCACAAACCTGGTGTTCACGCGCACACACGCAATTACAACGAATTGGTGGAGAACTTTGAAACAAACGTGCTGACTTTGAATACTCACATCTAGGCTGGGCCAGGTCCAAATGGCCTGCAGCTCGGTGCGCATTAACTGCTTGACTGTCCGTCACGAACGCCACCTGCCAAGCGTTCTTTCTGTCCCTGGCGGAATTTAAAAAATCGTAGCGTGAGAACGATGGGTCCGATCCGCGTGCCGCTTAAAGGCGATTACAGGGGAGATGCAACCCTTTCCAAAGAACCATGAAAAGACTTTCTACTCCCAAGGAAACGAGATATTAAGCCGCAATGACATCCGACGCGCGCATTTTCTCCGCCGCGCAGCACATTTAAAAAAATCATAGCGTGAAAACCGTGGGTTCGATCCGCGTGCCGCTCGAAGGCGATTACAGGGGAGATGCAGCCCTTTCCAAAGAGGCATGAACAGACTTCCTACTCCCAAGGAGACAAGAGATATTAAGCCGCAATGACGTCCGACGCGCGCATTTTCTCCGCCGCGCAGCACATTTAAAAAAATCATAGCGTGAAAACCGTGGGTTCGATCCACGTGCCGCTCGAAGGCGATTACAGGGGAGATGCAGCCCTTTCCAAAGAGGCATGAACAGACTTCCTACTCCCAAGGAGCCCAAAGATATTAAGCCGCAAATACGTCCTACGCGCGTCTTTTCTACGCCGCGCACCACATTTAAAAAATCGTATCGGAAGAACGGTGGGTCCAATCCGCGTGCCGCTTAAAGGCGATTACAAGGGAGATGCAAACCTTTCCAAAGAGCCATGAAAAGACTTTCTACTCCCAAGGAGACAAGCGATATTAAGCCGAAATGACGTCCGACGCGCGCATTTCCTCCGCCGCGCACCACATTTAAAAAAATCATAGCTTGAAAACCGTGGGTTCGATCCGCGTGCCGCTCGAAGGCGATTACAGGGGAGATGCAGCCCTTTCCAAAGAGCCATGAACAGACTTTCTACACCCAATGAGACAAGAGATATTAAGCCGCAAATACGTCCGGCGCGCGTCTTTTCTCCGCCGCGCAACACATTTAAAAAAAATCGTAGCGTGAAAAACGTGGGTTCGATCCGCGTGCCGCTCGAAGGCGATTACAGGGGAGATGCATCCCTTTCAAAAGAGCCATGAACAGACTTTCTACTCCCAAGGAGACCAGAAATATTAACATATAAAGCGTTACGCTCCAGTCGGATGAACGAGAAACGCTTGTACAACTGCAACGAATTGGAGGAGAAAGTTTAAACAAACGCGCTGACTTTGAACGCTCACATCTAGGCCGGGCCAACTCCAAATGGCGTGCAACTCGGTGTGCATCACCTCCATGACTGTCCCTAACGAACGCCACCTGCCACGCTTTCGGCCTATCCCTGGCGGCATTAAAAAATCGTAGCGTGATAACGATGGTTCCGATGCGCGTGCCGCTCGAAGGCGATTACAGGGGAGATACAGCCCTTTCCAAAGAGCCATGAACAGACTTTCTACTCCCAAGGAGACAAGAGATATTACGCGCATTTTCTCCCACGCGCACCACGTTTAAAAAATCGTAGCGTGAGAACGGTGGGTCCGATCCGCGTGCCGCTTAAAGGCGATTACAGGGGAGATGCAACCCTTTCCAAAGAACCATGAAAAGACTTTCTACTCCCAAGGAGACAAGAGATATTAAGCCGCAATGACGTCCGACGCGCGCATTTTCTCCGCCGCGCAGCTCATTTAAAAAAATCATAGCGTGAAAACCGTGGGTTCGATCCGCGTGCCGCTCGAAGGCGATTACAGGGGAGATGGAGCCCTTTCCAAATAGGCATGAACAGACTTCCTACTCCCAAGGAGCCCAAAGATATTAAGCCGCAAATACGTCCTACGCGCGTCTTTTCTACGCCGCGCACCACATTTAAAAAATCGTAGCGTAAGAACGGTGGGTCCGATCCGCGTGCCGCTTAAAGGCGATTACAGGGGAGATGCAAACCTTTCCAAAGAGCCATGAAAAGACTTTCTACTCCCAAAGAGACAAGAGATATTAAGCCGCAATGACGTCCGACGCGCGCATTTTCTCCGACGCGCAACACATTTAAAAAAATCATAGCGTGAAAACCGTGGGTTCGATCCTCGTGCCGCTCGAAGGCGATTACAGGGGAGATGCAGCCGTTTCCAAAGAGCCATGAACAGACTTTCTACTCCCAATGAGACAAGAGATATCAAGCCGCAAATACGTCCGGCGCGCGTCTATTCTCCGCCGCGCAACACATTTAAAAAAAATCGTAGCGTGAAAACCGTGGGTTCGATCCGCGTGCCGCTCGAAGGCGATTACAGGGGAGATGCAGCCCTTTCCAAAGAGCCATGAACAGACTTTCTACTCCCAATGAGACAAGAGATATCAAGCCGCAAATACGTCCGGCGCGCGTCTATTCTCCGCCGCGCAACACATTTAAAAAAAATCGTAGCGTGAAAACCGTGGGTTCGATCCGCGTGCCGCTTAAAGGCGATTACAGCGGAGATGCAGCCCTTTCCAAAGAGCCATGAAAAGACTTTCTACTCCCAAGGAGACAAGAGATATTAAGCCGAAATGACGTCCGACGCGCGCATTTCCTCCGCCGCGCACCACATTTAAAAAAATCATAGCGTGAAAACCGTGGGTTCGATCCGCGTGCCGCTCGAAGGCGATTACAGGGGAGATGCAGCCCTTTCCAAAGAGCCATGAACAGACTTTCTACTCCCAAGGAGACCAGAAATATTAACTTATAAAGCGTTACGCTCCAGTCGGATGAACGAGAAACGCTTGTACAATTGCAACGAATTGGAGGAGAAAGTTTAAACAAACGCGCTGACTTTGAACGCTCACATCTAGGCCGGGCCAACTCCAAATGGCGTGCAACTCGGTGTGCATCACCTCCATGACTGTCCCTAACGAACGCCACCTGCCACGCTTTCGGCCTATCCCTGGCGGCATTAAAAAACTCGTAGCGTGATAACGATGGTTCCGATGCGCGTGCCGCTCGAAGGCGATTACAGGGGAGATACAGCCCTTTCCAAAGAGCCATGAACAGACTTTCTACTCCCAAGGAGACAAGAGATATTACGCGCATTTTCTCCGACGCGCACCACGTTTAAAAAATCGTAGCGTGAGAACGGTGGGTCCGATCCGCGTGCCGCTTAAAGGCGATTACAGGGGAGATGCAACCCTTTCCAAAGAGGCATGAACAGACTTCCTACTCCCAAGGAGACAAGAGATATTAAGCCGCAATGACGTCCGACGCGCGCATTTTCTCCGCCGCGCAGCACATTTAAAAAAATCATAGCGTGAAAACCGTGGGTTCGATCCGCGTGCCGCTCGAAGGCGATTACAGGGGAGATGCAGCCGTTTCCAAAGAGCCATGAACAGACTTCCTACTCCCAATGAGACAAGAGATATCAAGCCGCAAATACGTCCGGCGCGCGTCTATTCTCCGCCGCGCAACACATTTAAAAAAAATCGTAGCGTGAAAACCGTGGGTTCGATCCGCGTGCCGCTCGAAGGCGATTACAGGGGAGATGCAGCCCTTTCCAAAGAGCCATGAACAGACTTTCTACTCCCAATGAGACAAGAGATATCAAGCCGCAAATACGTCCGGCGCGCGTCTATTCTCCGCCGCGCAACACATTTAAAAAAAATCGTAGCGTGAAAACCGTGGGTTCGATCCGCGTGCCGCTTAAAGGCGATTACAGCGGAGATGCAGCCCTTTCCAAAGAGCCATGAAAAGACTTTCTACTCCCAAGGAGACAAGAGATATTAAGCCGAAATGACGTCCGACGCGCGCATTTCCTCCGCCGCGCACCACATTTAAAAAAATCATAGCGTGAAAACCGTGGGTTCGATCCGCGTGCCGCTCGAAGGCGATTACAGGGGAGATGCAGCCCTTTGCAAAGAGCCATGAACAGACTTTCTACACCCAATGAGACAAGAGATATTAAGCCGCAAATACGTCCGTCGCGCGTCTTTTCTCCGCCGCGCAACACATTTAAAAAAAATCGTAGCGTGAAAAACGTGGGTTCGATCCGCGTGCCGCTCGAAGGCGATTACAGGGGAGATGCATCCCTTTCAAAAGAGCCATGAACAGACTTTCTACTCCCAAGGAGACCAGAAATATTAACATATAAATCGTTACGCTCCAGTCGGATGAACGAGAAACGCTTGTACAATTGCAACGAATTGGAGGAGAAAGTTTAAACAAACGCGCTGACTTTGAACGCTCACATCTAGGCCGGGCCAACTCCAAATGGCGTGCAACTCGGTGCGCATCACCTCCATGACTGTCGCTAACGAACGCCACCTGCCACGCTTTCGGCCCGTCCCTGGCGGCATTAAAAAATCGTAGCGTGATAACGATGCTTCCGATGCGCGTGCCGCTCGAAGGCGATTACAGGGGAGATACAGCCCTTTCCAAAGAGCCATGAACAGACTTTCTACTCCCAAGGAGACAAGAGATATTACGCGCATTTTCTCCGACGCGCACCACGTTTAAAAAATCGTAGCGTGAGAACGGTGGGTCCGATCCGCGTGCCGCTTAAAGGCGATTACAGGGGAGATGCATCCCTTTCCAAAGAGCCATGAACAGACTTTCTACTCCCAAGGAGACCAGAGATATTAACAGATAAAGCGTTACGCTCCAGTCGGATGAGCGAGAAACGCTTGTACAATTGCAACGAATTGGAGGAGAAAGTTTAAACAAACGCGCTGACTTTGAAGGCTCACATCTAGGCCGGGCCAGGTCCAAATGGCCTGCAACTCGGTCCGCATCACGTCCATGACTTTTCCTAACGAACGCCACCTGCCAAGCTTTCGGCCCGTCCCTGTCGGCATTAAAAAATCGTAGCGTGATAACGATGGTTCCGATCCGCGTGCCGCGCGAAGGCGATTACAGGGGAGATGCAGCCCTTTCCAAAGAGCCATGAACAGACTTTCTACTCCCAAGGAGCCCAAAGATATTAAGCCGCAAATAAGTCCTACGCGCGTCTTTTCTACGCCTCGCACCACATTTAAAAAATCGTAGCGTAAGAACGGTGGGTCCGATCCGCGTGCCGCTTAAAGGCGATTACAGGGGAGATGCAACCCTTTCCAAAGAACCATGAAAAGACTTTCTACTCCCAAGGAGACAAGAGATATTAAGCCACAAATACGTCCGGACCGCGTCTTTTCTCCGCAGCTCACCACATTTAAAAAAATCGTAGCGTGAAAACCGTGGGTTCGATATAGTATACATACAGAGTATATAGTTTCACCAAAAGATCGTGCTGATCTTTGATCTCCTGGTTCTTCATCTCCAGCGCCACTTTCAGACTCATAATGTCCTCCTCTATGGGCTGGTATAACACACACACGAATCATCACTACAGCCAGTACAATGGAAAGGTGGGAATGTGTACTGAATGTGTACTGACTTTATAAGTGAAAGGTGGAGCTACTGGTGGATGTGTACTGACACTATAAGGGATCTCTACCTGCAGTGACAGTCTGAGCTTCTCAAGTTCTTCCTCCAGAGATTTCTTCTCCTGTTCACAGGCCATTTTCATATCTGCCAGAGCAAGTATCATTACTGCTGGATATAACATAGATTGTATATACTACATAATTACTACTGAATATATAAAATATAATATATATAGTACTATACATATATTAGTATCACTTTTATTGGAGCCTAAAGGCTAGCATTCATTATTAGTTATGTTAGTATTATTGCATTTCCATAGTACTTACTCTTGATGGACCTGTTATGCTCCTCCTCCTCCTGCTGTTTCTGCAGGAGCTCTGTCTCCTCATGCTGCTTGTGTTTCAGCATCTCCTGAAGAACCTGCAGCTCCTTCTGCTCCTGCAACCTCAACTCCTTCAGCTGCTCCAACAAACTGTTCTCCAACTCCTCCTTCTCACACCGCAAACACTCCAATCGGGCCACAGGCCCCACTAGTGACACAGAACCACACACACACACACACACACACACACACACACACACAAAGAGAGAGATAAACATGTATAAATGTATAAGAATTTGTGGATAAAATTATTATGAGATTATTTATAATCAAACGACTACACTACACAACCACTTCTTCCTTTTATTTACATATTATACAGATATTTAGAGATATTTACATTTTATTTACCCGCGTGCGTCTCTCTTCTCCAAGGTAGCGGAGAGATATGAAAGGATAAAAGGGGAAAAGAATAAAATGCACGTCGGTTTTAAATTCGCAGGCTACCTGCGCTGAAGGCGTGGAAAACGAGCACGTGACGGAAAGGCTTCCGTACCCGATGGGTCCAAATCACATGCCCAGCAAAGTAGCCTTAAACCTGGACACACAATGGAGAGCATTTGACCCTTTAAAATCATACTACAACCAGACTTCCAGGCCCAAGAGGTCACACAGCCATGCCCAGCAAAGTAGCTCTGGGCCTGGGCACACTTCACGCAGTTTGACCGTTTAAATAAAACTAGAAACAGACTTCCTGGCCCAAGAGGTAACAGTCATACCCAGCAAAGTACGTTTAAACCTGCAAACAAATCAGATCCTTTCTGTCATTCAAAGGAATGGGCCTGCAACTCACAACCACATCCCCAGTGAAGCGCACCGTCACCCAGCCACACTACCCCACCTTGCCCGTCCTGGAACAACCACACCTCCAGGGCACCACATGCCAATCTCTCATGCCCAGCAAACTGCAACCTCACGCAGCCAGGCCACACACTGTCTCCCCTTGTACAGTCCAAGGACGAACTCCTCCACAAACCTGGTGTTCACGCGCACACACGCAATTACAACGAATTGGTGGAGAACTTTGAAACAAACGTGCTGACTTTGAATACTCACATCTAGGCTGGGCCAGGTCCAAATGGCCTGCAGCTCGGTGCGCATTAACTGCTTGACTGTCCGTCACGAACGCCACCTGCCAAGCGTTCGTTCCGTCCCTGGCGGATTTTAAAAAATCGTAGCGTGAGAACGATGGGTCCGATCCGCGTGCCGCTTAAAGGCGATTACAGGGGAGATGCAACCCTTTCCAAAGAACCATGAAAAGACTTTCTACTCCCAAGGAAACGAGATATTAAGCCGCAATGACATCCGACGCGCGCATTTTCTCCGCCGCGCAGCACATTTAAAAAAATCATAGCGTGAAAACCGTGGGTTCGATCCGCGTGCCGCTCGAAGGCGATTACAGGGGAGATGCAGCCCTTTCCAAAGAGGCATGAACAGACTTCCTACTCCCAAGGAGACAAGAGATATTAAGCCGCAATGACGTCCGACGCGCGCATTTTCTCCGCAGCGCAGCACATTTAAAAAAATCATAGCGTGAAAACCGTGGGTTCGATCCACGTGCCGCTCGAAGGCGATTACAGGGGAGATGCAGCCCTTTCCAAAGAGCCATGAACAGACTTTCTACTCCCAAGGAGCCCAAAGATATTAAGCCGCAAAATCGTATCGGAAGAACGGTGGGTCCAATCCGCGTGCCGCTTAAAGGCGATTACAAGGGAGATGCAAACCTTTCCAAAGAGCCATGAAAAGACTTTCTACTCCCAAGGAGACAAGAGATATTAAGCCGAAATGACGTCCGACGCGCGCATTTCCTCCGCCGCGCACCACATTTAAAAAAATCATAGCTTGAAAACCGTGGGTTCGATCCGCGTGCCGCTCGAAGGCGATTACAGGGGAGATGCAGCCCTTTCCAAAGAGCCATGAACAGACTTTCTACACCCAATGAGACAAGAGATATTAAGCTGCAAATACGTCCGGCGCGCGTCTTTTCTCCGCCGCGCAACACATTTAAAAAAAATCGTAGCGTGAAAAACGTGGGTTCGATCCGCGTGCCGCTCGAAGGCGATTACAGGGGAGATGCATCCCTTTCAAAAGAGCCATGAACAGACTTTCTACTCCCAAGGAGACAAGAGATATTAAGCCGCAATGACGTCCGACGCGCGCATTTTCTCCGACGAGCACCACGTTTAAAAAAATCATAGCGTGAGAACGGTGGGTCCGATCCGCGTGCCGCTTAAAGGCGATTACAGGGGAGATGCATCCCTTTCCAAAGAGCCATGAACAGACTTTCTACTCCCAAGGAGACCAGAGATATTAACAGATAAAGCGTTACGCTCCAGTCGGATGAGCGAGAAACGCTTGTACAATTGCAACGAATTGGAGGAGAAAGTTTAAACAAACGCGCTGACTTTGAAGGCTCACATCTAGGCCGGGCCAGGTCCAAATGGCCTGCAACTCGGTCCGCATCACGTCCATGACTTTTCCTAACGAACGACACCTGCCAAGCATTCGGCCCGTCCCTGTCGGCATTAAAAAATCGTAGCGTGATAACGATGGTTCCGATCCGCGTGCCGCGCGAAGGCGATTACAGGGGAGATGCAGCCCTTTCCAAAGAGCCATGAACAGACTTTCTACTCCCAATGAGACAAGAGATATCAAGCCGCAAATACGTCCGGCGCGCGTCTATTCTCCGCCGCGCAACACATTTAAAAAAAAATCGTAGCGTGAAAACCGTGGGTTCGATCCGCGTGCCGCTTAAAGGCGATTACAGGGGAGATGCAGCCCTTTCCAAAGAGCCATGAAAAGACTTTCTACTCCCAAGGAGACAAGAGATATTAAGCCGAAATGACGTCCGACGCGCGCATTTCCTCCGCCGCGCACCACATTTAAAAAAATCATAGCGTGAAAACCGTGGGTTCGATCCGCGTGCCGCTCGAAGGCGATTACAGGGGAGATGCAGCCCTTTCCAAAGAGGCATGAACAGACTTCCTACTCCCAAGGAGCCCAAAGATATTAAGCCGCAAATACGTCCTACGCGCGTCTTTCCTACGCCGCGCACCACATTAAAAAAAATCGTATCGGAAGAACGGTGGGTCCAATCCGCGTGCCGCTTAAAGGCGATTACAAGGGAGATGCAAACCTTTCCAAAGAGCCATGAAAAGACTTACTACTCCCAAGGAGACAAGAGATATTAAGCCGCAGTGACGTCCGACGCGCTCATTTTCTCCGCCGCGCAGCACATTTAAAAAAATCATAGCGTGAAAACCGTGGGTTCGATCCGCGTGCCGCTCGAAGGCGATTACAGGGGAGATGCAGCCCTTTCCAAAGAGGCATGAACAGACTTCCTACTCCCAAGGAGCCCAAAGATATTAAGCCGCAAATACGTCCTACGCGAGTCTTTTCTACGCCGCGCACCACATTTAAAAAAATCGTAGCGTAAGAACGGTGGGTCCGATCCGCGTGCCGCTTAAAGGCGATTACAAGGGGAGATGCAAACCTTTCCAAAGAGCCATGAAAAGACTTTCTACTCCCAAGGAGACAAGAGATATTACGCCGCAATGACGTCCGACGCGCGCATTTTCTCCGACGCGCAACACATTTAAAAAAATCATGGCGTGAAAACCGTGGGTTCGATCCGCGTACCGCTCGAAGGCGATTACAGGGGAGATGCAGCCCTTTCCAAAGAGCCATGAACAGACTTTCTACTCCCAATGAGACAAGAGATATCAAGCCGCAAATACGTCCGGCGCGCGTCTATTCTCCGCCGCGCAACACATTTAAAAAAAATCGTAGCGTGAAAACCGGGGGTTCGATCCGCGTGCCGCTTAAAGGCGATTACAGGGGAGATGCAGCCCTTTCCAAAGAGCCATGAAAAGACTTTCTACTCCCAAGGAGACAAGAGATATTAAACCGAAATGACGTCCGACGCGCGCATTTCCTCCGCCGCGCACCACATTTAAAAAAATCATAGCGTGAAAACCGTGGGTTCGATCCGCGTGCCGCTCGAAGGCGATTACAGGGGAGATGCAGCCCTTTCCAAAGAGGCATGAATAGACTTCCTACTCCCAAGGAGCCCAAAGATATTAAGCCGCAAATACGTCCTACGCGCGTCTTTCCTACGCCGCGCACCACATTAAAAAAATCGTATCGGAAGAACGGTGGGTCCAATCCGCGTGCCGCTTAAAGGCGATTACAAGGGAGATGCAAACCTTTCCAAAGAGCCATGAACAGACTTTCTACACCCAATGAGACAAGAGATATTAAGCCGCAAATACGTCCGGCTCGCGTCTTTTCTCCGCCGCGCAACACATTTAAAAAAAATCGTAGCGTGAAAAACGTGGGTTCGATCCGCGTGCCGCTCGAAGGCGATTACAGGGGAGATGCATCCCTTTCAAAAGAGCCATGAACAGACTTTCTACTCCCAAGGAGACAAGAGATATTACGCGCATTTTCTCCGACGCGCACCACGTTTAAAAAATCGTAGCGTGAGAACGGTGGGTCCGATCCGCGTGCCGCTTAAAGGCGATTACAGGGGAGATGCATCCCTTTCCAAAGAGCCATGAACAGACTATCTACTCCCAAGGAGCCCAGAGATATTAACAGATAAAGCGTTACGCTCCAGTCGGATGAGCGAGAAACGCTTGTACAATTGCAACGAATTGGAGGAGAAAGTTTAAACAAACGCGCTGACTTTGAACGCTCACATCTAGGCCGGGCCAGGTCCAAATGGCCTGCAACTCGGCGCGCATCACCTCCATGACTGTCCCTAACCAACGCCACCTGCCACGCTTTCGGCCCGTCCCTGTCGGCATTAAAAAATCGTAGCGTGATAACGATGGTTCCGATCCGCGTGCCGCGCGAAGGCGATTACAGGGGAGATGCAGCCCTTTCCAAAGAGCCATGAACAGACTTTCTACTCCCAAGGAGCCCAAAGATATTAAGCCGCAAATACGTCCTACGCGCGTCTTTTCTACGCCGCGCACCACATTTAAAAAATCGTATCGGAAGAACGGTGGGTCCAATCCGCGTGCCGCTTAAAGGCGATTACAAGGGAGATGCAAACCTTTCCAAAGAGCCATGAAAAGACTTTCTACTCCCAAGGAGACAATAGATATTAAGTCGAAATGACGTCCGACGCGCGCATTTTCTCCGCCGCGCACCACATTTAAAAAAATCATAGCGTGAAAACCGTGGGTTCGATCCGCGTGCCGCTCGAAGTCGATTACAGCGGAGATGCAGCCCTTTCCAAAGAGCCATGAAAAGACTTTCTACTCCCAAGGAGACAAGAGATATTAAGCCGAAATGACGTCCGACGCGCGCATTTCCTCCGCCGCGCACCACATTTAAAAAAATCATAGCGTGAAAACCGTGGGTTCGATCCGCGTGCCGCTCGAAGGCGATTACAGGGGAGATGCAGCCCTTTCCAAAGAGCCATGAACAGACTTTCTACACCCAATGAGACAAGAGATATTAAGCCGCAAATACGTCCGGCGCGCGTCTTTTCTCCGCCGCGCAACACATTTAAAAAAAATCGTAGCGTGAAAAACGTGGGTTCGATCCGCGTGCCGCTCGAAGGCGATTACAGGGGAGATGCATCCCTTTCAAAAGAGCCATGAACAGACTTTCTACTCCCAAGGAGACCAGAAATATTAACATATAAAGCGTTACGCTCCAGTCGGATGAACGAGAAACGCTTGTACAATTGCAACGAATTGGAGGAGAAAGTTTAAACAAACGCGCTGACTTTGAACGCTCACATCTAGGCCGGGCCAACTCCAAATGGCGTGCAACTCGGTGCGCATCACCTCCATGACTGTCCCTAACGAACGCCACCTGCCACGCTTTCGGCCTATCCCTGGCGGCATTAAAAAATCGTAGCGTGATAACGATGGTTCCGATGCGCGTGCCGCTCGAAGGCGATTACAGGGGAGATACAGCCCTTTCCAAAGAGCCATGAACAGACTTTCTACTCCCAATGAGACAAGAGATATTAAGCCGCAAATACGTCCGGCGCGCGTCTATTCTCCGCCGCGCAACACATTTAAAAAAAATCGTAGCGTGAAAACCGTGGGTTCGATCCGCGTGCCGCTCGAAGGCGATTACAGGGGAGATGCAGCCCTTTCCAAAGAGGCATGAACAGACTTCCTACTCCCAAGGAGCCCAAAGATATTAAGCCGCAAATACGTCCTACGCGCGTATTTTCTACGACGCGCACCACATTTAAAAAATCGTATCGTAAGAACGGTGGGTCCAATCCGCGTGCCGCTTAAAGGCGATTACAAGGGAGATGCAACCCTTTCCAAGGAGCCATGAACAGACTTTCTACTCCCAAGGAGACAAGAGATATTAAGCCGCAATGACGTCCGACGCGCGCATTTTCTCCGACGCGCACCACGTTTAAAAAATCGTAGCGTGAGAACGGTGGGTCCGATCCGCGTGCCGCTTAAAGGCGATTACAGGGGAGATGCATCCCTTTCCAAAGAGCCATGAACAGACTTTCTGCTCCCAAGGAGACCAGAGATATTAACAGATAAAGCGTTACGCTCCAGTCGGATGAGCGAGAAACGCTTGTACAATTGCAACGAATTGGAGGAGAAAGTTTAAACAAACGCGCTGACTTTGAACGCTCACATCTAGGCCGGGCCAGGTCCAAATGGCCTGCAACTCGGCGCGCATCACCTCCATGACTTTTCCTAACGAACGCCACCTGCCACGCTTTCGGCCCGTCCCTGTCGGCATTAAAAAATCGTAGCGTGATAACGATGGTTCCGATCTGCGTGCCGCGCGAAGGCGATTACAGGGGAGATGCAGCCCTTTCCAAAGAGCCATGAAAAGACTTTCTACTCCCAACGAGACAAGAGATATTAAGCCGCAATGACGTCCGACGCGCGCATTTATTGCGCCGCGCACCACATTTAAAAAATCGTAGCGTGAGAACGGTGGGTCCGATCCGCGTGCCGCTTAAAGGCGATTACAGGGGAGATGCAGCCCTTTCCAAAGAGCCATGAACAGACTTTCTACTCCCAAGGAGACAAGAGATATTAAGCCGCAATGACGTCCGACGCGCGCATTTTCTCCGCCGCGCAACACATTTTAAAAAATCATAGCGTGAAAACCGTGGGTTCGATCCGCGTGCCGCTCGAAGGCGATTACAGGGGAGATGCAGCCCTTTCCAAAGAGCCATGAACAGACTTCCTACTCCCAACGAGACAAGAGATATTAAGCCGCAATGACGTCCGACGCGCGCATTTATTGCGCCGCGCACCACATTTAAAAAATCGTAGCGTGAGAACGGTGGGTCCGATCCGCGTGCCGCTTAAAGGCGATTACAGGGGAGATGCAGCCCTTTCCAAAGAGCCATGAACAGACTTTCTACTCCCAAGGAGACAAGAGATATTAAGCCGCAATGACGTCCGACGCGCGCATTTTCTCCGTCGCGCACCACATTTAAAAAAATTATAGCGTGAAAACCGTGGGTTCCATCCGCGTGCCGCTCGAAGGCGATTACAGGGGAGATGCAGCCCTTTCCAAAGAGCCATGAACAGACTTTCTACTCCCAAGGAGACAAGAGATATTAAGCCGCAATGACGTCCGACGCGCGCATTTTCTCCGCCGCGCACCACATTTAAAAAAATCATAGCGTGAAAACCGTGGGTTCGATCCTCGTGCCGCTCGAAGGCGATTACAGGGGAGATGCAGCCCTTTCCAAAGAGCCATGAACAGACTTTCTACTCCCAAGGAGACCAGAGATATTAACAGATAAAGCGTTACGCTCCAGTCGGATGAGCGAGAAACGCTTGTACAATTGCAACGAATTGGAGGAGAAAGTTTAAACAAACGCGCTGACTTTGAACGCTCACATCTAGGCCGGGCCAGGTCCAAATGGCCTGCAACTCGGTGCGCATCACCTCCATGACGGTCCCTAACGAACGCCACCTGCCACGCTTTCGGCCCGTCCCTGGCGGCATTAAAAAATCGTAGCGTGATAACGATGGTTCCGATGCACGTGCCGCGCGAAGGCGATTACAGGGGAGATGCAGCCCTTTCCAAAGATCCATGAACAGACTTCCTACTCCCAAGGAGACAAGAGATATTAACATATAAAGCGTTACGCTCCAGTCGGATGAGCGAGAAACGCTTGAGCAGTTGCAACGAATTGGAGGAGAAAGTTTAAACAAACGCGCTGACTTTGAACGCTCTCATCTAGGTCTGGCCAAGTCCAAATGGCGTGCAACTCGGTGCGCATCACCTCCATGACTGTCCCTAACGAACGCCACCTGCCACGCTTTCGGCCCGTCCCTGGCGGCTTTAAAAAATCGTAGCGTGATAACCGTGGGTCCAATCCGCTTGAAGCTCGAAGGCGATTAGAGGGGAGATGCAGCCCTTTCTAAAGAGCCATGAACAGACTTCCTACTCCCAAGGAGACAAGAGATATTACGCGCATTTTCTCCGCAGCTCACCACATTTAAAAAAATCGTAGCGTGAAAACCGTGGGTTCGATATAGTATACATACAGAGTATATAGTTTGACCAAAAGATCGTGCTGATCTTTGATCTCCTGGTTCTTCATCTCCAGCGCCACTTTCAGACTCATAATGTCCTCCTCTATGGGCTGGTATAACCCACACACACGAATCATCACTACAGCCAGTACAATGGAAAGGTGGGAATGTGTACTGAATGTGTACTGACGTTATAAGTGAAAGGTGGAGGTACTGGTGGATGTGTACTGACACTATAAGGGATCTCTACCTGCAGTGACAGTCTGAGCTTCTCAAGTTCTTCCTCCAGAGATTTCTTCTCCTGTTCACAGGCCATTTTCATATCTGCCAGAGCAAGTATCATTACTGCTGGATATAACATAGATTGTATATACTACATAATTACTACTGAATATATAAAATATAATATATATAGTACTATACATATATTAGTATCACTTTTATTGGAGCCTAAAGGCTAACATTCATTATTAGTTATGTTAGTATTATTGCATTTCCATAGTACTTACTCTTGATGGACCTGTTATGCTCCTCCTCCTCCTGCTGTTTCTGCAGGAGCTCTGTCTCCTCCTGCTGCTTGTGTTTCAGCATCTCCTGAAGAACCTGCAGCTCCTTCTGCTTCTGCAACCTCAACTCCTTCAGCTGCTCCAACAAACTGTTATCCAACTCCTCCTTCTCACACCGCAAACACTCCAATCGGTCCACAGGCCCCACTAGTGACACAGAACCACACACACACACACACACACACACACACACACACACACACAGACAAAGAGAGAGACAAACATGTATAAATGTATAAGAATTTGTGGATAAAATTATTATGAGATTATTTATAATGAAACGACTACACTACACAACCACTTCTTCCTTTTATTTACATATTATACAGATATTTAGAGATATTTACATTTTATTTACCCGCGTGCGTCTCTCTTCTCCAAGGTAGCGGAGAGATATGAAGGGATAAAAGGGGAAAAGAATAAAATGCACGTCGGTTTTAAATTCGCAGGCTACCTGCGCTGAAGGCGTGGAAAACGAGCACGTGACGGAAAGGCTTCCGTACCCGATGGGTCCAAATCACATGCCCAGCAAAGTAGCCTTAAACCTGGACACACAATGGAGACCATTTGAACCTTTAAAATCATACTACAACCAGACTTCCAGGCCCAAGAGGTCACACAGTCATGCCCAGCAAAGTAGCTCTGGGCCTGGGCACACTTCACGCAGTTTGACCGTTTAAATAAAACTAGAAACAGACTTCCTGGCCCAAGAGGTCACACAGTCATGCCCAGCAAGGTTGCTTTAAACGTGGGCACACTTCAGACCGTTTCACTCTTTAAATCATTCAAAGCACCACATTTCAAGGCCCAAGAGGTCACAGAATCATGCCCATCAAAGTAGCTCTGGGCCTGGGCACACTTCACGCAGTTTGACCCTTTAAATAATACTACAACCAGACACATACAGGTGCGCACATATACACAGATACACATTCTGTTTAATTTCTTCACATCTGCAGAATAGAGTAAGCTGAGGGTATAGTGTTAAACCAGGTACTACATAAACAGTATATAGTATATATACAGAGGATATAATGTTAAACCAGGTACTACATACAGAGTATATAGTATACATACAGAGTATATAGTTTGACCAAAAGATCGTGCTGATCTTTGATCTCCTGGTTCTTCATCTCCAGCGCCACTTTCAGACTCATAATGTCCTCCTCTATGGGCTGGTATAACACACACACGAATCATCACTACAGCCAGTACAATGGAAAGGTGGGAATGTGTACTGAATGTGTACTGACGTTATAAGTGAGAGGTGGTGGTACTGGTGGATGTGTACTGACACTATAAGGGATCTCTACCTGCAGTGACAGTTTGAGCTTCTCAAGTTCTTCCTCCAGAGATTTCTTCTCCTGTTCACAGGCCATTTTCATATCTGCCAGAGCAAGTATCATTACTGCTGGATATAACACAGATTGTATATACTACATAATTACTGCTGAATATATAAAATATAATATATATAGTACTATACATATATTAGTGTCACTTTTATTGGAGCCTAAAGGCTAACATTCATTATTAGTTATGTTAGTATTATTGCATTTCCATAGTACTTACTCTTGATGGACCTGTTATGCTCCTCCTCCTCCTGCTGTTTCTGCAGGAGCTCTGTCTCCTCCTGCTGCTTGTGTTTCAGCATCTCCTGAAGAACCTACAGCTCCTTCTGCTTCTGCAACCTCAACTCCTTCAGCTGCTCAAACAAACTATTCTCCAACTCCTCCTTCTCACACCGCAAACACTCCAATCGGGCCACAGGCCCCACTAGTGACACAGAACCACACACACACACACACACACAGACACACACACACAGAGAGAGAGATAAACATGTATAAATGTATAAGAATTTGTGGATAAAATTATTATGAGATTATTTATAATCAAACGACTACACTACACAACCACATCTTCCTTTTATTTACATATTATACAGATATTTAGAGATATTTACATTTTATTTACCCGCGTGCGTCTCTCTTCTCCAAGGTAGCGGAGAGATATGAAAGGATAAAAGGGGAAAAGAATAAAATGCACGTCGGTTTTAAATTCGCAGGCTACCTGCGCTGAAGGCGTGGAAAACGAGCACGTGACGGAAAGGCTTCCGTACCCGATGGGTCCAAATCACATGCCCAGCAAAGTAGCCTTAAACCTGGACACACAATGGAGACCATTTGACCCTTTAAAATCATACTACAACCAGACTTCCAGGCCCAAGAGGTCACACAGTCATGCCCAGCAAAGTAGCTCTGGGCCTGGGCACACTTCACGCAGTTTGACCGTTTAAATAAAACTAGAAACAGACTTCCTGGCCCAAGAGGTCACACAGTCATGCCCAGCAAGGTTGCTTTAAACGTGGGCACACTTCAGACCGTTTCACTCTTTAAATCATTCAAAGCACCACATTTCAAGGCCCAAGAGGTCACAGAATCATGCCCATCAAAGTAGCTCTGGGCCTGGGCACACTTTACGGAGTTTGACCCTTTAAATAATACTACAACCAGACACATACAGGTGCGCACATATACACAGATACACATTCTGTTTAATTTCTTCACATCTGCAGACTAGAGTAAGCTGAGGGTATAGTGTTAAACCAGGAGCTACATAAACAGTATATAGTATATATAAAGAGGATATAGTGTTAAACCAGGTACTACATACAGAGTATATAGTTTGACCAAAAGATCGTGCTGATCTTTGATCTCCTGGTTCTTCATCTCCAGCGCCACTTTCAGACTCATAATGTCCTCCTCTATGGGCTGGTATAACCCACACATACGAATCATCACTACAGCCAGTACAATGGAAAGGTGGGAATGTGTACTGAATGTGTACTGACGTTATAAGTGAAAGGTGGAGGTACTGGTGGATGTGTACTGACACTATAAGGGATCTCTACCTGCAGTGACAGTCTGAGCTTCTCAAGTTCTTCCTCCAGAGATTTCTTCTCCTGTTCACAGGCCATTTTCATATCTGCCAGAGCAAGTATCATTACTGCTGGATATAACATAGATTGTATATACTACATAATTACTACTGAATATATAAAATATAATATATATAGTACTATACATATATTAGTATCACTTTTATTGGAGCCTAAAGGCTAGCATTCATTATTAGTTATGTTAGTATTATTGCATTTCCATAGTACTTACTCTTGATGGACCTGTTATGCTCCTCCTCCTCCTGCTGTTTCTGCAGGAGCTCTGTCTCCTCATGCTGCTTGTGTTTCAGCATCTCCTGAAGAACCTGCAGCTCCTTCTGCTTCTGCAACCTCAACTCCTTCAGCTGCTCCAACAAACTGTTCTCCAACTCCTCCTTCTCACACCGCAAACACTCCAATCGGGCCACAGGCCCCACTAGTGACACAGAACCACACACACACACACACACACACACACACACACACACACACACACACACACACACACACACACAGAGAGAGATAAACATGTATAAATGTATAAGAATTTGTGGATAAAATTATTATGAGATTATTTATAATGAAACGACTACACTACACAACCACTTCTTCCTTTTATTTACATATTATACAGATATTTAGAGATATTTACATTTTATTTACCCGCGTGCGTCTCTCTTCTCCAAGGTAGCGGAGAGATATGAAGGGATAAAAGGGGAAAAGAATAAAATGCACGTCGGTGTTAAATTCTTAGGCTACCTGCGCTGAAGGCGTGGAAAACGAGCACGTGACGGAAAGGCTTCCGTACCCGATGGGTCCAAATCACATGCCCAGCAAAGTAGCCTTAAACCTGGACACACAATGGAGACCATTTGACCCTTTAAAATCATACTACAACCAGACTTCCAGGCCCAAGAGGTCACACAGTCATGCCCAGCAAAGTAGCTCTGGGCCTGGGCACACTTCACGCAGTTTGACCGTTTAAATAAAACTAGAAACAGACTTCCTGGCCCAAGAGGTCACACAGTCATGCCCTGCAAAGTAGCTCTGGGCCTGGGCACACTTCAATCACTTTGTTCCTTTAAATCATACTACTACTACCACCAGATTTCCAGGGCCAAGAGGTCACACAGTCATGCACAGCAAAGTAGCTCTGGGCCTGGGCACACTTCATGCAGTTTGACCCTTTAAATAATACTACAACCAGACACATACAGGTGTGCACATATACACAGATACACATTCTGTTTAAATTTCTTCACATCTGCAGACTAGAGTAAGCTGAGGGTATAGTGTTAAACCAGGTACTACATAAACAGTATATAGTATATATACAGAGGATATAGTGTTAAACCAGGTACTACATACAGGGTATATAGTATACATACAGAGTATATAGTTTGACCAAAAGATCGTGCTGATCTTTGATCTCCTGGTTCTTCATCTCCAGCGCCACTTTCAGACTCATAATGTCCTCCTCTATGGGCTGGTATAACACACACACGAATCATCACTACAGCCAGTACAATGGAAAGGTGGGAATGTGTACTGAATGTGTACTGACGTTATAAGTGAAAGGTGGAGGTACTGGTGGATGTGTACTGACACTATAAGGGATCTCTACCTGCAGTGACAGTCTGTGCTTCTCAAGTACTTCCTCCAGAGATTTCTTCTCCTGTTCACAGGCCATTTTCATATCTGCCAGAGCAAGTATCATTACTGCTGGATATAACACAGATAGTATATACTACATAATTCACTTCTTGCTTTTATTTACATATTATACAGATATTTACAGATATTTACATTTTATTTACCCGCGTGCGTCTCTCTTCTCCAAGGTAGCGGAGAGATATGAAAGGATAAAAGGGGAAAAGAATAAAATGCACGTCGGTTTTAAATTCGCAGGCTACCTCCGCTGAAGGCGTGGAAAACGAGCACGTGACGGAAAGGCTTCCGTACCCGATGGGTCCAAATCACATGCCAAGCAAAGTAGCCTTAAACCTGGACACACAATGGAGACCATTTGACCCTTTAAAATCATACTACAACCAGACTTCCAGGCCCAAGAGGTCACACAGTCATGCCCAGCAAAGTAGCTCTGGGCATGGGCACACTTCACGCAGTTTGACCGTTTAAATAAAAGTAGAAACAGACTTCCTGGCCCAAGAGGTCACACAGTCATGCCCAGCAAGGATGCTTTAAACGTGGGCACACTTCAGACCGTTTCACTCTTTAAATCATTCAAAGCACCACATTTCAAGGCCGAAGAGGTCACAGAATCATGCCCATCAAAGTAGCTCTGGGCCTGGGCACACTTCATGCAGTTTGACCCTTTAAATAATACTACAACCAGACACATACAGGTGCGCACATATACACAGATGCACATTCTGTTTAATTTCTTCACATCTGCAGACTAGAGTAAGCTGAGGGTAAAGTGTTAAACCAGGTACTACATAAACAGTATATAATATATAAACAGAGGATATAATGTTAAACCAGGTACTACATACAGAGTATATAGTTTGACCAAAAGATCGTGGTGATCTTTGATCTCCTGGTTCTTCATCTCCAGCGCCACTTTGAGACTCATAATGTCCTCCTCTATGGGCTGGTATAACACACACACGAATCATCACTACAGCCAGTACAATGGAAAGGTGGGAATGTGTACTGAATGTGTACTGACGTTATAAGTGAAAGGTGGAGCTACTGGTGGATGTGTACTGACACTATAAGGGATCTCTACCTGCAGTGACAGTCTGAGCTTCTCAAGTTCTTCCTCCAGAGATTTCTTCTCCTGTTCACAGGCCATTTTCATATCTGCCAGAGCAAGTATCATTACTGCTGGATATAACACAGATTGTATATACTACATAATTACTACTGAATATATAAAATATAATATATATAGTACTATACATATATTAGTATCACTTTTATTGGAGCCTAAAGGCTAACATTCATTATTAGTTATGTTAGTATTATTGCATTTCCATAGTACTTACCCTTGAGGGACCTGTTATGCTCCTCCTCCTCCTGCTGTTTCTGCAGGAGCTCTGTCTCCTCCTGCTGCTTGTGTTTCAGCATCTCCTGAAGAACCTGCAGCTCCTTCTGCTTCTGCAACCTCAACTCCTTCAGCTGCTCCAACAAACTGTTCTCCAACTCCTCCTTCTCACACCGCAAACACTCCAATCGGGCCACAGGCCCCACTAGTGACACAGAACCACACACACACACACAGACACACACACACACACACACACACACACAAAGAGAGAGATAAACATGTATAAATGTATAAGAATTTGTGGATAAAATTATTATGAGATTATTTATAATGAAACGACTACACTACACAACCACTTCTTCCTTTTATTTACATATTATACAGATATTTAGAGATATTTACATTTTATTTACCCGCGTGCGTCTCTCTTCTCCAAGGTAGCGGAGAGATCTGAAAGGATAAAAGGGGAAAAGAATAAAATGCACGTCGGTTTTAAATTCGCAGGCTACCTGCGCTGAAGGCGTGGAAAACGAGCACGTGACGGAAAGGCTTCCGTACCCGATGGGTCCAAAACACATGCCCAGCAAAGTATCCTTAAACCTGGACACACAATGGAGACCATTTGACCCTTTAAATAATACTACAACCAGACACATACAGGTGCGCACATATACACAGATACACATTCTGTTTAAATTTCATCACATCTGCAGACTAGAGTAAGCTGAGGGTATAGTGTTAAACCAGGAACTACATAAACAGTATATAGTATATATACAGAGGATATAGTGTTAAACCAGGTACTACATACAGAGTATATAGTATACATACAGAGTATATAGTTTGACCAAAAGATCGTGCTGATCTTTGATCTCCTGGTTCTTCATCTCCAGCGCCACTTTCAGACTCATAAAGTCCTCCTCTATGGGCTGGTATAACACACACACGAATCATATCTACAGCCAGTACAATGGAAAGGTGGGAATGTGTACTGAATGTGTACTGACGTTATAAGTGAAAGGTGGAGGTACTGGTGGATGTGTACTGACACTATAAGGGATCTCTACCTGCAGTGACAGTCTGAGCTTCTCAAGTTCTTCCTCCAGAGATTTCTTCTCCTGTTCACAGGCCATTTTCATATCTGCCAGAGCAAGTATCATTACTGCTGGATATAACACAGATTGTATATACTACATAATTACTACTGAATATATAAAATATAATATATATAGTACTATACATATATTAGTATCACTTTTATTGGAGCCTAAAGGCTAACATTCATTATTAGTTATGTTAGTATTATTGCATTTCCATAGTACTTACTCTTGATGGACCTGTTATGCTCCTCCTCCTCCTGCTGTTTCTGCAGGAGCTCTGTCTCCTCCTGCTGCTTGTGTTTCAGCATCTCCTGAAGAACCTGCAGCTCCTTCTGCTTCTGCAACCTCAACTCCTTCAGCTGCTCCAACAAATTGTTCTCCAACTCCTCCTTCTCACACCGCAAACACTCCAATCGGGCCACAGGCCCCACTAGTGACACAGAACCACACACACACACATACACAGAGAGAGATAAACATGTATAAATGTATAAGAATTTGTGGATAAAATTATTATGAGATTATTTATAATCAAACGACTACACTACACAACCACATCTTCCTTTTATTTACATATTATACAGATATTTAGAGATATTTACATTTTATTTACCCGCGTGCGTCTCTCTTCTCCAAGGTAGCGGAGAGATATGAAAGGATAAAAGGGGAAAAGAATAAAATGCACGTCGGTTTTAAATTCGCAGGCTACCTGCGCTGAAGGCGTGGAAAACGAGCACGTGACGGAAAGGCTTCCGTACCCGATGGGTCCAAATCACATGCCCAGCAAAGTAGCCTTAAACCTGGACACACAATGGAGACCATTTGACCCTTTAAAATCATACTACAACCAGACTTCCAGGCCCAAGAGGTCACACAGTCATGCCCAGCAAAGTAGCTCTGGGCCTGGGCACACTTCACGCAGTTTGACCGTTTAAATAAAACTAGAAACAGACTTCCTGGCCCAAGAGGTCACACAGTCATGCCCAGCAAGGTTGCTTTAAACGTGGGCACACTTCAGACCGTTTCACTCTTTAAATCATTCAAAGCACCACATTTCAAGGCCCAAGAGGTCACAGAATCATGCCCATCAAAGTAGCTCTGGGCCTGGGCACACTTTACGGAGTTTGACCCTTTAAATAATACTACAACCAGACACATACAGGTGCGCACATATACACAGATACACATTCTGTTTAATTTCTTCACATCTGCAGACTAGAGTAAGCTGAGGGTATAGTGTTAAACCAGGAGCTACATAAACAGTATATAGTATATATAAAGAGGATATAGTGTTAAACCAGGTACTACATACAGAGTATATAGTTTGACCAAAAGATCGTGCTGATCTTTGATCTCCTGGTTCTTCATCTCCAGCGCCACTTTCAGACTCATAATGTCCTCCTCTATGGGCTGGTATAACCCACACATACGAATCATCACTACAGCCAGTACAATGGAAAGGTGGGAATGTGTACTGAATGTGTACTGACGTTATAAGTGAAAGGTGGAGGTACTGGTGGATGTGTACTGACACTATAAGGGATCTCTACCTGCAGTGACAGTCTGAGCTTCTCAAGTTCTTCCTCCAGAGATTTCTTCTCCTGTTCACAGGCCATTTTCATATCTGCCAGAGCAAGTATCATTACTGCTGGATATAACATAGATTGTATATACTACATAATTACTACTGAATATATAAAATATAATATATATAGTACTATACATATATTAGTATCACTTTTATTGGAGCCTAAAGGCTAGCATTCATTATTAGTTATGTTAGTATTATTGCATTTCCATAGTACTTACTCTTGATGGACCTGTTATGCTCCTCCTCCTCCTGCTGTTTCTGCAGGAGCTCTGTCTCCTCATGCTGCTTGTGTTTCAGCATCTCCTGAAGAACCTGCAGCTCCTTCTGCTTCTGCAACCTCAACTCCTTCAGCTGCTCCAACAAACTGTTCTCCAACTCCTCCTTCTCACACCGCAAACACTCCAATCGGGCCACAGGCCCCACTAGTGACACAGAACCACACACACACACACACACACACACACACACACACACACACACACACACACACACACACACAGAGAGAGATAAACATGTATAAATGTATAAGAATTTGTGGATAAAATTATTATGAGATTATTTATAATGAAACGACTACACTACACAACCACTTCTTCCTTTTATTTACATATTATACAGATATTTAGAGATATTTACATTTTATTTACCCGCGTGCGTCTCTCTTCTCCAAGGTAGCGGAGAGATATGAAGGGATAAAAGGGGAAAAGAATAAAATGCACGTCGGTGTTAAATTCTTAGGCTACCTGCGCTGAAGGCGTGGAAAACGAGCACGTGACGGAAAGGCTTCCGTACCCGATGGGTCCAAATCACATGCCCAGCAAAGTAGCCTTAAACCTGGACACACAATGGAGACCATTTGACCCTTTAAAATCATACTACAACCAGACTTCCAGGCCCAAGAGGTCACACAGTCATGCCCAGCAAAGTAGCTCTGGGCCTGGGCACACTTCACGCAGTTTGACCGTTTAAATAAAACTAGAAACAGACTTCCTGGCCCAAGAGGTCACACAGTCATGCCCTGCAAAGTAGCTCTGGGCCTGGGCACACTTCAATCACTTTGTTCCTTTAAATCATACTACTACTACCACCAGATTTCCAGGGCCAAGAGGTCACACAGTCATGCACAGCAAAGTAGCTCTGGGCCTGGGCACACTTCATGCAGTTTGACCCTTTAAATAATACTACAACCAGACACATACAGGTGTGCACATATACACAGATACACATTCTGTTTAAATTTCTTCACATCTGCAGACTAGAGTAAGCTGAGGGTATAGTGTTAAACCAGGTACTACATAAACAGTATATAGTATATATACAGAGGATATAGTGTTAAACCAGGTACTACATACAGGGTATATAGTATACATACAGAGTATATAGTTTGACCAAAAGATCGTGCTGATCTTTGATCTCCTGGTTCTTCATCTCCAGCGCCACTTTCAGACTCATAATGTCCTCCTCTATGGGCTGGTATAACACACACACGAATCATCACTACAGCCAGTACAATGGAAAGGTGGGAATGTGTACTGAATGTGTACTGACGTTATAAGTGAAAGGTGGAGGTACTGGTGGATGTGTACTGACACTATAAGGGATCTCTACCTGCAGTGACAGTCTGTGCTTCTCAAGTACTTCCTCCAGAGATTTCTTCTCCTGTTCACAGGCCATTTTCATATCTGCCAGAGCAAGTATCATTACTGCTGGATATAACACAGATAGTATATACTACATAATTCACTTCTTGCTTTTATTTACATATTATACAGATATTTACAGATATTTACATTTTATTTACCCGCGTGCGTCTCTCTTCTCCAAGGTAGCGGAGAGATATGAAAGGATAAAAGGGGAAAAGAATAAAATGCACGTCGGTTTTAAATTCGCAGGCTACCTCCGCTGAAGGCGTGGAAAACGAGCACGTGACGGAAAGGCTTCCGTACCCGATGGGTCCAAATCACATGCCAAGCAAAGTAGCCTTAAACCTGGACACACAATGGAGACCATTTGACCCTTTAAAATCATACTACAACCAGACTTCCAGGCCCAAGAGGTCACACAGTCATGCCCAGCAAAGTAGCTCTGGGCATGGGCACACTTCACGCAGTTTGACCGTTTAAATAAAAGTAGAAACAGACTTCCTGGCCCAAGAGGTCACACAGTCATGCCCAGCAAGGATGCTTTAAACGTGGGCACACTTCAGACCGTTTCACTCTTTAAATCATTCAAAGCACCACATTTCAAGGCCGAAGAGGTCACAGAATCATGCCCATCAAAGTAGCTCTGGGCCTGGGCACACTTCATGCAGTTTGACCCTTTAAATAATACTACAACCAGACACATACAGGTGCGCACATATACACAGATGCACATTCTGTTTAATTTCTTCACATCTGCAGACTAGAGTAAGCTGAGGGTAAAGTGTTAAACCAGGTACTACATAAACAGTATATAATATATAAACAGAGGATATAATGTTAAACCAGGTACTACATACAGAGTATATAGTTTGACCAAAAGATCGTGGTGATCTTTGATCTCCTGGTTCTTCATCTCCAGCGCCACTTTGAGACTCATAATGTCCTCCTCTATGGGCTGGTATAACACACACACGAATCATCACTACAGCCAGTACAATGGAAAGGTGGGAATGTGTACTGAATGTGTACTGACGTTATAAGTGAAAGGTGGAGCTACTGGTGGATGTGTACTGACACTATAAGGGATCTCTACCTGCAGTGACAGTCTGAGCTTCTCAAGTTCTTCCTCCAGAGATTTCTTCTCCTGTTCACAGGCCATTTTCATATCTGCCAGAGCAAGTATCATTACTGCTGGATATAACACAGATTGTATATACTACATAATTACTACTGAATATATAAAATATAATATATATAGTACTATACATATATTAGTATCACTTTTATTGGAGCCTAAAGGCTAACATTCATTATTAGTTATGTTAGTATTATTGCATTTCCATAGTACTTACCCTTGAGGGACCTGTTATGCTCCTCCTCCTCCTGCTGTTTCTGCAGGAGCTCTGTCTCCTCCTGCTGCTTGTGTTTCAGCATCTCCTGAAGAACCTGCAGCTCCTTCTGCTTCTGCAACCTCAACTCCTTCAGCTGCTCCAACAAACTGTTCTCCAACTCCTCCTTCTCACACCGCAAACACTCCAATCGGGCCACAGGCCCCACTAGTGACACAGAACCACACACACACACACAGACACACACACACACACACACACACACACAAAGAGAGAGATAAACATGTATAAATGTATAAGAATTTGTGGATAAAATTATTATGAGATTATTTATAATGAAACGACTACACTACACAACCACTTCTTCCTTTTATTTACATATTATACAGATATTTAGAGATATTTACATTTTATTTACCCGCGTGCGTCTCTCTTCTCCAAGGTAGCGGAGAGATATGAAAGGATAAAAGGGGAAAAGAATAAAATGCACGTCGGTTTTAAATTCGCAGGCTACCTGCGCTGAAGGCGTGGAAAACGAGCACGTGACGGAAAGGCTTCCGTACCCGATGGGTCCAAAACACATGCCCAGCAAAGTATCCTTAAACCTGGACACACAATGGAGACCATTTGACCCTTTAAATAATACTACAACCAGACACATACAGGTGCGCACATATACACAGATACACATTCTGTTTAAATTTCATCACATCTGCAGACTAGAGTAAGCTGAGGGTATAGTGTTAAACCAGGAACTACATAAACAGTATATAGTATATATACAGAGGATATAGTGTTAAACCAGGTACTACATACAGAGTATATAGTATACATACAGAGTATATAGTTTGACCAAAAGATCGTGCTGATCTTTGATCTCCTGGTTCTTCATCTCCAGCGCCACTTTCAGACTCATAAAGTCCTCCTCTATGGGCTGGTATAACACACACACGAATCATATCTACAGCCAGTACAATGGAAAGGTGGGAATGTGTACTGAATGTGTACTGACGTTATAAGTGAAAGGTGGAGGTACTGGTGGATGTGTACTGACACTATAAGGGATCTCTACCTGCAGTGACAGTCTGAGCTTCTCAAGTTCTTCCTCCAGAGATTTCTTCTCCTGTTCACAGGCCATTTTCATATCTGCCAGAGCAAGTATCATTACTGCTGGATATAACACAGATTGTATATACTACATAATTACTACTGAATATATAAAATATAATATATATAGTACTATACATATATTAGTATCACTTTTATTGGAGCCTAAAGGCTAACATTCATTATTAGTTATGTTAGTATTATTGCATTTCCATAGTACTTACTCTTGATGGACCTGTTATGCTCCTCCTCCTCCTGCTGTTTCTGCAGGAGCTCTGTCTCCTCCTGCTGCTTGTGTTTCAGCATCTCCTGAAGAACCTGCAGCTCCTTCTGCTTCTGCAACCTCAACTCCTTCAGCTGCTCCAACAAATTGTTCTCCAACTCCTCCTTCTCACACCGCAAACACTCCAATCGGGCCACAGGCCCCACTAGTGACACAGAACCACACACACACACATACACAGAGAGAGATAAACATGTATAAATGTATAAGAATTTGTGGATAAAATTATTATGAGATTATTTATAATCAAACGACTACATTACACAACAACATCTTCCTTTTATTTACATATTATACAGATATTTAGAGATATTTACATTTTATTTACCCGCGTGCGTCTCTCTTCTCCAAGGTAGCGGAGAGATATGAAAGGATAAAAGGGGAAAAGAATAAAATGCACGTCGGTTTTAAATTCGCAGGCTACCTGCGCTGAAGGCGTGGAAAACGAGCACGTGACGGAAAGGCTTCCGTACCCGATGGGTCCAAATCACATGCCCAGCAAAGTAGCCTTAAACCTGGACACACAATGGAGACCATTTGACCCTTTAAAATCATACTACAACCAGACTTCCAGGCCCAAGAGGTCACACAGTCATGCCCAGCAAAGTAGCTCTGGGCATGGGCACACTTCACGCAGTTTGACCGTTTAAATAAAAGTAGAAACAGACTTCCTGGCCCAAGAGGTCACACAGTCATGCCCAGCAAGGATGCTTTAAACGTGGGCACACTTCAGACCGTTTCACTCTTTAAATCATTCAAAGCACCACATTTCAAGGCCCAAGAGGTCACAGAATCAGGACCATCAAAGTAGCTCTGGGCCTGGGCACACTTCATGCAGTTTGACCCTTTAAATAATACTACAACCAGACACATACAGGTGCGCACATATACACAGATGCACATTCTGTTTAATTTCTTCACATCTGCAGACTAGAGTAAGCTGAGGGTATAGTGTTAAACCAGGTACTACATAAACAGTATATAATATATAAACAGAGGATATAATGTTAAACCAGGTACTACATACAGAGTATATAGTTTGACCAAAAGATCGTGGTGATCTTTGATCTCCTGGTTCTTCATCTCCAGCGCCACTTTCAGACTCATAATGTCCTCCTCTAAGGGCTGGTATAACACACACACGAATCATCACTACAGCCAGTACAATGGAAAGGTGGGAATGTGTACTGAATGTGTACTGACGTTATAAGTGAAAGGTGGAGCTACTGGTGGATGTGTACTGACACTATAAGGGATCTCTACCTGCAGTGACAGTCTGAGCTTCTCAAGTTCTTCCTCCAGAGATTTCTTCTCCTGTTCACAGGCCATTTTCATATCTGCCAGAGCAAGTATCATTACTGCTGGATATAACACAGATTGTATATACTACATAATTACTACTGAATATATAAAATATAATATATATAGTACTATACATATATTAGTATCACTTTTATTGGAGCCTAAAGGCTAACATTCATTATTAGTTATTAGTTATGTTAGCTCTGTCTCCTCCTGCTGCTTGTGTTTCAGCATCTACTGAAGAACCTGCAGCTCCTTCTGCTTCTGCAACCTCAACTCCTTCAGCTGCTCCAACAAACTGTTCTCCAACTCTTCCTTCTCACACCGCAAACACTCCAATTGGGCCACAGGCCCCACTAGTGACACAGAACCACACACACACACACACACAGACACACACACACACACACACACACACACACACACACACACACACACACACAAATTAGCAAGCCATATAGTGTAGAAATAGATAGATGTTATTCAGGGACCTCATTTATAAAACTTTGTGGATTCCAAAGTGAAAGTGTGTGTATTCTGCACAAATAACAGGAAATGGCATATACCCCCCAAAAACTTAGATTTCTAAAGCCTCGAGTATGAATTATTGGGAGATAGAGGCGACAATGCAGCGCTAAAGACAAAAAAGGA
Source organism: Electrophorus electricus (assembly GCF_041902795.1). Taxonomy (NCBI): domain Eukaryota; kingdom Metazoa; phylum Chordata; class Actinopteri; order Gymnotiformes; family Gymnotidae; genus Electrophorus; species Electrophorus electricus. The sequence continues at coordinate 35,635,689 of NC_137501.1, read as the reverse complement.
ATTTTAACCACAGGTATGAGTGCCAGCACCAGCAACCGCAGGTGTGAGTGGCATTATATTTACATTTACCCTCCACATCCTTTGTGTCTGTGTATTCGTCCTCGATGCGTCCAGCACACCAGCTCCAGAAACGCCTCATTTTTCCTCTGTCCTCTTCAGTGTCTTTCCACAGACTGATCTGTAAAGGTGTTCATGGGATTCCCCTCACGTGTGACATCGGGCCACAGGACATATGGGGTTCTAAAGTTCCAAGAGCGTAGATGAGTTGTTTTTCTTTGAATTTCCTAATTTCATTGCTGCCATAGCAACAACTGGCAATGCAAACAGACGTGTCATTAATGCAGTGACTCTACCTCAACCTGGATTGATCAACCATGTACGGCTCACCGGAGACTGTGATACGTATAACATCCCAAAGTGTACTTAATTCTGAGCAAAATCTAACTAGCCTCATTACTGCTGAACTATGAGGGGCCATTTAGGGAGAAATCAGGGAAACACTACTTGTACATACATATGAAACATTTTCACATAAATAGCCTACTACTTACATTTGTGTATAATAATTTAAACTCGCATATACACGCACTTGCCCACTCAATCTCTGGTGCGTAAACAAAGAGTTGCACTATGCTTATGTTGGTATGGGGGTGTCTGTGTGTGTATATAACAATTTTCAGTGCGCCCGGAAGTCATTTCATTGTCATTTCAAGGCAGATATTTAACATGTGTACAGTGCGTATAATAGACAGAGGAAGACTGTTGAACTATTAATATTAGGACGGTTATTGACATCTGTGTAATGAGTAGTGCTTCTCTTAATGACAACTGTAACTGTTTTCCCATATAGAATTGTGTGCCTTATATTGTTTGGAGGAACTTTTTCTTCTCATTTAGAAATATGTGGACTAAGTGCTCAGATTGTCTTATTACTTATTATGCTCAGTCTCACCATTTTTGGCAGATTTCACCACGTTATTACGAACGTGGATACGTTATCTTATAATTATAAGCAGTGTGAGATGTGAAGCTAAGCGAAGCACATGTGCAGAATTTCTAACAATAGCCTGTTTTGTATAGCCTGGCTAACTGACCAATCAGTGAAATTAAATGTGGTTGCTGAGCCTGTTGCAGCTGGGTCAATTTAATTTGATTTCATTGTGTTTAATTTTAAACTCAGCTGCGTGCCATGAGACACAAGTTAATCTGAGCATTTTTTGTTCTAACGCCGACTTAACCTAGCCATGTTTTACAGTTATCTTGAAATAATTGAGGTTCATCGCTAGAGGGTGCTGTTCATCTTTTTTTTTCTTTTTTTCTATTATTGATCAGGAAAAAACGATAAAACAGAGAATTTGTGGATAAAATTATTATGAGATTATTTATAATCAAATGACTACACTACACAACCACTTCTTCCTTTTATTTACATATTATACAGATATTTACATTTTATTTACTCGCGTGCGTCTCTCTTCTCCAAGGTAGCGGAGAGATATGAAAGGATAAAAGGGGAAAAGAATAAAATGCACGTCGGTTTTAAATTCGCAGGCTACCTGCACTGAAGGCGTGGAAAACGAGCACGTGACGGAAAGGCTTCCGTACCCGATGGGTCCAAATCACATGCCCAGCAAAGTAGCCTTAAACCTGGACACACAATGGAGACCATTTGACCCTTTAAAATCATACTACAACCAGACTTCCAGGCCCAAGAGGTCACACAGTCATGCCCAGCAAGGATGCTTTAAACGTGGGCACACTTCAGACCGTTTCACTCTTTAAATCATTCAAAGCACCACATTTCAAGGCCCAAGAGGTCACAGAATCATGCCCATCAAAGTAGCTCTGCGCCTGGGCACACTTCACGCAGTTTGAGCCTCTAAATAATACTACAACCAGACACATACAGGTGCGCACATATACACAGATACACATTCTGTTTAATTTCTTCACATCTGCAGACTAGAGTAAGCTGAGGGTATAGTGTTAAACCAGGTACTACATAAACAGTATATAGTATATATACAGAGGATATAGTGTTAAACCAGGTACTACATACAGAGTATATAGTTTGACCAAAAGATCGTGCTGATCTTTGATCTCCTGGTTCTTCATCTCCAGCGCCACTTTCAGACTCATAATGTCCTCCTCTATGGGCTGGTATAACACACACACGAATCATCACTACAGCCAGTACAATGGAAAGGTGGGAATGTGTACTGAATGTGTACTGACGTTATAAGTGAAAGGTGGAGCTACTGGTGGATGTGTACTGACACTATAAGGGATCTCTACCTGCAGTGACAGTCTGAGCTTCTCAAGTTCTTCCTCCAGAGATTTCTTCTCCTGTTCACAGGCCATTTTCATATCTGCCAGAGCATGTATCATTACTGCTGGATATAACACAGATTGTATATACTACATAATTACTACTGAATATATAAAATAGAATATATATAGTACTATACATATATTAGTATCACTTTTATTGGAGCCTAAAGGCTAACATTCATTATTAGTTATGTTAGTATTATTGCATTTCCATAGTACTTACTCTTGATGGACCTGTTATGCTCCTCCTCCTCCTGCTGTTTCTGCAGGAGCTCTGTCTCCTCCTGATGCTTGTGTTTCAGCATCTCCTGAAGAACCTGCAGCTCCTTCTGCTTCTGCAACCTCAACTCCTTCAGCTGCTCCAACAAACTGTTCTCCAACTCCTCCTTCTCACACCGCAAACACTCCAATCGGGCCACAGGCCCCAATAGTGACACAGAACCACACACACACACAGACACAGACACACACACACACACACACACACACACACACACACACACACACACACACACACAGAGATAAACATGTATAAATGTATAATAATTTGTGGATAAAATTATTATGAGATTATTTATAATCAAACGACTACACTACACAACCACTTCTTCCTTTTATTTACATATTATACAGATATTTACAGATATTTACATTTTATTTACCCGCGTGCGTCTCTCTTCTCCAAGGTAGCGGAGAGATATGAAAGGATAAAAGGGGAAAAGAATAAAATGCACGTCGGTTTTAAATTCGCAGGCTACCTGCGCTGAAGGCGTGGAAAACGAGCACGTGACGGAAAGGCTTCCGTACCCGATGGGTGCAAATCACATGCCCAGCAAAGCAGCCTTAAACCTGGACACACAATGGAGACCATTTGACCCTTTAAAATCATACTACAAGCAGACTTCCAGGCCCAAGAGGTCACACAGTCATGCCCAGCAAAGTAGCTCTGGGCCTGGGCACACTTCACGCAGTTTGACCGTTTAAATAAAACTAGAAACAGACTTCCTGGCCCAAGAGGTCACACAGTCATGCCCAGCAAGGTTGCTTTAAACGTGGGCACACTTCAGACCGTTTCACTCTTTAAATCATTCAAAGCACCACATTTCAAGGCCCAAGAGGTCACAGAATCATGCCCATCAAAGTAGCTCTGGGCCTCGGCACACTTCACGCAGTTTGACCCTTTAAATAATACTACAACCAGACACATACAGGTGCGCACATATACACAGATACACATTCTGTTTAAATTTCTTCACATCTGAAGACTAGAGTAAGCTGAGGGTATAGTGTTAAACCAGGTACTACATAAACAGTATATAGTATATATACAGAGGATATAGTGTTAAACCAGGTACTACATACAGAGTATATAGTATACATACAGAGTATATAGTTTGACCAAAAGATCGTGCTGATCTTTGATCTCCTGGTTCTTCATCTCCAGCGCCACTTTCAGACTCATAAAGTCCTCCTCTATGGGCTGGTATAACACACACACGAATCATCACTACAGCCAGTACAATGGAAAGGTGGGAATGTGTACTGAATGTGTACTGACGTTATAAGTGAAAGGTGGAGGTACTGGTGGATGTGTACTGACACTATAAGGGATCTCTACCTGCAGTGACAGTCTGAGCTTCTCAAGTTCTTCCTCCAGAGATTTCTTCTCCTGTTCACAGGCCATTTTCATATCTGCCAGAGCAAGTATCATTACTGCTGGATATAACACAGATTGTATATACTACATAATTACTACTGAATATATAAAATATAATATATATAGTACTATACATTTATTAGTATCACTTTTATTGGAGCCTAAAGGCTAACATTCATTATTAGTTATGTTAGTATTATTGCATTTCCATAGTACTTACTCTTGATGGACCTGTTATGCTCCTCCTCCTCCTGCTGTTTCTGCAGGAGCTCTGTCTCCTCCTGCTGCTTGTGTTTCAGCATCTCCTGAAGAACCTGCAGCTCCTTCTGCTTCTGCAACCTCAACTCCTTCAGCTGCTCCAACAAACTGTTCTCCAACTCCTCCTTCTCACACCGCAAACACTCCAATCGGGGCACAGGCCCCACTAGTGACACAGAACTATACACACACACAGACACAAACACACACACACACACACACAGAGAGAGAGATAAACATGTATAAATGTATAAGAATTTGTGGATAAAATTACTATGAAATTATTTATAATCAAACGACTACACTATACAACCACATCTTCCTTTTATTTACATATTATACAGACATTTAGAGATATTTACATTTTATTTACCCGCGTGCGTCTCTCTTCTCCAAGGTAGCGGAGAGATATGAAAGGATAAAAGGGGAAAAGAATAAAATGCACGTCGGTTTTAAATTCGCAGGCTACCTGCGCTGAAGGCGTGGAAAACGAGCAAGTGACGGAAAGGCTTCCGTACCCGATGGGTCCAAATCACATGCCCAGCAAAGTAGCCTTAAACCTGGACACACAATGGAGACCATTTGACCCTTTAAAATCATACTACAACCAGACTTCCAGGCCCAAGAGGTCACACAGTCATTCCCAGCAAAGTAGCTCTGGGCCTGGGCACACTTCACGCAGTTTGACCCTTTAAATAATACTACAACCAGACACATACAGGTGGGCACATATACACAGATACACATTCTGTTTAATTTCTTCACATCTGCAGACTAGAGTAAGCTGAGGGTATAGTGTTCAACCAGGTACTACATAAACAGTATATAGTATATATACAGAGGATATAGTGTTAAACCAGGTACTACATACAGAGTATATAGTATACATACAGAGTATATAGTTTGACCAAAAGATCGTGCTGATCTTTGATCTCCTGGTTCTTCATCTCCAGCGCCACTTTCAGACTCATAATGTCCTCCTCTATGGGCTGGTATAACCCACACACACGAATCATCACTACAGCCAGTACAATGGAAAGGTGGGAATGTGTACTGAATGTGTACTGACTTTATAAGTGAAAGGTGGAGGTACTGGAGGATGTGTACTGACACTAGAAGGGATCTCTACCTGCAGTGACAGTCTGAGCTTCTCAAGTTCTTCCTCCAGAGATTTCTTCTCCTGTTCACAGGCCATTTTCATATCTGCCAGAGCAAGTATCATTACTCCTGGATATAACACAGATTGTATATACTACATAATTACTACTGAATATATAAAATATAATATATATAGTACTATACATATATTAGTATCACTTTTATTGGAGCCTAAAGGCTAACATTCATTATTAGTTATGTTAGTATTATTGCATTTCCATAGTACTTACTCTTGATGGACCTGTTATGCTCCTCCTCCTCCTGCTGTTTCTGCAGGAGCTCTGTCTCCTCCTGCTGCTTGTGTTTCAGCATCTCCTGAAGAACCTGCAGCTCCTTCTGCTTCTGCAACCTCAACTCCTTCAGTTACTCCAACAAACTGTTCTCCAACTCCTCCTTCTCACACCGCAAACACTCCAATCGGGCCACAGGCCCCACTAGTGACACAGAACCACACACACACACACACACACACACACACACACACACACACACACACACACACACACACACAAAGAGAGAGATAAACATGTATAAATGTATAAGAATTTGTGGATAAAATTATTATGAGATTATTCATAATCAAACGACTACACTACACAACCACTTCTTCCTTTTATTTACATATTATACAGATATTTACAGATATTTACATTTTATTTACCCACGTGCGTCTCTCTTCTCCAAGGTAGCGGAGAGATATGAAAGGATAAAAGGGGAAAATAATAAAATGCACGTCGGTTTTAAATTCGCAGGCTACCTGCGCTGAAGGCGTGGAAAACGAGCACGTGACGGAAAGGCTTCCGTACCCGATGGGTCCAAATCACATGCCCAGCAAAGTAGCCTTAAACCTGCACACACAATGGAGACCATTTGACCCTTTAAAATCATACTACAACCAGACTTCCAGGCCCAAGAGGTCACACAGTCATGCCCAGCAAAGTAGCTCTGGACCTGGGCACACTTCACAGAGTTTGACCCTTTAAATAATACTACAACCAGACTTCCAGGCACAAGAGGTCACACAGTCATGCACAGCAAAGTAGCTCTGGGCCTGGGCACACTTCATTCACTTTGTACCTTTAAATCATACTACTACTACTACCAGACTTCCAGGCCCAAGAGGTCACACAGTCATGCACAGCAAAGTAGCTCTGGGCCTGGGCACACTTCATTCACTTTGTACCTTTAAATCATACTACTACTACTACCAGACTTCCAGGCCCAAGAGGTCAAACACAGTCATGCACAGCAAAGTAGCTCTGGGCCTGGGCACACTTCAATCACTTTGTGCCTTTAAATCATACTACTACTACCAGACTTCCAGGGCCAAGAGGTCACACAGTCATGCACAGCAAAGTAGCTCTGGGCCTGGGCACACTTCACGCAGTTTGACCATTTAAATAAAACTAGAAACAGACTTCCTGGCCCAAGAGGTCACACAGTCATGCCCATCAAAGTAGCTCTGGGCCTGGGCACACTTCACGCAGTTTGACCCTTTAAATAATACTACAACCAGACACATACAGGTGCGCACATATACACATTCTTTTTAATTTCTTCACATCTGCAGACTAGAGTAAGCTGAGGGTATAGTGTTAAACCAGGTACTACATAAACAGTATATAATATATATACAGAGGATATAATGTTAAACCAGGTACTACATACAGAGTATATAGTTTGACCAACAGATCGTGCTGATCTTTGATCTCCTGGTTCTTCATCTCCAGCACCACTTTCAGACTCATGTCCTCCTCTATGGGCTGGTATAACACACACACACACACACAAATTAGCAAGCCATATAGTGTAGAAATAGATAGATGTTATTCAGGGACCTCATTTATAAAACTTTGTGGATTCCAAAGTGAAAGTGTGTGTATTCTGCACAAATAACAGGAAATGGCATATACCCCCCAAAAACTTAGATTTCTAAAGCCTCGAATATGAATTATTGGGAGATAGAGGCGACAATGCAGCGCTAAAGACAAAAAAGGAATTTTAACCACAGGTATGAGTGCCAGCACCAGCAACCGCAGGTGTGAGTGGCATTATATTTACATTTACCCTCCACATCCTTTGTGTCTGTGTATTCGTCCTCGATGCGTCCAGCACACCAGCTCCAGAAACGCCTCATTTTTCCTCTGTCTTCTTCAGTGTCTTTCCACAGACTGATCTGTAAAGGTGTTCATGGGATTCCCCTCACGTGTGACATCGGGCCACAGGACATATGGGGTTCTAAAGTTCCAAGAGCGTAGATGAGTTGTTTTTCTTTGAATTTCCTAATTTCATTGCTGCCATAGCAACAACTGGCAATGCAAACAGACGTGTCATTAATGCAGTGACTCTACCTCAACCTGGATTGATCAACCATGTACGGCTCACCGGAGACTGTGATACGTATAACATCCCAAAGTGTACTTAATTCTGAGCAAAATCTAACTAGCCTCATTACTGCTGAACTATGAGGGGCCATTTAGGGAGAAATCAGGGAAACACTACTTGTACATACATATGAAACATTTTCACATAAATAGCCTACTACTTACATTTGTGTATAATAATTTAAACTCGCATATACACGCACTTGCCCACTCAATCTCTGGTGCGTAAACAAAGAGTTGCACTATGCTTATGTTGGTATGGGGGTGTCTGTGTGTATATAACAATTTTCAGTGCGCCCGGAAGTCATTTCATTGTCATTTCAAGGCAGATATTTAACATGTGTACAGTGCGTATAATAGACAGAGGAAGACTGTTGAACTATTAATATTAGGACGGTTATTGACATCTGTGTAATGAGTAGTGCTTCTCTTAATGACAACTGTAACTGTTTTCCCATATAGAATTGTGTGCCTTATATTGTTTGGAGGAACTTTTTCTTCTCATTTAGAAATATGTGGACTAAGTGCTCAGATTGTCTTATTACTTATTATGCTCAGTCTCACCATTTTTGGCAGATTTCACCACGTTATTACGAACGTGGATACGTTATCTTATAATTATAAGCAGTGTGAGATGTGAAGCTAAGCGAAGCACATGTGCAGAATTTCTAACAATAGCCTGTTTTGTATAGCCTGGCTAACTGACCAATCAGTGAAATTAAATGTGGTTGCAGAGCCTGTTGCAGCTGGGTCAATTTAATTTGATTTCATTGTGTTTAATTTTAAACTCAGCTGCGTGCCATGAGACACAAGTTAATCTGAGCATTTTTTGTTCTAACGCCGACTTAACCTAGCCATGTTTTACAGTTATCTTGAAATAATTGAGGTTCATCGCTAGAGGGTGCTGTTCATCTTTTTTATTCTTTTTTTTCTATTATTGATCAGGAAAAAACGATAAAATAGAGAATTTGTGGATAAAATTATTATGAGATTATTTATAATCAAACGACTACACTACACAACCACTTCTTCCTTTTATTTACATATTATACAGATATTTACATTTTATTTACCCGCGTGCGTCTCTCTTCTCCAAGGTAGCGGAGAGATATGAAAGGATAAAAGGGGAAAATAATAAAATGCACGTCGGTTTTAAATTCGCAGGCTACCTGCGCTGAAGGCGTGGAAAACGAGCACGTGACGGAAAGGCTTCCGTACCCGATGGGTCCAAATCACATGCCCAGCAAAGTAGCCTGAAACCTGGACACACAATGGAGACCATTTGACCCTTTAAAATCATACTACAACCAGACTTCCAGGCCCAAGAGGTCACACAGTCATGCCCAGCAAAGTAGCTCTGGGCATGGGCACACTTCACGCAGTTTGACCGTTTAAATAAAAGTAGAAACAGACTTCCTGGCCCAAGAGGTCACACAGTCATGCCCAGCAAGGATGCTTTAAACGTGGGCACACTTCAGACCGTTTCACTCTTTAAATCATTCAAAGCACCACATTTCAAGGCCCAAGAGGTCACAGAATCATGCCCATCAAAGTAGCTCTGGGCCTGGGCACACTTTACGGAGTTTGACCCTTTAAATAATACTACAACCAGACACATACAGGTGCGCACATATACACAGATACACATTCTGTTTAATTTCTTCACATCTGCAGACTAGAGTAAGCTGAGGGTATAGTGTTAAACCAGGAGCTACATAAACAGTATATAGTATATATAAAGAGGATATAGTGTTAAACCAGGTACTACATACAGAGTATATAGTATACATACAGAGTATATAGTTTGACCAAAAGATCGTGCTGATCTTTGATCACCTGGTTCTTCATCTCCAGCGCCACTTTCAGACTCATAATGTCCTCCTCTATGGGCTGGTATAACACACACACGAATCATCACTACAGCCAGTACAATGGAAAGGTGGGAATGTGTACTGAATGTGTACTGACGTTATAAGTGAAAGGTGGAGCTACTGGTGGATGTGTACTGACACTATAAGGGATCTCTACCTGCAGTGACAGTCTGAGCTTCTCAAGTTCTTCCTCCAGAGATTTCTTCTCCTGTTCACAGGCCATTTTCATATCTGCCAGAGCAAGTATCATTACTGCTGGATATAACACAGATTGTATATACTACATAATTACTGCTGAATATATAAAATATAATATATATAGTAGTATACATATATTAGTGTCACTTTTATTGGAGCCTAAAGGCTAGCATTCATTATTAGTTATGTTAGTATTATTGCATTTCCATAGTACTTACTCTTGATGGACCTGTTATGCTCCTCCTCCTCCTGCTGTTTCTGCAGGAGCTCTGTCTCCTCCTGCTGCTTGTGTTTCAGCATCTCCTGAAGAACCTGCAGCTCCTTCTGCTTCTGCAACCTCAACTCCTTCAGCTGCTCCAACAAACTGTTCTCCAACTCCTCCTTCTCACACCGCAAACACTCCAATCGGGCCACAGGCCCCACTAGTGACACAGAACCACACACACACACACACAAAGACAGAGATAAACATGTATAAATGTATAAGAATTTGTGGATAAAATTATTATGAGATTATTTATAATCAAACGACTACACTACACAACCACATCTTCCTTTTATTTACATATTATACAGATATTTAGAGATATTTACATTTTATTTACCCGCGTGCGTCTCTCTTCTCCAAGGTAGCGGAGAGATATGAAAGGATAAAAGGGGAAAAGAATAAAATGCACGTCGGTTTTAAATTCGCAGGCTACCTGCGCTGAAGGCGTGGAAAACGAGCACGTGACGGAAAGGCTTCCGTACCCGATGGGTCCAAATCACATGCCCAGCAAAGTAGCCTTAAACCTGGACACGCAATGGAGAGCATTTGACCCTTTAAAATCATACTACAACCAGACTTCCAGGCCCAAGAGGTCACACAGCCATGCCCAGCAAAGTAGCTCTAGGCCTGGGCACACTTCACGCAGTTTGACCGTTTAAATAAAACTAGAAACAGACTTCCTGGCCCAAGAGGTCACAGTCATACCCAGCAAAGTACGTTTAAACCTGGAAACAAATCAGATCCTTTCTGTCATTCAAAGGAATGGGCCTGCAACTCACAACCACATCCCCAGTTAAGCGCACCGTCACCCAGCCACACTACCCCACCTTGCCCGTCCTGGAACAACCACACCTCCAGGGCACCACATGCCAATCTCTCATGCCCAGCAAACTGCAACCTCACGCAGCCAGGCCACACACTGTCTCCCCTTGTACAGTCCAAGGACGAACTCCTCCACAAACCTGGTGTTCACGCGCACACACGCAATTACAACGAATTGGTGGAGAACTTTGAAACAAACGCGCTGACTTTGAACGCTCACATCTAGGCCGGGCCAGGTCCAAATGGCCTGCAACTCGGCGCGCATCACCTCCATGACTGTCCCTAACGAACGCCACCTTCCACGCTTTCGGCCCGTCCCTGTCGGCATTAAAAAATCGTAGCGTGATAACGATGGTTCCGATCCGCGTGCCGCGCGAAGGCGATTACAGGGTAGATGCAGCCCTTTCCAAAGAGCCATGAACAGACTTTCTACTCCCAAGGAGCCCAAAGATATTAAGCCGCAAATACGTCCTACGCGCGTCTTTTCTACGCCGCGCACCACATTTAAAAAATCGTAGCGTAAGAACGGTGGGTCCGATCCGCGTGCCGCTTAAAGGCGATTACAGGGGAGATGCAAACATTTCCAAAGAGCCATGAAAAGACTTTCTACTCCCAAGGAGACAAGAGATATTAAGCCGCAATGACGTCCGACGCGCGCATTTTCTCCGCAGCGCACCACATTTAAAAAATCGTATCGTGAGAACGGTGGGTCCGATCCGCGTGCCGCTTAAAGGCGATTACAGGGGAGATGCAGCCCTTTCCAAAGAGCCATGAACAGACTTTCTACTCCCAAGGAGCCCAAAGATATTAAGCCGCAAATACGTCCTACGCGCGTCTTTTCTACGCCGCGCACCACATTTAAAAAATCGTAGCGTAAGAACGGTGGGTCCGATCCGCGTGCCGCTTAAAGGCGATTACAGGGGAGATGCAACCCTTTCCAAAGAGCCATGAAAAGACTTTCTACTCCCAAGGAGACAAGAGATATTAAGCCGCAATGACGTCCGACGCGCGCATTTTCTCCGACGCGCAACACATTTAAAAAAATCATAGCGTGAAAACCGTGGGTTCGATCCGCGTGCCGCTCGAAGGCGATTACAGGGGAGATGCAGCCCTTTCCAAAGAGCCATGAACAGACTTTCTACTCCCAAGGAGACCAGAGATATTAACAGATAAAGCGTTACGCTCCAGTCGGATGAGCGAGAAACGCTTGTACAATTGCAACGAATTGGAGGAGAAAGTTGAAACAAACGCGCTGACTTTGAACGCTCACATCTAGGCCGGGCCAGGTCCAAATGGCCTGCAACTCGGCGCGCATCACCTCCATGACTGTCCCTAACGAACGCCACCTGCCACGCTTTCGGCCCGTCCCTGTCAGCATTAAAAAATCGTAGCGTGATAACGATGGTTCCGATCCGCGTGCCGCGCGAAGGCAATTACAGGGTAGATGCAGCCCTTTCCAAAGAGCCATGAACAGACTTTCTACTCCCAAGGAGCCCAAAGATATTAAGCCGCAAATACGTCCTACGCGCGTCTTTTCTACGCCGCGCACCACATTTAAAAAATCGTAGCGTAAGAACGGTGGGTCCGATCCGCGTGCCGCTTAAAGGCGATTACAGGGGAGATGCAACCCTTTCCAAAGAGCCATGAAAAGACTTTCTACTCCCAAGGAGACAAGAGATATTAAGCCGCAATGACGTCCGACGCGCGCATTTTCTCCGACGCGCAACACATTTAAAAAAATCATAGCGTGAAAACCGTGGGTTCGATCCGCGTGCCGCTCGAAGGCGATTACAGGGGAGATGCAGCCCTTTCCAAAGAGCCATGAACAGACTTTCTACTCCCAAGGAGACCAGAGATATTAACAGATAAAGCGTTACGCTCCAGTCGGATGAGCGAGAAACGCTTGTACAATTGCAACGAATTGGAGGAGAAAGTTTAAACAAACGCGCTGACTTTGAAGGCTCACATCTAGGCCGGGCCAGGTCCAAATGGCCTGCAACTCGGTGCGCATCACCTCCATGACGGTCCCTAACGAACGCCACCTGCCACGCTTTCGGCCCGTCCCTGGCGGCATTAAAAAATCGTAGCGTGATAACGATGGTTCCGATGCGCGTGCCGCGCGAAGGCGATTACAGGGGAGATGCAGCCCTTTCCAACGAGCCATGAACAGACTTTCTACTCCCAAGGAGCCCAAAAATATTAAGCCGCAAATACGTCCTATGCGCGTCTTTTCTACGCCGCGCACCACATTTAAAAAATCGTAGCGTAAGAACGGTGGGTCCGATCCGCATGCCGCTTAAAGGCGATTACAGGGGAGATGCAACCCTTTCCAAAGAGCCATGAAAAGACTTTCTACTCCCAAGGAGACAAGAGATATTAAGCCGCAATGACGTCCGACGCGCGCATTTTCTCCGCCGCGCAGCACATTTAAAAAAATCATAGCGTGAAAACCGTGGGTTCGATCCGCGTGCCGCTTAAAGGCGATTACAGGGGAGATGCAGCCCTTTCCAAAGAGCCATGAATAGACTTTCTACTCCCTAGGAGACCAGAGATATTAACAGATAAAGCGTTACGCTCCAGTCGGATGAGCGAGAAACGCTTGTACAATTGCAATGAATTGGAGGAGAAAGTTTAAACAAACGCGCTGATTTGAACGCTCACATCTAGGCCGGGCCAGGACCAAATGGCCTGCAACTCGGTGCGCATCACCTCCATGACGGTCCCTAACGAACGCCACCTGCCACGCTTTCGGCCCGTCCCTGGCGGCATAAAAAAATCTTAGCGTGAGAACGGTGGGTCCGATCCGCGTGCCGCTTAAAGGCGATTACAGGGGAGATGCAGCCCTTTCCAAAGAGCCATGAAAAGACTCTCTACTCCCAAGGAGACAAGAGATATTAAGCCGAAATGACGTCCGACGCGCGCATTTTCTCCGCCGCGCACCACATTTTAAAAAATCATAGCGTGAAAACCGTGGGTTCGATCCGCGTGCCGCTCGAAGGCGATTACAGGGGAGATGCAGCCCTTTCCAAAGAGCCATGAACAGACTTCCTACTCCCAACGAGACAAGAGATATTAAGCCGCAATGACGTCCGACGCGCGCATTTATTGCGCCGTGCACCACATTTAAAAAATCGTAGCGTGAGAACGGTGGGTCCGATCCGTGTGCCGCTTAAAGGCGATTACAGGGGAGATGCAGCCCTTTCCAAAGAGCCATGAACAGACTTTCTACTCCCAAGGAGCCCAAAGATATTAAGCCGCAAATACGTCCTACGCGCGTCTTTTCTACGCCGCGCACCACATTTAAAAAATCGTAGCGTAAGAACGGTGGGTCCGATCCGCGTGCCGCTTAAAGGCGATTACAGGGGAGATGCAACCCTTTCCAAAGAGCCATGAAAAGACTTTCTACTCCCAAGGAGACAAGAGATATTAAGCCGCAATGACGTCCGACGCGCGCATTTTCTCCGACGCGCAACACATTTAAAAAAATCATAGCGTGAAAACCGTGGGTTCGATCCGCGTGCCGCTCGAAGGCGATTACAGGGGAGATGCAGCCCTTTCCAAAGAGCCATGAACAGACTTTCTACTCCCAAGGAGACCAGAGATATTAACAGATAAAGCGTTACGCTCCAGTCGGATGAGCGAGAAACGCTTGTACAATTGCAACGAATTGGAGGAGAAAGTTTAAACAAACGCGCTGACTTTGAACGCTCACATCTAGGCCGGGCCAGGTCCAAATGGCCTGCAACTCGGTGCGCATCACCTCCATGACGGTCCCTAACGAACGCCACCTGCCACGCTTTCGGCCCGTCCCTGGCGGCATTAAAAAATCGTAGCGTGATAACGATGGTTCCGATGCGCGTGCCGCGCGAAGGCGATTACAGGGGAGATGCAGCCCTTTCCAAAGAGCCATGAACAGACTTTCTACTCCCAAGGAGCCCAAAAATATTAAGCCGCAAATACGTCCTACGCGCGTCTTTTCTACGCCGCGCACCACATTTAAAAAATCGTAGCGTAAGAACGGTGGGTCCGATCCGCATGCCGCTTAAAGGCGATTACAGGGGAGATGCAACCCTTTCCAAAGAGCCATGAAAAGACTTTCTACTCCCAAGGAGACAAGAGATATTAAGCCGCAATGACGTCCGACGAGCGCATTTTCTCCGACGCGCACCACATTTAAAAAAATCATAGCGTGAAAACCGTGGGTTCGATCCGCGTGCCGCTCGAAGGCGATTACAGCGGAGATGCAGCCCTTTCGAAAGAGCCATGAACAGACTTTCTACACCCAATGAGACAAGAGATATTAAGCCGAAATTACGTCCGGCGCGCGTCTTTTCTCCGCCGCGCAACACATTTAAAAAAAATCGTAGCGTGAAAAACGTGGGTTCGATCCGCGTGCCGCTCGAAGGCGATTACAGGGGAGATGCAGCCCTTTCCAAAGAGGCATGAACAGACTTCCTACTCCCAAGGAGCCCAAAGATATTAAGCCGCAAATACGTCCTACGCGCGTCTTTTCTACGCCGCGCACCACATTTAAAAAATCGTATCGTGAGAACGGTGGGTCCGATCCGCGTGCCGCTTAAAGGCGATTACAGGGGAGAAGCAGCCCTTTCCAAAGAGCCATGAACAGACTTTCTACTCCCAAGGAGCCCAAAGATATTAAGCCGCAATGATGTCCGACGCGCGCATTTTCTCCGCCGCGCACCACATTTAAAAAAATCATAGCGTGAAAACCGTGGGTTCGATCCGCGTGCCGCTCGAAGGCGATTACAGCGGAGATGCAGCCCTTTCGAAAGAGCCATGAAAAGACTTTCTACTCCCAAGGAGACAAGAGATATTAAGCCGAAATTACGTCCGACGCGCGCATTTCCTCCGCCGCGCACCACATTTAAAAAAATCATAGCGTGAAAACCGTGGGTTGGATCCGCGTGCCGCTCGAAGCCGATTACAGGGGAGATGCAGCCCTTTCCAAAGAGCCATGAACAGACTTTCTACACCCAATGAGACAAGAGATATTAAGCCGCAAATACGTCCGGCGCGAGTCTTTTCTCCGCCGCGCAACACATTTAAAAAAAATCGTAGCGTGAAAAACGTGGGTTCGATCTGCGTGCCGCTCGAAGGCGATTACAGGGGAGATGCATCCCTTTCAAAAGAGCCATGAACAGACTTTCTACTCCCAAGGAGACCAGAAATATTAACGTATAAAGCGTTACGCTCCAGTCGGATGAACGAGAAACGCTTGTACAATTGCAACGAATTGGAGGAGAAAGTTTAAACAAACGCGCTGACTTTGAACGCTCACATCTAGGCCGGGTCAACTCCAAATGGCGTGCAACTCGGTGCGCATCACCTCCATGACTGTCCCTAACGAACGCCACTTGCCACGCTTTCGGCCCGTCCCAGGCGGCATTAAAAAATCGTAGCGTGATAACGATGGTTCCGATGCGCGTGCCGCTCGAAGGCGATTACAGGGGAGATACAGCCCTTTCCAAAGAGCCATGAACAGACTTTCTACTCCCAAGGAGACAAGAGATATTACGCGCATTTTCTCCGACGCGCACCACGTTTAAAAAATCGTAGCGTGAGAACGGTGGGTCCGATCCGCGTGCCGCTTAAAGGCGATTACAGGGGAGATGCATCCCTTTCCAAAGAGCCATGAACAGACTTTCTACTCCCAAGGAGGCCAGAGATATTAACAGATAAAGCGTTACGCTCCAGTCGGATGAGCGAGAAACGCTTGTACAATTGCAACGAATTGGAGGAGAAAGTTTAAACAAACGCGCTGACTTTGAAGGCTCACATCTAGGCCGGGCCAGGTCCAAATGGCCTGCAACTCGGTGCGCATCACCTCCATGACGGTCCCTAACGAACGCCACCTGCCACGCTTTCGGCCCGTCCCTGGCGGCATTAAAAAATCGTAGCGTGATAACGATGGTTCCGATCCGCGTGCCGCTCGAAGGCGAAAACAGTGGAGATGCAGCCCTTTCCAAAGAGCCATGAACAGACTTTCTACTCCCAAGGAGACAAGAGATATTAAGCCACATTGACGTCCGACGCGCGCATTTTCTCCGACACGCACCACGTTTAAAAAATCGTAGCGTGAGAACGTTGGGTCCGATCCGCGTGCCGCTTAAAAGCGATTACAGGGGAGATGCATCCCTTTCCAAAGAGCCATGAACAGACTTTCTACTCCCAAGGAGCCCAAAGATATTAAGCCGCAAATACGTCCTACGCGTGTCTTTTCTACGCCGCGCACCACATTTAAAAAATCGTAGCGTAAGAACGGTGGGTCCGATCCGCGTGCCGCTTAAAGGCGATTACAGGGGAGATGCAACCCTTTCCAAAGAGCCATGAACAGACTTCCTACTCCCAAGGAGACAAGAGATATTAAGCCGCAATGATGTCCGACGCGCGCATTTTCTCCGCCGCGCACCACATTTAAAAAATCTTAGCGTGAGAACGGTGGGTCCGATCCGCGTGCCGCTTAAAGGCGATTACAAGGGAAATGCAGCCCTTTCCAAAGAGCCATGAAAAGACTTTCTACTCCCAAGGAGACAAGAGATATTAAGCTGAAATGACGTCCGACGCGCGCATTTTCTCCGCCGCGCAACACATTTTAAAAAATCATAGCGTGAAAACCGTGGGTTCGATCCGCGTGCCGCTCGAAGGCGATTACAGGGGAGATGCAGCCGTTTCCAAAGAGCCATGAACAGACTTTCTACTCCCAAGGAGCCCAAAGATATTAAGCCGCAAATAAGTCCTACGCGCGTCTTTTCTACGCCGCGCACCACATTTAAAAAATCGTAGCGTAAGAACGGTGGGTCCGATCCGCGTGCCGCTTAAAGGCGATTACAGAGGAGATGCAACCCTTTCCAAAGAACCATGAAAAGACTTTCTACTCCCAAGGAGACAAGAGATATTAAGCCGCAATGACGTCCGACGCGCGCATTTTCTCCGCCGCGCAGCTCATTTAAAAAAATCATAGCGTGAAAACCGTGGGTTCGATCCGCGTGCCGCTCGAAGGCGATTACAGGGGAGATGCAGCCCTTTCCAAAGAGGCATGAACAGACTTCCTACTCCCAAGGAGCCCAAAGATATTAAGTCGCAAATACGTCCTACGCGCGTCTTTTCTACGCCGCGCACCACATTTAAAAAATCGTAGCGTAAGAACGGTGGGTCCGATCCGCGTGCCGCTTAAAGGCGATTACAGGGGAGATGCAAACCTTTCCAAAGAGCCATGAAAAGACTTTCTACTCTCAAGGAGACAAGAGATATTAAGCCGCACTGACGTCCGACGCGCGCATTTTCTCCGACGCGCAACACATTTAAAAAAATCATAGCGTGAAAACCGTGGGTTCGATCCGCGTGCCGCTCGAAGGCGATTACAGGGGAGATGCAGCCCTTTCCAAAGAGCCATGAACAGACTTTCTACTCCCAATGAGACAAGAGATATCAAACCGCAAATACGTCCGGCGCGCGTCTATTCTCCGCCGCGCAACACATTTAAAAAAAATCGTAGCGTGAAAACCGTGGGTTCGATCCGCGTGCCGCTTAAAGGCGATTACAGGGGAGATGCAGCCCTTTCCAAAGAGCCATGAAAAGACTTTCTACTCCCAAGGAGACAAGAGATATTAAGCCGAAATGACGTCCGACGCGCGCATTTCCTCCGCCGCGCACCACATTTAAAAAAATCATAGCGTGAAAACCGTAGGTTCGATCCGCGTGCCGCTCGAAGGCGATTACAGGGGAGATGCAGCCCTTTCCAAAGAGGCATGAACAGACTTCCTACTCCCAAGGAGTCCAAAGATATTAAGCCGCAAATACGTCCTACGCGCGACTTTTCTACGCCGCGCACCACATTTAAAAAATCGTATCGTAAGAACGGTGGGTCCAATCCGCGTGCCGCTTAAAGGCGATTACAAGGGAGATGCAACCCTTTCCAAAGAGCCATGAACAGACTTTCTACTCCCAAGGAGACAAGAGATATTAAGCCGCAATGACGTCCGACGCGCGCATTTTCTCCGACGCGCACCACGTTTAAAAAATCGTAGCGTGAGAACGGTGGGTCCGATCCGCGTGCCGCTTAAAGGCGATTACAGGGGAGATGCATCCCTTTCCAAAGAGCCATGAAAAGACTTTCTACTCCCAAGGAGACAAGAGATATTAAGCCGAAATGACGTCCGACGCGCGCATTTCCTCCGCCGCGCACCACATTTAAAAAAATCATAGCGTGAAAACCGTAGGTTCGATCCGCGTGCCGCTCGAAGGCGATTACAGGGGAGATGCAGCCCTTTCCAAAGAGGCATGAACAGACTTCCTACTCCCAAGGAGCCCAAAGATATTAAGCCGCAAATACGTCCTACGCGCGTCTTTTCTACGCCGCGCACCACATTTAAAAAATCGTAGCGTAAGAACGGTGGGTCCGATCCGCGTGCCGCTTAAAGGCGATTACAGGGGAGATGCAAACCTTTCCAAAGAGCCATGAAAAGACTTTCTACTCTCAAGGAGACAAGAGATATTAAGCCGCACTGACGTCCGACGCGCGCATTTTCTCCGACGCGCAACACATTTAAAAAAATCATAGCGTGAAAACCGTGGGTTCGATCCGCGTGCCGCTCGAAGGCGATTACAGGGGAGATGCAGCCCTTTCCAAAGAGCCATGAACAGACTTTCAACTCCCAAGGAGACCAGAGATATTAACAGATAAAGCGTTACGCTCCAGTCGGATGAACGAGAAACGCTTGAACAATTGCAACGAATTGGAGGAGAAAGTTTAAACAAACGCGCTGACTTTGACCGCTCACATCTAGGCCGGGCCAGGTCCAAATGGCCTGCAACTCGGTGCGCATCACCTCCATGACTGTCCCTAACGAACGCCACCTGCCACGCTTTCGGCCCGTCCCTGTCGGCATTAAAAAATCGTAGCGTGATAACGATGGTTCCGATCCGCGTGCCGCTTAAAGGCGATTACAGGGGAGATGCAACCCTTTTCAAAGAACCATGAAAAGACTTTCTACTCCCAAGGAGACAAGAGATATTAAGCCGCAATGACGTCCGACGCGCGCATTTTCTCCGCCGCGCAGCTCATTTAAAAAAATCATAGCGTGAAAACCTTGGGTTCGATCCGCGTGCCGCTCGAAGGCGATTACAGGGGAGATGCAGCCCTTTCCAAAGAGCCATGAACAGACTTTCTACTCCCAAGGAGCCCAAAGATATTAAGCCGCAAATACGTCCTACGCGCGTCTTTTCTACGCCGCGCACCACATTTAAAAAATCGTAGCGTAAGAACGGTGGGTCCGATCCGCGTGCCGCTTAAAGGCGATTACAGGGGAGATGCAACCCTTTCCAAAGAGCCATGAAAAGACTTTCTACTCCCAAGGAGACAAGAGATATTAAGCCGCAATGACGTCCGACGCGCGCATTTTCTCCGCCGCGCAACACATTTAAAAAAATCATAGCGTGAAAACCGTGGGTTCGATCCGCGTGCCGCTCGAAGGCGATTACAGGGGAGATGCAGCCCTTTCCAAAGAGCCATGAACAGACTTTCTACTCCCAAGGAGACCAGAGATATTAACAGATAAAGCGTTACGCTCCAGTCGGATGAACGAGAAACGCTTGAACAATTGCAACGAATTGGAGGAGAAAGTTTAAACAAACGCGCTGACTTTGACCGCTCACATCTAGGCCGGGCCAGGTCCAAATGGCCTGCAACTCGGTGCGCATCACCTCCATGACTGTCCCTAACGAACGCCACCTGCCACGCTTTCGGCCCGTCCCTGTCGGCATTAAAAAATCGTAGCGTGATAACGATGGTTCCGATCCGCGTGCCGCTTAAAGGCGATTACAGGGGAGATGCAACCCTTTTCAAAGAACCATGAAAAGACTTTCTACTCCCAAGGAGACAAGAGATATTAAGCCGCAATGACGTCCGACGCGCGCATTTTCTCCGCCGCGCAGCTCATTTAAAAAAATCATAGCGTGAAAACCTTGGGTTCGATCCGCGTGCCGCTCGAAGGCGATTACAGGGGAGATGCAGCCCTTTCCAAAGAGCCATGAACAGACTTTCTACTCCCAAGGAGCCCAAAGATATTAAGCCGCAAATACGTCCTACGCGCGTCTTTTCTACGCCGCGCACCACATTTAAAAAATCGTAGCGTAAGAACGGTGGGTCCGATCCGCGTGCCGCTTAAAGGCGATTACAGGGGAGATGCAACCCTTTCCAAAGAGCCATGAAAAGACTTTCTACTCCCAAGGAGACAAGAGATATTAAGCCGCAATGACGTCCGACGCGCGCATTTTCTCCGACGCGCAACACATTTAAAAAAATCATAGCGTGAAAACCGTGGGTTCGATCCGCGTGCCGCTCGAAGGCGATTACAGGGGAGATGCAGCCCTTTCCAAAGAGCCATGAACAGACTTTCTACTCCCAAGGAGACCAGAGATATTAACAGATAAAGCGTTACGCTCCAGTCGGATGAGCGAGAAACGCTTGTACAATTGCAACGAATTGGAGGAGAAAGTTGAAACAAACGCGCTGACTTTGAACGCTCACATCTAGGCCGGGCCAGGTCCAAATGGCCTGCAACTCGGTGCGCATCACCTCCATGACGGTCCCTAACGAACGCCACCTGCCACGCTTTCGGCCCGTCCCTGGCGGCATTAAAAAATCGTAGCGTGATAACGATGGTTCCGATCCGCGTGCCGCTCGAAGGCGAAAACAGTGGAGATGCAGCCCTTTCCAAAGAGCCATGAACAGACTTTCTACTCCCAAGGAGCCCAAAGATATTAAGCCGCAAATACGTCCTACGCGCGTCTTTTCTACGCCGCGCACCACATTTAAAAAATCGTATCGTAATAACGGTGGGTCCGATCCGCGTGCCGCTTAAAGGCGATTACAGGGGAGATGCAGCCCTTTCCAAAGAGCCATGAACAGACTTTCTACTCCCAAGGAGACAAGAGATATTAAGCCACAATGACGTCCGACGCGCGCATTTTCTCCGACACGCACCACGTTTAAAAAATCGTAGCGTGAGAACGTTGGGTCCGATCCGCGTGCCGCTTAAAAGCGATTACAGGGGAGATGCATCCCTTTCCAAAGAGCCATGAAAAGACTTTCTACTCCCAAGGAGACAAGAGATATTAAGCCGAAATGACGTCCGACGCGCGCATTTTCTCCGCCGCGCACCACATTTAAAAAAATCGTAGCGTGAAAACCGTGGGTTCGATCCGCGTGCCGCTCGAAGGCGATTACAGGGGAGATGCAGCCCTTTCCAAAGATCCATGAACAGACTTCCTACTCCCAAGGAGACAAGAGATATTAACATATAAAGCGTTACGCTCCAGTCGGATGAGCGAGAAACGCTTGAGCAGTTGCAACGAATTGGAGAAAGTTTAAACAAACGCGCTGACTTTGAACGCTCACATCTAGGTCTGGCCAAGTCCAAATGGCCTGCAACTCGGTGCGCATCACCTCCATGACTGTCCCTAACGAACGTCACCTGCCACGCTTTCGGCCCGTCCCTGGCGGCTTTAAAAAATCGTAGCGTGATAACCGTGGGTCCAATCCGCTTGAAGCTCGAAGGCGATTAGAGGGGAGATGCAGCCCTTTCCAAAGAGCCATGAACAGACTTCCTACTCCCAAGGAGACAAGAGATATTAAGCCACAAATACGTCCGGAGCACGTCTTTTCTCCGCAGCTCACCACATTTAAAAAAATCGTAGCGTGAAAACCGTGGGTTCGATATAGTATACATACAGAGTATATAGTTTGACCAAAAGATCGTGCTGATCTTTGATCTCCTGGTTCTTCATCTCCAGCGCCACTTTCAGACTCATAATGTCCTCCTCTATGGGCTGGTATAACCCACACACACGAATCATCACTACAGCCAGTACAATGGAAAGGTGGGAATGTGTACTGAATGTGTACTGACTTTATAAGTGAAAGGTGGAGGTACTGGTGGATGTGTACTGACACTATAAGGGATCTCTACCTGCAGTGACAGTCTGAGCTTCTCAAGTTCTTCCTCCAGAGATTTCTTCTCCTGTTCACAGGCCATTTTCATATCTGCCAGAGCAAGTATCATTACTGCTGGATATAACATAGATTGTATATACTACATAATTACTACTGAATATATAAAATATAATATATATAGTACTATACATATATTAGTATCACTTTTATTGGAGCCTAAAGGCTAGCATTCATTATTATTTATGTTAGTATTATTGCATTTCCATAGTACTTACTCTTGATGGACCTGTTATGCTCCTCCTCCTCCTGCTGTTTCTGCAGGAGCTCTGTCTCCTCCTGCTGCTTGTGTTTCAGCATCTCCTGAAGAACCTGCAGCTCCTTCTGCTTCTGCAACCTCAACTCCTTCAGCTGCTCCAACATATTGTTCTCCAACTCCTCCTTCTCACACCGCAAACACTCCAATCGGGCCACATGCCCCACTAGTGACACAGAACCACACACACACACACACAGACACACACACACACACACACACACACACACAAAGAGAGAGATAAATATGTATAAATGTATAAGAATTTGTGGATAAAATTATTATGAGATTATTTATAATGAAACGACTACACTACACAGCCACTTCTTCCTTTTATTTACATATTATACAGATATTTACAGATATTTACATTTTATTTACCTGATGCGTCTCTCTTCTCCAAGATAGCGGAGAGATATGAAAGGATAAAAGGGGAAAAGAATAAAATGCACGTCGGTTTTAAATTCGCAGGCTACCTGCGCTGAAGGCGTGGAAAACGAGCACGTGACGGAAAGGCTTCCGTACCCGATGGGTCCAAATCACATGCCCAGCAAAGTAGCCTTAAACCTGGACACACAATGGAGACCATTTGACCCTTTAAATAATACTACAACCAGACACATACAGGTGCGCACATATACACAGATACACATTCTGTTTAAATTTCTTCACATCTGCAGACTAGAGTAAGCTGAGGGTATAGTGTTAAACCAGGAACTACATAAACAGTATATAGTATATATACAGAGGATATAATGTTAAACCAGGTACTACATACAGAGTATATAGTTTGACCAAAAGTTCGTGCTGATCTTTGATCTCCTGGTTCTTCATCTCCAGCGCCACTTTCAGACTCAATGTCCTCCTCTATGGGCTGGTATAACACACACACGAATCATCACTACAGCCAGTACAATGGAAAGGTGGGAATGTGTACCGAATGTGTACTGACATTATAAGTGAAAGGTGGAGGTACTGGTGGATGTGTACTGACACTATAAGGGATCTCTACCTGCAGTGACAGTCTGAGCTTCTCAAGTTCTTCCTCCAGAGATTTCTTCTCCTGTTCACAGGACATTTTCATATCTGCCAGAGCAAGTATCATTACTGCTGGATATAACACAGATTGTATATACTACGTAATTACTACTGAATATATAAAATATAATATATATAGTACTATACATATATTAGTATCACTTTTATTGGAGCCTAAAGGCTAACATTCATTATTAGTTATGTTAGTATTATTGCATTTCCATAGTACTTACTCTTGATGGACCTGTTATGCTCCTCCTCCTCCTGCTGTTTCTGCAGGAGCTCTGTCTCCTTTTGCTGCTTGTGTTTCAGCATCTCCTGAAGAACCTGCAGCTCCTTCTGCTTCTGCAACCTCACATCCTTCAGCTGCTCCAACAAACTGTTCTCCAACTCCTCCTTCTCACACCGCAAACACTCCAATCGGGCCACAGGCACAAATAGTGACACAGAACCACACACACACACAGACACACACACACACACACACACAGAGAGAGAGATAAACATGTATAAATGTATAAGAATTTGTGGATAAAATTATTATGAGATTATTTATAATCAAACGACTACACTACACAACCACTTCTTCCTTTTATTTACATATTATTCAGATATTTACATTTTATTTACCCGCGTGCGTCTCTCTTCTCCAAGGTAGCGGAGAGATATGAAAGGATAAAAGGGGAAAAGAATAAAATGCACGTCGGTTTTAAATTCGCAGGCTACCTGCGCTGAAGGCGTATAAAACGAGCACTTGAGGGAAAGGCTTCCGTACCCGATGGGTCCAAATCACATGCCCAGCAAACTAGCCTTAAACCTGGACACACAATGGAGACCATTTGACCCTTTAAAATCATACTAAAACCAGACTTCCAGGCCCAAGAGGTCACACAGTCATGCCCAGCAAAGTAGCTCTGGGCCTGGGCACACTTCACGCAGTTTGACCGTTTAAATAAAACTAGAAACAGACTTCCTGGCCCAAGAGGTCACAGAGTCATGCCTGGGTCTGGGCACACTTCACGCAGTTTGACCCTTTAAATAATACTACAACCAGACACATACAGGTGCGCACATATACACAGATACACATTCTGTTTAATTTCTTCACATCTGCAGACTAGAGTAAGCTGAGGGTATAGTGTTAAACCAGGTACTACATAAACAGTATATAATATATATACAGAGGATATAATGTTAAACCAGGTACTACATACAGAGTATATAGTTTTACCAAAAGATCGTGCTGATCTTTGATCTCCTGGTTCTTCATCTCCAGCACCACTTTCAGACTCATGTCCTCCTCTATGGGCTGGTATAACACACACACACACACACACACACACACAAATTAGCAAGCCATATAGTGTAGAAATAGATAGATGTTATTCAGGGACCTCATTTATAAAACTTTGTGGATTCCAAAGTGAAAGTGTGTGTATTCTGCACAAATAACAGGAAATGGCATATACCCCCCAAAAACTTAGATTTCTAAAGCCTCGAGTATGAATTATTGGGAGATAGAGGCGACAATGCAGCGCTAAAGACAAAAAAGGAATTTTAACCACAGGTATGAGTGCCAGCACCAGCAACCGCAGGTGTGAGTGGCATTATATTTACATTTACCCTCCACATCCTTTGTGTCTGTGTATTCGTCCTCGATGCGTCCAGCACACCAGCTCCAGAAACGCCTCATTTTTCCTCTGTCCTCTTCAGTGTCTTTCCACAGACTGATCTGTAAAGGTGTTCATGGGATTCCCCTCACGTGTGACATCGGGCCACAGGACATATGGGGTTCTAAAGTTCCAAGAGCGTAGATGAGTTGTTTTTCTTTGAATTTCCTAATTTCATTGCTGCCATAGCAACAACTGGCAATGCAAACAGACGTGTCATTAATGCAGTGACTCTACCTCAACCTGGATTGATCAACCATGTACGGCTCACCGGAGACTGTGATACGTATAACATCCCAAAGTGTACTTAATTCTGAGCAAAATCTAACTAGCCTCATTACTGCTGAACTATGAGGGGCCATTTAGGGAGAAATCAGGGAAACACTACTTGTACATACATATGAAACATTTTCACATAAATAGCCTACTACTTACATTTGTGTATAATAATTTAAACTCGCATATACACGCACTTGCCCACTCAATCTCTGGTGCGTAAACAAAGAGTTGCACTATGCTTATGTTGGTATGGGGGTGTCTGTGTGTGTATATAACAATTTTCAGTGCGCCCGGAAGTCATTTCATTGTCATTTCAAGGCAGATATTTAACATGTGTACAGTGCGTATAATAGACAGAGGAAGACTGTTGAACTATTAATATTAGGACGGTTATTGACATCTGTGTAATGAGTAGTGCTTCTCTTAATGACAACTGTAACTGTTTTCCCATATAGAATTGTGTGCCTTATATTGTTTGGAGGAACTTTTTCTTCTCATTTAGAAATATGTGGACTAAGTGCTCAGATTGTCTTATTACTTATTATGCTCAGTCTCACCATTTTTGGCAGATTTCACCACGTTATTACGAACGTGGATACGTTATCTTATAATTATAAGCAGTGTGAGATGTGAAGCTAAGCGAAGCACATGTGCAGAATTTCTAACAATAGCCTGTTTTGTATAGCCTGGCTAACTGACCAATCAGTGAAATAAAATGTGGTTGCTGAGCCTGTTGCAGCTGGGTCAATTTAATTTGATTTCATTGTGTTTAATTTTAAACTCAGCTGCGTGCCATGAGACACAAGTTAATCTGAGCATTTTTTGTTCTAACGCCGACTTAACCTAGCCATGTTTTACAGTTATCTTGAAATAATTGAGGTTCATCGCTAGAGGGTGCTGTTCATCTTTTTTTTCTTTTTTTCTATTATTGATCAGGAAAAAACGATAAAATAGAGAATTTGTGGATAAAATTATTATGAGATTATTTATAATCAAACGACTACACTACACAACCACTTCTTACTTTTATTTACATATTATACAGATATTTACATTTTATTTACCCGCGTGCGTCTCTCTTCTCCAAGGTAGTGGAGAGATATGAAAGGATAAAAGGGGAAAAGAATAAAATGCACGTCGGTTTTAAATTCGCAGGCTACCTGCGCTGAAGGCGTGGAAAACGAGCACGTGACGGAAAGGCTTCCGTACCCGATGGGTCCAAATCACATGCCAAGCAAAGTAGCCTTAAACCTGGACACACAATGGAGACCATTTGACCCTTTAAAATCATACTACAACCAGACTTCCAGGCCCAAGAGGTCACACAGTCATGCCCAGCAAAGTAGCTCTGGGCCTGGGCACACTTCACGCAGTTTGACCGTTTAAATAAAAGTAGAAACAGACTTCCTGGCCCAAGAGGTCACACAGTCATGCCCAGCAAGGATGCTTTAAACGTGGGCACACTTCAGACCGTTTCACTCTTTAAATCATTCAAAGCACCACATTTCAAGGCCCAAGAGGTCACAGAATCATGCCCATCAAAGTAGCTCTGGGCCTGGGCACACTTCATTCAGTTTGACCCTTTAAATAATACTACAACCAGACACATACAGGTGCGCACATATACACAGATACACATTCTGTTTAATTTCTTCACATCTGCAGACTAGAGTAAGCTGAGGGTATAGTGTTAAACCAGGTACTACATAAACAGTATATAATATATAAACAGAGGATATAATGTTAAACCAGGTACTACATACAGAGTATATAGTTTGACCAAAAGATCGTGGTGATCTTTGATCTCCTGGTTCTTCATCTCCAGCGCCACTTTCAGACTCATAATGTCCTCCTCTATGGGCTGGTATAACACACACACGAATCATCACTACAGCCAGTACAATGGAAAGG
Organism: Electrophorus electricus; assembly: GCF_041902795.1. Taxonomy (NCBI): domain Eukaryota; kingdom Metazoa; phylum Chordata; class Actinopteri; order Gymnotiformes; family Gymnotidae; genus Electrophorus; species Electrophorus electricus. The sequence continues at coordinate 35,607,557 of NC_137501.1, read as the reverse complement.
TGGGAATGTGTACTGAATGTGTACTGACGTTATAAGTGAAAGGTGGAGCTACTGGTGGATGTGTACTGACACTATAAGGGATCTCTACCTGCAGTGACAGTCTGAGCTTCTCAAGTTCTTCCTCCAGAGATTTCTTCTCCTGTTCACAGGCCATTTTCATATCTGCCAGAGCAAGTATCATTACTGCTGGATATAACACAGATTGTATATACTACATAATTACTACTGAATATATAAAATATAATATATATAGTACTATACATATATTAGTATCACTTTTATTGGAGCCTAAAGGCTAACATTCATTATTAGTTATGTTAGTATTATTGCATTTCCATAGTACTTACCCTTGAGGGACCTGTTATGCTCCTCCTCCTCCTGCTGTTTCTGCAGGAGCTCTGTCTCCTCCTGCTGCTTGTGTTTCAGCATCTCCTGAAGAACCTGCAGCTCCTTCTGCTTCTGCAACCTCAACTCCTTCAGCTGCTCCAACAAACTGTTCTCCAACTCCTCCTTCTCACACCGCAAACACTCCAATCGGGCCACAGGCCCCACTAGTGACACAGAACCACACACACACACACACACACAGACACACACACACACACACACACACACACACACAAAGAGAGAGATAAACATGTATAAATGTATAAGAATTTGTGGATAAAATTATTATGAGATTATTTATAATGAAACGACTACACTACACAACCACTTCTTCCTTTTATTTACATATTATACAGATATTTACAGATATTTACATTTTATTTACCCGCGTGCGTCTCTCTTCTCCAAGGTAGCGGAGAGATATGAAAGGATAAAAGGGGAAAAGAATAAAATGCACGTTGGTTTTAAATTCGCAGGCTACCTGCGCTGAAGGCGTGGAAAACGAGCACGTGACGGAAAGGCTTCCGTACCCGATGGGTCCAAATCACATGCCCAGCAAAGTAGCCTTAAACCTGGACACACAATGGAGACCATTTGACCCTTTAAATAATACTACAACCAGACACATACAGGTGCGCACATATACACAGATACACATTCTGTTTAAATTTCTTCACATCTGCAGACTAGAGTAAGCTGAGGGTATAGTGTTAAACCAGGTACTACATAAACAGTATATAGTATATATAGAGAGGATATAGTGATAAACCAGGTACTACATACAGAGTATATAGTATACATACAGAGTATATAGTTTGACCAAAAGATCGTGCTGATCTCTGATCTCCTGGTTCCTCATCTCCAGCGCCACTTTCAGACTCATAATGTCCTCCTCTATGGGCTGGTATAACACACACACGAATCATCACTACAGCCAGTACAATGGAAAGGTGGGAATGTGTACTGAATGTGTACTGACGTTATAAGTGAAAGGTGGAGGTACTGGTGGATGTGTACTGACACTATAATTGATCTCTACCTGCAGTGACAGTCTGAGCTTCTCAAGTTCTTCCTCCAGAGATTTCTTCTCCTGTTCAGAGGCCATTTTCATATCTGCCAGAGCAAGTATCATTACTGCTGGATATAACACAGATTGTATATACTACATAATTACTACTGAATATATAAAATATAATATATATAGTACTATACATATATTAGTATCACTTTTATTGGAGCCTAAAGGCTAACATTCATTATTAGTTATGTTAGTATTATTGCATTTCCATAGTACTTACTCTTGATGGACCTGTTATGCTCCTCCTCCTCCTGCTGTTTCTGCAGGAGCTCTGTCTCCTCCTGCTGCTTGTGTTTCAGCATTTCCTGAAGAACCTGCAGCTCCTTCTGCTTCTGCAACCTCAACTCCTTCAGCTGCTCCAACAAACTGTTCTCCAACTCCTCCTTCTCACACCGCAAACACTCCAATCGGGCCACAGGCCCCACTAGTGACACAGAACCACACACACACACACACACACACACACACACACACACACACACAAAGAGAGAGATAAACATGTATAAATGTATAAGAATTTGTGGATAAAATTATTATGAGATTATTTATAATCAAACGACTACACTACACAACCACATCTTCCTTTTATTTACATATTATACAGATATTTAGAGATATTTACATTTTATTTACCCGCGTGCGTCTCTCTTCTCCAAGGTAGCGGAGAGATATGAAAGGATAAAAGGGGAAAAGAATAAAATGCACGTCGGTTTTAAATTCGCAGGCTACCTGCGCTGAAGGCGTGGAAAACGAGCACGTGAAGGAAAGGCTTCCGTACCCGATGGGTCCAAATCACATGCCCAGCAAAGTAGCCTTAAACCTGGACACACAATGGAGACCATTTGACCCTTTAAAATCATACTACAACCAGACTTCCAGGCCCAAGAGGTCACACAGTCATGCCCAGCAAAGTAGCTCTGGGCCTGGGCACACTTCACGCAGTTTGACCGTTTAACTAAAAGTATAAACAGACTTCCTGGCCCAAGAGGTCACACAGTCATGCCCAGCAAGGTTGCTTTAAACGTGGGCACACTTCAGACCGTTTCACTCTTTAAATCATTCAAAGCACCACATTTCAAGGCCCAAGAGGTCACAGAATCATGCCCATCAAAGTAGCTCTGGGCCTGGGCACACTTCACGCAGTTTGACCCTTTAAATAATACTACAACCAGACACATACAGGTGCGCACATATACACAGATACACATTCTGTTTAAATTTCTTCACATCTGCAGACTAGAGTAAGCTGAGGTTATAGTGTTAAACCAGGTACTACATAAACAGTATATAGTATATATACAGAGGATATAGTGTTAAACCAGGTACTACATACAGAGTATATAGTATACATACAGAGTATATAGTTTGACCAAAAGATCGTGCTGATCTTTGATCTCCTGGTTCTTCATCTCCAGCGCCACTTTCAGACTCATAATGTCCTCCTCTATGGGCTGGTATAACCCACACACACGAATCATCACTACAGCCAGTACAATGGAAAGGTGGGAATGTGTACTGAATGTGTACTGACGTTATAAGTGAAAGGTGGAGGTACTGGTGGATGTGTACTGACACTATAAGGGATCTCTACCTGCAGTGACAGTCTGAGCTTCTCAAGTTCTTCCTCCAGAGATTTCTTCTCCTGTTCAGAGGCCATTTTCATATCTGCCAGAGCAAGTATCATTACTGCTGGATATAACACAGATTGTATATACTACATAATTACTACTGAATATATAAAATATAATATATATAGTACTATACATATATTAGTATCACTTTTATTGGAGCCTAAAGGCTAACATTCATTATTAGTTATGTTAGTATTATTGCATTTCCATAGTACTTACTCTTGATGGACCTGTTATGCTCCTCCTCCTCCTGCTGTTTCTGCAGGAGCTCTGTCTCCTCCTGCTGCTTGTGTTTCAGCATTTCCTGAAGAACCTGCAGCTCCTTCTGCTTCTGCAACCTCAACTCCTTCAGCTGCTCCAACAAACTGTTCTCCAACTCCTCCTTCTCACACCGCAAACACTCCAATCGGGCCACAGGCCCCACTAGTGACACAGAACCACACACACACACACACACACACACACACACACACACACAAAGAGAGAGATAAACATGTATAAATGTATAAGAATTTGTGGATAAAATTATTATGAGATTATTTATAATCAAACGACTACACTACACAACCACATCTTCCTTTTATTTACATATTATACAGATATTTAGAGATATTTACATTTTATTTACCCGCGTGCGTCTCTCTTCTCCAAGGTAGCGGAGAGATATGAAAGGATAAAAGGGGAAAAGAATAAAATGCACGTCGGTTTTAAATTCGCAGGCTACCTGCGCTGAAGGCGTGGAAAACGAGCACGTGAAGGAAAGGCTTCCGTACCCGATGGGTCCAAATCACATGCCCAGCAAAGTAGCCTTAAACCTGGACACACAATGGAGACCATTTGACCCTTTAAAATCATACTACAACCAGACTTCCAGGCCCAAGAGGTCACACAGTCATGCCCAGCAAAGTAGCTCTGGGCCTGGGCACACTTCACGCAGTTTGACCGTTTAACTAAAAGTATAAACAGACTTCCTGGCCCAAGAGGTCACACAGTCATGCCCAGCAAGGTTGCTTTAAACGTGGGCACACTTCAGACCGTTTCACTCTTTAAATCATTCAAAGCACCACATTTCAAGGCCCAAGAGGTCACAGAATCATGCCCATCAAAGTAGCTCTGGGCCTGGGCACACTTCACGCAGTTTGACCCTTTAAATAATACTACAACCAGACACATACAGGTGCGCACATATACACAGATACACATTCTGTTTAAATTTCTTCACATCTGCAGACTAGAGTAAGCTGAGGTTATAGTGTTAAACCAGGTACTACATAAACAGTATATAGTATATATACAGAGGATATAGTGTTAAACCAGGTACTACATACAGAGTATATAGTATACATACAGAGTATATAGTTTGACCAAAAGATCGTGCTGATCTTTGATCTCCTGGTTCTTCATCTCCAGCGCCACTTTCAGACTCATAATGTCCTCCTCTATGGGCTGGTATAACCCACACACACGAATCATCACTACAGCCAGTACAATGGAAAGGTGGGAATGTGTACTGAATGTGTACTGACGTTATAAGTGAAAGGTGGAGGTACTGGTGGATGTGTACTGACACTATAAGGGATCTCTACCTGCAGTGACAGTCTGAGCTTCTCAAGTTCTTCCTCCAGAGATTTCTTCTCCTGTTCACAGGCCATTTTCATATCTGCCAGAGCAAGTATCATTACTGCTGGAAATAACACAGATTGTATATACTACATAATTACTACTGAATATATAAAATATAATATATATAGTACTATACATATATTAGTGTCACTTTTATTGGAGCCTAAAGGCTAACATTCATTATTAGTTATGTTAGTATTATTGCATTTCCATAGTACTTACTCTTGATGGACCTGTTATGCTCCTCCTCCTCCTGCTGTTTCTGCAGGAGCTCTGTCTCCTCTTGCTGCTTGTGTTTCAGCATCTCCTGAAGAACCTGCAGCTCCTTCTGCTTCTGCAACCTCAACTCCTTCAGCTGCTCAAACAAACTGTTCTCCAACTCCTCCTTCTCACACCGCAAACACTCCAATCGGGCCACAGGCCCCACTAGTGACACAGAACCACACACACACACACACACACACACACACACACACACACACAGAGATAAACATGTATAAATGTATAAGAATTTGTGGATAAAATTACTATGAGATTATTTATAATCAAACGACTACACTACACAACCACTTCTTCCTTTTATTTACATATTATACAGATATTTACAGATATTTACATTTTATTTACCCGCGTGCGTCTCTCTTCTCCAAGGTAGCGGAGAGATATGAAAGGATAAAAGGGGAAAAGAATAAAATGCACGTCGGTTTTAAATTCGCAGGCTACCTGCGCTGAAGGCGTGGAAAACGAGCACGTGACGGAAAGGCTTCCGTACCCGATGGGTCCAAATCACATGCCCAGCAAAGTAGCCTTAAACCTGCACACACAATGGAGACCATTTGACCCTTTAAAATCATACTACAACCAGACATCCAGGCCCAAGAGGTCACACAGTCATGCCCAGCAAAGTAGCTCTGGGCCTGGGCACACTTCACGCAGTTTGACCCTTTAAATAATACTACAACCAGACTTCCAGGCACAAGAGGTCACACAGTCATGCACAGCAAAGTAGCTCTGGGCCTGGGCACACTTCATTCACTTTGTACCTTTAAATCATACTACTACTACTACCAGACGTCCAGGCCCAAGAGGTCACACAGTCATGCACAGCAAAGTAGCTCTGGGCCTGGGCACACTTCATTCACTTTGTACCTTTAAATCATACTACTACTACTACCAGACTTCCAGGCCCAAGAGGTCAAACACAGTCATGCACAGCAAAGTAGCTCTGGGCCTGGGCACACTTCACGCAGTTTGACCATTTGAATAAAACTAGAAACAGACTTCCTGGCCCAAGAGGTCACACAGTCATGCCCATCAAAGTAGCTCTGGGCCTGGGCACACTTCACGCAGTTTGACCCTTTAAATAATACTACAACCAGACACATACAGGTGCGCACATATACACATTCTTTTTAATTTCTTCACATCTGCAGACTAGAGTAAGCTGAGGGTATAGTGTTAAACCAGGTACTACATAAACAGTATATAGTATATATACAGAGGATATAATGTTAAACCAGGTACTACATACAGAGTATATAGTTTGACCAAAAGTTCGTGCTGATCTTTGATCTCCTGGTTCTTCATCTCCAGCGACACTTTCAGACTCAATGTCCTCCTCTATGGGCTGGTATAACACACACATACGAATCATCACTACAGCCAGTACAATGGAAAGGTGGGAATGTGTACCGAATGTGTACTGACGTTATAAGTGAAAGGTGGAGCTACTGGTGGATGTGTACTGACACTATAAGGGATCTCTACCTGCAGTGACAGTCTGAGCTTCTCAAGTTCTTCCTCCAGAGATTTCTTCTCCTGTTCACAGGCCATTTTCATATCTGCCAGAGCAAGTATCATTACTGCTGGACATAACACAGATTGTATATACTACATAATTACTACTGAATATATAAAATATAATATATATAGTACTATACATATATTAGTATCACTTTTATTGGAGCCTAAAGGCTAACATTCATTATTAGTTATGTTAGTATTATTGCATTTCCATAGTACTTACCCTTGAGGGACCTGTTATGCTCCTCCTCCTCCTGCTGTTTCTGCAGGAGCTCTGTCTCCTTTTGCTGCTTGTGTTTCAGCATCTCCTGAAGAACCTGCAGCTCCTTCTGCTTCTGCAACCTCACATCCTTCAGCTGCTCCAACAAACTGTTCTCCAACTCCTCCTTCTCACACCGCAAACACTCCAATCGGGCCACAGGCACAACTAGTGACACAGAACCACACACACACACAGACACACACACACACACACACACACACAGAGAGATAAACATGTATAAATGTATAAGAATTTGTGGATAAAATTATTATGAGATTATTTATAATCAAACGACTACACTACACAACCATTTCTTCCTTTTATTTACATATTATACAGATATTTACATTTTATTTACCCGCGTGCGTCTCTCTTCTCTAAGGTAGCGGAGAGATATGAAAGGATAAAAGGGGAAAAGAATAAAATGCACGTCGGTTTTAAATTCGCAGGCTACCTGCGCTGAAGGCGTATAAAACGAGCACTTGAGGGAAAGGCTTCCGTACCCGATGGGTCCAAATCACATGCCCAGCAAACTAGCCTTAAACCTGGACACACAATGGAGACCATTTGACCCTTTAAAATCATACTAAAACCAGACTTCCAGGCCCAAGAGGTCACACAGTCATGCCCAGCAAAGTAGCTCTGGGCCTGGGCACACTTCACGCAGTTTGACCGTTTAAATAAAACTAGAAACAGACTTCCTGGCCCAAGAGGTCACACAGTCATGCCCAGCAAGGTTGCTTTAAACGTGGGCACACTTCAGACCGTTTCACTCTTTAAATCATTCAAAGCACCACATTTCAAGGCCCAAGAGGTCACAGAATCATGCCCATCAAAGTAGCTCTGGGCCTGGGCACACTTCATGCAGTTTGACCCTTTAAATAATACTACAACCAGACACATACAGGTGCGCACATATACACAGATACACATTCTGTTTAATTTCTTCACATCTGCAGACTAGAGTAAGCTGAGGGTATAGTGTTAAACCAGGTACTACATAAACAGTATGTAGTATATATACAGAGGATATAATGTTAAACCAGGTACTACATACAGAGTATATAGTTTGACCAAAAGATCGTGCTGATCTTTGATCTCCTGGTTCTTCATCTCCAGCGCCACTTTCAGACTCATAATGTCCTCCTCTATGGGCTGGTATAACCCACACACACGAATCATCACTACAGCCAGTACAATGGAAAGGTGGGAATGTGTACTGAATGTGTACTGACATTATAAGTGAAAGGTGGAGGTACTGGTGGATGTGTACTGACACTATAAGGGATCTCTACCTGCAGTGACAGTCTGAGCTTCTCAAGTTCTTCCTCCAGAGATTTCTTCTCCTGTTCACAGGCCATTTTCATATCTGCCAGAGCAAGTATCATTACTGCTGGATATAACATAGATTGTATATACTACATAATTACTACTGAATATATAAAATATAATATATATAGTACAATACATATATTAGTATCACTTTTATTGGAGCCTAAAGGCTAGCATTCATTATTAGTTATGTTAGTATTATTGCATTTCCATAGTACTTACTCTTGATGGACCTGTTATGCTCCTCCTCCTCCTGCTGTTTCTGCAGGAGCTCTGTCTCCTCCTGCTGCTTGTGTTTCAGCATCTCCTGAAGAACCTGCAGCTCCTTCTGCTTCTGCAACCTCAACTCCTTCAGCTGCTCCAACAAACTGTTATCCAACTCCTCCTTCTCACACCGCAAACACTCCAATCGGGCCACAGGCCCCACTAGTGACACAGAACCACACACACACACACACACACACACACAGAGAGAGATAAACATGTATAAATGTATAAGAATTTGTGGATAAAATTATTATGAGATTATTTATAATGAAACGACTACACTACACAACCACTTCTTCCTTTTATTTACATATTATACAGATATTTACATTTTATTTACCCGCGTGCGTCTCTCTTCTCCAAGGTAGCGGAGAGATATGAAAGGATAAAAGGGGAAAAGAATAAAATGCACGTCGGTTTTAAATTCGCAGGCTACCTGCGCTGAAGGCGTGGAAAACGAGCACGTGACGGAAAGGCTTCCGTACCCGATGGGTCCAAATCACATGCCCAGCAAAGTAGCCTTAAACCTGGACACACAATGGAGACCATTTGACCCTTTAAAATCATACTACAAGCAGACTTCCAGGCCCAAGAGGTCACACAGTCATGCCCAGCAAAGTACCTCTGGGCCTGGGCAAACTTCACGCAGTTTGACCGTTTAAATAAAACTAGAAACAGACTTCCTGGCCCAAGAGGTCACACAGTCATGCCCAGCAAGGTTGCTTTAAACGTGGGCACACTTCAGACCGTTTCACTCTTTAAATCATTCAAAGCACCACATTTCAAGGCCCAAGAGGTCACAGAATCATGCCCATCAAAGTAGCTCTGGGCCTGGGCACACTTCACGCAGTTTGACCCTTTAAATAATACTACAACCAGACACATACAGGTGCGCACATATACACAGATACACATTCTGTTTAAATTTCTTCACATCTGCAGACTAGAGTAAGCTGAGGGTATAGTGTTAAACCAGGTACTACATAAACAGTATATAGTATATATACAGAGGATATAGTGATAAACCAGGTACTACATACAGAGTATATAGTATACATACAGAGTATATAGTTTGACCAAAAGATCGTGCTGATCTCTGATCTCCTGGTTCTTCATCTCCAGCGCCACTTTCAGACTCATAATGTCCTCCTCTATGGGCTGGTATAACACACACACGAATCATCACTACAGCCAGTACAATGGAAAGGTGGGAATGTGTACTGAATGTGTACTGACGTTATAAGTGAAAGGTGGAGGTACTGGTGGATGTGTACTGACACTATAAGGGATCTCTACCTGCAGTGACAGTCTGAGCTTCTCAAGTTCTTCCTCCAGAGATTTCTTCTCCTGTTCACAGGCCATTTTCATATCTGCCAGAGCAAGTATCATTACTGCTGGATAGAACACAGATTGTATATACTACATAATTACTACTGAATATATAAAATATAATATATATAGTACTATACATATATTAGTATCACTTTTATTGGAGCCTAAAGGCTAACATTCATTATTAGTTATGTTAGTATTATTGCATTTCCATAGTACTTACTCTTGATGGACCTGTTATGCTCCTCCTCCTCCTGCTGTTTCTGCAGGAGCTCTGTCTCCTCCTGCTGCTTGTGTTTCAGCATCTCCTGAAGAACCTGCAGCTCCTTCTGCTTCTGCAACCTCAACTCCTTCAGCTGCTCCAAGAAACTGTTATCCAACTCCTCCTTCTCACACCGCAAACACTCCAATCGGTCCACAGGCCCCACTAGTGACACAGAACCACACACACACACACACACACACACACACACACACACACACACACACACACACACACACAGACAAAGAGAGAGATAAACATGTATAAATGTATAAGAATTTGTGGATAAAATTATTATGAGATTATTTATAATGAAACGACTACACTACACAACCACTTCTTCCTTTTATTTACATATTATACAGATATTTAGAGATATTTACATTTTATTTACCCGCGTGCGTCTCTCTTCTCCAAGGTAGCGGAGAGATATGAAGGGATAAAAGGGGAAAAGAATAAAATGCACGTCGGTTTTAAATTCGCAGGCTACCTGCGCTGAAGGCGTGGAAAACGAGCACGTGACGGAAAGGCTTCCGTACCCGATGGGTCCAAATCACATGCCCAGCAAAGTAGCCTTAAACCTGGACACACAATGGAGACCATTTGAACCTTTAAAATCATACTACAACCAGACTTCCAGGCCCAAGAGGTCACACAGTCATGCCCAGCAAAGTAGCTCTGGGCCTGGGCACACTTCACGCAGTTTGACCGTTTAAATAAAACTAGAAACAGACTTCCTGGCCCAAGAGGTCACACAGTCATGCCCAGCAAGGTTGCTTTAAACGTGGGCACACTTCAGACCGTTTCACTCTTTAAATCATTCAAAGCACCACATTTCAAGGCCCAAGAGGTCACAGAATCATGCCCATCAAAGTAGCTCTGGGCCTGGGCACACTTCACGCAGTTTGACCCTTTAAATAATACTACAACCAGACACATACAGGTGCGCACATATACACAGATACACATTCTGTTTAATTTCTTCACATCTGCAGACTAGAGTAAGCTGAGGGTATAGTGTTAAACCAGGTACTACATAAACAGTATATAGTATATATACAGAGGATATAGTGTTAAACCAGGTACTACATACAGAGTATATAGTATACATACAGAGTATATAGTTTGACCAAAAGATCGTGCTGATCTTTGATCTCCTGGTTCTTCATCTCCAGCGCCACTTTCAGACTCATAATGTCCTCCTCTATGGGCTGGTATAACCCACACACACGAATCATCACTACAGCCAGTACAATGGAAAGGTGGGAATGTGTACTGAATGTGTACTGACGTTATAAGTGAAAGGTGGAGGTACTGGTGGATGTGTACTGACACTATAAGGGATCTCTACCTGCAGTGACAGTCTGAGCTTCTCAAGTTCTTCCTCCAGAGATTTCTTCTCCTGTTCACAGGCCATTTTCATATCTGCCAGAGCAAGTATCATTACTGCTGGATATAACATAGATTGTATATACTACATAATTACTACTGAATATATAAAATATAATATATATACTACTATACATATATTAGTATAACTTTTATTGGAGCCTAAAGGCTAGCATTCATTATTAGTTATGTTAGTATTATTGCATTTCCATAGTACTTACTCTTGATGGAACTGTTATGCTCCTCCTCCTCCTGCTGTTTCTGCAGGAGCTCTGTCTCCTCATGCTGCTTGTGTTTCAGCATCTCCTGAAGAACCTGCAGATCCTTCTGCTTCTGCAACCTCAACTCCTTCAGCTGCTCCAACAAACTGTTCTCCAACTCCTCCTTCTCACACCGCAAACACTCCAATCGGGCCACAGGCCCCACTAGTGACACAGAACCACACACACACACACACACACACACACACACACACACACACAGACAAAGAGAGAGATAAACATGTATAAATGTATAAGAATTTGTGGATAAAATTATTATGAGATTATTTATAATGAAACGACTACACTACACAACCACTTCTTCCTTTTATTTACATATTATACAGATATTTACATTTTATTTACCCGCGTGCGTCTCTCTTCTCCAAGGTAGCGGAGAGATATGAAAGGATAAAAGGGGAAAAGAATAAAATGCACGTCGGTTTTAAATTTGCAGGCTACCTGCGCTGAAGGCGTGGAAAACGAGCACGTGACGGAAAGGCTTCCGTACCCGATGGGTCCAAATCACATGCCCAGCAAAGTAGCCTTAAACCTGGACACACAATGGAGACCATTTGACCCTTTAAAATCATACTACAACCAGACTTCCAGGCCCAAGAGGTCACACAGTCATGCCCAGCAAAGTAGCTCTGGGCCTGGGCACACTTCACGCAGTTTGACCGTTTAAATAAAACTAGAAACAGACTTCCTGGCCCAAGAGGTCACACAGTCATGCCCAGCAAGGTTGCTTTAAACGTGGGCACACTTCAGACCGTTTCACTCTTTAAATCATTCAAAGCACCACATTTCAAGGCCCAAGAGGTCACAGAATCATGCCCATCAAAGTAGCTCTGGGCCTGGGCACACTTTACGGAGTTTGACCCTTTAAATAATACTACAACCAGACACATACAGGTGCGCACATATACACAGATACACATTCTGTTTAATTTCTTCACATCTGCAGACTAGAGTAAGCTGAGGGTATAGTGTTAAACCAGGTACTACATAAACAGTATATAGTATATATACAGAGGATATAGTGTTAAACCAGGTACTACATACAGAGTATATAGTATACATACAGAGTATATAGTTTGACCAAAAGATCGTGCTGATCTTTGATCTCCTGGTTCTTCATCTCCAGCGCCACTTTCAGACTCATAATGTCCTCCTCTATGGGCTGGTATAACACACACACGAATCATCACTACAGCCAGTACAATGGAAAGGTGGGAATGTGTACTGAATGTGTACTGACGTTATAAGTGAAAGGTGGAGGTACTGGTGGATGTGTACTGACACTATAAGGGATCTCTACCTGCAGTGACAGTCTGAGCTTCTCAAGTTCTTCCTCCAGAGATTTCTTCTCCTGTTCACAGGCCATTTTCATATCTGCCAGAGCAAGTATCATTACTGCTGGATATAACATAGATTGTATATACTACATAATTACTACTGAATATATAAAATATAATATATATAGTACTATACATATATTAGTATCACTTTTATTGGAGCCTAAAGGCTAACATTCATTATTAGTTATGTTAGTATTATTGCATTTCCATAGTACTTACTCTTGATGGACCTGTTATGCTCCTCCTCCTCCTGCTGTTTCTGCAGGAGCTCTGTCTCCTCCTGCTGCTTGTGTTTCAGCATCTCCTGAAGAACCTGCAGCTCCTTCTGCTTCTGCAACCTCAACTCCTTCAGCTGCTCCAAGAAACTGTTATCCAACTCCTCCTTCTCACACCGCAAACACTCCAATCGGTCCACAGGCCCCACTAGTGACACAGAACCACACACACACACACACACACACACACAGACAAAGAGAGAGATAAACATGTATAAATGTATAAGAATTTGTGGATAAAATTATTATGAGATTATTTATAATGAAACGACTACACTACACAACCACTTCTTCCTTTTATTTACATATTATACAGATATTTAGAGATATTTACATTTTATTTACCCGCGTGCGTCTCTCTTCTCCAAGGTAGCGGAGAGATATGAAGGGATAAAAGGGGAAAAGAATAAAATGCACGTCGGTTTTAAATTCGCAGGCTACCTGCGCTGAAGGCGTGGAAAACGAGCACGTGACGGAAAGGCTTCCGTACCCGATGGGTCCAAATCACATGCCCAGCAAAGTAGCCTTAAACCTGGACACACAATGGAGACCATTTGAACCTTTAAAATCATACTACAACCAGACTTCCAGGCCCAAGAGGTCACACAGTCATGCCCAGCAAAGTAGCTCTGGGCCTGGGCACACTTCACGCAGTTTGACCGTTTAAATAAAACTAGAAACAGACTTCCTGGCCCAAGAGGTCACACAGTCATGCCCAGCAAGGTTGCTTTAAACGTGGGCACACTTCAGACCGTTTCACTCTTTAAATCATTCAAAGCACCACATTTCAAGGCCAAAGAGGTCACAGAATCATGCCCATCAAAGTAGCTCTGGGCCTGGGCACACTTCACGCAGTTTGACCCTTTAAATAATACTACAACCAGACACATACAGGTGCGCACATATACACAGATACACATTCTGTTTAATTTCTTCACATCTGCAGACTAGAGTAAGCTGAGGGTATAGTGTTAAACCAGGTACTACATAAACAGTATATAGTATATATACAGAGGATATAGTGTTAAACCAGGTACTACATACAGAGTATATAGTATACATACAGAGTATATAGTTTGACCAAAAGATCGTGCTGATCTTTGATCTCCTGGTTCTTCATCTCCAGCGCCACTTTCAGACTCATAATGTCCTCCTCTATGGGCTGGTATAACCCACACACACGAATCATCACTACAGCCAGTACAATGGAAAGGTGGGAATGTGTACTGAATGTGTACTGACGTTATAAGTGAAAGGTGGAGGTACTGGTGGATGTGTACTGACACTATAAGGGATCTCTACCTGCAGTGACAGTCTGAGCTTCTCAAGTTCTTCCTCCAGAGATTTCTTCTCCTGTTCACAGGCCATTTTCATATCTGCCAGAGCAAGTATCATTACTGCTGGATATAACATAGATTGTATATACTACATAATTACTACTGAATATATAAAATATAATATATATACTACTATACATATATTAGTATAACTTTTATTGGAGCCTAAAGGCTAGCATTCATTATTAGTTATGTTAGTATTATTGCATTTCCATAGTACTTACTCTTGATGGAACTGTTATGCTCCTCCTCCTCCTGCTGTTTCTGCAGGAGCTCTGTCTCCTCATGCTGCTTGTGTTTCAGCATCTCCTGAAGAACCTGCAGCTCCTTCTGCTTCTGCAACCTCAACTCCTTCAGCTGCTCCAACAAACTGTTCTCCAACTCCTCCTTCTCACACCGCAAACACTCCAATCGGGCCACAGGCCCCACTAGTGACACAGAACCACACACACACACACACACACACACACACACACACACAGACAAAGAGAGAGATAAACATGTATAAATGTATAAGAATTTGTGGATAAAATTATTATGAGATTATTTATAATGAAACGACTACACTACACAACCACTTCTTCCTTTTATTTACATATTATACAGATATTTACATTTTATTTACCCGCGTGCGTCTCTCTTCTCCAAGGTAGCGGAGAGATATGAAAGGATAAAAGGGGAAAAGAATAAAATGCACGTCGGTTTTAAATTTGCAGGCTACCTGCGCTGAAGGCGTGGAAAACGAGCACGTGACGGAAAGGCTTCCGTACCCGATGGGTCCAAATCACATGCCCAGCAAAGTAGCCTTAAACCTGGACACACAATGGAGACCATTTGACCCTTTAAAATCATACTACAACCAGACTTCCAGGCCCAAGAGGTCACACAGTCATGCCCAGCAAAGTAGCTCTGGGCCTGGGCACACTTCACGCAGTTTGACCGTTTAAATAAAACTAGAAACAGACTTCCTGGCCCAAGAGGTCACACAGTCATGCCCAGCAAGGTTGCTTTAAACGTGGGCACACTTCAGACCGTTTCACTCTTTAAATCATTCAAAGCACACATTTCAAGGCCCAAGAGGTCACAGAATCATGCCCATCAAAGTAGCTCTGGGCCTGGGCACACTTTACGGAGTTTGACCCTTTAAATAATACTACAACCAGACACATACAGGTGCGCACATATACACAGATACACATTCTGTTTAATTTCTTCACATCTGCAGACTAGAGTAAGCTGAGGGTATAGTGTTAAACCAGGAGCTACATAAACAGAATATAGTATATATAAAGAGGATATAGTGTTAAACCAGGTACTACATACAGAGTATATAGTATACATACAGAGTATATAGTTTGACCAAAAGATCGTGCTGATCTTTGATCTCCTGGTTCTTCATCTCCAGCGCCACTTTCAGAATTATAATGTCCTCCTCTATGGGCTGGTATAACACACACATGAATCATCACTACAGCCAGTACAATGGAAAGGTGGGAATGTGTACTGAATGTGTACTGACGTTATAAGTGAAAGGTGGAGGTACTGGTGGATGTGTACTGACACTATAAGGGATCTCTACCTGCAGTGACAGTCTGAGCTTCTCAAGTTCTTCCTCCAGAGATTTCTTCTCCTGTTCACAGGCCATTTTCATATCTGCCAGAGCAAGTATCATTACTGCTGGATATAACATAGATTGTATATACTACATAATTACTACTGAATATATAAAATATAATATATATAGTACTATACATATATTAGTATCACTTTTATTGGAGCCTAAAGGCTAGCATTCATTATTAGTTATGTTAGTATTATTGCATTTCCATAGTACTTACTCTTGATGGACCTGTTATGCTCCTCCTCCTCCTGCTGTTTCTGCAGGAGCTCTGTCTCCTCCTGCTGCTTGTGTTTCAGCATCTCCTGAAGAACCTGCAGCTCCTTCTGCTTCTGCAACCTCAACTCCTTCAGCTGCTCCAACAAACTGTTCTCCAACTCCTCCTTCTCACAACGCAAACACTCCAATCGGGCCACAGGCCCCACTAGTGACACAGAACCACACACACACACACACAAACACACACACACACACACACACACACACAAAGAGAGAGATAAACATGTATAAATGTATAAGAATTTGTGGATAAAATTATTATGAGATTATTCATAATCAAACGACTACACTACACAACCACTTCTTCCTTTTATTTACATATTATACAGATATTTACAGATATTTACATTTTATTTACCCGCATGCGTCTCTCTTCTCCAAGGTAGCGGAGAGATATGAAAGGATAAAAGGGGAAAAGAATAAAATGCACGTCGGTTTTAAATTCGCAGGCTACCTGCACTGAAGGCGTGGAAAACGAGCACGTGACGGAAAGGCTTCCGTACCCGATGGGTCCAAATCACATGCCCAGCAAAGTAGCCTTAAACCTGGACACACAATGGAGACCATTTGACCCTTTAAAATCATACTACAACCAGACTTCCAGGCCCAAGAGGTCACACAGTCATGCCCAGCAAGGATGCTTTAAACGTGGGCACACTTCAGACCGTTTCACTCTTTAAATCATTCAAAGCACCACATTTCAAGACCCAAGAGGTCACAGAATCATGCCCATCAAAGTAGCTCTGCGCCTGGGCACACTTCACACAGTTTGACCCTCTAAATAATACTACAACCAGACACATACAGGTGCGCACATATACACAGATACACATTCTGTTTAATTTCTTCACATCTGCAGACTAGAGTAAGCTGAGGGTATAGTGTTAAACCAGGTACTACATAAACAGTATATAGTATATATACAGAGGATATAATGTTAAACCAGGTACTACATACAGAGTATATAGTTTGACCAAAAGATCGTGCTGATCTTTGATCTCCTGGTTCTTCATCTCCAGCGCCACTTTCAGACTCATAATGTCCTCCTCTATGGGCTGGTATAACACACACACGAATCATCACTACAGCCAGTACAATGGAAAGGTGGGAATGTGTACTGAATGTGTACTGACGTTATAAGTGAAAGGTGGAGCTACTGGTGGATGTGTACTGACACTATAAGGGATCTCTACCTGCAGTGACAGTCTGAGCTTCTCAAGTTCTTCCTCCAGAGATTTCTTCTCCTGTTCACAGGTCATTTTCATATCTGCCAGAGCATGTATCATTACTGCTGGATATAACACAGATTGTATATACTACATAATTACTACTGAATATATAAAATATAATATATATAGTACTATACATATATTAGTATCACTTTTATTGGAGCCTAAAGGCTAACATTCATTATTAGTTATGTTAGTATTATTGCATTTCCATAGTACTTACTCTTGATGGACCTGTTATGCTCCTCCTCCTCCTGCTGTTTCTGCAGGAGCTCTGTCTCCTCCTGCTGCTTGTGTTTCAGCATCTCCTGAAGAACCTGCAGCACCTTCTGCTTCTGCAACCTCAACTCCTTCAGCTGCTCCAACAAACTGTTCTCCAACTCCTCCTTCTCACACCGCAAACACTCCAATCGGGCCACAGGCCCCACTAGTGACACAGAACCACACACAGACACACACACACACACACACACACACACACACACACACACACACACACACACACACACAGAGAGAGATAAACATGTATGAATGTATAATAATTTGTGGATAAAATTATTATGAGATTATTTATAATCAAACGACTACACTATACAACCACATCTTCCTTTTATTTACATATTATACAGACATTTAGAGATATTTACATTTTATTTACCCGCGTGCGTCTCTCTTCTCCAAGGTAGCGGAGAGATATGAAAGGATAAAAGGGGAAAAGAATAAAATGCACGTCGGTTTTAAATTCGCAGGCTACCTGCGCTGAAGGCGTGGAAAACGAGCACGTGACGGAAAGGCTTCCGTACCCGATGGGTCCAAATCACATGCCCAGCAAAGTAGCCTTAAACCTGGACACACAATGGAGACCATTTGACCCTTTAAAATCATACTACAAGCAGACTTCCAGGCCCAAGAGGTCACACAGTCATGCCCAGCAAAGTACCTCTGGGCCTGGGCACACTTCACGCAGTTTGACCGTTTAAATAAAACTAGAAACAGACTTCCTGGCCCAAGAGGTCACACAGTCATGCCCAGCAAGGTTGCTTTAAACGTGGGCACACTTCAGACCGTTTCACTCTTTAAATCATTCAAAGCACCACATTTCAAGGCCCAAGAGGTCACAGAATCATGCCCATCAATGTAGCTCTGGGCCTGGGCACACTTCACGCAGTTTGACCCTTTAAATAATACTACAACCAGACACATACAGGTGCGCACATATACACAGATACACATTCTGTTTAAATTTCTTCACATCTGAAGACTAGAGTAAGCTGAGGGTATAGTGTTAAACCAGGTATTACATAAACAGTATATAGTATATATACAGAGGATATAGTGTTAAACCAAGTACTACATACAGAGTATATAGTATACATACAGAGTATATAGTTTGACCAAAAGATCGTGCTGATCTTTGATCTCCTGGTTCTTCATCTCCAGCGCCACTTTCAGACTCATAAAGTCCTCCTCTATGGGCTGGTATAACACACACACGAATCATCACTACAGCCAGTACAATGGAAAGGTGGGAATGTGTACTGAATGTGTACTGACGTTATAAGTGAGAGGTGGAGGTACTGGTGGATGTGTACTGACACTATAAGGGATCTCTACCTGCAGTGACAGTCTGAGCTTCTCAAGTTCTTCCTCCAGAGATTTCTTCTCCTGTTCACAGGCCATTTTCATATCTGCCAGAGCAAGTATCATTACTGCTGGATATAACACAGATTGTATATACTACATAATTACTACTGAATATATAAAATATAATATATATAGTACTATACATATATTAGTATCACTTTTATTGGAGTCTAAAGGCTAACATTCATTATTAGTTATGTTAGTATTATTGCATTTCCATAGTACTTACTCTTGATGGACCTGTTATGCTCCTCCTCCTCCTGCTGTTTCTGCAGGAGCTCTGTCTCCTCCTGCTGCTTGTGTTTCAGCATCTCCTGAAGAACCTGCAGCTCCTTCTGCTTCTGCAACCTCAACTCCTTCAGCTGCTCCAACAAACTGTTCTCCAACTCCTCCTTCTCACAACGCAAACACTCCAATCGGGCCACAGGCCCCACTAGTGACACAGAACCACACACACACACACACAAACACACACACACACACACACACACACACACACACACACACACACACACAAAGAGAGAGATAAACATGTATAAATGTATAAGAATTTGTGGATAAAATTATTATGAGATTATTCATAATCAAACGACTACACTACACAACCACTTCTTCCTTTTATTTACATATTATACAGATATTTACAGATATTTACATTTTATTTACCCGCATGCGTCTCTCTTCTCCAAGGTAGCGGAGAGATATGAAAGGATAAAAGGGGAAAAGAATAAAATGCACGTCGGTTTTAAATTCGCAGGCTACCTGCACTGAAGGCGTGGAAAACGAGCACGTGACGGAAAGGCTTCCGTACCCGATGGGTCCAAATCACATGCCCAGCAAAGTAGCCTTAAACCTGGACACACAATGGAGACCATTTGACCCTTTAAAATCATACTACAACCAGACTTCCAGGCCCAAGAGGTCACACAGTCATGCCCAGCAAGGATGCTTTAAACGTGGGCACACTTCAGACCGTTTCACTCTTTAAATCATTCAAAGCACCACATTTCGAGGCCCAAGAGGTCACACAGTCATGCCCAGCAAAGTAGCTCTGGGCCTGGGCACACTTCACGCAGTTTGACCCTTTAACCAAAACTAGAAACAGACCTGCAAGCCCAGGAGCTCACAGAATCATACCCAGTAAAGTAGCTAGCTAGCTTTCAGCTCAGTAACCGTAGCTAGCTAGCTAGCTATCAGCTCAGTAAACCATACAATCAAATGTCCACCAAGCATTTAAACCGCAAGCATTTAAACCACTAGATACCGCTAGTTACCGGCTGCACGGTTAACAGTGCAAAGCCATTACCAAGCTACCTAGCTAGCTAGCTAGCTACCGGAAGCACTTTTAACAGTGCAAAGTCAGTAGCTAGCTAGTAGTAGCTACTGTAGCTAGCTAGCTACCGGAAGCACTTTTAACAGTGCAAAGTCAGTAGCTAGCTAGTAGTAGCTACTGTAGCTAGCTAGCTACCGGAAGCACTTTTAACAGTGCAAAGTCAGTAGCTAGCTAGTAGTAGCTACTGTAGCTAGCTAGCTAGCTACTGACTTTGCACTGTTAACCTTGCAGCCGGTAGCTCGCTAGCTAGCTAGCAGCTCAGTAACCGTACAAATTCGCCTGCTGCTGAAAACTGTCAAGTTGTATTTATAGCTTTCGTTTTAGTTCTCTCAGCTTACTTATTTGGTTTTTTTGTGTGTGTGTTTTTTTCAGGGAAGTTTAATAATTTCTTAGAAATCTTGGAACATTTTGCCAGTTGGCATCTAGGAAAGCCTTTCTGCCCACAGACAATAAACACAAGCCAGAATTCCTCAAACAGGAATGAATCTACTAATTTAGTAACATTTCAGGCACATGAGTGGAGGAACTAGCAAATTCTAAATGATGAAATCGAAGCTGATAAAAATCCATGAAAATATAAACTGGTCATGAAAAAATGCTTGTGAATTGAAAATGTAAGTGATAGGATTAAAACAGTCTTGATTTGATATATTTTTAAAAATCAAATATCAAGTTTGATCATTCATGACCAAGGGAGTTTCTATGAGGGTGTAAACAACAAATGCATGTGAACTAAATACTACAGTGGTATATAATTAAATAATTGGAATAACTTTGTGTCACGTCATTTAACGTTTAACTCAAGCCGTTTGTGTTACCGGACTCTTTTATCACTTAACATTAGTAACTGTTTTAGTTGCCTTGTTTATCCAATAACATTCATTAATTAATCAATCCATGGTTTAACCCAAGCAATTTTCGTTACTTCCGCCTCTCGACGCAAAAATGTCAATCAGAACGTTGCGCCCGCAAACTTCAAATAAACGATAAATAAGGCAAGTAATAAAAATGGATAAAGTTGAAAGATAAGTTGATTAAACTTGAGTCAAATAAAACTACTTATCAGTCAAAACGTCAATTCATATGCATTTTATTGACTCAAAATTTAATTTACGTGCATTTTAATCAGCCATATTTTTGGTGTATAGACCTGAGTTTTGTCGTTGAAGAGAATAAAAGAATCCGTCGTGTAAACTTACGCCATCTGCAGGCTGAGATGGTGTTGGGTTGACCCGGATGTGACGTTTGCCAAGCTGATGACATATCACGATATTAATTGTGAGATTTCCTTACCATCTTTGCTCTTAGCAGAAGGGCACAGTGCGGTTTACAGGGCACAGTTTGACCCTTTAAATAATACTACAACTAGACTTCCAGGCACAAGAGGTCACACAGTCATGCCCAGCAAGGTTGCTTTAAACGTGGGCACACTTCAGACCGTTTCACTCTTTAAATCGTTCAAAGCACCAGATTTCAAGGCCCAAGAGGTCACAGAATCATGCCCAGCAAAGTAGCTCTGGGCCTGGGCACACTTCATGCAGTTTGACCCTTTAAATAATACTACAACCAGACTTCCAGGCACAAGAGGTCACACAGTCATGCCCAGCAAAGTAGCTCTGGGCCTGGGCACACTTCATGCAGTTTGACCCTTTAAATAATACTACAACCAGACTTCCAGGCACAAGAGGTCACACAGTCATGCACAGCAAAGTAGTGCTGGGCCAGGGCACACTTCATGTACTTTGTGCCTTTAAATAATACTACAACCAGACTTCCAAGCCGAAGAGGTCACAGAGTCATGCCCAGCAAAGTCGCTATGGGCCTGGGCAGACCATGCAATTTGACCCTTTAACCAAAACTAGAAACAGAACTCAAAGCCCAGGAGGTCACAGAATCATGCCCATCAAAGTAGCTCTGGGCCTGTGTACACTTCAGGCCATTTCACCTTTTATATAATGGAAACACCAGACCTCCAGGCCCAAGAGGTCACACAGTCATGCCCAGAAAAGTAACTCTGGGCCTATACACACTTCACGCAGTTTGACCGTTTAAATAAAACTAGAAACAGACTTCCTGGCCCAAGAGGTCACACAGTCATGCCCAGCAAAGTAGCCTTAAACCTGGACACACAATGGAGACCATTTGACCCTTTAAAATCATACTACAACCAGACTTCCAGGCCCAAGAGGTCACACAGTCATGCCCAGCAAAGTAGCTCTGGGCCTGGGCACACTTCACGCAGTTTGACCGTTTAAATAAAACTAGAAACAGACTTCCTGGCCCAAGAGGTCACACAGTCATGCCCAGCAAAGTAGCCTTAAACCTGGACACACAATGGAGACCATTTGACCCTTTAAAATCATACTACAACCAGACTTCCAGGCCCAAGAGGTCACACAGTCATGCCCAGCAAAGTAGCTCTGGGCCTGGGCACACTTCACGCAGTTTGACCGTTTAAATAAAACTAGAAACAGACTTCCTGGCCCAAGAGGTCACACAGTCATGCCCATCAAAGTAGCTCTGGGCCTGGGCACACTTCACGCAGTTTGACCCTTTAAATAATACTACAACCAGACACATACAGGTGCGCACATATACACAGATACACATTCTGTTTAATTTCTTCACATCTGCAGACTAGAGTAAGCTGAGGGTATAATGTTAAACCAGGTACTATGTAAACAGTATATAGTTTTACCAAAAGATCGTGCTGATCTTTGATCTCCTGGTTCTTTATCTCCAGCCACTTTCAGACTCATGTCCTCCTCTATGGGCTGGTATAACACACACACACACACACACACACACACACACACACACACACACACACACACACAGAGACAAACAGAAAGACACACAGACATATGAAATTAGCAAGCCATATAGTGTAGAAATAGATTGATGTTATTCAGGGACCTCATTTATAAAACTTTGTGGATTCCAAAGTGAAAGTGTGTGTATTCTGCACAAATAACAGGAAATGGCATATACCCCCCAAAAACTTAGATTTCTAAAGCCTCGAGTATGAATTGTTGGGAGATAGAGGCGACAATGCAGCGCTAAAGACAAAAAAGGAATTTTAACCACAGGTATGAGTGGCAGCACCAGCAACCGCAGGTGTGAGTGGCATTATATTTACATTTACCCTCCACATCCTTTGTGTCTGTGTATTCGTCCTCGATGCGTCCAGCACACCATCTCCAGAAACGCCTCATTTTTCCTCTGTCCTCTTCAGTGTCTTTCCACAGACTGATCTGTAAAGGTGTTCATGGGATTCCCCTCACGTGTGACATCGGGCCACAGGACATATGGGGTTCTAAAGTTCCAAGAGCGTAGATGAGTTGTTTTTCTTTGAATTTCCTAATTTCATTGCTGCCATAGCAACAACTGGCAATGCAAACAGACGTGTCATTAATGCAGTGACTCTACCTCAACCTGGATTGATCAACCATGTACGGCTCACCGGAGACTGTGATACGTATAACATCCCAAAGTGTACTTAATTCTGAGCAAAATCTAACTAGCCTCATTACTGCTGAACTATGAGGGGCCATTTAGGGAGAAATCAGGTAAACACTACTTGTACATACATATGAAACATTTTCACATAAATAGCCTACTACTTACATTTGTGTATAATAATTTAAACTCGCATATACACGCACTTGCCCACTCAGTCTCTGGTGCGTAAACAAAGAGTTGCACTATGCTTATGTTGGTATGGGGGTGTCTGTGTGTATTGTTTGGAGGAACTTTTTCTTCTCATTTAGAAATATGTGGACTAAGTGCTCAGATTGTCTTATTACGTATTATGCTCAGTCTCACCATTTTTGGCAGATTTCACCACGTTATTACGAACGTGGATACGTTATCTTATAATTATAAGCAGTGTGAGATGTGAAGCTAAGCGAAGCACATGTGCAGAATTTCTAACAATAGCCTGTTTTGTATAGCCTGGCTAACTGACCAATCAGTGAAATTAAATGTGGTTGCTGAGCCTGTTGCAGCTGGGTCAGTTTAATTTGATTTAATTGTGTTTAATTTTAAACTCAGCTGCGTGCCATGAGACACAAGTTAATCTGAGCATTTTTTGTTCTAACGCCGACTTAACCTAGCCATGTTTTACAGTTATCTTGAAATAATTGAGGTTCATCGCTAGAGGGTGCTGTTCATCTTTTTTTTTCTTTTTTTCTATTATTGATCAGGAAAAAACGATAAAACAGAGAATTTGTGGATAAAATTATTATGAGATTATTTATAATCAAATGACTACACTACACAACCACTTCTTCCTTTTATTTACATATTATACAGATATTTACATTTTATTTCCCAGCGTGCGTCTCTCTTCTCCAAGGTAGCGGAGAGATATGAAAGGATAAAAGGGGAAAAGAATAAAATGCACGTCGGTTTTAAATTCGCAGGCTACCTGCGCTGAAGGCGTGGAAAACGAGCACGTGACGGAAAGGCTTCCGTACCCGATGGGTCCAAATCACATGCCCAGCAAAGTAGCCTTAAACCTGGACACACAATGGAGACCATTTGACCCTTTAAATAATACTACAACCAGACACATACAGGTGCGCACATATACACAGATACACATTCTGTTTAAATTTCTTCACATCTGCAGACTAGAGTAAGCTGAGGGTATAGTGTTAAACCAGGAACTACATAAACAGTATATAGTATATATACAGAGGATATAGTGTTAAACCAGGTACTACATACAGAGTATATAGTATACATACAGAGTATATAGTTTGACCAAAAGATCGTGCTGATCTTTGATCTCCTGGTTCTTCATCTCCAGCGCCACTTTCAGACTCATAATGTCCTCCTCTATGGGCTGGTATAACACACACACGAATCATCACTACAGCCAGTACAATGGAAAGGTGGGAATGTGTACTGAATGTGTACTGACGTTATAAGTGAAAGGTGGAGCTACTGGTGGATGTGTACTGACACTATAAGGGATCTCTACCTGCAGTGACAGTCTGAGCTTCTCAAGTTCTTCCTCCAGAGATTTCTTCTCCTGTTCACAGGCCATTTTCATATCTGCCAGAGCAAGTATCATTACTGCTGGATATAACATAGATTGTATATACTACATAATTACTACTGAATATATAAAATATAATATATATAGTACTATACATATATTAGTATCACTTTTATTGGAGCCTAAAGGCTAACATTCATTATTAGTTATGTTAGTATTATTGCATTTCCATAGTACTTACTCTTGATGGACCTGTTATGCTCCTCCTCCTCCTGCTGTTTCTGCAGGAGCTCTGTCTCCTCCTGCTGCTTGTGTTTCAGCATCTCCTGAGGAACCTGCAGCTCCTTCTGCTTCTGCAACCTCAACTCCTTCAGCTGCTCCAACAAACTGTTCTCCAACTCCTCCTTCTCACACCGCAAACACTCCAATCAGGCCACAGGCCCCACTAGTGACACAGAACCACACACACACACACACACAGACACACACACACACACACACACACACACACACACACACACACACACACACACACACACACACACAAAGAGAGAGATAAACATGTATAAATGTATAAGAATTTGTGGATAAAATTATTATGAGATTATTCATAATCAAACGACTACACTACACAACCACTTCTTCCTTTTATTTACATATTATACAGATATTTAGAGATATTTACATTTTATTTACCCGCGTGCGTCTCTCTTCTCAAAGGTAGTGGATAGATATGAAAGGATAAAAGGGGAAAAGAATAAAATGCACGTCGGTTTTAAATTCGCAGGCTACCTGCGCTGAAGGCGTGGAAAACGAGCACGTGACGGAAAGGCTTCCGTACCCGATGGGTCCAAATCACATGCCCAGCAAAGTAGCCTTAAACCTGCACACAAAATGGAGACCATTTGACCCTTTAAAATCATACTACAACCAGACTTCCAGGCCCAAGAGGTCACACAGTCATGCCCAGCAAAGTAGCTCTGGGCCTGGGCACACTTCACGCAGTTTGACCCTTTAAATAATACTACAACCAGACTTCCAGGCACAAGAGGTCACACAGTCATGCACAGCAAAGTAGCTCTGGGCCTGGGCACACTTCATTCACTTTGTACCTTTAAATCATACTACTACTACTACCAGACTTCCAGGCCCAAGAGGTCACACAGTCATGCACAGCAAAGTAGCTCTGGGCCTGGGCACACTTCATTCACTTTGTACCTTTAAATCATACTGCTACTACTACCAGACTTCCAGGCCCAAGAGGTCAAACACAGTCATGCACAGCAAAGTAGCTCTGGGCCTGGGCACACTTCAATCACTTTGTGCCTTTAAATCATACTACTACTACCAGACTTCCAGGGCCAAGAGGTCACACAGTCATGCACAGCAAAGTAGCTCTGGGCCTGGGCACACTTCACGCAGTTTGACCATTTAAATAAAACTAGAAACAGACTTCCTGGCCCAAGAGGTCACACAGTCATGCCCATCAAAGTAGCTCTGGGCCTGGGCACACTTCACGCAGTTTGACCCTTTAAATAATACTACAACCAGACACATACAGGTGCGCACATATACACATTCTTTTTAATTTCTTCACATCTGCAGACTAGAGTAAGCTGAGGGTATAGTGTTAAACCATGTACTACATAAACAGTATATAGTATATATACAGAGGATATAATGTTAAACCAGGTACTACATACAGAGTATATAGTTTGACCAAAAGTTCGTGCTGATCTTTGATCTCCTGGTTCTTCATCTCCAGCGCCACTTTCAGACTCAATGTCCTCCTCTATGGGCTGGTATAACACACACACGAATCATCACTACAGCCAGTACAATGGAAAGGTGGGAATGTGTACCGAATGTGTACTGACGTTATAAGTGAAAGGTGGAGGTACTGGTGGATGTGTACTGACACTATAAGGGATCTCTACCTGCAGTGACAGTCTGAGCTTCTCAAGTTCTTCCTCCAGAGATTTCTTCTCCTGTTCACAGGCCATTTTCATATCTGCCAGAGCAAGTATCATTACTGCTGGACATAACACAGATTGTATATACTACATAATTACTACTGAATATATAAAATATAATATATATAGTACTATACATATATTAGTATCACTTGTATTGGAGCCTAAAGGCTAACATTCATTATTAGTTATGTTAGTATTATTGCATTTCCATAGTACTTACTCTTGATGGACCTGTTATGCTCCTCCTCCTCCTGCTGTTTCTGCAGGAGCTCTGTCTCCTCTTGCTGCTTGTGTTTCAGCATCTCCTGAAGAACCTGCAGCTCCTACTGCTTCTGCAACCTCAACTCCTTCAGCTGCTCCAACATATTGTTCTCCAACTCCTCCTTCTCACACCGCAAACACTCCAATCGGGCCACATGCCCCACTAGTGACACAGAACCACACACACACACACAGAGAGAGAGATAAACATGTATAAATGTATAAGAATTTGTGGATAAAATTACTATGAGATTATTTATAATCAAACGACTACACTACACAACCACATCTTCCTTTTATTTACATATTATACAGATATTTAGAGATATTTACATTTTATTTACAAGCGTGCGTCTCTCTTCTCCAAGGTAGCGGAGAGATATGAAAGGATAAAAGGGGAAAAGAATAAAATGCACGTCGGTTTTAAATTCGCAGGCAACCTGCGCTGAAGGCGTGGAAAACGAGCACGTGACGGAAAGGCTTCCGTACCCGATGGGTCCAAATCACATGCCCAGCAAAGTAGCCTTAAACCTGGACACACAATGGAGACCATTTGACCCTTTAAAATCATACTACAACCAGACTTCCAGGCCCAAGAGGTCACACAGTCATGCCCAGCAAAGTAGCTCTGGGCCTGGGCACACTTCACGCAGTTTGACCGTTTAAATAAAACTAAACCAGACACATACAGGTGCGCACATATACACAGATACACATTCTGTTTAATTTCTTCACATCTGCAGACTAGAGTAAGCTGAGGGTATAGTGTTAAACCAGGTACTACATAAACAGTATATAGTATATATACAGAGGATATAATGTTAAACCAGGTACTACATACAGAGTATATAGTTTGATCAAAACATCGTGCTGATCTTTGATCTCCTGGTTCTTCATCTCCAGCGCCACTTTCAGACTCATCATGTCCTCCACTATGGGCTGGTATAACACACACACGAATCATCACTACAGCCAGTACATTGGAAAGGTGGGAATGTGTACTGAATGTGTACTGACGTTATAAGTGAAAGGTGGAGGTACTGGTGGATGTGTACTGACACTATAAGGGATCTCTACCTGCAGTGACAGTCTGAGCTTCTCAAGTTCTTCCTTCAGAGATTTCTTCTCGTGTTCACAGGCCATTTTGATATCTGCCAGAGCAAGTATCATTACTCCTGGATATAACACAGATTGTATATACTACATAATATCTACTGAATATATAAAATATAATATATATAGTACTATACATATATTAGTATCACTTTTATTGGAGCCTAAAGGCTAACATTCATTATTAGTTATGTTAGTATTATTGCATTTCCATAGTACTTACTCTTGATGGACCTGTTATGCTCCTCCTCCTCCTGCTGTTTCTGCAGGAGCTCTGTCTCCTCCTGCTGCTTGTGTTTCAGCATCTCCTGAAGAACCTGCAGCTCCTTCTGCTTCTGCAACCTCAACTCCTTCGGCTGCTCCAACAAACTGTTCTCCAACTCCTCCTTCTCACACCGCAAACACTCCAATCGGACCACAGGCCCCACTAGTGACACAGAACCACACACACACACAGACACACACACACACACACAGAGAGAGATAAACATGTATAAATGTATAAGAATTTGTGGATAAAATTATTATGAGATTATTTATAATCAAACGACTACACTACACAACCACTTCTTCCTTTTATTTACATATTATACAGATATTTACATTTTATTTACCCGCGTGCGTCTCTCTTCTCCAAGGTAGCGGAGAGATATGAAAGGATAAAAGGGGAAAAGAATAAAATGCACGTCGGTTTTAAATTCGCAGGCTACCTGCGCTGAAGGCGTGGAAAACGAGCACGTGACGGAAAGGCTTCCGTACCCGATGGGTCCAAATCACATGCCCAGCAAAGTAGCCTTAAACCTGCACACACAATGGAGACCATTTGACCCTTTAAAATCATACTACAACCAGACTTCCAGGCCCAAGAGGTCACACAGTCATGCCCAGCAAAGTAGCTCTGGGCCTGGGCACACTTCACGCAGTTTGACCCTTTAAATAATACTACAACCAGACTTCCAGGCACAAGAGGTCACACAATCATGCACAGCAAAGTAGCTTTGGGCCTGGGCACACTTCATTCACTTTGTACCTTTAAATCATACTACTACTACTACCAGACTTCCAGGCCCAAGAGGTCACACAGTCATGCACAGCAAAGTAGCTCTGGGCCTGGGCACACTTCAATCACTTTGTGCCTTTAAATCATACTACTACTACCACCAGACTTCCAGGGCCAAGAGGTCACACAGTCATGCACAGCAAAGTAGCTCTGGGCCTGGGCACACTTCATGCAGTTTGACCCTTTAAATAATACTACAACCAGACACATACAGGTGCACACATATACACAGATACACATTCTGTTTAATTTCTTCACATCTGCAGACTAGAGAAAGCTGAGGGTATAGTGTTAAACCAGGTACTACATAAACAGTATATAGTATATATACAGAGGATATAGTGTTAAACCAGGTACTACATACAGAGTATATAGTATACATACAGAGTATATAGTTTGACCAAAAGATCGTGCTGATCTTTGATCTCCTGGTTCTTCATCTCCAGCGCCACTTTCAGACTCATAATGTCCTCCTCTATGGGCTGGTATAACACACACACGAATCATCACTACAGCCAGTACAATGGAAAGGTGGGAATGTGTACTGAATGTGTACTGACGTTATAAGTGAAAGGTGGAGGTACTGGTGGATGTGTACTGACACTATAAGGGATCTCTACCTGCAGTGACAGTCTGTGCTTCTCAAGTTCTTCCTCCAGAGATTTCTTCTCCTGTTCACAGGCCATTTTCATATCTGCCAGAGCAAGTATCATTACTGCTGGATATAACACAGATAGTATATACTACATAATTCACTTCTTCCTTTTATTTACATATTATACAGATATTTACAGATATTTACATTTTATTTACCCGCGTGCGTCTCTCTTCTCCAAGGTAGCGGAGAGATATGAAAGGATAAAAGGGGAAAAGAATAAAATGCACGTCGGTTTTAAATTCGCAGGCTACCTGCGCTGAAGGCGTGGAAAACGAGCACGTGACGGAAAAGCTTCCGTACCCGATGGGTCCAATTCACATGCCAAGCAAAGTAGCCTTAAACCTGGACACACAATGGAGACCATTTGACCCTTTAAAATCATACTACAACCAGACTTCCAGGCCCAAGAGGTCACACAGTCATGCCCAGCAAAGTAGCTCTGGGCATGGGCACACTTCACGCAGTTTGACCGTTTAAATAAAAGTAGAAACAGACTTCCTGGCCCAAGAGGTCACACAGTCATGCCCAGCAAGGATGCTTTAAACGTGGGCACAATTCAGACCGTTTCACTCTTTAAATCATTCAAAGCACCACATTTCAAGGCCCAAGAGGTCACAGAATAATGCCCATCAAAGTAGCTCTGGGCCTGGGCACACTTCATGCAGTTTGACCCTTTAAATAATACTACAACCAGACACATACAGGTGCGCACATATACACAGATACACATTCTGTTTAATTTCTTCACATCTGCAGACTAGAGTAAGCTGAGGGTATAGTGTTAAACCAGGTACTACATAAACAGTATATAGTATATATACAGAGGATATAATGTTAAACCAGGTACTACATACAGAGTATATAGTTTGACCAAAAGATCGTGCTGATCTTTGATCTCCTGGTTCTTCATCTCCAGCGCCACTTTCAGACTCATAATGTCCTCCTCTATGGGCTGGTATAACCCACACACACGAATCATCACTACAGCCAGTACAATGGAAAGGTGGGAATGTGTACTGAATGTGTACTGATGTTATAAGTGAAAGGTGGAGGTACTGGTGGATGTGTACTGACACTATAAGGGATCTCTACCTGCAGTGACAGTCTGAGCTTCTCAAGTTGTTCCTCCAGAGATTTCTTCTCCTGTTCACAGGCCATTTTCATATCTGCCAGAGCAAGTATCATTACTGCTGGATATAACACAGATTGTATATACTACATAATTACTACTGAATATATAAAATATAATATATATAGTACTATACATATATTAGTATCACTTTTATTGGAGCCTAAAGGCTAACATTCATTATTAGTTATGTTAGTATTATTGCATTTCCATAGTACTTACCCTTGAGGGACCTGTTATGCTCCTCCTCCTCCTGCTGTTTCTGCAGGAGCTCTGTCTCCTCCTGCTGCTTGTGTTTCAGCATCTCCTGAAGAACCTGCAGCTCCTTCTGCTTCTGCAACCTCAACTCCTTCAGCTGCTCCAACAAACTGTTCTCCAACTCCTCCTTCTCACACCGCAAACACTCCAATCGGGCCACAGGCCCCACTAGTGACACAGAACCACACACACACACACACACACACAGACACACACACACACACACACACACACACACACACAAAGAGAGAGATAAACATGTATAAAAGTATAAGAATTTGTGGATAAAATTATTATGAGATTATTCATAATCAAACGACTACACTACACAACCACTTCTTCCTTTTATTTACATATTATACAGATATTTAGAGATATTTACATTTTATTTACCCGCGTGCGTCTCTCTTCTCCAAGGTAGCGGAGAGATATGAAAGGATAAAAGGGGAAAAGAATAAAATGCACGTCGGTTTTAAATTCGCAGGCTACCTGCGCTGAAGGCGTGGAAAACGAGCACGTGACGGAAAAGCTTCCGTACCCGATGGGTCCAATTCAGATGCCAAGCAAAGTAGCCTTAAACCTGGACACACAATGGAGACCATTTGACCCTTTAAAATCATACTACAACCAGACTTCCAGGCCCAAGAGGTCACACAGTCATGCCCAGCAAAGTAGCTCTGGGCCTGGGCACACTTCACGCAGTTTGACCGTTTAAATAAAAGTAGAAACAGACTTCCTGGCCCAAGAGGTCACACAGTCATGCCCAGCAAGGATGCTTTAAACGTGGGCACACTTCAGACCGTTTCACTCTTTAAATCATTCAAAGCACCACATTTCAAGGCCCAAGAGGTCACAGAATCATGCCCATCAAAGTAGCTCTGCGCCTGGGCACACTTCACGCAGTTTGACCCTTTAAATAATACTACAACCAGACACATACAGGTGCGCACATATACACAGATACACATTCTGTTTAATTTCTTCACATCTGCAGACTAGAGTAAGCTGAGGGTATAGTGTTAAACCAGGTACTACATAAACAGTATATAGTATATATACAGAGGATATAGTGTTAAACCAGGTACTACATACAGAGTATATAGTTTGACCAAAAGATCGTGCTGATCTTTGATCTCCTGGTTCTTCATCTCCAGCGCCACTTTCAGACTCATAATGTCCTCCTCTATGGGCTGGTATAACACACACACGAATCATCACTACAGCCAGTACAATGGAAAGGTGGGAATGTGTACTGAATGTGTACTGACGTTATAAGTGAAAGGTGGAGCTACTGGTGGATGTGTACTGACACTATAAGGGATCTCTACCTGCAGTGACAGTCTGAGCTTCTCAAGTTCTTCCTCCAGAGATTTCTTCTCCTGTTCACAGGCCATTTTCATATCTGCCAGAGCAAGTATCATTACTGCTGGATATAACACAGATTGTATATACTACATAATTACTACTGAATATATAAAATATAATATAAATAGTACTATACATATATTAGTATCACTTTTATTGGAGCCTAAAGGCTAACATTCATTATTAGTTATGTTAGTATTATTGCATTTCCATAGTACTTACCCTTGAGGGACCTGTTATGCTCCTCCTCCTCCTGCTGTTTCTGCAGGAGCTCTGTCTCCTCCTGCTGCTTGTGTTTCAGCATCTCCTGAAGAACCTGCAGCTCCTTCTGCTTCTGCAACCTCAACTCCTTCAGCTGCTCCAACAAACTGTTCTCCAACTCCTCCTTCTCACACCGCAAACACTCCAATCGGGCCACAGGCCCCACTAGTGACACAGAACCACACACACACACACACACACAGACACACACACACACACACACACACACACACACACACACAAAGAGAGAGATAAACATGTATAAATGTATAAGAATTTGTGGATAAAATTATTATGAGATTATTCATAATCAAACGACTACACTACACAACCACTTCTTCCTTTTATTTACATATTATACAGATATTTAGAGATATTTACATTTTATTTACCCGCGTGCGTCTCTCTTCTCCAAGGTAGCGGAGAGATATGAAAGGATAAAAGGGGAAAAGAATAAAATGCACGTCGGTTTTAATTTCGCAGGCTACCTGCGCTGAAGGCGTGGAAAACGAGCACGTGACGGAAAGGCTTCCGTACCCGATGGGTCCAAATCACATGCCCAGCAAAGTAGCCTTAAACCTGGACACACAATGGAGACCATTTGACCCTTTAAAATCATACTACAACCAGACTTCCAGGCCCAAGAGGTCACACAGTCATGCCCAGCAAAGTACCTCTGGGCCTGGGCACACTTCACGCAGTTTGACCGTTTAAATAAAACTAGAAACAGACTTCCTGGCCCAAGAGGTCACACAGTCATGCCCAGCAAGGTTGCTTTAAACGTGGGCACACTTCAGACCGTTTCACTCTTTAAATCATTCAAAGCACCACATTTCAAGGCCCAAGAGGTCACAGAATCATGCCCATCAAAGTAGCTCTGGGTCTGGGCACACTTCACGCAGTTTGACCCTTTAAATAATACTACAACCAGACACATACAGGTGCGCACATATACACAGATACACATTCTGTTTAAATTTCTTCACATCTGCAGACTAGAGTAAGCTGAGGGTATAGTGTTAAACCAGGTACTACATAAACAGTATATAGTATATATACAGAGGATATAGTGTTAAACCAGGTACTACATACAGAGTATATAGTATACATACAGAGTATATAGTTTGACCAAAAGATCGTGCTGATCTTTGATCTCCTGGTTCTTCATCTCCAGCGCCACTTTCAGACTCATAATGTCCTCCTCTATGGGCTGGTATAACACACACACGAATCATCACTACAGCCAGTACAATGGAAAGGTGGGAATGTGTACTGAATGTGTACTGACGTTATAAGTGAAAGGTGGAGGTACTGGTGGATGTCTATTGACACTATAAGGGATCTCTACCTGCAGTGACAGTCTGAGCTTCTCAAGTTCTTCCTCCAGAGATTTCTTCTCCTGTTCACAGGCCATTTTCATATCTGCCAGAGCAAGTATCATTACTGCTGGATATAACACAGATTGTATATACTACATAATTACTACTGAATATATAAAATATAATATATATAGTACTATACATCTATTAGTATCACTTTTATTGGAGCCTAAAGGCTAACATTCATTATTAATTATGTTAGTATTATTGCATTTCCATAGCACTTACTCTTGATGGACCTGTTATGCTCCTCCTCCTCCTGCTGTTTCTGCAGGAGCTCTATCTCCTCCTGCTGCTTGTGTTTCAGCATCTCGTGAAGAACCTGCAGCTCCTTCTGCTTCTGCAACCTCAACTCCTTCAGCTGCTCCAACAAACTGTTCTCCAACTCCTCCTTCTCACACCGCAAACACTCCAATCGGGCCACAGGCCCCACTAGTGACACAGAACCACACACACACACACACACACAAAGAGAGAGATAAACATGTATAAATGTATAAGAATTTGTGGATAAAATTATTATGAGATTATTCATAATCAAACGACTACACTACACAACCACTTCTTCCTTTTATTTACATATTATACAGATATTTACAGATATTTACATTTTATTTACCCGCGTGCGTCTCTCTTCTCCAAGGTAGCGGAGAGATATGAAAGGATAAAAGGGGAAAAGAATAAAATGCACGTCGGTTTTAAATTCGCAGGCTACCTGCGCTGAAGGCGTGGAAAACGAGCACGTGACGGAAAAGCTTCCGTACCCGATGGGTCCAATTCAGATGCCAAGCAAAGTAGCCTTAAACCTGGACACACAATGGAGACCATTTGACCCTTTAAAATCATACTACAACCAGACTTCCAGGCCCAAGAGGTCACACAGTCATGCCCAGCAAAGTAGCTCTGGGCCTGGGCACACTTCACGCAGTTTGACCGTTTAAATAAAAGTAGAAACAGACTTCCTGGCCCAAGAGGTCACACAGTCATGCCCAGCAAGGATGCTTTAAACGTGGGCACACTTCAGACCGTTTCACTCTTTAAATCATTCAAAGCACCACATTTCAAGGCCCAAGAGGTCACAGAATCATGCCCATCAAAGTAGCTCTGCGCCTGGGCACACTTCACGCAGTTTGACCCTTTAAATAATACTACAACCAGACACATACAGGTGCGCACATATACACAGATACACATTCTGTTTAATTTCTTCACATCTGCAGACTAGAGTAAGCTGAGGGTATAGTGTTAAACCAGGTACTACATAAACAGTATATAGTATATATACAGAGGATATAGTGTTAAACCAGGTACTACATACAGAGTATATAGTTTGACCAAAAGATCGTGCTGATCTTTGATCTCCTGGTTCTTCATCTCCAGCGCCACTTTCAGACTCATAATGTCCTCCTCTATGGGCTGGTATAACACACACACGAATCATCACTACAGCCAGTACAATGGAAAGGTGGGAATGTGTACTGAATGTGTACTGACGTTATAAGTGAAAGGTGGAGCTACTGGTGGATGTGTACTGACACTATAAGGGATCTCTACCTGCAGTGACAGTCTGAGCTTCTCAAGTTCTTCCTCCAGAGATTTCTTCTCCTGTTCACAGGCCATTTTCATATCTGCCAGAGCAAGTATCATTACTGCTGGATATAACACAGATTGTATATACTACATAATTACTACTGAATATATAAAATATAATATAAATAGTACTATACATATATTAGTATCACTTTTATTGGAGCCTAAAGGCTAACATTCATTATTAGTTATGTTAGTATTATTGCATTTCCATAGTACTTACCCTTGAGGGACCTGTTATGCTCCTCCTCCTCCTGCTGTTTCTGCAGGAGCTCTGTCTCCTCCTGCTGCTTGTGTTTCAGCATCTCCTGAAGAACCTGCAGCTCCTTCTGCTTCTGCAACCTCAACTCCTTCAGCTGCTCCAACAAACTGTTCTCCAACTCCTCCTTCTCACACCGCAAACACTCCAATCGGGCCACAGGCCCCACTAGTGACACAGAACCACACACACACACACACACACAGACACACACACACACACACACACACACACACACAAAGAGAGAGATAAACATGTATAAATGTATAAGAATTTGTGGATAAAATTATTATGAGATTATTCATAATCAAACGACTACACTACACAACCACTTCTTCCTTTTATTTACATATTATACAGATATTTAGAGATATTTACATTTTATTTACCCGCGTGCGTCTCTCTTCTCCAAGGTAGCGGAGAGATATGAAAGGATAAAAGGGGAAAAGAATAAAATGCACGTCGGTTTTAATTTCGCAGGCTACCTGCGCTGAAGGCGTGGAAAACGAGCACGTGACGGAAAGGCTTCCGTACCCGATGGGTCCAAATCACATGCCCAGCAAAGTAGCCTTAAACCTGGACACACAATGGAGACCATTTGACCCTTTAAAATCATACTACAACCAGACTTCCAGGCCCAAGAGGTCACACAGTCATGCCCAGCAAAGTACCTCTGGGCCTGGGCACACTTCACGCAGTTTGACCGTTTAAATAAAACTAGAAACAGACTTCCTGGCCCAAGAGGTCACACAGTCATGCCCAGCAAGGTTGCTTTAAACGTGGGCACACTTCAGACCGTTTCACTCTTTAAATCATTCAAAGCACCACATTTCAAGGCCCAAGAGGTCACAGAATCATGCCCATCAAAGTAGCTCTGGGTCTGGGCACACTTCACGCAGTTTGACCCTTTAAATAATACTACAACCAGACACATACAGGTGCGCACATATACACAGATACACATTCTGTTTAAATTTCTTCACATCTGCAGACTAGAGTAAGCTGAGGGTATAGTGTTAAACCAGGTACTACATAAACAGTATATAGTATATATACAGAGGATATAGTGTTAAACCAGGTACTACATACAGAGTATATAGTATACATACAGAGTATATAGTTTGACCAAAAGATCGTGCTGATCTTTGATCTCCTGGTTCTTCATCTCCAGCGCCACTTTCAGACTCATAATGTCCTCCTCTATGGGCTGGTATAACACACACACGAATCATCACTACAGCCAGTACAATGGAAAGGTGGGAATGTGTACTGAATGTGTACTGACGTTATAAGTGAAAGGTGGAGGTACTGGTGGATGTCTATTGACACTATAAGGGATCTCTACCTGCAGTGACAGTCTGAGCTTCTCAAGTTCTTCCTCCAGAGATTTCTTCTCCTGTTCACAGGCCATTTTCATATCTGCCAGAGCAAGTATCATTACTGCTGGATATAACACAGATTGTATATACTACATAATTACTACTGAATATATAAAATATAATATATATAGTACTATACATCTATTAGTATCACTTTTATTGGAGCCTAAAGGCTAACATTCATTATTAATTATGTTAGTATTATTGCATTTCCATAGTACTTACTCTTGATGGACCTGTTATGCTCCTCCTCCTCCTGCTGTTTCTGCAGGAGCTCTATCTCCTCCTGCTGCTTGTGTTTCAGCATCTCGTGAAGAACCTGCAGCTCCTTCTGCTTCTGCAACCTCAACTCCTTCAGCTGCTCCAACAAACTGTTCTCCAACTCCTCCTTCTCACACCGCAAACACTCCAATCGGGCCACAGGCCCCACTAGTGACACAGAACCACACACACACACACACACACAGACACACACACACACACACACACAAAGAGAGAGATAAACATGTATAAATGTATAAGAATTTGTGGATAAAATTATTATGAGATTATTCATAATCAAACGACTACACTACACAACCACTTCTTCCTTTTATTTACATATTATACAGATATTTAGAGATATT
Source organism: Electrophorus electricus (assembly GCF_041902795.1). NCBI lineage: Eukaryota > Metazoa > Chordata > Actinopteri > Gymnotiformes > Gymnotidae > Electrophorus > Electrophorus electricus. Next base: position 35,568,536 of record NC_137501.1, on the reverse strand, counting down.
TACATTTTATTTACCCGCGTGCGTCTCTCTTCTCCAAGGTAGCGGAGAGATATGAAAGGATAAAAGGGGAAAAGAATAAAATGCACGTCGGTTTTAATTTCGCAGGCTACCTGCGCTGAAGGCGTGGAAAACGAGCACGTGACGGAAAGGCTTCCGTACCCGATGGGTCCAAATCACATGCCCAGCAAAGTAGCCTTAAACCTGGACACACAATGGAGACCATTTGACCCTTTAAAATCATACTACAACCAGACTTCCAGGCCCAAGAGGTCACACAGTCATGCCCAGCAAAGTACCTCTGGGCCTGGGCACACTTCACGCAGTTTGACCGTTTAAATAAAACTAGAAACAGACTTCCTGGCCCAAGAGGTCACACAGTCATGCCCAGCAAGGTTGCTTTAAACGTGGGCACACTTCAGACCGTTTCACTCTTTAAATCATTCAAAGCACCACATTTCAAGGCCCAAGAGGTCACAGAATCATGCCCATCAAAGTAGCTCTGGGTCTGGGCACACTTCACGCAGTTTGACCCTTTAAATAATACTACAACCAGACACATACAGGTGCGCACATATACACAGATACACATTCTGTTTAAATTTCTTCACATCTGCAGACTAGAGTAAGCTGAGGGTATAGTGTTAAACCAGGTACTACATAAACAGTATATAGTATATATACAGAGGATATAGTGTTAAACCAGGTACTACATACAGAGTATATAGTATACATACAGAGTATATAGTTTGACCAAAAGATCGTGCTGATCTTTGATCTCCTGGTTCTTCATCTCCAGCGCCACTTTCAGACTCATAATGTCCTCCTCTATGGGCTGGTATAACACACACACGAATCATCACTACAGCCAGTACAATGGAAAGGTGGGAATGTGTACTGAATGTGTACTGACGTTATAAGTGAAAGGTGGAGGTACTGGTGGATGTCTATTGACACTATAAGGGATCTCTACCTGCAGTGACAGTCTGAGCTTCTCAAGTTCTTCCTCCAGAGATTTCTTCTCCTGTTCACAGGCCATTTTCATATCTGCCAGAGCAAGTATCATTACTGCTGGATATAACACAGATTGTATATACTACATAATTACTACTGAATATATAAAATATAATATATATAGTACTATACATCTATTAGTATCACTTTTATTGGAGCCTAAAGGCTAACATTCATTATTAATTATGTTAGTATTATTGCATTTCCATAGTACTTACTCTTGATGGACCTGTTATGCTCCTCCTCCTCCTGCTGTTTCTGCAGGAGCTCTATCTCCTCCTGCTGCTTGTGTTTCAGCATCTCGTGAAGAACCTGCAGCTCCTTCTGCTTCTGCAACCTCAACTCCTTCAGCTGCTCCAACAAACTGTTCTCCAACTCCTCCTTCTCACACCGCAAACACTCCAATCGGGCCACAGGCCCCACTAGTGACACAGAACCACACACACACACACACACACAAAGAGAGAGATAAACATGTATAAATGTATAAGAATTTGTGGATAAAATTATTATGAGATTATTCATAATCAAACGACTACACTACACAACCACTTCTTCCTTTTATTTACATATTATACAGATATTTACAGATATTTACATTTTATTTACCCGCGTGCGTCTCTCTTCTCCAAGGTAGCGGAGAGATATGAAAGGATAAAAGGGGAAAAGAATAAAATGCACGTCGGTTTTAAATTCGCAGGCTACCTGCGCTGAAGGCGTGGAAAACGAGCACGTGACGGAAAAGCTTCCGTACCCGATGGGTCCAATTCAGATGCCAAGCAAAGTAGCCTTAAACCTGGACACACAATGGAGACCATTTGACCCTTTAAAATCATACTACAACCAGACTTCCAGGCCCAAGAGGTCACACAGTCATGCCCAGCAAAGTAGCTCTGGGCCTGGGCACACTTCACGCAGTTTGACCGTTTAAATAAAAGTAGAAACAGACTTCCTGGCCCAAGAGGTCACACAGTCATGCCCAGCAAGGATGCTTTAAACGTGGGCACACTTCAGACCGTTTCACTCTTTAAATCATTCAAAGCACCACATTTCAAGGCCCAAGAGGTCACAGAATCATGCCCATCAAAGTAGCTCTGCGCCTGGGCACACTTCACGCAGTTTGACCCTTTAAATAATACTACAACCAGACACATACAGGTGCGCACATATACACAGATACACATTCTGTTTAATTTCTTCACATCTGCAGACTAGAGTAAGCTGAGGGTATAGTGTTAAACCAGGTACTACATAAACAGTATATAGTATATATACAGAGGATATAGTGTTAAACCAGGTACTACATACAGAGTATATAGTTTGACCAAAAGATCGTGCTGATCTTTGATCTCCTGGTTCTTCATCTCCAGCGCCACTTTCAGACTCATAATGTCCTCCTCTATGGGCTGGTATAACACACACACGAATCATCACTACAGCCAGTACAATGGAAAGGTGGGAATGTGTACTGAATGTGTACTGACGTTATAAGTGAAAGGTGGAGCTACTGGTGGATGTGTACTGACACTATAAGGGATCTCTACCTGCAGTGACAGTCTGAGCTTCTCAAGTTCTTCCTCCAGAGATTTCTTCTCCTGTTCACAGGCCATTTTCATATCTGCCAGAGCAAGTATCATTACTGCTGGATATAACACAGATTGTATATACTACATAATTACTACTGAATATATAAAATATAATATAAATAGTACTATACATATATTAGTATCACTTTTATTGGAGCCTAAAGGCTAACATTCATTATTAGTTATGTTAGTATTATTGCATTTCCATAGTACTTACCCTTGAGGGACCTGTTATGCTCCTCCTCCTCCTGCTGTTTCTGCAGGAGCTCTGTCTCCTCCTGCTGCTTGTGTTTCAGCATCTCCTGAAGAACCTGCAGCTCCTTCTGCTTCTGCAACCTCAACTCCTTCAGCTGCTCCAACAAACTGTTCTCCAACTCCTCCTTCTCACACCGCAAACACTCCAATCGGGCCACAGGCCCCACTAGTGACACAGAACCACACACACACACACACACACAGACACACACACACACACACACACACACACACAAAGAGAGAGATAAACATGTATAAATGTATAAGAATTTGTGGATAAAATTATTATGAGATTATTCATAATCAAACGACTACACTACACAACCACTTCTTCCTTTTATTTACATATTATACAGATATTTAGAGATATTTACATTTTATTTACCCGCGTGCGTCTCTCTTCTCCAAGGTAGCGGAGAGATATGAAAGGATAAAAGGGGAAAAGAATAAAATGCACGTCGGTTTTAATTTCGCAGGCTACCTGCGCTGAAGGCGTGGAAAACGAGCACGTGACGGAAAGGCTTCCGTACCCGATGGGTCCAAATCACATGCCCAGCAAAGTAGCCTTAAACCTGGACACACAATGGAGACCATTTGACCCTTTAAAATCATACTACAACCAGACTTCCAGGCCCAAGAGGTCACACAGTCATGCCCAGCAAAGTACCTCTGGGCCTGGGCACACTTCACGCAGTTTGACCGTTTAAATAAAACTAGAAACAGACTTCCTGGCCCAAGAGGTCACACAGTCATGCCCAGCAAGGTTGCTTTAAACGTGGGCACACTTCAGACCGTTTCACTCTTTAAATCATTCAAAGCACCACATTTCAAGGCCCAAGAGGTCACAGAATCATGCCCATCAAAGTAGCTCTGGGTCTGGGCACACTTCACGCAGTTTGACCCTTTAAATAATACTACAACCAGACACATACAGGTGCGCACATATACACAGATACACATTCTGTTTAAATTTCTTCACATCTGCAGACTAGAGTAAGCTGAGGGTATAGTGTTAAACCAGGTACTACATAAACAGTATATAGTATATATACAGAGGATATAGTGTTAAACCAGGTACTACATACAGAGTATATAGTATACATACAGAGTATATAGTTTGACCAAAAGATCGTGCTGATCTTTGATCTCCTGGTTCTTCATCTCCAGCGCCACTTTCAGACTCATAATGTCCTCCTCTATGGGCTGGTATAACACACACACGAATCATCACTACAGCCAGTACAATGGAAAGGTGGGAATGTGTACTGAATGTGTACTGACGTTATAAGTGAAAGGTGGAGGTACTGGTGGATGTCTATTGACACTATAAGGGATCTCTACCTGCAGTGACAATCTGAGCTTCTCAAGTTCTTCCTCCAGAGATTTCTTCTCCTGTTCACAGGCCATTTTCATATCTGCCAGAGCAAGTATCATTACTGCTGGATATAACACAGATTGTATATACTACATAATTACTACTGAATATATAAAATATAATATATATAGTACTATACATCTATTAGTATCACTTTTATTGGAGCCTAAAGGCTAACATTCATTATTAATTATGTTAGTATTATTGCATTTCCATAGTACTTACTCTTGATGGACCTGTTATGCTCCTCCTCCTCCTGCTGTTTCTGCAGGAGCTCTATCTCCTCCTGCTGCTTGTGTTTCAGCATCTCGTGAAGAACCTGCAGCTCCTTCTGCTTCTGCAACCTCAACTCCTTCAGCTGCTCCAACAAACTGTTCTCCAACTCCTCCTTCTCACACCGCAAACACTCCAATCGGGCCACAGGCCCCACTAGTGACACAGAACCACACACACACACACACACACAAAGAGAGAGATAAACATGTATAAATGTATAAGAATTTGTGGATAAAATTATTATGAGATTATTCATAATCAAACGACTACACTACACAACCACTTCTTCCTTTTATTTACATATTATACAGATATTTACAGATATTTACATTTTATTTACCCGCGTGCGTCTCTCTTCTCCAAGGTAGCGGAGAGATATGAAAGGATAAAAGGGGAAAAGAATAAAATGCACGTCGGTTTTAAATTCGCAGGCTACATGCGCTGAAGGCGTGGAAAACGAGCACGTGACGGAAAGGCTTCCGTACCCGATGGGTCCAAATCACATGCCCAGCAAAGTAGCCTTAAACCTGGACACACAATGGAGACCATTTGACCCTTTAAAATCATACTACAACCAGACTTCCAGGCCCAAGAGGTCACACAGTCATGCACAGCAAAGTAGCTCTGGGCCTGGGCACACTTCACGCAGTTTGACCGTTTAAATAAAAGTAGAAACAGACTTCCTGGCCCAAGAGGTCACACAGTCATGCCCAGCAAGGATGCTTTAAACGTGGGCACACTTCAGACCGTTTCACTCTTTAAATCATTCAAAGCACCACATTTCAAGGCCCAAGAGGTCACAGAATCATGCCCATCAAAGTAGCTCTGCGCCTGGGCACACTTCACGCAGTATGAACCTTTAAATAATACTACAACCAGACACATACAGGTGCGCACATATACACAGATACACATTCTGTTTAATTTCTTCACATCTGCAGACTAGAGTAAGCTGAGGGTATAGTGTTAAACCAGGTACTACATAAACAGTATATAGTATATATACAGAGGATATAGTGTTAAACCAGGTACTACATACAGAGTATATAGTATACATACAGAGTATATAGTTTGACCAAAAGATCGTGCTGATCTTTGATCTCCTGGTTCTTCATCTCCAGTGCCACTTTCAGACTCATAATGTCCTCCTCTATGGGCTGGTATAACACACACACGAATCATCACTACAGCCAGTACAATGGAAAGGTGGGAATGTGTACTGAATGTGTACTGACGTTATAAGTGAAAGGTGGAGGTACTGGTGGATGTGTACTGACACTAGAAGGGATCTCTACCTGCAGTGACAGTCTGAGCTTCTCAAGTTCTTCCTCCAGAGATTTCTTCTCCTGTTCACTGGCCATTTTCATATCTGCCAGAGCAAGTATCATTACTGCTGGATATAACACAGATTGTATATACTACATAATTACTACTGAATATATAAAATATAATATATATAGTACTATACATATATTAGTATCACTTTTATTGGAGCCTAAAGGCTAACATTCATTATTAGTTATGTTAGTATTATTGCATTTCCATAGTACTTACTCTTGATGGACCTGTTATGCTCCTCCTCCTCCTGCTGTTTCTGCAGGAGCTCTGTCTCCTCCTGCTGCTTGTGTTTCAGCATCTCCTGAAGAACCTGCAGCTCCTTCTGCTTCTGCAACCTCAACTCCTTCAGCTGCTCCAACAAACTGTTCTCCAACTCCTCCTTCTTACACCGCAAACACTCCAATCGGGCCACAGGCCCCACTAGTGACACAGAACCACACACACACACACACACACACACACACACACACACACACACACACACACACACAGAGAGATAAACATGTATAAATGTATAAGAATATGAGGATAAAATTATTATGAGATTATTTATAATCAAACGACTACACTATACAACCACTTCTTCCTTTTATTTAGATATTATACAGATATGTACAGATATTTACATTTTATTTACCCGCGTGCGTCTCTCTTCTCCAAGGTAGTGGAGAGATATGAAAGGATAAAAGGGGAAAAGAATAAAATGCACGTCGGTTTTAAATTCGCAGGCTACCTGCGCTGAAGGCGTGGAAAACGAGCACGTAACGGACAGGCTTCCGTACCCGATGGGTCCAAATCACATGCCCAGCAAAGTAGCCTTAAACCTGGACACACAATGGAGACCATTTGACCCTTTAAAATCATACTACAACCAGACTTCCAGGCCCAAGAGGTCACACAGTCATGCCCAGCAAAGTAGCTCTGGGCCTGGGCACACTTCACGCAGTTTGACCCTTTAACCAAAACTAGAAACAGACCTGCAAGCCCAGGAGCTCACAGAATCATACCCAGTAAAGTAGCTAGCTAGCTTTCAGCTCAGTAACCGTAGCTAGCTATCTAGCTATCAGCTCAGTAAACCATACAATCAAATGTCCACCAAGCATTTAAACCGCAAGCATTTAAACCACTAGATACCGCTAGTTACCGGCTGCACGGTTAACAGTGCAAAGCCATTACCAAGCTACCTAGCTAGCTAGCTAGCTACCGGAAGCACTTTTAACAGTGCAAAGTCAGTAGCTAGCTAGTAGTAGCTACTGTAGCTAGCTAGCTAGCTACTGACTTTGCACTGTTAACCTTGCAGCCGGTAGCTCGCTAGCTAGCTAACAGCTCAGTAACCGTACAAATTCGCCTGCTGCTGAAAACTGTCAAGTTGTATTTATAGCTTTCGTTTTAGTTCTCTCAGCTTACTTATTTGGTTTTTTTTTGTGTGTGTTTTTTTCAGGGAAGTTTAATAATTTCTTAGAAATCTTGGAACATTTTGCCAGTTGGCATCTAGGAAAGCCTTTCTGCCCACAGACAATAAACACAAGCCAGAATTCCTCAAACAGGAATGAATCTACTAATTTAGTAACATTTCAGGCACATGAGTGGAGGAACTAGCAAATTCTAAATGATGAAATCGAAGCTGATAAAAATCCATGAAAATATAAACTGGTCATGAAAAAATGCTTGTGAATTGAAAATGTAAGTGATAGGATTAAAACAGTCTTGATTTGATATATTTTTAAAAATCAAATATCAAGTTTGATCATTCATGACCAAGGGAGTTTCTATGAGGGTGTAAACAACAAATGCATGTGAACTAAATACTACAGTGGTATATAATTAAATAATTGGAATAACTTTGTGTCACGTCATTTAACGTTTAACTCAAGCCGTTTGTGTTACCGGACTCTTTTATCACTTAACATTAGTAACTGTTTTAGTTGCCTTGTTTATCCAATAACATTCATTAATTAATCAATCCATGGTTTAACCCAAGCAATTTTCGTTACTTCCGCCTCTCGACGCAAAAATGTCAATCAGAACGTTGCGCCCGCAAACTTCAAATAAACGATAAATAAGGCAAGTAATAAAAATGGATAAAGTTGAAAGATAAGTTGATTAAACTTGAGTCAAATAAAACTACTTATCAGTCAAAACGTCAATTCATATGCATTTTATTGACTCAAAATTTAATTTACGTGCATTTTAATCAGCCATATTTTTGGTGTATAGACCTGAGTTTTGTCGTTGAAGAGAATAAAAGAATCCGTCGTGTAAACTTACGCCATCTGCAGGCTGAGATGGTGTTGGGTTGACCCGGATGTGACGTTTGCCAAGCTGATGACATATCACGATATTAATTGTGAGATTTCCTTACCATCTTTGCTCTTCGCAGAAGGGCACAGTGCGGTTTACAGGGCACAGTTTGACCCTTTAAATAATACTACAACCAGACTTCCAGGCACAAGAGGTCACACAGTCATGCCCAGCAAGGTTGCTTTAAACGTGGGCACACTTCAGACCGTTTCACTCTTTAAATCGTTCAAAGCACCAGATTTCAAGGCCCAAGAGGTCACAGAATCATGCCCAGCAAAGTAGCTCTGGGCCTGGGCACACTTCATGCAGTTTGACCCTTTAAATAATACTACAACCAGACTTCCAGGCACAAGAGGTCACACAGTCATGCCCAGCAAAGTAGCTCTGGGCCTGGGCACACTTCATGCAGTTTGACCCTTTAAATAATACTACAACCAGACTTCCAGGCACAAGAGGTCACACAGTCATGCACAGCAAAGTAGTGCTGGGCCAGGGCACACTTCATGTACTTTGTGCCTTTAAATAATACTACAACCAGACTTCCAAGCCGAAGAGGTCACAGAGTCATGCCCAGCAAAGTCGCTATGGGCCTGGGCAGACCATGCAATTTGACCCTTTAACCAAAACTAGAAACAGAACTCAAAGCCCAGGAGGTCACAGAATCATGCCCATCAAAGTAGCTCTGGGCCTGTGTACACTTCAGGCCATTTCACCTTTTATATAATGGAAACACCAGACCTCCAGGCCCAAGAGGTCACACAGTCATGCCCAGAAAAGTAACTCTGGGCCTATACACACTTCACGCAGTTTGACCGTTTAAATAAAACTAGAAACAGACTTCCTGGCCCAAGAGGTCACACAGTCATGCCCAGCAAAGTAGCCTTAAACCTGGACACACAATGGAGACCATTTGACCCTTTAAAATTATACTACAACCAGACTTCCAGGCCCAAGAGGTCACACAGTCATGCCCAGCAAAGTAGCTCTGGGCCTGGGCACACTTCAATCACTTTGTGCCTTTAAATCATACTACTACTACCACCAGACTTCCAGGGCCAAGAGGTCACACAGTCATGCACAGCAAAGTAGCTCTGGGCCTGGGCACACATCATGCAGTTTGACCCTTTAAATAATACTACAACCAGACACATACAGGTGCACACATATACACAGATACACATTCTGTTTAATTTCTTCACATCTGCAGACTAGAGTAAGCTGAGGGTATAGTGTTAAACCAGGTACTACATAAACAGTATATAGTATATATACAGAGGATATAGTGTTAAACCAGGTACTACATACAGAGTATATAGTATACATACAGAGAATATAGTTTGACCAAAAGATCGTGCTGATCTTTGATCTCCTGGTTCTTCATCTCCAGCGCCACTTTCAGACTCATAATGTCGTCCTCTATGGGCTGGTATAACACACACACACGAATCATCACTACAGCCAGTACAATGGAAAGGTGGGAATGTGTACTGAATGTGTACTGACGTTATAAGTGAAAGGTGGAGGTACTGGTGGATGTGTACTGACACTATAAGGGATCTCTACCTGCAGTGACAGTCTGAGCTTCTCAAGTTCTTCCTCCAGAGATTTCTTCTCCTGTTCACAGGCCATTTTCATATCTGCCAGAGCAAGTATCATTACTGCTGGATATAACATAGATTGTATATACTACATAATTACTACTGAATATATAAAATATAATATATATAGTACTATACATATATTAGTATCACTTTTATTGGAGCCTAAAGGCTAGCATTCATTATTAGTTATGTTAGTATTATTGCATTTCCATAGTACTTACTCTTGATGGACCTGTTATGCTCCTCCTCCTCCTGCTGTTTCTGCAGGAGCTCTGTCTCCTCCTGCTGCTTGTGTTTCAGCATCTCCTGAAGAACCTGCAGCTCCTTCTGCTTCTGCAACCTCAACTCCTTCAGCTGCTCCAACAAACTGTTCTCCAACTCCTCCTTCTCACACCGCAAACACTCCAATCGGGTCACAGGCCCCACTAGTGACACAGAACCACACACACACACAGACACAGACACACACACACACACACACACACACACACACACACACACACACACACACACACACACACACACACAGAGAGAGAGATAAACATGTATAAATGTATAAGAATTTGTGGATAAAATTATTATGAGATTATTTATAATCAAACGACTACACTACACAACCACATCTTCCTTTTATTTACATATTATACAGATATTTAGAGATATTTACATTTTATTTACCCGCGTGCGTCTCTCTTCTCCAAGGTAGCGGAGAGATATGAAAGGATAAAAGGGGAAAAGAATAAAATGCACGTCGGTTTTAAATTCGCAGGCTACCTGCGCTGAAGGCGTGGAAAACGAGCACGTGACGGAAAGGCTTCCGTACCCGATGGGTCCAAATCACATGCCCAGCAAAGTAGACTTAAACCTGGATACACAATGGAGACCATTTGACCCTTTAAAATCATACTACAAGCAGACTTCCAGGCCCAAGAGGTCACACAGCCATGCCCAGCAAAGTAGCTCTGGGCCTGGGCACACTTTACGCAGTTTGACCGTTTAAATAAAACTAGAAACAGACTTCCTGGCCCAAGAGGTCACACAGTCATGCCCAGCAAGGTTGCTTTAAACGTGGGCACACTTCAGACCGTTTCACTCTTTAAATCATTCAAAGCACCACATTTCAAGGCCCAAGAGGTCACAGAATCATGCCCATCAAAGTAGCTCTGGGCCTGGGCACACTTCACGCAGTTTGACCCTTTAAATAATACTACAACCAGACACATACAGGTGCGCACATATACACAGATACACATTCTGTTTAATTTCTTCACATCTGCAGACTAGAGTAAGCTGAGGGTATAGTGTTAAACCAGGTACTACATAAACAGTATATAGTATATATACAGAGGATATAATGTTAAACCAGGTACTACATACAGAGTATATAGTTTGACCAAAAGATCGTGCTGATCTTTGATCTCCTGGTTCTTCATCTCCAGCGCCACTTTCAGACTCATAATGTCCTCCTCTATGGGCTGGTATAACACACACACGAATCATCACTACAGCCAGTACAATGGAAAGGTGGGAATGTGTACTGAATGTGTACTGACGTTATAAGTGAAAGGTGGAGGTACTGGTGGATGTGTACTGACACTATAAGGGATCTCTACCTGCAGTGACAGTCTGAGCTTCTCAAGTTCTTCCTCCAGAGATTTCTTCTCCTGTTCACAGGCCATTTTCATATCTGCCAGAGCAAGTATCATTACTGCTGGAAATAACACAGATTGTATATACTACATAATTACTACTGAATATATAAAATATAATATATATAGTACTATACATATATTAGTATCACTTTTATTGTAGCCTAAAGGCTAACATTCATTATTAGTTATGTTAGTATTATTGCATTTCCATAGTACTTACTCTTGATGGACCTGTTATGCTCCTCCTCCTCCTGCTGTTTCTGCAGGAGCTCTGTCTCCTCCTGCTGCTTGTGTTTCAGCATCTCCTGAAGAACCTGCAGCTCCTTCTGCTTCTGCAACCTCAACTCCTTCAGTTGCTCCAACAAACTGTTCTCCAACTCCTCTTTCTCACTCCGCAAACACTCCAATCGGGCCACAGGCCCCACTAGTGACACAGAACCACACACAACACACACACACACACACACACACACACACACACACACACACACACACACACACACACACACAAAGAGAGAGATAAACATGTATAAATGTATAAGAATTTGTGGATAAAATTATTATGAGATTATTCATAATCAAACGACTACACTACACAACCACTTCTTCCTTTTATTTACATATTATACAGATATTTACAGATATTTACATTTTATTTACCCGCGTGCGTCTCTCTTCTCCAAGGTAGCGGAGAGATATGAAAGGATAAAAGGGGAAAAGAATAAAATGCACGTCGGTTTTAAATTCGCAGGCTACCTGCGCTGAAGGCGTGGAAAACGAGCACGTGACGGAAAGGCTTCCGTACCCGATGGGTCCAAATCACATGCCCAGCAAAGTAGCCTTAAACCTGGACACACAATGGAGACCATTTGACCCTTTAAAATCATACTACAACCAGACTTCCAGGCCCAAGAGGTCACACAGTCATGCCCAGCAAAGTAGCTCTGGGCCTGGGCACACTTCACGCAGTTTGACCCTTTAAATAATACTACAACCAGACTTCCAGGCACAAGAGGTCACACAGTCATGCACAGCAAAGTAGCTCTGGGCCTGGGCACACTTCATTCACTTTGTACCTTTAAATCATACTACTACTACTACCAGACTTCCAGGCCCAAGAGGTCACACAGTCATGCACAGCAAAGTAGCTCTGGGCCTGGGCACACTTCATTCACTTTGTACCTTTAAATCATACTACTACTACTACCAGACTTCCAGGCCCAAGAGGTCAAACACAGTCATGCACAGCAAAGTAGCTCTGGGCCTGGGCACACTTCAATCAATTTGTGCCTTTAAATCATACTACTACTACCAGACTTCCAGGGCCAAGAGGTCACACAGTCATGCACAGCAAAGTAGCTCCGGGACTGGGTACACTTCACGCAGTTTGACCATTTAAATAAAACTAGAAACAGACTTCCTGGCCCAAGAGGTCACACAGTCATGCCCATCAAAGTAGCTCTGGGCCTGGGCACACTTCACGCAGTTTGACCCTTTAAATAATATTACAACCAGACACATACAGGTGCGCACAAATACACATTCTTTTTAATTTCTTCACATCTGCAGACTAGAGTAAGCTGAGGGTATAGTGTTAAACCATGTACTACATAAACAGTATATAGTATATATACAGAGGATATAATGTTAAACCAGGTACTACATACAGAGTATATAGTTTGACCAAAAGTTCGTGCTGATCTTTGATCTCCTGGTTCTTAATCTCCAGCGCCACTTTCAGACTCAATGTCGTCCTCTATGGGCTGGTATAACACACACACGAATCATCACTACAGCCAGTACAATGGAAAGGTGGGAATGTGTACCGAATGTGTACTGACGTTATAAGTGAAAGGTGGAGGTACTGGTGGATGTGTACTGACACTATAAGGGATCTCTACCTGCAGTGACAGTCTGAGCTTCTCAAGTTCTTCCTCCAGAGATTTCTTCTCCTGTTCACAGGCCATTTTCATATCTGCCAGAGCAAGTATCATTACTGCTGGACATAACACAGATTGTATATACTACATAATTACTACTGAATATATAAAATATAATATATATAGTACTATACATATATTAGTATCACTTTTATTGTAGCCTAAAGGCTAACATTCATTATTAGTTATGTTAGTATTATTGCATTTCCATAGTACTTACTCTTGATGGACCTGTTATGCTCCTCCTCCTCCTGCTGTTTCTGCAGGAGCTCTGTCTCCTCTTGCTGCTTGTGTTTCAGCATCTCCTGAAGAACCTGCAGCTCCTTCTGCTTCTGCAACCTCAACTCCTTCGGCTGCTCCAACATATTGTTCTCCAACTCCTCCTTCTCACACCGCAAACACTCCAATCGGGCCACATGCCCCACTAGTGACACAGAACCACACACACACACACACACACAGACACACACACACACACACAGAGAGAGAGATAAACATGTATAAATGTATAAGAATTTGTGGATAAAATTACTATGAGATTATTTATAATCAAACGACTACACTACACAACCACATCTTCCTTTTATTTACATATTATACAGATATTTAGAGATATTTACATTTTATTTACAAGCGTGCGTCTCTCTTCTCCAAGGTAGCGGAGAGATATGAAAGGATAAAAGGGGAAAAGAATAAAATGCACGTCGGTTTTAAATTCGCAGGCAACCTGCGCTGAAGGCGTGGAAAACGAGCACGTGACGGAAAGGCTTCCGTACCCGATGGGTCCAAATCACATGCCCAGCAAAGTAGCCTTAAACCTGGACACACAATGGAGACCATTTGACCCTTTAAAATCATACTACAACCAGACTTCCAGGCCCAAGAGGTCATACAGTCATGCCCAGCAAAGTAGCTCTGGGCCTGGGCACACTTCACGCAGTTTGACCCTTTAAATAATACTACAACCAGACACATACAGGTGGGCACATATACACAGATACACATTCTGTTTAATTTCTTCACATCTGCAGACTAGAGTAAGCTGAGGGTATAGTGTTAAACCAGGTACTACATAAACAGTATATAGTATATATACAGAGGATATAATGTTAAACCAGGTACTACATACAGAGTATATAGTTTGACCAAAAGATCGTGCTGATCTTTGATCTCCTGGTTCTTCATCTCCAGCGCCACTTTCAGACTCATAATGTCCTCCTCTATGGGCTGGTATAACACACACACGAATCATCACTACAGCCAGTACAATGGAAAGGTGGGAATGTGTACTGAATGTGTACTGACGTTATAAGTGAAAGGTGGAGCTACTGGTGGATGTGTACTGACACTATAAGGGATCTCTACCTGCAGTGACAGTCTGAGCTTCTCAAGTTCTTCCTCCAGAGATTTCTTCTCCTGTTCACAGGCCATTTTCATATCTACCAGAGCAAGTATCATTACTGCTGGATATAACACAGATTGTATATACTACATAATTACTACTGAATATATAAAATATAATATATATAGTACTATACATATATTAGTATCACTTTTATTGGAGCCTAAAGGCTAACATTCATTATTAGTTATGTTAGTATTATTGCATTTCCATAGTACTTACTCTTGATGGACCTGTTATGCTCCTCCTCCTCCTGCTGTTTCTGCAGGAGCTCTGTCTCCTCTTGCTGCTTGTGTTTCAGCATCTCCTGAAGAACCTGCAGCTCTTTCTGCTTCTGCAACCTCAACTCCTTCAGCTGCTCCAATAAATTGTTCTCCAACTCCTCCTTCTCACACCGCAAACACTCCAATCGGGCCACAGGCCCCACTAGTGACACAGAACCACACACACACACACACAGACACACACACACACACACACAGAGAGAGAGATAAACATGTATAAATGTATAAGAATTTGTGGATAAAATTACTATGAGATTATTTATAATCAAACGACTACACTATACAACCACATCTTCCTTTTATTTACATATTATACAGACATTTAGAGATATTTACATTTTATTTACCCGCGTGCGTCTCTCTTCTCCAAGGTAGCGGAGAGATATGAAAGGATAAAAGGGGAAAAGAATAAAATGCACGTCGGTTTTAAATTCGCAGGCTACCTGCGCTGAAGGCGTGGAAAACGAGCACGTGACGGAAAGGCTTCCGTACCCGATGGGTCCAAATCACATGCCAAGCAAAGTAGCCTTAAACCTGGACACACAATGGAGACCATTTGACCCTTTAAAATCATACTACAACCAGACTTCCAGGCCCAAGAGGTCACACAGTCATGCCCAGCAAAGTAGCTCTGGGCATGGGCACACTTCACACAGTTTGACCGTTTAAATAAAAGTAGAAACAGACTTCCTGGCCCAAGAGGTCACACAGTCATGCCCAGCAAGGATGCTTTAAACGTGGGCACACTTCAGACCGTTTCACTCTTTAAATCATTCAAAGCACCACATTTCAAGGCCCAAGAGGTCACAGAATCATGCCCATCAAAGTAGCTCTGGGCCTGGGCACACTTCATGCAGTTTGACCCTTTAAATAATACTACAACCAGACACATACAGGTGCGCACATATACACAGATACACATTCTGTTTAAATTTCTTCACATCTGCAGACTAGAGTAAGCTGAGGGTATAGTGTTAAACCAGGTACTACATAAACAGTATATAGTATATATACAGAGGATATAATGTTAAACCAGGTACTACATACAGAGTATATAGTTTGACCAAAAGATCGTGCTGATCTTTGATCTCCTGGTTCTTCATCTCCAGCGCCACTTTCAGACTCATAATGTCCTCCTCTATGGGCTGGTATAACACACACACGAATCATCACTACAGCCAGTACAATGGAAAGGTGGGAATGTGTACTGAATGTGTACTGACGTTATAAGTGAAAGGTGGAGCTACTGGTGGATGTGTACTGACACTATAAGGGATCTCTACCTGCAGTGACAGTCTGAGCTTCTCAAGTTCTTCCTCCAGAGATTTCTTCTCCTGTTCACAGGCCATTTTCATATCTGCCAGAGCAAGTATCATTACTGCTGGATATAGCACAGATTGTATATACTACATAATTACTACTGAATATATAAAATATAATATATATAGTACTATACATATATTAGTATCACTTTTATTGGAGCCTAAAGGCTAACATTCATTATTAGTTATGTTAGTATTATTGCATTTCCATAGTACTTACCCTTGAGGGACCTGTTATGCTCCTCCTCCTCCTGCTGTTTCTGCAGGAGCTCTGTCTCCTCCTGCTGCTTGTGTTTCAGCATCTCCTGAAGAACCTGCAGCTCCTTCTGCTTCTGCAACCTCAACTCCTTCAGCTGCTCCAACAAACTGTTCTCCAACTCCTCCTTCTCACACCGCAAACACTCCAATCGGGCCACAGGCCCCACTAGTGACACAGAACCACACACACACACACACACACACACACACACACACACACACAGACAAAGAGAGAGATAAACATGTATAAATGTATAAGAATTTGTGGATAAAATTATTATGAGATTATTTATAATGAAACGACTACACTACACAACCACTTCTTCCTTTTATTTACATATTATACAGATATTTAGAGATATTTACATTTTATTTACCCGCGTGCGTCTCTCTTCTCCAAGGTAGCGGAGAGATATGAAAGGATAAAAGGGGAAAAGAATAAAATGCACGTCGGTTTTAAATTCGCAGGCTACCTGCGCTGAAGGCGTGGAAAACGAGCACGTGACGGAAAGGCTTCCGTACCCGATGGGTCCAAATCACATGCCAAGCAAAGGAGCCTTAAACCTGGACACACAATGGAGACCATTTGACCCTTTAAAATCATACTACAACCAGACTTCCAGGCCCAAGAGGTCACACAGTCATGCCCAGCAAAGTAGCTCTGGGCATGGGCACACTTCACACAGTTTGACCGTTTAAATAAAAGTAGAAACAGACTTCCTGGCCCAAGAGGTCACACAGTCATGCCCAGCAAGGATGCTTTAAACGTGGGCACACTTCAGACCGTTTCACTCTTTAAATCATTCAAAGCACCACATTTCAAGGCCCAAGAGGTCACAGAATCATGCCCATCAAAGTAGCTCTGGGCCTGGGCACACTTCACGCAGTTTGACCCTTTAAATAATACTACAACCAGACACATACAGGTGCGCACATATACACAGATACACATTCTGTTTAAATTTCTTCACATCTGCAGACTAGAGTAAGCTGAGGGTATAGTGTTAAACCAGGTACTACATAAACAGTATATAGTATATATACAGAGGATATAGTGTTAAACCAGGTACTACATACAGAGTATATAGTATACATACAGAGTATATAGTTTGACCAAAAGATCGTGCTGATCTTTGATCTCCTGGTTCTTCATCTCCAGCGCCACTTTCAGACTCATAATGTCCACCTCTATGGGCTGGTATAACACACACACGAATCATCACTACAGCCAGTACAATGGAAAGGTGGGAATGTGTACTGAATGTGTACTGACGTTATAAGTGAAAGGTGGAGCTACTGGTGGATGTGTACTGACACTATAAGGGATCTCTACCTGCAGTGACAGTCTGAGCTTCTCAAGTTCTTCCTCCAGAGATTTCTTCTCCTGTTCACAGGCCATTTTCATATCTGCCAGAGCAAGTATCATTACTGCTGGATATAACACAGATTGTATATACTACATAATTACTACTGAATATATAAAATATAATATATATAGTACTATACATATATTAGTATCACTTTTATTGGAGCCTAAAGGCTAACATTCATTATTAGTTATGTTAGTATTATTGCATTTCCATAGTACTTACCCTTGAGGGACCTGTTATGCTCCTCCTCCTCCTGCTGTTTCTGCAGGAGCTCTGTCTCCTCCTGCTGCTTGTGTTTCAGCATCTCCTGAAGAACCTGCAGCTCCTTCTGCTTCTGCAACCTCAACTCCTTCAGCTGCTCCAACAAACTGTTCTCCAACTCCTCCTTCTCACACCGCAAACACTCCAATCGGGCCACAGGCCCCACTAGTGACACAGAACCACACACACACACACACAGACACACACACACACACACACACACACACACACACAAAGAGAGAGATAAACATGTATAAATGTATAAGAATTTGTGGATAAAATTATTATGATATTATTTATAATGAAACGACTACACTACACAACCACTTCTTCCTTTTATTTACATATTATACAGATATTTACAGATATTTACATTTTATTTACCCGCGTGCGTCTCTCTTCTCCAAGGTAGCGGAGAGATATGAAAGGATAAAAGGGGAAAAGAATAAAATGCACGTCGGTTTTAAATTCGCAGGCTACCTGCGCTGAAGGCGTGGAAAACGAGCACGTGACGGAAAGGCTTCCGTACCCGATGGGTCCAAATCACATGCCCAGCAAAGTAGCCTTAAACCTGGACACACAATGGAGACCATTTGACCCTTTAAATAATACTACAACCAGACACATACAGGTGCGCACATATACACAGATACACATTCTGTTTAAATTTCTTCACATCTGCAGACTAGAGTAAGCTGAGGGTATAGTGTTAAACCAGGAACTACATAAACAGTATATAATATATATACAGAGGATATAGTGTTAAACCAGGTACTACATACAGAGTATATAGTATACATACAGAGTATATAGTTTGACCAAAAGATCATGCTGATCTTTGATCTCCTGGTTCTTCATCTCCAGCGCCACTTTCAGACTCATAATGTCCTCCTCTATGGGCTGGTATAACACACACACGAATCATATCTACAGCCAGTACAATGGAAAGGTGGGAATGTGTACTGAATGTGTACTGACGTTATAAGTGAAAGGTGGAGGTACTGGTGGATGTGTACTGACACTATAAGGGATCTCTACCTGCAGTGACAGTCTGAGCTTCTCAAGTTCTTCCTCCAGAGATTTCTTCTCCTGTTCACAGGCCATTTTCATATCTGCCAGAGCAAGTATCATTACTGCTGGATATAACACAGATTGTATATACTACATAATTACTACTGAATACATAAAATATAATATATATAGTACTATACATATATTAGTATCACTTTTATTGGAGCCTAAAGGCTAACATTCATTATTAGTTATGTTAGTATTATTGCATTTCCATAGTACTTACTCTTGATGGACCTGTTATGCTCCTCCTCCTCCTGCTGTTTCTGCAGGAGCTCTGTCTCCTCCTGCTGCTTGTGTTTCAGCATCTCCTGAAGAACCTGCAGCTCCTTCTGCTTCTGCAACCTCAACTCCTTCAGCTGCTCCAACAAACTGTTATCCAACTCCTCCTTCTCACACCGCAAACACTCCAATCGGGCCACAGGCCCCACTAGTGACACAGAACCACACACACACACACACAGAGAGAGATAAACATGTATAAATGTATAAGAATTTGTGGATAAAATTATTATGAGATTATTTATAATCAAACGACTACACTACACAACCACATCTTCCTTTTATTTACATATTATACAGATATTTAGAGATATTTACATTTTATTTACCCGCGTGCGTCTCTCTTCTCCAAGGTAGCGGAGAGATATGAAAGGATAAAAGGGGAAAAGAATAAAATGCACGTCCGTTTTAAATTCGCAGGCTACCTGCGCTGAAGGCGTGGAAAACGAGCACGTGACGGAAAGGCTTCCGTACCCGATGGGTCCAAATCACATGCCCAGCAAAGTAGCCTTAAACCTGGACACACAATGGAGACCATTTGACCCTTTAAAATCATACTACAACCAGACTTCCAGGCCCAAGAGGTCACACAGTCATGCCCAGCAAAGTAGCTCTGGGCCTGGGCACACTTCACGCAGTTTGACCGTTTAAATAAAACTAGAAACAGACTTCCTGGCCCAAGAGGTCACACAGTCATGCCCAGCAAGGTTGCTTTAAACGTAGGCACACTTCAGACCGTTTCACTCTTTAAATCATTCAAAGCACCACATTTCAAGGCCCAAGAGGTCACAGAATCATGCCCATCAAAGTAGCTCTGGGCCTGGGCACACTTCACGCAGTTTGACCCTTTAAATAATACTACAACCAGACACATACAGGTGCGCACATATACACAGATACACATTCTGTTTAATTTCTTCACATCTGCAGACTAGAGTAAGCTGAGGGTATAGTGTTAAACCAGGTACTACATAAACAGTATATAGTATATATACAGAGGATATAATGTTAAACCAGGTACTACATACAGAGTATATAGTTTGACCAAAAGATCGTGCTGATCTTTGATCTCCTGGTTCTTCATCTCCAGCGCCACTTTCAGACTCATAATGTCCTCCTCTATGGGCTGGTATAACACAGACACGAATCATCACTACAGCCAGTACAATGGAAAGGTGGGAATGTGTACTGAATGTGTACTGACGTTATAAGTGAGAGGTGGTGGTACTGGTGGATGTGTACTGACAATATAAGGGATCTCTACCTGCAGTGACAGTTTGAGCTTCTCAAGTTCTTCCTCCAGAGATTTCTTCTCCTGTTCACAGGACATTTTAATATCTGCCAGAGCAAGTATCATTACTGCTGGATATAACACAGATTGTATATACTACATAATTACTACTGAATATATAAAATATAATATATATAGTACTATACATATATTAGTGTCACTTTTATTGGAGCCTAAAGGCTAACATTCATTATTAGTTATGTTAGTATTATTGCATTTCCATAGTACTTACTCTTGATGGACCTGTTATGCTCCTCCTCCTCCTGCTGTTTCTGCAGGAGCTCTGTCTCCTCCTGCTGCTTGTGTTTCAGCATCTCCTGAAGAACCTGCAGCTCCTTCTGCTTCTGCAACCTCAACTCCTTCAGCTGCTCCAACAAACTGTTCTCCAACTCCTCCTTCTCACACCGCAAACACTCCAATCGGGCCACAGGCCCCACTAGTGACACAGAACCACACACACACACAGACACAGACACACACACACACACACACACACACACACACACACACACAGAGAGATAAACATGTATAAATGTATAATAATTTGTGGATAAAATTATTATGAGATTATTTATAATCAAACGACTACACTACACAACCACTTCTTCCTTTTATTTACATATTATACAGATATTTACAGATATTTACATTTTATTTACCCGCGTGCGTCTCTCTTCTCCAAGGTAGCGGAGAGATATGAAAGGATAAAAGGGGAAAAGAATAAAATGCACGTCGGTTTTAAATTCGCAGGCTACCTGCGCTGAAGGCGTGGAAAACGAGCACGTGACGGCAAGGCTTCCGTACCCGATGGGTCCAAATCACATGCCCAGCAAAGTAGCCTTAAACCTGGACACACAATGGAGACCATTTGACCCTTTAAAATCATACTACAAGCAGACTTCCAGGCCCAAGAGGTCACACAGTCATGCCCAGCAAAGTACCTCTGGGCCTGGGCACACTTCACGCAGTTTGACCGTTTAAATAAAACTAGAAACAGACTTCCTGGCCCAAGAGGTCACACAGTCATGCCCAGCAAGGTTGCTTTAAACGTGGGCACACTTCAGACCGTTTCACTCTTTAAATCATTCAAAGCACCACATTTCAAGGCCCAAGAGGTGACAGAATCATGCCCATCAAAGTAGCTCTGGGCCTGGGCACACTTCACGCAGTTTGACCCTTTAAATAATACTACAACCAGACACATACAGGTGCGCACATATACACAGATACACATTCTGTTTAAATTTCTTCACATCTGAAGACTAGAGTAAGCTGAGGGTATAGTGTTAAACCAGGTACTACATAAACAGTATATAGTATATATACAGAGGATATAGTGTTAAACCAGGTACTACATACAGAGTATATAGTATACATACAGAGTATATAGTTTGACCAAAAGATCGTGCTGATCTTTGATCACCTGGTTCTTCATCTCCAGCGCCACTTTCAGACTCATAATGTCCTCCTCTATGGGCTGGTATAACCCACACATACGAATCATCACTACAGCCAGTACAATGGAAAGGTGGGAATGTGTACTGAATGTGTACTGACGTTATAAGTGAAAGGTGGAGGTACTGGTGGATGTGTACTGACACTATAAGGGATCTCTACATGCAGTGACAGTCTGAGCTTCTCAAGTTCTTCCTCCAGAGATTTCTTCTCCTGTTCACAGGCCATTTTCATATCTGCCAGAGCAAGTATCATTACTGCTGGATATAACATAGATTGTATATACTACATAATTACTACTGAATATATAAAATATAATATATATAGTACTATACATATATTAGTATCACTTTTATTGGAGCCTAAAGGCTAGCATTCATTATTAGTTATGTTAGTATTATTGCATTTCCATAGTACTTACTCTTGATGGACCTGTTATGCTCCTCCTCCTCCTGCTGTTTCTGCAGGAGCTCTGTCTCCTCATGCTGCTTGTGTTTCAGCATCTCCTGAAGAACCTGCAGCTCCTTCTGCTTCTGCAACCTCAACTCCTTCAGCTGCTCCAACAAACTGTTCTCCAACTCCTCCTTCTCACACCGCAAACACTCCAATCGGGCCACAGGCCCCACTAGTGACACAGAACCACACACACACACACACACACACACACACACACACACACACACACACAGAGAGATAAACATGTATAAATGTATAAGAATTTGTGGATAAAATTATTATGAGATTATTTATAATGAAACGACTACACTACACAACCACATCTTCCTTTTATTTACATATTATACAGATATTTAGAGATATTTACATTTTATTTACCCGCGTGCGTCTCTCTTCTCCAAGGTAGCGGAGAGATATGAAAGGATAAAAGGGGAAAAGAATAAAATGCACGTCGGTTTTAAATTCGCAGGCTACCTGCGCTGAAGGCGTGGAAAACGAGCACGTGACGGAAAGGCTTCCGTACCCGATGGGTCCAAATCACATGCCCAGCAAAGTAGCCTTAAACCTGGACACACAATGGAGAGCATTTGACCCTTTAAAATCATACTACAACCAGACTTCCAGGCCCAAGAGGTCACACAGTCATGCCCAGCAAAGTAGCTCTGGGCCTGGGCACACTTCACGCAGTTTGACCGTTTAAATAAAACTAGAAACAGACTTCCTGGCCCAAGAGGTCACACAGTCATGCCCAGCAAGGTTGCTTTAAACGTGGGCACACTTCAGACCGTTTCACTCTTTAAATCATTCAAAGCACCACATTTCAAGGCCCAAGAGGTCACAGAATCATGCCCATCAAAGTAGCTCTGGGCCTGGGCACACTTTACGGAGTTTGACCCTTTAAATAATACTACAACCAGACACATACAGGTGCGCACATATACACAGATACACATTCTGTTTAATTTCTTCACATCTGCAGACTAGAGTAAGCTGAGGGTATAGTGTTAAACCAGGAGCTACATAAACAGTATATAGTATATATAAAGAGGATATAGTGTTAAACCAGGTACTACATACAGAGTATATAGTATACATACAGAGTATATAGTTTGACCAAAAGATCGTGCTGATCTTTGATCTCCTGGTTCTTCATCTCCAGCGCCACTTTCAGACTCATAATGTCCTCCTCTATGGGCTGGTATAACACACACACGAATCATCACTACAGCCAGTACAATGGAAAGGTGGGAATGTGTACTGAATGTGTACTGACGTTATAAGTGAAAGGTGGAGCTACTGGTGGATGTGTACTGACACTATAAGGGATCTCTACCTGCAGTGACAGTCTGAGCTTCTCAAGTTCTTCCTCCAGAGATTTCTTCTCCTGTTCACAGGCCATTTTCATATCTGCCAGAGCAAGTATCATTACTGCTGGATATAACATAGATTGTATATACTACATAATTACTACTGAATATATAAAATATAATATATATAGTACTATACATATATTAGTATCACTTTTATTGGAGCCTAAAGGCTAACATTCATTATTAGTTATGTTAGTATTATTGCATTTCCATAGTACTTACTCTTGATGGACCTGTTATGCTCCTCCTCCTCCTGCTATTTCTGCAGGAGCTCTGTCTCCTCCTGCTGCTTGTGTTTCAGCATCTCCTGAAGAACCTGCAGCTCCTTCTGCTTCTGCAACCTCAACTCCTTCAGCTGCTCAAACAAACTGTTCTCCAACTCCTCCTTCTCACACCGCAAACACTCCAATCGGGCCACAGGCCCCACTAGTGACACAGAACCACACACACACACACACAGACACACACACACACACACACACAGAGAGAGATAAACATGTATAAATGTATAAGAATTTGTGGATAAAATTATTATGAGATTATTTATAATCAAACGACTACACTACACAACCACATCTTCCTTTTATTTACATATTATACAGATATTTAGAGATATTTACATTTTATTTACCCGCGTGCGTCTCTCTTCTCCAAGGTAGCGGAGAGATATGAAAGGATAAAAGGGGAAAAGAATAAAATGCACGTCGGTTTTAAATTCGCAGGCTACCTGCGCTGAAGGCGTGGAAAACGAGCACGTGACGGAAAGGCTTCCGTACCCGATGGGTCCAAATCACATGCCCAGCAAAGTAGCCTTAAACCTGGACACACAATGGAGAGCATTTGACCCTTTAAAATCATACTACAACCAGACTTCCAGGCCCAAGAGGTCACACAGTCATGCCCAGCAAAGTAGCTCTGGGCCTGGGCACACTTCACGCAGTTTGACCGTTTAAATAAAACTAGAAACAGACTTCCTGGCCAAGAGGTCACACAGTCATGCCCAGCAAGGTTGCTTTAAACGTGGGCACACTTCAGACCGTTTCACTCTTTAAATCATTCAAAGCACCACATTTCAAGGCCCAAGAGGTCACAGAATCATGCCCATCAAAGTAGCTCTGGGCCTGGGCACACTTTACGGAGTTTGACCCTTTAAATAATACTACAACCAGACACATACAGGTGCGCACATATACACAGATACACATTCTGTTTAATTTCTTCACATCTGCAGACTAGAGTAAGCTGAGGGTATAGTGTTAAACCAGGAGCTACATAAACAGTATATAGTATATATAAAGAGGATATAGTGTTAAACCAGGTACTACATACAGAGTATATAGTATACATACAGAGTATATAGTTTGACCAAAAGATCGTGCTGATCTTTGATCTCCTGGTTCTTCATCTCCAGCGCCACTTTCAGACTCATAATGTCCTCCTCTATGGGCTGGTATAACCCACACATACGAATCATCACTACAGCCAGTACAATGGAAAGGTGGGAATGTGTACTGAATGTGTACTGACGTTATAAGTGAAAGGTGGAGGTACTGGTGGATGTGTACTGACACTATAAGGGATCTCTACCTGCACTGACAGTCTGAGCTTCTCAAGTTCTTCCTACAGAGATTTCTTCTCCTGTTCACAGGCCATTTTCATATCTGCCAGAGCAAGTATCATTACTGCTGGATATAAAATAGATTGTATATACTACATAATTACTACTGAATATATAAAATATAATATATATAGTACTATACATATATTAGTATCACTTTTATTGGAGCCTAAAGGCTAGCATTCATTATTAGTTATGTTAGTATTATTGCATTTCCATAGTACTTACTCTTGATGGACCTGTTATGCTCCTCCTCCTCCTGCTGTTTCTGCAGGAGCTCTGTCTCCTCCTGCTGCTTGTGTTTCAGCATCTCCTGAAGAACCTGCAGCTCCTTCTGCTTCTGCAACCTCAACTCCTTCAGCTGCTCCAACAAACTGTTCTCCAACTCCTCCTTCTCACACCGCAAACACTCCAATCGGGCCACAGTCCCCACTAGTGACACAGAACCACACACACACACACACACACACACACACACACACACACACACACAGAGATAAACATTTATAAATGTATAAGAATTTGTGGATAAAATTATTATGAGATTATTTATAATGAAACGACTACACTACACAACCACTTCTTCCTTTTATTTACATATTATACAGATATTTAGAGATATTTATGTTTTATTTACCCGCGTGCGTCTCTCTTCTCCAAGGTAGCGGAGAGATATGAAGGGATAAAAGGGGAAAAGAATAAAATGCACGTCGGTTTTAAATTCGCAGGCTACCTGCGCTGAAGGCGTGGAAAACGAGCACGTGACGGAAAGGCTTCCGTACCCGATGGGTCCAAATCACATGCCCAG
Source organism: Electrophorus electricus (assembly GCF_041902795.1). Lineage (NCBI taxonomy): Eukaryota > Metazoa > Chordata > Actinopteri > Gymnotiformes > Gymnotidae > Electrophorus > Electrophorus electricus. Next base: position 35,541,953 of record NC_137501.1, on the reverse strand, counting down.
CAAAGTAGCCTTAAACCTGGACACACAATGGAGACCATTTGACCCTTTAAAATCATACTACAACCAGACTTCCAGGCCCAAGAGGTCACACAGTCATGCCCAGCAAAGTAGCTCTGGGCCTGGGCACACTTCACGCAGTTTGACCGTTTAAATAAAACTAGAAACAGACTTCCTGGCCCAAGAGGTCACACAGTCATGCCCAGCAAGGTTGCTTTAAACGTGGGCACACTTCAGACCGTTTCACTCTTTAAATCATTCAAAGCACCACATTTCAAGGCCCAAGAGGTCACAGAATCATGCCCATCAAAGTAGCTCTGGGCCTGGGCACACTTCACGCAGTTTGACCCTTTAAATAATACTACAACCAGACACATACAGGTGCGCACATATACACAGATACACATTCTGTTTAATTTCTTCACATCTGCAGACTAGAGTAAGCTGAGGGTATAGTGTTAAACCAGGTACTACATAAACAGTATATAGTATATATACAGAGGATATAGTGTTAAACCAGGTACTACATACAGAGTATATAGTATACATACAGAGTATATAGTTTGACCAAAAGATCGTGCTGATCTTTGATCTCCTGGTTCTTCATCTCCAGCGCCACTTTCAGACTCATAATGTCCTCCTCTATGGGCTGGTATAACACACACACGAATCATCACTACAGCCAGTACAATGGAAAGGTGGGAATGTGTACTGAATGTGTACTGACGTTATAAGTGAAAGGTGGAGCTACTGGTGGATGTGTACTGACACTATAAGGGATCTCTACCTGCAGTGACAGTCTGAGCTTCTCAAGTTCTTCCTCCAGAGATTTCTTCTCCTGTTCACAGGCCATTTTCATATCTGCCAGAGCAAGTATCATTACTGCTGGATATAACATAGATTGTATATACTACATAATTACTACTGAATATATAAAATATAATATATATAGTACTATACATATATTAGTATCACTTTTATTGGAGCCTAAAGGCTAGCATTCATTATTAGTTATGTTAGTATTATTGCATTTCCATAGTACTTACTCTTGATGGACCTGTTATGCTCCTCCTCCTCCTGCTGTTTCTGCAGAAGCTCTGTCTCCTCATGCTGCTTGTGTTTCAGCATCTCCTGAAGAACCTGCAGCTCCTTCTGCTTCTGCAACCTCAACTCCTTCAGCTGCTCCAACAAACTGTTCTCCAACTCCTCCTTCTCACACCGCAAACACTCCAATCGGGCCACAGGCCCCACTAGTGACACAGAACCACACACACACACACACAGACACACACACACACACACACACAGAGAGAGATAAACATGTATAAATGTATAAGAATTTGTGGATAAAATTATTATGAGATTATTTATAATCAAACGACTACACTACACAACCACATCTTCCTTTTATTTACATATTATACAGATATTTAGAGATATTTACATTTTATTTACCCGCGTGCGTCTCTCTTCTCCAAGGTAGCGGAGAGATATGAAAGGATAAAAGGGGAAAAGAATAAAATGCACGTCGGTTTTAAATTCGCAGGCTACCTGCGCTGAAGGCGTGGAAAACGAGCACGTGACGGAAAGGCTTCCGTACCCGATGGGTCCAAATCACATGCCCAGCAAAGTAGCCTTAAACCTGGACACACAATGGAGAGCATTTGACCCTTTAAAATCATACTACAACCAGACTTCCAGGCCCAAGAGGTCACACAGTCATGCCCAGCAAAGTAGCTCTGGGCCTGGGCACACTTCACGCAGTTTGACCGTTTAAATAAAACTAGAAACAGACTTCCTGGCCCAAGAGGTCACACAGTCATGCCCAGCAAGGTTGCTTTAAACGTGGGCACACTTCAGACCGTTTCACTCTTTAAATCATTCAAAGCACCACATTTCAAGGCCCAAGAGGTCACAGAATCATGCCCATCAAAGTAGCTCTGGGCCTGGGCACACTTTACGGAGTTTGACCCTTTAAATAATACTACAACCAGACACATACAGGTGCGCACATATACACAGATACACATTCTGTTTAATTTCTTCACATCTGCAGACTAGAGTAAGCTGAGGGTATAGTGTTAAACCAGGAGCTACATAAACAGTATATAGTATATATAAAGAGGATATAGTGTTAAACCAGGTACTACATACAGAGTATATAGTATACATACAGAGTATATAGTTTGACCAAAAGATCGTGCTGATCTTTGATCTCCTGGTTCTTCATCTCCAGCGCCACTTTCAGACTCATAATGTCCTCCTCTATGGGCTGGTATAACACACACACGAATCATCACTACAGCCAGTACAATGGAAAGGTGGGAATGTGTACTGAATGTGTACTGACGTTATAAGTGAAAGGTGGAGCTACTGGTGGATGTGTACTGACACTATAAGGGATCTCTACCTGCAGTGACAGTCTGAGCTTCTCAAGTTCTTCCTCCAGAGATTTCTTCTCCTGTTCACAGGCCATTTTCATATCTGCCAGAGCAAGTATCATTACTGCTGGATATAACATAGATTGTATATACTACATAATTACTACTGAATATATAAAATATAATATATATAGTACTATACATATATTAGTATCACTTTTATTGGAGCCTAAAGGCTAACATTCATTATTAGTTATGTTAGTATTATTGCATTTCCATAGTACTTACTCTTGATGGACCTGTTATGCTCCTCCTCCTCCTGCTATTTCTGCAGGAGCTCTGTCTCCTCCTGCTGCTTGTGTTTCAGCATCTCCTGAAGAACCTGCAGCTCCTTCTGCTTCTGCAACCTCAACTCCTTCAGCTGCTCAAACAAACTGTTCTCCAACTCCTCCTTCTCACACCGCAAACACTCCAATCGGGCCACAGGCCCCACTAGTGACACAGAACCACACACACACACACACAGACACACACACACACACACACACAGAGAGAGATAAACATGTATAAATGTATAAGAATTTGTGGATAAAATTATTATGAGATTATTTATAATCAAACGACTACACTACACAACCACATCTTCCTTTTATTTACATATTATACAGATATTTAGAGATATTTACATTTTATTTACCCGCGTGCGTCTCTCTTCTCCAAGGTAGCGGAGAGATATGAAAGGATAAAAGGGGAAAAGAATAAAATGCACGTCGGTTTTAAATTCGCAGGCTACCTGCGCTGAAGGCGTGGAAAACGAGCACGTGACGGAAAGGCTTCCGTACCCGATGGGTCCAAATCACATGCCCAGCAAAGTAGCCTTAAACCTGGACACACAATGGAGAGCATTTGACCCTTTAAAATCATACTACAACCAGACTTCCAGGCCCAAGAGGTCACACAGTCATGCCCAGCAAAGTAGCTCTGGGCCTGGGCACACTTCACGCAGTTTGACCGTTTAAATAAAACTAGAAACAGACTTCCTGGCCCAAGAGGTCACACAGTCATGCCCAGCAAGGTTGCTTTAAACGTGGGCACACTTCAGACCGTTTCACTCTTTAAATCATTCAAAGCACCACATTTCAAGGCCCAAGAGGTCACAGAATCATGCCCATCAAAGTAGCTCTGGGCCTGGGCACACTTTACGGAGTTTGACCCTTTAAATAATACTACAACCAGACACATACAGGTGCGCACATATACACAGATACACATTCTGTTTAATTTCTTCACATCTGCAGACTAGAGTAAGCTGAGGGTATAGTGTTAAACCAGGAGCTACATAAACAGTATATAGTATATATAAAGAGGATATAGTGTTAAACCAGGTACTACATACAGAGTATATAGTATACATACAGAGTATATAGTTTGACCAAAAGATCGTGCTGATCTTTGATCTCCTGGTTCTTCATCTCCAGCGCCACTTTCAGACTCATAATGTCCTCCTCTATGGGCTGGTATAACCCACACATACGAATCATCACTACAGCCAGTACAATGGAAAGGTGGGAATGTGTACTGAATGTGTACTGACGTTATAAGTGAAAGGTGGAGGTACTGGTGGATGTGTACTGACACTATAAGGGATCTCTACCTGCACTGACAGTCTGAGCTTCTCAAGTTCTTCCTCCAGAGATTTCTTCTCCTGTTCACAGGCCATTTTCATATCTGCCAGAGCAAGTATCATTACTGCTGGATATAAAATAGATTGTATATACTACATAATTACTACTGAATATATAAAATATAATATATATAGTACTATACATATATTAGTATCACTTTTATTGGAGCCTAAAGGCTAGCATTCATTATTAGTTATGTTAGTATTATTGCATTTCCATAGTACTTACTCTTGATGGACCTGTTATGCTCCTCCTCCTCCTGCTGTTTCTGCAGGAGCTCTGTCTCCTCCTGCTGCTTGTGTTTCAGCATCTCCTGAAGAACCTGCAGCTCCTTCTGCTTCTGCAACCTCAACTCCTTCAGCTGCTCCAACAAACTGTTCTCCAACTCCTCCTTCTCACACCGCAAACACTCCAATCGGGCCACAGTCCCCACTAGTGACACAGAACACACACACACACACACACACACACACACACACACACACACACACACACACACACAGAGATAAACATGTATAAATGTATAAGAATTTGTGGATAAAATTATTATGAGATTATTTATAATGAAACGACTACACTACACAACCACTTCTTCCTTTTATTTACATATTATACAGATATTTAGAGATATTTATGTTTTATTTACCCGCGTGCGTCTCTCTTCTCCAAGGTAGCGGAGAGATATGAAGGGATAAAAGGGGAAAAGAATAAAATGCACGTCGGTTTTAAATTCGCAGGCTACCTGCGCTGAAGGCGTGGAAAACGAGCACGTGACGGAAAGGCTTCCGTACCCGATGGGTCCAAATCACATGCCCAGCAAAGTAGCCTTAAACCTGGACACACAATGGAGACCATTTGACCCTTTAAAATCATACTACAACCAGACTTCCAGGCCCAAGAGGTCACACAGTCATGCCCAGCAAAGTAGCTCTGGGCCTGGGCACACTTCACGCAGTTTGACCGTTTAAATAAAACTAGAAACAGACTTCCTGGCCCAAGAGGTCACACAGTCATGCCCAGCAAGGTTGCTTTAAACGTGGGCACACTTCAGACCGTTTCACTCTTTAAATCATTCAAAGCACCACATTTCAAGGCCCAAGAGGTCACAGAATCATGCCCATCAAAGTAGCTCTGGGCCTGGGCACACTTCACGCAGTTTGACCCTTTAAATAATACTACAACCAGACACATACAGGTGCGCACATATACACAGATACACATTCTGTTTAATTTCTTCACATCTGCAGACTAGAGTAAGCTGAGGGTATAGTGTTAAACCAGGTACTACATAAACAGTATATAGTATATATACAGAGGATATAGTGTTAAACCAGGTACTACATACAGAGTATATAGTATACATACAGAGTATATAGTTTGACCAAAAGATCGTGCTGATCTTTGATCTCCTGGTTCTTCATCTCCAGCGCCACTTTCAGACTCATAATGTCCTCCTCTATGGGCTGGTATAACACACACACGAATCATCACTACAGCCAGTACAATGGAAAGGTGGGAATGTGTACTGAATGTGTACTGACGTTATAAGTGAAAGGTGGAGCTACTGGTGGATGTGTACTGACACTATAAGGGATCTCTACCTGCAGTGACAGTCTGAGCTTCTCAAGTTCTTCCTCCAGAGATTTCTTCTCCTGTTCACAGGCCATTTTCATATCTGCCAGAGCAAGTATCATTACTGCTGGATATAACATAGATTGTATATACTACATAATTACTACTGAATATATAAAATATAATATATATAGTACTATACATATATTAGTATCACTTTTATTGGAGCCTAAAGGCTAACATTCATTATTAGTTATGTTAGTATTATTGCATTTCCATAGTACTTACTCTTGATGGACCTGTTATGCTCCTCCTCCTCCTGCTGTTTCTGCAGGAGCTCTGTCTCCTCCTGCTGCTTGTGTTTCAGCATCTCCTGAAGAACCTGCAGCTCCTTCTGCTTCTGCAACCTCAACTCCTTCAGCTGCTCCAACAAACTGTTCTCCAACTCCTCCTTCTCACACCGCGAACACTCCAATCGGGCCACAGGCCCCACTAGTGACACAGAACCACACACACACACACACACACACACACACACACACACACACACACACACACACACACAGAGAGATAAACATGTATAAATGTATAAGAATTTGTGGATAAAATTATTATGAGATTATTTATAATGAAACGACTACACTACACAACCACTTCTTCCTTTTATTTACATATTATACAGATATTTAGAGATATTTACATTTTCTTTACCGGCGTGCGTCTCTCTTCTCCAAGGTAGCGGAGAGATATGAAGGGATAAAAGGGGAAAAGAATAAAATGCACGTCGGTTTTAAATTCGCAGGCTACCTGCGCTGAAGGCGTGGAAAACGAGCACGTGACGGAAAGGCTTCCGTACCCGATGGGTCCAAATCACATGCCCAGCAAAGTAGCCTTAAACCTGGACACACAATGGAGACCATTTGACCCTTTAAAATCATACTACAACCAGACTTCCAGGCCCAAGAGGTCACACAGTCATGCCCAGCAAAGTAGCTCTGGGCCTGGGCACACTTCACGTAGTTTGACCGTTTAAATAAAACTAGAAACAGACTTCCTGGCCCAAGAGGTCACACAGTCATGCCCAGCAAGGTTGCTTTAAACGTGGGCACACTTCAGACCGTTTCACTCTTTAAATCATTCAAAGCACCACATTTCAAGGCCCAAGAGGTCACAGAATTATGCCCATCAAAGTAGCTCTGGGCCTGGGCACACTTCACGCAGTTTGACCCTTTAAATAATTCTACAACCAGACACATACAGGTGCGCACATATACACAGATACACATTCTGTTTAATTTCTTCACATCTGCAGACTAGAGTAAGCTGAGGGTATAGTGTTAAACCAGGTACTACATAAACAGTATATAGTATATATACAGAGGATATAGTGTTAAACCAGGTACTACATACAGAGTATATAGTATACATACAGAGTATATAGTTTGACCAAAAGATCGTGCTGATCTTTGATCTCCTGGTTCTTCATCTCCAGCGCCACTTTCAGACTCATAATGTCCTCCTCTATGGGCTGGTATAACACACACACGAATCATCACTACAGCCAGTACAATGGAAAGGTGGGAATGTGTACTGAATGTGTACTGACGTTATAAGTGAGAGGTGGTGGTACTGGTGGATGTGTACTGACACTATAAGGGATCTCTACCTGCAGTGACAGTTTGAGCTTCTCAAGTTCTTCCTCCAGAGATTTCTTCTCCTGTTCACAGGCCATTTTCATATCTGCCAGAGCAAGTATCATTACTGCTGGATATAACACAGATTGTATATACTACATAATTACTGCTGAATATATAAAATATAATATATATAGTACTATACATATATTAGTGTCACTTTTATTGGAGCCTAAAGGCTAACATTCATTATTAGTTATGTTAGTATTATTGCATTTCCATAGTACTTACTCTTGATGGACCTGTTATGCTCCTCCTCCTCCTGCTGTTTCTGCAGGAGCTCTGTCTCCTCCTGCTGCTTGTGTTTCAGCATCTCCTGAAGAACCTGCAGCTCATTCTGCTTCTGCAACCTCAACTCCTTCAGCTGCTCAAACAAACTGTTCTCCAACTCCTCCTTCTCACACCGCAAACACTCCAATCGGGCCACAGGCCCCACTAGTGACACAGAACCACACACACACACACACAGACACACACACACACACACACAGAGAGAGAGATAAACATGTATAAATGTATAAGAATTTGTGGATAAAATTATTATGAGATTATTTATAATCAAACAACTACACTACACAACCACATCTTCCTTTTATTTACATATTATACAGATATTTAGAGATATTTACATTTTATTTACCCGCGTGCGTCTCTCTTCTCCAAGGTAGCGGAGAGATATGAAAGGATAAAAGGGGAAAAGAATAAAATGCACGTCGGTTTTAAATTCGCAGGCTACCTGCGCTGAAGGCGTGGAAAACGAGCACGTGACGGAAAGGCTTCCGTACCCGATGGGTCCAAATCACATGCCCAGCAAAGTAGCCTTAAACCTGGACACGCAATGGAGAGCATTTGACCCTTTAAAATCATACTACAACCAGACTTCCAGGCCCAAGAGGTCACACAGCCATGCCCAGCAAAGTAGCTCTGGGCCTGGGCACACTTCACGCAGTTTGACCGTTTAAATAAAACTAGAAACAGACTTCCTGGCCCAAGAGGTCACAGTCATACCCAGCAAAGTACGTTTAAACCTGGAAACAAATCAGATCCTTTCTGTCATTCAAAGGAATGGGCCTGCAACTCACAACCACATCCCCAGTGAAGCGCACCGTCACCCAGCCACACTACCCCACCTTGCCCGTCCTGGAACAACCACACCTCCAGGGCACCACATGCCAATCTCTCATGCCCAGCAAACTGCAACCTCACGAAGCCAGGCCACACACTGTCTCCCCTTGTACAGTCCAAGGACGAACTCCTCCACAAACCTGGTGTTCACGCGCACACACGCAATTACAACGAATTGGTGGAGAACTTTGAAACAAACGTGCTGACTTTGAATACTCACATCTAGGCTGGGCCAGGTCCAAATGGCCTGCAGCTCGGTGCGCATTAACTGCTTGACTGTCCGTCACAAACGCCACCTGCCAAGCGTTCGTTCCGTCCCTGGCGGATTTTAAAAAATCGTAGCGTGAGAACGATGGGTCCGATCCGCGTGCCGCTTAAAGGCGATTACAGGGGAGATGCAACCCATTCCAAAGAACCATGAAAAGACTTTCTACTCCCAAGGAAACGAGATATTAAGCCGCAATGACATCCGACGCGCGCATTTTCTCCGCCGCGCAGCACATTTAAAAAAATCATAGCGTGAAAACCGTGGGTTCGATCCGCGTGCCGCTCGAAGGCGATTACAGGGGAGATGCAGCCCTTTCCAAAGAGGCATGAACAGACTTCCTACTCCCAAGGAGCCCAAAGATATTAAGCCGCAAATACGTCCTACGCGCGTCTTTTCTACGCCGCGCACCACATTTAAAAAATCGTATCGGAAGAACGGTGGGTCCAATCCGCGTGCCGCTTAAAGGCGATTACAAGGGAGATGCAAACCTTTCCAAAGAGCCATGAAAAGACTTTCTACTCCCAAGGAGACAAGAGATATTACGCGCATTTTCTCCGACGCGCACCACGTTTAAAAAATCGTAGCGTGAGAACGGTGGGTCCGATCCGCGTGCCGCTTAAAGACGATTACAGGGGAGATGCATCCCTTTCCAAAGAGCCATGAACAGACTTTCTACTCCCAAGGAGACCAGAGATATTAACAGATAAAGCGTTACGCTCCAGTCGGATGAGCGAGAAACGCTTGTACAATTGCAACGAATTGGAGGAGAAAGTTTAAACAAACGCGCTGACTTTGAAGGCTCACATCTAGGCCGGGCCAGGTCCAAATGGCCTGCAACTCGGTCCGCATCACGTCCATGACTTTTCCTAACGAACGCCACCTGCCAAGCTTTCGGCCAGTCCCTGTCGGCATTAAAAAATCGTAGCGTGATAACGATGGTTCCGATCCGCGTGCCGCGCGAAGGCGATTACAGGGGAGATGCAGCCCTTTCCAAAGAGCCATGAACAGACTTTCTACTCCCAAGGAGCCCAAAGATATTAAGCCGCAAATAAGTCCTACGCGCGTCTTTTCTACGCCTCGCACCACATTTAAAAAATCGTAGCGTAAGAACGGTGGGTCCGATCCGCGTGCCGCTTAAAGGCGATTACAGGGGAGATGCAACCCTTTCCAAAGAACCATGAAAAGACTTTCTACTCCCAAGGAGACAATAGATATTAAGCCGAAATGACGTCCGACGCGCGCATTTTCTCCGACGCGCACCACATTTAAAAAAATCATAGCGTGAAAACCGTGGGTTCGATCCGCGTGCCGCTCGAAGGCGATTACAGCGGAGATGCAGCCCTTTCCAAAGAGCCATGAAAAGACTTTCTACTCCTAAGGAGACAAGAGATATTAAGCCGAAATGACGTCCGACGCGCGCATTTCCTCCGCCGCGCACCACATTTAAAAAAATCATAGCGTGAAAACCGTGGGTTCGATCCGCGTGCCGCTCGAAGGCGATTACAGGGGAGATGCAGCCCTTTCCAAAGAGCCATGAACAGACTTTCTACTCCCAAGGAGACCAGAAATATTAACTTATAAAGCGTTACGCTCCAGTCGGATGAACGAGAAACGCTTGTACAATTGCAACGAATTGGAGGAGAAAGTTTAAACAAACGCGCTGACTTTGAACGCTCACATCTAGGCCGGGCCAACTCCAAATGGCGTGCAACTCGGTGTGCATCACCTCCATGACTGTCCCTAACGAACGCCACCTGCCACGCTTTCGGCCTATCCCTGGCGGCATTAAAAAATCGTAGCGTGATAACGATGGTTCCGATGCGCGTGCCGCTCGAAGGCGATTACAGGGGAGATACAGCCCTTTCCAAAGAGCCATGAACAGACTTTCTACTCCCAAGGAGACAAGAGATATTACGCGCATATTCTCCGACGCGCACCACGTTTAAAAAATCGTAGCGTGAGAACGGTGGGTCCGATCCGCGTGCCGCTTAAAGGCGATTACAGGGGAGATACAGCCCTTTCCAAAGAGGCATGAACAGACTTCCTACTCCCAAGGAGACAAGAGATATTAAGCCGCAATGACGTCCGACGCGCGCATTTTCTCCGCCGCGCAGCACATTTAAAAAAATCATAGCGTGAAAACCGTGGGTTCGATCCGCGTGCCGCTCGAAGGCGATTACAGGGGAGATGGAGCCCTTTCCAAAGAGGCATGAACAGACTTCCTACTCCCAAGGAGCCCAAAGATATTAAGCCGCAAATACGTCCTACGCGCGTCTTTTCTACGCCGCGCACCACATTTAAAAAATCGTAGCGTAAGAACGGTGGGTCCGATCCGCGTGCCGCTTAAAGGCGATTACAGGGGAGATGCAAACCTTTCCAAAGAGCCATGAAAAGACTTTCTACTCCCAAGGAGACAAGAGATATTAAGCCGCAATGACGTCCGACGCGCGCATTTTCTCCGACGCGCAACACATTTAAAAAAATCATAGCGTGAAAACCGTGGGTTCGATCCGCGTGCCGCTCGAAGGCGATTACAGGGGAGATGCAGCCCTTTCCAAAGAGCCATGAACAGACTTTCTACTCCCAATGAGACAAGAGATATCAAGCCGCAAATACGTCCGGCGCGCGTCTATTCTCCGCCGCGCAACACATTTAAAAAAATCGTAGCGTGAAAACCGTGGGTTCGATCCGCGTGCCGCTTAAAGGCGATTACAGGGGAGATGCAGCCCTTTCCAAAGAGCCATGAAAAGACTTTCTACTCCCAAGGAGACAAGAGATATTAAGCCGAAATGACGTCCGACGCGCGCATTTCCTCCGCCGCGCACCACATTTAAAAAAATCATAGCGTGAAAACCGTGGGTTCGATCCGCGTGCCGCTCGAAGGCGATTACAGGGGAGATGCAGCATTTCCAAAGAGCCATGAACAGACTTCCTACTCCCAAGGAGACAAGAGATATTAAGCCGCAAATACGTCCTACGCCGCGCACCACATTTAAAAAATCGTAGCGTAAGAACGGTGGGTCCGATCCGCGTGCCGCTTAAAGGCGATTACAGGGGAGATGCAACCCTTTCCAAAGAGGCATGAACAGAATTCCTACTCCCAAGGAGACAAGAGATATTAACATATAAAGCGTTACGCTCCAGTCGGATGAGCGAGAAACGCTTGAGCAGTTGCAACGAATTGGAGGAGAAAGTTTAAACAAACGCGCTGACTTTGAACGCTCACATCTAGGTCTGGCCAAGTCCAAATGCCGTGCAACTCGGTGCGCATCACCTCCATGACTGTCCCTAACGAACGCCACCTGCCACGCTTTCGGCCTATCCCTGGCGGCATTAAAAAATCGTAGCGTGATAACGATGGTTCCGATGCGCGTGCCGCTCGAAGGCGATTACAGGGGAGATACAGCCCTTTCCAAAGAGCCATGAACAGACTTTCTACTCTCAAGGAGACAAGAGATATTACGCGCATTTCCTCCGACGCGCACCACGTTTAAAAAATCGTAGCGTGAGAACGGTGGGTCCGATCCGCGTGCCGCTTAAAGGCGATTACAGGGGAGATGCAACCCTTTCCAAAGAACCATGAAAAGACTTTCTAATCCCAAGGAGACAAGTGATATTAAGCCGCAATGACGTCCGACGCGCGCATTTTCTCCGCCGCGCACCACATTTAAAAAAATCATAGCGTGAAAACCGTGGGTTCGATCCGCGTGCCGCTCAAAGGCGATTACAGGGGAGATGGAGCCCTTTCCAAAGAGGCATGAACAGACTTCCTACTCCCAAGGAGCCCAAAGATATTAAGCCGCAAATACGTCCTACGCGCGTCTTTTCTACGCCGCGCACCACATTTAAAAAATCGTAGCGTAAGAACGGTGGGTCCGATCCGCGTGCCGCATAAAGGCGATTACAGGGGAGATGCAAACCTTTCCAAAGAGCCATGAAAAGACTTTCTACTCCCAAGGAGACAAGAGATATTAAGCCGCAATGACGTCCGACGCGCGCATTTTCTCCGACGCGCAACACATTTAAAAAAATCATAGCGTGAAAACCGTGGGTTCGATCCACGTGCCGCGAGAAGGCGATAACAGGGGAGATGCAGCCCTTTCCAAAGAGCCATGAACAGACTTTCTACTCCCAATGAGACAAGAGATATCAAGCCGCAAATACGTCCGGCGCGCGTCTATTCTCCGCCGCGCAACACATTTAAAAAAAATCGTAGCGTGAAAACCGTGGGTTCGATCCGCGTGCCGCTTAAAGGCGATTACAGGGGAGATGCAGCCCTTTCCAAAGAGCCATGAAAAGACTTTCTACTCCCAAGGAGACAAGAGATATTAAGCCGAAATGACGTCCGACGCGCGCATTTCCTCCGCCGCGCACCACATTTAAAAAAATCATAGCGTGAAAACCGTGGGTTCGATCCGCGTGCCGCTCGAAGGCGATTACAGGGGAGATGCAGCCCTTTCCAAAGAGGCATGAACAGACTTCCTACTCCCAAGTAGCCCAAAGATATTAAGCCGCAAATACGTCCTACGCGCGTCTTTTCTACGCCGCGCACCACATTTAAAAAATCGTATCGGAAGAACGGTGGGTCCAATCCGCGTGCCGCTTAAAGGCGATTACAAGGGAGATGCAAACCTTTCCAAAGAGCCATGAAAAGACTTTCTACTCCCAAGGAGACAAGAGATATTAAGCCGAAATGACGTCCGACGCGCGCATTTTCTCCGCCGCGCACCACATTTTAAAAAATCATAGCGTGAAAACCGTGGGTTCGATCCGCGTGCCGCTCGAAGGCGATTACAGGGGAGATGCAGCCCTTTCCAAAGAGCCATGAACAGACTTTCTACACCCAATGAGACAAGAGATATTAAGCAGCAAATACGTCCGGCGCGCGTCTTTTCTCCGCCGCGCAACACATTTAAAAAAAATCGTAGCGTGAAAAACGTGGGTTCGATCCGCGTGCCGCTCGAAGGCGATTACAGGGGAGATGCATCCCTTTCAAAAGAGCCATGAACAGACTTTCTACTCCCAAGGAGACCAGAAATATTAACATATAAAGCGTTACGCTCCAGTCGGATGAACGAGAAACGCTTGTACAATTGCAACGAATTGGAGGAGAAAGTTTAAACAAACGCGCTGACTTTGAACGCTCACATCTAGGCCGGGCCAACTCCAAATGGCGTGCAACTCGGTGCGCATCACCTCCATGACTGTCGCTAACGAACGCCACCTGCCACGCTTTCGGCCCGTCCCTGGCGGCATTAAAAAATCGTAGCGTGATAACGATGGTTCCGATGCGCGTGCCGCTCGAAGGCGATTACAGGGGAGATACAGCCCTTTCCAAAGAGCCATGAACAGACTTTCTACTCCCAAGGAGACAAGAGATATTACGCGCATTTTCTCCGACGCGCACCACGTTTAAAAAATCGTAGCGTGAGAACGGTGGGTCCGATCCGCGTGCCGCTCGAAGCCGATTACAGGGGAGATGCAGCCCTTTCCAAAGAGCCATGAACAGACTTTCTACTCCCAAGGAGACAAGAGATATTACGCCGCAATGACGTCCGACGCGCGCATTTTCTCCGCCGCGCACCACATTTAAAAAATCGTATCGTGAGAACGGTGGGTCCGATCCGCGTGCCGCTTAAAGGCAATTACAGGGGAGATGCAGCGCTTTCCAAAGAGCCATGAACAGACTTTCTACTCCCAAGGAGCCCAAAGATATTAAGCCGCAAATACGTCCTACGCGCGTCTTTTCTACGCCGCGCACCACATTTAAAAAATCGTAGCGTAAGAACGGTGGGTCCGATCCGCGTGCCGCTTAAAGGCGATTACAGGGGAGATGCAGCCCTTTCCAAAGAGCCATGAAAAGACTTTCTACTCCCAAGGAGACAAGAGATATTAAGCCGAAATGACGTGCGACGCGCGCATTTCCTCCGCCGCGCACCACATTTAAAAAAATCATAGCGTGAAAACCGTGGGTTCGATCCGCGTGCCGCTCGAAGGCGATTACAGGGGAGATACAGCCCTTTCCAAAGAGCCATGAACAGACTTTCTACTCCCAAGGAGACAAGAGATATTACGCGCATTTTCTCCGACGCGCACCACGTTTAAAAAATCGTAGCGTGAGAACGGTGGGTCCGATCCGCGTGCCGCTTAAAGGCGATTACAGGGGAGATGCATCCCTTTCCAAAGAGCCATGAACAGACTTTCTACTCCCAAGGAGACCAGAGATATTAACAGATAAAGCGTTACGCTCCAGTCGGATGAGCGAGAAACGCTTGTACAATTGCAACGAATTGGAGGAGAAAGTTTAAACAAACGCGCTGACTTTGAAGGCTCACATCTAGGCCGGGCCAGGTCCAAATGGCCTACAACTCAGTCCGCATCACGTCCATGACTTTTCCTAACGAACGCCACCTGCCAAGCTTTCGGCCCGTCCCTGTCGGCATTAAAAAATCGTAGCGTGATAACGATGGTTCCGATCCGCGTGCCGCGCGAAGGCGATTACAGGGGAGATGCAGCCCTTTCCAAAGAGCCATGAACAGACTTTCTACTCCCCAGGAGCCCAAAGATATTAAGCCGCAAATAAGTCCTACGCGCGTCTTTTCTACGCCTCGCACCACATTTAAAAAATCGTAGCGTAAGAACGGTGGGTCCGATCCGCGTGCCGCTTAAAGGCGATTACAGGGGAGATGCAACCCTTTCCAAAGAACCATGAAAACACTTTCTACTCCCAAGGAGACAAGAGATATTAAGCCGCAATGACGTCCGACGCGCGCATTTTCTCCGCCGCAGCACATTTAAAAAAATCATAGCGTGAAAACCGTGGGTTCGATCCGCGTGCCGCTCGAAGGCGATTACAGGGGAGATGGAGCCCTTTCCAAAAAGGCATGAACAGACTTCCTACTCCCAAGGAGCCCAAAGATATTAAGCCGCAAATACGTCCTACGCGCGTCTTTTCTACGCCGCGCACCACATTTAAAAAATCGTATCGGAAGAACGGTGGGTCCAATCCGCGTGCCGCTTAAAGGCGATTACAAGGGAGATGCAAACCTTTCCAAAGAGCCATGAAAAGACTTTCTACTCCCAAGGAGACAAGAGATATTAAGCCGAAATGACGTCCGACGCGCGCATTTTCTCCGCCGCGCACCACATTTTAAAAAATCATAGCGTGAAAACCGTGGGTTCGATCCGCGTGTCGCTCGAAGGCGATTACAGGGGAGATGCAGCCCTTTCCAAAGAGCCATGAACAGACTTTCTACACCCAATGAGACAAGAGATATTAAGCAGCAAATACGTCCGGCGCGCGTCTTTTCTCCGCCGCGCAACACATTTAAAAAAAATCGTAGCGTGAAAAACGTGGGTTCGATCCGCGTGCCGCTCGAAGGCGATTACAGGGGAGATGCATCCCTTTCAAAAGAGCCATGAACAGACTTTCTACTCCCAAGGAGACCAGAAATATTAACATATAAAGCGTTACGCTCCAGTCGGATGAACGAGAAACGCTTGTACAATTGCAACGAATTGGAGGAGAAAGTTTAAACAAACGCGCTGACTTTGAACGCTCACATCTAGGCCGGGCCAACTCCAAATGGCGTGCAACTCGGTGCGCATCACCTCCATGACTGTCGCTAACGAACGCCACCTGCCACGCTTTCGGCCCGTCCCTGGCGGCATTAAAAAATCGTAGCGTGATAACGATGGTTCCGATGCGCGTGCCGCTCGAAGGCGATTACAGGGGAGATACAGCCCTTTCCAAAGAGCCATGAACAGACTTTCTACTCCCAAGGAGACAAGAGATATTACGCCGCAATGACGTCCGACGCGCGCATTTTCTCCGCCGCGCACCACATTTAAAAAATCGTATCGTGAGAACGGTGGGTCCGATCCGCGTGCCGCTTAAAGGCAATTACAGGGGAGATGCAGCGCTTTCCAAAGAGCCATGAACAGACTTTCTACTCCCAAGGAGCCCAAAGATATTAAGCCGCAAATACGTCCTACGCGCGTCTTTTCTACGCCGTGCACCACATTTAAAAAATCGTAGCGTAAGAACGGTGGGTCCGATCCGCGTGCCGCTTAAAGGCGATTACAGGGGAGATGCAGCCCTTTCCAAAGAGCCATGAAAAGACTTTCTACTCCCAAGGAGACAAGAGATATTAAGCCGAAATGACGTCCGACGCGCGCATTTCCTCCGCCGCGCACCACATTTAAAAAAATCATAGCGTGAAAACCGTGGGTTCGATCCGCGTGCCGCTCGAAGGCGATTACAGGGGAGATACAGCCCTTTCCAAAGAGCCATGAACAGACTTTCTACTCCCAAGGAGACAAGAGATATTACGCGCATTTTCTCCGACGCGCACCACGTTTAAAAAATCGTAGCGTGAGAACGGTGGGTCCGATCCGCGTGCCGCTTAAAGGCGATTACAGGGGAGATGCATCCCTTTCCAAAGAGCCATGAACAGACTTTCTACTCCCAAGGAGACCAGAGATATTAACAGATAAAGCGTTACGCTCCAGTCGGATGAGCGAGAAACGCTTGTACAATTGCAACGAATTGGAGGAGAAAGTTTAAACAAACGCGCTGACTTTGAAGGCTCACATCTAGGCCGGGCCAGGTCCAAATGGCCTACAACTCAGTCCGCATCACGTCCATGACTTTTCCTAACGAACGCCACCTGCCAAGCTTTCGGCCCGTCCCTGTCGGCATTAAAAAATCGTAGCGTGATAACGATGGTTCCGATCCGCGTGCCGCGCGAAGGCGATTACAGGGGAGATGCAGCCCTTTCCAAAGAGCCATGAACAGACTTTCTACTCCCCAGGAGCCCAAAGATATTAAGCCGCAAATAAGTCCTACGCGCGTCTTTTCTACGCCTCGCACCACATTTAAAAAATCGTAGCGTAAGAACGGTGGGTCCGATCCGCGTGCCGCTTAAAGGCGATTACAGGGGAGATGCAACCCTTTCCAAAGAACCATGAAAACACTTTCTACTCCCAAGGAGACAAGAGATATTAAGCCGCAATGACGTCCGACGCGCGCATTTTCTCCGCCGCAGCACATTTAAAAAAATCATAGCGTGAAAACCGTGGGTTCGATCCGCGTGCCGCTCGAAGGCGATTACAGGGGAGATGGAGCCCTTTCCAAAAAGGCATGAACAGACTTCCTACTCCCAAGGAGCCCAAAGATATTAAGCCGCAAATACGTCCTACGCGCGTCTTTTCTACGCCGCGCACCACATTTAAAAAATCGTATCGGAAGAACGGTGGGTCCAATCCGCGTGCCGCTTAAAGGCGATTACAAGGGAGATGCAAACCTTTCCAAAGAGCCATGAAAAGACTTTCTACTCCCAAGGAGACAAGAGATATTAAGCCGAAATGACGTCCGACGCGCGCATTTTCTCCGCCGCGCACCACATTTTAAAAAATCATAGCGTGAAAACCGTGGGTTCGATCCGCGTGCCGCTCGAAGGCGATTACAGGGGAGATGCAGCCCTTTCCAAAGAGCCATGAACAGACTTTCTACACCCAATGAGACAAGAGATATTAAGCAGCAAATACGTCCGGCGCGCGTCTTTTCTCCGCCGCGCAACACATTTAAAAAAAATCGTAGCGTGAAAAACGTGGGTTCGATCCGCGTGCCGCTCGAAGGCGATTACAGGGGAGATGCATCCCTTTCAAAAGAGCCATGAACAGACTTTCTACTCCCAAGGAGACCAGAAATATTAACATATAAAGCGTTACGCTCCAGTCGGATGAACGAGAAACGCTTGTACAATTGCAACGAATTGGAGGAGAAAGTTTAAACAAACGCGCTGACTTTGAACGCTCACATCTAGGCCGGGCCAACTCCAAATGGCGTGCAACTCGGTGCGCATCACCTCCATGACTGTCGCTAACGAACGCCACCTGCCACGCTTTCGGCACGTCCCTGGCGGCATTAAAAAATCGTAGCGTGATAACGATGGTTCCGATGCGCGTGCCGCTCGAAGGCGATTACAGGGGAGATACAGCCCTTTCCAAAGAGCCATGAACAGACTTTCTACTCCCAAGGAGACAAGAGATATTACGCGCATTTTCTCCGACGCGCACCACGTTTAAAAAATCGTAGCGTGAGAACGGTGGGTCCGATCCGCGTGCCGCTCGAAGCCGATTACAGGGGAGATGCAGCCCTTTCCAAAGAGCCATGAACAGACTTTCTACTCCCAAGGAGCCCAAAGATATTAAGCCGCAAATAAGTCCTACGCGCGTCTTTTCTACGCCGCGCACCACATTTAAAAAATCGTTGCGTAAGAACGGTGGGTCCGATCCGCGTGCCGCTTAAAGGCGATTACAGGGGAGATGCAACCCTTTCCAAAGAGCCATAAAAAGACTTTCTATTCCCAAGGAGACAAGAGATATTAAGCCGCAATGACGTCCGACGCGCGCATTTTCTCCGCCGCGCACCACATTTAAAAAAATCATAGCGTGAAAACCGTGGGTTCGATCCGCGTGCCGCTCGAAGGCGATTACAGGGGAGATGCAACCCTTTCCAAAGAGCCATGAACAGACTTCCTACTCCCAAGGAGACAAGAGATATTAAGCAGCAATGATGTCCGACACGCGCATTTTCTCCGCCGCGCACCACATTTAAAAAATCTTAGCGTGAGAACGGTGGGTCCGATCCGCGTGCCGCTTAAAGGCGATTACAGGGGAGATGCAGCCCTTTCCAAAGAGCCATGAAAAGACTTTCTACTCCCAAGGAGACAAGAGATATTAAGCCGAAATGACGTCCGACGCGCGCATTTTCTCCGCCGCGCACCACATTTAAAAAAATCATAGCGTGAAAACCGTGGCTTCGATCCGCGTGCCGCTCGAAGGCGATTACAGGGGAGATGCAGCCCTTTCCAAAGATCCATGAACAGACTTCCTACTCCCAAGGAGACAAGAGATATTAACATATAAAGCGTTACGCTCCAGTCGGATGAGCGAGAAACGCTTGAGCAGTTGCAACGAATTGGAGGAGAAAGTTTAAACAAACGCGCTGACTTTGAACGCTCACATCTAGGTCTGGCCAAGTCCAAATGCCGTGCAACTCGGTGCGCATCACCTCCATGACTGTCCCTAACGAACGCCACCTGCCACGCTTTCGGCCTATCCCTGGCGGCATTAAAAAATCGTAGCGTGATAACGATGGTTCCGATGCGCGTGCCGCTCGAAGGCGATTACAGGGGAGATACAGCCCTTTCCAAAGAGCCATGAACAGACTTTCTACTCTCAAGGAGACAAGAGATATTACGCGCATTTCCTCCGACGCGCACCACGTTTAAAAAATCGTAGCGTGAGAACGGTGGGTCCGATCCGCGTGCCGCTTAAAGGCGATTACAGGGGAGATGCAACCCTTTCCAAAGAACCATGAAAAGACTTTCTAATCCCAAGGAGACAAGTGATATTAAGCCGCAATGACGTCCGACGCGCGCATTTTCTCCGCCGCGCACCACATTTAAAAAAATCATAGCGTGAAAACCGTGGGTTCGATCCGCGTGCCGCTCAAAGGCGATTACAGGGGAGATGGAGCCCTTTCCAAAGAGGCATGAACAGACTTCCTACTCCCAAGGAGCCCAAAGATATTAAGCCGCAAATACGTCCTACGCGCGTCTTTTCTACGCCGCGCACCACATTTAAAAAATCGTAGCGTAAGAACGGTGGGTCCGATCCGCGTGCCGCTTAAAGGCGATTACAGGGGAGATGCAAACCTTTCCAAAGAGCCATGAAAAGACTTTCTACTCCCAAGGAGACAAGAGATATTAAGCCGCAATGACGTCCGACGCGCGCATTTTCTCCGACGCGCAACACATTTAAAAAAATCATAGCGTGAAAACCGTGGGTTCGATCCGCGTGCCGCGAGAAGGCGATAACAGGGGAGATGCAGCCCTTTCCAAAGAGCTATGAACAGACTTTCTACTCCCAATGAGACAAGAGATATCAAGCCGCAAATACGTCCGGCGCGCGTCTATTCTCCGCCGCGCAACACATTTAAAAAAAATCGTAGCGTGAAAACCGTGGGTTCGATCCGCGTGCCGCTTAAAGGCGATTACAGGGGAGATGCAGCCCTTTCCAAAGAGCCATGAAAAGACTTTCTACTCCCAAGGAGACAAGAGATATTAAGCCGAAATGACGTCCGACGCGCGCATTTCCTCCGCCGCGCACCACATTTAAAAAAATCATAGCGTGAAAACCGTGGGTTCGATCCGCGTGCCGCTCGAAGGCGATTACAGGGGAGATGCAGCCCTTTCCAAAGAGGCATGAACAGACTTCCTACTCCCAAGTAGCCCAAAGATATTAAGCCGCAAATACGTCCTACGCGCGTCTTTTCTACGCCGCGCACCACATTTAAAAAATCGTATCGGAAGAACGGTGGGTCCAATCCGCGTGCCGCTTAAAGGCGATTACAAGGGAGATGCAAACCTTTCCAAAGAGCCATGAAAAGACTTTCTACTCCCAAGGAGACAAGAGATATTAAGCCGAAATGACGTCCGACGCGCGCATTTTCTCCGCCGCGCACCACATTTTAAAAAATCATAGCGTGAAAACCGTGGGTTCGATCCGCGTGCCGCTCGAAGGCGATTACAGGGGAGATGCAGCCCTTTCCAAAGAGCCATGAACAGACTTTCTACACCCAATGAGACAAGAGATATTAAGCAGCAAATACGTCCGGCGCGCGTCTTTTCTCCGCCGCGCAACACATTTAAAAAAAATCGTAGCGTGAAAAACGTGGGTTCGATCCGCGTGCCGCTCGAAGGCGATTACAGGGGAGATGCATCCCTTTCAAAAGAGCCATGAACAGACTTTCTACTCCCAAGGAGACCAGAAATATTAACATATAAAGCGTTACGCTCCAGTCGGATGAACGAGAAACGCTTGTACAATTGCAACGAATTGGAGGAGAAAGTTTAAACAAACGCGCTGACTTTGAACGCTCACATCTAGGCCGGGCCAACTCCAAATGGCGTGCAACTCGGTGCGCATCACCTCCATGACTGTCGCTAACGAACGCCACCTGCCACGCTTTCGGCCCGTCCCTGGCGGCATTAAAAAATCGTAGCGTGATAACGATGGTTCCGATGCGCGTGCCGCTCGAAGGCGATTACAGGGGAGATACAGCCCTTTCCAAAGAGCCATGAACAGACTTTCTACTCCCAAGGAGACAAGAGATATTACGCGCATTTTCTCCGACGCGCACCACGTTTAAAAAATCGTAGCGTGAGAACGGTGGGTCCGATCCGCGTGCCGCTTAAAGGCAATTACAGGGGAGATGCAGCGCTTTCCAAAGAGCCATGAACAGACTTTCTACTCCCAAGGAGCCCAAAGATATTAAGCCGCAATGACGTCCGACGCGCGCATTTTCTCCGCCGCGCACCACATTTAAAAAATCGTATCGTGAGAACGGTGGGTCCGATCCGCGTGCCGCTTAAAGGCAATTACAGGGGAGATGCAGCGCTTTCCAAAGAGCCATGAACAGACTTTCTACTCCCAAGGAGCCCAAAGATATTAAGCCGCAAATACGTCCTACGCGCGTCTTTTCTACGCCGCGCACCACATTTAAAAAATCGTAGCGTAAGAACGGTGGGTCCGATCCGCGTGCCGCTTAAAGGCGATTACAGGGGAGATGCAGCCCTTTCCAAAGAGCCATGAAAAGACTTTCTACTCCCAAGGAGACAAGAGATATTAAGCCGAAATGACGTCCGACGCGCGCATTTCCTCCGCCGCGCACCACATTTAAAAAAATCATAGCGTGAAAACCGTGGGTTCGATCCGCGTGCCGCTCGAAGGCGATTACAGGGGAGATACAGCCCTTTCCAAAGAGCCATGAACAGACTTTCTACTCCCAAGGAGACAAGAGATATTACGCGCATTTTCTCCGACGCGCACCACGTTTAAAAAATCGTAGCGTGAGAACGGTGGGTCCGATCCGCGTGCCGCTTAAAGGCGATTACAGGGGAGATGCATCCCTTTCCAAAGAGCCATGAACAGACTTTCTACTCCCAAGGAGACCAGAGATATTAACAGATAAAGCGTTACGCTCCAGTCGGATGAGCGAGAAACGCTTGTACAATTGCAACGAATTGGAGGAGAAAGTTTAAACAAACGCGCTGACTTTGAAGGCTCACATCTAGGCCGGGCCAGGTCCAAATGGCCTACAACTCAGTCCGCATCACGTCCATGACTTTTCCTAACGAACGCCACCTGCCAAGCTTTCGGCCCGTCCCTGTCGGCATTAAAAAATCGTAGCGTGATAACGATGGTTCCGATCCGCGTGCCGCGCGAAGGCGATTACAGGGGAGATGCAGCCCTTTCCAAAGAGCCATGAACAGACTTTCTACTCCCCAGGAGCCCAAAGATATTAAGCCGCAAATAAGTCCTACGCGCGTCTTTTCTACGCCTCGCACCACATTTAAAAAATCGTAGCGTAAGAACGGTGGGTCCGATCCGCGTGCCGCTTAAAGGCGATTACAGGGGAGATGCAACCCTTTCCAAAGAACCATGAAAACACTTTCTACTCCCAAGGAGACAAGAGATATTAAGCCGCAATGACGTCCGACGCGCGCATTTTCTCCGCCGCAGCACATTTAAAAAAATCATAGCGTGAAAACCGTGGGTTCGATCCGCGTGCCGCTCGAAGGCGATTACAGGGGAGATGGAGCCCTTTCCAAAAAGGCATGAACAGACTTCCTACTCCCAAGGAGCCCAAAGATATTAAGCCGCAAATACGTCCTACGCGCGTCTTTTCTACGCCGCGCACCACATTTAAAAAATCGTATCGGAAGAACGGTGGGTCCGATCCGCGTGCCGCTTAAAGGCGATTACAGGGGAGATGCATCCCTTTCCAAAGAGCCATGAACAGACTTTCTACTCCCAAGGAGACCAGAGATATTAACAGATAAAGCGTTACGCTCCAGTCGGATGAGCGAGAAACGCTTGTACAATTGCAACGAATTGGAGGAGAAAGTTTAAACAAACGCGCTGACTTTGAAGGCTCACATCTAGGCCGGGCCAGGTCCAAATGGCCTACAACTCAGTCCGCATCACGTCCATGACTTTTCCTAACGAACGCCACCTGCCAAGCTTTCGGCCCGTCCCTGTCGGCATTAAAAAATCGTAGCGTGATAACGATGGTTCCGATCCGCGTGCCGCGCGAAGGCGATTACAGGGGAGATGCAGCCCTTTCCAAAGAGCCATGAACAGACTTTCTACTCCCCAGGAGCCCAAAGATATTAAGCCGCAAATAAGTCCTACGCGCGTCTTTTCTACGCCTCGCACCACATTTAAAAAATCGTAGCGTAAGAACGGTGGGTCCGATCCGCGTGCCGCTTAAAGGCGATTACAGGGGAGATGCAACCCTTTCCAAAGAACCATGAAAACACTTTCTACTCCCAAGGAGACAAGAGATATTAAGCCGCAATGACGTCCGACGCGCGCATTTTCTCCGCCGCAGCACATTTAAAAAAATCATAGCGTGAAAACCGTGGGTTCGATCCGCGTGCCGCTCGAAGGCGATTACAGGGGAGATGGAGCCCTTTCCAAAAAGGCATGAACAGACTTCCTACTCCCAAGGAGCCCAAAGATATTAAGCCGCAAATACGTCCTACGCGCGTCTTTTCTACGCCGCGCACCACATTTAAAAAAATCATAGCGTGAAAACCGTGGGTTCGATCCGCGTGCCGCGAGAAGGCGATAACAGGGGAGATGCAGCCCTTTCCAAAGAGCCATGAACAGACTTTCTACTCCCAATGAGACAAGAGATATCAAGCCGCAAATACGTCCGGCGCGCGTCTATTCTCCGCCGCGCAACACATTTAAAAAAAATCGTAGCGTGAAAACCGTGGGTTCGATCCGCGTGCCGCTTAAAGGCGATTACAGGGGAGATGCAGCCCTTTCCAAAGAGCCATGAAAAGACTTTCTACTCCCAAGGAGACAAGAGATATTAAGCCGAAATGACGTCCGACGCGCGCATTTCCTCCGCCGCGCACCACATTTAAAAAATCATAGCGTGAAAACCGTGGGTTCGATCCGCGTGCCGCTCGAAGGCGATTACAGGGGAGATGCAGCCCTTTCCAAAGAGGCATGAACAGACTTCCTACTCCCAAGTAGCCCAAAGATATTAAGCCGCAAATACGTCCTACGCGCGTCTTTTCTACGCCGCGCACCACATTTAAAAAATCGTATCGGAAGAACGGTGGGTCCAATCCGCGTGCCGCTTAAAGGCGATTACAAGGGAGATGCAAACCTTTCCAAAGAGCCATGAAAAGACTTTCTACTCCCAAGGAGACAAGAGATATTAAGCCGAAATGACGTCCGACGCGCGCATTTTCTCCGCCGCGCACCACATTTTAAAAAATCATAGCGTGAAAACCGTGGGTTCGATTCGCGTGCCGCTCGAAGGCGATTACAGGGGAGATGCAGCCCTTTCCAAAGAGCCATGAACAGACTTTCTACACCCAATGAGACAAGAGATATTAAGCAGCAAATACGTCCGGCGCGCGTCTTTTCTCCGCCGCGCAACACATTTAAAAAAAATCGTAGCGTGAAAAACGTGGGTTCGATCCGCGTGCCGCTCGAAGGCGATTACAGGGGAGATGCATCCCTTTCAAAAGAGCCATGAACAGACTTTCTACTCCCAAGGAGACCAGAAATATTAACATATAAAGCGTTACGCTCCAGTCGGATGAACGAGAAACGCTTGTACAATTGCAACGAATTAGAGGAGAAAGTTTAAACAAACGCGCTGACTTTGAACGCTCACATCTAGGCCGGGCCAACTCCAAATGGCGTGCAACTCGGTGCGCATCACCTCCATGACTGTCGCTAACGAACGCCACCTGCCACGCTTTCGGCCAGTCCCTGGCGGCATTAAAAAATCGTAGCGTGATAACGATGGTTCCGATGCGCGTGCCGCTCGAAGGCGATTACAGGGGAGATACAGCCCTTTCCAAAGAGCCATGAACAGACTTTCTACTCCCAAGGAGACAAGAGATATTACGCGCATTTTCTCCGACGCGCACCACGTTTAAAAAATCGTAGCGTGAGAACGGTGGGTCCGATCCGCGTGCCGCTCGAAGGAGATTACAGGGGAGATGCAGCGCTTTCCAAAGAGCCATGAACAGACTTTCTACTCCCAAGGAGACAAGAGATATTAAGCCGCAATGACGTCCGACGCGCGCATTTTCTCCGCCGCGCACCACATTTAAAAAATCGTATCGTGAGAACGGTGGGTCCGATCCGCGTGCCGCTTAAAGGCAATTACAGGGGAGATGCAGCGCTTTCCAAAGAGCCATGAACAGACTTTCTACTCCCAAGGAGCCCAAAGATATTAAGCCGCAAATACGTCCTACGCGCGTCTTTTCTACGCCGCGCACCACATTTAAAAAATCGTAGCGTAAGAACGGTGGGTCCGATCCGCGTGCCGCTTAAAGGCGATTACAGGGGAGATGCAGCCCTTTCCAAAGAGCCATGAAAAGACTTTCTACTCCCAAGGAGACAAGAGATATTAAGCCGAAATGACGTCCGACGCGCGCATTTCCTCCGCCGCGCACCACATTTAAAAAAATCATAGCGTGAAAACCGTGGGTTCGATCCGCGTGCCGCTCGAAGGCGATTACAGGGGAGATACAGCCCTTTCCAAAGAGCCATGAACAGACTTTCTACTCCCAAGGAGACAAGAGATATTACGCGCATTTTCTCCGACGCGCACCACGTTTAAAAAATCGTAGCGTGAGAACGGTGGGTCCGATCCGCGTGCCGCTTAAAGGCGATTACAGGGGAGATGCATCCCTTTCCAAAGAGCCATGAACAGACTTTCTACTCCCAAGGAGACCAGAGATATTAACAGATAAAGCGTTACGCTCCAGTCGGATGAGCGAGAAACGCTTGTACAATTGCAACGAATTGGAGGAGAAAGTTTAAACAAACGCGCTGACTTTGAAGGCTCACATCTAGGCCGGGCCAGGTCCAAATGGCCTACAACTCGGTCCCCATCACGTCCATGACTTTTCCTAACGAACGCCACCTGCCAAGCTTTCGGCCCGTCCCTGTCGGCATTAAAAAATCGTAGCGTGATAACGATGGTTCCGATCCGCGTGCCGCGCGAAGGCGATTACAGGGGAGATGCAGCCCTTTCCAAAGAGCCATGAACAGACTTTCTACTCCCAAGGAGCCCAAAGATATTAAGCCGCAAATAAGTCCTACGCGCGTCTTTTCTACGCCTCGCACCACATTTAAAAAATCGTAGCGTAAGAACGGTGGGTCCGATCCGCGTGCCGCTTAAAGGCGATTACAGGGGAGATGCAACCCTTTCCAAAGAACCATGAAAACACTTTCTACTCCCAAGGAGACAAGAGATATTAAGCCGCAATGACGTCCGACGCGCGCATTTTCTCCGCCGCAGCACATTTAAAAAAATCATAGCGTGAAAACCGTGGGTTCGATCCGCGTGCCGCTCGAAGGCGATTACAGGGGAGATGGAGCCCTTTCCAAAAAGGCATGAACAGACTTCCTACTCCCAAGGAGCCCAAAGATATTAAGCCGCAAATACGTCCTACGCGCGTCTTTTCTACGCCGCGCACCAAATTTAAAAAATCGTATCGTAAGAACGGTGGGTCCGACCCGCGTGCCGCTTAAAGGCGATTACAGGGGAAATGCAGCCCTTTCCAAAGAGCCATGAAAAGACTTTCTACTCCCAAGGAGACAAGAGATATTAAGCCGAAATGACGTCCGACGCGCGCATTTTCTCCGCCGCGCACCACATTTTAAAAAATCATAGCGTGAAAACCGTGGGTTCGATCCGCGTGCCGCTCGAAGGCGATTACAGGGGAGATGCAGCCCTTTCCAAAGAGCCATGAACAGACTTTCTACTCCCAAGGAGACAAGAGATATTAAGCCGAAATGACGTCCGACGCGCGCATTTCCTCCGCCGCGCACCACATTTAAAAAAATCATAGCGTGAAAACCGTGGGTTCGATCCGCGTGCCGCTCGAAGGCGATTACAGGGGAGATGCAGCCCTTTCCAAAGAGGCATGAACAGACTTCCTACTCCCAAGGAGCCCAAAGATATTAAGCCGCAAATACGTCCTACGCGCGTCTTTTCTACGCCGCGCACCACATTTAAAAAATCGTATCGGAAGAATGGTGGGTCCAATCCGCGTGCCGCTTAAAGGCGATTACAAGGGAGATGCAAACCTTTCCAAAGAGCCATGAAAAGACTTTCTACTCCCAAGGAGACAATAGATATTAAGCCGAAATGACGTCCGACGCGCGCATTTTCTCCGCCGCGCACCACATTTAAAAAAATCATAGCGTGAAAACCGTGGGTTCGATCCGCGTGCCGCTCGAAGGCGATTACAGCGGAGATGCAGCCCTTTCCAAAGAGCCATGAAAAGACTTTCTACTCCCAAGGAGACAAGAGATATTAAGCCGAAATGACGTCCGACGCGCGCATTTCCTCCGCCGCGCACCACATTTAAAAAATCATAGCGTGAAAACCGTGGGTTCGATCCGCGTGCCGCTCGAAGGCGATTACAGGGGAGATGCAGCCCTTTCCAAAGAGGCATGAACAGACTTCCTACTCCCAAGTAGCCCAAAGATATTAAGCCGCAAATACGTCCTACGCGCGTCTTTTCTACGCCGCGCACCACATTTAAAAAATCGTATCGGAAGAACGGTGGGTCCAATCCGCGTGCCGCTTAAAGGCGATTACAAGGGAGATGCAAACCTTTCCAAAGAGCCATGAAAAGACTTTCTACTCCCAAGGAGACAAGAGATATTAAGCCGAAATGACGTCCGACGCGCGCATTTTCTCCGCCGCGCACCACATTTTAAAAAATCATAGCGTGAAAACCGTGGGTTCGATTCGCGTGCCGCTCGAAGGCGATTACAGGGGAGATGCAGCCCTTTCCAAAGAGCCATGAACAGACTTTCTACACCCAATGAGACAAGAGATATTAAGCAGCAAATACGTCCGGCGCGCGTCTTTTCTCCGCCGCGCAACACATTTAAAAAAAATCGTAGCGTGAAAAACGTGGGTTCGATCCGCGTGCCGCTCGAAGGCGATTACAGGGGAGATGCATCCCTTTCAAAAGAGCCATGAACAGACTTTCTACTCCCAAGGAGACCAGAAATATTAACATATAAAGCGTTACGCTCCAGTCGGATGAACGAGAAACGCTTGTACAATTGCAACGAATTAGAGGAGAAAGTTTAAACAAACGCGCTGACTTTGAACGCTCACATCTAGGCCGGGCCAACTCCAAATGGCGTGCAACTCGGTGCGCATCACCTCCATGACTGTCGCTAACGAACGCCACCTGCCACGCTTTCGGCCAGTCCCTGGCGGCATTAAAAAATCGTAGCGTGATAACGATGGTTCCGATGCGCGTGCCGCTCGAAGGCGATTACAGGGGAGATACAGCCCTTTCCAAAGAGCCATGAACAGACTTTCTACTCCCAAGGAGACAAGAGATATTACGCGCATTTTCTCCGACGCGCACCACGTTTAAAAAATCGTAGCGTGAGAACGGTGGGTCCGATCCGCGTGCCGCTCGAAGGAGATTACAGGGGAGATGCAGCGCTTTCCAAAGAGCCATGAACAGACTTTCTACTCCCAAGGAGACAAGAGATATTAAGCCGCAATGACGTCCGACGCGCGCATTTTCTCCGCCGCGCACCACATTTAAAAAATCGTATCGTGAGAACGGTGGGTCCGATCCGCGTGCCGCTTAAAGGCAATTACAGGGGAGATGCAGCGCTTTCCAAAGAGCCATGAACAGACTTTCTACTCCCAAGGAGCCCAAAGATATTAAGCCGCAAATACGTCCTACGCGCGTCTTTTCTACGCCGCGCACCACATTTAAAAAATCGTAGCGTAAGAACGGTGGGTCCGATCCGCGTGCCGCTTAAAGGCGATTACAGGGGAGATGCAGCCCTTTCCAAAGAGCCATGAAAAGACTTTCTACTCCCAAGGAGACAAGAGATATTAAGCCGAAATGACGTCCGACGCGCGCATTTCCTCCGCCGCGCACCACATTTAAAAAAATCATAGCGTGAAAACCGTGGGTTCGATCCGCGTGCCGCTCGAAGGCGATTACAGGGGAGATACAGCCCTTTCCAAAGAGCCATGAACAGACTTTCTACTCCCAAGGAGACAAGAGATATTACGCGCATTTTCTCCGACGCGCACCACGTTTAAAAAATCGTAGCGTGAGAACGGTGGGTCCGATCCGCGTGCCGCTTAAAGGCGATTACAGGGGAGATGCATCCCTTTCCAAAGAGCCATGAACAGACTTTCTACTCCCAAGGAGACCAGAGATATTAACAGATAAAGCGTTACGCTCCAGTCGGATGAGCGAGAAACGCTTGTACAATTGCAACGAATTGGAGGAGAAAGTTTAAACAAACGCGCTGACTTTGAAGGCTCACATCTAGGCCGGGCCAGGTCCAAATGGCCTACAACTCGGTCCCCATCACGTCCATGACTTTTCCTAACGAACGCCACCTGCCAAGCTTTCGGCCCGTCCCTGTCGGCATTAAAAAATCGTAGCGTGATAACGATGGTTCCGATCCGCGTGCCGCGCGAAGGCGATTACAGGGGAGATGCAGCCCTTTCCAAAGAGCCATGAACAGACTTTCTACTCCCAAGGAGCCCAAAGATATTAAGCCGCAAATAAGTCCTACGCGCGTCTTTTCTACGCCTCGCACCACATTTAAAAAATCGTAGCGTAAGAACGGTGGGTCCGATCCGCGTGCCGCTTAAAGGCGATTACAGGGGAGATGCAACCCTTTCCAAAGAACCATGAAAACACTTTCTACTCCCAAGGAGACAAGAGATATTAAGCCGCAATGACGTCCGACGCGCGCATTTTCTCCGCCGCAGCACATTTAAAAAAATCATAGCGTGAAAACCGTGGGTTCGATCCGCGTGCCGCTCGAAGGCGATTACAGGGGAGATGGAGCCCTTTCCAAAAAGGCATGAACAGACTTCCTACTCCCAAGGAGCCCAAAGATATTAAGCCGCAAATACGTCCTACGCGCGTCTTTTCTACGCCGCGCACCAAATTTAAAAAATCGTATCGTAAGAACGGTGGGTCCGACCCGCGTGCCGCTTAAAGGCGATTACAGGGGAAATGCAGCCCTTTCCAAAGAGCCATGAAAAGACTTTCTACTCCCAAGGAGACAAGAGATATTAAGCCGAAATGACGTCCGACGCGCGCATTTTCTCCGCCGCGCACCACATTTTAAAAAATCATAGCGTGAAAACCGTGGGTTCGATCCGCGTGCCGCTCGAAGGCGATTACAGGGGAGATGCAGCCCTTTCCAAAGAGCCATGAACAGACTTTCTACTCCCAAGGAGACAAGAGATATTAAGCCGAAATGACGTCCGACGCGCGCATTTCCTCCGCCGCGCACCACATTTAAAAAAATCATAGCGTGAAAACCGTGGGTTCGATCCGCGTGCCGCTCGAAGGCGATT
Organism: Electrophorus electricus; assembly: GCF_041902795.1. Lineage (NCBI taxonomy): Eukaryota > Metazoa > Chordata > Actinopteri > Gymnotiformes > Gymnotidae > Electrophorus > Electrophorus electricus. The sequence continues at coordinate 35,510,742 of NC_137501.1, read as the reverse complement.
ACAGGGGAGATGCAGCCCTTTCCAAAGAGGCATGAACAGACTTCCTACTCCCAAGGAGCCCAAAGATATTAAGCCGCAAATACATCCTACGCGCGTCTTTTCTACGCCGCGCACCACATTTAAAAAATCGTATCGGAAGAATGGTGGGTCCAATCCGCGTGCCGCTTAAAGGCGATTACAAGGGAGATGCAAACCTTTCCAAAGAGCCATGAAAAGACTTTCTACTCCCAAGGAGACAATAGATATTAAGCCGAAATGACGTCCGACGCGCGCATTTTCTCCGCCGCGCACCACATTTAAAAAAATCATAGCGTGAAAACCGTGGGTTCGATCCGCGTGCCGCTCGAAGGCGATTACAGCGGAGATGCAGCCCTTTCCAAAGAGCCATGAAAAGACTTTCTACTCCCAAGGAGACAAGAGATATTAAGCCGAAATGACGTCCGACGCGCGCATTTCCTCCGCCGCGCACCACATTTAAAAAATCATAGCGTGAAAACCGTGGGTTCGATCCGCGTGCCGCTCGAAGGCGATTACAGGGGAGATGCAGCCCTTTCCAAAGAGGCATGAACAGACTTCCTACTCCCAAGTAGCCCAAAGATATTAAGCCGCAAATACGTCCTACGCGCGTCTTTTCTACGCCGCGCACCACATTTAAAAAATCGTATCGGAAGAACGGTGGGTCCAATCCGCGTGCCGCTTAAAGGCGATTACAAGGGAGATGCAAACCTTTCCAAAGAGCCATGAAAAGACTTTCTACTCCCAAGGAGACAAGAGATATTAAGCCGAAATGACGTCCGACGCGCGCATTTTCTCCGCCGCGCACCACATTTTAAAAAATCATAGCGTGAAAACCGTGGGTTCGATTCGCGTGCCGCTCGAAGGCGATTACAGGGGAGATGCAGCCCTTTCCAAAGAGCCATGAACAGACTTTCTACACCCAATGAGACAAGAGATATTAAGCAGCAAATACGTCCGGCGCGCGTCTTTTCTCCGCCGCGCAACACATTTAAAAAAAATCGTAGCGTGAAAAACGTGGGTTCGATCCGCGTGCCGCTCGAAGGCGATTACAGGGGAGATGCATCCCTTTCAAAAGAGCCATGAACAGACTTTCTACTCCCAAGGAGACCAGAAATATTAACATATAAAGCGTTACGCTCCAGTCGGATGAACGAGAAACGCTTGTACAATTGCAACGAATTAGAGGAGAAAGTTTAAACAAACGCGCTGACTTTGAACGCTCACATCTAGGCCGGGCCAACTCCAAATGGCGTGCAACTCGGTGCGCATCACCTCCATGACTGTCGCTAACGAACGCCACCTGCCACGCTTTCGGCCAGTCCCTGGCGGCATTAAAAAATCGTAGCGTGATAACGATGGTTCCGATGCGCGTGCCGCTCGAAGGCGATTACAGGGGAGATACAGCCCTTTCCAAAGAGCCATGAACAGACTTTCTACTCCCAAGGAGACAAGAGATATTACGCGCATTTTCTCCGACGCGCACCACGTTTAAAAAATCGTAGCGTGAGAACGGTGGGTCCGATCCGCGTGCCGCTTAAAGGCGATTACAGGGGAGATGCATCCCTTTCCAAAGAGCCATGAACAGACTTTCTACTCCCAAGGAGACCAGAGATATTAACAGATAAAGCGTTACGCTCCAGTCGGATGAGCGAGAAACGCTTGTACAATTGCAACGAATTGGAGGAGAAAGTTTAAACAAACGCGCTGACTTTGAAGGCTCACATCTAGGCCGGGCCAGGTCCAAATGGCCTACAACTCAGTCCGCATCACGTCCATGACTTTTCCTAACGAACGCCACCTGCCAAGCTTTCGGCCCGTCCCTGTCGGCATTAAAAAATCGTAGCGTGATAACGATGGTTCCGATCCGCGTGCCGCGCGAAGGCGATTACAGGGGAGATGCAGCCCTTTCCAAAGAGCCATGAACAGACTTTCTACTCCCCAGGAGCCCAAAGATATTAAGCCGCAAATAAGTCCTACGCGCGTCTTTTCTACGCCTCGCACCACATTTAAAAAATCGTAGGGTAAGAACGGTGGGTCCGATCCGCGTGCCGCTTAAAGGCGATTACAGGGGAGATGCAACCCTTTCCAAAGAACCATGAAAACACTTTCTACTCCCAAGGAGACAAGAGATATTAAGCCGCAATGACGTCCGACGCGCGCATTTTCTCCGCCGCAGCACATTTAAAAAAATCATAGCGTGAAAACCGTGGGTTCGATCCGCGTGCCGCTCGAAGGCGATTACAGGGGAGATGGAGCCCTTTCCAAAAAGGCATGAACAGACTTCCTACTCCCAAGGAGCCCAAAGATATTAAGCCGCAAATACGTCCTACGCGCGTCTTTTCTACGCCGCGCACCACATTTAAAAAATCGTATCGGAAGAACGGTGGGTCCAATCCGCGTGCCGCTTAAAGGCGATTACAAGGGAGATGCAAACCTTTCCAAAGAGCCATGAAAAGACTTTCTACTCCCAAGGAGACAAGAGATATTAAGCCGAAATGACGTCCGACGCGCGCATTTTCTCCGCCGCGCAACACATTTTAAAAAATCATAGCGTGAAAACCGTGGGTTCGATCCGCGTGCCGCTCGAAGGCGATTACAGGGGAGATGCAGCCCTTTCCAAAGAGCCATGAACAGACTTTCTACACCCAATGAGACAAGAGATATTAAGCAGCAAATACGTCCGGCGCGCGTCTTTTCTCCGCCGCGCAACACATTTAAAAAAAATCGTAGCGTGAAAAACGTGGGTTCGATCCGCGTGCCGCTCGAAGGCGATTACAGGGGAGATGCATCCCTTTCAAAAGAGCCATGAACAGACTTTCTACTCCCAAGGAGACCAGAAATATTAACATATAAAGCGTTACGCTCCAGTCGGATGAACGAGAAACGCTTGTACAATTGCAACGAATTGGAGGAGAAAGTTTAAACAAACGCGCTGACTTTGAACGCTCATATCTAGGCCGGGCCAACTCCAAATGGCGTGCAACTCGGTGCGCATCACCTCCATGACTGTCGCTAACGAACGCCACCTGCCACGCTTTCGGCACGTCCCTGGCGGCATTAAAAAATCGTAGCGTGATAACGATGGTTCCGATGCGCGTGCCGCTCGAAGGCGATTACAGGGGAGATACAGCCCTTTCCAAAGAGCCATGAACAGACTTTCTACTCCCAAGGAGACAAGAGATATTACGCGCATTTTCTCCGACGCGCACCACGTTTAAAAAATCGTAGCGTGAGAACGGTGGGTCCGATCCGCGTGCCGCTCGAAGCCGATTACAGGGGAGATGCAACCCTTTCCAAAGAACCATGAAAACACTTTCTACTCCCAAGGAGACAAGAGATATTAAGCCGCAATGACGTCCGACGCGCGCATTTTCTCCGCCGCAGCACATTTAAAAAAATCATAGCGTGAAAACCGTGGGTTCGATCCGCGTGCCGCTCGAAGGCGATTACAGGGGAGATGGAGCCCTTTCCAAAAAGGCATGAACAGACTTCCTACTCCCAAGGAGCCCAAAGATATTAAGCCGCAAATACGTCCTACGCGCGTCTTTTCTACGCCGCGCACCACATTTAAAAAATCGTATCGGAAGAACGGTGGGTCCAATCCGCGTGCCGCTTAAAGGCGATTACAAGGGAGATGCAAACCTTTCCAAAGAGCCATGAAAAGACTTTCTACTCCCAAGGAGACAAGAGATATTAAGCCGAAATGACGTCCGACGCGCGCATTTTCTCCGCCGCGCACCACATTTTAAAAAATCATAGCGTGAAAACCGTGGGTTCGATCCGCGTGCCGCTCGAAGGCGATTACAGGGGAGATGCAGCCCTTTCCAAAGAGCCATGAACAGACTTTCTACACCCAATGAGACAAGAGATATTAAGCAGCAAATACGTCCGGCGCGCGTCTTTTCTCCGCCGCGCAACACATTTAAAAAAAATCGTAGCGTGAAAAACGTGGGTTCGATCCGCGTGCCGCTCGAAGGCGATTACAGGGGAGATGCATCCCTTTCAAAAGAGCCATGAACAGACTTTCTACTCCCAAGGAGACCAGAAATATTAACATATAAAGCGTTACGCTCCAGTCGGATGAACGAGAAACGCTTGTACAATTGCAACGAATTGGAGGAGAAAGTTTAAACAAACGCGCTGACTTTGAACGCTCACATCTAGGCCGGGCCAACTCCAAATGGCGTGCAACTCGGTGCGCATCACCTCCATGACTGTCCCTAACGAACGCCACCTGCCACGCTTTCGGCCCGTCCCTGGCGGCATTAAAAAATCGTAGCGTGATAACGATGGTTCCGATGCGCGTGCCGCTCGAAGGCGATTACAGGGGAGATACAGCCCTTTCCAAAGAGCCATGAACAGACTTTCTACTCCCAAGGAGACAAGAGATATTACGCGCATTTTCTCCGACGCGCACCACGTTTAAAAAATCGTAGCGTGAGAACGGTGGGTCCGATCCGCGTGCCGCTCGAAGCCGATTACAGGGGAGATGCAGCCCTTTCCAAAGAGCCATGAACAGACTTTCTACTCCCAAGGAGACAAGAGATATTACGCCGCAATGACGTCCGACGCGCGCATTTTCTCCGCCGCGCACCACATTTAAAAAATCGTATCGTGAGAACGGTGGGTCCGATCCGCGTGCCGCTTAAAGGCAATTACAGGGGAGATGCAGCGCTTTCCAAAGAGCCATGAACAGACTTTCTACTCCCAAGGAGCCCAAAGATATTAAGTCGCAAATACGTCCTACGCGCGTCTTTTCTACGCCGCGCACCACATTTAAAAAATCGTAGCGTAAGAACGGTGGGTCCGATCCGCGTGCCGCTTAAAGGCGATTACAGGGGAGATGCAGCCCTTTCCAAAGAGCCATGAAAAGACTTTCTACTCCCAAGGAGACAAGAGATATTAAGCCGAAATGACGTCCGACGCGCGCATTTCCTCCGCCGCGCACCACATTTAAAAAAATCATAGCGTGAAAACCGTGGGTTCGATCCGCGTGCCGCTCGAAGGCGATTACAGGGGAGATGCAGCCCTTTCCAAAGAGCCATGAAAAGACTTTCTACTCCCAAGGAGACAAGAGATATTACGCGCATTTTCTCCGACGCGCACCACGTTTAAAAAATCGTAGCGTGAGAACGGTGGGTCCGATCCGCGTGCCGCTTAAAGGCGATTACAGGGGAGATGCATCCCTTTCCAAAGAGCCATGAACAGACTTTCTACTCCCAAGGAGACCAGAGATATTAACAGATAAAGCGTTACGCTCCAGTCGGATGAGCGAGAAACGCTTGTACAATTGCAACGAATTGGAGGAGAAAGTTTAAACAAACGCGCTGACTTTGAAGGCTCACATCTAGGCCGGGCCAGGTCCAAATGGCCTACAACTCAGTCCGCATCACGTCCATGACTTTTCCTAACGAACGCCACCTGCCAAGCTTTCGGCCCGTCCCTGTCGGCATTAAAAAATCGTAGCGTGATAACGATGGTTCCGATCCGCGTGCCGCGCGAAGGCGATTACAGGGGAGATGCAGCCCTTTCCAAAGAGCCATGAACAGACTTTCTACTCCCCAGGAGCCCAAAGATATTAAGCCGCAAATAAGTCCTACGCGCGTCTTTTCTACGCCTCGCACCACATTTAAAAAATCGTAGCGTAAGAACGGTGGGTCCGATCCGCGTGCCGCTTAAAGGCGATTACAGGGGAGATGCAACCCTTTCCAAAGAACCATGAAAACACTTTCTACTCCCAAGGAGACAAGAGATATTAAGCCGCAATGACGTCCGACGCGCGCATTTTCTCCGCCGCAGCACATTTAAAAAAATCATAGCGTGAAAACCGTGGATTCGATCCGCGTGCCGCTCGAAGGCGATTACAGGGGAGATGGAGCCCTTTCCAAAAAGGCATGAACAGACTTCCTACTCCCAAGGAGCCCAAAGATATTAAGCCGCAAATACGTCCTACGCGCGTCTTTTCTACGCCGCGCACCACATTTAAAAAAATCATAGCGTGAAAACCGTGGGTTCGATCCGCGTGCCGCGAGAAGGCGATAACAGGGGAGATGCAGCCCTTTCCAAAGAGCCATGAACAGACTTTCTACTCCCAATGAGACAAGAGATATCAAGCCGCAAATACGTCCGGCGCGCGTCTATTCTCCGCCGCGCAACACATTTAAAAAAAATCGTAGCGTGAAAACCGTGGGTTCGATCCGCGTGCCGCTTAAAGGCGATTACAGGGGAGATGCAGCCCTTTCCAAAGAGCCATGAAAAGACTTTCTACTCCCAAGGAGACAAGAGATATTAAGCCGAAATGACGTCCGACGCGCGCATTTCCTCCGCCGCGCACCACATTTAAAAAATCATAGCGTGAAAACCGTGGGTTCGATCCGCGTGCCGCTCGAAGGCGATTACAGGGGAGATGCAGCCCTTTCCAAAGAGGCATGAACAGACTTCCTACTCCCAAGTAGCCCAAAGATATTAAGCCGCAAATACGTCCTACGCGCGTCTTTTCTACGCCGCGCACCACATTTAAAAAATCGTATCGGAAGAACGGTGGGTCCAATCCGCGTGCCGCTTAAAGGCGATTACAAGGGAGATGCAAACCTTTCCAAAGAGCCATGAAAAGACTTTCTACTCCCAAGGAGACAAGAGATATTAAGCCGAAATGACGTCCGACGCGCGCATTTTCTCCGCCGCGCACCACATTTTAAAAAATCATAGCGTGAAAACCGTGGGTTCGATTCGCGTGCCGCTCGAAGGCGATTACAGGGGAGATGCAGCCCTTTCCAAAGAGCCATGAACAGACTTTCTACACCCAATGAGACAAGAGATATTAAGCAGCAAATACGTCCGGCGCGCGTCTTTTCTCCGCCGCGCAACACATTTAAAAAAAATCGTAGCGTGAAAAACGTGGGTTCGATCCGCGTGCCGCTCGAAGGCGATTACAGGGGAGATGCATCCCTTTCAAAAGAGCCATGAACAGACTTTCTACTCCCAAGGAGACCAGAAATATTAACATATAAAGCGTTACGCTCCAGTCGGATGAACGAGAAACGCTTGTACAATTGCAACGAATTAGAGGAGAAAGTTTAAACAAACGCGCTGACTTTGAACGCTCACATCTAGGCCGGGCCAACTCCAAATGGCGTGCAACTCGGTGCGCATCACCTCCATGACTGTCGCTAACGAACGCCACCTGCCACGCTTTCGGCCAGTCCCTGGCGGCATTAAAAAATCGTAGCGTGATAACGATGGTTCCGATGCGCGTGCCGCTCGAAGGCGATTACAGGGGAGATACAGCCCTTTCCAAAGAGCCATGAACAGACTTTCTACTCCCAAGGAGACAAGAGATATTACGCGCATTTTCTCCGACGCGCACCACGTTTAAAAAATCGTAGCGTGAGAACGGTGGGTCCGATCCGCGTGCCGCTCGAAGGAGATTACAGGGGAGATGCAGCGCTTTCCAAAGAGCCATGAACAGACTTTCTACTCCCAAGGAGACAAGAGATATTAAGCCGCAATGACGTCCGACGCGCGCATTTTCTCCGCCGCGCACCACATTTAAAAAATCGTATCGTGAGAACGGTGGGTCCGATCCGCGTGCCGCTTAAAGGCAATTACAGGGGAGATGCAGCGCTTTCCAAAGAGCCATGAACAGACTTTCTACTCCCAAGGAGCCCAAAGATATTAAGCCGCAAATACGTCCTACGCGCGTCTTTTCTACGCCGCGCACCACATTTAAAAAATCGTAGCGTAAGAACGGTGGGTCCGATCCGCGTGCCGCTTAAAGGCGATTACAGGGGAGATGCAGCCCTTTCCAAAGAGCCATGAAAAGACTTTCTACTCCCAAGGAGACAAGAGATATTAAGCCGAAATGACGTCCGACGCGCGCATTTCCTCCGCCGCGCACCACATTTAAAAAAATCATAGCGTGAAAACCGTGGGTTCGATCCGCGTGCCGCTCGAAGGCGATTACAGGGGAGATACAGCCCTTTCCAAAGAGCCATGAACAGACTTTCTACTCCCAAGGAGACAAGAGATATTACGCGCATTTTCTCCGACGCGCACCACGTTTAAAAAATCGTAGCGTGAGAACGGTGGGTCCGATCCGCGTGCCGCTTAAAGGCGATTACAGGGGAGATGCATCCCTTTCCAAAGAGCCATGAACAGACTTTCTACTCCCAAGGAGACCAGAGATATTAACAGATAAAGCGTTACGCTCCAGTCGGATGAGCGAGAAACGCTTGTACAATTGCAACGAATTGGAGGAGAAAGTTTAAACAAACGCGCTGACTTTGAAGGCTCACATCTAGGCCGGGCCAGGTCCAAATGGCCTACAACTCAGTCCGCATCACGTCCATGACTTTTCCTAACGAACGCCACCTGCCAAGCTTTCGGCCCGTCCCTGTCGGCATTAAAAAATCGTAGCGTGATAACGATGGTTCCGATCCGCGTGCCGCGCGAAGGCGATTACAGGGGAGATGCAGCCCTTTCCAAAGAGCCATGAACAGACTTTCTACTCCCCAGGAGCCCAAAGATATTAAGCCGCAAATAAGTCCTACGCGCGTCTTTTCTACGCCTCGCACCACATTTAAAAAATCGTAGCGTAAGAACGGTGGGTCCGATCCGCGTGCCGCTTAAAGGCGATTACAGGGGAGATGCAACCCTTTCCAAAGAACCATGAAAACACTTTCTACTCCCAAGGAGACAAGAGATATTAAGCCGCAATGACGTCCCACGCGCGCATTTTCTCCGCCGCAGCACATTTAAAAAAATCATAGCGTGAAAACCGTGGGTTCGATCCGCGTGCCGCTCGAAGGCGATTACAGGGGAGATGGAGCCCTTTCCAAAAAGGCATGAACAGACTTCCTACTCCCAAGGAGCCCAAAGATATTAAGCCGCAAATACGTCCTACGCGCGTCTTTTCTACGCCGCGCACCACATTTAAAAAATCGTATCGGAAGAACGGTGGGTCCAATCCGCGTGCCGCTTAAAGGCGATTACAAGGGAGATGCAAACCTTTCCAAAGAGCCATGAAAAGACTTTCTACTCCCAAGGAGACAAGAGATATTAAGCCGAAATGACGTCCGACGCGCGCATTTTCTCCGCCGCGCACCACATTTTAAAAAATCATAGCGTGAAAACCGTGGGTTCGATCCGCGTGCCGCTCGAAGGCGATTACAGGGGAGATACAGCCCTTTCCAAAGAGCCATGAACAGACTTTCTACTCCCAAGGAGACAAGAGATATTACGCGCATTTTCTCCGACGCGCACCACGTTTAAAAAATCGTAGCGTGAAAACCGTGGGTTCGATCCGCGTGCCGCTCGAAGGCGATTACAGGGGAGATGCAGCCCTTTCCAAAGAGCCATGAACAGACTTTCTACTCCCAATGAGACAAGAGATATCAAGCCGCAAATACGTCCGGCGCGCGTCTATTCTCCGCCGCGCAACACATTTAAAAAAATCGTAGCGTGAAAACCGTGGGTTCGATCCGCGTGCCGCTTAAAGGCGATTACAGGGGAGATGCAGCCCTTTCCAAAGAGCCATGAAAAGACTTTCTACTCCCAAGGAGACAATAGATATTAAGCCGAAATGACGTCCGACGCGAGCATTTCCTCCGCCGCGCACCACATTTAAAAAAATCATAGCGTGAAAACCGTGGGTTCGATCCGTGTGCCGCTCGAAGGCGATTACAGGGGAGATGCAGCCCTTTCCAAAGAGGCATGAACAGACTTCCTACTCCCAAGGAGCCCAAAGATATTAAGCCGCAAATACGTCCTACGCGCGTCTTTTCTACGCCGCGCACCACATTTAAAAAATCGTATCGGAAGAACGGTGGGTCCAATCCGCGTGCCGCTTAAAGGCGATTACAAGGGAGATGCAAACCTTTCCAAAGAGCCATGAAAAGACTTTCTACTCCCAAGGAGACAATAGATATTAAGCCGAAATGACGTCCGACGCGCGCATTTTCTCCGACGCGCACCACATTTAAAAAAATCATAGCGTGAAAACCGTGGGTTCGATCCGCGTGCCGCTCGAAGGCGATTACAGCGGAGATGCAGCCCTTTCCAAAGAGCCATGAAAAGACTTTCTACTCCCAAGGAGACAATAGATATTAAGCCGAAATGACGTCCGACGCGCGCATTTTCTCCGACGCGCACCACATTTAAAAAAATCATAGCGTGAAAACCGTGGGTTCGATCCGCGTGCCGCTCGAAGGCGATTACAGGGGAGATGCAGCCCTTTCCAAAGAGCCATGAACAGACTTTCTACTCCCAAGGAGACCAGAAATATTAACTTATAAAGCGTTACGCTCCAGTCGGATGAACGAGAAACGCTTGTACAATTGCAACGAATTGGAGGAGAAAGTTTAAACAAACGCGCTGACTTTGAAGGCTCACATCTAGGCCGGGCCAGGTCCAAATGGCCTGCAACTCGGTCCGCATCACGTCCATGACCTTTCCTAACGAACGCCACCTGCCAAGCTTTCGGCCCGTCCCTGTCGGCATTAAAAAATCGTAGCGTGATAACGATGGTTCCGATCCGCGTGCCGCGCGAAGGCGATTACAGGGGAGATGCAGCCCTTTCCAAAGAGCCATGAACAGACTTTCTACTCCCAAGGAGCCCAAAGATATTAAGCCGCAAATAAGTCCTACGCGCGTCTTTTCTACGCCGCGCACCACATTTAAAAAATCGTAGCGTAAGAACGGTGGGTCCGATCCGCGTGCCGCTTAAAGGCGATTACAGGGGAGATGCAACCCTTTCCAAAGAGCCATGAAAAGACTTTCTACTCCCAAGGAGACAAGAGATTTAAGCCGAAATGACGTCCGACGCGCGCATTTTCTCCGACGCGCAACACATTTAAAAAAATCATAGCGTGAAAACCGTGGGTTCGATCCGCGTGCCGCTCGAAGGCGATTACAGGGGAGATGCAGCCCTTTCCAAAGATCCATGAACAGACTTCCTACTCCCAAGGAGACAAGAGATATTAACATATAAAGCGTTACGCTCCAGTCGGATGAGCGAGAAACGCTTGAGCAGTTGCAACGAATTGGAGGAGAAAGTTTAAACAAACGCGCTGACTTTGAACGCTCACATCTAGGTCTGGCCAAGTCCAAATGGCGTGCAACTCGGTGCGCATCACCTCCATGACTGTCCCTAACGAACGCCACCTGCCACGCTTTCGGCCCGTCCCTGGCGGCTTTAAAAAATCGTAGCGTGATAACCGTGGGTCCAATCCGCTTGAAGCTCGAAGGCGATTAGAGGGGAGATGCAGCCCTTTCCAAAGAGCCATGAACAGACTTCCTACTCCCAAGGAGACAAGAGATATTAAGCCACAAATACGTCCGGACCGCGTCTTTTCTCCGCAGCTCACCACATTTAAAAAAATCGTAGCGTGAAAACCGTGGGTTCGATATAGTATACATACAGAGTATATAGTTTGACCAAAAGATCGTGCTGATCTTTGATCTCCTGGTTCTTCATCTCCAGCGCCACTTTCAGACTCATAATGTCCTCCTCTATGGGCTGGTATAACACAGACACGAATCATCACTACAGCCAGTACAATGGAAAGGTGGGAATGTGTACTGAATGTGTACTGACGTTATAAGTGAGAGGTGGTGGTACTGGTGGATGTGTACTGACACTATAAGGGATCTCTACCTGCAGTGACAGTTTGAGCTTCTCAAGTTCTTCCTCCAGAGATTTCTTCTCCTGTTCACAGGCCATTTTCATATCTGCCAGAGCAAGTATCATTACTGCTGGATATAACACAGATTGTATATACTACATAATTACTGCTGAATATATAAAATATAATATATATAGTACTATACATATATTAGTGTCACTTTTATTGGAGCCTAAAGGCTAGCATTCATTATTAGTTATGTTAGTATTATTGCATTTCCATAGCACTTACTCTTGATGGACCTGTTATGCTCCTCCTCCTCCTGCTGTTTCTGCAGGAGCTCTGTCTCCTCCTGCTGCTTGTGTTTCAGCTTCTCCTGAAGAACCTGCAGCTCCTTCTGCTTCTGCAACCTCAACTCCTTCAGCTGCTCCAACAAACTGTTCTCCAACTCCTCCTTCTCACACCGCAAACACTCCAATCGGGCCACAGGCCCCACTAGTGACACAGAACCACACACACACACACACACACACAAAGAGAGAGATAAACATGTATAAATGTATAAGAATTTGTGGATAAAATTATTATGAGATTATTTATAATCAAACAACTACACTACACAACCACATCTTCCTTTTATTTACATATTATACAGATATTTAGAGATATTTACATTTTATTTACCCGCGTGCGTCTCTCTTCTCCAAGGTAGCGGAGAGATATGAAAGGATAAAAGGGGAAAAGAATAAAATGCACGTCGGTTTTAAATTCGCAGGCTACCTGCGCTGAAGGCGTGGAAAACGAGCACGTGACGGAAAGGCTTCCGTACCCGATGGGTCCAAATCACATGCCCAGCAAAGTAGCCTTAAACCTGGACACGCAATGGAGAGCATTTGACCCTTTAAAATCATACTACAACCAGACTTCCAGGCCCAAGAGGTCACACAGCCATGCCCAGCAAAGTAGCTCTGGGCCTGGGCACACTTCACGCAGTTTGACCGTTTAAATAAAACTAGAAACAGACTTCCTGGCCCAAGAGGTCACAGTCATACCCAGCAAAGTACGTTTAAACCTGGAAACAAATCAGATCCTTTCTGTCATTCAAAGGAATGGGCCTGCAACTCACAACCACATCCCCAGTGAAGCGCACCGTCACCCAGCCACACTACCCCACCTTGCCCGTCCTGGAACAACCACACCTCCAGGGCACCACATGCCAATCTCTCATGCCCAGCAAACTGCAACCTCACGCAGCCAGGCCACACACTGTCTCCCCTTGTACAGTCCAAGGACGAACTCCTCCACAAACCTGGTGTTCACGCGCACACACGCAATTACAACGAATTGGTGGAGAACTTTGAAACAAAAGTGCTGACTTTGAATACTCACATCTAGGCTGGGCCAGGTCCAAATGGCCTGCAGCTCGGTGCGCATTAACTGCTTGACTGTCCGTCACGAACGCCACCTGCCAAGCGTTCGTTCCGTCCCTGGCGGATTTTAAAAAATCGTAGCGTGAGAACGATGGGTCCGATCCGCGTGCCGCTTAAAGGCGATTACAGGGGAGATGCAACCCTTTCCAAAGAACCATGAAAAGACTTTCTACTCCCAAGGAGACAAGAGATATTAAGACGCAATGACGTCCGACGCGCGCATTTTCTCCGCCGCGCAGCTCATTTAAAAAAATCATAGCGTGAAAACCGTGGGTTCGATCCGCGTGCCGCTCGAAGGCGATAACAGGGGAGATGGAGCCCTTTCCAAAGAGGCATGAACAGACTTCCTACTCCCAAGGAGCCCAAAGATATTAAGCCGCAAATACGTCCTACGCGCGTCTTTTCTACGCCGCGCACCACATTTAAAAAATCGTAGCGTAAGAACGGTGGGTCCGATCCGCGTGCCGCTTAAAGGCGATTACAGGGGAGATGCAAACCTTTCCAAAGAGCCATGACAAGACTTTCTACTCCCAAGGAGACAAGAGATATTAAGCCGCAATGACGTCCGACGCGCGCATTTTCTCCGACGCGCAACACATTTAAAAAAATCATAGCGTGAAAACCGTGGGTTCGATCCGCGTGCCGCTCGAAGGCGATTACAGGGGAGATGCAGCCCTTTCCAAAGAGCCATGAACAGACTTTCTACTCCCAATGAGACAAGAGATATCAAGCCGCAAATACGTCCGGCGCGCGTCTATTCTCCGCCGCGCAACACATTTAAAAAAAATCGTAGCGTGAAAACCGTGGGTTCGATCCGCGTGCCGCTTAAAGGCGATTACAGGGGAGATGCAGCCCTTTCAAAAGAGCCATGAACAGACTTTCTACTCCCAAGGAGACCAGAAATATTAACATATAAAGCGTTACGCTCCAGTCGGATGAACGAGAAACGCTTGTACAATTGCAACGAATTGGAGGAGAAAGTTTAAACAAACGCGCTGACTTTGAACGCTCACATCTAGGCCGGGCCAACTCCAAATGGCGTGCAACTCGGTGCGCATCACCTCCATGACTGTCCCTAACGAACGCCACCTGCCACGCTTTCGGCCCGTCCCTGGCGGCATTAAAAAATCGTAGCGTGATAACGATGGTTCCGATGCGCGTGCCGCTCGAAGGCGATTACAGGGGAGATACAGCCCTTTCCAAAGAGCCATGAACAGACTTTCTACTCCCAAGGAGACCAGAGATATTAACAGATAAAGCGTTACGCTCCAGTCGGATGAGCGAGAAACGCTTGTACAATTGCAACGAATTGGAGGAGAAAGTTTAAACAAACGCGCTGACTTTGAAGGCTCACATCTAGGCCGGGCCAGGTCCAAATGGCCTGCAACTCGGTCCGCATCACGTCCATGACTTTTCCTAACGAACGCCACCTGCCAAGCTTTCGGCCCGTCCCTGTCGGCATTAAAAAATCGTAGCGTGATAACGATGGTTCCGATCCGCGTGCCGCGCGAAGGCGATTACAGGGGAGATGCAGCCCTTTCCAAAGAGGCATGAACAGACTTCCTACTCCCAAGGAGCCCAAAGATATTAAGCCGCAAATACGTCCTACGCGCGTCTTTTCTACGCCGCGCACCACATTTAAAAAATCGTATCGGAAGAACGGTGGGTCCAATCCGCGTGCCGCTTAAAGGCGATTACAAGGGAGATGCAAACCTTTCCAAAGAGCCATGAAAAGACTTTCTACTCCCAAGGAGACAATAGATATTAAGCCGAAATGACGTCCGACGCGCGCATTTTCTCCGACGCGCACCACATTAAAAAAATCATAGCGTGAAAACCGTGGGTTCGATCCGCGTGCCGCTCGAAGGCGATTACAGCGGAGATGCAGCCCTTTCCAAAGAGCCATGAAAAGACTTTCTACTCCCAAGGAGACAAGAGATATTAAGCCGAAATGACGTCCGACGCGCGCATTTCCTCCGCCGCGCACCACATTTAAAAAAATCATAGCGTGAAAACCGTGGGTTCGATCCGCGTGCCGCTCGAAGGCGATTACAGGGGAGATGCAGCCCTTTCCAAAGAGCCATGAACAGACTTTCTACACCCAATGAGACAAGAGATATTAAGCCGCAAATTCGTCCGGCGCGCGTCTTTTCTCCGCCGCGCAACACATTTAAAAAAAATCGTAGCGTGAAAAACGTGGGTTCGATCCGCGTGCCGCTCGAAGGCGATTACAGGGGAGATGCATCCCTTTTAAAAGAGCCATGAACAGACTTTCTACTCCCAAGGAGACCAGAAATATTAACATATAAATCGTTACGCTCCAGTCGGATGAACGAGAAACGCTTGTACAATTGCAACGAATTGGAGGAGAAAGTTTAAACAAACGCGCTGACTTTGAACGCTCACATCTAGGCCGGGCCAACTCCAAATGGCGTGCAACTCGGTGCGCATCACCTCCATGACTGTCGCTAACGAACGCCACCTGCCACGCTTTCGGCCTATCCCTGGCGGCATTAAAAAATTGTAGCGTGATAACGATGGTTCCGATGCGCGTGCCGCTCGAAGGCGATTACAGGGGAGATACAGCCCTTTCCAAAGAGCCATGAACAGACTTTCTACTCCCAAGGAGACAAGAGATATTACGCGCATTTTCTCCGACGCGCACCACGTTTAAAAAATCGTAGCGTGAGAACGGTGGGTCCGATCCGCGTGCCGCTTAAAGGCGATTACAGGGGAGATGCATCCCTTTCCAAAGAGCCATGAACAGACTTTCTACTCCCAAGGAGACCAGAGATATTAACAGATAAAGCGTTACGCTCCAGTCGGATGAGCGAGAAACGCTTGTACAATTGCAACGAATTGGAGGAGAAAGTTTAAACAAACGCGCTGACTTTGAAGGCTCACATCTAGGCCGGGCCAGGTCCAAATGGCCTGCAACTCGGTCCGCATCACGTCCATGACTTTTCCTAACGAACGCCACCTGCCAAGCTTTCGGCCCGTCCCTGTCGGCATTAAAAAATCGTAGCATGATAACGATGGTTCCGATCCGCGTGCCGCGCGAAGGCGATTACAGGGGAGATGCAGCCCTTTCCAAAGAGCTATGAACAGACTTTCTACTCCCAAGGAGCCCAAAGATATTAAGCCGCAAATAAGTCCTACGCGCGTCTTTTCTACGCCGCGCACCACATTTAAAAAATCGTAGCGTAAGAACGGTGGGTCCGATCCGCGTGCCGCTTAAAGGCGATTACAGGGGAGATGCAACCCTTTCCAAAGAGCCATGAAAAGACTTTCTACTCCCAAGGAGACAAGAGATTTAAGCCGCAATGATATCCGACGCGCGCATTTTCTCCGCCGCACACCACATTTAAAAAATCGTAGCGTGAGAACGGTGGGTCCGATCCGCATGCCGCTTAAAGGCGATTACAGGGGAGATGCAACCCTTTCCAAAGAGCCATGAAAAGACTTTCTATTCCCAAGGAGACAAGACATATTAAGCCGCAATGACGTCCGACGCGCGCATTTTCTCCGCCGCGCACCACATTTAAAAAAATCATAGCGTGAAAACCGTGGGTTCGATCCGCGTGCCACTTGAAGGCGATTACAGGGGAGATGCAGCATTTCCAAAGAGCCATGAACAGACTTCCTACTCCCAAGGAGAAAAGAGATATTAAGCAGCAATGATGTCCGACACGCGCATTTTCTCCGCCGCGCACCACATTTAAAAAATCTTAGCGTGAGAACGGTGGGTCCGATCCGCGTGCCGCTTAAAGGCGATTACAGGGGAGATGCACCCCTTTCCAAAGAGCCATGAAAAGACTTTCTACTCCCAAGGAGACAAGAGATATTAAGCCGAAATGACGTCCGAGGCGCGCAATTTCTCCGCCGCGCAACACATTTAAAAAAATCATAGCGTGAAAACCGTGGGTTCGATCTGCGTGCCGCTCGAAGGCGATTACAGGGGAGATGCAGCCCTTTCCAAAGATCCATGAACAGACTTCCTACTCCCAAGGAGACAAGAGATATTAACATATAAAGCGTTACGCTACAGTCGGATGAGCCAGAAACGCTTGAGCAGTTGCAACGAATTGGAGGAGAAAGTTTAAACAAACGCGCTGACTTTGAACGCTCACATCTAGGTCTGGCCAAGTCCAAATGGCTTGCAACTCGGTGCGCATCACCTCCATGACTGTCCCTAACGAACGCCACCTGCCACGCTTTCGGCCCGTCCCTGGCGGCTTTAAAAAATCGTAGCGTGATAACCGTGGGTCCAATCCGCTTGAAGCTCGAAGGCGATTAGAGGGGAGATGCAGCCCTTTCCAAAGAGCCATGAACAGACTTCCTACTCCCAAGGAGACAAGAGATATTAAGCCACAAATACGTCCGGACCGCGTCTTTTCTCCGCAGCTCACCACATTTAAAAAAATCGTAGCGTGAAAACCGTGGGTTCGATATAGTATACATACAGAGTATATAGTTTGACCAAAAGATCGTGCTGATCTTTGATCTCCTGGTTCTTCATCTCCAGCGCCACTTTCAGACTCATAATGTCCTCCTCTATGGGCTGGTATAACACAGACACGAATCATCACTACAGCCAGTACAATGGAAAGGTGGGAATGTGTACTGAATGTGTACTGACGTTATAAGTGAGAGGTGGTGGTACTGGTGGATGTGTACTGACACTATAAGGGATCTCTACCTGCAGTGACAGTTTGAGCTTCTCAAGTTCTTCCTCCAGAGATTTCTTCTCCTGTTCACAGGCCATTTTCATATCTGCCAGAGCAAGTATCATTACTGCTGGATATAACACAGATTGTATATACTACATAATTACTGCTGAATATATAAAATATAATATATATAGTACTATACATATATTAGTGTCACTTTTATTGGAGCCTAAAGGCTAACATTCATTATTAGTTATGTTAGTATTATTGCATTTCCATAGTACTTACTCTTGATGGACCTGTTATGCTCCTCCTCCTCCTGCTGTTTCTGCAGGAGCTCTGTCTCCTCCTGCTGCTTGTGTTTCAGCATCTCCTGAAGAACCTGCAGCTCCTTCTGCTTCTGCAACCTCAACTCCTTCAGCTGCTCAAACAAACTGTTCTCCAACTCCTCCTTCTCACACTGCAAACACTCCAATCGGGCCACAGGCCCCACTAGTGACACAGAACCACACACACACACACACAGACACACACACACACACACACAGAGAGAGATAAACATGTATAAATGTATAAGAATTTGTGGATAAAATTATTATGAGATTATTTATAATGAAACGACTACACTACACAACCACTTCTTCCTTTTATTTACATATTATACAGATATTTAGAGATATTTACATTTTATTTACCCGCGTGCGTCTCTCTTCTCCAAGGTAGCGGAGAGATATGAAGGGATAAAAGGGGAAAAGAATAAAATGCACGTCGGTTTTAAATTCGCAGGCTACCTGCGCTGAAGGCGTGGAAAACGAGCACGTGACGGAAAGGCTTCCGTACCCGATGGGTCCAAATCACATGCCCAGCAAAGTAGCCTTAAACCTGGACACACAATGGAGACCATTTGACCCTTTAAAATCATACTACAACCAGACTTCCAGGCCCAAGAGGTCACACAGTCATGCCCAGCAAAGTAGCTCTGGGCCTGGGCACACTTCACGCAGTTTGACCGTTTAAATAAAACTAGAAACAGACTTCCTGGCCCAAGAGGTCACACAGTCATGCCCAGCAAGGTTGCTTTAAACGTGGGCACACTTCAGACCGTTTCACTCTTTAAATCATTCAAAGCACCACATTTCAAGGCCCAAGAGGTCACAGAATCATGCCCATCAAAGTAGCTCTGGGCCTGGGCACACTTCACGCAGTTTGACCCTTTAAATAATACTACAACCAGACACATACAGGTGCGCACATATACACAGATACACATTCTGTTTAATTTCTTCACATCTGCAGACTAGAGTAAGCTGAGGGTATAGTGTTAAACCAGGTACTACATAAACAGTATATAGTATATATACAGAGGCTATAGTGTTAAACCAGGTACTACATACAGAGTATATAGTATACATACAGAGTATATAGTTTGACCAAAAGATCGTGCTGATCTTTGATCTCCTGGTTCTTCATCTCCAGCGCCACTTTCAGACTCATAATGTCCTCCTCTATGGGCTGGTATAACACACACACGAATCATCACTACAGCCAGTACAATGGAAAGTTGGGAATGTGTACTGAATGTGTACTGACGTTATAAGTGAAAGGTGGAGCTACTGGTGGATGTGTACTGACACTATAAGGGATCTCTACCTGCAGTGACAGTCTGAGCTTCTCAAGTTCTTCCTCCAGAGATTTCTTCTCCTGTTCACAGGCCATTTTCATATCTGCCAGAGCAAGTATCATTACTGCTGGATATAACATAGATTGTATATACTACATAATTACTACTGAATATATAAAATATAATATATATAGTACTATACATATATTAGTATCACTTTTATTGGAGCCTAAAGGCTAACATTCATTATTAGTTATGTTAGTATTATTGCATTTCCATAGTACTTACTCTTGATGGACCTGTTATGCTCCTCCTCCTCCTGCTGTTTCTGCAGGAGCTCTGTCTCCTCCTGCTGCTTGTGTTTCAGCATCTCCTGAAGAACCTGCAGCTCCTTCTGCTTCTGCAACCTCAACTCCTTCAGCTGCTCCAACAAACTGTTCTCCAACTCCTCCTTCTCACACCGCAAACACTCCAATCGGGCCACAGGCCCCACTAGTGACACAGAACCACACACACACACACACACACACAAAGAGAGAGATAAACATGTATAAATGTATAAGAATTTGTGGATAAAATTATTATGAGATTATTTATAATCAAACGACTACACTACACAACCACATCTTCCTTTTATTTACATATTATACAGATATTTACAGATATTTACATTTTATTTACCCGCGTGCGTCTCTCTTCTCCAAGGTAGCGGAGAGATATGAAAGGATAAAAGGGGAAAAGAATAAAATGCACGTCGGTTTTAAATTCGCAGGCTACCTGCGCTGAAGGCGTGGAAAACGAGCACGTGACGGAAAGGCTTCCGTACCCGATGGGTCCAAATCACATGCCCAGCAAAGTAGCCTTAAACCTGGACACGCAATGGAGAGCATTTGACCCTTTAAAATCATACTACAACCAGACTTCCAGGCCCAAGAGGTCACACAGCCATGCCCAGCAAAGTAGCTCTGGGCCTGGGCACACTTCACGCAGTTTGACCGTTTAAATAAAACTAGAAACAGACTTCCTGGCCAAAGAGGTCACAGTCATACCCAGCAAAGTACGTTTAAACCTGGAAACAAATCAGATCCTTTCTGTCATTCAAAGGAATGGGCCTGCAACTCACAACCACATCCCCAGTGAAGCGCACCGTCACCCAGCCACACTACCCCACCTTGCCCGTCCTGGAACAACCACACCTCCAGGGCACCACATGCCAATCTCTCATGCCCAGCAAACTGCAACCTCACGCAGCCAGGCCACACACTGTCTCCCCTTGTACAGTCCAAGGACGAACTCCTCCACAAACCTGGTGTTCACGCGCACACACGCAATTACAACGAATTGGTGGAGAACTTTGAAACAAACGTGCTGACTTTGAATACTCACATCTAGGCTGGGCCAGGTCCAAATGGCCTGCAGCTCGGTGCGCATTAACTGCTTGACTGTCCGTCACGAACGCCACCTGCCAAGCGTTCGTTCCGTCCCTGGCGGATTTTAAAAAATCGTAGCGTGATAACGATGGTTCCGATCCGCGTGCCGCGCGAAGGCGATTACAGGGGAGATGCAGCCCTTTCCAAAGAACCATGAAAAGACTTTCTACTCCCAAGGAGACAATAGATATTAAGCCGAAATGACGTCCGACGCGCGCATTTTCTCCGACGCGCACCACATTTAAAAAAATCATAGCGTGAAAACCGTGGGTTCGATCCGCGTGCCGCTCGAAGGCGATTACAGCGGAGATGCAGCCCTTTCCAAAGAGCCATGAAAAGACTTTCTACTCCCAAGGAGACAAGAGATATTAAGCCGAAATGACGTCCGACGCGCGCATTTCCTCCGCCGCGCAACACATTTAAAAAAAATCGTAGCGTGAAAAACGTGGGTTCGATCCGCGTGCCGCTCGAAGGCGATTACAGCGGAGATGCATCCCTTTCAAAAGAGCCATGAACAGACTTTCTACTCCCAAGGAGACCAGAAATATTAACATATAAAGCGTTACGCTCCAGTCGGATGAACGAGAAACGCTTGTACAATTGCAACGAATTGGAGGAGAAAGTTTAAACAAACGCGCTGACTTTGAACGCTCACATCTAGGCCGGGCCGACTCCAAATGGCGTGCAACTCTGTGTGCATCACCTCCATAACTGTCCCTAACGAACGCCACCTGCCACGCTTTCGGCCTATCCCTGGCGGCATTAAAAAATCGTAGCGTGATAACGATGGTTCCGATGCGCGTGCCGCTCGAAGGCGATTACAGGGGAGATACAGCCCTTTCCAAAGAGCCATGAACAGACTTTCTACTCCCAAGGAGACAAGAGATATTATGCGCATTTTCTCCGACGCGCACCACGTTTAAAAAATAGTAGCGTGAGAACGGTGGGTCCGATCCGCGTGCCGCTTAAAGGCGATTACAGGGGAGATGCAACCCTTTCCAAAGAACCATGAAAAGACTTTCTACTCCCAAGGAGACAAGAGATATTAAGCCGCAATGACGTCCGACGCGCGCATTTTCTCCGCCGCGCAGCACATTTAAAAAAATCATAGCGTGAAAACCGTGGGTTCGATCCGCGTGCCGCTCGAAGGCGATTACAGGGGAGATGAAGCCCTTTCCAAAGAGGCATGAACAGACTTCCTACTCCCAAGGAGCCCAAAGATATTAAGCCGCAAATACGTCCTACGCGCGTCTTTTCTACGCCGCGCACCACATTTAAAAAATCGTATCGGAAGAACGGTGGGTCCGATCCGCGTGCCGCTTAAAGGCGATTACAAGGGAGATGCAAACCTTTCCAAAGAGCCATGAAAAGACTTTCTACTCCCAAGGAGACAATAGATATTAAGCCGAAATGACGTCCGACGCGCGCATTTTCTCCGCCGCGCACCACATTTAAAAAAATCATAGCGTGAAAACCGTGGGTTCGATCCGCGTGCCGCTCGAAGGCGATTACAGCGGAGATGCAGCCCTTTGCAAAGAGCCATGAAAAGACTTTCTACTCCCAAGGAGACAAGAGATATTAAGCCGAAATGACGTCCGACGCGCGCATTTCCTCCGCCGCGCACCACATTTAAAAAAATCATAGCGTGAAAACCGTGGGTTCGATCCGCGTGCCGCTCGAAGGCGATTACAGGGGAGATGCATCCCTTTCAAAAGAGCCATGAACAGACTTTCTACTCCCAATGAGACAAGAGATATCAAGCCGCAAATACGTCCGGCGCGCGTCTATTCTCCGCCGCGCAACACATTTAAAAAAAATCGTAGCGTGAAAACCGTGGGTTCGATCCGCGTGCCGCTTAAAGGCGATTACAGGGGAGATGCAGCCCTTTCCAAAGAGGCATGAACAGACTTCCTACTCCCAAGGAGCCCAAAGATATTAAGCCGCAAATACGTCCTACGCGCGTCTTTTCTACGCCGCGCACCACATTTAAAAAATCGTATCGGAAGAACGGTGGGTCCAATCCGCGTGCCGCTTAAAGGCGATTACAAGGGAGATGCAAACCTTTCCAAAGAGCCATGAAAAGACTTTCTACTCCCAAGGAGACAAGAGATATTAAGCCGAAATGACGTCCACGCGCGCATTTCCTCCGCCGCGCACCACATTTAAAAAAATCATAGCGTGAAAACCCTGGGTTCGATCCGCGTGCCGCTCGAAGGCGATTACAGGGGAGATGCAGCCCTTTCCAAAGAGCCATGAACAGACTTTCTACTCCCAAGGAGACAAGAGATATTACGCGCACTTTCTCCGACGCGCACCACGTTTAAAAAATCGTAGCGTGAGAACGGTGGGTCCGATCCGCGTGCCGCTTAAAGGCGATTACAGGGGAGATGCAACCCTTTCCAAAGAGGCATGAACAGACTTCCTACTCCCAAGGAGACAAGAGATATTAAGCCGCAATGACGTCCGACGCGCGCATTTTCTCCGCCGCGCAGCACATTTAAAAAAATCATAGCGTGAAAACCGTGGGTTCGATCCGCGTGCCGCTCGAAGGCGATTACAGGGGAGATGGAGCCCTTTCCAAAGAGGCATGAACAGACTTCCTACTCCCAAGGAGCCCAAAGATATTAAGCCGCAAATACGTCCTACGCGCGTCTTTTCTACGCCGCGCACCACATTTAAAAAATCGTATCGGAAGAACGGTGGGTCCAATCCGCGTGCCGCTTAAAGGCGATTACAAGGGAGATGCAAACCTTTCCAAAGAGCCATGAAAAGACTTTCTACTCCCAAGGAGACAATAGATATTAAGCCGAAATGACGTCCGACGCGCGCATTTTCTCCGCCGCGCACCACATTTAAAAAAATCATAGCGTGAAAACCGTGGGTTCGATCCGCGTGCCGCTCGAAGGCGATTACAGCGGAGATGCAGCCCTTTGCAAAGAGCCATGAAAAGACTTTCTACTCCCAAGGAGACAAGAGATATTAAGCCGAAATGACGTCCGACGCGCGCATTTCCTCCGCCGCGCACCACATTTAAAAAAATCATAGCGTGAAAACCGTGGGTTCGATCCGCGTGCCGCTCGAAGGCGATTACAGGGGAGATGCATCCCTTTCAAAAGAGCCATGAACAGACTTTCTACTCCCAATGAGACAAGAGATATCAAGCCGCAAATACGTCGGGCGCGCGTCTATTCTCCGCCGCGCAACACATTTAAAAAAAATCGTAGCGTGAAAACCGTGGGTTCGATCCGCGTGCCGCTTAAAGGCGATTACAGGGGAGATGCAGCCCTTTCCAAAGAGGCATGAACAGACTTCCTACTCCCAAGGAGCCCAAAGATATTAAGCCGCAAATACGTCCTACGCGCGTCTTTTCTACGCCGCGCACCACATTTAAAAAATCGTATCGGAAGAACGGTGGGTCCAATCCGCGTGCCGCTTAAAGGCGATTACAAGGGAGATGCAAACCTTTCCAAAGAGCCATGAAAAGACTTTCTACTCCCAAGGAGACAAGAGATATTAAGCCGAAATGACGTCCACGCGCGCATTTCCTCCGCCGCGCACCACATTTAAAAAAATCATAGCGTGAAAACCGTGGGTTCGATCCGCGTGCCGCTCGAAGGCGATTACAGGGGAGATGCATCCCTTTCCAAAGAGCCATGAACAGACTTTCTACTCCCAAGGAGACCAGAGATATTAACAGATAAAGCGTTACGCTCCAGTCGGATGAGCGAGAAACGCTTGTACAATTGCAACGAATTGGAGGAGAAAGTTTAAACAAACGCGCTGACTTTGAAGGCTCACATCTAGGCCGGGCCAGGTCCAAATGGCCTGCAACTCGGTCCGCATCACGTCCATGACTTTTCCTAACGAACGCCACCTGCCAAGCTTTCGGCCCGTCCCTGGCGGCATTAAAAAATCGTAGCGTGATAACGATGGTTCCGATGCGCGTGCCGCTCGAAGGCGATTACAGGGGAGATACAGCCCTTTCCAAAGAGCCATGAACAGACTTTCTACTCCCAAGGAGACAAGAGATATTACGCGCACTTTCTCCGACGCGCACCACGTTTAAAAAATCGTAGCGTGAGAACGGTGGGTCCGATCCGCGTGCCGCTTAAAGGCGATTACAGGGGAGATGCAACCCTTTCCAAAGAGGCATGAACAGACTTCCTACTCCCAAGGAGACAAGAGATATTAAGCCGCAATGACGTCCGACGCGCGCATTTTCTCCGCCGCGCAGCACATTTAAAAAAATCATAGCGTGAAAACCGTGGGTTCGATCCGCGTGCCGCTCGAAGGCGATTACAGGGGAGATGGAGCCCTTTCCAAAGAGGCATGAACAGACTTCCTACTCCCAAGGAGCCCAAAGATATTAAGCCGCAAATACGTCCTACGCGCGTCTTTTCTACGCCGCGCACCACATTTAAAAAATCGTAGCGTAAGAACGGTGGGTCCGATCCGCGTGCCGCTTAAAGGCGATTACAGGGGAGATGCAAACCTTTCCAAAGAGCCATGAAAAGACTTTCTACTCCCAAGGAGACAAGAGATATTAAGCCGCAATGACGTCCGACGCGCGCATTTTCTCCGACGCGCAACACATTTAAAAAAATCATAGCGTGAAAACCGTGGGTTCGATCCGCGTGCCGCTCGAAGGCGATTACAGCGGAGATGCAGCCCTTTCCAAAGAGCCATGAAAAGACTTTCTACTCCCAAGGAGACAAGAGATATTAAGCCGAAATGACGTCCGACGCGCGCATTTCCTCCGCCGCGCACCACATTTAAAAAAATCATAGCGTGAAAACCGTGGGTTCGATCCGCGTGCCGCTCGAAGGCGATTACAGGGGAGATGCAGCCCTTTCCAAAGAGCCATGAACAGACTTTCTACACCCAATGAGACAAGAGATATTAAGCCGCAAATACGTCCGGCGCGCGTCTTTTCTCCGCCGCGCAACACATTTAAAAAAAATCGTAGCGTGAAAAACGTGGGTTCGATCCGCGTGCCGCTCGAAGGTGATTACAGGGGAGATGCAGCCCTTTCCAAAGAGCCATGAACAGACTTCCTACTCCCAAGGAGACAAGAGATATTAAGCCACAAATACGTCCGGACCGCGTCTTTTCTCCGCAGCTCACCACATTTAAAAAAATCGTAGCGTGAAAACCGTGGGTTCGATATAGTATACATACAGAGTATATAGTTTGACCAAAAGATCGTGCTGATCTTTGATCTACTGGTTCTTCATCTCCAGCGCCACTTTCAGACTCATAATGTCCTCCTCTATGGGCTGGTATAACACAGACACGAATCATCACTACAGCCAGTACAATGGAAAGGTGGGAATGTGTACTGAATGTGTACTGACGTTATAAGTGAGAGGTGGTGGTACTGGTGGATGTGTACTGACACTATAAGGGATCTCTACCTGCAGTGACAGTTTGAGCTTCTCAAGTTCTTCCTCCAGAGATTTCTTCTCCTGTTCACAGGCCATTTTCATATCTGCCAGAGCAAGTATCATTACTGCTGGATATAACACAGATTGTATATACTACATAATTACTGCTGAATATATAAAATATAATATATATAGTACTATACATATATTAGTGTCACTTTTATTGGAGCCTAAAGGCTAGCATTCATTATTAGTTATGTTAGTATTATTGCATTTCCATAGTACTTACTCTTGATGGACCTGTTATGCTCCTCCTCCTCCTGCTGTTTCTGCAGGAGCTCTGTCTCCTCCTGCTGCTTGTGTTTCAGCATCTCCTGAAGAACCTGCAGCTCCTTCTGCTTCTGCAACCTCAACTCCTTCAGCTGCTCCAACAAACTGTTCTCCAACTCCTCCTTCTCACACCGCAAACACTCCAATCGGGCCACAGGCCCCACTAGTGACACAGAACCACACACACACACACACACACACAAAGAGAGAGATAAACATGTATAAATGTATAAGAATTTGTGGATAAAATTATTATGAGATTATTTATAATCAAACGACTACACTACACAACCACATCTTCCTTTTATTTACATATTATACAGATATTTAGAGATATTTACATTTTATTTACCCGCGTGCGTCTCTCTTCTCCAAGGTAGTGGAGAGATATGAAAGGATAAAAGGGGAAAAGAATAAAATGCACGTCGGTTTTAAATTCGCAGGCTACCTGCGCTGAAGGCGTGGAAAACGAGCACGTGACGGAAAGGCTTCCGTACCCGATGGGTCCAAATCACATGCCCAGCAAAGTAGCCTTAAACCTGGACACGCAATGGAGAGCATTTGACCCTTTAAAATCATACTACAACCAGACTTCCAGGCCCAAGAGGTCACACAGCCATGCCCAGCAAAGTAGCTCTGGGCCTGGGCACACTTCACGCAGTTTGACCGTTTAAATAAAACTAGAAACAGACTTCCTGGCCAAAGAGGTCACAGTCATACCCAGCAAAGTACGTTTAAACCTGGAAACAAATCAGATCCTTTCTGTCATTCAAAGGAATGGGCCTGCAACTCACAACCACATCCCCAGTGAAGCGCACCGTCACCCAGCCACACTACCCCACCTTGCCCGTCCTGGAACAACCACACCTCCAGGGCACCACATGCCAATCTCTCATGCCCAGCAAACTGCAACCTCACGCAGCCAGGCCACACACTGTCTCCCCTTGTACAGTCCAAGGACGAACTCCTCCACAAACCTGGTGTTCACGCGCACACACGCAATTACAACGAATTGGTGGAGAACTTTGAAACAAAAGTGCTGACTTTGAATACTCACATCTAGGCTGGGCCAGGTCCAAATGGCCTGCAGCTCGGTGCGCATTAACTGCTTGACTGTCCGTCACGAACGCCACCTGCCAAGCGTTCGTTCCGTCCCTGGCGGATTTTAAAAAATCGTAGCGTGAGAACGATGGGTCCGATCCGCGTGCCGCTTAAAGGCGATTACAGGGGAGATGCAACCCTTTCCAAAGAACCATGAAAAGACTTTCTACTCCCAAGGAGACAAGAGATATTAAGACGCAATGACGTCCGACGCGCGCATTTTCTCCGCCGCGCAGCTCATTTAAAAAAATCATAGCGTGAAAACCGTGGGTTCGATCCGCGTGCCGCTCGAAGGCGATTACAGGGGAGATGGAGCCCTTTCCAAAGAGGCATGAACAGACTTCCTACTCCCAAGGAGCCCAAAGATATTAAGCCGCAAATACGTCCTACGCGCGTCTTTTCTACGCCGCGCACCACATTTAAAAAATCGTAGCGTAAGAACGGTGGGTCCGATCCGCGTGCCGCTTAAAGGCGATTACAGGGGAGATGCAAACCTTTCCAAAGAGCCATGAAAAGACTTTCTACTCCCAAGGAGACAAGAGATATTAAGCCGCAATGACGTCCGACGCGCGCATTTTCTCCGACGCGCAACACATTTAAAAAAATCATAGCGTGAAAACCGTGGGTTCGATCCGCGTGCCGCTCGAAGGCGATTACAGGGGAGATGCAGCCCTTTCCAAAGAGCCATGAACAGACTTTCTACTCCCAATGAGACAAGAGATATCAAGCCGCAAATACGTCCGGCGCGCGTCTATTCTCCGCCGCGCAACACATTTAAAAAAAATCGTAGCGTGAAAACCGTGGGTTCGATCCGCGTGCCGCTCGAAGGCGATTACAGCGGAGATGCAGCCCTTTCCAAAGAGCCATGAAAAGACTTTCTACTCCCAAGGAGACAAGAGATATTAAGCCGAAATGACGTCCGACGCGCGCATTTCCTCCGCCGCGCACCACATTTAAAAAAATCATAGCGTGAAAACCGTGGGTTCGATCCGCGTGCCGCTCGAAGGCGATTACAGGGGAGATGCAGCCCTTTCCAAAGAGCCATGAACAGACTTTCTACACCCAATGAGACAAGAGATATTAAGCCGCAAATACGTCCGGCGCGCGTCTTTTCTCCGCCGCGCAACACATTTAAAAAAAATCGTAGCGTGAAAAACGTGGGTTCGATCCGCGTGCCGCTCGAAGGCGATTACAGGGGAGATGCATCCCTTTCAAAAGAGCCATGAACAGACTTTCTACTCCCAAGGAGACCAGAAATATTAACATATAAAGCGTTACGCTCCAGTCGGATGAACGAGAAACGCTTGTACAACTGCAACGAATTGGAGGAGAAAGTTTAAACAAACGCGCTGACTTTGAACGCTCACATCTAGGCCGGGCCAACTCCAAATGGCGTGCAACTCGGTGCGCATCACCTCCATGACTGTCCCTAACGAACGCCACCTGCCACGCTTTCGGCCCGTCCCTGGCGGCATTAAAAAATCGTAGCGTGATAACGATGGTTCCGATGCGCGTGCCGCTCGAAGGCGATTACAGGGGAGATACAGCCCTTTCCAAAGAGCCATGAACAGACTTTCTACTCCCAAGGAGACCAGAGATATTACGCGCATTTTCTCCGACGCGCACCACGTTTAAAAAATCGTAGCGTGAGAACGGTGGGTCCGATCCGCGTGCCGCTTAAAGGCGATTACAGGGGAGATGCATCCCTTTCCAAAGAGCCATGAACAGACTTTCTACTCCCAAGGAGACCAGAGATATTAACAGATAAAGCGTTACGCTCCAGTCGGATGAGCGAGAAACGCTTGTACAATTGCAACGAATTGGAGGAGAAAGTTTAAACAAACGCGCTGACTTTGAAGGCTCACATCTAGGCCGGGCCAGGTCCAAATGGCCTGCAACTCGGTCCGCATCACGTCCATGACTTTTCCTAACGAACGCCACCTGCCAAGCTTTCGGCCCGTCCCTGTCGGCATTAAAAAATCGTAGTATGATAACGATGGTTCCGATCCGCGTGCCGCGCGAAGGCGATTACAGGGGAGATGCAGCCCTTTCCAAAGAGCTATGAACAGACTTTCTACTCCCAAGGAGCCCAAAGATATTAAGCCGCAAATAAGTCCTACGCGCGTCTTTTCTACGCCGCGCACCACATTTAAAAAATCGTAGCGTAAGAACGGTGGGTCCGATCCGCGTGCCGCTTAAAGGCGATTACAGGGGAGATGTAACCCTTTCCAAAGAACCATGAAAAGACTTTCTACTCCCAAGGAGACAAGAGATATTAAGCCGCAATGACGTCCGACGCGCGCATTTTCTCCGACGCGCAACACATTTAAAAAAATCATAGCGTGAAAACCGTGGGTTCGATCCGCGTGCCGCTCGAAGGCGATTACAGGGGAGATGCAGCCCTTTCCAAAGAGCCATGAACAGACTTTCTACTCCCAAGGAGACCAGAGATATTAACAGATAAAGCGTTACGCTCCAGTCGGATGAGCGAGAAACGCTTGTACAATTGCAACGAATTGGAGGAGAAAGTTTAAACAAACGCGCTGACTTTGAACGCTCACATCTAGGCCGGGCCAGATCCAAATGGCCTGCAACTCGGTGCGCATCACCTCCATGACTGTCCCTAACGAACGCCACCTGCCACGCTTTCGGCCCGTCCCTGGCGGCATTAAAAAATCGTAGCGTGATAACGATGGTTCCGATGCGCGTGCCGCACGAAGGCGATTACAGGGGAGATGCAGCCCTTTCCAAAGAGCAATGAACAGACTTTCTACTCACAAGGAGACAAGAGATATTAAGCCGCAATGATATCCGACGCGCGCATTTTCTCCGCCACACACCACATTTAAAAAATCGTAGCGTGAGAACGGTGGGTCCGATCCGCATGCCGCTTAAAGGCGATTACAGGGGAGATGCAACCCTTTCCAAAGAGCCATGAAAAGACTTTCTATTCCCAAGGAGACAAGAGATATTAAGCCGCAATGACGTCCGACGCGCGCATTTTCTCCGCCGCGCACCACATTTAAAAAAATCATAGCGTGAAAACCGTGGGTTCGATCCGCGTGCCGCTTGAAGGCGATTACAGGGGAGATGCAGCATTTCCAAAGAGCCATGAACAGACTTCCTACTCCCAAGGAGAAAAGAGATATTAAGCAGCAATGATGTCCGACACGCGCATTTTCTCCGCCGCGCACCACATTTAAAAAATCTTAGCGTGAGAACGGTGGGTCCGATCCGCGTGCCGCTTAAAGGCGATTACAGGGGAGATGCAAACCTTTCCAAAGAGCCATGAAAAGACTTTCTACTCCCAAGGAGACAAGAGATATTAAGCCGAAATGACGTCCGAGGCGCGCAATTTCTCCGCCGCGCAACACATTTAAAAAAATCATAGCGTGAGAACGGTGGGTTCGATCTGCGTGCCGCTCGAAGGCGATTACAGGGGAGATGCAGCCCTTTCCAAAGATCCATGAACAGACTTCCTACTCCCAAGGAGACAAGAGATATTAACATATAAAGCGTTACGCTACAGTCGGATGAGCGAGAAACGCTTGAGCAGTTGCAACGAATTGGAGGAGAAAGTTTAAACAAACGCGCTGACTTTGAACGCTCACATCTAGGTCTGGCCAAGTCCAAATGGCGTGCAACTCGGTGCGCATCACCTCCATGACTGTCCCTAACGAACGCCACCTGCCACGCTTTCGGCCCGTCCCTGGCGGCTTTAAAAAATCGTAGCGTGATAACCGTGGGTCCAATCCGCTTGAAGCTCGAAGGCGATTAGAGGGGAGATGCAGCCCTTTCCAAAGAGCCATGAACAGACTTCCTACTCCCAAGGAGACAAGAGATATTAAGCCACAAATACGTCCGGACCGCGTCTTTTCTCCGCAGCTCACCACATTTAAAAAAATCGTAGCGTGAAAACCGTGGGTTCGATATAGTATACATACAGAGTATATAGTTTGACCAAAAGATCGTGCTGATCTTTGATCTCCTGGTTCTTCATCTCCAGCGCCACTTTCAGACTCATAATGTCCTCCTCTATGGGCTGGTATAACACACACACGAATCATCACTACAGCCAGTACAATGGAAAGGTGGGAATGTGTACTGAATGTGTACTGACGTTATAAGTGAAAGGTGGAGCTACTGGTGGATGTGTACTGACACTATAAGGGATCTCTACCTGCAGTGACAGTCTGAGCTTCTCAAGTTCTTCCTCCAGAGATTTCTTCTCCTGTTCACAGGCCATTTTCATATCTGCCAGAGCAAGTATCATTACTGCTGGATATAACACAGATTGTATATACTACATAATTACTAATGAATATATTAAAAAATAATATATATAGTACTATACATCTATTAGTATCACTTTTATTGGCGCCTAAAGGCTAACATTCATTATTAATTATGTTAGTATTATTGCATTTCCATAGTACTTACTCTTGATGGACCTGTTATGCTCCTCCTCCTCTTGCTGTTTCTGCAGGAGCTCTGTCTCCTCCTGCTGCTTGTGTTTCAGCATCTCGTGAAGAACCTGCAGCTCCTTCTGCTTCTGCAACCTCAACTCCTTCAGCTGCTCCAACAAACTGTTCTCCAACTCCTCCTTCTCACACCGCAAACACTCCAATCGGGCCACAGGCCCCACTAGTGACACAGAACCACACACACACACACACACACAAAGAGAGAGATAAACATGTATAAATGTATAAGAATTTGTGGATAAAATTATTATGAGATTATTCATAATCAAACGACTACACTACACAACCACTTCTTCCTTTTATTTACATATTATACAGATATTTACAGATATTTACATTTTATTTACCCGCGTGCGTCTCTCTTCTCCAAGGTAGCGGAGAGATATGAAAGGATAAAAGGGGAAAAGAATAAAATGCACGTCGGTTTTAAATTCGCAGGCTACATGCGCTTAAGGCGTGGAAAACGAGCACGTGACGGAAAGGCTTCCGTACCCGATGGGTCCAAATCACATGCCCAGCAAAGTAGCCTTAAACCTGGACACACAATGGAGACCATTTGACCCTTTAAAATCATACTACAACCAGACTTCCAGGCCCAAGAGGTCACACAGTCATGCACAGCAAAGTAGCTCTGGGCCTGGGCACACTTCACGCAGTTTGACCGTTTAAATAAAAGTAGAAACAGACTTCCTGGCCCAAGAGGTCACACAGTCATGCCCAGCAAGGATGCTTTAAACGTGGGCACACTTCAGACCGTTTCACTCTTTAAATCATTCAAAGCACCACATTTCAAGGCCCAAGAGGTCACAGAATCATGCCCATCAAAGTAGCTCTGGGCCTGGGCACACTTCACGCAGTATGAACCTTTAAATAATACTACAACCAGACACATACAGGTGCGCACATATACACAGATACACATTCTGTTTAATTTCTTCACATCTGCAGACTAGAGTAAGCTGAGGGTATAGTGTTAAACCAGGTACTACATAAACAGTATATAGTATATATACAGAGGATATAGTGTTAAACCAGGTACTACATACAGAGTATATCGTATACATACAGAGTATATAGTTTGACCAAAAGATCGTGCTGATCTTTGATCTCCTGGTTCTTCATCTCCAGTGCCACTTTCAGACTCATAATGTCCTCCTCTATGGGCTGGTATAACACACACACGAATCATCACTACAGCCAGTACAATGGAAAGGTGGGAATGTGTACTGAATGTGTACTGACGTTATAAGTGAAAGGTGGAGGTACTGGTGGATGTGTACTGACACTAGAAGGGATCTCTACCTGCAGTGACAGTCTGAGCTTCTCAAGTTCTTCCTCCAGAGATTTCTTCTCCTGTTCACTGGCCATTTTCATATCTGCCAGAGCAAGTATCATTACTGCTGGATATAACACAGATTGTATATACTACATAATTATTACTGAATATATAAAATATAATATATATAGTACTATACATATATTAGTATCACTTTTATTGGAGCCTAAAGGCTAACATTCATTATTAGTTATGTTAGTATTATTGCATTTCCATAGTACTTACTCTTGATGGACCTGTTATGCTCCTCCTCCTCCTGCTGTTTCTGCAGGAGCTCTGTCTCCTCCTGCTGCTTGTGTTTCAGCATCTCCTGAAGAACCTGCAGCTCCTTCTGCTTCTGCAACCTCAACTCCTTCAGCTGCTCCAACAAACTGTTCTCCAACTCCTCCTTCTTACACCGCAAACACTCCAATCGGGCCACAGGCCCCACTAGTGACACAGAACCCCACACACACACACACACACACACACACACACACACACACACACACAGAGATAAACATGTATAAATGTATAAGAATTTGTGGATAAAATTATTATGAGATTATTTATAATGAAACGACTACACTACACAACCACTTCTTCCTTTTATTTACATATTATACAGATATTTAGAGATATTTATGTTTTATTTACCCGCGTGCGTCTCTCTTCTCCAAGGTAGCGGAGAGATATGAAGGGATAAAAGGGGAAAAGAATAAAATGCACGTCGGTTTTAAATTCGCAGGCTACCTGCGCTGAAGGCGTGGAAAACGAGCACGTGACGGAAAGGCTTCCGTACCCGATGGGTCCAAATCACATGCCCAGCAAAGTAGCCTTAAACCTGGACACACAATGGAGACCATTTGACCCTTTAAAATCATACTACAACCAGACTTCCAGGCCCAAGAGGTCACACAGTCATGCCCAGCAAAGTAGCTCTGGGCCTGGGCACACTTCACGCAGTTTGACCGTTTAAATAAAACTAGAAACAGACTTCCTGGCCCAAGAGGTCACACAGTCATGCCCAGCAAGGTTGCTTTAAACGTGGGCACACTTCAGACCGTTTCACTCTTTAAATCATTCAAAGCACCACATTTCAAGGCCCAAGAGGTCACAGAATCATGCCCAACAAAGTAGCTCTGGGCCTGGGCACACTTCACGCAGTTTGACCCTTTAAATAATACTACAACCAGACACATACAGGTGCGCACATATACACAGATACACATTCTGTTTAATTTCTTCACATCTGCAGACTAGAGTAAGCTGAGGGTATAGTGTTAAACCAGGTACTACATAAACAGTATATAGTATATATACAGAGGATATAGTGTTAAACCAGGTACTACATACAGAGTATATAGTATACATACAGAGTATATAGTTTGACCAAAAGATCGTGCTGATCTTTGATCTCCTGGTTCTTCATCTCCAGCGCCACTTTCAGACTCATAATGTCCTCCTCTATGGGCTGGTATAACACACACACGAATCATCACTACAGCCAGTACAATGGAAAGGTGGGAATGTGTACTGAATGTGTACTGACGTTATAAGTGAAAGGTGGAGCTACTGGTGGATGTGTACTGACACTATAAGGGATCTCTACCTGCAGTGACAGTCTGAGCTTCTCAAGTTCTTCCTCCAGAGATTTCTTCTCCTGTTCACAGGCCATTTTCATATCTGCCAGAGCAAGTATCATTACTGCTGGATATAACATAGATTGTATATACTACATAATTACTACTGAATATATAAAATATAATATATATAGTACTATACATATATTAGTATCACTTTTATTGGAGCCTAAAGGCTAACATTCATTATTAGTTATGTTAGTATTATTGCATTTCCATAGTACTTACTCTTGATGGACCTGTTATGCTCCTCCTCCTCCTGCTATTTCTGCAGGAGCTCTGTCTCCTCCTGCTGCTTGTGTTTCAGCATCTCCTGAAGAACCTGCAGCTCCTTCTGCTTCTGCAACCTCAACTCCTTCAGCTGCTCAAACAAACTGTTCTCCAACTCCTCCTTCTCACACCGCAAACACTCCAATCGGGCCACAGGCCCCACTAGTGACACAGAACCACACACACACACACACAGACACACACACACACACACACACAGAGAGAGATAAACATGTATAAATGTATAAGAATTTGTGGATAAAATTATTATGAGATTATTTATAATCAAACGACTACACTACACAACCACATCTTCCTTTTATTTACATATTATACAGATATTTAGAGATATTTACATTTTATTTACCCGCGTGCGTCTCTCTTCTCCAAGGTAGCGGAGAGATATGAAAGGATAAAAGGGGAAAAGAATAAAATGCACGTCGGTTTTAAATTCGCAGGCTACCTGCGCTGAAGGCGTGGAAAACGAGCACGTGACGGAAAGGCTTCCGTACCCGATGGGTCCAAATCACATGCCCAGCAAAGTAGCCTTAAACCTGGACACACAATGGAGAGCATTTGACCCTTTAAAATCATACTACAACCAGACTTCCAGGCCCAAGAGGTCACACAGTCATGCCCAGCAAAGTAGCTCTGGGCCTGGGCACACATGACGCAGTTTGACCGTTTAAATAAAACTAAACCAGACACATACAGGTCGGCACATATACACAGATACACATTCTGTTTAATTTCTTCACATCTGCAGACTAGAGTAAGCTGAGGGTATAGTGTTAAACCAGGTACTACATAAACAGTATATAGTATATATTCAGAGGATATAGTGTTAAACCAGGTACTACATACAGAGTATATAGTATACATACAGAGTATATAGTTTGACCAAAAGATCGTGCTGATCTTTGATCTCCTGGTTCTTCATCTCCAGCGCTACTTTCAGACTCATAATGTCCTCCTCTATGGGCTGGTATAAAACACACACGAATCATCACTACAGCCAGTACAATGGAAAGGTGGGAATGTGTACTGAATGTGTACTGACGTTATAAGTGAAAGGTGGAGCTACTGGTGGATGTGTACTGACACTATAAGGGATCTCTACCTGCAGTGACAGTCTGAGCTTCTCAAGTTCTTCCTCCAGAGATTTCTTCTCCTGTTCACAGGCCATTTTCATATCTGCCAGAGCAAGTATCATTACTGCTGGATATAACACAGATTGTATATACTACATAATTACTACTGAATATATAAAATATAATATATATAGTACTATACATATATTAGTGTCACTTTTATTGGAGCCTAAAGGCTAACATTCATTATTAGTTATGTTAGTATTATTGCATTTCCATAGTACTTACTCTTGATGGACCTGTTATGCTCCTCCTCCTCCTGCTGTTTCTGCAGGAGCTCTGTCTCCTCCTGCTGCTTGTGTTTCAGCATCTCCTGAAGAACCTGCAGCTCCTTCTGCAACCTCAACTCCTTCAGCTGCTCCAACAAACTGTTCTCCAACTCCTCCTTCTCACACCGCAAACACTCCAATCGGGCCACAGGCCCCACTAGTGACACAGAACCACACACACACACACACAGACACACACGCACACACACAGAGAGAGATAAACATGTATAAATGTATAAGAATTTGTGGATAAAATTACTATGAGATTATTTATAATCAAACGACTACACTATACAACCACATCTTCCTTTTATTTACATATTATACAGACATTTAGAGATATTTACATTTTATTTACCCACGTGCGTCTCTCTTCTCCAAGGTAGCAGAGAGATATTAAAGGATAAAAGGGGAAAAGAATAAAATGCACGTCGGTTTTAAATTCGCAGGCTACCTGCGCTGAAGGCGTGGAAAACGAGCACGTGACGGAAAGGCTTCCGTACCCGATGGGTCCAAATCACATGCCCAGCAAAGTAGCCTTAAACCTGGACACACAATGGAGACCATTTGACCCTTTAAAATCATACTACAACCAGACTTCCAGGCCCAAGAGGTCACATAGTCATTCCCAGCAAAGTAGCTCTGGGCCTGGGCACACTTCACGCAGTTTGACCCTTTAAATAATACTACAACCAGACACATACAGGTGGGCACATATACACAGATACACATTCTGTTTAATTTCTTCACATCTGCAGACTAGAGTAAGCTGAGGGTATAGTGTTAAACCAGGTACTACATAAACAGTATATAGTATATATACAGAGGATATAGTGTTAAACCAGGTACTACATACAGAGTATATAGTATACATACAGAGTATATAGTTTGACCAAAAGATCGTGCTGATCTTTGATCTCCTGGTTCTTCATCTCCAGCGCTACTTTCAGACTCATAATGTCCTCCTCTATGGGCTGGTACAAAACACACACGAATCATCACTACAGCCAGTACAATGGAAAGGTGGGAATGTGTACTGAATGTGTACTGACGTTATAAGTGAAAGGTGGAGCTACTGGTGGATGTGTACTGACACTATAAGGGATCTCTACCTGCAGTGACAGTCTGAGCTTCTCAAGTTCTTCCTCCAGAGATTTCTTCTCCTGTTCACAGGCCATTTTCATATCTGCCAGAGCAAGTATCATTACTGCTGGATATAACACAGATTGTATATACTACATAATTACTACTGAATATATAAAATATAATATATATAGTACTATACATATATTAGTGTCACTTTTATTGGAGCCTAAAGGCTAACATTCATTATTAGTTA
Organism: Electrophorus electricus; assembly: GCF_041902795.1. NCBI lineage: Eukaryota > Metazoa > Chordata > Actinopteri > Gymnotiformes > Gymnotidae > Electrophorus > Electrophorus electricus. The sequence continues at coordinate 35,472,666 of NC_137501.1, read as the reverse complement.
TGTTAGTATTATTGCATTTCCATAGTACTTACTCTTGATGGACCTGTTATGCTCCTCCTCCTCCTGCTGTTTCTGCAGGAGCTCTGTCTCCTCCTGCTGCTTGTGTTTCAGCATCTCCTGAAGAACCTGCAGCTCCTTCTGCAACCTCAACTCCTTCAGCTGCTCCAACAAACTGTTCTCCAACTCCTCCTTCTCACACCGCAAACACTCCAATCGGGCCACAGGCCCCACTAGTGACACAGAACCACACACACACACACACACACACACACACAGAAAGAGAGAGATAAACATGTATAAATGTATAAGAATTTGAGGATAAAATTATTATGAGATTATTTATAATCAAACGACTACACTATACAACCACTTCTTCCTTTTATTTAGATATTATACAGATATGTACAGATATTTACATTTTATTTACCCGCGTGCGTCTCTCTTCTCCAAGGTAGCGGAGAGATATGAAAGGATAAAAGGGGAAAAGAATAAAATGCACGTCGGTTTTAAATTCGCAGGCTACATGCGCTGAAGGCGTGGAAAACGAGCACGTGACGGAAAGGCTTCCGTACCCGATGGGTCCAAATCACATGCCCAGCAAAGTAGCCTTAAACCTGGACACACAATGGAGACCATTTGACCCTTTAAAATCATACTACAACCAGACTTCCAGGCCCAAGAGGTCACACAGTCATGCCCAGCAAAGTAGCTCTGGGCCTGGGCACACATGACGCAGTTTGACCGTTTAAATAAAACTAAACCAGACACATACAGGTGCGCACATATACACAGATACACATTCTGTTTAATTGCTTCACATCTGCAGACTAGAGTAAGCTGAGGGTATAGTGTTAAACCAGGTACTACATAAACAGTATATAGTATATATACAGAGGATATAGTGTTAAACCAGGTACTACATACAGAGTATATAGTATACATACAGAGTATATAGTTTGACCAAAAGATCGTGCTGATCTTTGATCTCCTGGTTCTTCATCTCCAGCGCTACTTTCAGACTCATAATGTCCTCCTCTATGGGCTGGTATAACACACACACGAATCATCACTACAGCCAGTACAATGGAAAGGTGGGAATGTGTACTGAATGTGTACTGACGTTATAAGTGAAAGGTGGAGGTACTGGTGGATGTGTACTGACACTATAAGGGATCTCTACCTGCAGTGACAGTCTGAGCTTCTCAAGTTCTTCCTCCAGAGATTTCTTCTCCTGTTCACAGGCCATTTTCATATCTGCCAGAGCAAGTATCATTACTGCTGGATATAACACAGATTGTATATACTACATAATTACTACTGAATATATAAAATATAATATATATAGTACTATACATATATTAGTATCACTTTTATTGGAGCCTAAAGGCTAACATTCATTATTAGTTATGTTAGTATTATTGCATTTCCATAGTACTTACTCTTGATGGACCTGTTATGCTCCTCCTCCTCCTGCTGTTTCTGCAGGAGCTCTGTCTCCTCTTGCTGCTTGTGTTTCAGCATCTCCTGAAGAACCTGCAGCTCTTTCTGCTTCTGCAACCTCAACTCCTTCAGCTGCTCCAACAAATTGTTCTCCAACTCCTCCTTCTCACACTGCAAACACTCCAATCGGGCCACAGGCCCCACTAGTGACACAGAACCACACACACACACACACAGACACACACACACACACAGAGAGAGAGATAAACATGTATAAATGTATAAGAATTTGTGGATAAAATTACTATGAGATTATTTATAATCAAACGACTACACTATACAACCACATCTTCCTTTTATTTACATATTATACAGACATTTAGAGATATTTACATTTTATTTACCCGCGTGCGTCTCTCTTCTCCAAGGTAGCAGAGAGATATGAAAAGATAAAAGGGGAAAAGAATAAAATGCACGTCGGTTTTAAATTCGCAGGCTACCTGCGCTGAAGGCGTGGAAAACCAGCACGTGACGGAAAGGCTTCCGTACCCGATGGGTCCAAATCACATGCCCAGCAAAGTAGCCTTAAACCTGGACACACAATGGAGACCATTTGACCCTTTAAAATCATACTACAACCAGACTTCCAGGCCCAAGAGGTCACATAGTCATTCCCAGCAAAGTAGCTCTGGGCCTGGGCACACTTCACGCAGTTTGACCCTTTAAATAATACTACAACCAGACACATACAGGTGGGCACATATACACAGATACACATTCTGTTTAATTTCTTCACATCTGCAGACTAGAGTAAGCTGAGGGTATAGTGTTAAACCAGGTACTACATAAACAGTATATAGTATATATACAGAGGATATAGTGTTAAACCAGGTACTACATACAGAGTATATAGTATACATACAGAGTATATAGTTTGACCAAAAGATCGTGCTGATCTTTGATCTCCTGGTTCTTCATCTCCAGCGCCACTTTCAGACTCAATGTCCTCCTCTATGGGCTGGTATAACACACACAAAAATCATCACTACAGCCAGTACAATGGAAAGGTGGGAATGTGTACTGAATGTGTACTGACGTTATAAGTGAAAGGTGGAGCTACTGGTGGATGTGTACTGACACTATAAGGGATCTCTACCTGCAGTGACAGTCTGAGCTTCTCAAGTTCTTCCTCCAGAGATTTCTTCTCCTGTTCACAGGCCATTTTCATATCTGCCAGAGCAAGTATCATTACTGCTGGATATAACACAGATTGTATATACTACATAATTACTACTGAATATACAAAATATAATATATATAGTACTATACATATATTAGTATCACTTTTATTGGAGCCTAAAGGCTAACATTCATTATTAGTTATGTTAGTATTATTGCATTTCCATAGTACTTACTCTTGATGGACCTGTTATGCTCCTCCTCCTCCTGCTGTTTCTGCAGGAGCTCAGTCTCCTCCTGCTGCTTGTGTTTCAGCATCTCCTGAAGAACCTGCAGCTCCTTCTGCTTCTGCAACCTCAACTCCTTCAGCTGCTCCAACAAATTGTTCTCCAACTCCTCCTTCTCACACCGCAAACACTCCAATCGGGCCACAGGCCCCACTAGTGACACAGAACCCCACACACACACACAGAGAGATAAACATGTATAAATGTATAAGAATTTGTGGATAAAATTATTATGAGATTATTTATAATCAAACGACTACACTACACAACCACTTCTTCCTTTTATTTACATATTATACAGATATTTACAGATATTTACCCGTGTGCGTCTCTCTTCTCCAAGGTAGCGGAGAGATATGAAAGGATAAAAGGGGAAAACAATAAAATGCACGTCGGTTTTAAATTCGCAGGCTACCTGCGCTGAAGGCGTGGAAAACGAGCACGTAACGGACAGGCTTCCGTACCCGATGGGTCCAAATCACATGCCCAGCAAAGTAGCCTTAAACCTGGACACACAATGGAGACCATTTGACCCTTTAAAATCATACTACAACCAGACTTCCAGGCCCAAGAGGTCACACAGTCATGCCCAGCAAAGTAGCTCTGGGCCTGGGCACACTTCACGCAGTTTGACCCTTTAACCAAAACTAGAAACAGACCTGCAAGCCCCGGAGCTCACAGAATCATACCCAGTAAAGTAGCTAGCTAGCTTTCAGCTCAGTAACCGTAGCTAGCTAGCTAGCTATCAGCTCAGTAAACCATACAATCAAATGTCCACCAAGCATTTAAACCGCAAGCATTTAAACCACTAGATACCGCTAGTTACCGGCTGCACGGTTAACAGTGCAAAGCCATTACCAAGCTACCTAGCTAGCTAGCTAGCTACCGGAAGCACTTTTAACAGTGCAAAGTCAGTAGCTAGCTAGTAGTAGCTACTGTAGCTAGCTAGCTACCGGAAGCACTTTTAACAGTGCAAAGTCAGTAGCTAGCTAGTAGTAGCTACTGTAGCTAGCTAGCTAGCTACTGACTTTGCACTGTTAACCTTGCAGCCGGTAGCTCGCTAGCTAGCTAGCAGCTCAGTAACCGTACAAATTCGCCTGCTGCTGAAAACTGTCAAGTTGTATTTATAGCTTTCGTTTTAGTTCTCTCAGCTTACTTATTTGGTTTTTTTGTGTGTGTGTTTTTTTCAGGGAAGTTTAATAATTTCTTAGAAATCTTGGAACATTTTGCCAGTTGGCATCTAGGAAAGCCTTTCTGCCCACAGACAATAAACACAAGCCAGAATTCCTCAAACAGGAATGAATCTACTAATTTAGTAACATTTCAGGCACATGAGTGGAGGAACTAGCAAATTCTAAATGATGAAATCGAAGCTGATAAAAATCCATGAAAATATAAACTGGTCATGAAAAAATGCTTGTGAATTGAAAATGTAAGTGATAGGATTAAAACAGTCTTGATTTGATATATTTTTAAAAATCAAATATCAAGTTTGATCATTCATGACCAAGGGAGTTTCTATGAGGGTGTAAACAACAAATGCATGTGAACTAAATACTACAGTGGTATATAATTAAATAATTGGAATAACTTTGTGTCACGTCATTTAACGTTTAACTCAAGCCGTTTGTGTTACCGGACTCTTTTATCACTTAACATTAGTAACTGTTTTAGTTGCCTTGTTTATCCAATAACATTCATTAATTAATCAATCCATGGTTTAACCCAAGCAATTTTCGTTACTTCCGCCTCTCGACGCAAAAATGTCAATCAGAACGTTGCGCCCGCAAACTTCAAATAAACGATAAATAAGGCAAGTAATAAAAATGGATAAAGTTGAAAGATAAGTTGATTAAACTTGAGTCAAATAAAACTACTTATCAGTCAAAACGTCAATTCATATGCATTTTATTGACTCAAAATTTAATTTACGTGCATTTTAATCAGCCATATTTTTGGTGTATAGACCTGAGTTTTGTCGTTGAAGAGAATAAAAGAATCCGTCGTGTAAACTTACGCCATCTGCAGGCTGAGATGGTGTTGGGTTGACCCGGATGTGACGTTTGCCAAGCTGATGACATATCACGATATTAATTGTGAGATTTCCTTACCATCTTTGCTCTTCGCAGAAGGGCACAGTGCGGTTTACAGGGCACAGTTTGACCGTTTAAATAATACTACAACCAGACTTCCAGGCACAAGAGGTCACACAGTCATGCCCAGCAAGGTTGCTTTAAACGTGGGCACACTTCAGACCGTTTCACTCTTTAAATCGTTCAAAGCACCAGATTTCAAGGCCCAAGAGGTCACAGAATCATGCCCAGCAAAGTAGCTCTGGGCCTGGGCACACTTCATGCAGTTTGACCCTTTAAATAATACTACAACCAGACTTCCAGGCACAAGAGGTCACACGGTCATGCCCAGCAAAGTAGCTCTGGGCATGGGCACACTTCATGCAGTTTGACCCTTTAAATAATACTACAACCAGACTTCCAGGCACAAGAGGTCACACAGTCATGCACAGCAAAGTAGTGCTGGGCCAGGGCACACTTCATGTACTTTGTGCCTTTAAATAATACTACAACCAGACTTCCAAGCCGAAGAGGTCACAGAGTCATGCCCAGCAAAGTCGCTATGGGCCTGGGCAGACCATGCAATTTGACCCTTTAACCAAAACTAGAAACAGAACTCAAAGCCCAGGAGGTCACAGAATCATGCCCATCAAAGTAGCTCTGGGCCTGTGTACACTTCAGGCCATTTCACCTTTTATATAATGGAAACACCAGACCTCCAGGCCCAAGAGGTCACACAGTCATGCCCAGAAAAGTAACTCTGGGCCTATACACACTTCACGCAGTTTGACCGTTTAAATAAAACTAGAAACAGACTTCCTGGCCCAAGAGGTCACACAGTCATGCCCAGCAAAGTAGCCTTAAACCTGGACACACAATGGAGACCATTTGACCCTTTAAAATCATACTACAACCAGACTTCCAGGCCCAAGAGGTCACACAGTCATGCCCAGCAAAGTAGCTCTGGGCCTGGGCACACTTCACGCAGTTTGACCGTTTAAATAAAACTAGAAACAGACTTCCTGGCCCAAGAGGTCACACAGTCATGCCCAGCAAAGTAGCCTTAAACCTGGACACACAATGGAGACCATTTGACCCTTTAAAATCATACTACAACCAGACTTCCAGGCCCAAGAGGTCACACAGTCATGCCCAGCAAAGTAGCTCTGGGCCTGGGCACACTTCACGCAGTTTGACCGTTTAAATAAAACTAGAAACAGACTTCCTGGCCCAAGAGGTCACACAGTCATGCCCATCAAAGTAGCTCTGGGCCTGGGCACACTTCACGCAGTTTGACCCTTTAAATAATACTACAACCAGACACATACAGGTGCGCACATATACACAGATACACATTCTGTTTAATTTCTTCACATCTGGAGACTAGAGTAAGCTGAGGGTATAATGTTAAACCAGGTACTATGTAAACAGTATATAGTTTTACCAAAAGATCGTGCTGATCTTTGATCTCCTGGTTCTTTATCTCCAGCCACTTTCAGACTCATGTCCTCCTCTATGGGCTGGTATAACACACACACACACACACACACACACACACACACACACACACACACACAGACAAACCGAAAGACACACAGACATATGAAATTAGCAAGCCATATAGTGTAGAAATAGATTGATGTTATTCAGGGACCTCATTTATAAAACTTTGTGGATTCCAAAGTGAAAGTGTGTGTATTCTGCACAAATAACAGGAAATGGCATATACCCCCCAAAAACTTAGATTTCTAAAGCCTCGAATATGAATTATTGGGAGATAGAGGCGACAATGCAGCGCTAAAGACAAAAAAGGAATTTTAACCACAGGTATGAGTGCCAGCACCAGCAACCGCAGGTGTGAGTGGCATTATATTTACATTTACCCTCCACATCCTTTGTGTCTGTGTATTCGTCCTCGATGCGTCCAGCACACCAGCTCCAGAAACGCCTCATTTTTCCTCTGTCCTCTTCAGTGTCTTTCCACAGACTGATCTGTAAAGGTGTTCATGGGATTCCCCTCACGTGTGACATCGGGCCACAGGACATATGGGGTTCTAAAGTTCCAAGAGCGTAGATGAGTTGTTTTTCTTTGAATTTCCTAATTTCATTGCTGCCATAGCAACAACTGGCAATGCAAACAGACGTGTCATTAATGCAGTGACTCTACCTCAACCTGGATTGATCAACCATGTACGGCTCACCGGAGACTGTGATACGTATAACATCCCAAAGTGTACTTAATTCTGAGCAAAATCTAACTAGCCTCATTACTGCTGAACTATGAGGGGCCATTTAGGGAGAAATCAGGGAAACACTACTTGTACATACATATGAAACATTTTCACATAAATAGCCTACTACTTACATTTGTGTATAATAATTTAAACTCGCATATACACGCACTTGCCCACTCAATCTCTGGTGCGTAAACAAAGAGTTGCACTATGCTTATGTTGGTATGGGGGTGTCTGTGTGTATATAACAATTTTCAGTGCGCCCGGAAGTCATTTCATTGTCATTTCAAGGCAGATATTTAACATGTGTACAGTGCGTATAATAGACAGAGGAAGACTGTTGAACTATTAATATTAGGACGGTTATTGACATCTGTGTAATGAGTAGTGCTTCTCTTAATGACAACTGTAACTGTTTTCTCATATAGAATTGTGTGCCTTATATTGTTTGGAGGAACTTTTTCTTCTCATTTAGAAATATGTGGACTAAGTGCTCAGATTGTCTTATTACTTATTATGCTCAGTCTCACCATTTTTGGCAGATTTCACCACGTTATTACGAACGTGGATACGTTATCTTATAATTATAAGCAGTGTGAGATGTGAAGCTAAGCGAAGCACATGTGCAGAATTTCTAACAATAGTCTGTTTTGTATAGCCTGGCTAACTGACCAATCAGTGAAATTAAATGTGGTTGCTGAGCCTGTTGCAGCTGGGTCAATTTAATTTGATTTCATTGTGTTTAATTTTAAACTCAGCTGCGTGCCATGAGACACAAGTTAATCTGAGCATTTTTTGTTCTAACGCCGACTTAACCTAGCCATGTTTTACAGTTATCTTGAAATAATTGAGGTTCATCGCTAGAGGGTGCTGTTCATCTTTTTTTTTCTTTTTTTCTATTATTGATCAGGAAAAAACGATAAAACAGAGAATTTGTGGATAAAATTATTATGAGATTATTTATAATCAAATGACTACACTACACAACCACTTCTTCCTTTTATTTACATATTATACAGATATTTACATTTTATTTACTCGTGTGCGTCTCTCTTCTCCAATGTAGCGGAGAGATATGAAAGGATAAAAGGGGAAAAGAATAAAATGCACGTCGGTTTTAAATTCGCAGGCTACCTGCGCTGAAGGCGTGGAAAACGAGCACGTGACGGAAAAGCTTCCGTACCCGATGGGTCCAAATCACATGCCCATCAAAGTAGCCTTAAACCTGGACACACAATGGAGACCATTTGACCCTTTAAAATCATACTACAACCAGACTTCCAGGCACAAGAGGTCACACAGTCATGCCCAGCAAAGTAGGTCTGGGCCTGGGCACACTTCACGCAGTTTGACCGTTTAAATAAAACTAGAAACAGACTTCCTGGCCCAAGAGGTCACACAGTCATGCCCAGCAAAGTAGCTCTGGGCCTGGGCACACTTCAATCACTTTGTGCCTTTAAATCATACTACTACTACCACCAGACTTCCAGGGCCTAGAGGTCACACAGTCATGCACAGCAAAGTAGCTCTGGGCCTGGGCACACTTCATGCAGTTTGACCCTTTAAATAATACTACAACCAGACACATACAGGTGCGCACATATACACAGATACACATTCTGTTTAATTTCTTCACATCTGCAGACTAGAGTAAGCTGAGGGTATAGTGTTAAACCAGGTACTACATAAACAGTATATAGTATATATACAGAGGATATAGTGTTAAACCAGGTACTACATACAGAGTATATAGTATACATACAGAGTATATAGTTTGACCAAAAGATCGTGCTGATCTTTGATCTCCTGGTTCTTCATCTCCAGCGCCACTTTCAGACTCATAATGTCCTCCTCTATGGGCTGGTATAACACACACACGAATCATCACTACAGCCAGTACAATGGAAAGGTGGGAATGTGTACTGAATGTGTACTGACGTTATAAGTGAAAGGTGGAGGTACTGGTGGATGTGTACTGACACTATAAGGGATCTCTACCTGCAGTGACAGTCTGTGCTTCTCAAGTTCTTCCTCCAGAGATTTCTTCTCCTGTTCACAGGCCATTTTCATATCTGCCAGAGCAAGTATCATTACTGCTGGATATAACACAGATAGTATATACTACATAATTCACTTCTTCCTTTTATTTACATATTATACAGATATTTACATTTTATTTACCCGCGTGCGTCTCTCTTCTCCAAGGTAGCGGAGAGATATGAAAGGATAAAAGGGGAAAAGAATAAAATGCACGTCGGTTTTAAATTCGCAGGCTACCTGCGCTGAAGGCGTGGAAAATGAGCACGTGACGGAAAGGCTTCCGTACCCGATGGGTCCAAATCACATGCCAAGCAAAGTAGCCTTAAACCTGGACACACAATGGAGACCATTTGACCCTTTAAAATCATACTACAACCAGACTTCCAGGCCCAAGAGGTCACACAGTCATGCCCAGCAAAGTAGCTCTGGGCATGGGCACACTTCACGCAGTTTGACCGTTTAAATAAAAGTAGAAACAGACTTCCTGGCCCAAGAGGTCCCACAGTCATGCCCAGCAAGGATGCTTTAAACGTGGGCACACTTCAGACCGTTTCACTCTTTAAATCATTCAAAGCACCACATTTCAAGGCCCAAGAGGTCACAGAATCATGCCCATCAAAGTAGCTCTGGGCCTGGGCACACTTCATGCAGTTTGACCCTTTAAATAATACTACAACCAGACACATACAGGTGCGCACATATACACAGATACACATTCTGTTTAATTTCTTCACATCTGCAGACTAGAGTAAGCTGAGGGTATAGTGTTAAACCAGGTACTACATAAACAGTATATAGTATATATACAGAGGATATAATGTTAAACCAGGTACTACATACAGACTATATAGTTTGACCAAAAGATCGTGCTGATCTTTGATCTCCTGGTTCTTCATCTCCAGCGCCACTTTTAGACTCATAATGTCCTCCTCTATGGGCTGGTATAACACACACACGAATCATCACTACAGCCAGTACAATGGAAAGGTGGGAATGTGTACTGAATGTGTACTGACGTTATAAGTGAAAGGTGGAGCTACTGGTGGATGTGTACTGACACTATAAGGGATCTCTACCTGCAGTGACAGTCTGAGCTTCTCAAGTTCTTCCTCCAGAGATTTCTTCTCCTGTTCACAGGCCATTTTCATATCTGCCAGAGCAAGTATCATTACTGCTGGATATAACACAGATTGTATATACTACATAATTACTACTGAATATATAAAATATAATATATATAGTACTATACATATATTAGTATCACTTTTATTGGAGCCTAAAGGCTAACATTCATTATTAGTTATGTTAGTATTATTGCATTTCCATAGTACTTACCCTTGAGGGACCTGTTATGCTCCTCCTCCTCCTGCTGTTTCTGCAGGAGCTCTGTCTCCTCCTGCTGCTTGTGTTTCAGCATCTCCTGAAGAACCTGCAGCTCCTTCTGCTTCTGCAACCTCAACTCCTTCAGCTGCTCCAACAAACTGTTCTCCAACTCCTCCTTCTCACACCGCAAACACTCCAATCGGGCCACAGGCCCCACTAGTGACACAGAACCACACACACACACACACACACACACAAAGAGAGAGATAAACATGTATAAATGTATAAGAATTTGTGGATAAAATTATTATGAGATTATTTATAATCAAACGACTACACTACACAACCACATCTTCCTTTTATTTACATATTATACAGATATTTAGAGATATTTACATTTTATTTACCCGCGTGCGTCTCTCTTCTCCAAGGTAGCGGAGAGATATGAAAGGATAAAAGGGGAAAAGAATAAAATGCACGTCGGTTTTAAATTCGCAGGCTACCTGCGCTGAAGGCGTGGAAAACGAGCACGTGACGGAAAGGCTTCCGTACCCGATGGGTCCAAATCACATGCCCAGCAAAGTAGCCTTAAACCTGGACACGCAATGGAGAGCATTTGACCCTTTAAAATCATACTACAACCAGACTTCCAGGCCCAAGAGGTCACACAGCCATGCCCAGCAAAGTAGCTCTGGGCCTGGGCACACTTCACGCAGTTTGACCGTTTAAATAAAACTAGAAACAGACTTCCTGGCCCAAGAGGTCACAGTCATACCCAGCAAAGTACGTTTAAACCTGGAAACAAATCAGATCCTTTCTGTCATTCAAAGGAATGGGCCTGCAACTCACAACCACATTCCCCAGTGAAGCGCACCGTCACCCAGCCACACTACCCCACCTTGCCCGTCCTGGAACAACCACACCTCCAGGGCACCACATGCCAATCTCTCATGCCCAGCAAACTGCAACCTCACGCAGCCAGGCCACACACTGTCTCCCCTTGTACAGTCCAAGGACGAACTCCTCCACAAACCTGGTGTTCACGCGCACACACGCAATTACAACGAATTGGTGGAGAACTTTGAAACAAACGTGCTGACTTTGAATACTCACATCTAGGCTGGGCCAGGTCCAAATGGCCTGCAGCTCGGTGCGCATTAACTGCTTGACTGTCCGTCACAAACGCCACCTGCCAAGCGTTCGTTCCGTCCCTGGCGGATTTTAAAAAATCGTAGCGTGAGAACGATGGGTCCGATCCGCGTGCCGCTTAAAGGCGATTACAGGGGAGATGCAACCCATTCCAAAGAACCATGAAAAGACTTTCTACTCCCAAGGAAACGAGATATTAAGCCGCAATGACATCCGACGCGCGCATTTTCTCCGCCGCGCAGCACATTTAAAAAAATCATAGCGTGAAAACCGTGGGTTCGATCCGCGTGCCGCTCGAAGGCGATTACAGGGGAGATGCAGCCCTTTCCAAAGAGGCATGAACAGACTTCCTACTCCCAAGGAGCCCAAAGATATTAAGCCGCAAATACGTCCTACGCGCGTCTTTTCTACGCCGCGCACCACATTTAAAAAATCGTATCGGAAGAACGGTGGGTCCAATCCGCGTGCCGCTTAAAGGCGATTACAAGGGAGATGCAAACCTTTCCAAAGAGCCATGAAAAGACTTTCTACTCCCAAGGAGACAAGAGATATTACGCGCATTTTCTCCGACGCGCACCACGTTTAAAAAATCGTAGCGTGAGAACGGTGGGTCCGATCCGCGTGCCGCTTAAAGACGATTACAGGGGAGATGCATCCCTTTCCAAAGAGCCATGAACAGACTTTCTACTCCCAAGGAGACCAGAGATATTAACAGATAAAGCGTTACGCTCCAGTCGGATGAGCGAGAAACGCTTGTACAATTGCAACGAATTGGAGGAGAAAGTTTAAACAAACGCGCTGACTTTGAAGGCTCACATCTAGGCCGGGCCAGGTCCAAATGGCCTGCAACTCGGTCCGCATCACGTCCATGACTTTTCCTAACGAACGCCACCTGCCAAGCTTTCGGCCAGTCCCTGTCGGCATTAAAAAATCGTAGCGTGATAACGATGGTTCCGATCCGCGTGCCGCGCGAAGGCGATTACAGGGGAGATGCAGCCCTTTCCAAAGAGCCATGAACAGACTTTCTACTCCCAAGGAGCCCAAAGATATTAAGCCGCAAATAAGTCCTACGCGCGTCTTTTCTACGCCTCGCACCACATTTAAAAAATCGTAGCGTAAGAACGGTGGGTCCGATCCGCGTGCCGCTTAAAGGCGATTACAGGGGAGATGCAACCCTTTCCAAAGAACCATGAAAAGACTTTCTACTCCCAAGGGACAATAGATATTAAGCCGAAATGACGTCCGACGCGCGCATTTTCTCCGACGCGCACCACATTTAAAAAAATCATAGCGTGAAAACCGTGGGTTCGATCCGCGTGCCGCTCGAAGGCGATTACAGCGGAGATGCAGCCCTTTCCAAAGAGCCATGAAAAGACTTTCTACTCCCAAGGAGACAAGAGATATTAAGCCGAAATGACGTCCGACGCGCGCATTTCCTCCGCCGCGCACCACATTTAAAAAAATCATAGCGTGAAAACCGTGGGTTCGATCCGCGTGCCGCTCGAAGGCGATTACAGGGGAGATGCAGCCCTTTCCAAAGAGCCATGAACAGACTTTCTACTCCCAAGGAGACCAGAAATATTAACTTATAAAGCGTTACGCTCCAGTCGGATGAACGAGAAACGCTTGTACAATTGCAACGAATTGGAGGAGAAAGTTTAAACAAACGCGCTGACTTTGAACGCTCACATCTAGGCCGGGCCAACTCCAAATGGCGTGCAACTCGGTGTGCATCACCTCCATGACTGTCCCTAACGAACGCCACCTGCCACGCTTTCGGCCTATCCCTGGCGGCATTAAAAAATCGTAGCGTGATAACGATGGTTCCGATGCGCGTGCCGCTCGAAGGCGATTACAGGGGAGATACAGCCCTTTCCAAAGAGCCATGAACAGACTTTCTACTCCCAAGGAGACAAGAGATATTACGCGCATATTCTCCGACGCGCACCACGTTTAAAAAATCGTAGCGTGAGAACGGTGGGTCCGATCCGCGTGCCGCTTAAAGGCGATTACAGGGGAGATACAGCCCTTTCCAAAGAGGCATGAACAGACTTCCTACTCCCAAGGAGACAAGAGATATTAAGCCGCAATGACGTCCGACGCGCGCATTTTCTCCGCCGCGCAGCACATTTAAAAAAATCATAGCGTGAAAACCGTGGGTTCGATCCGCGTGCCGCTCGAAGGCGATTACAGGGGAGATGGAGCCCTTTCCAAAGAGGCATGAACAGACTTCCTACTCCCAAGGAGCCCAAAGATATTAAGCCGCAAATACGTCCTACGCGCGTCTTTTCTACGCCGCGCACCACATTTAAAAAATCGTAGCGTAAGAACGGTGGGTCCGATCCGCGTGCCGCTTAAAGGCGATTACAGGGGAGATGCAAACCTTTCCAAAGAGCCATGAAGAGACTTTCTACTCCCAAGGAGACAAGAGATATTAAGCCGCAATGACGTCCGACGCGCGCATTTTCTCCGACGCGCAACACATTTAAAAAAATCATAGCGTGAAAACCGTGGGTTCGATCCGCGTGCCGCTCGAAGGCGATTACAGGGGAGATGCAGCCCTTTCCAAAGAGCCATGAACAGACTTTCTACTCCCAATGAGACAAGAGATATCAAGCCGCAAATACGTCCGGCGCGCGTCTATTCTCCGCCGCGCAACACATTTAAAAAAATCGTAGCGTGAAAACCGTGGGTTCGATCCGCGTGCCGCTTAAAGGCGATTACAGGGGAGATGCAGCCCTTTCCAAAGAGCCATGAAAAGACTTTCTACTCCCAAGGAGACAAGAGATATTAAGCCGAAATGACGTCCGACGCGCGCATTTCCTCCGCCGCGCACCACATTTAAAAAAATCATAGCGTGAAAACCGTGGGTTCGATCCGCGTGCCGCTCGAAGGCGATTACAGGGGAGATGCAGCCCTTTCCAAAGAGCCATGAACAGACTTCCTACTCCCAAGGAGACAAGAGATATTAAGCCGCAAATACGTCCTACGCCGCGCACCACATTTAAAAAATCGTAGCGTAAGAACGGTGGGTCCGATCCGCGTGCCGCTTAAAGGCGATTACAGGGGAGATGCAACCCTTTCCAAAGAGGCATGAACAGACTTCCTACTCCCAAGGAGACAAGAGATATTAAGCCGCAATGACGTCCGACGCGCGCATTTTCTCCGCCGCGCAGCACATTTAAAAAAATCATAGCGTGAAAACCGTGGGTTCGATCCGCGTGCCGCTCGAAGGCGATTACAGGGGAGATGGAGCCCTTTCCAAAGAGGCATGAACAGACTTCCTACTCCCAAGGAGCCCAAAGATATTAAGCCGCAAATACGTCCTACGCGCGTCTTTTCTACGCCGCGCACCACATTTAAAAAATCGTAGCGTAAGAACGGTGGGTCCGATCCGCGTGCCGCTTAAAGGCGATTACAGGGGAGATGCAAACCTTTCCAAAGAGCCATGAAAAGACTTTCTACTCCCAAGGAGACAAGAGATATTAAGCCGCAATGACGTCCGACGCGCGCATTTTCTCCGACGCGCAACACATTTAAAAAAATCATAGCGTGAAAACCGTGGGTTCGATCCGCGTGCCGCTCGAAGGCGATTACAGGGGAGATGCAGCCCTTTCCAAAGAGCCATGAAAAGACTTTCTACTCCCAAGGAGACAAGAGATATTAAGCCGAAATGACGTCCGACGCGCGCATTTCCTCCGCCGCGCACCACATTTAAAAAAATCATAGCGTGAAAACCGTGGGTTCGATCCGCGTGCCGCTCGAAGGCGATTACAGGGGAGATGCAGCCCTTTCCAAAGAGGCATGAACAGACTTCCTACTCCCAAGGAGCCCAAAGATATTAAGCCGCAAATACGTCCTACGCGCGTCTTTTCTACGCCGCGCACCACATTTAAAAAATCGTATCGGAAGAACGGTGGGTCCAATCCGCGTGCCGCTTAAAGGCGATTACAAGGGAGATGCAAACCTTTCCAAAGAGCCATGAAAAGACTTTCTACTCCCAAGGAGACAATAGATATTAAGCCGAAATGACGTCCGACGCGCGCATTTTCTCCGCCGCGCACCACATTTAAAAAAATCATAGCGTGAAAACCGTGGGTTCGATCCGCGTGCCGCTCGAAGGCGATTACAGCGGAGATGCAGCCCTTTCCAAAGAGCCATGAAAAGACTTTCTACTCCCAAGGAGACAAGAGATATTAAGCCGAAATGACGTCCGACGCGCGCATTTCCTCCGCCGCGCACCACATTTAAAAAAATCATAGCGTGAAAACCGTGGGTTCGATCCGCGTGCCGCTCGAAGGCGATTACAGGGGAGATGCAGCCCTTTCCAAAGAGCCATGAACAGACTTTCTACACCCAATGAGACAAGAGATATTAAGCCGCAAATACGTCCGGCGCGCGTCTTTTCTCCGCCGCGCAACACATTTAAAAAAAATCGTAGCGTGAAAAACGTGGGTTCGATCCGCGTGCCGCTCGAAGGTGATTACAGGGGAGATGCAGCCATTTCCAAAGAGCCATGAACAGACTTTCTACTCCCAAGGAGCCCAAAGATATTAAGCCGCAAATAAGTCCTACGCGCGTCTTTTCTACGCCTCGCACCACATTTAAAAAATCGTAGCGTAAGAACGGTGGGTCCGATCCGCGTGCCGCTTAAAGGCGATTACAGGGGAGATGCAACCCTTTCCAAAGAACCATGAAAAGACTTTCTACTCCCAAGGAGACAAGAGATATTAAGCCGCAATGACGTCCGACGCGCGCATTTTCTCCGCCGCGCAGCACATTTAAAAAAATCATAGCGTGAAAACCGTGGGTTCGATCCGCGTGCCGCGCGAAGGCGATTACAGGGGAGATGCAGCCCTTTCCAAAGAGGCATGAACAGACTTCCTACTCCCAAAGAGCCCAAAGATATTAAGCCGCAAATACGTCCTACGCGCGTCTTTTCTACGCCGAGCACAACATTTAAAAAATCGTAGCGTAAGAACGGTGGGTCCGATCCGCGTGCCGCTTAAAGGCGATTACAGGGGAGATGCAAACCTTTCCAAAGAGCCATGAACAGACTTTCTACTCCCAATGAGACAAGAGATATCAAGCCGCAAATACGTCCGGCGCGCGTCTATTCTCCGCCTCGCAACACATTTAAAAAAAATCGTAGCGTGAAAACCGTGGGTTCGATCCGCGTGCCGCTTAAAGGCGATTACAGGGGAGATGCAGCCCTTTCCAAAGAGCCATGAAAAGACTTTCTACTCCCAAGGAGACAAGAGATATTAAGCCGAAATGATGTCCGACGCGCGCATTTCCTCCGCCGCGCACCACATTTAAAAAAATCATAGCGTGAAAACCGTGGGTTCGATCCGCGTGCCGCTCGAAGGCGATTACAGGGGAGATGCAGCCCTTTCCAAAGAGGCATGAACAGACTTCCTACTCCCAAGGAGCCCAAAGATATTAAGCCGCAAATACGTCCTACGCGCGTCTTTTCTACGCCGCGCACCACATTTAAAAAATCGTATCGGAAGAACGGTGGGTCCAATCCGCGTGCCGCTCGAAGGCGATTACAGGGGAGATGCATCCCTTTCAAAAGAGCCATGAACAGACTTTCTACTCCCAAGGAGACCAGAAATATTAACATATAAATCGTTACGCTCCAGTCGGATGAACGAGAAACGCTTGTACAATTGCAACGAATTGGAGGAGAAAGTTTAAACAAACGCGCTGACTTTGAACGCTCACATCTAGGCCGGGCCAACTCCAAATGGCGTGCAACTCGGTGCGCATCACCTCCATGACTGTCGCTAACGAACGCCACCTGCCACGCTTTCGGCCTATCCCTGGCGGCATTAAAAAATCGTAGCGTGATAACGATGGTTCCGATGCGCGTGCCGCTCGAAGGCGATTACAGGGGAGATACAGCCCTTTCCAAAGAGCCATGAACAGACTTTCTACTCCCAAGGAGACAAGAGATATTACGCGCATTTTCTCCGACGCGCACCACGTTTAAAAAATCGTAGCGTGAGAACGGTGGGTCCGATCCGCGTGCCGCTTAAAGGCGATTACAGGGGAGATGCATCCCTTTCCAAAGAGCCATGAACAGACTTTCTACT
Organism: Electrophorus electricus; assembly: GCF_041902795.1. Lineage (NCBI taxonomy): Eukaryota > Metazoa > Chordata > Actinopteri > Gymnotiformes > Gymnotidae > Electrophorus > Electrophorus electricus. The sequence continues at coordinate 35,454,844 of NC_137501.1, read as the reverse complement.
CCCAAGGACACCAGAGATATTAACAGATAAAGCGTTACGCTCCAGTCGGATGAGCGAGAAACGCTTGTACAATTGCAACGAATTGGAGGAGAAAGTTTAAACAAACGCGCTGACTTTGAAGGCTCACATCTAGGCCGGGCCAGGTCCAAATGGCCTGCAACTCGGTCCGCATCACGTCCATGACTTTTCCTAACGAACGCCACCTGCCAAGCTTTCGGCCCGTCCCTGTCGGCATTAAAAAATCGTAGCGTGATAACGATGGTTCCGATCCGCGTGCCGTGCGAAGGCGATTACAGGGGAGATGCAGCCCTTTCCAAAGAGCCATGAACAGACTTTCTACTCCCAAGGAGCCCAAAGATATTAAGCCGCAAATAAGTCCTACGCGCGTCTTTTCTACGCCGCGCACCACATTTAAAAAATCGTAGCGTAAGAACGGTGGGTCCGATCCGCGTGCCGCTTAAAGGCGATTACAGGGGAGATGCAACCCTTTCCAAAGAGCCATGAAAAGACTTTCTACTCCCAAGGAGACAAGAGATTTAAGCCGAAATGACGTCCGACGCGCGCATTTTCTCCGACGCGCAACACATTTAAAAAAATCATAGCGTGAAAACCGTGGGTTCGATCCGCGTGCCGCTCGAAGGCGATTACAGGGGAGATGCAGCCCTTTCCAAAGATCCATGAACAGACTTCCTACTCCCAAGGAGACAAGAGATATTAACATATAAAGCGTTACGCTCCAGTCGGATGAGCGAGAAACGCTTGAGCAGTTGCAACGAATTGGAGGAGAAACTTTAAACAAACGCGCTGACTTTGAACGCTCACATCTAGGTCTGGCCAAGTCCAAATGGCGTGCAACTCGGTGCGCATCACCTCCATGACTGTCCCTAACGAACGCCACCTGCCACGCTTTCGGCCCGTCCCTGGCGGCTTCAAAAAATCGTAGCGTGATAACCGTGGGTCCAATCCGCTTGAAGCTCGAAGGCGATTAGAGGGGAGATGCAGCCCTTTCCAAAGAGCCATGAACAGACTTCCTACTCCCAAGGAGACAAGAGATATTAAGCCACAAATACGTCCGGACCGCGTCTTTTCTCCGCAGCTCACCACATTTAAAAAAATCATAGCGTGAAAACCGTGGGTTCGATCCGCGTGCCGCTCGAAGGCGATTACAGCGGAGATGCAGCCCTTTCCAAAGAGCCATGAAAAGACTTTCTACTCCCAAGGAGACAATAGATATTAAGCCGAAATGACGTCCGACGCGCGCATTTTCTCCGACGCGCACCACATTTAAAAAAATCATAGCGTGAAAACCGTGGGTTCGATCCGCGTGCCGCTCGAAGGCGATTACAGGGGAGATGCAGCCCTTTCCAAAGAGCCATGAACAGACTTTCTACTCCCAAGGAGACCAGAAATATTAACTTATAAAGCGTTACGCTCCAGTCGGATGAACGAGAAACGCTTGTACAATTGCAACGAATTGGAGGAGAAAGTTTAAACAAACGCGCTGACTTTGAAGGCTCACATCTAGGCCGGGCCAGGTCCAAATGGCCTGCAACTCGGTCCGCATCACGTCCATGACTTTTCCTAACGAACGCCACCTGCCAAGCTTTCGGCCAGTCCCTGTCGGCATTAAAAAATCGTAGCGTGATAACGATGGTTCCGATCCGCGTGCCGCGCGAAGGCGATTACAGGGGAGATGCAGCCCTTTCCAAAGAGCCATGAACAGACTTTCTACTCCCAAGGAGCCCAAAGATATTAAGCCGCAAATAAGTCCTACGCGCGTCTTTTCTACGCCTCGCACCACATTTAAAAAATCGTAGCGTAAGAACGGTGGGTCCGATCCGCGTGCCGCTTAAAGGCGATTACAGGGGAGATGCAACCCTTTCCAAAGAACCATGAAAAGACTTCCTACTCCCAAGGAGACAAGAGATATTAAGCCACAAATACGTCCGGACCGCGTCTTTTCTCCGCAGCTCACCACATTTAAAAAAATCGTAGCGTGAAAACCGTGGGTTCGATATAGTATACATACAGAGTATATAGTTTGACCAAAAGATCGTGCTGATCTTTGATCTCCTGGTTCTTCATCTCCAGCGCCACTTTCAGACTCATAATGTCCTCCTCTATGGGCTGGTATAACACAGACACGAATCATCACTACAGCCAGTACAATGGAAAGGTGGGAATGTGTACTGAATGTGTACTGACGTTATAAGTGAGAGGTGGTGGTACTGGTGGATGTGTACTGACACTATAAGGGATCTCTACCTGCAGTGACAGTTTGAGCTTCTCAAGTTCTTCCTCCAGAGATTTCTTCTCCTGTTCACAGGCCATTTTCATATCTGCCAGAGCAAGTATCATTACTGCTGGATATAACACAGATTGTATATACTACATAATTACTGCTGAATATATAAAATATAATATATATAGTACTATACATATATTAGTGTCACTTTTATTGGAGCCTAAAGGCTAGCATTCATTATTAGTTATGTTAGTATTATTGCATTTCCATAGCACTTACTCTTGATGGACCTGTTATGCTCCTCCTCCTCCTGCTGTTTCTGCAGGAGCTCTGTCTCCTCCTGCTGCTTGTGTTTCAGCATCTCCTGAAGAACCTGCAGCTCCTTCTGCTTCTGCAACCTCAACTCCTTCAGCTGCTCCAACAAACTGTTCTCCAACTCCTCCTTCTCACACCGCAAACACTCCAATCGGGCCACAGGCCCCACTAGTGACACAGAACCACACACACACACACACACACACAAAGAGAGAGATAAACATGTATAAATGTATAAGAATTTGTGGATAAAATTATTATGAGATTATTTATAATCAAACGACTACACTACACAACCACATCTTCCTTTTATTTACATATTATACAGATATTTAGAGATATTTACATTTTATTTACCCGCGTGCGTCTCTCTTCTCCAAGGTAGCGGAGAGATATGAAAGGATAAAAGGGGAAAAGAATAAAATGCACGTCGGTTTTAAATTCGCAGGCTACCTGCGCTGAAGGCGTGGAAAACGAGCACGTGACGGAAAGGCTTCCGTACCCGATGGGTCCAAATCACATGCCCAGCAAAGTAGCCTTAAACCTGGACACGCAATGGAGAGCATTTGACCCTTTAAAATCATACTACAACCAGACTTCCAGGCCCAAGAGGTCACACAGCCATGCCCAGCAAAGTAGCTCTGGGCCTGGGCACACTTCACGCAGTTTGACCGTTTAAATAAAACTAGAAACAGACTTCCTGGCCCAAGAGGTCACAGTCATACCCAGCAAAGTACGTTTAAACCTGGAAACAAATCAGATCCTTTCTGTCATTCAAAGGAATGGGCCTGCAACTCACAACCACATCCCCAGTGAAGCGCACCGTCACCCAGCCACACTACCCCACCTTGCCCGTCCTGGAACAACCACACCTCCAGGGCACCACATGCCAATCTCTCATGCCCAGCAAACTGCAACCTCACGCAGCCAGGCCACACACTGTCTCCCCTTGTACAGTCCAAGGACGAACTCCTCCACAAACCTGGTGTTCACGCGCACACACGCAATTACAACGAATTGGTGGAGAACTTTGAAACAAAAGTGCTGACTTTGAATACTCACATCTAGGCTGGGCCAGGTCCAAATGGCCTGCAGCTCGGTGCGCATTAACTGCTTGACTGTCCGTCACGAACGCCACCTGCCAAGCGTTCGTTCCGTCCCTGGCGGATTTTAAAAAATCGTAGCGTGAGAACGATGGGTCCGATCCGCGTGCCGCTTAAAGGCGATTACAGGGGAGATGCAACCCTTTCCAAAGAACCATGAAAAGACTTTCTACTCCCAAGGAGACAAGAGATATTAAGACGCAATGACGTCCGACGCGCGCATTTTCTCCGCCGCGCAGCTCATTTAAAAAAATCATAGCGTGAAAACCGTGGGTTCGATCCGCGTGCCGCTCGAAGGCGATTACAGGGGAGATGGAGCCCTTTCCAAAGAGGCATGAACAGACTTCCTACTCCCAAGGAGCCCAAAGATATTAAGCCGCAAATACGTCCTACGCGCGTCTTTTCTACGCCGCGCACCACATTTAAAAAATCGTAGCGTAAGAACGGTGGGTCCGATCCGCGTGCCGCTTAAAGGCGATTACAGGGGAGATGCAAACCTTTCCAAAGAGCCATGAAAAGACTTTCTACTCCCAAGGAGACAAGAGATATTAAGCCGCAATGACGTCCGACGCGCGCATTTTCTCCGACGCGCAACACATTTAAAAAAATCATAGCGTGAAAACCGTGGGTTCGATCCGCGTGCCGCTCGAAGGCGATTACAGGGGAGATGCAGCCCTTTCCAAAGAGCCATGAACAGACTTTCTACTCCCAATGAGACAAGAGATATCAAGCCGCAAATACGTCCGGCGCGCGTCTATTCTCCGCCGCGCAACACATTTAAAAAAAATCGTAGCGTGAAAACCGTGGGTTCGATCCGCGTGCCGCTTAAAGGCGATTACAGGGGAGATGCAGCCCTTTCCAAAGAGCCATGAAAAGACTTTCTACTCCCAAGGAGACAAGAGATATTAAGCCGAAATGACGTCCGACGCGCGCATTTCCTCCGCCGCGCACCACATTTAAAAAAATCATAGCGTGAAAACCGTGGGTTCGATCCGCGTGCCGCTCGAAGGCGATTACAGGGGAGATGCAGCCCTTTCCAAAGAGGCATGAACAGACTTCCTACTCCCAAGGAGCCCAAAGATATTAAGCCGCAAATACGTCCTACGCGCGTCTTTTCTACGCCGCGCACCACATTTAAAAAATCGTATCGGAAGAACGGTGGGTCCAATCCGCGTGCCGCTTAAAGGCGATTACAAGGGAGATGCAAACCTTTCCAAAGAGCCATGAAAAGACTTTCTACTCCCAAGGAGACAATAGATATTAAGCCGAAATGACGTCCGACGCGCGCATTTTCTCCGCCGCGCACCACATTTAAAAAAATCATAGCGTGAAAACCGTGGGTTCGATCCGCGTGCCGCTCGAAGGCGATTACAGCGGAGATGCAGCCCTTTCCAAAGAGCCATGAAAAGACTTTCTACTCCCAAGGAGACAAGAGATATTAAGCCGAAATGACGTCCGACGCGCGCATTTCCTCCGCCGCGCAACACATTTAAAAAAAATCGTAGCGTGAAAAACGTGGGTTCGATCCGCGTGCCGCTCGAAGGCGATTACAGGGGAGATGCATCCCTTTCAAAAGAGCCATGAACAGACTTTCTACTCCCAAGGAGACCAGAAATATTAACATATAAAGCGTTACGCTCCAGTCGGATGAACGAGAAACGCTTGTACAATTGCAACGAATTGGAGGAGAAAGTTTAAACAAACGCGCTGACTTTCAACGCTCACATCTAGGCCGGGCCGACTCCAAATGGCGTGCAACTCTGTGTGCATCACCTCCATAACTGTCCCTAACGAACGCCACCTGCCACGCTTTCGGCCTATCCCTGGCGGCATTAAAAAATCGTAGCGTGATAACGATGGTTCCGATGCGCGTGCCGCTCGAAGGCGATTACAGGGGAGATACAGCCCTTTCCAAAGAGCCATGAACAGACTTTCTACTCCCAAGGAGACAAGAGATATTATGCGCATTTTCTCCGACGCGCACCACGTTTAAAAAATAGTAGCGTGAGAACGGTGGGTCCGATCCGCGTGCCGCTTAAAGGCGATTACAGGGGAGATGCAACCCTTTCCAAAGAACCATGAAAAGACTTTCTACTCCCAAGGAGACAAGAGATATTAAGCCGCAATGACGTCCGACGCGCGCATTTTCTCCGCCGCGCAGCACATTTAAAAAAATCATAGCGTGAAAACCGTGGGTTCGATCCGCGTGCCGCTCGAAGGCGATTACAGGGGAGATGGAGCCCTTTCCAAAGAGGCATGAACAGACTTCCTACTCCCAAGGAGCCCAAAGATATTAAGCCGCAAATACGTCCTACGCGCGTCTTTTCTACGCCGCGCACCACATTTAAAAAATCGTAGCGTAAGAACGGTGGGTCCGATCCGCGTGCCGCTTAAAGGCGATTACAGGGGAGATGCAAACCTTTCCAAAGAGCCATGAAAAGACTTTCTACTCCCAAGGAGACAAGAGATATTAAGCCGCAATGACGTCCGACTCGCGCATTTTCTCCGACGCGCAACACATTTAAAAAAATCATAGCGTGAAAACCGTGGGTTCGATCCGCGTGCCGCTCGAAGGCGATTACAGGGGAGATGCAGCCCTTTCCAAAGAGCCATGAACAGACTTTCTACTCCCAATGAGACAAGAGATATCAAGCCGCAAATACGTCCGGCGCGCGTCTATTCTCCGCCGCGCAACACATTTAAAAAAAATCGTAGCGTGAAAACCGTGGGTTCGATCCGCGTGCCGCTTAAAGGCGATTACAGGGGAGATGCAGCCCTTTCCAAAGAGCCATGAAAAGACTTTCTACTCCCAAGGAGACAAGAGATATTAAGCCGAAATGACGTCCGACGCGCGCATTTCCTCCGCCGCGCACCACATTTAAAAAAATCATAGCGTGAAAACCGTGGGTTCGATCCGCGTGCCGCTCGAAGGCGATTACAGGGGAGATGCAGCCCTTTCCAAAGAGGCATGAACAGACTTCCTACTCCCAAGGAGCCCAAAGATATTAAGCCGCAAATACGTCCTACGCGCGTCTTTTCTACGCCGCGCACCACATTTAAAAAATCGTATCGGAAGAACGGTGGGTCCAATCCGCGTGCCGCTTAAAGGCGATTACAAGGGAGATGCAAACCTTTCCAAAGAGCCATGAAAAGACTTTCTACTCCCAAGGAGACAATAGATATTAAGCCGAAATGACGTCCGACGCGCGCATTTTCTCCGCCGCGCACCACATTTAAAAAAATCATAGCGTGAAAACCGTGGGTTCGATCCGCGTGCCGCTCGAAGGCGATTACAGGGGAGATGCATCCCTTTCAAAAGAGCCATGAACAGACTTTCTACTCCCAAGGAGACCAGAAATATTAACATATAAAGCGTTACGCTCCAGTCGGATGAACGAGAAACGCTTGTACAATTGCAACGAATTGGAGGAGAAAGTTTAAACAAACGCGCTGACTTTGAACGCTCACATCTAGGCCGGGCCAACTCCAAATGGCGTGCAACTCGGTGCGCATCACCTCCATGACTGTCCCTAACGAACGCCACCTGCCACGCTTTCGGCCCGTCCCTGGCGGCATTAAAAAATCGTAGCGTGATAACGATGGTTCCGATGCGCGTGCCGCTCGAAGGCGATTACAGGGGAGATACAGCCCTTTCCAAAGAGCCATGAACAGACTTTCTACTCCCAAGGAGACAAGAGATATTACGCGCATTTTCTCCGACGCGCACCACGTTTAAAAAATCGTAGCGTGAGAACGGTGGGTCCGATCCGCGTGCCGCTTAAAGGCGATTACAGGGGAGATGCATCCCTTTCCAAAGAGCCATGAACAGACTTTATACTCCAAAGGAGACCAGAGATATTAACAGATAAAGCGTTACGCTCCAGTCGGATGAGAGAGAAACGCTTGTACAATTGCAACGAATTGGAGGAGAAAGTTTAAACAAACGCGCTGACTTTGAAGGCTCACATCTAGGCCGGGCCAGGTCCAAATGGCCTGCAACTCGGTCCGCATCACGTCCATGACTTTTCCTAACGAACGCCACCTGCCAAGCTTTCGGCCCGTCCCTGTCGGCATTAAAAAATCGTAGCGTGATAACGATGGTTCCGATCCGCGTGCCGCGCGAAGGCGATTACAGGGGAGATGCAGCCCTTTCCAAAGAACCATGAAAAGACTTTCTACTCCCAAGGAGACAAGAGATATTAAGCCGCAATGACGTCCGACGCGCGCATTTTCTCCGCTGCGCAGCACATTTAAAAAAATCATAGCGTGAAAACCGTGGGTTCGATCCACGTGCCGCTCGAAGGCGATTACAGGGGAGATGCAGCCCTTTCCAAAGAGGCATGAACAGACTTCCTACTCCCAAGGAGCCCAAAGATATTAAGCCGCAAATACGTCCTACGCGCGTCTTTTCTACGCCGCGCACCACATTTAAAAAATCGTATCGGAAGAACGGTGGGTCCAATCCGCGTGCCGCTTAAAGGCGATTACAAGGGAGATGCAAACCTTTCCAAAGAGCCATGAAAAGACTTTCTACTCCCAAGGAGACAATAGATATTAAGCCGAAATGACGTCCGACGCGCGCATTTTCTCCGACGTGCACCACATTTAAAAAAATCATAGCGTGAAAACCCTGGGTTCGATCCGCGTGCCGCTCGAAGGCGATTACAGCGGAGATGCAGCCCTTTCCAAAGAGCCATGAAAAGACTTTCTACTCCCAAGGAGACAAGAGATATTAAGCCGAAATGACGTCCGACGCGCGCATTTCCTCCGCCGCGCACCACATTTAAAAAAATCATAGCGTGAAAACCGTGGGTTCGATCCGCGTGCCGCTCGAAGGCGATTACAGGGGAGATGCAGCCCTTTCCAAAGAGCCATGAACAGACTTTCTACACCCAATGAGACAAGAGATATTAAGCCGCAAATACGTCCGGCGCGCGTCTTTTCTCCGCCGCGCAACACATTTAAAAAAAATCGTAGCGTGAAAAACGTGGGTTCGATCCGCGTGCCGCTCGAAGGCGATTACAGGGGAGATGCATCCCTTTCAAAAGAGCCATGAACAGACTTTCTACTCCCAAGGAGACCAGAAATATTAACATATAAAGCGTTACGCTCCAGTCGGATGAACGAGAAACGCTTGTACAATTGCAACGAATTGGAGGAGAAAATTTAAACAAACGCGCTGACTTTGAACGCTCACATCTAGGCCGGGCCAACTCCAAATGGCGTGCAACTCGGTGCGCATCACCTCCATGACTGTCCCTAACGAACGCCACCTGCCACGCTTTCGGCCCGTCCCTGGCGGCATTAAAAAATCGTAGCGTGATAACGATGATTCCGATGCGCGTGCCGCTCGAAGGCGATTACAGGGGAGATACAGCCCTTTCCAAAGAGCCATGAACAGACTTTCTACTCCCAAGGAGACCAGAGATATTAACAGATAAAGCGTTACGCTCCAGTCGGATGAGCGAGAAACGCTTGTACAATTGCAACGAATTGGAGGAGAAAGTTTAAACAAACGCGCTGACTTTGAAGGCTCACATCTAGGCCGGGCCAACTCCAAATGGCGTGGAACTCGGTGCGCATCACCTCCATGACTGTCCCTAACGAACGCCACCTGCCACGCTTTCGGCCCGTCCCTGGCGGCATTAAAAAATCGTAGCGTGATAACGATGGTTCCGATGCGCGTGCCGCTCGAAGGCGATTACAGGGGAGATGCAGCCCTTTCCAAAGAGGCATGAACAGACTTCCTACTCCCAAGGAGCCCAAAGATATTAAGCCGCAAATACGTCCTACGCGCGTCTTTTCTACGCCGCGCACCACATTTAAAAAATCGTATCGGAAGAACGGTGGGTCCAATCCGCGTGCCGCTTAAAGGCGATTACAAGGGAAATGCAAACCTTTCCAAAGAGCCATGAAAAGACTTTCTACTCCCAAGGAGACAATAGATATTAAGCCGAAATGACGTCCGACGCGCGCATTTTCTCCGACGCGCACCACATTAAAAAAATCATAGCGTGAAAACCGTGGGTTCGATCCGCGTGCCGCTCGAAGGCGATTACAGCGGAGATGCAGCCCTTTCCAAAGAGCCATGAAAAGACTTTCTACTCCCAAGGAGACAAGAGATATTAAGCCGAAATGACGTCCGACGCGCGCATTTCCTCCGCCGCGCACCACATTTAAAAAAATCATAGCGTGAAAACCGTGGGTTCGATCCGCGTGCCGCTCGAAGGCGATTACAGGGGAGATGCAGCCCTTTCCAAAGAGCCATGAACAGACTTTCTACACCCAATGAGACAAGAGATATTAAGCCGCAAATACGTCCGGCGCGCGTCTTTTCTCCGCCGCGCAACACATTTAAAAAAAATCGTAGCGTGAAAAACGTGGGTTCGATCCGCGTGCCGCTCGAAGGCGATTACAGGGGAGATGCATCCCTTTCAAAAGAGCCATGAACAGACTTTCTACTCCCAAGGAGACCAGAAATATTAACATATAAAGCGTTACGCTCCAGTCGGATGAACGAGAAACGCTTGTACAACTGCAACGAATTGGAGCAGAAAGTTTAAACAAACGCGCTGACTTTGAACGCTCACATCTAGGCCGGGCCAACTCCAAATGGCGTGCAACTCGGTGCGCATCACCTCCATGACTGTCCCTAACGAACGCCACCTGCCACGCTTTCGGCCCGTCCCTGGCGGCATTAAAAAATCGTAGCGTGATAACGATGGTTCCGATGCGCGTGCCGCTCGAAGGCGATTACAGGGGAGATACAGCCCTTTCCAAAGAGCCATGAACAGACTTTCTACTCCCAAGGAGACCAGAGATATTACGCGCATTTTCTCCGACGCGCACCACGTTTAAAAAATCGTAGCGTGAGAACGGTGGGTCCGATCCGCGTGCCGCTTAAAGGCGATTACAGGGGAGATGCATCCCTTTCCAAAGAGCCATGAACAGACTTTCTACTCCCAAGGAGACCAGAGATATTAACAGATAAAGCGTTACGCTCCAGTCGGATGAGCGAGAAACGCTTGTACAATTGCAACGAATTGGAGGAGAAAGTTTAAACAAACGCGCTGACTTTGAAGGCTCACATCTAGGCCGGGCCAGGTCCAAATGGCCTGCAACTCGGTCCGCATCACGTCCATGACTTTTCCTAACGAACGCCACCTGCCAAGCTTTCGGCCCGTCCCTGTCGGCATTAAAAAATCGTAGCATGATAACGATGGTTCCGATCCGCGTGCCGCGCGAAGGCGATTACAGGGGAGATGCAGCCCTTTCCAAAGAGCTATGAACAGACTTTCTACTCCCAAGGAGCCCAAAGATATTAAGCCGCAAATAAGTCCTACGCGCGTCTTTTCTACGCCGCGCACCACATTTAAAAAATCGTAGCGTAAGAACGGTGGGTCCGATCCGCGTGCCGCTTAAAGGCGATTACAGGGGAGATGTAACCCTTTCCAAAGAACCATGAAAAGACTTTCTACTCCCAAGGAGACAAGAGATATTAAGCCGCAATGACGTCCGACGCGCGCATTTTCTCCGACGCGCAACACATTTAAAAAAATCATAGCGTGAAAACCGTGGGTTCGATTCGCGTGCCGCTCGAAGGCGATTACAGGGGAGATGCAGCCCTTTCCAAAGAGCCATGAACAGACTTTCTACTCCCAAGGAGACCAGAGATATTAACAGATAAAGCGTTACGCTCCAGTCGGATGAGCGAGAAACGCTTGTACAATTGCAACGAATTGGAGGAGAAAGTTTAAACAAACGCGCTGACTTTGAACGCTCACATCTAGGTCTGGCCAAGTCCAAATGGCGTGCAACTCGGTGCGCATCACCTCCATGACTGTCCCTAACGAACGCCACCTGCCACGCTTTCGGCCCGTCCCTGGCGGCTTTAAAAAATCGTAGCGTGATAACCGTGGGTCCAATCCGCTTGAAGCTCGAAGGCGATTAGAGGGGAGATGCAGCCCTTTCCAAAGAGCCATGAACAGACTTCCTACTCCCAAGGAGACAAGAGATATTAAGCCACAAATACGTCCGGACCGCGTCTTTTCTCCGCAGCTCACCACATTTAAAAAAATCGTAGCGTGAAAACCGTGGGTTCGATATAGTATACATACAGAGTATATAGTTTGACCAAAAGATCGTGCTGATCTTTGATCTCCTGGTTCTTCATCTCCAGCGCCACTTTCAGACTCATAATGTCCTCCTCTATGGGCTGGTATAACACAGACACGAATCATCACTACAGCCAGTACAATGGAAAGGTGGAAATGTGTACTGAATGTGTACTGACGTTATAAGTGAGAGGTGGTGGTACTGGTGGATGTGTACTGACACTATAAGGGATCTCTACCTGCAGTGACAGTTTGAGCTTCTCAAGTTCTTCCTCCAGAGATTTCTTCTCCTGTTCACAGGCCATTTTCATATCTGCCAGAGCAAGTATCATTACTGCTGGATATAACACAGATTGTATATACTACATAATTACTGCTGAATATATAAAATATAATATATATAGTACTATACATATATTAGTGTCACTTTTATTGGAGCCTAAAGGCTAACATTCATTATTAGTTATGTTAGTATTATTGCATTTCCATAGTACTTACTCTTGATGGACCTGTTATGCTCCTCCTCCTCCTGCTGTTTCTGCAGGAGCTCTGTCTCCTCCTGCTGCTTGTGTTTCAGCATCTCCTGAAGAACCTGCAGCTCCTTCTGCTTCTGCAACCTCAACTCCTTCAGCTGCTCAAACAAACTGTTCTCCAACTCCTCCTTCTCACACTGCAAACACTCCAATCGGGCCACAGGCCCCACTAGTGACACAGAACCACACACACACACACACACACACACACACACACAGAGAGAGATAAACATGTATAAATGTATAAGAATTTGTGGATAAAATTATTATGAGATTATTTATAATGAAACGACTACACTACACAACCACTTCTTCCTTTTATTTACATATTATACAGATATTTAGAGATATTTACATTTTATTTACCCGCGTGCGTCTCTCTTCTCCAAGGTAGCGGAGAGATATGAAGGGATAAAAGGGGAAAAGAATAAAATGCACGTCGGTTTTAAATTCGCAGGCTACCTGCGCTGAAGGCGTGGAAAACGAGCACGTGACGGAAAGGCTTCCGTACCCGATGGGTCCAAATCACATGCCCAGCAAAGTAGCCTTAAACCTGGACACACAATGGAGACCATTTGACCCTTTAAAATCATACTACAACCAGACTTCCAGGCCCAAGAGGTCACACAGTCATGCCCAGCAAAGTAGCTCTGGGCCTGGGCACACTTCACGCAGTTTGACCGTTTAAATAAAACTAGAAACAGACTTCCTGGCCCAAGAGGTCACACAGTCATGCCCAGCAAGGTTGCTTTAAACGTGGGCACACTTCAGACCGTTTCACTCTTTAAATCATTCAAAGCACCACATTTCAAGGCCCAAGAGGTCACAGAATCATGCCCATCAAAGTAGCTCTGGGCCTGGGCACACTTCACGCAGTTTGACCCTTTAAATAATACTACAACCAGACACATACAGGTGCGCACATATACACAGATACACATTCTGTTTAATTTCTTCACATCTGCAGACTAGAGTAAGCTGAGGGTATAGTGTTAAACCAGGTACTACATAAACAGTATATAGTATATATACAGAGGATATAGTGTTAAACCAGGTACTACATACAGAGTATATAGTATACATACAGAGTATATAGTTTGACCAAAAGATCGTGCTGATCTTTGATCTCCTGGTTCTTCATCTCCAGCGCCACTTTCAGACTCATAATGTCCTCCTCTATGGGCTGGTATAACACACACACGAATCATCACTACAGCCAGTACAATGGAAAGTTGGGAATGTGTACTGAATGTGTACTGACGTTATAAGTGAAAGGTGGAGCTACTGGTGGATGTGTACTGACACTATAAGGGATCTCTACCTGCAGTGACAGTCTGAGCTTCTCAAGTTCTTCCTCCAGAGATTTCTTCTCCTGTTCACAGGCCATTTTCATATCTGCCAGAGCAAGTATCATTACTGCTGGATATAACACAGATTGTATATACTACATAATTACTGCTGAATATATAAAATATAATATATATAGTACTATACATATATTAGTGTCACTTTTATTGGAGCCTAAAGGCTAACATTCATTATTAGTTATGTTAGTATTATTGCATTTCCATAGTACTTACTCTTGATGGACCTGTTATGCTCCTCCTCCTCCTGCTGTTTCTGCAGGAGCTCTGTCTCCTCCTGCTGCTTGTGTTTCAGCATCTCCTGAAGAACCTGCAGCTCCTTCTGCTTCTGCAACCTCAACTCCTTCAGCTGCTCCAACAAACTGTTCTCCAACTCCTCCTTCTCACACCGCAAACACTCCAATCGGGCCACAGGCCCCACTAGTGACACAGAACCACACACACACACACACAGACACACACACACACACACACACAGAGAGATAAACATGTATAAATGTATAAGAATTTGTGGATAAAATTATTATGAGATTATTTATAATCAAACGACTACACTACACAACCACATCTTCCTTTTATTTACATATTATACAGATATTTAGAGATATTTACATTTTATTTACCCACGTGCGTCTCTCTTCTCCAAGGTAGCGGAGAGATATGAAAGGATAAAAGGGGAAAAGAATAAAATGCACGTCGGTTTTAAATTCGCAGGCTACCTGCGCTGAAGGCGTGGAAAACGAGCACGTGACGGAAAGGCTTCCGTACCCGATGGGTCCAAATCACATGCCCAGCAAAGTAGCCTTAAACCTGGACACACAATGGAGACCATTTGACCCTTTAAAATCATACTACAACCAGACTTCCAGGCCCAAGAGGTCACACAGTCATGCCCAGCAAAGTAGCTCTGGGCCTGGGCACACTTCACGCAGTTTGACCGTTTAAATAAAACTAGAAACAGACTTCCTGGCCCAAGAGGTCACACAGTCATGCCCAGCAAGGTTGCTTTAAACGTGGGCACACTTCAGACCGTTTCACTCTTTAAATCATTCAAAGCACCACATTTCAAGGCCCAAGAGGTCACAGAATCATGCCCATCAAAGTAGCTCTGGGCCTGGGCACACTTTACGGAGTTTGACCCTTTAAATAATACTACAACCAGACACATACAGGTGCGCACATATACACAGATACACATTCTGTTTAATTTCTTCACATCTGCAGACTAGAGTAAGCTGAGGGTATAGTGTTAAACCAGGAGCTACATAAACAGTATATAGTATATATAAAGAGGATATAGTGTTAAACCAGGTACTACATACAGAGTATATAGTATACATACAGAGTATATAGTTTGACCAAAAGATCGTGCTGATCTTTGATCTCCTGGTTCTTCATCTCCAGCGCCACTTTCAGACTCATAATGTCCTCCTCTATGGGCTGGTATAACCCACACATACGAATCATCACTACAGCCAGTACAATGGAAAGGTGGGAATGTGTACTGAATGTGTACTGACGTTATAAGTGAAAGGTGGAGGTACTGGTGGATGTGTACTGACACTATAAGGGATCTCTACCTGCAGTGACAGTCTGAGCTTCTCAAGTTCTTCCTCCAGAGATTTCTTCTCCTGTTCACAGGCCATTTTCATATCTGCCAGAGCAAGTATCATTACTGCTGGATATAACATAGATTGTATATACTACATAATTACTACTGAATATATAAAATATAATATATATAGTACTATACATATATTAGTATCACTTTTATTGGAGCCTAAAGGCTAGCATTCATTATTAGTTATGTTAGTATTATTGCATTTCCATAGTACTTACTCTTGATGGACCTGTTATGCTCCTCCTCCTCCTGCTGTTTCTGCAGGAGCTCTGTCTCCTCATGCTGCTTGTGTTTCAGCATCTCCTGAAGAACCTGCAGCTCCTTCTGCTTCTGCAACCTCAACTCCTTCAGCTGCTCCAACAAACTGTTCTCCAACTCCTCCTTCTCACACCGCAAACACTCCAATCGGGCCACAGGCCCCACTAGTGACACAGAACCACACACACACACACACACACACAAAGAGAGAGATAAACATGTATAAATGTATAAGAATTTGTGGATAAAATTATTATGAGATTATTTATAATCAAACGACTACACTACACAACCACATCTTCCTTTTATTTACATATTATACAGATATTTAGAGATATTTACATTTTATTTACCCGCGTGCGTCTCTCTTCTCCAAGGTAGCGGAGAGATATGAAAGGATAAAAGGGGAAAAGAATAAAATGCACGTCGGTTTTAAATTCGCAGGCTACCTGCGCTGAAGGCGTGGAAAACGAGCACGTGACGGAAAGGCTTCCGTACCCGATGGGTCCAAATCACATGCCCAGCAAATTAGCCTTAAACCTGGACACACAATGGAGAGCATTTGACCCTTTAAAATCATACTACAACCAGACTTCCAGGCCCAAGAGGTCACACAGCCATGCCCAGCAAAGTAGCTCTGGGCCTGGGCACACTTCACGCAGTTTGACCGTTTAAATAAAACTAGAAACAGACTTCCTGGCCCAAGAGGTCACAGTCATACCCAGCAAAGTACGTTTAAACCTGGAAACAAATCAGATCCTTTCTGTCATTCAAAGGAATGGGCCTGCAACTCACAACCACATCCCCAGTGAAGCGCACCGTCACCCAGCCACACTACCCCACCTTGCCCGTCCTGGAACAACCACACCTCCAGGGCACCACATGCCAATCTCTCATGCCCAGCAAACTGCAACCTCACGCAGCCAGGCCACACACTGTCTCCCCTTGTACCGTCCAAGCACGAACTCCTCCACAAACCTGGTGTTCACGCGCACACACGCAATTACAACGAATTGGTAGAGAACTTTGAAACAAACGTGCTGACTTTGAATACTCACATCTAGGCTGGGCCAGGTCCAAATGGCCTGCAGCTCGGTGCGTATTAACTGCTTGACTGTCCGTCACGAACGCCACCTGCCAAGCGTTCGTTCCGTCCCTGGCGGATTTTAAAAAATCGTAGCGTGAGAACGGTGGGTCCGATCCGCGTGCCGCTTAAAGGCGATTACAGGGGAGATGCATCCCTTTCCAAAGAGCCATGAACAGACTTTCTACTCCCAAGGAGACCAGAGATATTAACAGATAAAGCGTTACGCTCCAGTCGGATGAGCGAGAAACGCTTGTACAATTGCAACGAATTGGAGGAGAAAGTTTAAACAAACGCGCTGACTTTGAAGGCTCACATCTAGGCCGGGCCAGGTCCAAATGGCCTGCAACTCGGTCCGCATCACGTCCATGACTTTTCCTAACGAACGCCACCTGCCAAGCTTTCGGCCCGTCCCTGTCGGCATTAAAAAATCGTAGCGTGATAACGGTGGTTCCGATCCGCGTGCCGCGCGAAGGCGATTACAGGGGAGATGCAGCCCTTTCCAAAGAGCCATGAACAGACTTTCTACTCCCAAGGAGCCCAAAGATATTAAGCCGCAAATAAGTCCTACGCGCGTCTTTTCTACGCCGCGCACCACATTTAAAAAATCGTTCCGTAAGAACGGTGGGTCCGATCCGCGTGCCGCTTAAAGGCGATTACAGGGGAGATGCAACCCTTTCCAAAGAGCCATAAAAAGACTTTCTATTCCCAAGGAGACAAGAGATATTAAGCCGCAATGACGTCCGACGCGCGCATTTTCTCCGCCGCGCACCACATTTAAAAAAATCATAGCGTGAAAACCGTGGGTTCGATCCGCGTGCCGCTCGAAGGCGATTACAGGGGAGATGCAGCCCTTTCCAAAGAGCCATGAACAGACTTCCTACTCCCAAGGAGACAAGAGATATTAAGCAGCAATGATGTCCGACACGCGCATTTTCTCCGCCGCGCACCACATTTAAAAAATCTTAGCGTGAGAACGGTGGGTCCGATCCGCGTGCCGCTTAAAGGCGATTACAGGGGAGATGCAGCCCTTTCCAAAGAGCCATGAAAAGACTTTCTACTCCCAAGGAGACAAGAGATATTAAGCCGAAATGACGTCCGACGCGCGCATTTTCTCCGCCGCGCACCACATTTAAAAAAATCATAGCGTGAAAACCGTGGGTTCGATCCGCGTGCCGCTCGAAGGCGATTACAGGGGAGATGCAGCCCTTTCCAAAGATCCATGAATAGACTTCCTACTCCCAAGGAGACAAGAGATATTAACATATAAAGCGTTACGCTCCAGTCGGATGAGCGAGAAACGCTTGAGCAGTTGCAACGAATTGGAGGAGAAAGTTTAAACAAACGCGCTGACTTTGAACGCTCACATCTAGGTCTGGCCAAGTCCAAATGCCGTGCAACTCGGTGCGCATCACCTCCATGACTGTCCCTAACGAACGCCACCTGCCACGCTTTCGGCCTATCCCTGGCGGCATTAAAAAATCGTAGCGTGATAACGATGGTTCCGATGCGCGTGCCGCTCGAAGGCGATTACAGGGGAGATACAGCCCTTTCCAAAGAGCCATGAACAGACTTTCTACTCCCAAGGAGACAAGAGATATTACGCGCATTTCCTCCGACGCGCACCACGTTTAAAAAATCGTAGCGTGAGAACGGTGGGTCCGATCCGCGTGCCGCTTAAAGGCGATTACAGGGGAGATGCAACCCTTTCCAAAGAACCATGAAAAGACTTTCTAATCCCAAGGAGACAAGTGATATTAAGCCGCAATGACGTCCGACGCGCGCATTTTCTCCGCCGCGCACCACATTTAAAAAAATCATAGCGTGAAAACCGTGGGTTCGATCCGCGTGCCGCTCAAAGCCGATTACAGGGGAGATGGAGCCCTTTCCAAAGAGGCATGAACAGACTTCCTACTCCCAAGGAGCCCAAAGATATTAAGCCGCAAATACGTCCTACGCGCGTCTTTTCTACGCCGCGCACCACATTTAAAAAATCGTAGCGTAAGAACGGTGGGTCCGATCCGCGTGCCGCTTAAAGGCGATTACAGGGGAGATGCAAACCTTTCCAAAGAGCCATGAAAAGACTTTCTACTCCCAAGGAGACAAGAGATATTAAGCCGAAATGACGTCCGACGCGCGCATTTCCTCCGCCGCGCACCACATTTAAAAAAATCATAGCGTGAAAACCGTGGGTTCGATCCGCGTGCCGCTCGAAGGCGATTACAGGGGAGATGCAGCCCTTTCCAAAGAGGCATGAACAGACTTCCTACTCCCAAGTAGCCCAAAGATATTAAGCAGCAAATACGTCCGGCGCGCGTCTTTTCTCCGCCGCGCAACACATTTAAAAAAAATCGTAGCGTGAAAAACGTGGGTTCGATCCGCGTGCCGCTCGAAGGCGATAACAGGGGAGATGCATCCCTTTCAAAAGAGCCATGAACAGACTTTCTACTCCCAAGGAGACCAGAAATATTAACATATAAAGCGTTACGCTCCAGTCGGATGAACGAGAAACGCTTGTACAATTGCAACGAATTGGAGGAGAAAGTTTAAACAAACGCGCTGACTTTGAACGCTCACATCTAGGCCGGGCCAACTCCAAATGGCGTGCAACTCGGTGCGCATCACCTCCATGACTGTCGCTAACGAACGCCACCTGCCACGCTTTCGGCCCGTCCCTGGCGGCATTAAAAAATCGTAGCGTGATAACGATGGTTCCGATGCGCGTGCCGCTCGAAGGCGATTACAGGGGAGATGCAGCCCTTTCCAAAGAGCCATGAACAGACTTTCTACTCCCAAGGAGACAAGAGATATTACGCCGCAATGACGTCCGACGCGCGCATTTTCTCCGCCGCGCACCACATTTAAAAAATCGTATCGTGAGAACGGTGGGTCCGATCCGCGTGCCGCTTAAAGGCAATTACAGGGGAGATGCAGCGCTTTCCAAAGAGCCATGAACAGACTTTCTACTCCCAAGGAGCCCAAAGATATTAAGCCGCAAATACGTCCTACGCGCGTCTTTTCTACGCCGCGCACCACATTTAAAAAATCGTAGCGTAAGAACGGTGGGTCCGATCCGCGTGCCGCTTAAAGGCGATTACAGGGGAGATGCAGCCCTTTCCAAAGAGCCATGAAAAGACTTTCTACTCCCAAGGAGACAAGAGATATTAAGCCGAAATGACGTCCGACGCGCGCATTTCCTCCGCCGCGCACCACATTTAAAAAATCATAGCGTGAAAACCGTGGGTTCGATCCGCGTGCCGCTCGAAGGCGATTACAGGGGAGATACAGCCCTTTCCAAAGAGCCATGAACAGACTTTCTACTCCCAAGGAGACAAGAGATATTACGCGCATTTCCTCCGACGCGCACCACGTTTAAAAAATCGTAGCGTGAGAACGGTGGGTCCGATCCGCGTGCCGCTTAAAGGCGATTACAGGGGAGATGCAACCCTTTCCAAAGAACCATGAAAAGACTTTCTAATCCCAAGGAGACAAGTGATATTAAGCCGCAATGACGTCCGACGCGCGCATTTTCTCCGCCGCGCACCACATTTAAAAAAATCATAGCGTGAAAACCGTGGGTTCGATCCGCGTGCCGCTCAAAGCCGATTACAGGGGAGATGGAGCCCTTTCCAAAGAGGCATGAACAGACTTCCTACTCCCAAGGAGCCCAAAGATATTAAGCCGCAAATACGTCCTACGCGCGTCTTTTCTACGCCGCGCACCACATTTAAAAAATCGTAGCGTAAGAACGGTGGGTCCGATCCGCGTGCCGCTTAAAGGCGATTACAGGGGAGATGCAAACCTTTCCAAAGAGCCATGAAAAGACTTTCTACTCCCAAGGAGACAAGAGATATTAAGCCGAAATGACGTCCGACGCGCGCATTTCCTCCGCCGCGCACCACATTTAAAAAAATCATAGCGTGAAAACCGTGGGTTCGATCCGCGTGCCGCTCGAAGGCGATTACAGGGGAGATGCAGCCCTTTCCAAAGAGGCATGAACAGACTTCCTACTCCCAAGTAGCCCAAAGATATTAAGCAGCAAATACGTCCGGCGCGCGTCTTTTCTCCGCCGCGCAACACATTTAAAAAAAATCGTAGCGTGAAAAACGTGGGTTCGATCCGCGTGCCGCTCGAAGGCGATAACAGGGGAGATGCATCCCTTTCAAAAGAGCCATGAACAGACTTTCTACTCCCAAGGAGACCAGAAATATTAACATATAAAGCGTTACGCTCCAGTCGGATGAACGAGAAACGCTTGTACAATTGCAACGAATTGGAGGAGAAAGTTTAAACAAACGCGCTGACTTTGAACGCTCACATCTAGGCCGGGCCAACTCCAAATGGCGTGCAACTCGGTGCGCATCACCTCCATGACTGTCGCTAACGAACGCCACCTGCCACGCTTTCGGCCCGTCCCTGGCGGCATTAAAAAATCGTAGCGTGATAACGATGGTTCCGATGCGCGTGCCGCTCGAAGGCGATTACAGGGGAGATGCAGCCCTTTCCAAAGAGCCATGAACAGACTTTCTACTCCCAAGGAGACAAGAGATATTACGCCGCAATGACGTCCGACGCGCGCATTTTCTCCGCCGCGCACCACATTTAAAAAATCGTATCGTGAGAACGGTGGGTCCGATCCGCGTGCCGCTTAAAGGCAATTACAGGGGAGATGCAGCGCTTTCCAAAGAGCCATGAACAGACTTTCTACTCCCAAGGAGCCCAAAGATATTAAGCCGCAAATACGTCCTACGCGCGTCTTTTCTACGCCGCGCACCACATTTAAAAAATCGTAGCGTAAGAACGGTGGGTCCGATCCGCGTGCCGCTTAAAGGCGATTACAGGGGAGATGCAGCCCTTTCCAAAGAGCCATGAAAAGACTTTCTACTCCCAAGGAGACAAGAGATATTAAGCCGAAATGACGTCCGACGCGCGCATTTCCTCCGCCGCGCACCACATTTAAAAAATCATAGCGTGAAAACCGTGGGTTCGATCCGCGTGCCGCTCGAAGGCGATTACAGGGGAGATACAGCCCTTTCCAAAGAGCCATGAACAGACTTTCTACTCCCAAGGAGACAAGAGATATTACGCGCATTTTCTCCGACGCGCACCACGTTTAAAAAATCGTAGCGTGAGAACGGTGGGTCCGATCCGCGTGCCGCTTAAAGGCGATTACAGGGGAGATGCATCCCTTTCCAAAGAGCCATGAACAGACTTTCTACTCCCAAGGAGACCAGAGATATTAACAGATAAAGCGTTACGCTCCAGTCGGATGAGCGAGAAACGCTTGTACAATTGCAACGAATTGGAGGAGAAAGTTTAAACAAACGCGCTGACTTTGAAGGCTCACATCTAGGCCGGGCCAGGTCCAAATGGCCTACAACTCAGTCCGCATCACGTCCATGACTTTTCCTAACGAACGCCACCTGCCAAGCTTTCGGCCCGTCCCTGTCGGCATTAAAAAATCGTAGCGTGATAACGATGGTTCCGATCCGCGTGCCGCGCGAAGGCGATTACAGGGGAGATGCAGCCCTTTCCAAAGAGCCATGAACAGACTTTCTACTCCCCAGGAGCCCAAAGATATTAAGCCGCAAATAAGTCCTACGCGCGTCTTTTCTACGCCTCGCACCACATTTAAAAAATCGTAGCGTAAGAACGGTGGGTCCGATCCGCGTGCCGCTTAAAGGCGATTACAGGGGAGATGCAACCCTTTCCAAAGAACCATGAAAACACTTTCTACTCCCAAGGAGACAAGAGATATTAAGCCGCAATGACGTCCGACGCGCGCATTTTCTCCGCCGCAGCACATTTAAAAAAATCATAGCGTGAAAACCGTGGGTTCGATCCGCGTGCCGCTCGAAGGCGATTACAGGGGAGATGGATCCCTTTCCAAAAAGGCATGAACAGACTTCCTACTCCCAAGGAGCCCAAAGATATTAAACCGCAAATACGTCCTACGCGCGTCTTTTCTACGCCGCGCACCACATTTAAAAAATCGTATCGGAAGAACGGTGGGTCCAATCCGCGTGCCGCTTAAAGGCGATTACAAGGGAGATGCAAACCTTTCCAAAGAGCCATGAAAAGACTTTCTACTCCCAAGGAGACAAGAGATATTAAGCCGAAATGACGTCCGACGCGCGCATTTTCTCCGCCGCGCACCACATTTTAAAAAATCATAGCGTGAAAACCGTGGGTTCGATCCGCGTGCCGCTCGAAGGCGATTACAGCGGAGATGCAGCCCTTTCCAAAGAGCCATGAACAGACTTTCTACTCCCAAGGAGACAAGAGATATTACGCCGCAATGACGTCCGACGCGCGCATTTTCTCCGCCGCGCACCACATTTAAAAAATCGTATCGTGAGAACGGTGGGTCCGATCCGCGTGCCGCTTAAAGGCAATTACAGGGGAGATGCAGCGCTTTCCAAAGAGCCATGAACAGACTTTCTACTCCCAAGGAGCCCAAAGATATTAAGCCGCAAATACGTCCGGCGCGCGTCTTTTCTCCGCCGCGCACCACATTTAAAAAAATCATAGCGTGAAAACCGTGGGTCCAATCCGCGTGCCGCTCGAAGGCGATTACAGGGGAGATGCAGCCCTTTCCAAAGAGCCATGAACAGACTTTCTACTCCCAAGGAGACCAGAAATATTAACTTATAAAGCGTTACGCTCCAGTCGGATGAACGAGAAACGCTTGTACAATTGCAACGAATTGGAGGAGAAAGCTTAAACAAACGCGCTGACTTTGAACGCTCACATCTAGGCCGGGCCAACTCCAAATGGCGTGCAACTCGGTGTGCATCACCTCCATGACTGTCCCTAACGAACGCCACCTGCCACGCTTTCGGCATATCCCTGGCGGCATTAAAAAATCGTAGCGTGATAACGATGGTTCCGATGCGCGTGCCGCTCGAAGGCGATTACAGGGGAGATACAGCCCTTTCCAAAGAGCCATGAACAGACTTTCTACTCCCAAGGAGACAAGAGATATTACGCGCATTTTCTCCGACGCGCACCACGTTTAAAAAATCGTAGCGTGAAAACCGTGGGTTCGATCCGCGTGCCGCTCGAAGGCGATTACAGGGGAGATGCAGCCCTTTCCAAAGAGCCATGAACAGACTTTCTACTCCCAATGAGACAAGAGATATCAAGCCGCAAATACGTCCGGCGCGCGTCTATTCTCCGCCGCGCAACACATTTAAAAAAATCGTAGCGTGAAAACCGTGGGTTCGATCCGCGTGCCGCTTAAAGGCGATTACAGGGGAGATGCAGCCCTTTCCAAAGAGCCATGAAAAGACTTTCTACTCCCAAGGAGACAAGAGATATTAAGCCGAAATGACGTCCGACGCGAGCATTTCCTCCGCCGCGCACCACATTTAAAAAAATCATAGCGTGAAAACCGTGGGTTCGATCCGTGTGCCGCTCGAAGGCGATTACAGGGGAGATGCAGCCCTTTCCAAAGAGGCATGAACAGACTTCCTACTCCCAAGGAGCCCAAAGATATTAAGCCGCAAATACGTCCTACGCGCGTCTTTTCTACGCCGCGCACCACATTTAAAAAATCGTATCGGAAGAACGGTGGGTCCAATCCGCGTGCCGCTTAAAGGCGATTACAAGGGAGATGCAAACCTTTCCAAAGAGCCATGAAAAGACTTTCTACTCCCAAGGAGACAATAGATATTAAGCCGAAATGACGTCCGACGCGCGCATTTTCTCCGACGCGCACCACATTTAAAAAAATCATAGCGTGAAAACCGTGGGTTCGATCCGCGTGCCGCTCGAAGGCGATTACAGCGGAGATGCAGCCCTTTCCAAAGAGCCATGAAAAGACTTTCTACTCCCAAGGAGACAATAGATATTAAGCCGAAATGACGTCCGACGCGCGCATTTTCTCCGACGCGCACCACATTTAAAAAAATCATAGCGTGAAAACCGTGGGTTCGATCCGCGTGCCGCTCGAAGGCGATTACAGGGGAGATGCAGCCCTTTCCAAAGAGCCATGAACAGACTTTCTACTCCCAAGGAGACCAGAAATATTAACTTATAAAGCGTTACGCTCCAGTCGGATGAACGAGAAACGCTTGTACAATTGCAACGAATTGGAGGAGAAAGTTTAAACAAACGCGCTGACTTTGAAGGCTCACATCTAGGCCGGGCCAGGTCCAAATGGCCTGCAACTCGGTCCGCATCACGTCCATGACTTTTCCTAACGAACGCCACCTGCCAAGCTTTCGGCCCGTCCCTGTCGGCATTAAAAAATCGTAGCGTGATAACGATGGTTCCGATCCGCGTGCCGCGCGAAGGCGATTACAGGGGAGATGCAGCCCTTTCCAAAGAGCCATGAACAGACTTTCTACTCCCAAGGAGCCCAAAGATATTAAGCCGCAAATAAGTCCTACGCGCGTCTTTTCTACGCCGCGCACCACATTTAAAAAATCGTAGCGTAAGAACGGTGGGTCCGATCCGCGTGCCGCTTAAAGGCGATTACAGGGGAGATGCAACCCTTTCCAAAGAGCCATGAAAAGACTTTCTACTCCCAAGGAGACAAGAGATTTAAGCCGAAATGACGTCCGACGCGCGCATTTTCTCCGACGCGCAACACATTTAAAAAAATCATAGCGTGAAAACCGTGGGTTCGATCCGCGTGCCGCTCGAAGGCGATTACAGGGGAGATGCATCCCTTTTAAAAGAGCCATGAACAGACTTTCTACTCCCAAGGAGACCAGAAATATTAACATATAAATCGTTACGCTCCAGTCGGATGAACGAGAAACGCTTGTACAATTGCAACGAATTGGAGGAGAAAGTTTAAACAAACGCGCTGACTTTGAACGCTCACATCTAGGCCGGGCCAACTCCAAATGGCGTGCAACTCGGTGCGCATCACCTCCATGACTGTCGCTAACGAACGCCACCTGCCACGCTTTCGGCCTATCCCTGGCGGCATTAAAAAATCGTAGCGTGATAACGATGGTTCCAATGCGCGTGCCGCTCGAAGGCGATTACAGGGGAGATGCAGCCCTTTCCAAAGAGCCATGAACAGACTTTCTACTCCCAAGGAGACAAGAGATATTACGCACATTTTCTCCGACGCGCACCACGTTTAAAAAATCGTAGCGTGAGAACGGTGGGTCCGATCCGCGTGCCGCTTAAAGGCGATTACAGGGGAGATGCATCCCTTTCCAAAGAGCCATGAACAGACTTTCTACTCCCAAGGAGACCAGAGATATTAACAGATAAAGCGTTACGCTCCAGTCGGATGAGCGAGAAACGCTTGTACAATTGCAACGAATTGGAGGAGAAAGTTTAAACAAACGCGCTGACTTTGAAGGCTCACATCTAGGCCGGGCCAGGTCCAAATGGCCTGCAACTCGGTCCGCATCACGTCCATGACTTTTCCTAACGAACGCCACCTGCCAAGCTTTCGGCCCGTCCCTGTCGGCATTAAAAAATCGTAGCATGATAACGATGGTTCCGATCCGCGTGCCGCGCGAAGGCGATTACAGGGGAGATGCAGCCCTTTCCAAAGAGCTATGAACAGACTTTCTACTCCCAAGGAGCCCAAAGATATTAAGCCGCAAATAAGTCCTACGCGCGTCTTTTCTACGCCGCGCACCACATTTAAAAAATCGTAGCGTAAGAACGGTGGGTCCGATCCGCGTGCCGCTTAAAGGCGATTACAGGGGAGATGCAACCCTTTCCAAAGAGCCATGAAAAGACTTTCTACTCCCAAGGAGACAAGAGATTTAAGCCGCAATGATATCCGACGCGCGCATTTTCTCCGCCGCACACCACATTTAAAAAATCGTAGCGTGAGAACGGTGGGTCCGATCCGCATGCCGCTTAAAGGCGATTACAGGGGAGATGCAACCCTTTCCAAAGAGCCATGAAAAGACTTTCTATTCCCAAGGAGACAAGACATATTAAGCCGCAATGACGTCCGACGCGCGCATTTTCTCCGCCGCGCACCACATTTAAAAAAATCATAGCGTGAAAACCGTGGGTTCGATCCGCGTGCCACTTGAAGGCGATTACAGGGGAGATGCAGCATTTCCAAAGAGCCATGAACAGACTTCCTACTCCCAAGGAGAAAAGAGATATTAAGCAGCAATGATGTCCGACACGCGCATTTTCTCCGCCGCGCACCACATTTAAAAAATCTTAGCGTGAGAACGGTGGGTCCGATCCGCGTGCCGCTTAAAGGCGATTACAGGGGAGATGCACCCCTTTCCAAAGAGCCATGAAAAGACTTTCTACTCCCAAGGAGACAAGAGATATTAAGCCGAAATGACGTCCGAGGCGCGCAATTTCTCCGCCGCGCAACACATTTAAAAAAATCATAGCGTGAAAACCGTGGGTTCGATCTGCGTGCCGCTCGAAGGCGATTACAGGGGAGATGCAGCCCTTTCCAAAGATCCATGAACAGACTTCCTACTCCCAAGGAGACAAGAGATATTAACATATAAAGCGTTACGCTACAGTCGGATGAGCCAGAAACGCTTGAGCAGTTGCAACGAATTGGAGGAGAAAGTTTAAACAAACGCGCTGACTTTGAACGCTCACATCTAGGTCTGGCCAAGTCCAAATGGCTTGCAACTCGGTGCGCATCACCTCCATGACTGTCCCTAACGAACGCCACCTGCCACGCTTTCGGCCCGTCCCTGGCGGCTTTAAAAAATCGTAGCGTGATAACCGTGGGTCCAATCCGCTTGAAGCTCGAAGGCGATTAGAGGGGAGATGCAGCCCTTTCCAAAGAGCCATGAACAGACTTCCTACTCCCAAGGAGACAAGAGATATTAAGCCACAAATACGTCCGGACCGCGTCTTTTCTCCGCAGCTCACCACATTTAAAAAAATCGTAGCGTGAAAACCGTGGGTTCGATATAGTATACATACAGAGTATATAGTTTGACCAAAAGATCGTGCTGATCTTTGATCTCCTGGTTCTTCATCTCCAGCGCCACTTTCAGACTCATAATGTCCTCCTCTATGGGCTGGTATAACACAGACACGAATCATCACTACAGCCAGTACAATGGAAAGGTGGGAATGTGTACTGAATGTGTACTGACGTTATAAGTGAGAGGTGGTGGTACTGGTGGATGTGTACTGACACTATAAGGGATCTCTACCTGCAGTGACAGTTTGAGCTTCTCAAGTTCTTCCTCCAGAGATTTCTTCTCCTGTTCACAGGCCATTTTCATATCTGCCAGAGCAAGTATCATTACTGCTGGATATAACACAGATTGTATATACTACATAATTACTGCTGAATATATAAAATATAATATATATAGTACTATACATATATTAGTGTCACTTTTATTGGAGCCTAAAGGCTAACATTCATTATTAGTTATGTTAGTATTATTGCATTTCCATAGTACTTACTCTTGATGGACCTGTTATGCTCCTCCTCCTCCTGCTGTTTCTGCAGGAGCTCTGTCTCCTCCTGCTGCTTGTGTTTCAGCATCTCCTGAAGAACCTGCAGCTCCTTCTGCTTCTGCAACCTCAACTCCTTCAGCTGCTCCAACAAACTGTTCTCCAACTCCTCCTTCTCACACCGCAAACACTCCAATCGGGCCACAGGCCCCACTAGTGACACAGAACCACACACACACACACACACACACAAAGAGAGAGATAAACATGTATAAATGTATAAGAATTTGTGGATAAAATTATTATGAGATTATTTATAATCAAACGACTACACTACACAACCACATCTTCCTTTTATTTACATATTATACAGATATTTAGAGATATTTACATTTTATTTACCCGCGTGCGTCTCTCTTCTCCAAGGTAGCGGAGAGATATGAAAGGATAAAAGGGGAAAAGAATAAAATGCACGTCGGTTTTAAATTCGCAGGCTACCTGCGCTGAAGGCGTGGAAAACGAGCACGTGACGGAAAGGCTTCCGTACCCGATGGGTCCAAATCACATGCCCAGCAAAGTAGCCTTAAACCTGGACACGCAATGGAGAGCATTTGACCCTTTAAAATCATACTACAACCAGACTTCCAGGCCCAAGAGGTCACACAGCCATGCCCAGCAAAGTAGCTCTGGGCCTGGGCACACTTCACGCAGTTTGACCGTTTAAATAAAACTAGAAACAGACTTCCTGGCCAAAGAGGTCACAGTCATACCCAGCAAAGTACGTTTAAACCTGGAAACAAATCAGATCCTTTCTGTCATTCAAAGGAATGGGCCTGCAACTCACAACCACATCCCCAGTGAAGCGCACCGTCACCCAGCCACACTACCCCACCTTGCCCGTCCTGGAACAACCACACCTCCAGGGCACCACATGCCAATCTCTCATGCCCAGCAAACTGCAACCTCACGCAGCCAGGCCACACACTGTCTCCCCTTGTACAGTCCAAGGACGAACTCCTCCACAAACCTGGTGTTCACGCGCACACACGCAATTACAACGAATTGGTGGAGAACTTTGAAACAAACGTGCTGACTTTGAATACTCACATCTAGGCTGGGCCAGGTCCAAATGGCCTGCAGCTCGGTGCGCATTAACTGCTTGACTGTCCGTCACGAACGCCACCTGCCAAGCGTTCGTTCCGTCCCTGGCGGATTTTAAAAAATCGTAGCGTGATAACGATGGTTCCGATCCGCGTGCCGCGCGAAGGCGATTACAGGGGAGATGCAGCCCTTTCCAAAGAACCATGAAAAGACTTTCTACTCCCAAGGAGACAATAGATATTAAGCCGAAATGACGTCCGACGCGCGCATTTTCTCCGCCGCGCACCACATTTAAAAAAATCATAGCGTGAAAACCGTGGGTTCGATCCGCGTGCCGCTCGAAGGCGATTACAGCGGAGATGCAGCCCTTTGCAAAGAGCCATGAAAAGACTTTCTACTCCCAAGGAGACAAGAGATATTAAGCCGAAATGACGTCCGACGCGCGCATTTCCTCCGCCGCGCACCACATTTAAAAAAATCATAGCGTGAAAACCGTGGGTTCGATCCGCGTGCCGCTCGAAGGCGATTACAGGGGAGATGCATCCCTTTCAAAAGAGCCATGAACAGACTTTCTACTCCCAATGAGACAAGAGATATCAAGCCGCAAATACGTCCGGCGCGCGTCTATTCTCCGCCGCGCAACACATTTAAAAAAAATCGTAGCGTGAAAACCGTGGGTTCGATCCGCGTGCCGCTTAAAGGCGATTACAGGGGAGATGCAGCCCTTTCCAAAGAGGCATGAACAGACTTCCTACTCCCAAGGAGCCCAAAGATATTAAGCCGCAAATACGTCCTACGCGCGTCTTTTCTACGCCGCGCACCACATTTAAAAAATCGTATCGGAAGAACGGTGGGTCCAATCCGCGTGCCGCTTAAAGGCGATTACAAGGGAGATGCAAACCTTTCCAAAGAGCCATGAAAAGACTTTCTACTCCCAAGGAGACAAGAGATATTAAGCCGAAATGACGTCCACGCGCGCATTTCCTCCGCCGCGCACCACATTTAAAAAAATCATAGCGTGAAAACCGTGGGTTCGATCCGCGTGCCGCTCGAAGGCGATTACAGGGGAGATGCATCCCTTTCCAAAGAGCCATGAACAGACTTTCTACTCCCAAGGAGACCAGAGATATTAACAGATAAAGCGTTACGCTCCAGTCGGATGAGCGAGAAACGCTTGTACAATTGCAACGAATTGGAGGAGAAAGTTTAAACAAACGCGCTGACTTTGAAGGCTCACATCTAGGCCGGGCCAGGTCCAAATGGCCTGCAACTCGGTCCGCATCACGTCCATGACTTTTCCTAACGAACGCCACCTGCCAAGCTTTCGGCCCGTCCCTGGCGGCATTAAAAAATCGTAGCGTGATAACGATGGTTCCGATGCGCGTGCCGCTCGAAGGCGATTACAGGGGAGATACAGCCCTTTCCAAAGAGCCATGAACAGACTTTCTACTCCCAAGGAGACAAGAGATATTACGCGCACTTTCTCCGACGCGCACCACGTTTAAAAAATCGTAGCGTGAGAACGGTGGGTCCGATCCGCGTGCCGCTTAAAGGCGATTACAGGGGAGATGCAACCCTTTCCAAAGAGGCATGAACAGACTTCCTACTCCCAAGGAGACAAGAGATATTAAGCCGCAATGACGTCCGACGCGCGCATTTTCTCCGCCGCGCAGCACATTTAAAAAAATCATAGCGTGAAAACCGTGGGTTCGATCCGCGTGCCGCTCGAAGGTGATTACAGGGGAGATGCAGCCCTTTCCAAAGAGCCATGAACAGACTTCCTACTCCCAATGAGACAAGAGATATTAAGCCACAAATACGTCCGGACCGCGTCTTTTCTCCGCAGCTCACCACATTTAAAAAAATCGTAGCGTGAAAACCGTGGGTTCGATATAGTATACATACAGAGTATATAGTTTGACCAAAAGATCGTGCTGATCTTTGATCTCCTGGTTCTTCATCTCCAGCGCCACTTTCAGACTCATAATGTCCTCCTCTATGGGCTGGTATAACACAGACACGAATCATCACTACAGCCAGTACAATGGAAAGGTGGGAATGTGTACTGAATGTGTACTGACGTTATAAGTGAGAGGTGGTGGTACTGGTGGATGTGTACTGACACTATAAGGGATCTCTACCTGCAGTGACAGTTTGAGCTTCTCAAGTTCTTCCTCCAGAGATTTCTTCTCCTGTTCACAGGCCATTTTCATATCTGCCAGAGCAAGTATCATTACTGCTGGATATAACACAGATTGTATATACTACATAATTACTGCTGAATATATAAAATATAATATATATAGTACTATACATATATTAGTGTCACTTTTATTGGAGCCTAAAGGCTAGCATTCATTATTAGTTATGTTAGTATTATTGCATTTCCATAGTACTTACTCTTGATGGACCTGTTATGCTCCTCCTCCTCCTGCTGTTTCTGCAGGAGCTCTGTCTCCTCCTGCTGCTTGTGTTTCAGCATCTCCTGAAGAACCTGCAGCTCCTTCTGCTTCTGCAACCTCAACTCCTTCAGCTGCTCCAACAAACTGTTCTCCAACTCCTCCTTCTCACACCGCAAACACTCCAATCGGGCCACAGGCCCCACTAGTGACACAGAACCACACACACACACACACACACACAAAGAGAGAGATAAACATGTATAAATGTATAAGAATTTGTGGATAAAATTATTATGAGATTATTTATAATCAAACGACTACACTACACAACCACATCTTCCTTTTATTTACATATTATACAGATATTTAGAGATATTTACATTTTATTTACCCGCGTGCGTCTCTCTTCTCCAAGGTAGTGGAGAGATATGAAAGGATAAAAGGGGAAAAGAATAAAATGCACGTCGGTTTTAAATTCGCAGGCTACCTGCGCTGAAGGCGTGGAAAACGAGCACGTGACGGAAAGGCTTCCGTACCCGATGGGTCCAAATCACATGCCCAGCAAAGTAGCCTTAAACCTGGACACGCAATGGAGAGCATTTGACCCTTTAAAATCATACTACAACCAGACTTCCAGGCCCAAGAGGTCACACAGCCATGCCCAGCAAAGTAGCTCTGGGCCTGGGCACACTTCACGCAGTTTGACCGTTTAAATAAAACTAGAAACAGACTTCCTGGCCAAAGAGGTCACAGTCATACCCAGCAAAGTACGTTTAAACCTGGAAACAAATCAGATCCTTTCTGTCATTCAAAGGAATGGGCCTGCAACTCACAACCACATCCCCAGTGAAGCGCACCGTCACCCAGCCACACTACCCCACCTTGCCCGTCCTGGAACAACCACACCTCCAGGGCACCACATGCCAATCTCTCATGCCCAGCAAACTGCAACCTCACGCAGCCAGGCCACACACTGTCTCCCCTTGTACAGTCCAAGGACGAACTCCTCCACAAACCTGGTGTTCACGCGCACACACGCAATTACAACGAATTGGTGGAGAACTTTGAAACAAAAGTGCTGACTTTGAATACTCACATCTAGGCTGGGCCAGGTCCAAATGGCCTGCAGCTCGGTGCGCATTAACTGCTTGACTGTCCGTCACGAACGCCACCTGCCAAGCGTTCGTTCCGTCCCTGGCGGATTTTAAAAAATCGTAGCGTGAGAACGATGGGTCCGATCCGCGTGCCGCTTAAAGGCGATTACAGGGGAGATGCAACCCTTTCCAAAGAACCATGAAAAGACTTTCTACTCCCAAGGAGACAAGAGATATTAAGACGCAATGACGTCCGACGCGCGCATTTTCTCCGCCGCGCAGCTCATTTAAAAAAATCATAGCGTGAAAAC
Source organism: Electrophorus electricus (assembly GCF_041902795.1). Classification (NCBI taxonomy): domain Eukaryota; kingdom Metazoa; phylum Chordata; class Actinopteri; order Gymnotiformes; family Gymnotidae; genus Electrophorus; species Electrophorus electricus. Next base: position 35,421,923 of record NC_137501.1, on the reverse strand, counting down.
CGTGGGTTCGATCCGCGTGCCGCTCGAAGGCGATTACAGGGGAGATGGAGCCCTTTCCAAAGAGGCATGAACAGACTTCCTACTCCCAAGGAGCCCAAAGATATTAAGCCGCAAATACGTCCTACGCGCGTCTTTTCTACGCCGCGCACCACATTTAAAAAATCGTAGCGTAAGAACGGTGGGTCCGATCCGCGTGCCGCTTAAAGGCGATTACAGGGGAGATGCAAACCTTTCCAAAGAGCCATGAAAAGACTTTCTACTCCCAAGGAGACAAGAGATATTAAGCCGCAATGACGTCCGACGCGCGCATTTTCTCCGACGCGCAACACATTTAAAAAAATCATAGCGTGAAAACCGTGGGTTCGATCTGCGTGCCGCTCGAACGCGATTACAGGGGAGATGCAGCCCTTTCCAAAGAGCCATGAACAGACTTTCTACTCCCAATGAGACAAGAGATATCAAGCCGCAAATACGTCCGGCGCGCGTCTATTCTCCGCCGCGCAACACATTTAAAAAAAATCGTAGCGTGAAAACCGTGGGTTCGATCCGCGTGCCGCTCGAAGGCGATTACAGCGGAGATGCAGCCCTTTCCAAAGAGCCATGAAAAGACTTTCTACTCCCAAGGAGACAAGAGATATTAAGCCGAAATGACGTCCGACGCGCGCATTTCCTCCGCCGCGCACCACATTTAAAAAAATCATAGCGTGAAAACCGTGGGTTCGATCCGCGTGCCGCTCGAAGGCGATTACAGGGGAGATGCAGCCCTTTCCAAAGAGCCATGAACAGACTTTCTACACCCAATGAGACAAGAGATATTAAGCCGCAAATACGTCCGGCGCGCGTCTTTTCTCCGCCGCGCAACACATTTAAAAAAAATCGTAGCGTGAAAAACGTGGGTTCGATCCGCGTGCCGCTCGAAGGCGATTACAGGGGAGATGCATCCCTTTCAAAAGAGCCATGAACAGACTTTCTACTCCCAAGGAGACCAGAAATATTAACATATAAAGCGTTACGCTCCAGTCGGATGAACGAGAAACGCTTGTACAACTGCAACGAATTGGAGGAGAAAGTTTAAACAAACGCGCTGACTTTGAACGCTCACATCTAGGCCGGGCCAACTCCAAATGGCGTGCAACTCGGTGCGCATCACCTCCATGACTGTCCCTAACGAACGCCACCTGCCACGCTTTCGGCCCGTCCCTGGCGGCATTAAAAAATCGTAGCGTGATAACGATGGTTCCGATGCGCGTGCCGCTCGAAGGCGATTACAGGGGAGATACAGCCCTTTCCAAAGAGCCATGAACAGACTTTCTACTCCCAAGGAGACCAGAGATATTACGCGCATTTTCTCCGACGCGCACCACGTTTAAAAAATCGTAGCGTGAGAACGGTGGGTCCGATCCGCGTGCCGCTTAAAGGCGATTACAGGGGAGATGCATCCCTTTCCAAAGAGCCATGAACAGACTTTCTACTCCCAAGGAGACCAGAGATATTAACAGATAAAGCGTTACGCTCCAGTCGGATGAGCGAGAAACGCTTGTACAATTGCAACGAATTGGAGGAGAAAGTTTAAACAAACGCGCTGACTTTGAAGGCTCACATCTAGGCCGGGCCAGGTCCAAATGGCCTGCAACTCGGTCCGCATCACGTCCATGACTTTTCCTAACGAACGCCACCTGCCAAGCTTTCGGCCCGTCCCTGTCGGCATTAAAAAATCGTAGTATGATAACGATGGTTCCGATCCGCGTGCCGCGCGAAGGCGATTACAGGGGAGATGCAGCCCTTTCCAAAGAGCTATGAACAGACTTTCTACTCCCAAGGAGCCCAAAGATATTAAGCCGCAAATAAGTCCTACGCGCGTCTTTTCTACGCCGCGCACCACATTTAAAAAATCGTAGCGTAAGAACGGTGGGTCCGATCCGCGTGCCGCTTAAAGGCGATTACAGGGGAGATGTAACCCTTTCCAAAGAACCATGAAAAGACTTTCTACTCCCAAGGAGACAAGAGATATTAAGCCGCAATGACGTCCGACGCGCGCATTTTCTCCGACGCGCAACACATTTAAAAAAATCATAGCGTGAAAACCGTGGGTTCGATCCGCGTGCCGCTCGAAGGCGATTACAGGGGAGATGCAGCCCTTTCCAAAGAGCCATGAACAGACTTTCTACTCCCAAGGAGACCAGAGATATTAACAGATAAAGCGTTACGCTCCAGTCGGATGAGCGAGAAACGCTTGTACAATTGCAACGAATTGGAGGAGAAAGTTTAAACAAACGCGCTGACTTTGAACGCTCACATCTAGGCCGGGCCAGATCCAAATGGCCTGCAACTCGGTGCGCATCACCTCCATGACTGTCCCTAACGAACGCCACCTGCCACGCTTTCGGCCCGTCCCTGGCGGCATTAAAAAATCGTAGCGTGATAACGATGGTTCCGATGCGCGTGCCGCACGAAGGCGATTACAGGGGAGATGCAGCCCTTTCCAAAGAGCAATGAACAGACTTTCTACTCACAAGGAGACAAGAGATATTAAGCCGCAATGATATCCGACGCGCGCATTTTCTCCGCCGCACACCACATTTAAAAAATCGTAGCGTGAGAACGGTGGGTCCGATCCGCATGCCGCTTAAAGGCGATTACAGGGGAGATGCAACCCTTTCCAAAGAGCCATGAAAAGACTTTCTATTCCCAAGGAGACAAGAGATATTAAGCCGCAATGACGTCCGACGCGCGCATTTTCTCCGCCGCGCACCACATTTAAAAAAATCATAGCGTGAAAACCGTGGGTTCGATCCGCGTGCCGCTTGAAGGCGATTACAGGGGAGATGCAGCATTTCCAAAGAGCCATGAACAGACTTCCTACTCCCAAGGAGAAAAGAGATATTAAGCAGCAATGATGTCCGACACGCGCATTTTCTCCGCCGCGCACCACATTTAAAAAATCTTAGCGTGAGAACGGTGGGTCCGATCCGCGTGCCGCTTAAAGGCGATTACAGGGGAGATGCACCCCTTTCCAAAGAGCCATGAAAAGACTTTCTACTCCCAAGGAGACAAGAGATATTAAGCCGAAATGACGTCCGAGGCGCGCAATTTCTCCGCCGCGCAACACATTTAAAAAAATCATAGCGTGAAAACCGTGGGTTCGATCTGCGTGCCGCTCGAAGGCGATTACAGGGGAGATGCAGCCCTTTCCAAAGATCCATGAACAGACTTCCTACTCCCAAGGAGACAAGAGATATTAACATATAAAGCGTTACGCTACAGTCGGATGAGCGAGAAACGCTTGAGCAGTTGCAACGAATTGGAGGAGAAAGTTTAAACAAACGCGCTGACTTTGAACGCTCACATCTAGGTCTGGCCAAGTCCAAATGGCGTGCAACTCGGTGCGCATCACCTCCATGACTGTCCCTAACGAACGCCACCTGCCACGCTTTCGGCCCGTCCCTGGCGGCTTTAAAAAATCGTAGCGTGATAACCGTGGGTCCAATCCGCTTGAAGCTCGAAGGCGATTAGAGGGGAGATGCAGCCCTTTCCAAAGAGCCATGAACAGACTTCCTACTCCCAAGGAGACAAGAGATATTAAGCCACAAATACGTCCGGACCGCGTCTTTTCTCCGCAGCTCACCACATTTAAAAAAATCGTAGCGTGAAAACCGTGGGTTCGATATAGTATACATACAGAGTATATAGTTTGACCAAAAGATCGTGCTGATCTTTGATCTCCTGGTTCTTCATCTCCAGCGCCACTTTCAGACTCATAATGTCCTCCTCTATGGGCTGGTATAACACAGACACGAATCATCACTACAGCCAGTACAATGGAAAGGTGGGAATGTGTACTGAATGTGTACTGACGTTATAAGTGAGAGGTGGTGGTACTGGTGGATGTGTACTGACACTATAAGGGATCTCTACCTGCAGTGACAGTTTGAGCTTCTCAAGTTCTTCCTCCAGAGATTTCTTCTCCTGTTCACAGGCCATTTTCATATCTGCCAGAGCAAGTATCATTACTGCTGGATATAACACAGATTGTATATACTACATAATTACTGCTGAATATATAAAATATAATATATATAGTACTATACATATATTAGTGTCACTTTTATTGGAGCCTAAAGGCTAACATTCATTATTAGTTATGTTAGTATTATTGCATTTCCATAGTACTTACTCTTGATGGACCTGTTATGCTCCTCCTCCTCCTGCTGTTTCTGCAGGAGCTCTGTCTCCTCCTGCTGCTTGTGTTTCAGCATCTCCTGAAGAACCTGCAGCTCCTTCTGCTTCTGCAACCTCAACTCCTTCAGCTGCTCAAACAAACTGTTCTCCAACTCCTCCTTCTCACACTGCAAACACTCCAATCGGGCCACAGGCCCCACTAGTGACACAGAACCACACACACACACACACAGACACACACACACACACACACAGAGAGAGATAAACATGTATAAATGTATAAGAATTTGTGGATAAAATTATTATGAGATTATTTATAATGAAACGACTACACTACACAACCACTTCTTCCTTTTATTTACATATTATACAGATATTTAGAGATATTTACATTTTATTTACCCGCGTGCGTCTCTCTTCTCCAAGGTAGCGGAGAGATATGAAGGGATAAAAGGGGAAAAGAATAAAATGCACGTCGGTTTTAAATTCGCAGGCTACCTGCGCTGAAGGCGTGGAAAACGAGCACGTGACGGAAAGGCTTCCGTACCCGATGGGTCCAAATCACATGCCCAGCAAAGTAGCCTTAAACCTGGACACACAATGGAGACCATTTGACCCTTTAAAATCATACTACAACCAGACTTCCAGGCCCAAGAGGTCACACAGTCATGCCCAGCAAAGTAGCTCTGGGCCTGGGCACACTTCACGCAGTTTGACCGTTTAAATAAAACTAGAAACAGACTTCCTGGCCCAAGAGGTCACACAGTCATGCCCAGCAAGGTTGCTTTAAACGTGGGCACACTTCAGACCGTTTCACTCTTTAAATCATTCAAAGCACCACATTTCAAGGCCCAAGAGGTCACAGAATCATGCCCATCAAAGTAGCTCTGGGCCTGGGCACACTTCACGCAGTTTGACCCTTTAAATAATACTACAACCAGACACATACAGGTGCGCACATATACACAGATACACATTCTGTTTAATTTCTTCACATCTGCAGACTAGAGTAAGCTGAGGGTATAGTGTTAAACCAGGTACTACATAAACAGTATATAGTATATATACAGAGGATATAGTGTTAAACCAGGTACTACATACAGAGTATATAGTATACATACAGAGTATATAGTTTGACCAAAAGATCGTGCTGATCTTTGATCTCCTGGTTCTTCATCTCCAGCGCCACTTTCAGACTCATAATGTCCTCCTCTATGGGCTGGTATAACACACACACGAATCATCACTACAGCCAGTACAATGGAAAGGTGGGAATGTGTACTGAATGTGTACTGACGTTATAAGTGAAAGGTGGAGCTACTGGTGGATGTGTACTGACACTATAAGGGATCTCTACCTGCAGTGACAGTCTGAGCTTCTCAAGTTCTTCCTCCAGAGATTTCTTCTCCTGTTCACAGGCCATTTTCATATCTGCCAGAGCAAGTATCATTACTGCTGGATATAACACAGATTGTATATACTACATAATTACTAATGAATATATTAAAAAATAATATATATAGTACTATACATCTATTAGTATCACTTTTATTGGCGCCTAAAGGCTAACATTCATTATTAATTATGTTAGTATTATTGCATTTCCATAGTACTTACTCTTGATGGACCTGTTATGCTCCTCCTCCTCTTGCTGTTTCTGCAGGAGCTCTGTCTCCTCCTGCTGCTTGTGTTTCAGCATCTCGTGAAGAACCTGCAGCTCCTTCTGCTTCTGCAACCTCAACTCCTTCAGCTGCTCCAACAAACTGTTCTCCAACTCCTCCTTCTCACACCGCAAACACTCCAATCGGGCCACAGGCCCCACTAGTGACACAGAACCACACACACACACACACACACAAAGAGAGAGATAAACATGTATAAATGTATAAGAATTTGTGGATAAAATTATTATGAGATTATTCATAATCAAACGACTACACTACACAACCACTTCTTCCTTTTATTTACATATTATACAGATATTTACAGATATTTACATTTTATTTACCCGCGTGCGTCTCTCTTCTCCAAGGTAGCGGAGAGATATGAAAGGATAAAAGGGGAAAAGAATAAAATGCACGTCGGTTTTAAATTCGCAGGCTACATGCGCTTAAGGCGTGGAAAACGAGCACGTGACGGAAAGGCTTCCGTACCCGATGGGTCCAAATCACATGCCCAGCAAAGTAGCCTTAAACCTGGACACACAATGGAGACCATTTGACCCTTTAAAATCATACTACAACCAGACTTCCAGGCCCAAGAGGTCACACAGTCATGCACAGCAAAGTAGCTCTGGGCCTGGGCACACTTCACACAGTTTGACCGTTTAAATAAAAGTAGAAACAGACTTCCTGGCCCAAGAGGTCACACAGTCATGCCCAGCAAGGATGCTTTAAACGTGGGCACACTTCAGACCGTTTCACTCTTTAAATCATTCAAAGCACCACATTTCAAGGCCCAAGAGGTCACAGAATCATGCCCATCAAAGTAGCTCTGCGCCTGGGCACACTTCACGCAGTATGAACCTTTAAATAATACTACAACCAGACACATACAGGTGCGCACATATACACAGATACACATTCTGTTTAATTTCTTCACATCTGCAGACTAGAGTAAGCTGAGGGTATAGTGTTAAACCAGGTACTACATAAACAGTATATAGTATATATACAGAGGATATAGTGTTAAACCAGGTACTACATACAGAGTATATCGTATACATACAGAGTATATAGTTTGACCAAAAGATCGTGCTGATCTTTGATCTCCTGGTTCTTCATCTCCAGTGCCACTTTCAGACTCATAATGTCCTCCTCTATGGGCTGGTATAACACACACACGAATCATCACTACAGCCAGTACAATGGAAAGGTGGGAATGTGTACTGAATGTGTACTGACGTTATAAGTGAAAGGTGGAGGTACTGGTGGATGTGTACTGACACTAGAAGGGATCTCTACCTGCAGTGACAGTCTGAGCTTCTCAAGTTCTTCCTCCAGAGATTTCTTCTCCTGTTCACTGGCCATTTTCATATCTGCCAGAGCAAGTATCATTACTGCTGGATATAACACAGATTGTATATACTACATAATTATTACTGAATATATAAAATATAATATATATAGTACTATACATATATTAGTATCACTTTTATTGGAGCCTAAAGGCTAACATTCATTATTAGTTATGTTAGTATTATTGCATTTCCATAGTACTTACTCTTGATGGACCTGTTATGCTCCTCCTCCTCCTGCTGTTTCTGCAGGAGCTCTGTCTCCTCCTGCTGCTTGTGTTTCAGCATCTCCTGAAGAACCTGCAGCTCCTTCTGCTTCTGCAACCTCAACTCCTTCAGCTGCTCCAACAAACTGTTCTCCAACTCCTCCTTCTTACACCGCAAACACTCCAATCGGGCCACAGGCCCCACTAGTGACACAGAACCCCACACACACACACACACACACACACACACACACACACACACACACAGAGATAAACATGTATAAATGTATAAGAATTTGTGGATAAAATTATTATGAGATTATTTATAATGAAACGACTACACTACACAACCACTTCTTCCTTTTATTTAGATATTCTACAGATATGTACAGATATTTACATTTTATTTACCCGCGTGCGTCTCTCTTCTCCAAGGTAGCGGAGAGATATGAAAGGATAAAAGGGGAAAAGAATAAAATGCACGTCGGTTTTAAATTCGCAGGCTACCTGCGCTGAAGGCGTGGAAAACGAGCACGTGACGGAAAGGCTTCCGTACCCGATGGGTCCAAATCACATGCCCAGCAAAGTAGCCTTAAACCTGGACACACAATGGAGACCATTTGACCCTTTAAAATCATACTACAACCAGACTTCCAGGCCCAAGAGGTCACACAGTCATGCCCAGCAAAGTAGCTCTGGGCCTGGGCACACTTCCCGCAGTTTGACCGTTTAAATAATACTACAACCAGACTTCCAGGCACAAGAGGTCACACAGTCACGCCCAGCAAGGTTACTTTAAACGTGGGCACACTTCAGACCGTTTCACTCTTTAAATCATTCAAAGCAGCACATTTCAAGGCCCAAGAGGTCACAGAATCATGCCCATCAAAGTAGCTCTGGGCCTGGGCACACTTCACGCAGTTTGACCCTTTAAATAATACTACAACCAGACGCATACAGGTGCGCACATATACACAGATACACATTCTGTTTAATTTCTTCACATCTGCAGACTAGAGTAAGCTGAGGGTATAGTGTTAAACCAGGTACTACATAAACAGTATATAGTATATATACAGAGGATATAATGTTAAACCAGGTACTACATACAGAGTATATAGTTTGACCAAAAGATCGTGCTGATCTTTGATCTCCTGGATCTTCATCTCCAGCGCCACTTTCAGACTCATAATGTCCTCCTCTATGGGCTGGTATAACACACACACGAATCATCACTACAGCCAGTACAATGGAAAGGTGGGAATGTGTACTGAATGTGTACTGACGTTATAAGTGAAAGGTGGAGGTACTGGTGGATGTGTACTGACACTATAAGGGATCTCTACCTGCAGTGACAGTCTGAGCTTCTCAAGTTCTTCCTCCAGAGATTTCTTCTCCTGTTCACAGGCCATTTTCATATCTGCCAGAGCAAGTATCATTACTGCTGGATATAACACAGATTGTATATACTAAATAATTACTACTGAATATATAAAATATAATATATATAGTACTATACATATATTAGTGTCACTTTTATTGGAGCCTAAAGGCTAACATTCATTATTAGTTATGTTAGTATTATTGCATTTCCATAGTACTTACTCTTGATGGACCTGTTATGCTCCTCCTCCTTCTGCTGTTTCTGCAGGAGCTCTGTCTCCTCCTGCTGCTTGTGTTTCAGCATCTCCTGAAGAACCTGCAGCTCCTTCTGCTTCTGCAACCTCAACTCCTTCAGCTGCTCCAACAAACTGTTCTCCAACTCCTCCTTCTCACACCGCAAACACTCCAATCGGGCCACAGGCCCCACTAGTGACACAGAACCACACACACACACACACACACACACACACACACACACACACACACACACACACACACACACACACACACACACACACACACAGAGAGAGATAAACATGTATAAATGTATAAGAATTTGAGGATAAAATTATTATGAGATTATTTATAATCAAACGACTACACTATACAACCACTTCTTCCTTTTAATTAGATATTATACAGATATGTACAGATATTTACATTTTATTTACCCGCGTGCGTCTCTCTTCTCCAAGGTAGCGGAGAGATATGAAAGGATAAAAGGGGAAAAGAATAAAATGCACGTCGGTTTTAAATTCGCAGGCTACCTGCGCTGAAGGCGTGGAAAACGAGCACGTGACGGAAAGGCTTCCGTACCCGATGGGTCCAAATCACATGCCCAGCAAAGTAGCCTTAAACCTGGACACACAATGGAGACCATTTGACCCTTTAAAATCATACTACAACCAGACTTCCAGGCCCAAGAGGTCACACAGTCATGCCCAGCAAAGTAGCTCTGGGCCTGGGCACACTTCACGCAGTTTGACCGTTTAAATAAAACTAGAAACAGACTTCCTGGCCCAAGAGGTCACAGTCATACCCAGCAAAGTACGTTTAAACCTGGAAACAAATCAGATCCTTTCTTTCATTCAAAGGAATGGGCCTGCAACTCACAACCACATCCCCAGTGAAGCGCACCGTCACCCAGCCACACTACGCCACCTTGCCCGTCCTGGAACAACCACACCTCCAGGGCACCACATGCCAATCTCTCATGCCCAGCAAACTGCAACCTCACGCAGCCAGGCCACACACTGTCTCCCCTTGTACCGTCCAGGGACGAACTCCTCCACAAACCTGGTGTTCATGCACACACACGCAATTACAACGAATTGGTGGAGAACTTTGAAACAAACGTGCTGACTTTGAATACTCACATCTAGGCTGGGCCAGGTCCAAACGGCCTGCAGCTCGGTGCCCATCACCTCCATGACTGTCCCTAACGAACGCCACCTGCCACGCTTTCGGCCCGTCCCTGGCGGCATTAAAAAATCGTAGCGTGATAACGATGGTTCCGATCCGCGTGCCGCTCGAAGGCGATTACAGGGGAGATGCAACCCTCTCCAAAGAGCCATGAACAGACTTCCTACTCCCAAGGAGACAAGAGATATTAAGCCGCAATGACGTCCGACGCGCGTCTTTTCTCCGCAGCTCACCACATTTAAAAAAATCGAAGCGTGAAAACCGTGGGTTCGATATAGTATACATACAGAGTATATAGTTTGACCAAAAGATCGTGCTGATCTTTGATCTCCTGGTTCTTCATCTCCAGCGCCACTTTCAGACTCAATGTCCTCCTCTATGGGCTGGTATAACACACACACGAATCATCACTACAGCGAGTACAATGGAAAGGTGGGAATGTGTACTGAATGTGTACTGACGTTATAAGTGAAAGGTGGAGCTACTGGTGGATGTGTACTGACACTATAAGGGATCTCTACCTGCAGTGACAGTCTCAGCTTCTCAAGTTCTTCCTCCAGAGATTTCTTCTCCTGTTCACAGGCCATTTTCATATCTGCCAGAGCAAGTATCATTACTGCTGGATATAACACAGATTGTATATACTACATAATTACTACTGAATATATAAAATATAATATATATAGTACTATACATATATTAGTATCACTTTTATTGGAGCCTAAAGGCTAACATTCATTATTAGTTATGTTAGTATTATTGCATTTCCATAGTACTTACCCTTGAGGGACCTGTTATGCTCCTCCTCCTCCTGCTGTTTCTGCAGGAGCTCTGTCTCCTCCTGCTGCTTGTGTTTCAGCATCTCCTGAAGAACCTGCAGCTCCTTCTGCTTCTGCAACCTCAACTCCTTCAGCTGCTCCAACAAACTGTTCTCCAACTCCTCCTTCTCACAACGCAAACACTCCAATCGGGCCACAGGCCCCAATAGTGACACAGAACCACACACACACACACACAGACACACACACACACACACACACAAAGAGAGAGATAAACATGTATAAATGTATAAGAATTTGTGGATAAAATTATTATGAGATTATTTATAATGAAACGACTACACTACACAACCACTTCTTCCTTTTATTTGCATATTATACAGATATTTACAGATATTTACATTTTATTTACCCGCGTGCGTCTCTCTTCTCCAAGGTAGCGGAGAGATATGAAAGGATAAAAGGGGAAAACAATAAAATGCACGTCGGTTTTAAATTCGCAGGCTACCTGCGCTGAAGGCGTGGAAAACGAGCACGTGACGGAAAAGCTTCCGTACCCGATGGGTCCAAATCACATGCCCAGCAAAGTAGCCTTAAACCTGGACACACAATGGAGACCATTTGACCCTTTAAAATCATACTACAACCAGACTTCCAGGCACAAGAGGTCACACAGTCATGCCCAGCAAAGTAGGTCTGGGCCTGGGCACACTTCACGCAGTTTGACCGTTTAAATAAAACTAGAAACAGACTTCCTGGCCCAAGAGGTCACACAGTCATGCCCAGCAAAGTAGCTCTGGGCCTGGGCACACTTCAATCACTTTGTGCCTTTAAATCATACTACTACTACCACCAGACTTCCAGGGCCTAGAGGTCACACAGTCATGCACAGCAAAGTAGCTCTGGGCCTGGGCACACTTCATGCAGTTTGACCCTTTAAATAATACTACAACCAGACACATACAGGTGCGCACATATACACAGATACACATTCTGTTTAATTTCTTCACATCTGCAGACTAGAGTAAGCTGAGGGTATAGTGTTAAACCAGGTACTACATAAACAGTATATAGTATATATACAGAGGATATAGTGTTAAACCAGGTACTACATACAGAGTATATAGTATACATACAGAGTATATAGTTTGACCAAAAGATCGTGCTGATCTTTGATCTCCTGGTTCTTCATCTCCAGTGCCACTTTCAGACTCATAATGTCCTCCTCTATGGGCTGGTATAACACACATACGAATCATCACTACAGCCAGTACAATGGAAAGGTGGGAATGTGTACTGAATGTGTACTGACGTTATAAGTGAAAGGTGGAGGTACTGGTGGATGTGTACTGACACTATAAGGGATCTCTACCTGCAGTGACAGTCTGTGCTTCTCAAGTTCTTCCTCCAGAGATTTCTTCTCCTGTTCACAGGCCATTTTCATATCTGCCAGAGCAAGTATCATTACTGCTGGATATAACACAGATAGTATATACTACATAATTCACTTCTTCCTTTTATTTACATATTATACAGATATTTACAGATATTTACATTTTATTTACCCGCGTGCGTCTCTCTTCTCCAAGGTAGCGGAGAGATATGAAAGGATAAAAGGGGAAAAGAATAAAATGCACGTCGGTTTAAAATTCGCAGGCTACCTGCGCTGAAGGCGTGGAAAATGAGCACGGGACGGAAAGGCTTCCGTACCCGATGGGTCCAAATCACATGCCAAGCAAAGTAGCCTTAAACCTGGACACACAATGGAGACCATTTGACCCTTTAAAATCATACTACAACCAGACTTCCAGGCCCAAGAGGTCACACAGTCATGCCCAGCAAAGTAGCTCTGGGCCTGGGCACACTTCACGCAGTTTGACCGTTTAAATAAAAGTAGAAACAGACTTCCTGGCCCAAGAGGTCACACAGTCATGCCCAGCAAGGATGCTTTAAACGTGGGCACACTTCAGACCGTTTCACTCTTTAAATCATTCAAAGCACCACATTTCAAGGCCCAAGAGGTCACAGAATCATGCCCATCAAAGTAGCTCTGGGCCTGGGCACACTTCATGCAGTTTGACCCTTTAAATAATACTACAACCAGACACATACAGGTGCGCACATATACACAGATACACATTCTGTTTAATTTCTTCACATCTGCAGACTAGAGTAAGCTGAGGGTATAGTGTTAAACCAGGTACTACATAAACAGTATATAGTATATATACAGAGGATATAATGTTAAACCAGGTACTACATACAGACTATATAGTTTGACCAAAAGATCGTGCTGATCTTTGATCTCCTGGTTCTTCATCTCCAGCGCCACTTTCAGACTCATAATGTCCTCCTCTATGGGCTGGTATAACACACACTCGAATCATCACTACAGCCAGTACAATGGAAAGGTGGGAATGTGTACTGAATGTGTACTGACGTTATAAGTGAAAGGTGGAGCTACTGGTGGATGTGTACTGACACTATAAGGGATCTCTACCTGCAGTGACAGTCTGAGCTTCTCAAGTTCTTCCTCCAGAGATTTCTTCTGCTGTTCACAGGCCATTTTCATATCTGCCAGAGCAAGTATCATTACTGCTGGATATAACACAGATTGTATATACTACATAATTACTACTGAATATATAAAATATAATATATATAGTACTATACATATATTAGTATCACTTTTATTGGAGCCTAAAGGCTAACATTCATTATTAGTTATGTTAGTATTATTGCATTTCCATAGTACTTACCCTTGAGGGACCTGTTATGCTCCTCCTCCTCCTGCTGTTTCTGCAGGAGCTCTGTCTCCTCCTGCTGCTTGTGTTTCAGCATCTCCTGAAGAACCTGCAGCTCCTTCTGCTTCTGCAACCTCAACTCCTTCAGCTGCTCCAACAAACTGTTCTCCAACTCCTCCTTCTCACACCGCAAACACTCCAATCGGGCCACAGGCCCCACTAGTGACACAGAACCACACACACACACACACACACAAAGAGAGAGATAAACATGTATAAATGTATAAGAATTTGTGGATAAAATTATTATGAGATTATTTATAATCAAACGACTACACTATACAACCACTTCTTCCTTTTATTTAGATATTATACAGATATGTACAGATATTTACATTTTATTTACCCGCGTGCGTCTCTCTTCTCCAAGGTAGCGGAGAGATATGAAAGGATAAAAGGGGAAAAGAATAAAATGCACGTCCGTTTTAAATTCGCAGGCTACCTGCGCTGAAGGCGTGGAAAACGAGCACGTGACGGAAAGGCTTCCGTACCCGATGGGTCCAAATCACATGCCCAGCAAAGTAGCCTTAAACCTGGACACACAATGGAGACCATTTGACCCTTTAAAATCATACTACAACCAGACTTCCAGGCCCAAGAGGTCACACAGTCATGCCCAGCAAAGTAGCTCTGGGCCTGGGCACACTTCACGCAGTTTGACCGTTTAAATAAAACTAGAAACAGACTTCCTGGCCCAAGAGGTCACAGTCATACCCAGCAAAGTACGTTTAAACCTGGAAACAAATCAGATCCTTTCTGTCATTCAAAGGAATGGGCCTGCAACTCACAACCACATCCCCAGTGAAGCGCACCGTCACCCAGCCACACTACCCCACCTTGCCCGTCCTGGAACAACCACACCTCCAGGGCACCACATGCCAATCTCTCATGCCCAGCAAACTGCAACCTCACGCAGCCAGGCCACACACTGTCTCCCCTTGTACCGTCCAGGGACGAACTCCTCCACAAACCTGGTGTTCACGCACACACACGCAATTACAACGAATTGGTGGAGAACTTTGAAACAAACGTGCTGACTTTGAATACTCACATCTAGGCTGGGCCAGGTCCAAACGGCCTGCAGCTCGGTGCCCATCACCTCCATGACTGTCCCTAACGAACGCCACCTGCCACGCTTTCGGCCCGTCCCTGGCGGCATTAAAAAATCGTAGCGTGATAACGATGGTTCCGATCCGCGTGCCGCTCGAAGGCGATTACAGGGGAGATGCAACCCTCTCCAAAGAGCCATGAACATACTTTCTACTCCCAAGGACACAAGAGATATTAAGCCGCAATGACGTCCGACGCGCGCATTTTCTCCGCCGCGCACCACATATAAAAAATCGTAGCGTGAAAACAGTGGGTTCGATCCGCGTGCCGCTCGAAGGCGATTACAGGGGAGATGCATCCCTTTCCAAAGAGCCATGAACAGACTTCCTACTCCCAAGGAGACAAGAGATATTAAGCCGCAATGACGTCCGACGCGCGTCTTTTCTCCGCAGCTCACCACATTTAAAAAAATCGAAGCGTGAAAACCGTGGGTTCGATATAGTATACATACAGAGTATATAGTTTGACCAAAAGATCGTGCTGATCTTTGATCTCCTGGTTCTTCATCTCCAGCGCCACTTTCAGACTCAATGTCCTCCTCTATGGGCTGGTATAACACAGACACGAATCATCACTACAGCCAGTACAATGGAAAGGTGGGAATGTGTACTGAATGTGTACTGACGTTATAAGTGAGAGGTGGTGGTACTGGTGGATGTGTACTGACACTATAAGGGATCTCTACCTGCAGTGACAATTTGAGCTTCTCAAGTTCTTCCTCCAGAGATTTCTTCTCCTGTTCACAGGCCATTTTCATATCTGCCAGAGCAAGTATCATTACTGCTGGATATAACACAGATTGTATATACTACATAATTACTACTGAATATATAAAATATAATATATATAGTACTATACATATATTAGTGTCACTTTTATTGGAGCCTAAAGGCTAACATTCATTATTAGTTATGTTAGTATTATTGCATTTCCATAGTACTTACTCTTGATGGACCTGTTATGCTCCTCCTCCTCCTGCTGTTTCTGCAGGAGCTCTGTCTCCTCCTGCTGCTTGTGTTTCAGCATCTCCTGAAGAACCTGCAGCTCCTTCTGCTTCTGCAACCTCAACTCCTTCAGCTGCTCCAACAAACTTTTCTCCAACTCCTCCTTCTCACAACGCAAACACTCCAATCGGGCCACAGGCCCCACTAGTGACACAGAACCACACACACACACACACACACACACACACACACACACACACAGAGAGAGAGATAAACATGTATAAATGTATAAGAATATGAGGATAAAATTATTATGAGATTATTTATAATCAAACGACTACACTATACAACCACTTCTTCCTTTTATTTAGATATTATACAGATATGTACAGATATTTACATTTTATTTACCCGCGTGCGTCTCTCTTCTCCAAGGTAGCGGAGAGATATGAAAGGATAAAAGGGGAAAAGAATAAAATGCACGTCGGTTTTAAATTCGCAGGCTACCTGCGCTGAAGGCGTGGAAAACGAGCACGTGACGGAAAGGCTTCCGTACCCGATGGGTCCAAATCACATGCCCAGCAAAGTAGCCTTAAACCTGGACACACAATGGAGACCATTTGACCCTTTAAAATCATACTACAACCAGACTTCCAGGCCCAAGAGGTCACACAGTCATGCCCAGCAAAGTAGCTCTGGGCCTGGGCACACTTCACGCAGTTTGACCGTTTAAATAAAACTAGAAACAGACTTCCTGGCCCAAGAGGTCACACAGTCATGCCCAGCAAGGTTGCTTTAAACGTGGGCACACTTCAGACCGTTTCACTCTTTAAATCATTCAATGCACCACATTTCAAGGCCCAAGAGGTCACAGAATCATGCCCATCAAAGTAGCTCTGGGCCTGGGCACACTTTACGGAGTTTGACCCTTTAAATAATACTACAACCAGACACATACAGGTGCGCACATATACACAGATACACATTCTGTTTAATTTCTTCACATCTGCAGACTAGAGTAAGCTGAGGGTATAGTGTTAAACCAGGTACTACATAAACAGTATATAGTATATATACAGAGGATATAGTGTTAAACCAGGTACTACATACAGAGTATATAGTATACATACAGAGTATATAGTTTGACCAAAAGATCGTGCTGATCTTTGATCTCCTGGTTCTTCATCTCCAGCGCTACTTTCAGACTCATAATGTCCTCCTCTATGGGCTGGTATAACACACACACGAATCATCACTACAGCCAGTACAATGGAAAGGTGGGAATGTGTACTGAATGTGTACTGACGTTATAAGTGAAAGGTGGAGCTACTGGTGGATGTGTACTGACACTATAAGGGATCTCTACCTGCAGTGACAGTCTGAGCTTCTCAAGTTCTTCCTCCAGAGATTTCTTCTCCTGTTCACAGGCCATTTTCATATCTGCCAGAGCAAGTATCATTACTGCTGGATATAACACAGATTGTATATACTACATAATTACTACTGAATATATAAAATATAATATATATAGTACTATACATATATTAGTATCACTTTTATTGGAGCCTAAAGACTAACATTCATTATTAGTTATGTTAGTATTATTGCATTTCCATAGTACTTACTCTTGATGGACCTGTTATGCTCCTCCTCCTCCTGCTGTTTCTGCAGGAGCTCTGTCTCCTCTTGCTGCTTGTGTTTCAGCATCTCCTGAAGAACCTGCAGCTCTTTCTGCTTCTGCAACCTCAACTCCTTCAGCTGCTCCAACAAATTGTTCTCCAACTCCTCCTTCTCACACCGCAAACACTCCAATCGGGCCACAGGCCCCACGAGTGACACAGAACCACACACACACACACAAAGAGAGAGATAAACATGTATAAATGTATAAGAATTTGTGGATAAAATTATTATGAGATTATTTATAATCAAACGACTACACTACACAACCACACCTTCCTTTTATTTACATATTATACAGATATTTAGAGATATTTACATTTTATTTACCCGCGTGCGTCTCTCTTCTCCAAGGTAGCGGAGAGATATGAAGGGATAAAAGGGGAAAAGAATAAAATGCGCGTCGGTTTTAAATTCGCAGGCTACCTGCGCTGAAGGCGTGGAAAACGAGCACATGACGGAAAGGCTTCCGTACCCGATGGGTCCAAATCACATGCCCAGCAAAGTAGCCTTAAACCTGGACACACAATGGAGACCATTTGACCCTTTAAAATCATTCTACAACCAGACTTCCAGGCCCAAGAGGTCACACAGTCATGCCCAGCAAGGTTACTTTAAACGTGGGCACACTTCAGACCGTTTCACTCTTTAAATCATTCAAAGCACCACATTTCGAGGCCCAAGAGGTCACACAGTCATGCCCAGCAAAGTAGCTCTGGGCCTGGGCACACTTCACGCAGTTTGACCCTTTAACCAAAACTAGAAACAGACCTGCAAGCCCAGGAGCTCACAGAATCATACCCAGTAAAGTAGCTAGCTAGCTTTCAGCTCAGTAACCGTAGCTAGCTAGCTAGCTATCAGCTCAGTAAACCATACAATCAAATGTCCACCAAGCATTTAAACCGCAAGCATTTAAACCACTAGATACCGCTAGTTACCGGCTGCACGGTTAACAGTGCAAAGCCATTACCAAGCTACCTAGCTAGCTAGCTAGCTACCGGAAGCACTTTTAACAGTGCAAAGTCAGTAGCTAGCTAGTAGTAGCTACTGTAGCTAGCTAGCTACCGGAAGCACTTTTAACAGTGCAAAGTCAGTAGCTAGCTAGTAGTAGCTACTGTAGCTAGCTAGCTACCGGAAGCACTTTTAACAGTGCAAAGTCAGTAGCTAGCTAGTAGTAGCTACTGTAGCTAGCTAGCTAGCTACTGACTTTGCACTGTTAACCTTGCAGCCGGTAGCTCGCTAGCTAGCTAGCAGCTCAGTAACCGTACAAATTCGCCTGCTGCTGAAAACTGTCAAGTTGTATTTATAGCTTTCGTTTTAGTTCTCTCAGCTTACTTATTTGGTTTTTTTGTGTGTGTGTTTTTTTCAGGGAAGTTTAATAATTTCTTAGAAATCTTGGAACATTTTGCCAGTTGGCATCTAGGAAAGCCTTTCTGCCCACAGACAATAAACACAAGCCAGAATTCCTCAAACAGGAATGAATCTACTAATTTAGTAACATTTCAGGCACATGAGTGGAGGAACTAGCAAATTCTAAATGATGAAATCGAAGCTGATAAAAATCCATGAAAATATAAACTGGTCATGAAAAAATGCTTGTGAATTGAAAATGTAAGTGATAGGATTAAAACAGTCTTGATTTGATATATTTTTAAAAATCAAATATCAAGTTTGATCATTCATGACCAAGGGAGTTTCTATGAGGGTGTAAACAACAAATGCATGTGAACTAAATACTACAGTGGTATATAATTAAATAATTGGAATAACTTTGTGTCACGTCATTTAACGTTTAACTCAAGCCGTTTGTGTTACCGGACTCTTTTATCACTTAACATTAGTAACTGTTTTAGTTGCCTTGTTTATCCAATAACATTCATTAATTAATCAATCCATGGTTTAACCCAAGCAATTTTCGTTACTTCCGCCTCTCGAGGCAAAAATGTCAATCAGAACGTTGCGCCCGCAAACTTCAAATAAACGATAAATAAGGCAAGTAATAAAAATGGATAAAGTTGAAAGATAAGTTGATTAAACTTGAGTCAAATAAAACTACTTATCAGTCAAAACGTCAATTCATATGCATTTTATTGACTCAAAATTTAATTTACGTGCATTTTAATCAGCCATATTTTTGGTGTATAGACCTGAGTTTTGTCGTTGAAGAGAATAAAAGAATCCGTCGTGTAAACTTACGCCATCTGCAGGCTGAGATGGTGTTGGGTTGACCCGGATGTGACGTTTGCCAAGCTGATGACATATCACGATATTAATTGTGAGATTTCCTTACCATCTTTGCTCTTAGCAGAAGGGCACAGTGCGGTTTACAGGGCACAGTTTGACCCTTTAAATAATACTACAACCAGACTTCCAGGCACAAGAGGTCACACAGTCATGCCCAGCAAGGTTGCTTTAAACGTGGGCACACTTCAGACCGTTTCACTCTTTAAATCGTTCAAAGCACCAGATTTCAAGGCCCAAGAGGTCACAGAATCATGCCCAGCAAAGTAGCTCTGGGCCTGGGCACACTTCATGCAGTTTGACCCTTTAAATAATACTACAACCAGACTTCCAGGCCCAAGAGGTCACACAGTCATGCCCAGCAAGGATGCTTTAAACGTGGGCACACTTCAGACCGTTTCACTCTTTAAATCATTCAAAGCACCACATTTCAAGGCCCAAGAGGTCACAGAATCATGCCCATCAAAGTAGCTCTGCGCCTGGGCACACTTCACGCAGTTTGACCCTCTAAATAATACTACAACCAGACACATACAGGTGCGCACATATACACAGATACACATTCTGTTTAATTTCTTCACATCTGCAGACTAGAGTAAGCTGAGGGTATAGTGTTAAACCAGGTACTACATAAACAGTATATAGTATATATACAGAGGATATAATGTTAAACCAGGTACTACATACAGAGTATATAGTTTGACCAAAAGATCGTGCTGATCTTTGATCTCCTGGTTCTTCATCTCCAGCGCCACTTTCAGACTCATAATGTCCTCCTCTATGGGCTGGTATAACACACACACGAATCATCACTACAGCCAGTACAATGGAAAGGTGGGAATGTGTACTGAATGTGTACTGACGTTATAAGTGAAAGGTGGAGGTACTGGTGGATGTGTACTGACACTATAAGGGATCTCTACCTGCAGTGACAGTCTGAGCTTCTCAAGTTCTTCCTCCAGAGATTTCTTCTCCTGTTCACAGGCCATTTTCATATCTGCCAGAGCAAGTATCATTACTGCTGGATATAACATAGATTGTATATACTACATAATTACTACTGAATATATAAAATATAATATATATAGTACTATACATATATTAGTATCACTTTTATTGGAGCCTAATGGCTAGCATTCATTATTATGTTAGTATTATTGCATTTCCATAGTACTTACTCTTGATGGACCTGTTATGCTCCTCCTCCTCCTGCTGTTTCTGCAGGAGCTCTGTCTCCTCCTGCTGCTTGTGTTTCAGCATCTCCTGAAGAACCTGCAGCTCCTTCTGCTTCTGCAACCTCAACTCCTTCAGCTGCTCCAACAAACTGTTCTCCAACTCCTCCTTCTCACACCGCAAACAATCCAATCGGGCCACAGGCCCCACTAGTGACACAGAACCACACACACACACACAAACACACACACACACACACACACACACACACACACACACACAAAGAGAGAGATAAACATGTATAAATGTATAAGAATTTGTGGATAAAATTATTATGAGATTATTCATAATCAAACGACTACACTACACAACCACTTCTTCCTTTTATTTACATATTATACAGATATTTACAGATATTTACATTTTATTTACCCGCTTGCGTCTCTCTTCTCCAAGGTAGCGGAGAGATATGAAAGGATAAAAGGGGAAAAGAATAAAATGCACGTCGGTTTTAAATTCCCAGGCTACCTGCGCTGAAGGCGTGGAAAACGAGCACGTGACGGAAAGGCTTCCGTACCCGATGGGTCCAAATCACATGCCCAGCAAAGTAGCCTTAAACCTGGACACACAATGGAGACCATTTGACCCTTTAAAATCATACTACAACCAGACTTCCAGGCCCAAGAGGTCACACAGTCATGCCCAGCAAGGATGCTTTAAACGTGGGCACACTTCAGACCGTTTCACTCTTTAAATCATTCAAAGCACCACATTTCAAGACCCAAGAGGTCACAGAATCATGCCCATCAAAGTAGCTCTGCGCCTGGGCACACTTCACGCAGTTTGACCCTTTAAATAATACTACAACCAGAAACATACAGGTGCGCACATATACACAGATACACATTCTGTTTAATTTCTTCACATCTGCAGACTAGAGTAAGCTGAGGGTATAGTGTTAAACCAGGTACTACATAAACAGTATATAGTATATATACAGAGGATATAGTGTTAAACCAGGTACTACATACAGAGTATATAGTATACATACAGAGTATATAGTTTGACCAAAAGATCGTGCTGATCTTTGATCTCCTGGTTCTTCATCTCCAGCGCCACTTTCAGACTCAATGTCCTCCTCTATGTGCTGGTATAACACAGACACGAATCATCACTACAGCCAGTACAATGGAAAGGTGGGAATGTGTACTGAATGTGTACTGACGTTATAAGTGAGAGGTGGTGGTACTGGTGGATGTGTACTGACACTATAAGGGATCTCTACCTGCAGTGACAGTTTGAGCTTCTCAAGTTCTTCCTCCAGAGATTTCTTCTCCTGTTCACAGGCCATTTTCATATCTGCCAGAGCAAGTATCATTACTGCTGGATATAACACAGATTGTATATACTACATAATTACTACTGAATATATAAAATATAATATATATAGTACTATACATATATTAGTGTCACTTTTATTGGAGCCTAAAGGCTAACATTCCTTATTAGTTATGTTAGTATTATTGCATTTCCATAGTACTTACTCTTGATGGACCTGTTATGCTCCTCCTCCTCCTGCTGTTTCTGCAGGAGCTCTGTCTCCTCCTGCTGCTTGTGTTTCAGCATCTCCTGAAGAACCTGCAGCTCCTTCTGCTTCTGCAACCTCAACTCCTTCAGCTGCTCCAACAAACTGTTCTCCAACTCCTCCTTCTCACACCGCAAACACTCCAATCGGGCCACAGGCCCCACTAGTGACACAGAACCACACACACACACACACACACACACACACACACACACACACACACACAGAGAGAGAGATAAACATGTATAAATGTATAAGAATATGAGGATAAAATTATTATGAGATTATTTATAATCAAACGACTACACTATACAACCACTTCTTCCTTTTATTTAGATATTATACAGATATGTACAGATATTTACATTTTATTTACCCGCGTGCGTCTCTCTTCTCCAAGGTAGCGGAGAGATATGAAAGGATAAAAGGGGAAAAGAATAAAATGCACGTCGGTTTTAAATTCGCAGGCTACCTGCGCTGAAGGCGTGGAAAACGAGCACGTGACGGAAAGGCTTCCGTACCCGATGGGTCCAAATCACATGCCCAGCAAAGTAGCCTTAAACCTGGACACACAATGGAGACCATTTGACCCTTTAAAATCATACTACAACCAGACTTCCAGGCCCAAGAGGTCACACAGTCATGCCCAGGAAAGTAGCTCTGGGCCTGGGCACACATGACGCAGTTTGACCGTTTAAATAAAACTAAACCAGACACATACAGGTGGGCACATATACACAGATACACATTCTGTTTAATTTCTTCACATCTGCAGACTAGAGTAAGCTGAGGGTATAGTGTTAAACCAGGTACTACATAAACAGTATATAGTATATATACAGAGGATATAGTGTTAAACCAGGTACTACATACAGAGTATATAGTATACATACAGAGTATATAGTTTGACCAAAAGATCGTGCTGATCTTTGATCTCCTGGTTCTTTATCTCCAGCGCCACTTTCAGACTCATAATGTCCTCCTCTATGGGCTGGTATAACACACACACGAATCATCACTACAGCCAGTACAATGGAAAGGTGGGAATGTGTACTGAATGTGTACTGACGTTATAAGTGAAAGGTGGAGGTACTGGTGGATGTGTACTGACACTATAAGGGATCTCTACCTGCAGTGACAGTCTGTGCTTCTCAAGTTCTTCCTCCAGAGATTTCTTCTCCTGTTCACAGGCCATTTTCATATCTGCCAGAGCAAGTATCATTACTGCTGGATATAACACAGATAGTATATACTACATAATTCACTTCTACCTTTTATTTACATATTATACAGATATTTACAGATATTTACATTTTATTTACCCGCGTGCGTCTCTCTTCTCCAAGGTAGCGGAGAGATATGAAAGGATAAAAGGGGAAAAGAATAAAATGCACGTCGGTTTAAAATTCGCAGGCTACCTGCGCTGAAGGCGTGGAAAATGAGCACGTGACGGAAAGGCTTCCGTACCCGATGGGTCCAAATCACATGCCAAGCAAAGTAGCCTTAAACCTGGACACACAATGGAGACCATTTGACCCTTTAAAATCATACTACAACCAGACTTCCAGGCCCAAGAGGTCACACAGTCATGCCCAGCAAGGATGCTTTAAACGTGGGCACACTTCAGACCGTTTCACTCTTTAAATCATTCAAAGCACCACATTTCAAGGCCCAAGAGGTCACAGAATCATGCCCATCAAAGTAGCTCTGGGCCTGGGCACACTTCATGCAGTTTGACCCTTTAAATAATACTACAACCAGACACATACAGGTGCGCACATATACACAGATACACATTCTGTTTAATTTCTTCACATCTGCAGACTAGAGTAAGCTGAGGGTATAGTGTTAAACAAGGTACTACATAAACAGTATATAGTATATATACAGAGGATATAATGTTAAACCAGGTACTACATACAGACTATATAGTTTGACCAAAAGATCGTGCTGATCTTTGATCTCCTGGTTCTTCATCTCCAGCGCCACTTTCAGACTCATAATGTCCTCCTCTATGGGCTGGTATAACACACACTCGAATCATCACTACAGCCAGTACAATGGAAAGGTGGGAATGTGTACTGAATGTGTACTGACGTTATAAGTGAAAGGTGGAGCTACTGGTGGATGTGTACTGACACTATAAGGGATCTCTACCTGCAGTGACAGTCTGAGCTTCTCAAGTTCTTCCTCCAGAGATTTCTTCTCCTGTTCACAGGCCATTTTCATATCTGCC